>NC_090990.1:118648177-119898177 GCF_041146395.1 Eulemur rufifrons | reverse complement strand
AATACACTCTTCCTGTTATAAGCTACATGTGAGGGCAAGCTACCTACACATTTCTTTGTGTGTATGTGTGTGTGAATGTGAGTATGTGTGAACATATTTTCTACAGTATTATTTGTAAAGCCAGTCTCTAATTCATGCTTCAGTTGCACTAGGTAGATATTTTCATATTTCTCCTATGCAATTGTTAAATAGGTAAATAGTTTAGTTAGGATTTTTCAGTCTCACATGAATTGACACACCAAGTCTATTCTACACACTGATGATATAATTTGCTAAAAAGTTCCCTAAAATGATTTAGCTACTATAAAACATTTCAAATAGAACCACTTTCTTCATATTTTAAGAAAATATTTTGAAGGATCCTATGGGCAGTTGGAAATGGTAAATAATGCATTTTAACTAAAAATATTAAATTGTTCGATACAAAAAGTTATATTTTAATATTCTATTTAGTGGAAACAAAATTTTCCCTGATTTCTCAACAAAAAACTTTGGATCAAGTGATTACAATAAAAATAACATGAATAGTCTTATAAAATATAAACTACTATCAACAGCAGAGTATGCTTGGTTTTTATAGTTTGTATTTGACAACTTTTCTCTTACAAGTATAAGTCAAATTAATAGTTTTATAGCTTTTTACTTAAACCCTTATTACAGGAAACAATCAGATGTTGTTCTGTTAGCCTGATCTGTCATTAGTGCTTCACATATTTAAAAAAAAATATTATGGGCCTTGGAGGTCTTGTATCACACCATCCTCCTCCTCAACATGGACCTCTGTTATTGAATTCATCACATGGTATTCAATTTATTTTGTGATTTTTTTTAAAATCTCCCTTTAGTCTGCAAACTATTCAAAGTAAGGAATGTATGTTATTCATTTTTATAGCCCTCACACCATAAGCAGCTGAATTTCAGTCATTTAATAGGTTTTCCCTAAAGTTCACTAAATTTAAATTATCTCAGAAAGTCTGTTTGCTATGATAAACAATTGAGAAATTATTTTGTAAACTATATCAAAGATGGGTAAACTGAGTTTAGTAGGATTATCTTTTTAAGTGTGACAAACAATATTTCTCTAGAAAATTATGCTTTTTCACATGAAATTTACTAAGTTAATATTAATTTTGCCAGCTGCTCTTTGAAAGACAGCTCCTATTCCATTCCAGTCTACATGGTTCAAGTAGATCTGACCCAATCTCGAGGCTCCATGGTTGAATACAAGATCTAGGTCTCTCCAATCAGCATACTCCACCCCTCCCTCACCCTGTTCTCAATTACTCATTGATTCAGAAATAAGCAATTACTCAAGGTTATTCAATCAAACTCTCTCTGAGATTTCAGCTGGGAGTATGAGGAGAAAAAGGCTTTCTTTCATTAGTACTGCTAGCTGTGAGTTCTTTGGAGGATATAAGCCCAGAGTTTTTAGTGAGTATTTCCATTGCCACGTGGACGCCAGAGAATGTAACTGGCACAGAGGACATCACAATCAAGGATAGAGACAGAATATTCTAGATGGCACAACCCACACAACCTCATGATCTTTGCTGATTCCAACCAGGGTGGGCATCTGCCCTACGGGCACTCAGCCTTTAGGCACACATGAGATGGCCTAGAAGGGAGAGGTTTTGTCCAAACAGCTTAGCCAGCCATTGGAATTTTAATTACAAAAAACAAATAAACACAAATTGCTACAAGAGCTAAGGCTAGGAGGATGCACACAAAGAGTCCAGAAGGCAAGAGGGGGCATGGCAAGCCAGGGGGAGAACTTAAATTGTGAGTAAACAGAAGCTAGGCTGTAAGTAGAAGGTATTCAGACGATAGCATGAAGAGAGGCCATTTGCAAAGGAGGAGAAAAGTAAGAAGAATAATAATCTCTAACAACGATAAAGTGTTTATACTATGTCTCAGCTCTTCTATGCATTTTGAGTAGAAGATCTCATTTAATATGGTGCCATATTGCAAATGTTCTTCCAAATCTCCTGCATTCATTTATTTTTCTCTCCTTATTAATTTAATAAATTACTATTGAGCTCTTTCTGAGACTACAGAGGTAATGAAAGAAAAGGCCCTTGATATCTTGGAGCTTATGCCAAATTGTCTTTTATTCCTAAAATCTAACACGCTACCAGGTATAGTAAATTATTATTAATTTTATAGGATATTAAGTGAAGTAACAAGAGAAGACATAAATATTTATTAAGCATTTGGCCATGTGCCAGAGCTCCAGAGACTGTATGTTTGTCTCCTTGATTCAGTTTTCCTCCTTCAAGCCCCACAGCTGCTCTATGAGATAGACACAAACTAAGACATACACATTGGTTTTCTAATATCTAATTCTGATTCAAGAATAACTAGAATTGCTTTCTGCTTTTCTTTATTGATAAAACTGGCCAAAGATAGGGTAAAAATTAAATGGCAATTGCAAAGATTATTTCCATCACCTGTTGGGCACCGTGGCCCATGACTGTAATCCCAGCACTTTGGGAGGTTTAGGCGGGAGGATCACTTGAGCCCGGGTTCGAGGTTACAGTGAGCTGTGATGGTGCCACTGTAGTCCAAACTGGGTGACCAAGTGAGACCCTGTCTCAAAAAAATAAATAAATAAATAAATAAAGAAGAAGAAGAAAAAGAAAAAAAGAAATATTTACATTTCCATCACTGTATATTTTTGGCATTACCTTTCATGGTAGTTATATAAATGACCTTAGTGAATTTTTTTTTGAAAATCATAGTTATTAGCATTTTATGTTGATTATCTTGCTTGAAATGAAATTTTTTCTATAGTTCTATAGTTCCAAATTTCAAAAAATGTCCTTAGAATTTTAACCAGTTCATTAAATCAACAAATGATTCTTTTCATTTTCAGTAGTTTAAATGTCCACTTACAATTTAATTCTCAAAGGCTATAAATCTATTGTGATAGACTTAAGTCACTGTTAAGAAGCTCTCCTCTAGATTCAGCAATACTATATTTACCAATAGTTACAGATATTGTATACTCAGAGTATTTTTTACTCAAATTAATTTTTAGTCAGTAAACAAAATCTATCATATTCAGCTAAATTATTAAAGATGTTTTAGTTTTTATTTAATTGGGTGTTATTTTACATTTATTTTAGTATAAATTATACAAAGCATCATAACTTGGCAAGGAAATTAAAGATAGCAAGAGATATGCAAATCTTCATTAGACATAAAAATACTGTTAGAACAGTTTGTCATTTTGTCTAAATATTCTTTTCTCCTGTGGATATATTGTATATTTACCTGAGTCAGGGAAATTGACATTTCTAAAGATAGAACAAGGCTTTGCTATTTCAATGGTAAGGAAAGGAGAAGGTTTTGCAATTTCTATGAAGGAGAGTTTTAAGGAAATTTAATATAGAGAAATATATTGTGGTATAAGTGATTCCATCAGTAAGTGTAATAGCTCCACTAAGTTAATATGTTTTGAGAATTTCCACGCATGTTAGGAAAAATGATGTCACTCCAAACCAAAGTTATATTAAAATAATTATTACAACTAAATATAGTATTGAAAGTTTTATGGAATAAGGCATTGATTTTGCAAACCGAAGTGGAGATCTGTGGAGCTCTCTCTCTCGTACTCTGTTGGTGCTTTCTATATCCTTTTATTATATTCCATTATCATGACAGACTGAAAACCACCAGCAACTAAGTCACGTTAAGTCCATTTACCCTAACTGTGGATCTGTGCTGCACAATTTGTGTTTTTGCCATTGACTAGACATATATCAAAATACACACTCACAAAAATATGTAGGGAATCTGTTCAAAGTACCATTTCCCTAAAACACAAAGTGTACTTTTCTTTGAAGGAATTATCTGTATCATTCTTTCTGGAATCCATTTCTTTCTATGTTCTGAAATTGGCTTACCTTAGTACTGTATAGAAAACTATTTTGTCAGAATTGCTCCTTTATCAGTAATTCTTAGGATAAGATTTATTTCATAAATGTGCTAATTTTGAATCCTATTTCATTTCTAAACACCTGCAAACAATGGGTCCAGGTAGCTCCCAAGACCCATACCACCTATTCAATTTTATCCATTTACATACTATTTGTTGATTTACCTATTTAGGTTTGTCATTAATTTCCAGTATCAGTTTTCATGCATAAATAAGCACAGCCCTCCAAGATTCCCATTTCCTTCTACCTTCACTCAACCTCTCTACACAGACCTGCTTTTTGTGTAGCAAGTGTCACATTAGCATTGGATACCTACCAACGTGCAAATGGTAGAAGTGAACAATGACTTTGAGATAAACTATTTTTTCTGTTTTTTTTTTTACTACAAAAAACAGATTCTCACCTATAGTTGTCATTTCTGAGAACTATTTGACATTTTAAAAAGCACAAATAGCGCATGACCTCCTCTGACTGTTGTGATCCAACCATCTAAGCCAACACCACCCAAAACTAATGTAATGCAAGCCATATATGTAATTTAAGTGTTCTCACTACAAAGAATTATAAGTTGGTGAGGTGATGGATATGTTAATTTGCTTGATTGAATTTTTCTACAATTTATACATAGATCAAAAGTTCACATTGTATCCCATAAACATACATAATTATTTGTCAATTAAACAAGTTTAAAAATATACATACTAGTCACATTTAAACAACTAAAAGCAAGTGGAATTCAGTTTAATAATATATTTTATGTAATTCAAACATTTAAAATATTCTCAATTCAACATGAAATCATACTTAAAAGTTAATGAGATATTTTATATTCTTTTTTAAATTTTTTTTTAATTCAGGATATTACTGGGTGAAAACATTTTGGTTACATGAATTGCATTTGCCTCGCTCAAGCCAGGGACACAAGCATGTCCTTCCCCCATGCAGTGTACTTCAAAGTTTCCATTAGCTGCGGGTTTACCCACCCCACCCCCTCTACCTCAACCTCCCAATCCCCCCTACCTGACCTGCACCCAGTGAGTATTACTACCACGTTAGCACCTTAGTGTTGATCAGTTAGTACTAGTTTGATGGCGAGTACATGTGGTGCATGTTTTTCTATCTTTGTGATAACTCCCCTCGAAGGATGGGCTCAATTTCTATCCAGGATAATATAAGAGGTGCTAGATCACCATTGTTTTTTGTAGTTGAGTAGTATTCCAGGGAAATGCAAATCAAAACTACAATGAGACATCACCTAACTCCAGCGAGAATGGCCTCTACATTCTTTTTTGTAATACTAAGTCTTTGAAATCTGGTGTATAATTTACACCTACAGAACATCTTCATTCATATTAGCCATATTGTAAGGAGCTCAATAGCTACATGTGGCTAGTGTCTATCCTATCAAATAGTTCAGGCCTAAACCTTTAGATTTGCTGGTACATAAGTTTGGGAGAAGAAGGATAAGAAAGCTGAATTTTCTCCAAGAATAGAAGAACAGTTTCCTAAACTGTTACTGAAGAGACAACAATTGAATTTAAAATTTCCCTATAGTCCAGCAGAGAGGGGCTTGATTGGAAATTATGTTGAAATATATTACTTATAAAGTATTATTTATAATCTTATATTCATTTCTACTATATGTATGAATTATTTGTTTGTTTACCAGGTCAAAGAACACTGACTGTTATGGTATGGTTAAAATTCCTGGAAATGTTACACAATACAAATTTATATTTTTGTTGCTGTACCCTCAACCTGAAATTTGGAAAATTTTCCCTCAGGCTATTTCTGGAAGCTCCTGAAGATAACTCGTGAATATTACTAACTACCACATTTTTCTTCCTCATTCCTAATATTCTTCTCTGCTTTCTTTTAAAAAAAAATTCTGCATATGTCTGGTTGTTGGTATAATATGGTAGAAAGTATATAGGTTCTGAAGTCAATTAATTACTACTAATTAGCTGTATGAGCTTTTAGATCAAGTGTTTAACCTAAGTCCTCAATTTTTCTCATCTGCAATATTCAGATAAAAAGAGTATCTATATAAACAGGCTATGAAAAGGATTAAGAGACATGATGAATTACAATTGCTTAACATAGTGACTGGCAATTAATTTGTACTCAATAAATCATAACTATTCTTATTAGATCTGCTCATCAAAGATGCTAATGACAATACTATGGTATAGATAATCCTGAAGAGATACCTCTGTGAAGATCCAAAACAATCACTCCCTGTTGCCTGCCCAGTCTTTTTCAGCAAAAACCCAGCAAGCATAAGGTAACTAAATTTCCCTTATTTAGTAAATCTGAGATGTCATACATTCTAAGATACATTGCCAACTGAAAAATGATTTTTTAAACACATAACATTTTATTTCATACTTATTCGTAGAGGCTACTGAACTTTAAATGTATATTTTTATTACATGTTTTACTTGTGCACATATAAATATGAAAAGAAAAATAAATTAAGATATTTCTAAGACTTTTTCACATTTGAAGTTCTACCGTTTTTCTTTTTTTAAAAATTGAGGTGAAATTTATATAACATATAATTAAAAATGTAAAACGTATAATTCAGTGGCATTTCTTACATTTACCATGTTGTGGAACTCCCATCTCTACTAAGTCCTTAAACATTTTCATCATCCCCAAGAAAGGCCATGGACCCATTAAACAGTCACTCTCCATTCCCACCTCCCTCAGGCCCCTGCTTTCCATTTCTATGGATTTACCTACAGTATGTGACCTTTTGAGACTGGCTTTGACATGGTAGCAGGTACCAATGCTTCCTTTTCTTTTTATGACTGAATAATATTCCATTGCAAAGACTGCAAAGTTCTAATCTTTTTTTTTTTTACTTTTGTATTTTTTTTTATATTTAAGAATATTACGAGGGTACAAACACTTTGGTTACATATATTGCCTTTACACCACCCAAGTCAGAGCGATAAGCATGCTTGTCCCCCAGACAGTGTGCACCGCACCTTTTAGGTATGAGTTTACCTATCCTCTTCTCCCTACTCCCACCTGCCTAACAACTGATGAATGTTACTTCCATTGCTGTGTGTAAGTTTTGATCAATTAGCTCAAATTTAATGGTGAGTACATGTGGTGTTTATTTTTCCATTCTTGATGATACTTCCCTTAGAAGAATGGGCTCTAGCTCTATCCAGGATACTATAAGAGGTATTAGTTCACCATTTTTTTATGGCTGAGTAGTACTCCATGGTATACATATACCATATTTTATTAATACACTCATGGACTGATGGGGATTTGGTTTGTTTCCACATCTTTGCAATTGTGAATTGTGCTGCTATAAACGTTAGAGTGCAGATGACTTTTTATAGAATGTCTTCTTTTCCTTCGGGCAATTCCAGTAGTGGTATTGCTGGATCAAATGATAGTTCTACTTTTAGTTCTTTGATTTATTTCCATACTATTTTCCATAGAGGTTGTACTAGTTTGCAGTCCCACCAGCAGTGTATGAGTGTTCCTATCTCTCCACATCCATGCCAGCATGTTGTTTGGGACTTTCTGATAAAAGGTATTCTCACTGGAGTTAGATGATATCTCATTCTGGTTTTGATTTGCGTTTCCCTCATGATTAGAGATATTGAGCATTGTTTCCTGTTTGTTGGCCCTTAATCTATCTTCTTTTGAAAAATTTCTGGTCATGTCCTTTGCCTCCTTTTTAATGGGGTTGTTTGACTTTTCTTACCGATTTTCCTGAGTTCTATATAGATTCTAGTTATCAGCCCTTTATGGGATATATGGCATGCAAATATTTTCTCCCATTCTAGGTTGTCTATTTGCTCTAATGATAGTTTCCTTGGCTGTGCAGAAACTTTTTAATTTGATCAGGTCCCATTTATTTTCTTGTTGCTGTGATTGCCTTTGGGGTCTCCTTCATAAATTCTTTGCCTAGGCCAATATCTATAAGAGTTTTCACAACCTTTTATTCTAGAATTCTTACAGTTTCATGCCTTAGGTTTAAGTCTCTTATCCATTGTGAGTTGATTTTTGTGAGTGGTGAAAGGTGTAGATGCTGTCTCAGTCTTCTACATGTGGCTAATTTTCCCAGCACCATTTATTGAATAGGGATTCTTTTCCCCAGTGTATGTTTTTGTCTGCTTTGCCAAAGATTAGATGGCTATATGAGGATGGTTTTATAGCTGAAGATTCTGTTCCATGGTCTATGTTTCTGTTCTTATGCCAGTACCATGCTGTTTTGGTTACTATAGCCTTGTAGTATATCTTGAAGCCTGGTAAATTGATGCTTCTCAATTTGTTCTTTTTGCTTAAGGTTGCTTAGATCATATGATCCTCTCAATAGATGCAAAAAAAAAAAAATTTGACAAAATTCAGCACCCTTTTATGATAAGAACACTTGACAAAATAGGCATAGATGGGACTTACCTCAAAATAATAAAAGCCATATATGAAAAACCCACAGCCAACATCATACGGAATGGAGAAAAATTGAAAGCATTCCCGCTTAGAACTGGAACCAACAAGGTTGCCCTCCATTGCCACCTCTATTCAACATAGGGCTGGAAGTGCTAGCCAGAGCAATCAGATAAGAGAAGGAAATCAAGAGCAAATTTCTAACCCTTTGAATTAGTTTTCAACTTAGTCACGAGTATCTCAATTTTCCCACACGAACATCATAATCCGTGCCTTCAAGACCATTGTTGATGGAACATTATATAAAAAACTCTACACTACTATCTCTCATCTATGGGATGCTCCTCCAAGTCACTGACATACATTCTGCAAGCTTTGGTACACATTCTTTGGCAATAACAAGAATGTCACAATTGCTATGTGGTGTATCCTGTTGTTTTTTTTTTTTTCCCTTAACTTTACATAAAAAAATAGCTTGATTTAATCATTCAACAATGTATACATATGAAAACATCACATTGCACCCCATACATATATACAATTGTCAATTAAAAATAAACTTTTTAAAAATTATTGCAAAAAAAAATCTTGTATTTTGTTTTCTTGAAGACTTCTCTCTTGTAGACCTCTGTTTTCTTCTATAGTTCACTGGACATTGATCTGGTAAAGTCCTGCAAGCTTGTTAGAGTCCCACCAAGTGTTACATCAATAGGTTTCTTTAGAAATGTTGTCTTTGGAGACATTGAACAGACCCAATCTCTAGTCTGGTATAGAAATGTAGAGAAGTAAGCCCAATGGCCAGTATTACTAGGGTAAGAATGAGAAGGGATTTTGAGTTTCCCCATTCAGTTAGGAAGACCTTCCCTTCATCATTCCTCTCAATATGGCAGTCTTTCTCAACTGCTGCTATGTTTCTTGCCCTGGGATTTAGAGTTTCACTGGTACAATGTTTCCTCACAATAAGCCTTTAGTTTTTAATGCCATTCTTGGATGATTGGCCTCTAAGATTCATAGAGGAGGCAAAGGGGGCTGAGAGCTTAACAGTTCATTTTACAGATTTTTAAACAATTGTTTTAGTATTAGGACCACCACTCAGTTCATCTGAGGTACAGTATCTTGTTCTGAGCATTCTGTTAGCAGCTCAAGTCAGAATACTTTTCATGGTATCCCCTCTTCCAGCACTTGCTATTAGAAAGGAGACAGAGAAGCTAATAACATTTGTTTCCTACATTCCAAAAATGAGTTGATATTTTTCCACTGTTGCCTCTTCTCCCATATTCTTTCTTCTCCCTGTTTCTGCTGATTCCAGTTCAGAGTTACAGGTGGCCAGAGCCTTCCCCAGTAGCTCAGGGTGCAACACAAGCAGCCCTGGATAGGACAGTACTGCATCGCAGGGCTCCCTCACACCCACACCATGTAGGTGCACCAATTCACCTAATGTGCACATCTCGGGATGATTTTAAAGCTGTTAAAATGTTTTAAAAAGAGTACATATTAGAATTACTGAAATAAGGTATTTCATATATAGTTATATAGAGAGACAGACACAAACATAAACACACATACTACATATGTATCATAATATAAAATATATTTCTTGCTGTGGATCTAAATAAGAAAAAAATTGAAAGTGTCATTTCTGACCCTAGTTTCTCTTCACTTAGAATGTAAATTTGTCCTAGATAGTCTCCATAACATTGTGCACCTATGTATCTAACCACACCCACATAGCCATTATGAGTGTATGAATTTTAAAGAGAATATATGTTAGGGTATCAAACTTTAATCTAATGATATATGCATTTCCTAACTTGCCTTACCCATTCAACTTTGTGTTTCTGCTCTTTTATTAATAAATTAGTTTCCAAGTTAAATATGGATAAAGCTCTATTAAATAATTTGAACCATCAGGCAGAATAGAGTTATCTCTCAGATTTTATTAAAAAAACAAACTGGTTAAAATACTGTATAACTAAAAAATTTAAATAAACCAAAAATATGGCACTTTGATAATTTCTTTTAAAAGTCTGTTTTCCAGTAAAAGTTTTGTATGTTTCCCTTTAAATGATTAGAAATAAATCATAGTATATGAAATAGCAAAGAAAGAATATTGAAATAATGTAGCTCAATAGCTTCAATTTACAAATGAAAAGGTGAGTTTGAGTTCCAATGATAAAAAGTGCCTCACCAAAGACCACCAAATTAATAAGTACCTGTCATGCCTGGAACATTGGGGACCTGAGTTTTAGTTCTATCCATTTAAGGTTCAACAATTCTGATACTTAATTTTTTTATTGTCTTGCTTGTAGATTAAGATTACTGTCATGTAAAGTTAATAAATATACCAAAAATTTAAATAAAATATTATTTATACTTAACTATCCAATTTATCTAATCTCTTCTGTTTTTGTTACTCTTCATATAGTTTACTCTTTTTAAATATAGTAATAAAATTTAAATGTAATTTCAAAGCTTAATGATGGTTAATGCATCACATTGTAAAGAAGAAACAAATCAGGTTGCTTAAACATGAGCTTTATTCTAATAAAATATTTTATCTGAAAAATATATGGTTTCTCTGCTCACTTCCTCACAGATCTTTCTTGTCTGAAGTATTGAAGTGTGTGTAATACGTTATATTTTTTCATTAAAATGAGAATAAAGCATTACGCTTAATTTGTCTCTCACTTGCTATATTACTTTATATTTTACTTTGAATAGGATTTCTATCATGGTTTATTTATTCTTTTTTAAAACGCTATTCCTGTTTTCACACATAGGGCTGACTTATTTCATTACAAGTCCTGAATGGAATCATACAAATTTAGCCATCTCCAAACACTTGCTACATGCAGCTGGACTCAGGCAGCACAGACTAGCCTTCCAGAACGCGCACACACATACACACATACAAACAGGTCATACTAAAATGAATGGAGCTATTCATGGAAGTAGAGAGAAGGACCTGTGCAAACTTTGAAAGAACTGTTGTACCATGTATACATATTCTACCACATTTACCATCTTTATTTGTGGAGTGCAAATCTTTCTGTCCAAAAGTTTACTGCATTTAGACTCTTATTCATTATTCACCATTTCATATTCATTTTTTTTCTGGGAAATGATAGTAGTTTGAATATTTAGCTTACCCTTCATATGAAAATAAACAACACAGTTAGCACACTCCCAGACAAGCTAAATGCAGCAATTGAGAGAGTTGAAACTGACAGTTGAATACATAATTCATCCACTTGAATATATGGTTTTGAGACTCTTAAAACTGGGCCAGGTATTTCTTTCTTGTGAAAATTCAATTGTTGGCAATATTTTGGAATTTTTGCAGAATAGAGAGATGTCACATGCCATAGTACATAAATTCCACAAATTTCTGAACTTTTTTTTTCCTAAAAGGATGGATAAATTCAGAGGTGTTATCAAACGATATTAAGACCTGAAAAAACATTTTTAAAAAGGGTTCTTATTTAAACATATGTAGGTATCCCTTGAGTGGGTTTAGAGTTATTAATATTTATTTAAAAAAAGAGAAATGGAAACTTTAGGCTAAGATTTTTTTCCCTGAATATCACTTTATTTTGTTTATCATTCTCTGTTTTCCTTTCTCCATTCCAACCAAGTGAGTAACCAACCCTCAGTAAAGAAAGTACATAATCCGGGTATAATAGATTTTAAAATTTAGAGCTAAATATCTCCACTGGGCCTATGGCTTCCCCTATGGACAATTTTTTGTACCTTTCTGAATATCTTGTACCTTCTGAATATCTTGTACCTTCTGAATGATCACCTACAATTGCTTCACTTACAAAAATGCCAATTACTGATCTTTTTGGAAAGTTATGATCAAATATTTAGCAAATTTCATCTCGACATGATTAATAAAAATATGCTAAATTATCAAATATTACTGTTCTCAGTATTTAAAAATGTCTTGAAACAAAAGTAAATTTCTTTTAAAAGACAAAGGGAAAATATGTACTGCACAAAGAAATAAAAATGAACAGGGTGTTCTGAAACCACAAGTATTTTGTATGATTAAAATCCTTGGTACATGTGAGAATAGAATCCAGTTTCACAAACTGTTTTATTTCACACACAGTCAAGAGATAATTTATCCTCTATTTTCTAGAACACAAATACATTACAATCAATTTTTCAGATAAGGTTTTTTGTAAGTAATTGAAATCTATTCTAGGTCATTTCTACCTCTTTTTCTGGGACTGCAACTACACAGAACTTAGATCATCTTCTACTGTCCCAGGCCACTGCAGCTTTACTTATTTTAAAGTCTATTTTTTCCTTCCCTTTGAACAGTTTCTATTGCATTTTCTTCAAGGTCACTGCTTTTGCTTTTGTTTTTGCAGTGTCTAATATGTTTTTAGCCCAATTACTGTTTTTTCATTTTAGGCATTTTTATGCTTTCAGTTCCAGAATTTCCTTTTGGATTTTTTGTAGATTCTTTACTGCTATTCCTCATATTTTTCATTGATTATGTCCACTTTTCCCTTAAATCCTTAAGCAAAATTTTATAGCTGTTTTGAAGTCCTTGTTTGTTCATTCCAACATGCCTGTCATTGTTATGACTGTTTCAGTATTCAGTCAAACACTTGAGAAGCAGATATTAGGAGAGTATTCTTTGTGCAGGTCTCTCTTCTCTTATCCCACAAATTCCAGCTGCTGAGCACCTCTGAAATACAATCTCTGCCCCAGTGGGACCTCTGTGCTCTACTTGGGCTCCATTTCTGTATCCTGGTTTAAAAAACTGCTTCCAGACAGAATCATATATATGTAGTCTGAATCTTTCTCTTCTCTAAAGGAAGAAAATACAAGCGTATCTGTTTTCCAATGTCTATAAATGGTTGCTTAACATGTATTGTTCAGTTTATAGGTTATGGTGGGAGTCTAGTCCTGTAACAATTACTGTGTCAGCTGGGAATGGAAGTCTAGCAATTTTAATTTTAATAGATACTGCCAGTTTACTTTACCAAAGAATAAAGCAATTCATACTCCATGGAAAATGTATAAAAGTGTCCATTTTTTCTAAAAATTCTCTATCCATAAAGACTATTGGTTCTTTGTATTTTAATTTTTGCAAAATCAACATGCAAAAATGTGTTGCTTTATTCTAATTTGCATTTCCCTAACAACTGAAACATTTTTCTGTTAGTTACACATTTACTTTACTCTGTTATTAACTGTTCATATATGTACTTTGTTCATTTTCTATTGAGTTTATCTTTTTCTTATCTATTTGTAGGATCCCCATTGCATTCTAACAATTAGTCCAATCTTATTTTGAATATACCATTATTTTCAAGTTGTCAAAATATATATTCAGTTTCTAATACATAAAGTTTTGCTTAATTATATTCTTGTGTATTTGTTTACCAAATTAATTATAAGCAAAGACTTAGACTGTATATGACACTATTATATTTAATCAATAAATATTAACTATTAAGCAATTTCATCTGGTTTATATGCTAACTGCTTTACATGTAAATGAAATTAGACACCTTTGAGGTAATTTTTTAAAAAATCCCACAGTAAAACCATTTGCTTCAGTAAAGTGATGATTTAATATTAAGTCTACTACAGACTCCAAAAGAACCTAGTGACACTCCTAAGAATTGGCTTAGCCATTGGGAAAAACTGACAATTCTATATAAAAATGACTGTATTTTCAGTAGGTGGTTTTAATGGCTTGTGATTCACTCAGCATACTATAATATGTAAGAGTTACCTATTTCTTTAAAAAATATTTTGATTAAACTGGATTGTAGGAGTAGAGCCTAAATTAATTAAAATAAAAATCTGTTCAAATTCTGCTTTGTGGTAGGTATGAGCTAAATAGTTACATCATGTGTCCATTATTTAGCTAAAGATTTGTTTTTAATATTTTACTTGATTTCAGAGTGAACCACAATTCCATTTATTCACAAAAGTTACTTACTAAGTAGTAATGTCTCAAATGGGACATATGTCAAATCATTACTGTCAAGTATTTCAATAATAATGAGCCAGTTGAGATTTAAAAGTATGAATTTTTTTTGACAGATATATCAGATGGGTATTTTTATTCAAGCTCAGATAGCTATAATTATGATAAAATAATATAAAGGATAATCATATGATTCAATAAGCAATCTAATCTATAAAATTCTTAACCATACAAAAATATATGCCTGGAGAGACATACATGAAAATCAAAATATAAAAGCTAAATATGACAGATGTGAAGCATTTTATTTCAACAAATACATTAGACTTAAAAGAATAAAAAAGATATATGGTCCTTCCTTCAGTATAGCCTGATGAAAGAGACAGATGTTTATACCAATAACAATATAATTGTATTTTTCAAGAACACGCTCACTAGTTTCCATTTCTTGCCTAATGTTTTCATTGGTTGTAGAAAGAAAATCAGCATTAGCACATTTCCTTGTAGAAACAATTCTATGAGAAATTAATGTTTGATGTGTAACCCCCAAAAGAGGCATGGCTAGAGGCATGGCTCAAGGCATGTCAAAGGAGAGAAAAAGGAATAATATTAACGACAGGCAACATTTCTGACTACCTATTCTGTTTGTCATTGTTCCAATTGTACCATTGTCCAGCAAAATTATTTTAATTAATTTCTTTAATGTTCACAAAAACTCTACGACAAAATTACTCTCATAATGGAGAAAGATAAAACAGGCTTAAGGATATCTAGTGAATTATACAAGATTATCCAACTAATAACTAGTAGAAGTTGGAGTAAAACTAAGACTTGTCTGCCTCTTAGGTTGTGTACTCTAAAAATAAAGCCTGAGAATGGGTTTCTTCTAGAAGCGATTTATTGAAGGCACACGCAGGAGAAGAGGAAATGAAGGAAGCAGAATGCGGGAAAGACCATAACATCAATCCCAGTGGCACAGATTCTCCTTCCTTTCTGAGGGACCTAAGGCTCCAGCTACCCTTGTCAGACCTTGGTTGCAGTATTAATCTATTTACTGTTAAAGCTGGGAAGAGATGTTGGGTGGAGCATCTGAGTGTCAAATGTATTCGTCCTTGCCCCCATTTAGTTCCAGCAATCTTACCTCCCCACAATGATCAAGTTCAATTTCTGCCACCAGTAATAATTTCTTTTTGTCTCTTCTATTCTACCTGCACCATGAGCTCAAAGTCAAGAGGTAAAAGCTGTGGCTTTAAGTGTAGTGACACTCTATGTACCCTGGTAGAAAGAAGTGTCCTGTGTTAAGGAACTGAATTTAAAACCATAAAGCCTATAGTTGCAGGGACAGAAAGCACAAATTCCCCAAAACACATGACCACTGATTCCAACACATATTGTACTATCCAGAGGTGCCAGCCCAGTAGTGTTGGATAGCTATGAGTCAATACTCACATCAGTTTGAAATGAAAGCATTGGCTCAGCAAAAGGAATCTAAAAGGGGCACCAACAGCATTTATTATAGTCTTAGTTCTACTATCATTTTAGCCACATTTCATCCTCTTTTTAAATGAGAATGAATGAATATTGAGTGAATATTGAATAAATTAATATTTCAATTTTCCTGTCCCAAACTTCTTATTGTATCTCGGGATTATGGCGGATAGATAACTTGTCTCTCTCTCTCTAATACACAGCTCTTCAGAATGTGAGAAAGATAGGCCAAAGGCCTTTCATATACACCTGGATTTGCTTTAGATGACAAGATCCTGGCCTACAAGACTGAGTCAGATGCCAGAATTGGATAAGATTCTGGGCTGCTTGGCAGAGTGTATTTTGGTTGTGCCTGCATTGTGAGTTATTAGGAGCAAGAGAGTGAATTGTGGAAGACTATTCCTCTGATGGTCCTCCGAAAAGCCATATCTCCTGATACGCCTTGTCTAGTACCCTCCCTTTGAATCTGGACTCAATGACTTTTCTGTTACTTTAAACCAATATAGTGTACTGAAACTGATGCTGTGCCAGTTTTCATGCCTAAACCTTAGACATTGTAGCTTCTGCGTTTGCTCTCACACTGAGCAGTCATGTAAGAGTTCAGTCAACCTACTGGAGAGACAATGTGAATCATGGAGATGCCATTTGGAAAGAGAGAGGCCTTGAAACTATATGGAAATGAACCGAGAAACTCAGCCGATGAGCAGCACAGAGACCCTAGATATGAGACCCTAGCTAGACATACGACCCTAGATGAACTGTCCCAGCTAGCCTCAGCTTTTCAAGTCTTCCTAGCCAAAGTTAAAATATGTTGTCAGAGAAGCCACCTTGGACCTTCTACCCCAGCAAATATCACATGGGGCATAGATAAGCTTTTCCTTCTGTGTCGTGCCTGAATTTCTTGTCCATGGAACTGTGAACAAATAAAATGGCCTTTGTTTTAAGGTATTACATTTCAGGGTAGTCTGTTACATAGCTATAGATATCCAAAAGAACTAGGAACTGTTTTTCCCTTTAAAATAAGAAGAAGGAAATGAGTATGGTGAATCTCAAGTGCAATATAATCAAGCAGGTCAATCTTGAGTGCTACCACTATATTATGGTGTCATGCTACTATTGTTTTTCACATTGAACTCCAGATTCTGCATTCCAACTTCTGTGCCAATATTTTTTTTCTCTGACGTGTTTTAAAAAACAACCACAATAATGTGATCAAATGCATAAAATGTATATCATTTTTGACAGAATCATCTCAGCTATAGAGAACAGAAAGCTGATTTTTTAGAAATCTGTTTCCACTTTCATTTGGCAAAGCCTTATGTGAATACATTTCTCTGGTCTGCATTCCAGTAGCCTTTTTATTTCCTGTAACTGTGTCAAAAGCAGTAATAGCAACTTAAAAGAATAGAGCAGAGTACCTTATAATATATATACAATATGGTTTCATACTCTTATCCTTCATTGGTCTGGAAATTACTGTGTGATAATAGCTTGCTAAATGATTATCCCTTGCTTATGCCTGTTTGAGTTAACTGATATTAAATAATAAAGTTGTGACCTTTCTTCTCAAACTTTATCAGGTTTTCCTTTGTTTATGATATCTTAACTATAAGCATTCCTTAAAATCTTCTTTCTATGGCAGGACAGTCATTTTCATTTTATTGGATATTTCGATATTTGCCAGAAAATAGCACAGTTTATTTTCACCATACTCCCCGTTGTCTACAAAGCTTCAGCAGCTATGGAAAAGTTGGATGGGAAATTTGAGTACAATAATGTAGACAGTTAGCAAATTGCCTGGTAGATCTGGTACAGAAACTGCAATCTGGTATGAAAGATTGGCTTCTTCTGAAATTATACTACACAGCATTTATCAAGTTAATATTCATTAATACTGTCAACAGCAGAGTTAAATGTATAAAATTATATCATGAACTTGAAAATAGAATTCACAGAAAAGATCATATATCATATTTAAGCAAAATTATCATATCTATAAATCTGAGACCAGATTTATCTATAAATCTGAGACCAGATTTATAGATATGATAATTAATTATTTTTATAATTATTAGAAGTTTATTAAGCATATGTATGCAGGAAATCAAGCAAAATTGATATTTTCTAGATTAATTTCTTCTATAATAGCACATTGTATTTACTACAGTAATAAATTTTAGGATGATCATGATAGAAATGTAAACCCTAGAATGCAAACTTGACTATCATAATTTAAATTAATCATTGTTTCTAATGGTACAATTACAAGATGGCTATTGATATACAGTCCCTGAACTACATCTTAGCAATTAACATTAAAATGTACCTGAAGACTACTTTAGGAAGATGGCGGAGTGGCGGTGACTGCTTGGATCTGCGCTCCGACGAGGAACCGTGGATCCGGACCTGCCACAACGCTAGAGGACCGCTCCCACACAGGAACAGCGGTGTGAATCCACGGAGAATCAGCGTGGGACAAACAGAGCAAGTGAGGTCTGAGGTGAACAGAAATTAAGATCGCGGAACTCTGCGGAAGGCGCGGAACAGACAGTAGCCAGCGGAGCGCAGGCGGCTGCGCCCGCCCCCAGGTGGGGCGGGGGCAGTCTTTAGGAAAAGCGGCTTGCGCTCCTCACTGACCTCCACCCCCAATTGCTTGGAGACCCCCTCGCAAGCCAGAGCAGAATCTCCGAGCGAGACGTAGGGCATTGCAGACAGGAGGCTTTTTCGGGAGAATAGCTTGGAACCTGGGAAGTCTCGGCTGAGACAGTCCTTGGCGAGAAGGGACGGACCTGTGCCGGGGGGAGGGGCACGATCAATCCCCGATCAGCGAATTGCGCTGTACCTCTGCGCTACTTTTGTCGGTGGTTCTTCAGCCGGTGGCCCCCGGCGGCTTTGCCCGCCAAACCCCCCGGCAGCGGCGGTCCCTGGTCTCTGCCTGCCGGGGAGCCGGTCCCCCTCCGACCCCGGAGCGCTGCGGGCGCCATCTTGAAAGCAAAGTCGGAACCACTCGGGAGCCATAAGGTGCCCAGCGGCTCTCTCTCCCCGGCGCCCCCCGCTGGTCTCTGGGCCCGCGCCATCTCCGCCAGCGGCACTCGGCGTGAAGGGGCGGAGCTGCGCTAAGACTTAAAATAAACACTGAGTTGCCGCTCCGGAACCAACGGAGCGGGCGTGAAGGGGCGGAGCTGCGCTAAGACGTAAAATAAACACTGAGTTGCCGCTCCGGAACCAACGGAGCCGGCGTGAAGGGGCGGAGCTGCGCTAAGACTTAAAATAAACACTGAGTTGCCGCTCCGGAACCAACGGAGCCGGCGTGAAGGGGCGGAGCTGCGCTAAGGCGCAAAAACACGATCATTGAGCCGCTGAACTGTATACTTCAGAATTGTGTATCCCTTCGTTTAGCGATGCGCTGTGGTGCTGTGTAGCTCTGTTTTTGTTCTTTTGTGTTTGTGTTTTCGCTGTTTCTGGGTTAGGTCTCTTTGTGTTATTTGTTAGTTTGGTTTTTGTTTTTGTCTTTGTTTTTTTTTTTTTTTGGTTTTTTTTTTTTTATTTTTTTGTTATTTTTTTTAATTTTTATTTTTTTATTTTTTTTTTCTTTTTTTCCTCTTCTCTTCTCCTTTTCTTTTCTCTTTCTTTTTCTTCTCCTTCTGTTCTTTCTTTTCACTTCTTTTTTTTTTTTCTTTTTTTCTTTTCTTTTCTTTTTTCTTTTTCCTTATTTCTTCTCTCTTTTTGCCTTCTAACTGGGAACCCACGCTGAGCTTGGGAACGGGCCAGGCCCCTGGCTCTGGTACATACCGGAACCTGAGTAGTCACTCCCAACGCCGGCGATCTGCGGGCGCGCAATAGCCATCTTGGGGCCCACAGCCAAGTCATTGCGGAGCAATAGGGTGCCAAGAGGCTCCCTGGACGGCCCCCTCCCCTGGTCCACAGACCTTATATAGGGTCCCCACCCACGTCTAAACATTGACTACTTCTCCAGAAGCGAGAGTGTGGAGCCTGGTCCCTGGGGACATTGGGCCAAGGCAGACTTTTGCCTGTGGGAGTTGCGGCAAATGGGGCACTGAGCGAGCGAGGGCACCATCCACTCCCCACAACTAGTATTTTTCCTGCAGATAGAGACAGAAACCACCCCTATAGAGGAAGAACCAAAGGGAAACAAACAAACAAAGAGAATTTTGGCCCACTACTAGTGTGGACCCTGCCTGCCCTCTGAAAGACTACAACACAGTGTCCTAACTCACCAAAGCAGTCTTGGATCACTCCAATCCTCTAGGATTGGACCCATCAGAAGCAGTCCCCCAACTGAAATAGAAAAATTTCTAAACAATTCACAACAGTCTTCCCCTCTTGCCAAAGGAAGCAATATACCTAGACTATTCCACAGCCTAAGAATAGAGCACAGAGAGTGCTGTTAACCAGACTAAATCTATAAGTAAAGATCCAACGATTAATCTAGATGGGAAGGGCCCAGCAAAAAAACACAGGAAGCACAAAGAATCAAACAGAAAGCTCACCCCCAAAGAGAAATACCGGCTCTCAACCATTTGACACAAACCAGACTCAAAACACCAACATGTCACAGGAAGAATTCCAATTATGGATCATAAACAAGCTAAATAATATACAAGAATCAATGGACAGACAACACAAGGAAAATGCAAAAAAAATTCAGGATTTGGAGGAAAAATTCACTAAAGAAATTGAAATATTGAAGAAAAACCAAACTGAACTCCTAGAAATGAAGAATTCACTCAGAGAGCTACAAAACACTGTGGAAAGTCTCAAAAGCAGGGTAGATCAAACAGAGGAAAGAATTTCAGAAATTGAAGATAACTCCTTTCAACTAAATAAGTCAGTCACAGAGATAGATCAAAAAAGTAAGAGAAATGATCTGAGTCTTCAAGAAATGTGGGATTATGTGAAGAAACCTAACTTGAGAGTTATTGGCATCCCTGAGGGTGAAGAAGACAATAAGCAAGGGTTGGACAAGCTATTTGAAGACATAATCGAGGAAAATTTTCCAGGCCTTGCCAATACTCTAGACATACAGATTCAAGAAGCTCAAAGGACCCCTGGGAGATTCATAGCAAATAGGAAAACACCACGCCACGTAGTCATCAGGCTGACCAAAATATCCACTAAAGAGTCCCTTCTCCGAGCTGTAAGGAGAAAGAAACAGGTAACTTACAAAGGAAAACCCATCAGAATTACGCCAGATTTCTCAGCTGAAACCTTACAAGCAAGAAGAGGTTGGGGCCCCATTTTCACGCTTCTGAAACAGAATAATGCCCAGCCTAGAATCTTGTACCCAGTTAAGCTAAGTTTTCTATACGAAGGAGAAATCAAGACATTCTCAGATAAACAAAGGTTGAGGGAATTCACCAAGACAAGACCAGCCCTGCAAGAAGTACTCAAAAGAGAGTTACACACGGACCAGCACAAGAAAGATCCACGAATGTAAAACTACTCAAGAGCTAAAGATCAAATTCCAGATACCACAATGGCTCAGGAGAGAAAACATTGCAATGAAGTTCTACCCAACAAGCTGAACAAAAAACCGTCTCACTTATCAGTTTTCTCAATAAATGTGAATGGCTTGAATTCCCCGCTCAAGAGACATAGACTGTCCCAATGGATAAAAAAGCACAAGCCAAGTATCTGCTGTCTCCAAGAAACCCACCTAACGAGCAAAGATGCATTTAGACTGAAAGTAAAAGGATGGAAATCGGTATTTCAAGCAAACGGTAACGAAAAGAAAGCTGGTGTGGCAATCTTAATTTCCAATAACTTAGCTTTCAAACCAACAAAAATAATAAAAGACAAAAATGGCTACTACATACTGGTCAAGGGCACAATTCAACAAGAAGCCATGACTATACTCAATATATATGCACCCAACCTAGGTGCACCTAGATTCATAAAGCAAACCCTACTAGATCTGAACCAGATGATAGATAATAATACTGTAATAGCTGGAGACTTTAACACCCCACTGACAGTACAGGACAGATCCTCTAAACAGAAAATAAACAAAGACATAATGGACCTAAATAGAATGCTAGAACAAATGGGCATGGCTGACATCTATAGGACATTCTACCCAAAGTCCACAGAATATATATTCTTCTCATCAGCTCACAGGACATTCTCTAAGATTGACCATGTCCTAGGACATAAATCATGTCTTCAAAAATTCAAAAAAATAGAAATTATACCATGCATCTTCTCAGATCACAGCGGAATAAAAGTAACAATGATCACAAACAGAAACCCTCACTCTTACTCAAAGTCATGGAAGCTAAATAACCTTCTCCTGAATAATTATTCTATAAAAGAAGAAATCAAGATGGAAATCAAAAATTTCTTTGAATTAAATGACAATGGAGATACAACTTATCAAAATCTATGGGATGCAGCTAAAGCAGTCCTGAGAGGAAAATTCATATCCATAAATGCCTATATCAAAAAGACAGAAAACATGCAAATAGACAACCTAACGAGTAGACTCAAAGAGCTGGAGAAAGAAGAACAGAACGATCCCAAACCCAGCAGAAGGCGAGAAATTACTAAGATCAAATCAGAACTAAATGAAAAGGACAACAAAGAAACTATAAGGGAAATTAATAAAACAAAAAGTTGGTTCTTTGAAAAGATAAACAAAATAGACACACCTCTGGCTAGACTAACCAAGAGCACAAAAGTAAAATCTCTAATAACCTCCATTAGGAACATGAAAGGAGAAATCACAACCGATGCTACAGAGATACAAGATATCATCTATGAATTCTACAAAAATCTTTATGCACACAAACTGGAGAATGTGGAGGAAATGGACAAATTTTTAGAGACACATAGTCTTCCCAGGCTCAACCAGGAAGAAATAGAGTACCTGAACAGACCAATATCAAGAACTGAAATCGAAACAGCAATAAAAAACCTTCCCAAAAAGAAAAGCCCTGGTCCAGATGGGTTCACACCTGAATTTTACCATACATACAAAGAAGAACTGGTGCCCATCCTACATAAACTATTCTCCAATATTGAGAAGGATGGAGTTCTCCCCAACACGTTCTACCAAGCCAATATAACATTAATACCAAAGCCTGGAAAGGACTCAACAAAAATAGAGAACTACAGACCAATTTCCCTCATGAATATAGATGCAAAAATTTTCAATAAAATACTAGCAAATCGAATCCAAGTACTTATCAAAAAAGTAATCCACCACGACCAAGTGGGCTTCATCCCCGAGATGCAGGGGTGGTTCAACATACGTAAATCTATAAATGTAATTCACCACATAAATAGAAGCAAAAACAAAAATCATATGATACTCTCATTAGATGCAGAAAAAGCATTTGACAAAATTCAACACCCTTTTATGATAAAAACGCTTAACAAAATAGGCATTGATGGAACCTACCTAAAAATGATACAAGCCATATATGACAAACCCACAGCCAACATCATACTGAATGGGGAAAAACTGAAAGCACTCCCACTTAGAACTGGAACCAGACAGGGCTGCCCATTGTCTCCATTACTTTTCAACATAGTATTGGAAGTCCTTGCGAGAGCTATCAGGCAAGAGAGCAGAATCAAGGGAGTCCAAATAGGGAAGGAAGAGATCAAACTCTCACTTTTTGCTGATGATATGATGTTATATCTGGAAAACCCCCAGGATTCAACCAAGAGACTCCTGGAATTGATTAACGAATACAGCAAAGTCTCAGGCTACAAAATTAATATACACAAATCAGAGGCATTTATATATGCCAATAACAGTCAATCGGAAAACCAAATTAAAGACTCAATACCCTTCAAAATAGCAACAAAGAAAATAAAATATCTAGGTATATATCTAACTAAAGAGGTAAAGGACCTCTATAAGGAAAACTATGAAACACTGAGAAAAGAAATAGCAGAACTTGCAAATAGATGGAAAAATATACCATGCTCGTGGATCGGAAGAATCAACATTGTTAAAATGTCTATACTACCCAAAGTGATCTACAAATTCAATGCAATCCCTATTAAATTACCAACATCATTCTTTACAGACATAGAGAAAATAATTATACACTTTGTATGGAATCAAAGAAGACCCCGTATAGCAAAAGCAATTTTAAGCAATAAAAACAAAATGGGAGGTATTAATTTGCCAGACCTCAAACTATACTACAAGGCCGTGGTTCTTAAAACAGCCTGGTATTGGCACAAGTGCAGGGACACAGACCAGTGGAACACAACAGAAAATCCAAATATAGAACCATCCTCATATAGTCACCTAATTTTTGACAAAGCGGGAAAGAATATACTCCGGGGACAAGAATCCCTATTCAACAAATGGTGCTGGGAGAATTGGTTAGCCACTTGCAGAAGACTGAAACAGGACCCACAGCTTTCACCTCTCACAAAAATCAAATCACGGTGGATAACAGACTTAAACCTTAGGCGTGATACAATCAGAATTCTAGAAGAAAATGTAGGAAAGACTCTTACAGACATTGGCCTAGGCAGAGAATTTATGAAGAAGACCCCCAAGGCAATCACAGCAGCAACAAAAATAAATGAATGGGACATGATTAAACTAAAAAGCTTCTGCACAGCCAAAGAAACAGTCCAGAGAATAAACAGATCACCTACAGAATGGGAAAAAATTTTTGCATACTACACATCAGATAAAGGACTGATAACAAGAATCTATTTAGAACTCAGGAAAATCAGCAAGAAAAAATCAAGCAACCCTATCAAAAAGTGGGCAAAGGACATGAATAGAAATTTTTCAAAAGAAGATATAAAAATGGCTAACAAACATATGAAAAAGTGTTCAACATCTCTAATCATCAGGGAAATGCAAATCAAAACCACAATGAGATATCACTTAACCCCAGTGAGAATGGCCTTTATCAAAAAAACCCAAAACAACACATGTTGGCGTGGGTGTGGAGAGACAGGAACACTAATACACTGCTGGTGGGACTGCAAACTAGTGCAACCCCTGTGGAAAGCATTATGGAGGTATCTTAAACTGATTCAAGTAGACCTGCCATTTGACCCAGCAATCCCATTACTGGGCATATACCCAAAGGAAAAAAGGTCATTCTGTAACAAAGGCACGTGTACCCAAATGTTTATAGCAGCACAATTCACAATAGCAAAGATGTGGAAACAACCCAAATGCCCATCAATACATGATTGGATTAGTAAGCTGTGGTATATGTATACCATGGAATATTACTCAGCTATAAGGAATGATGAAGATACGACATCTCTATGGTTCTCCTGGAGAGAGTTGGAACCCATTATATTAAGTGAAGTATCCCAAGAATGGAAAAACAAGCATCACATGTACTCACCAGAAAATTGGTTTCCCTGATCATCACCTAAATACAAATCTGGGAATGACACCAATTGGACATCAGACTGAGGTGGGGGGTGGGGGAGGGGATGGGGGTATGCCTACACAGTGAGTGCATTGCACACTGTTTGGGGAGTGGTAACACTTGAAGGTGCTGACTCGGGAAAGGGGGGGTGGGGAAAAAAATATGAAACTATTGTTTTTAACTTGCACTGTTCACTTAATAATTTATCATGAATATTTCCCATATTATTTCATATCATTGTACAAGAAATAATGTATACATTATGAGGACATACTGTATCTAACAAGATATACTGTTAGACTCTTTGATTCTGTAAAACTAAATTGAAAAAAAAAATAAAATAAAATAAAATAAAAAATAATAAAAAAAAAAAAATAAAATGTACCTGAAAAGAATAAAAACAATGTGCAATAGTTCTATAAGAGATAAAAAAAAAAAAAGTGTTTTTCCTACTCTACTCTCTGCACTCACTCAACACAAAATGTGTTGTGTGGGAATATTTCCCTATACACCATGCAATTCTAAAACATATACCAGCCAGTGTCCCATAATTCAATTCAATTCTAAAACTACCTGGAGACAATGTTAGATCACAGAGATTAAGGGCTAAATCCCAACAAGATGGCCTCCCACTTTAGATACCAATAGCAAGTGGTAGATTGTCACCTACACTTCTGACCAATCAGCTATATATTGAGGGTTCTGCTACCTGCTCCTTGGGCTAATTAACTAATTTGCTGGAGTGGCTCACAGAACTCAGGAAAACAGTATTTATATTTACCCCAAAAAAGAACATAACAAAGGATACAGATAAACTGTCAGGTGAAGAAATAGATACAGCAAGGTCTGGAAGGATCTTGAGTGCAGGGGCTTCTGACCTCATGAAGCTGGGGTAGACTCCTCCCAGGACACTGATATATTCACCAACTCTGAAGCTTTCTATGCCCCAGAGTTCAGGGAATTTTATGAAGGCTTCATTACACAGCCATAATCGATTATTAATTCCATTTCCAGCCTCTCTGCCCTCTCCAGAGAATGTGGAGTGGGACAGGAAGCTCCATGCTCATAATCATGGCTTGGTCTTTCTGGGGAGGAGCCCCATCCTGGAGCCCACCAAGAGTTTCCTCCTTAAAACAAAAGACATTCCTATCATCCAGGAAATTTCAGTAGATTTAGGAGCTCTGTGTCAGGAACCAGGGTCCAAGACCAAATGTTGGAACAAAAGATTATCCTAGCATCTCTATCACTCAGGAAATTATAAAGGTTTTAGGATCTCTGTGCCAGGGACATGAGACAGAGACCAATATGTATATTTCTTGTTTCCCAAGTCCAAAAAACTGAAGATAATAAACCATATGCCAAAGTCCAGGGGCAAGTTCATTAACCAGTAAAGATGGGTAGAGAAATCCATTCTATATCTACACCATATCCTCTAAGCTAGAATAAAAAAGACAATTATCAATAATAGAAGTAAAGATTCTACTTCATCCTCAGAATGCTCCTAAATCTGGGAATCAGAAGCTATACTACCATGCCTCCTAGACAACAAATGCTGGGAGGAACTCTTCCCAACTTGTGGAAACTGCCTTCTGAACAAATCAGAATCTATTTCCTTTTTTGTACACATATTCCAGGCATATAAAGTCAGCAAAAGGCTCAGGTTCTTTATATATTAAGATGTACAGAAATCTCAGAGAAAAAAAAGCTTTTTTAAATCAGGGAGATAAAAGCATTAGAAAAGATCATCTGGCCGGGCGCGGTGGCTCACGCCTGTAATCCTAGCACTCTGGGAGGCCGAGGTGGGCGGATCGTTTGAGCTCAGGAGTTCGAGACCAGCCTGAGCAAGAGCGAGACCCCATCTCTACTAAAAATAGAAAGAAATTATATGGACAGCTAAAAATATATATAGAAAAAATTAGCCGGGCATGGTGGCGCATGCCTGTAGTCCCAGCTACTCGGGAGGCTGAGACAGGAGGATCGCTTGAGCTCAGGAGTTTGAGGTTGCTGTGAGCTAGGCTGACGCCACGGCACTCACTCTAGCCTGGGCAAGAGAGTGAGACTCTGTCTCAAAAAAAAAAAAAAAAAGAAAAGATCATCTGAGGGTGTAAAGGTTTTAAGTTAAGATAATTATCAGAGACCTAGGAAGGTATATATTCTCTTTTTCAATCATGGATAATCATCTCAAGATTTTCTCAGCAATATACCCACACATAATAACATCAAATTTTAGATAAGGCACAGTATTCCTACTAGCTGGGTTAGAGTGTGTCACAGGGTCAAAGCATAGGCAAAGTAATTCTTTATCCAATTTACAATCTTGCCACCTCTCAGCCACCAAGCCAAGAAGAATGAACATACTACAGTATGAAAGGGGAGAAAAGGAAAGGAAAGAAAATAATTTAGCATCAATTGCTAAGCCTCACACAGGCCTTGATTCAGGTAATAAAAAAAGAGGGAGGAGAGGAAGGTGGCTAGCTTGCCAGAGCAACAGGGTTGAATCAATTTCTAATCTAGCTGCAGAGGAGGAAAATATGGCAGACAGTGTTATCCTCATATGCTGTGCCTGTGTGTTTTAACACACAAATAGCTCTAACCTCTGATACACGTAACCTAATCAATGTTGTGGACTCTCACTACACATATTAGCATTTCTACCTTCCTGGGGCAGGGGAGGGGGCTTCAAACAAAAAGAGATAATGTATATATAGACAATCAACAAATACAGAGTGTTCACTAAATTTTAGACACAGTTCTTGACACTTGGGTTATAGCGGTGGATAAGATTAGGCCTCAATTATTTTGGTAGAAGACAGAGAAATATAAAAATGAATATTTTAAAATATATGTAATGAAGAAAATAAAATATAGATAATGAGGTACAGAAGGACTGAGGTGGAAACTTTACTTTAGCTGGAGTGATCAGGGGAGTTGCTTGGAGGAGGTGATAAAAACAAAACTGAGTTCCGAATGACAGGGAGACAGATGTGTGAAGATCAAGAAGGAAAGCATTCCAACCCCTAAGGCTCTAAGAAATGACTTTAGCAGGTCAAGAAATAGGAAGAAGGCCAAGGGAGCTCTGGCAAAATGAATGAAGAGAAAAATAGATTGAGAACGAGGCAGAGAAGAATCAGCGACAACTCCTAGGTTGTTGGCTTAAGCAATTGCCATGTACTTAAATGAGAAGGATTAAGGAGAAATGTATTTGTGTCCAGACAAACCTATATTTGTAGTAATCTCTAAATGCTACACTTATACAAAGAACTTCTACTCCATCTGAAGTTACAGGGTAGGTAAGGAATTCAACACTCTGCAAAGAAAGAAGAAACTTTCAGTGTAGGAGAACCACCTAGAAGAATCCATGATATAAATTACTTATATAATTGAAGTTCATATAAACTAGTAATTGAAGTGGGATGTATGTCTGTCAACTTGCCCACCACCTGGGGTTATGAAAGAAAAAAAAAAAATTCTAGCACAAGGACATGGTAAGAAGATCCAGGGTCACACTTACATTGAGCAAATACTAGAATCTCTCTCTCTGGACATATCCAGGTCTGAACTGGAAAAAAAAAAAAAAGAGTGAAGACTTGTGCAAGTTTTGTAGCACAATGGAAAAGGAACATTACTCTAAACATTCCAAATAAATATATCTTTCTGAAAATTATAAGAACCTATAGAAAATAAATACTCTGGAAAATATCTATTCAGTCCACTGAACAATATGAAACTATGTGTCTATGAAAGAGACACTGGGATTCATAAGAAAAAATGAATTTAGACAAAGAATGAAAGTAGAATTGGCTAAAATAATGAAAGATGAACAGGAATTTTAAAATTAATTGCTAAATTAATGTCCTCATGAAAACAAAAAAGTAGAATCCGTGGTCTTCTCCACACAAAATTAAAAAATAATCACAATAAAACTATAAAAGAAAAGGTACTTTGGAGGACAGATTAAAGTTACTAGTCTGAGAAATATGAGCATATTTCACCCTGGCAAGAAATCTGAATAACTGAGAGCTAGATATAACCAATTATTAAGTAGAAAAAACTTTTCCTGAGCTGAAATATTATTCAAGTCTATGAATCAAAAGGACTAGCTTCATGAACCCAAAACATAATAAAAAAATGACTCAGAATGAAGTATTAGCACCCAAATGGGAGGGGGAGGAGTTACCTATGAAGGAACAAAAGCTGGACTGTCCTCAAATTTCTCCTCTACATAACTGAATGCCAGAGGACAACACAGAATGTCTACAGAATTTTAATGGAAAACGTTTGTGACCTGAAAATTCCACATCAACCAATTTATTGTTCTAAAATGAAAGCAACAAGACATTCCTAGGTTATAAGGCCTTGGAAAATATTGAAGCCAAGTGCTCTTTTTGGAATAGAAAACGAATCACTGATACAATTCAAATGATAAAAATATAAATCAAAATAAAAGTACCAGTGATGAGCACTGAGACTACTTAAAAGGATTAGATTAACAGAATTGGGTACAAATCCAAAGAACCTTCAGAGAATTTTCCAAGCACCTACTATGTGCAGGAACTCATCTAAGTATAGGCGAAATAAGAGTAAACAAAGCAGACTGTTCTCTGCTTTCCATCAGATGAGAGAGGTGTTAAAAACAAACAACCAAAGAACGTCAGATAGTAAGGAGTGCTCTGAAAAAAACAGAAAAGGGTCAGGAAATAAAACAGGGCTGCAATCTGGGATGGGTGGGCTTGAGAGGGCCTTTCTAAGGATCCGGGACTGACTGAAATGAGAGAATGAGGCTTTTAAAGGTCTTTAAAGAGATTTTGGAAAGTTCCAACTACTTGAGGTGGGAGAGAGCTTGCCAGGAACAGAAGGGAGGCAACTGTCAGAGAAATGCAGTGAGAAGGAGAGTGATGGAAGTTTGCAGTGACAAAGTACTCAGATCCACGTATCACTGGGCAATTTAATTCTATAAGGATTTAGGATTTTATTCTATAGCAGAGTTTTAAGCAGGGAACTATTACGATCTAAGTTAGTTTTGAAAAGAATCATTTGGCAATTATATAGGAAGCAGACTATAAGGTGTCAGAAAGCTAACTGGTCAGAAACCAGTCAGAAAGCTATTACAACAATTGTCTCTAGGATCACATATTAATAAAGAGTGATGGGACTTGCATGGAAGGGAAGTTGCGGCATTTGAAATTCATTATTGTGCCTGAGAAAGGCTAAATTTACTATATTTTGATAATTAGAGAAATACATGTTCTAGTGGGCATTTGTTAAACTTAAAGACAAGTACTAGCAGAATTTTAAAATATATTGCCTAAATCCCAAATAACTATTGAAGACAAAAGTAGACAAAGCATGAGTCCTACCTTCGAGTGCCTACAAGGGCCAGGCTAATTGCAAAATATTCATATTTAGTTTAGGTGTTTGAGATGTTAAGTCATTATATATGAAATGTCCGATTTTGAATGAAAAATGTAGTTTACTATATCTCAAACAAGCTGTACAATTAATCAAAGCATGTGCCTAAGCGATCGGCACAGTTTGGCCATTTTAACTTGTTTATGCCAGCAGCAAAGAAGCCTGGACAGCCAGTAGTGATGAAACTGCAAAAGGCATTTTCCACAGCTTGTTGAGAATGAAATATTTTTCCTTGCAAGAAGTGATCCAAAGCCTGGAAGTAGTGGTAGTCAGTTGGTGCAAAGTCTGGTGAATACAGTGGATGACAGAGAGTTTCCAAGTCCAGCCTCTGCACTAAGCAGCATTTGTATGACATGTGGTCGAGCATTTTGTTGCAAGAGGATTGGCCTGTTTCTGTTGACCAATCTGAGCTGCTTCATTGCAAGCATCCTCATCATTTCACCCAACTGCTTGCAGTAGATATCTGCTGTAATTGATTGACTAGGTTTCATGAAGCTGTAGTGGATAATACCAGCACTGGGCCACCAAACAGACACCATTAACTTTTTTGATGAATATTTGGTTTGGGATCATGTTTTGGTACCTCATCTTTATCTAACCATTGTGCTGATCACTTGCAATTGTCAAAAAGAATCCATTTTTCATCACACAGTGTACAATATAGTGTAGAAATGCTTTGGCTTTATGTCGTAAAAGCAAAGAAGGTCAAGCTTCAAAATAATTTCTTTTCTGATGCTCGTTTAATTCATGCGGTACCCATCTATCCAGCTTCTTTACCTTGCTGATTTGTTTCAAATAGTCCATATTATAGGAAATAGTAACATGAAACCTTGCTGCTAATTCATGCTTAGGTTGAGATGGATTCGCTTCCACTACAGCTTTCAGTTCATCATTATCCAACTTGGTCTCAGGTCACCCATGTGGCTCATTTTCAAGATCAAAATCATCAGAATGGAACTTCTCAAACCATCGACATACTGTGTATTCATTAATCACATCCTTCCCAAACACTTCATTGATATTTTGAGCTGTCTGTGCTACATTGGTTCCAGGATGGAGCTCATATTTGACAATAACATGAATTTTTGAATTATCCATGGGTTCACAAAAATTGATTTAAAAAAAATTTGAAAGAAAATCCCAAGCCAAACTGTGTGCTTGAAAGAATGAGGATGTAGGTTCACAATAAAAATAGAACAAGTGTCAAAGTGAACTGTCAGAGATATCAACTGATCAACTGTTGAACTTAGTACTTAAAGAAATCAGACATTTTATTAATAAATTAAGTTATTAAGGGTATAAACTACAATTTTTGATTCAAAATCTGACATTTCATATTTGATAATCTAATATTAAATGCATCACCTCTATCTTATTTGAATCTTTAATCCTGAAGTCCTACCAAAGGATATTTCAGTACTTGATTGGGTTTGTTACTTACTATTTGGTTCTATCTTAATTCCTTTTCAAATTCTATCTGGCAGGTCTAAAACTTTCAGATATATTAATATTTAAATGATGTTCATGAATTCAGGTACGTTTGTGTCTACTTCTGGCACTATGAACATTGATTTTAAGATCTAAGAAGTAATGATGACAAGATCTCCTCTGACAAGTTTTGTAGATATTAAATTTTGTCATGTCCTTTTAAAGGAATATATTCAGTACTCAAATACCTATAATGACACAGAAAAAAACTTAACTTCTGAATGAACAATTGAAAAGAATGACAGGATAATTATCAAAAAGCAGCCCAAGAGTAAAATCAATAAGAGTGTTCAGATGGGAAATAGTAGGCTGACAATTAGACCTTCCACTTTTATGTATTGACGAGAAGTTGTAAGTTGAAGGTAGCATCACCTTTTTCATTACTCAGTTGGGAGTTTTGGGTTTTAAGGTAACGGAAACTGCTATGGAATGAATGTTTCATCTTCCCCAAATTCACAGATTGAAACCTAATTTCCAAGATGGCATTTGTAGGTGGGGTATGGGGAGGTGATTAGATCACGAGGGTGGAACCTTCATGAATAGCATTAGTGCCCTTCTAAAAAGGGTACAGAGAACTCCCTCAATCTGTCTGCCATATGAGGAATAACAGTCTATGAACCAGGAAGTGGGACCTCAGTAGACTCTGAATCTGCTGGTGCCTTGATCATGGACTTCCCAACATCCAGAACTGTGAGAAAGAAATTTCTGTTGCATATGAGCCACCCAGTTTATGGTATTTGTTACAGCAGCCCAAATGAACTAAGACAGAACCACTAACAACATCTGTTCTCCATTCCAGTGGATTGTCTTGGCAGCAAATAGGCACATTGATTAACTCAAAACTGTAGTGAAATCCAAACTCAAGCCCTACTGCTGATCCAGAAAATTAAAATAAGGGTTCTAAGACCAATGAACAAGAAGCAGATTATCTGTCTACAGAAGAAAATTAAATTATAAAACCAGCAAAAACACAATTATACATATAGTGAACATGATTAGCACTGAGGTTGAGCTACAACTAATGTATAATAAGAAATAATGAGCTTAGCCAACCACCTACTTGAACTCTAAATTATCATTATTAAAGCTGCCCTACATAAAGGTATTTCAACTAAATTTGACTTATGCCCCTGAGTTATCAAATTTTTTGGACTCTTTGTAACTATTTGTATTGTATTTATTGTACTTTTTTTCAGGTTAACAATTAAAATCATTGCTTTAACCTTGTAGGCATTTTAACCTGAAAAGGTGTTTGGAAATCAAATGTAAATATTTTAAGCACAGTATTGGAAAATGTAACTAAACTAGTTTATCATTTCAAAACTTCTCAGACTAACATGTATTCAAATACATTTGATTTATTAGTAGTTATTATTATGAAATAACTCTATTTGTACTATTTAATGATTTTTATTTGAATTCTGTTACATCAGATATTAAAAGTACTACCCCGATTTTATCTTTATCATATACATTTCCATTATTAACCATATCTAACTATATGATGCCTATGTAAGCAAATTTTTTAAATGATCAGATTCAATAAAAATCAAATAAAAAACACTAAATAGGGAAAAGAGATTTTATATTAACAAAAGTTAAATTCATATCAAAACTAAAAAAATCTTCACTCTTCATATTCTCAAAACATAATATATACTAGGAAAAATTAACTTTTAGTGTACACTTTTCTGATTGGATTATCAGTCTTAGCCCCAAAATAAAAAAACTCATAATAGAGTTTATTAATAAGGTTAAAAAATGGATAGTCCTCAAACTTCCTATCATATCCTCTCCCAAAAACAGAAGAAAAAAAAAAAGAAAGAAAGAAATTTCTTTTCAAGTATTCACAGAACTTTATCATACACCATATAAAATTTATCATACAGCATGCCACTGAAAAAATTTCAAAAAATTACAAGAGGGATACTACACGGGCCACTATTTTAAATTATGTGTGAAGAAAATTAAGTAGCTAAGGGTAAAATTAAAAAAGGTCTGGAGATTAAGAATTACTACTGAAACCTATAGGTTCAAAGGTGAAATGAAAACAATATGTAACAGTTTGTTTTAATCGAGGAAAAGGAAAATGTTACCTATCAAAGTCTCCATGTTATAAGTAAAGGTGTACTCAAATGCCAAGAAATAGAATTAATATAAAGTAACTAAATATCCAACTCACTCAGAATAATTTAAAAACCCCAAGGAAAGCATGAATATGTGAAAATGAGAATAAAAACAAAAATTACATAAATTAGTAAGTAAAAACAAAGCACAGATAAAAGCATACTTTTAAAAATGATATAGAAAAATGTTCTGAAAAATTCTTATTATTTTTGCTTAAAGTAGTAAGAAAGAAAAAAGAATGATTGTAAGTAGGATCTATGATGGGCTTGGAGATGCATCACCCAGATCACCCCTCAAGGAAGTACTCTTTGCTGTGCTGTTGGGAGTGCTGTCAATGGAAGTCCTTCAGCTATCTGCTCCTTCAGAGACTCCTCCCCCAAGAACATGCCCTTCCCCTACATCCAATGACTGATCATGAAGAAGTGTTAAAGTTCTAGCTATTCAAAGTGGGATAATCTGAAGGACAATTTTAGCTCAGAAGCATCCCATTAGATAAGCTGAGGCTCTCAGGCCAAGTATCATACCTGGAGTTCTACCCAGTCCTGTTTCCTCTCCCTACCTTCCACAGATGTTGATCCCAAGGCATTCCCTAATAACCATTCTGAACACTAATCTCTGACTCTCCAAAAATCAATTTATTTCAGAATTTATAACAGATTTGCATGAGCTTTTTATAGAAAGAAGCATATTAGTTACCATTTTATGGTAATACATATGAAAATACTGATTTTCAGGAAATATATTCATTACTATATTGATTCACATAGGAACAGAAAACTAGTAAAATTATCAAATGATTACCTATCCACACCCAAAAGCCTCCAGGGCCAGTATTTCAGTTCATTTTATTAGCATTTTTGGAAATATATAATCTGTTAGAATAGACAAAAATAGGTTTGGAAACTACATAGTTCAATTTATGAAGTCAGTAATACATATAACCAATTATGAAAATATGGAAGTAAAAAAGAACAACAGAACAGGGGTCGTGCACATAAATGCCTAAATAAGACTGGGAAAATTATACAAATATTTAAATTAAGTTATGCATGTTACAACAGCAAGCAGTGGAGCCTGTGAACAACTAGAATGTGTAAACCCTACATAAAAAATAGTGAAAACAATAGTAATATTAATAATAACAGTAATGGAAAGAAGGAGAAGGAGCAATAACATTTTTGAGATGATACTATATAAATGTACTATTTAGGCACTTTAAATGATAAATATGCTAATAATAATTTTTTGAGGTAGGTATTACTTTTCTCTTGATTTTACAAATGACAAAATGGAGGCAGAAAATTTAAGTTACTTTTGTAAAGTGATATTAGTAATGGACTCAAATTTTGAGCCCAAGCACTCTGGTTCTAGAGCTCTCCACTTCTTGTCTCTTAAACCTTACTGCATAAATATTTAAATAAATATACACAAAAACACACACACATACACACACCCCACACACCCCATTCCTTAAGGCAGATCTTCCCCACCATGTCTTCATTTAACAATTATACTTATGTACATAAATATCCTAACAATGTAGAAATAATTTTAATCTAATCCAGTACTAATATAATTATTCTCTACTACAAACAAGGGTTTTTCTTAAAGATAAAAAGAGTTTAAAACTAGTACTAGCAGTAGTAAATCAGTTGTAATCATAAGTAAGACAAAAGATAAAAACAGTGTTTCCGACAGCATTATATGAAAACCAGCAGCCATAAATTGGACAGGAGAAAGAACAAATAAATAGAATTCAAGACTTCATTTCCCTCCTTTTGTGGTGGGAAAGACTTCTTAAGTAACACAACATCCCAGAATTCATTCAAGAAAAATTGACATGATTTCGCTATATAATTTAAAAATGTTAGAATTCCTGAACAGACCAATATCAAGTACCGAAATTGAAGCAGCAATTAAAAACTTTCTTAAAAAGAAAAGTCCTGGACAAGATGGTTTCACATCCGAATTTTACGAGACCTGCAAAGAAGAACGGGTGCCTATCCTGTAGAAATTATTCCACAACATTGAGAAGGAAGGAATCCTCCCCTACATATTTTATGAAGTCAACATCACTCTGATACAAAAACCAGGAAAAGACACAACAAAAAAAGAAAACCATAGACCAATATCCCTTATGAATATAAATGCAAAAATTCTCAAAAAAATCCTAGCAAACCAAATTCAGGTGCTTATCAAAAACAATAATCCATCACAGCCATGTGGCCTTTATCTTAGAGATTCAGGGATGGTTCAACATATGCAAATCTATAAATGTAATTCACCACATAAATAGAACTAAAAACAAAGACCATATGATCCTCTCAATGCATGCAGAAAAAGCATTTGACAAAATTCAGGACCCTTTTATGATAAGAACACATAACAAAATAGGCATAGATGGGATTTACCTAAAAATGATAAATGCCATATATGACAAACACACAGCCGACATCTTACTGAATGGGGAGAAATTGAAAGTATTCCTGTTTAGAACTGGAACCAGACAAGGTTGCCCTCTATCACCACTTCTATTCAACATAGTGCTGGAAGTCCTAGCCAGAGCAATCAGACAAGAGAAGGAAATCAAGGACATCCAAATGGGGACAGAAGAGATCAAACTATCACTCTTTTTTGATGTTATGATCTTATATCTAGAAAATTCCAAAGATTCTGCCATGAGACTATTGCAATTGATAAACAAATTCAGGAAAGTCTCAGGTTACAAAATCAATGTACAGAAATCATTATCATTTCTATATGCCAACAACAGTCAAACCAAATCAAAGACTCAATAACCTTCACAATAGCAACAAAGAAAATAAAATACGTAGGAATATATTTAACTAAGGAGGTAAAAGACCTCTACAGGGAGAACTATGAAACACTGAGGAAGAAAATAGCAGAGGACATAAACAGGTGAAAAACTATACCATGCTCATGGCTCAGTAGAATCAACATTGGTAAATGTCTATACTACCCAAAGTGATCTCCAGATTCAATGCAATCCCTATTAAAATACCAACATAATTTTTCACATATCTAGAAAAAATAATTCTACACTTCGTATGAAACCAGAGAAGACCGAATATAGTCAAAGCAATCCTAAGTAAAAAGAAAAAATTGGGAGGCATCAATTTACCAGACTTCAAGCTATACTACAAGGATATAGTAACTAAAACAGCATGGTACTGGCACAAGAATAGAGACACAGACCAATGGAACATGCCTGAGAACCCAGATATAAAACCATACTCATATAGCCATCTGAGCTTTGGAAAAGCAGACAAAAACATACACTGGGGAAAAGAATCCCTATTCAATAAATGGTGCTGGGAAAATTGAATAGCCACATGTAGAAGGCCGAAACAGCATTTGTACCTTTCACCTCTCACAAAAATCAACTCACAATGGATAAGAGACATAAACCTAAGGCATGAAACCATAAGAATCCTAGAGGAAAATGTTCAAAAAACTCTTATAGACATTGGCCTAGGCAAAGAATTTATGAAGAACACCCCAAAGGCAATCACAACAACAAGAAAAATAAATAAATGGGACCTGATCAAATTTAAAAGCTTCTGCACAGCCAAGGAAACTATCATAAGAGCAAACAGACAACCTACAGAATGGGAGAAGATATTCGCATGTTACACATCTGATAAAGGGCTGATAACTAGAATCTATATAGAACTCAGGAAAGTCAGCAAGAAAAAGATCAAACAACCCTATCAAAAAGTAAGCAAAGGATATGAACAGAAACTTTTCAAAAGAAGACAGAATAATGGACAAGAAATATATGAAAAAATGCTCAACATCTCTAATCATCAGGAAAATGCAAATCAAAACCACAAGGAGATATCACTTATCCCCAGTGAGAATGGCCTTTATCAAAAAGTCCCAAAACAATAAATGTGGATGCAGAGAGATAGGAGCACTCATACACTGCTGGTGGGACTGCAAACTAGTACAACATCTGTGTAAAGTATTATGAAGATACCTCAAAGAACTAAAAGTAGAACTAACATTTGATCCAGCAATCCCATTACTGGGCATCTACCAAAGGAAAAAAATACATTCTATAAAAAAGACATCTGCACTAGAATCTTTATAGCACCACAATTACCCAAGTGCCCATCAATACATGAGTGGATTAATAAAATGTGGTATATGTATACCATGGAGTTCTACTCAGCCATAAAAAACAATGGTGATCTAGCACCTCTTGCATTATCCTGGATAGAGCTGGAGCCCATTCTACTAAGTGAAATATCACAAGAATGGAAAAACAAGCACCACATATACTCACCATCAAATTGGTATTAACTGATCAGCACTTAAGAGCACATGTAGTAATAACATTTATCAGGTTTCGGGAAAGTGGGAGGAGGGAGGAGGGGATGGGTATATACACACCTAATGGGTGTGGGGCGCACCGTCTGAGGCATGGACACACTTGAGGCTCTGACTTGGGTGGGGCAAAGGCAATATATGTAACCTAAACATTTGTACCCCCGTAATATGCTGAAATAAAAAAAATAAAAATGTGTATATTATAGAAGGTACCACAAATAAAGTTAAAAGACAAAAAATAAAAATGAAAGGTAAATATTTTCATTATATATAGCAAAAGATGAAAACAAATATATTAAATAAATATGTAATATATTAAAAATAAATATAGTATATGACACATATATCATAATCCATATGTATGTATAAGATAAATCCACCAATAGTTTCCACAAAGCAATGACAAAACATCAAACAACTAATCTCAGGCTAGTTTTCTCAGAAAGCAAACATGAGATAATAAAAAACTTATGTGTCCCTACTTTATTAGGTAATACAGGAATTGGATATGAAACATTTTTATATATATAAATCTCCTGTGTCTCAAGAATTATAGTCACTCCACTTGCTATCTGCCATCAGCAGTGGGGTTTCTACTGCCTTTAGAATGGTGAGTAATCTAGCTATAAAATCCTATTCTGAGCCTATTCATTTATGGCTGTCTCAACTTAGTGAAAGTTTTGGCTCTGGGGACTTTATCTTTACCAGACTACTGGATTGCACATGCATGATTCCAAACACATCTCATGAGGTGGGAGGTAAGGGACACACAGAATAGGACTTGAAGAACTGTCACAATGTTTCTATAGGAAGCAATCAGAGCTTATACAGAGTTGGTCACCCCAGTAGTAGCTAGTACAGAACAAATATCTGATGTCTCAGGATATATTACATGAAATGAATAGAAAGTGGTACATAAATAGAGCTGCTACCAAGCAACTCATTGAAAATAACTAAAAGTGGCCAAAAAACATATCTTGTTGCATGCACAAGTTCACTATCAGAACAGCATACTGTCAAATAATAATGAGATATCATTTATCATCCATCAGATTGGCAAGCATTAAAAAGACTGATAATTGCTAGTGTTGTATGGATGTATAGAAATGGTTCTTCCCCGTGATAAGTCTATTCCACATAATGGAGAGCACTGAATTTAGAGAGTAGCTGGCAACTCTGCAACATCCTGCCTCTCTGCGCCTTTTTCTCACACATGGGACACAGTTCTCAGAGGAGATAAGTGTAGTTACCTTATCTAACTCAGACTCCAAAATCACATGCATGGTCCTTCCCATCTTATTCAAATATTATTCCTTATGATCGACTAAATTATAATTTAAAAGGACAAGTTATCTGTTTCCTGCTCCACACCCAAAATACATTGGTGAAGCAGAGGCAGGAGCTCTGCATTAAAATCTCTCTTTTGGAAAGAAAAAGTGGGAACACCGAGCTGTGAATGACTCATAAAAATAATGGAATTATGCTGGTCTAGCTTTGAAAGGAATCTTTCTGTGGGACCTCTCCAATGTCCTCATGGATAGTTTACTTTCTGGGAAGAATTCCCTTATCCATTGTTCAAACCGACCCTAACTATGTCTTCTGAGTGGTTCTTCTCCATCCATTATGTTCTCTGGCAAAATTTCAGTCAAAGCCTTTTTCATGTTCAACTCACAGTTTTTCTAGCAATACAATTACAAAGCTAAGTAGACTCCTAATCAATTTGCTTGTAGTCATTTTCATTTGCCAGTAACCTAAACAAAAACCATTTTTTGGACATAGTCCCCAAGTTGACTTTTTTCCTTACTTCTGCACCTGAATGCCTCTTTTTAACTTTATCTTCGCTACCAGCTTGAGACATCTGAAACAACAGGCCTGCACTAAAACGAAACACCTTAATTTGATTCCTACCACAAGTCTGAACCTCTTTAACTGAGATATTTTAATGGGCTTCTGTAGCTCAACACTTTTTTCAAGCTTATTTTCAGTTGTTTGGGAGTTCAGATACGGATGTTTTTTTCAACCCTGCAAGATTGAAATTCCTGAATTTCTAGATTTTCTTTCATTTCTTCTCTTAAACATGTTAATACCTGCCTGAGTTCATCTCTTTTTCTAGTACCTTGTTACACATAGCAAATAACAACCAGCACAAAATAACTTTCTGGATTTTTCTAATTTCTTCCCTTGGAGCTACAGGTGCTATGGATACTTGGTCCATCTTGGTAGTTAGAACAGGAAGTAATTTGTCAAAGTCTCAATTCCATATAACAAAGTTTCCATATTTTTAGTTTTTAACACCTGTTTTCTCCTGTTTAGTACAAAATGTTAAACCAATGTCACATATTTTATGTTTTTGTTATAATAGGACTTGACTTCAAGGTACTAATTTCTGTATTATTTGGGAGAACACTAATTGTCGTAGGAAAAAATGCTAAGATTACAATACTTTAACCCAATGGAAGCTGATTTTTCTCTCATGTAACAGACTGAGACAAGTGCTCCTGATCTGTGGTGGGTTTCCTCCACGTGGTGACTTATGACCCTAGGCTCATTCCATTTTGTGGCTCCACCATCTAGATTTCAGTTGATGAAAAAGTACAGAGTATGGGAAAAGCATGCTGATATTTTAAAACCTCTATCCTTGAAGTAAAACACATCCATTTTGCTTGCTTTTTATTGGTATTAACTCTCGACAATGCCTTGATGTAAAGGGGACTGGGAATTGAATCCTTGGCTGGACAATCATTTCCCAGTGACAATTCTGTATAATAGAAGAGAAAAATGAATTTCATTGGTCAGAAGGCCATCTCTGATATGGATATCTTTGAACTTTTTAAAAATTCCATTCTCTGAAACTTTCATTAAAGGAAGAAACCATGTCTTATCTGTCTTTTCATTACTCTCTAGTTATTTACCTTGAATAAACGGCAGAAGATTTGAATAAACAATAAAGATTCACTTTTTAAATTTATCTGATGTCACCAGATAGTAGGCCATGGATATCTGTACATAGATGAATACATGATTTTCACTTTTGCCAGTCATGCATTATAAAACAGATATACTCATATTACTGTCTGAGTTAAGGAGACAGTCAATGGTAATAGACAGGGAAAGAGCTTTGAGCAAGACAGATCTGATTTGAAGCCTAACTTGAACACCAAGCAAGTAGCAGAGCCCTGGGCAATACACTTAACATTTCTGAGTTGTTTCCTCATTTTTAAAATGTGGGAATAATACCTAAAATGGGTAGAATTTTTTTTTAGTTTTGATAATATATAAAGTTCTTAAAAGTGTTTTATACATATTAATAGGCATGCAATAATTTATAGAAATTTTTCCTTTAGCATAATTTTATAAATCAGAAACATAGAAAAATTAAACTAGAATGAAACATAAATGTTTTCTAATTAATGTGAGTGCTTACCTAAGTAGAACTCTTTCCATAGCTTACTGCTGCTTTTTAAAAATTAAGCTCTAAGTGATAAATCTCCTGCTTCTTGAGGAACATAGGAAACCACAAAGTTTCCATCTGTTATTTCTAAGTATATATTTAAGAGAATTCTACATTTGTCAAATATAAATGTCAATGTTTTAACATTGCCTTGCATCAGCCAAGTTTGACTAGGAAGGTAGAGAAAAAATGTATGCAATCATCAGAGAAATAGTGATACAAAGCTTGGAATTAGATTGCTTTGAGACAATGAATATATCTATATTTCTTCCTTTAAAAAATTAAAATTTTTTAAAAAAGAAAAAAGAGACAAAAAGAAAAGAAAAAGAAAAGTACCTTAAGAGAGTCAGATCACTGAGTGGAGAGGAATTTTTTGACAATTAGAATTTTTCACCACATAGCCTCAGTCATTATTACATTAGATAATTAATTCAATCAAATACATTGATGAAATCAATTATACAAATAAATTGGGTTTTTACTTATACAAATTTTTCTTCTTTTGCAAAATTTCAAACCCACAGAAGTGTTGAATAAAACAGTGTAACCAACTATCATATACTCTTTTTTAGATGCACCTGTTTTTGAACCATTTAAAATTAAGATGCAGACATCATGATATTATTACTCCACTTTAAATATTTCAGTATGTATCTGTGAATAATGAACATATTTTTCAACATATTGATAATATTATTGCACTTGAGACTTTTAGCATTGATTGAGTAGTATTATCTAATATAGTTCACATTCAAATTTCCACATTGTCCCAATGATATCTTTATGGTTATTTTAACTGTAATCTGGAATCCAATCAAATATCTTTTTGCATTTAAGATCTCAAGACTCTACCTTCCTAGAAATGTTTGTCAACTTTTTCTCTTCTTTTTCTTCCTCTTCTCCTCCTATTCCATCTTATCCTCCTTCCTCTTATTCTTGTTTCTCCTCTTCCTCTTCTTCCTCTTCCTCTTCTTCCTCCTCTTCCTCCTCCTCTTCCTCTTCCTCCTCTTCCTCCTCCTCTTCTTCTTCTTCCTCTTCCTCCTCCTCTTCCTCTTCTTCTTCTTCCTCTTCGTCTTTTCCTTCTCCTTCTCCTTCTTCTTCTTCTCCTTCTTTTCCTCCTCCTCCTCCTCTTCCTTCCTCTTCTTCCTCTTCTTCCTCCTTCTCCTTCTCCTTCTCCTTCTTCATTTTTCATGACATTGACATTATTTTTAAGTGTGGCCAAGTTGTTTTAGAGATCATTTCACATTCTAGAATTGTCTAATTGTTTCTTCTGGATTATGTAGACTTGATTATGTACACTATTTTGTTAAAATATTTAATAATAGATATATATTTACTTGCATCATATCAAGGAGGTAGGAATTATCATAGTTTTCCTATTTTTGGTGATATTACTTTTGAACATTTGGTTAAGATCTGGTTAACATTATGGTCCATCAAATTTCTCCATTGCAAAGAAACATTTACACTTCATGATTAATAAGTAACCTGTGGATTAATACTTTGACCCTGTGTAAATATCCTGTTCCCAACAATATCTTTAACCCAATTTTAGTATGCACTGATAACCTTTGCCTGAATTGCTACAATGTTGCTTACAAAAAGTCATTTTCTATTTCTATTATTCCTTCTACATTTATTAGCTGTCATTCTTCTATGAAGAAAAACTTTTCTTCCCTCCTTCTTTCCTATTTTTGGTAATACAATGGATCCAATAATATTTTTATTATATTTTAGTCCATTGATATAATTATAATTCTTGATGCTAAATTATCCCACATTTGGTTAGTGGGAGTCCCTTCAAGCAGACTCCTCTTGTTGTTTTGATGTGTTTCTATCAGTTTATGAAAATTTCCTGCTTTAAAGTTTTATTTTGTAATCTGGTCCTAATATTTAAATGATTAAAAAAATTCCTACCACCATATTTGTTCTTTTACTTACTTAAATATATTAAATTATTGAGACACAATTTAAAATAATGGTTAGGCTCAGACAAACCTGAGTTAAAGTCTCAATCTATAATACACAAACTGTGCACATTCATAGGTAAGTAATCCATCATCTCTTACTTTCACTTTTTTCATCTCTAAAGTAGGGATAAATATCATATCTACCTCATAAGATTATTTAAAAGATTAAGTAAGGTAATACATGAACAGCATTAGCAGTATCGAGTATTAAATACTTAATAAATATTAGTTTTTCCAGAAATATATAATATGATAAACTATGGGATGGTCAGTGGAAAATTGCAACTTTAGAAATATTCTTCTTTATCTCCTTGATTAACACCTTTTATCCCAGACTTTTCACAGCCATTATTTCCCAAAGAACATGTTTTTTAAATTCACCTAAAAGAAAGTTTGGATCATTAGAACCTCACAATTGATCTTTCAAATTTTGACTATGTAGTTTTCCACATTATTTCACTAAAATTTGTATTTAATTGACAAATGGCCTATCTAGTTTCACCATTTGATGAAGCCATGTGTCCACAAAAAAACTAGGTCACTTAAAGCAACAATAGACTGGTTCATTGTTATAGTGGTTTGATTTCCTAAGAGCTAAATCTTGTGGGAATCTTAGAATGTCTCTGTGGAATGACCAAATATAATATTTTGTTTCAAAATCAATATATCTTTCAGTTTCCTTTGCACAAACAGAATACAACATATTTTGAGGAGTCGCACAGAGTCTAGCCCAATACTTAAAGTCACCTTCAATCAATTAAATGAAATGTATACATATATATATGTTTTTAAAATCTCTACTGACAGTTCTACCTTACTTAATTCCTCATATCTCAGTAGCCACTTTAACTAAAGGTTCCAGAAAGAAAGATAGGGCAATCAAAAAAATCTATGATGATTAGAATAATGGAATATTCAAGAAAAAAAATGTCAATGGATTTTCTTCACACAGAAGATTATTTAACCCATAAACTATTCCATACAAACTTTTAGGCCTTGAGAAATAAGATCACAATCTTTATTTTCGTCTTTTCTATGATATCTTATGATCCATTTTGAATTATAATATTTAATGGATGATTCTGATCAAGGTATTATGTGTATGGCTATATATATTACTTCTACTCCAAACACATAGCTATATCAATAAAAGACAAAGTTGGAAATCCAGTGAAACATAGATCTGAAACAAAAACACAAAGTAGTGACCTGGGAAAAAATTATAGGCCCAATTGGCTTCAAGACTGAAAGCCAGCAGTGTTACCCAATAATATGATAACAATGTGATAAGAAAGATTAAAATTCTCCATACAAAGTGGAAGACAAGAGCCAAAATCACTCCTTAGTCATACAAGAAGACTTGAAGAAAAAAAGGCACTGATACACCATCTTGGGCTACATTTTCTAGGGGATCTTGGTATCTAGGGTGGTGAGAAAAGAAAAACCCAGACTCACGACCCAGAAATTGAATCAACTACCCACTATTTACATGATTATATTTTGGTCTTCCTCCATATTACCATAAGGCAGAAGACTTAAAAAAACATTATGCAAGATGATACTTCAGTTTCTAGGAGACAAGTAAAGGAAAATACAAAACCCCAAAGTCTTCTATATGGAGAGAAATAGAGGAAAGTTAAACAAAATTGAAACTAAAAACCTTCCAGTCCACATGGATCAACAAACCAAAATATAAAAATTCCATTAAGTATAAAAAAATTGCCAAGAAATGTGGCCAAGAAAGTTAACAGTCAAAATATGAACTCATTCCAGATGAAAAGAATCTGAGGGAACACTCCAAAGAAGACTTCGCAAAAGCATGTCTAGATAAGATTGATCAGAAAAATAAACAAATAAATATCTATTAAAAACAAAATTTAAAAAGCAGTATATATAAAACAAAATAGTGAATATTAAAAAGAACCAAAAGAAATATTAAAAATAAAAGATATATTTTCTGTGAAAAAAGCTCAATGAATAGCATAAATTTTGCATAACCAAGAGCACTTAATTCAAAAGTTAGTCTAAGAAATGTTCCCATATTTTTAACATAGAAAAATAAGAAGCAACTATGAAAATTATAGGATTAATTAAGAAAATTCAAATTATTTAATAATAATTCAATAAAAACTGATGGGGAAACAATTGTGTTTTAAAGAAATAATGAAAGAATACTTTCCACAACTACAAAAGACCTAAATTCTTAGACTGCAATGAAATTTAATCACTAAGCACATTAAATTAAGGTGAATATAACATAAAAAGGTTACCAAAGAGAAAAAACATTTCCCACAAAGAATGGACTATTAGGCTGAACACAAAGTATCAAGAAAAGATATCATCTACTAATCATTTTATATCCAGCTAACCTACCATGAAGTGTGTGGACAAAATGAAGATTCTCAGTAATTAAAAAAACAAGCAAACAAAAACTACAATCTTTTAAAATCCTTTTCTCATTAAAAGAAGAAATCCATGAGATTTGGCAAAAGTAATAAGCTACTAATAAGCAAAAAAAAATAACTTTTCCTTCATTCCCATTTCAAAATTTTAATTTTATAGTTTATATATAAAATAAAATTTACCACTTTCATCATTTTTATGTGTAAAGTTCAGTGGCATTAAGTACATTCACATTATTGTACAACCATCACGACCATCCATTTCCAGAACTCTTTTCATCTTGCAAAACTGAAATTCTATGAACAGTAACTCTTCATTCCCCTTCCCCTAGTCCCAGGAAACCATTTTACTTTCTGTCTCTGTAAATTTGATTGTTCTAGGTACCTCATATAAATGAAATCACATAGCATTTGTCTTTTGTGACAGGCTTTAAAAATTGCCAAATCTGATTACATTGGCATTAAAATAATCTGTTCAATGAAACAAAGTTTAACTGCAGATGTCAATGCTTGTAACTAAGGACACTCTACAATTCAGTTTGCTCAAGATTTTCCTAGTTTTCTTCTGTTATCTGGACATAACTAATAAAAATGTACCCTTCTGTTCTTAAAAATGTTTTTGTTAAAATAATAAGTATATCGTCACACTAAAGCTTTCAAAAGTACAAAATTTATGAAAAATATTTAAAAACCTACAAAAAAGGACTACTCTAGAGGACAATGGTTAATGACTATTGAACAAAAAATTCATTGAAAAGAAAAAGTATGTAGTTAATTAACAATGAAAAGATCAACCTCACCAGAAATCAGGGACAGGCAGATACAGTACCTGTTAGACACCACTGCACCCAAGTAAAATGGGGAAAAAAAATAAAGTCTGAGTAGCAAGTAGTAAGAGGATCTGCAGAAACAAAAGCTCAATGTTATTTTTATGTGCATACATGGGCATAATCACTTCGGAGGATAATTTAGTGATATTTGATGAAACTGAAAGTATGTGTAACCTTTCATTTAAAAATACCATTTTTAGGTACATAGAGAAACTCTTGCACATGTTCACAAGGATGAGTATACAAAAAAATTAATCACAACAGTATATAACGGGAAAAAATAAACTCCTAGATGTTTATCAATAGGAGAATGAATAAATACGTTTTAGTGTAATCATATCATTAAATACTATATAGCAATTACAATTAGTTAAGTAGAACCACAAATATTAGCAGATAAACATCCCATAAACATAATTATAGTAAGGAGAAAAGCAAGTTAAGAATAAATTTAAATTACAGCACCACATATATAAAGCTCTAAATCATATAAAATAATATTATATATTGTGTGTGGACACATCCATATCTTGTTACATATACAAATTCATAGAAAGCCAAATTTCAAATTCAGTAGAGTACATAACCTAGGGATGTGGCAAGAACTTTCAATCATATCTGTAATATTTTATTTTTTAACAAATATGACAAAATTTTCAGGATCTGATAGAATTTAATGTTGAGCCTGCTGGCATTTATTATATTTTTTGTCCTTTTCTGTATAATTGAAATATCTCATTCTAATTTTTAAGATTAAAGCAAACAAATGCACATCTTCATACTCAACCTAAATCTCATGATTCTTATTAAAATCATCTTATTGTTATAGAAAGTATGAAAATGTAAGCAAGTAGTAATTGCTTACTACATCCCTATAAATTTCCCTGATACATGAGAAATTCCCCGATCTCTATAATCCTGAAAATGGGCTTCTGAGATTCAACAACTTTTTACAAATATTTATTAGACAAATCCATGTGCCAGCTACAGCTCTAGATGTTGAAGATACAGCAAACAGAAAACGAAACATTTTTCTTGATGGGGCTTTCATTGTAGTGGGGAGAGGCAGATAATAAACAAAGTAAGTAAATTGCATGCCTATTAGAAGATGATACTTGGTATGGGGAAAAGTTAAGTAGGGTAAGAATTCCAGAGTAGCAAGTTGCAATTTTAAATAAGGTGCTCAAAAAACAGCTCATTGTAAAGGTATATTAGAGTAAAGATCTGAAGAACGTGAGAGAGCAAGGCATGCACACATGGGGAGCAGGGATGTTTCTGACAGAAGGAGCAGAAAATGCCTCAAAAGACCTCAAGGATGCCAGCGCACCTGGAGCAAGGCAAGTGAGGGAGAAGAGGTAGGAGATGAGAGCAAGTCCTACGTAAAGCCTTACAGGCTGTGTAAGAATTTAGGCTTTTACTCTGAGTTAGACAGGAATTCTTTTGAGAATTTTGAGACATGATCTGACAGTTTTAAAAGCTTCCTCTAGGTCCTATTTCAAAATATAGGAGAGAAAGAATAAGTGCACAGAGACAAATGAGAAAACTGTTGCCACAACCCAGTAAGAGATGATGGTGCCCTACAGTCCTGGTGAAATTAAGAATTTGAAAATACATCTGTAAATCCTTTTTGAAGTCCTTGGAATCATGGGCTCTTTGGTTCTTTGTGTTATTTTTTGAACCAACACACGGGATATGAAGTTAGAGTGAGCCACAGTAAGTTAAGATGCATGATGCTGACACTTGCATAGTGTGCTGTGGTATGTATAGGTGCATGAGTGTGTGTAGTAATGGTTTGACCAGAGAAAGGCTAAATGAAGAATAGGGAACAGTCTTCTCTTTCTTTCTTAATCTGAAATATTTGCAAAGAGTTCTGGAAAATTTCATGGATGTGCCATAAAATGAAAAAAAATTATGAAATGTTGAACTTCATGATTCTTTCTTCCCATGGTGTGATCTTTTTTCCTTCTTTTGGAGGTACTCATTTGCTTCTGACAAGATAATCAGCACTATTTGTGGACTTTTATGAGATGGTTTATGTTACTGGGAAAAAGTCCTAGGGTATCTATAAAATGGAGAAAATGATCCCTTGTTGGCTAAATGCTCATTGTACTGACCAAGCAGTCTCACACCTTTTGAAAACGCCCGAGGAAAGTTTTGTAAGTGTTTGGGAGTTGCTGTTTTGGAGCCAAATATCAAGTCACTTTGTGCTTGGTCCTAGTTCTCTTTGTTCTCCACTGTGGCAGTAAAGAACAGTAATATGTACAAGATGAGGTAGCTTCTGTGAGCCCAGAAAATGCCAATTTTTATGAAACCTAAATCAAATCCTTGCTACCTTAGACCAAAAAAAAAAAAAAAAAATTAAGGGTACTAAACACTAATTCATTGAATTTGAGGGCTTATATTACTCAGTAGTATTAAGTAATTATTGCACTTAAGTTTTCAATTTAATACACTAAATCCATGCTGCATAAATTATGATAAATGGGACTATTAATTTATTTTATTTATGCCACTACTTGTTACAAAATGATTTTCAAATGAACAATTTAATCATGACTAAGGTTTATTTATGTCATTCTAAAAACCTTAAAAAACCCTTATGTTTCAATTATTAATGACTATCCTATGTATGGTATCGTAAGAAGAATGCAAACGGCTGAAATTTTAATATCTCAGTGAGGATCATATCCAGATGACGCCCTGTTGTTTCCAATCTGATGCCTGTGGAGCTGCCAGTCACCAGGACTCCCAGGCAGCAGACAGACTAAGGACAGGCCTCCAGTGTGTTTATGAGCCCTGTGCAGCCTGCTGCCTATGTTGTTCAAGGCTGACAAAGAAAATCTGTCAGCCCTGGATCACATTTCTAATTCAAGCTTTAAATACTATCTAAAAAGCATATACTTAAATGCTTGCATTATTTTTATTCTCATTCGAATATTATTCTAGCATACAAATATAATTTGACGTGCCCACTATTTTGAAATGACCAATATTTTAAAAAGGTAAATGCTGTTTTTATAAGAAAATTTAGCCAGCCAATTTAAATCTCAGGGAAATATTTTACTCTATCTAAAAAGCAAGTTTCTACCTTGTTTTAGTTATTTTTTTCTTTTGAGGTCTTTGTAATTGAGTAAAACTTAGGTTTGAGAAATTCATATTTACCTTTGAAATGCAATTTTAGCTTTTTTACATTTAGTCATCCAAATATTTCTACAGAAAAATTTAAAATATCTAACATATCCTTTATCCTTAGTCTCAATCTCTTATATGTGGCATGCTCATGGACCAGCATCCCCAAGCTTCCATTACCAAGAAGAGAATCAGCCAGCACAAACATGTAAACGGTTTTATTTTGGTGTCCATTTGGAACCTGGCCACTGAGTACATTGCACCATGATCTCAACTCATGCCTGTCATCCTTGCTATCATCCAATTAGTAGGCCCTCTGTTGTTTTTCTCTTTTTCCCATATTTTCATCTTTGTACTGCCTTAACTTTACTCTCTCCTTACCTATCCTCCCAATGCTCCTTTTCCCCATAGTCCTGTATATTTTCTCTGTCTGGAATTCCCTCTATTCTAAACATTCCCCACTTGATTCCCAGTTCCTTCCTAGAATGCTAGTTCATCTTACTCTTTTCCAGGCACAAATGCAGACAGAGGAGACAGAATCCTCTTACTACAAATTACTATTTATAATTATATTTCTAATTTCCCCAGAGCATAGAAATAAGGTTTCTTTTGCTTCAAGGTATTTATGGCATCATCTCTAGGAAATCCTTGTTAACATTTCCTATCATTCTTCTTCTTATCAACTTCTTATAGCCATGGACAACTTTCACACTTTACTTCTCTGCAGTTTGTCTAATAACCCCAATGTCTCTGACCTATTTAACAATAATAATACTAAAAATACTAATAGTAACAACACAATTCTTTCATGCCAGTCTTTTTCCTATGCTTTTTACACGTGATTTCTTTTTTTAAAAAAAGATCGTAATAGCCTTTTAATTCTACTTCTTAGAGAACTGAGGGCCACGGGAGTTAAGTAATTTTCTCAAGGTCACACAGCTTAAGAGAGAGATGTCAGTCTCTGTGACCTTCTATCCCACTCTGCTTCTCCCTTCAGATTGTTGACCTCAGTTTCAGTGACCTTCATTTCTACTCCCTTTCAATGTCCTACTCTGGAAAACCTTGTTACCTTCTATTAGGATCAACCTCTGAAATTTTGGGATGTAATAGGCCAGTATTTACCATACTTCCTTTCTTTGTGTGTCTCATTTTAAGTCTCTTTCTCCAATTTCACTAAAACATCTTGGTCCTGAATCACTTATTTTCATCCCAATCTATCAGCCCTTTCTCTGATTTTCTTTGTTCCCTATGTAATATAGACAACACAGTTGAGTGTTTCAACCAGTCTTTCAACTCACTGTGTATACTCATTTAAAAACTCCAAATCCTCTACCAATGTACACTCTATCTGATTGTATAAGCATCACGACAGAAATATTGTACATCCATACTTGTCCAACCAAAAAAGTTTAAGGTTCTCAAACTGAGCTGGAACTGAGGTACCTTGCTCACTCCCCTTTTCATTGTAGTCTAATCCAAATTTCATTATTCTCAAAATGTCTGCAGCACGACCTTCCCGCTTCTTTAGCAAATGTCTACACTTCCCAATTGGTAAAGGAAAATAAGACCACATTAGCAAAACTTCAGTTTTCCTGATATCCCACACCCAGATTTAACTGCATCCATCTCTACTCTTAACTCTATTCTCAAAGCAGATTTCCTTGTTCCTGTCTAAAGTCTATTCCTCCTGTAGTCTCTGTCAAAACCTGCTCTTTTCATGTCATTAAATATTTTCTCTCATCTGATTCCTCCCTTTCAGTCTACAAACATGCTGTCTGTCCTACCTTAACAAACAACAAGAAATATGTTTTTTGCTTATATTCACTTTTTCTATCTACTTTCCTTCTCAGTATACTCACTTTCAAATCACTGAAACGTAATAAATAAAAAAAAGAATATAAAATTTAAAAAAATACTAAAACCTGGTTGTAATCCATTAAGATGGCTCTGTCTTTGGTCAACAATCCCTAGCTGGGAAATCTAATGGTTGCTTTGCAATAATTTCACATGACATGTTTTCATTATTTGACTTTTTGATCATTCCTTCCTTGCAATTTTCTTTGCTTCCTGGCTTATATGTTACCATATTTATGCACATCCTTATTCATTCAACAAATATTTATTGAGCAATTATTATATGATACCTCCATGCCATCTCAAAAGGTACATTTATCTTTGTCCCCATACCTGGAGTCTTATCAATTTTAATCCTACCCTTCCTTCATGGAGGGTTTGCCTCCTCTGTTAAGACTTCTGACCATCTCAGCCCTAAGTACCCTCTCCAGCCTCTGTAATCCTGTAAGGGTTACAGTACAATTTAACTCATTTAGTATTTAACTAAAACTACCTTGAATAGTTCAATACATCCTTTTGATTATCATGTCTAAAAGAAGTTATAATTGGGTTGAAAGTACTTTCAGGGCAGTGACCACATTTTATATCTTCTCTTTTCTATCAGTTCTCTTAGTGACAGGGAAGTATTCAATAAAAATGTATTAATTTCCCTTAATCTCAACATTCAAGGCCTCCATTAAAAACTTCCAAGCTTACACCAATTTAAACTTTTTTTTTCTAAACTTCTACCTATGTGAATCAGTATGGCAACAGAAAAATCATACATTTGTGCTATTTGTGTTTATAAGAAAATGAAATTTAACAAAACAAATTCCACGATAAGAGAACATAAAATGATCAATTTCCATAACTGAAAAGACTTCACATGCCCCTCCAAAAAGCAAAAGATCCAACCAGTTTCAAAATTTTAATGACTAATTAATATAATGTTTTTAATAAAATTGATTACAGAACTTAAGAGAGATTCCCAAACCAATGACAAGAAAAAAAAATACAAGCCAACCATATGCATAAATATTGATGCAAAATTCCATCATAAAACATTCACTGAAAGAATCTGACATCACATTTAAAAAATTATGACTTAGTGGGATTTATTCCAAGAATAAACAGATGGATCAATATTAATCATGGTGAAAATTCCAGTGGAATAAAAGTCATACAATTACCTCTGTAGATGTTAAGTAGGCATTTGATAAAATTCCCTAACTATTTGGGTTTGTTTTCTTTAAAATCACATGATAGACAAATACTTCCTTAACTTAAAACTGCATATTTCTCATCCAAATCCAGCCTCATGCTTAATAGGAAAATACTGGAAATGATTCCACGAAAATAAAAAATAAGTCAAGATGTCAGTATTGACATCATTTGCTAATTCTGTGATTGTGCTGTTTTATGCTTACTTACTCGTAAATTTATGTTTTCATTGTAAATAGAAGCCTTTAGCATAAGAAATTTCCCTTCCTCATCTAGTTTAACACTTTAGGGTCTGAATTCTATTTGTTTGATATTAAGATCACCACTCCTACTTTTTCTTTAAAATATGTATTGGCCTGGTTTATTTTTGTTAGTCAATAAAATTATCTTGCTTAATAGTCACTTTTTATCCCTCATAAACCAAAGTCATTATAAGTATAGTGATAGTAAGATGCTTAATTTGGCAATTGATTGGAAATGACACAAATGTAGGAGGAGCTCGGAGAGTGAAGGCCTGGAAATGGGGAATTGGAGGATCAGAGAAACAGTCACTGACCACACTGCCTGAAGCAGTGGGGTAAGTGTGAAAGTCTGAACTTGTGAGAAAATCCAAGCAGCCATGCTTATTGGTTTACAAATGTGGTCTGCACTGGGGATGTTCATGGAGAGGTCAGAGGAAACTGTCTCCTTGTTGGGCACTGCTACCTCTTCTTGTGCACAGCCATGGCTCCAGTTCTGAGCAATGAGCCAGTGTTGGTCAGCAGGCCAAGGGGTCAGGAGATACCCTGACTCAGAGCAAGAGAAGGACAAGAAATTGCTGAGGTCAATTACCAGGTACACTTCATGTGACCATTATCATGTCTGACCACCAAGGCCTTCCAAAAGAAATGGCCTTTGTTTCCCTTTCCCCCTCCAGACCTTGTAGGTTTTCTTGTCTTTGACCAACTCTAACCAGCTACCATGGAATAAAGAGGATTCCAGACTTAGATAATAGCAATAATGCCAGTTTGACAACAGATAATCCAGTATACCTTTGTGTGACTTAATATGCTTATTTATCTATTACTTAATTTTGTAAATTTAGAATGATATTCTTTGACTTCTAGATATTTCAGATATGGCAATCAACAAACTTATTCTACTTCCCATCTTCTTTGTCTTTTCCTTTCCCATTTTATAAATGGTTGATATTTTTCCATTATCAGAACATATAAAATCTATATTTGATTTGACATTCTCACCTCCATATTTCCTTTAGTCTTGGTTCTTAATAAGATATATTTGAAGTAATGACTTTGACATTGTTTTCTAGTTACCTCATGTTTGATTGTGGTTCACCACTAAGAAGTTTCCTCAACAAGGACTTTTAGGAGCAATAACCCCTGAGTGTTTTATGTTCAAAACAATTTATCCTTCAGCTTTAACTGTTGGCACCAGGAAAGAAAAAAAAATGAAAAACAAAACAATTTATCTATTGAATTTTCACTTGCAGAATAACTTGCTGTACATATAATCATTGGCTTACATATTTTACCTTGCTTATAATGTAGGTATTGCTCCATTGTCTTCTGATGTTGAATATTGCTAAAGAAAAACTTGAGGTCTGATTGATTTTTTTTATTCTTGTCTAAGTGACTTGCTATTTGGCCGACATTTGCAAGGGATTCTTTCTTTATCTTTAAGGATCAATAACTTTATTCAGATGTATCTCAATATTGACCATTCTGGTTCAAATTGTCCTGGCATATGGCTTGCCTTTTCAAAAATGTGGATTCAAGCCTTCTTTTATTTCAGGAATATTTTCTTGAATTATATGTTTCTATATTCTGTTATATTATTTTGGCTGCTTCTTGGGTAACTACAATTACGTCTATTTGATCTCCTTTGCCTTTCTTCTGTATCTAACCACCACCTTTACTCCTTTGTAACTACTCCGTATTTCCACTTTATTTTGGTAACTTTTCTCATTCTACACTTTAGGTCTCTTCGTCCGCTATCCTGCCTTGTATTGTTTCTAATATTCTCTTCATTTCTGTGATATTTTTCCCCCAAGTTCTTCCACTGTACATTTTATTGTCTCCTGTTTTCTTACCATATTTCTTCTAAAGTTTTTGTTTTTACTTTGAGGTCTTCCTTCATATAAGTGATTATTTTATTATTTCATTTTCATTTTCTTTATTTTTTAGTTCATGATACAATATTCTGTCAGATCTTTCATCTGTCCCTTTTCATTTTGTGAGGTATCCTTTGGGGAAGTCTTTCTCACTATATGTCATCTAGTATTTATATGTCAATGTTGGGCCAACTTTTATTTTACTTATTACTGTGGAATAAACTAGATTTTCCTTGTCCAGCTATTTCAGGAGTTTCCTTTGGGGATTATACTTTTACAGATTTTTTCAGATAAGAACTGTATTTTACTGAAAGAGCCATTTGACAGAATGTTTCTTTCAAAACATGAGTACTGACATATTCTAATAGCCAAAGAAAATCACCTATTAAATGCACAGTTAAAAAAAAAAAAAGAAGTGAAATGGTGATAAGTTGTATATCTCTCTTTTTTAATAATCTACTCTTTTTACTTTTTTTTATTTCAGCATATTATGGGGGTACAAACATTTTGGTTATACGAATTGCTTTTGTACTGTTTGAGTCAAAGTTATAAGTGTGTCCATTGCCCGGATAGTTTGCATTGTACCCGTTACGTGTGAATTTAGCCATCCCCTCTTCCTCCCTCCCACTTGCTTAAACTTGGCAGTGTCATTATCTAAAGAAAATCCAAAAGTAACAAGCAACTTTTACAGATATTTTATAAGATATATCACTACTTATCCATTTTTCTCTTCTGTATGTTTTTTTTTTTTTTTTTCATTTACTATGCCCCATTTGTCCTTTCAGCTTCTGTTTTGTCCTCCCCTGACCCACAGCCCTTGTTTCACGTTGGCCTCTCCTGAGATCTGCTGCTCCTGGCCCAATTTGCTATTCCGCTTTCCCTGCGAGGCTCATACTGCCTTTCAATCCATTTAGTGTCTCTGCCAATCTTAAGCCTTTACGCTTAAAGATAAATCTACAGGGTATATCTTTTTCCAGTTTCAATAGAAAGGAAAATTGCAGCTTTAAAAAAAATGTGCTTTGTTTTTATAAAATATATTGCAGATAGATGGGAAACATTTGATAGAAGTAAAGAAGTAAAGAATTCCATATTTTACCTTTGAAATGCAGTAGTTTAAAAAGCATGTGCTTTTATCTTCAGAAGCCAATGACAAAATTTTTTGCATACTATATGCTCTTATCTTCGGAATAATTTCTCTCCTAATTACTTCCAGATATATATCTTAAAAATCATCTTCTGTTCCACTGATTATACTTTACTGGATCATTTCTTCTTTAAATCTGCATCTTTTTAAGCTGGATGCAGTGCCTTTATCTCAACACTTTCCTTCACTATTTTAATTTTAGTGTTATTGATTCCTATACCTTTCTATTTTTTAATTCATGTATTTAGGCTTTAATAATGATGTTTGTAGCCTCAATTTATTTCCTAATGTATATAGTGGGTATTGTGATGCACCACCCAGACAGAGGTGCTCAGCTGACAGGTGTGATGGCTGAGCAAAGGGCTCACAGCTGAATGTCTCTCTGAGAATTGCCCTGGGCCAAAAAGAGCTTCCTCAATCAAAGTTTCAGGCCTCCTCTCCACAGGGAAAGTCCATATCATATGGCTGGCTAATGGGAGCCCCACACAAACTTACCCTCCTTGCTACAATTCAGGACAACCTCAAACGGTATTCCTACTCCAGAACATACCATGGAATTGGCCAAGGCCTCCGTTGTAACTGCACAGCAATTTAACTTCTCGCTGTGCCCAGTTCTGTTTTCCCCTTTCCCTAATATGCATTGCTCCTAAAAGTGCTTGTGGCAGATTAAAGACAGCCACACATTCATTGCCACTCCTCCCAGGAAGAGGTAAGGTCTATGTTTCCTCCACTTGAACCAGGGTTGTTCTATGACTACTTAAAGAACAGACTACAGTGGAAAGGACTTCATGCCATTTTAAGCCTGATCTTTAAGAGGACTTAGATCTTTATGAGGTCCTGAGAATTCTTGGAAAGAGAGAGGAGTTCAGCTGAGTGTGGTCTTCTGGCCATGTCTCCAAACACATCAGGTATGTGAGTGACCTACAGACCAGTCTAGCTGCCAAGTGAATATAACCCCAAGTGACAGTCAACTCCACATGGAGTAAAAGACTCACTTGGCTCAGCCCTGCCTATATTCTTGACCCATATGATTGTGAAATATAATAAAGCAGTTATTTTTTAAGCTACTAATTTTTTTTTTTGGTATGCAGCAATGGATAACTCAAACTGCACTCCTAAAGAAATTGCTCCCACTCAATCTACATTTCAGTGCCTATATCCTGAGAAACAAATTGATATGACAATTTGTAAGACAATATAAGGAGTGATTCTAGGAAGCAGACCCTAAAATGAGTTTGTACCAGTAACACCACTGGCAGGTTGGCAATGAGGATATCGTTACTGGTCAAAAGTGGAAAATTGATGTCCCCTGTTATGCTGTACTAGCTGCCATTGTTAAACTTGCACCAGTGGTGAACTGGGACGGGATACCAGAGGAAGGGAATGCACTGACAGATTCAGTGTCTTAGGTGTTTGAGAGGTACAGGGGAAATAGCAACTATTGGGACTGTTGATTCAATTGGGTATTGTTGGGTGACATTGATGCATTAGTGAAAGACAACAAAAGACTAAGAGTAATTAATCACTAGCTGAAGGCAAAGTGTGAATTGAGGGTCTCCTTAGCATTATATAAATAGTCTCTTATTTCCTGTAGCGGAATGTAGAAAAGTGCTGTAGAAGAGGCCGAGAACTTAATTATAAGGGTAGCAGAGTTCAAAAGAAGTTTGTGTGGTTAAGCCCAGCTAGACCATTATGCCATGTTCAGGTCCCTGATTGGACAAGTGTAGGACACTGAGATTTGACTGAACCTTCTGGATTGATGCAGCTAAATACATTGAATCTTGAGAGTCCCTGAAACTTCCTGCAGAAGTGGCCCACTTCTCCGGTTAAAGGCTAGCATCTCCCTCATTAACCATGATATACAAACCACAGGAGAATGTGCCCCCACTTTCCCTTTTACCCACCAGATCAATAATTTCGGTTAAGCCACCCCACTGGGGAAGTGCTGCACCTGCTAAGGGAGAAGAATAAGCCAATGTATATAACAGATCCTGAGGGTGTCGGATCAAGGACAGAATATAAAGTTTGATAAAGCGTGGCTTATTAAAATGGAAGCAATCTTTTGAGATACAGGATAAGCACCCTGTCAAGAACCCTGGAGACTATGCTAACACACTGCTTAGATGGTTCTTGAAAGCTTGGAAAAAGTGAAGGCCCATACTAAAAGTGATATCAAAATGCTGGAGCTTTTGAAAAGTTTCTGTTCATGTCCTTTGCCCACTTTTTAATGACGTTGTTTGATTTTTTTCTTGATGATTTTCCTGAGTTCTATATAGATTCTAGTTAGCCCTTTATCAGATGTATAGCAGACAAATATTTCCCATTCTGCAGGTTGTCTGTTCGCTCTAATGATAGTTTCCTTGGCTGTGCAGAAGCTTTTTAATTTGATCAGGTCCCATTTATTTGTTTTTGTTGTTGCTGGCATTGCTTTTGGAGTCTTCTCATAAATTTTTTTCTTAGGATAATGTCTATGCACATTTTTCCAATATTTTCTTCTAGGATTCTTATGGTTTCATGCCTTAGGTTTAAGTCTCTTTTATCCATTGTGAGTTGATTTTTGTGAGAGGTGAGAGGTGTGAATCCTGTTTCAGTCTTCCACATGTAGCTATCCATTTTTCCCAGCACCATTTATTGAATAGGGATTCTTTTCCCCAGTGTATGTTTTTGTCTGCTTTGCCGAAGATCAGATGGCTATATGAGGGTGGTTTTATATCTGGGTTCTCAGTCCTATTCCATTGGTCTATGTCTCTGTTCTTGTGCCAGGACCATACTGTTTTGGTTATATAGCCTTGTAGTATAGCTTGAAGTCTGGTAAATAGATGCCTCCCAATTTTTTCTTTTTGCTTTGGCTATACAGGATCTTCTCTGGTTCCATATGAAGTGTAGAAGTATTTTTTCTAGATCTGAAAAAAATGATGTTGGTATTTTCATAGGGATTGCATTGAATTTGTAGATCACTTTGGATAATATAGACATTTTAACAATGTTGCCTCTGCTGATCCATGAGCATGGTATGGTTTTCTGTTTATGTCCTCTGCTATAATATTTCCTTCCTCAGTGTTTTGTAATTCTCCCTGTAGAGGTCTTCCACCTCCTTAGTTAAATAGATTCCTAGGTACTTTATTTTCTTTGTTGCTATTGTGAATGGTATTGAGACTTTGGTTTGGTTCTCAGTTTGCCTATTGTTGGCTTTTATGAATGCTACTGATTTGTGTAAATTAATTTTGTAACGTGAGACTTCGCTGAATTTGTTAGCAATTCCAAGAGTCTCTTGGAAGAATCTCTGGGGTTTTCTAGATATAAGATCATAGCTTCAGCAAAGAGCGATAGTTTGACCTCTTCTGCCCCCCACTTGGATGCCCTTGATTTCCTTGTCTGCTTGCTCTGACTAGGACTTCCAGCACTATATTGAATAGAAATGATGACAGAGGGCAGCTTTGTCTGGTTCCAGTTCTAAGCGAGAATGCTTTCAATTTTTTCCCATTCAGTGTGATGTTGGCTGTGCGTTTGTCATATATATCTTTTATCATTTTGAGGTAAGCCCTATATATGCCTATTTTGTTAAGTGTTCTTATCATAAAAGGGACCTGAATTTTGTCAAATGCTTTTTCTGCATCTATTGAGAGGATCATGTGGACTTTATTTTTACTTCTATTTATGTGGTGAATTACATTTATAGATTTGCCTATGTTGAACCATCCCTGCATCTCTGGGATGAAGCCCACTTGGTCGTAATGGATTATTATTTTTAATGAGCTGCTGAATTTGATTTGCTATTGGTATTGATTTCATTGAGAATTTTTGCATCTATATTCACAAGGGATATTGGTCTGTAGTTTTCTTTTTTTGTTGTGTCCTTTCCTGGCTTTGGTATCAGGATGATGTTGCCTTCATAAAACGTGTTGGGGAAGATTCCTGCCTTCTCAATGTTGTGGAATAATTTCTTCAAGATAGACACCAGTTCTCTTTGTAGGTCTGGTAAAATTCGGGTGTGAAGCCAACAAACATATGAAAAAATGCTCAACATTTCTAATCATCAGGGAAATGCAAATAAAAACCACAATTAGATATCAGTTAACTCCAGTGAGAATGGTTTTGATCAAAAAGTCCAAAAAATGCCAAATGTTGGCATGGATGCAGAGAGATAGGAACACTCATACACTGCTGGTGGGACTGAAAACCAGTACAGACTCTATGGAATATAGTGTGGAGATAACTGAAAGAACTAAAAGTGGAACTACCATTTGATTTAGCAATCCTACTACTGGGTATTTACCCAAAGGAAAAAAAAAAAGACATTCTATAAAAAGGATATCTGCACTCAAATGTTTATAACAACACAATTTACAATGGCAAAGACATGGAAGCAACCCAAGTGCCCATCAATACATGAGTGGATCAATAAATTGTGGTGTGTGTATACTATGGAGTACTACCCAGCCATAAAAACATGGAGAACTACCTATTGTATTATCCTGGATTGAGTAGATCCCATTCTTCTAAGTGAAATATCTCAGGAATAGAAAAACATGAGGGGCGCAGTGGCTCACGTCTATAATCCTAGCACTCTGAGAGGCTGAGGTGGGAGGATTGCTTGAGCTCAGGGGTTCAAGACCAGCCTCAGCAAGAGCAAGACCCTGTCTCTACTAAAAATAGAAAAATTATCCAGGCATGGTGGCACGTGCCTATAATCCAGCTGCTCAGGAGGCTGAGGCAGGAGAATTGCTTGAGCCCAGGAGTTTGAGGTTGCTGTGAACTAAGCTGATGCCACACCACTCTAGCCCAGGTGACACAGTGAGACTGCATCTCAAAAAAACAAAAAAAAAAGAATGGAGAAGCAAACATCACATGCACTCACCATTAAATTGGTACTAATTCATCAGCACTTATGTGTACATATGGGAAGTTACATTCATAAGGTGTTGGGCAGGTGGGGGGAATGAGGGGGAAATGGGTAAATTCACACCTAACGGATGTGGCTGTGCTGTCTGGGTTTGGGCATGCTTGTAGCTCTGACTCAGGCAGTGCAAAGGCAATTTATGTAACCAAAGAGTTTGTACACCTGTAATACTCTGAAATTAAAAAAAATAAAAATTAAAAAATTAAAAAAACTCAGATAAAAATTTCACTCATAAAGATCAGCATTCATATAAAACATACTATTACCACTAACAAAAATAATAATTTTTAAATTAAGAAAAATTATGGAACTATCATGGCAGATTGTGGAAGAAGAGATTAAAAGGCTAAGAGAAGTGAACATGATATAGCCACTAAAATGCATGAGGCAAGAATTACTGACATGATAAAAGTGGGGAGCTTAGTGGTGGCTGTCATCTATAGCCAGGCTTGTTATAGATCTGGAATCCTGATATCAATAGAGATGATAGGATCCTGAAATAATAGTGGCCAGGTGGTGATGACTAAAAGTCAGGAACAAGATGAGCCTATTTATTATAAGGAGTGGAAAAGTCTGAATAAAAACCAGATGTTCCTAGAGGCAAGATATATAGATGGACAGCCAAAAAGAGTACTGCTAAGTTTATACAACCAAAAGAAAATAAGAATGGATTATCATGAGCCTGTGGAAACTCCTGTAGTAAAATGATTATCCCTTTCCCGATTTCTGAAACGAGCTATTTCTCGGACCCAGAATTCAGTGAATTTAGGAGAGGCCTGGTACCCATGAGGAAGGACCTTTAAATACTTTCAAGCGTATATTAATTATTCCCCCAGTGCATTCCCAAAGAGAACCTATGACCATTTATTCAATGTGGAAACCAAACAATGGGGAAAGAGAAAAACTAATCAATTCAAGAGAAACATTACAGGACAGTAAAAGAACAAAATCAAAGTTGGAAAAAAACAAAATAAAATGGTAGAAATAAATTTTAAAATATTCATGATTATAGAAAATGTATAATGGACAAAAATGTTACCAATAAAAGTCAAAATTCATCATATTTAATTAAAAATATATGTAGATATATATGATTTGTGAAAACTCCATCTAAAACAAAAGATCACAGAAAGTTTAAAAATAACTGATAAAAGTAATAAAGTACTAATAAAAGTGAAGCTGGTATATCTACGTTAATGTCAGACAGACTTCAAAGCAAGAAACATTGTTATGGATATAAAATAAAACTCCATAATAATAAAAACTTTAATTTATCAGAATGAAACAAAAATTAGAAACTTGTATATATACCAGATAACATATCCACAAAATATATAAGGATAAACTTTAACAGACTATAACGTGAGACTTATGAACCCGATGTCACATTGGGAAATTTTAACATATATCTTTCCATAATTTGTATATTTAGGAAGCAAAAAGAATAGAGAAGACAAAAAATTACAAGAAACACATTTAAAATAGTGGACATATATGGAATCTTTCTCTAAACGGTTAAAGAAAACAATGTTTTTAAACTCTTAACAATTACAAAACTTGATGTCAATCTGGCAAAGAAGATAGTTTCAATACATTTTAAAAGAGTCACAGTGATGTGTTCACAAGGTAAAGTTGGAAACTATTAATCAAAAGAAAACAACAATATATTTGGAAACTGATAAGCGTATTTCAAAAAACTCACCTGTTAAAGAAAACTTAATAACAACTAGACTATGTATCAAACTTCATCAAGAAAATGAGAAGTTACAAATAAACACATTAAGAGCAAAAGGCACAAAACTACAGATCCTATCGGAATTGAAAAGATTATAAGATGATGTAAATGAAAATATTGAAAAAAATTAAATGATAATTTCTAGAAAATTGCTCAAAAATAAATAGAAACCTTGAATAGTTCTATGTGCAGTATATACACTGAGTCTGTAGTAAATTGCTCACAAAGAAAGGAGATCCTAATAATTGAACCCTACGAAATGTGAAAGGAACACAAAATTGCAATCTTCAAGAAACAATTTCAGGCTCTACTGTTTTCTATCCCTATCTGAGCAAATTACTTACCTGATGTGTGGACCATTACTCTTATCTATAAAATGAGGATGATAATATTAATACTACTCACCTCATAAAGTGGTTATGAGAATTAAATTAGTTAGTGCATGTAAAGTGCTTTCAAAGTAGTCTGGCACATATTAAGCACTTTGTAAGTGTTTACCATTATTATTATTATCATAGAAAAATTTTAATACCAACAAATGAGAAGAACAGTATGGGAAAGAAAAATCATAAGCTAATTTCATCCATTAATATAGATGCAAAAACTCTAAACAAAACATAGTAAAAGCCTGTCATGACACCATTAATACAGTTTGAAAAGTCAACTTTATAAAATTGTGGGTCACATTATTGCAAAGAAAAGACCAGGGCAAGCCTATTGGAGTTCCTGGAATCTACTCAATCCAGGTCTTCACAGTTCCACCCTATAATTTAATGCCATCTGGTGAGAGTTGTCTACTCTGGCCTAAATATCCATAAATTAGATGTTCTTAAGACAGATTTTTTATTGATGCTCATCAAATTCTTTTATGTTGCTTTTTATGATTGTTATATGCTAACTAGAATCCTCAGTCTAAAAAATATAATTAATTTTTGTCTTCCTACATAATAAAAGCAAAATGTGCTTATTTCTTTCATCGTAAGTTGAAAATATCTATAATTTTAGTGAATTTTCAACTAAACTTTAAATTGGCTCTTATCTAGAGAAAGTTAGTTATATTTTTAGAAAAAAAATCTATAGTTCAATATGAAATGCCATTATTTCTGGCACTAAATAACTGGATTATTCTCCCATAAATAAAGAATGAACAATGTATGTCTTTTCTTATCAGAGGTAAATAAAATGGAATAGCAATATTGGAAAATCTTTTAGGTACATATATTTCAAATTCTAATTAAATCCTATCAGGCTGGATGCAGTTCACTAAAAATAAATATAGCATACTAACTGTGAATTTTTTTTAAAACACTGGGCTATTATCCACTGTAATTTTATTTTAACTACTTGGAGTTCTATATATACTCCTGATCATTTTAAAAATTTTAAATCACATATACATATATAAAGAATTTTATTTTAGTATTAACATGTTATATTAAAAAGCAAAATGTATCAGACATAAAAGCATGCTACTTTAAAAATAGGAATTTTTCTATTAACTGGCAATAAATTAAACCAGCAGAACATGAAATATTTTCATGGTTATATTAGGTTTTAAATTTGGGAAAATACATTTCCACTTCTAGTTGGTATATTTGTAAGTGCCAGTACCTTTATTTCAATGACCAACTTCATTACCACTTTATCTATAATTTATTACAGAAAACTTCATTTATTCAAAATGTTGTGTAGTTATAGGTCCAATCTGCACCATTTTAATAACCCTAAAAGTAAATGAATGTCCTGCTCAGTCTGTTACATTAGCCCATTGAAAAAAATAAAAAATTATTTGTCTTAAAATATCCTTTATAATTTAGAAAGTATTATATGTTCCTTTTGTCTACATCCTAATTTCAGTAATCAATGTTAATAAAATATGGACTAGAAGCTTTAGTTTCCTAAATATATCTTACTAAATAACTATTTCTTAATATTTCACATTGATTATGTGCCAATGATATAGGTTTGACTCCAAGAAAGCATAGAATACATAGTATTTTCCTAAGAAATTAAAATATGCAAAAGTCATCATGGGGAATTCAGAATTATGAGGGTATCATCATAATAGCTGAGATCCAAAATGTAATGAAAATACACATTTTTAAGTTGGGAAACTACATTTTTTCCAACAAAGAAATCTAGGAAAATAAGACTGATCGAAAAGTAAAATTACTAGTTATAATAAAAGTATAAAACAGGAAGATAAGTTTTATTTTTACTATGGCAAATTTTGTTAATTGTATATCTTGTTTTACTAGATGGCAACACTTAAAACACGGCAACTAAACATAGAATCTGAACTAAAACAAGAAAGGACACAAGAAATAAATGTTTTTTTAAATCAGAAAAGCCAGGAATGAGTAACAGCCATCTAAACAGACTCGACAAAGCCAAAAGGTATGGGTCTGCCTGTAAGGATGGGGGTAGGAAAAGAATTGGAGCATAGTCTGATGAGGAGGAGGAAAGAACATTTCAGGAATATAATTACCAGCTGGCTTTGAAGGCCAGGTCTCAGGTTTAAAAGAACACAAGATGATGACAGGGAGAAAGTCTATATAAAAAGTAGTCAGAACTCTCAATAATCTACCCTACTCTGCACAGCCAGGTGAGTATCACTCTCTTTCCACATCTTCACATAATTATGGATAAGCTCCTGCCTCCCAGAACACTTGCGGTTTATTCTCTGTTGTGTTTGAACAAGAGGTAATTTAAACTTGAGACAATAGGTGCAGATGGGGATTGGGGACCTCTACTAAAACTAGTAGGACTCAGTGAGAGTTTGCCGTTGGACAGGTGAGTCCCCCACCCGCCTCTCCTCTCTATATGATTCCTACTGCTACACTAGGACATTGAAAGATTCATTTCTGGGGAATTTGGCCCAAGAGAAAATACCTTCAAATACTGGCATGCAGTTATTCCAAAAAAAAGTGATGGGTCCCTGCCCAGTCATTTTACATTAAAGCTTACTACTCAGTTAAGTTGTACTCTGAAAATACAAACTTTCTCTCTCTCTCTCTGTCTCTCTCTCTCTCTTTCACACACACACAGAATTATCAATAAACTATTAGTGCGTTATTTGTACATACGGACAGATAGCTGCTAAAGACAGAGAGCAAAATTTTAAGAAAATAAGGGAACTTAGAGAAAATGAAAACAATGAAGGGTAGAAATAAAGTTTAAATACAAATAAAATTAACATTCCACAAAAAATAGGACATTTTGCATTCATACCTTAAAAAACTATTTCTTAGGAGAAGGAAAATTTGTAGGGAAATGTACTCTTACAAACTAAAAATATCATTTCTTAGTAGAAATAACTTCAATGAAGAGATAGAATTTATTTTTCATCTGATGAAATTACCCAGTAAGTTGAATAAGAACAAAATACGTAGGAAGCTTCACCTACAAATCCAGTTTTCCAGTATTAGGAGTCTCAGAGAGAAATTAGAAAGACGTTTTCACCAAATAATATGATGACATTTCCTAGAACTAAAAACATGGATTTTCAGATTGATGAAGTCCAGTATATACAATGAAAAATTCCCCAAATTAAAGTAGTTTACCATAAAATTACGGAGCATCTAGAATAGGGGGAAAAAAAACAGATCTGAAAGTTTACAAAGAGCAAAAATAGGTGACATACAAGGAATCTGGAATAAGAATGGCACTGGACTCCTCAATAGCTACAGTGGATTCAGAAAGAAAATGGGCAAATGCTTTTAAAATTCGAATTTCAAACTGTTTCTGTTATAATAGTTAGGGTTTTCTGTTCAGAAAAACAGAACAGCACATATATATATATATATATATAGCACATAGCATATATATATATATATATATAGCACATAGTATATATGTAGAGAGCACATATATACACACAAACACACACATATATATATAGTGAGAGACAGAGAGAGAGATTTATTTTAAGGAATTGGCTCACTGGCTCACAAATTTGTGGTGGTTGGCAATCTGAAACCCATAAGGCACTTTGGAAATTCATGTATGTGTTGATGTTGCAATCTTGAGTTTGAATTCTGCAGAGCACCAGGCTGGAAACTCAAGGGAGTTTTGTATGTTGCAATCTTAAGAATTCCTTCCACAGTGTTTGCTCATAAGACCTTCAACTGATTAAATAAAACCCACCCACATTATGGAGGATCATTTGTTTTACTCAAAGTTTACCAAATTAAATGTTAATAACATCTAAAAAAAAAATCTCACAGAAATATCTAGACTGATGTTTGACCAAATAACTGGGCACCATAGCCTAGCCAAGCTGACACATAAAATTAACCATCATATCTATGTAGGAGATTATATACAGTCAAAATGTCAAGGATGCATGAGAGTATAATAAAATATGTTAAGACATTCAAGGTCTCAAAAATGTATCTCCAATGCTTCTTTCTTGGAAGAAATGCACAATTAAGCAAAGAAGGAAATGAAGACATAGTACCAATAAAACCAATCTCAACATGTGAAAGAAACAAAAGCTGGTGGTGAAGGAAAATTTTAAGACGATAATAGTGCACTAGGCATAAATATTACTTAACCAAAATTAGAACAAGAGGACAGAGGGGTATGATAAGAACATCCCCACGCCCCAAAAATGGATCCCATAAAATATGTGATGTGTTTCAGTTACAGAGGAGGAATTTACACTTTAGTCAGAGAGTTTGTCATGAACTTTTTATAGGCACATAGAAAACCAAAGATCCAACACAAAAGCAGCAATTATTAAAACAACAGTATTGAAGAAAGTATGTGTGTAGAAAATATATTATACATGAATTAATTGCAGAACGTTTTGACTATCCCTCAGAATATATCCAAAATGTCACCAGTTATGATTAGTGTTATGTATCAATTTGACTAGGTTAAGGGATGCTCAAATAGCTGGTAAAACATTATTTTGGGGTGTAACTGTGAGGATGTTTCTGGAGAGATTAGTATTTGAATTGGTAGATGAGTAAAAAAGATCCCCACTCACCAGGGTGGGCAGGCATCATCCAATCCTCCAATCCATTGGAGGTCCAACTTGAACAAAAAGATGGAAAAAAGATGAATGCTCTTTCTCTCTCTTCTTGAGCTGGAACATCCATCTTCTCCTGCTCTCAGACATTGTAGTTCCTTGTTCTCGGGCCTTCAGGTACCACCCTGCCGGTACCACCCCCTACCCGTCTGCCCCTGGTTCTCAGGCTTTCAGAGAAATAGCTAAAGGAGTTTAAAATAGCCATTCCAAATAGTAAAACTGAAGAATATGGAAGGAATGCGAGAACAACTTATTTTCATTAGACATTCTGTAAAACAATTGCACTTTTTTAATGCTATATGTATCAATTTCATTTAAAAATCAGGATTTCACATGTGATTCTGAGATATGTTATTAATATAAACACAGTCTTGAAGTTTATGTATGAAAGATGTTTTGGAAGTCACCAAATCCTAGAGTTTCTTAAAACTGGTTTTGAGGATGTGGGTTAAACTCCTTGAACTCACTGAAAGTATATGAAAATTGTGAATTATAAAGCATTTGTGCATTGTCTTAGAGAGAGGGTGCAAAGCTTCATTGGATTTTAAGACGATCTCTCTATGACCCCAAAAGATTAAGTTCAATCTTCTAATTTTCTTCCTGACGTCCCTGAAATTCAGAGTAGCCTAACCAGAATTACAATAGATATTCTTATAAAACTGGAACTAGAGCTCAGGTCTCCTAAATCTTCTAGTTCCTTTTGAGTGTGAGATATTCTTTTGACCAAAAATATAGCATAACATTGAACTTTTCTCTTATTTATGTAAAGAATTCCATAAAAATATAAAGATAGCATTTTATATCTTAATGATGTTGCTATCACAGTCTTTATTTTCCATTAGTCTCTTCTTCTTTTTGTTATTTCTAAGTTGACTAGACTCGAGTGATCCTCCCTGGTTGGCAATACTCTGTGTGTCTTGTGACACATGGTGGCCAGGAGGAGATAACACCATTCATGACTCCAAGGCGAGGACAACCAGAAGCTTGCAGTTGGATCCCTCCCAGACTCTACCTTATCCTTCTCTTCCTTAGGCTAGTTTTCTGTATCCCTTCTCTGTAATATGTAGCCATGAGTTCTATGAGACTTTCCAATTGTCAAAACTGAGGGTTGTTTTACAAAACTCTTGAATATGCAGTTGGTGTCACGAGTGAGGGAAGTCATGTGTCTCTTAGACTTTTCAGGTTGGCAAAATTTGGATACTATGAAAGTACATTTTTTGCCCTGTATCTCTATTCTATTTAAATTCATTTATTACTGAATAAAAAGAAATTAGAGAAAGAGACAGTAGTTTAGTCTCACAAAATTAAAAAGCAAATATTTCTAAAGAGTACTGTGACTTACATTATCACTTTCCTTCTATATTCCTTGTTCTGTAAATCAAGATAAGACATTATAGGAACTTCATGATTAACAATCAGAAATTTTATTTTACTGTCTTTCTTTATAAAATTTTATTTATTGGTTGATTGGCTAGAAAGCTGCTTTCAATATGATACAGACAGATGTTTTAAAAAAAGTGAAAACAATGGTGGGAAATAATAGTATCTATCAACTTATACTTAATTGTTATTTTGTGAGAACATTGGTTTACTCTTAAATACAGAATTGTGAGTCAAAAACTATGAAAAAATGTGTCCTAATATATAAAATATAATGATGTTAATTGCTAATTACTGTAATAATAATACATTCTAATTTATGAATTTTAAAAAAATCTCAGATACTCTGCAGTGGTAAGTAAATAATCAGCGCCTCCATAAACACTGTGATAAACCTCGCAGTTGACCTTTCTAGGTTGGAATTCTTAATAAGACATGGACTATGTGTGTTCTTGGTTCAGACCAACAGGCTGCAGTAAAGGCCTTTATGAATAATAACACTTGAAGTTCTTCTCACAGAATGGAAAGAAAAATATGAGTGTTGATTTTGGCAGCTAACAGCATACGCTTAACCACTGATCTTTCAGTGAGGAGATGGACAGAATCATAACTGAACACGCTGTATAATCAAAACCAACCCAGTGTTCTTCATAGCTCTTTGCATTTTGAACACTTTGCCAAGAGGATCATTTCTTAGAAACTGAGCAAAGTAATCACTGCCTAGATTTCAAGCTCCATAATGGCTTTCTTCTTTACACTGTTTTAAATTAAGAAGCTACAAGAAAAAAAAAACAACACATAAATTTAATGTCTCAGAAAAGATCAAGTGACAATGGCAATCCTTTAAATACTTACTGCAAGGCAAAAGATTACAACTTTTACTCTTTCAAAGGAGCCAGATAGCTAAGAGCACGTTGTTAGATATCATCATTAGAATACTTAACATATGTCACAAGAACTAACACATCTTAAAACTTTAGAAGTCCTTAGAGTTATATATTGTCAGAGGCTAATGTCCAACAAAAGATCACGTTCATCTTAAGTTTTCAACACAATATATCTTGTGAAGATCTATTAAACAATCAAAAGATGTCCTTGAATGCCTCCTGAATGCTAAAAAATGGAAATGGTTGGAGACTTTATCATCAACTGGCTGAAGCAGGCGCCTGATTAACTCCAAGACTGGGTCAGATAAGGTGATGCTTCCTTTGAGGAGCAGTGTTACTATGCACCCTACGGCTGCCTTTTAAACAGTCTTCACTCAGTGACTTTCCCTGGAGGATGCTACTAAGAGTTCAAAAGGGGATGCAGGCTTCGTGTGGTCCCCTCCCACAGACTTGGTTGTTTATGTAAAATAGTTGCTTTGCCAAAGGCCCTTCCAAAGATTCTAATTTCCATTTTTAAACCTGCTGTTCAATTTTTTCAAGGATAAAATATTTATAATATCAGGAAAATATTTTTAAACAAAGTCGTCCATCATTCAAATAAAAATAAGTATTTAAAATTACACTTCATACTATACAATATGACTATGAATTAGCAATACTAAATGTCTTATTTCACTACTGTAAAATATTTTTAAAAGTAGAATATTAAAGTATTATTAAAACACCTTATGAAAGCACAAAAATGTTGAATGAAGAAACTCATTGAAAATTGATTCTACATCTGTGTAATTAATTCATGGTTACATCATAAATAGAAGTCAGATTTTATTTGAATATTCATTTACTTGTGGTTAGGTGAAAGAGAAAGTATAGGAAAAGGAGCACATGTCTAACAGTCTACAATTCATCATTCTCAAAGAACCTAGATGTGGGTAAAAAGTTTGAACTCTCACTTCTTTAAATTACATGCTATAACCATCTAAATAATTTAATCATAAATAAATAAATCATCTGTGAAACAGAAGTTTTAGTTAAATGTTCTGTAATTTTGAAACTATGATATAATAATTCCTTCATATCTTCAGATCTTAGAGAAGAAATAACTCACAAAGTAAAATAAACAGATTTACTAAAGTAGCTAATTTAACTATTGGAACTGAATACGTCAGACTTTACAAAAATACAGCTTTACCAAGATGGAGCTCATTCCACCAAATTAACCCTCTATTTGGTTTGTAAACTCTCATCTTCAGCCCCTCTTTATTCAAATATGATTTAACTACACTAACATTTACTTGCTATCTTGGGACTCCCCCAAAATAGACACTGTTATCTTTGTTCTCAAAGAGTTTCCAGTGGAGTTAGGAAAACCAGCATATACTGAGGAACTATGGAGTCATTCAGCTTATAGTCATTATTATTATACAAAACTGAGTCACAATATTTGATAAGGCTTTAGTCCACCATTGACTTTAGGATAAAGCAATGATTGCATCCCTAGAAAATAATAGAGTACCTCACAAGTGTAGCGGACCATGTTAGGGAATAGCATTGTCCATTCATTCAGTCATTCAACAAATATTTATTGAGTGTCAATTTTGAGCCAGGTGCTCTTATAAGAACTGAATATACAGCAGTAAACAAAAAATAAAAATCAATAAAAAATAAAGTTTTATCCTTATGGAAATTACATTCCATACCTAGTTAGTAGTTTTCCCCTTTCTCTTGTATCTAAGTCTTCAATCTCTCCCTTTACCATCTCTTCAAGTTTTGAAAACAGTCCTGTCTGGACCCATCATGGTAGTACCACACACTTCTGGCAATAGTAATTGGTTAAGCATTATTCATATAGCCTAAGACATTTCTGCTTAATTTAGTTTAAACTTCTTTCAATTCAATTTAAAATATCCCAACTAGTATAATAGATGTGCCATAAATGAGCATTAAATAGATTAATTTATAGTACTAAGAAAATTCAAATTAAAGATAAATCACTGTGAGTGAGAAAGAAATAGAGGAAAAATCAGTAATAAACAGACCTTAATAGAGGTAGGATTTAATTTTATAAATTAGTCATTTTCTGAGGAAGAAACAATAGAACTCTATTAATCAAGGGATTAGTCCCTAGGACATTCCTCTAGATAAGCAGGAAAAGAGAAACTGATTGTAATTCTCAGAAAAATATAGGAAACAGTACATTGTAAACAACTGTATGTGAGTTTCCATGGTACATGCTGCTCCCTGCATAACTCTTGGGCCAAGCTGCAAAGGTCTCTGTGCTGCTTCACACACTACTTCCTTTTTCAATTTGGAAATTAAGACTGTACGCTCCAAAGACATAACCCATTGGAAATAAATGGCTGAAAATGAATCTTTTATATAGTTGCCATTTAGGAAATAAATTACTACAAATAATAAGTTGTTCTCAGAGGTTACCAAAAGATCTTTTAAAATACAAATTTAACAATAGTACTAATTAAGATGTAAATGGTAGGACTCACTGAACCTACAAAATAGCTAAATCTTTCACAGCCAAGGTAATTGAAGTTTACATTAAGACCTTTAAATACATTATCTTATGTAAATTTTTAACATTATTTTGTAGTTGTAGGTATTATCCCCTATAGAACTTTTTAAATATCATGTCTCTTGTGCTCATCAGGAGTCAAAGTGTCCAAAGTTAAGTGCAGATTCCAAAGGTCTGTTGTAATCTAAAAAATCTGAAGTAAATTTAGCATCTACCTCAAACATGCCAACTAATCACCAGAATTAATGAACAGACAATATAACCTGGATGCTTTCTTCTTTCCTCACTACTCCATATATGTATATCTGAAGCTGCTCCTGAGTCAAGGGAAGACTCTTCCCAATGAAAGATGACAATTTTTCCAGAAACCAAGTAAGTCACCATGTTCCCTTGCTACAACCACTATTTACAGAGATTTTATCTATAACAGAGCTACACTGGGAATGCTTTTTGGTGAACTGTTGAATGCTATAATATGTTACCATTACCAAATCATTAAGCTTCTCTTCCTCATTAATATAAATTAATTGATTAATACAAAGAATTATATACTCTATAACTTCTATAGGTTTTGGTTGATAGTGATGATGCAGTTTCAGGATGCTATCCCACAAACTAAAACTTTGTACATAGCTTGAAAAAATAACATTTTAAACATTACTAGATGCAGACATAAAATTAATTTTTTCACTTATAGTTATTAACTCTACTATTTTTAGGCACTTTCTTATGAAAAAAGTTACAGTGGCCAATTTTCCATTTTTCTAATTTGTCTTCTTAAGATATAAAGAATTTCCAAGTAGGGTATTTGTCTTGAAAGACTCACAGCCAGGACAGAATTCAATAATTAACAATTGAATACAAATCTTAAAAATTGTTTTGCCTATTATTGGGAACAGTGGATGTATCAAATAATTCTAGGAAGATTAGATTGTAACATAGCTTTGGCGAACATCAATGCAGCAAAAAATTCCCTCTAATTATTGTCATTGACATACATGAATAGGCCTATGGTAGCCGCACTTGCTTCAGATGACCATCTCCACAGTGGCCATCACATATTGAGGCAATAGTGGAAAACTGATACTTCTAGTCCAGATTTTCCATTGAGAAACTTAGAATTTTGAATTGAGAGATAAAGGGACAGAGAAGTATTTTGAGATAGGCCTTGCTAATGTGCTAGCTCCAAAAGGAAGCCCCAGTGTCTCTGCTGGCAACGTTTCTGAAGCTGTCCTTATGTCAACTCTTCCTAAGTTCTTTGATCCCATTAGTTGTCAACATTCTCTCAATAAATTCCACTTTGTTCTTGGCTTCTGTTACTTTTGGACTAAAACTACCTTAAATGTAGATTCTATTGCTGTCATTGGCCTTTTACTACTAACATTTAAGTATTCCCTATAAAATTTAAATATTGTTTAAATTTTTTCAGTTTTTAAAAACTCTGATAATTAATACATGAGATATTGAAAGTTACATTTGTCAATACACAAAAAAGTTAAAAAAATGTTTTTTTTTTGTTTTTTTTTTTTTTTTTGAGACAGAGTCTCACTTTGTTGCCCGGGCTAGAGTGAGTGCCGTGGCGTCAGCCTAGCTCACAGCAACCTCAAACTCCTGGGCTCAAGTGATCCTCCTGTCTCAGCCTCCCAAGTAGCTGGGACTACAGGCATGCACCACCATGCCCGGCTAATTTTTTCTCTATATATTTTTAGCTGTCCATATAATTTCTTTCTATTTTTAGTAGAGATGAGGTCTCGCTCTTGCTCAGGCTGGTCTCGAACTCCTGAGCTCAAACGATCCGCCCACCTCGGCCTCCCAGAGTGCTAGGATTACAGGCGTGAGCCACCGCGCCCGGCCAAAAAAATGTTTTAATCAAGATTATCTTAGTAATAAACTCTAAAATTCATCTGTGATATTGTGTAGAACAGAAGATATGAGAATTATTTAGGAAAGGTAAAACTCAAGCAATAAATAAATATTCTAAAACTTGTTTTGCAATATGAACTTTTGAAAGACTTGAAAATTATATAGAGGTCCACCTGAGAATAAAAAATCTTTCTATTTTTACTATAGAAATATTTTCTTAATAGAAAGCCTCTTAGTTTTTAATACTCAAATTTCAGAAAATATACTGCTTTCTTAATATAAAGGTTTTAGTCAATGGAAATATATGAAAAATTTATATTTTCTCCCCCAAATTCTGTGAAATGCTTTCATGAAAATGATGACCAGGAAAATACTCAAGTTGCAATACGAATACAATTGGTAGAATGTCAGAATCAGCCTTAGATACAGCTGGTGCTGAGAGTAGCATTGTGATCCTAGCCTAGCCTTTTCATGGGCTTCTTTTCTGATTAGCGTTTGTGCAATTAGTATCCAAATTTTTGAAGAAAACTGTAGAGAATTCAGCAATTTAAGTGAGAAAATGATTTAAATAGAAGAAAAAGTTTTTCTGAGTACAAAGCATATGGCCATATCAATTGCTTGGAGATCAGAAATTAGTGTTTTAAACAAATTAAATCTTAACCAAATAGTTTGTTACTCTTACAGTGGTTCATATTTTAGTTATACTCTGGAAAATTGTTCAGGCTCTTAGAGTCTATGTGTAATACAGAATAATACTTTTTCTAAAAAAATGGAGGAAACAATCTTATTAGTATTTTCATGAAGTATATTTACTTGAAGAAACAGTTAATTTTACGTAATTAAATTATTCTACAGATAGAGAATGAAAAATATTTCCAAATGATTTTATAGGAATCCAGCATTAACTGCAGGCCATTCTTCCTTATCACCTTCAATAAAAAGATTATAAATAAAGATTTAAAAAGCATTAAAAGAAAAATATAGCAAAACTAAGAATGGTTAATTATAGAAATATAAAAAATAAAAATGTTCAATATCAATTACAAATCATATATAATGAGGTCAAATAAAGATCTTCTTCATAAAATACAAAAAAGTATTTAAAAAATTAAACATCTATATGTAACTTTTTTGAAGCTCATATATTATGCTCAATAATGTAACTTTACAAGCATTCCTATTAAAGTCAGGAGTAAGACTATTTTACCACTAGTGTTTTAAATTTTTTGAAAGGTGTAGTCAATATAACTAAACAATAAAATGATGTGAGAGACAAACTTTTTATTATATGCAGTGATAGTTTGAATACTTGAAAACAAAAAATTGAAACGAGACTATTTACGATAGCATAATACAAAAATCAAAATCCTTCATTTGGACAAAGTATAACCATTTAGAAAGTATAACAAAAAGAAAGATTTTATGTACAAGTACAGAAAATAATATTGATATTTAGGAGTAAATTAATCTAGAAATAAATATAACTGTATGGAAGAAACATTAAAATTCACCTAAGTATTATAAATAATGATTTGAATAAGTGGAAAAACTCTTTCTCTTATCAAATTCAATATTATAAAGATTTAATCTTTCAAAATTAACACATAAAATTAACATATTCTAATATTCTAAATAAAAAGATATATATCACAGTTGTTATTTGTTTACTATGCTTTTTAAAAACTTAATCTAAAGTTTATTTGAAGAAAATCAACATAAAATATTCACAAATATTTGAATGTGTGATATGTAAAGACTCTTCCAGTAACATATTAAGACAGATTATAAAGCCACAGTATCAAAACAATACAGTTCAAGTACTGGTATGGATTGATAAATCAATAGAGTAGAATAGAACAAGACTCTTGTGCACATGAGGATTTAATATAAGAAGAAATCATCCCATATAGTTCAGAACATTTAGGGTTACAAGTGAAAAAAAACAACTTAAAGTGGTTACTATGGTTTGAATGTTTATGTCTCCCCTCAGCTCCCCAATTCATATGTTGAAATCTAATCACCAATGGGGCCATTGGGATGTGATTAGGTCATGAAGGTAGAGTCTCATGAATGGGATAATTGTCCTTATAAAAGAGGCCCTAGAGATGTGCTCTGCCCCTTCCACCACATGAAGACACAGCTAGAATGTACCACATATGAACCAGGAAACAGGCCTTCACCAGACACTGATGCCTTAATCTTGGGCTTCTCAGCCTCCAGAACTGTGAGAAATAAATTTCTATTGTTTATAAGCTACTTAGTCTATGGTATTTTGTTACAGAAGTGCGAAAGTTCTACGACACTGGTTTGGGTAGGTAAGAGGGGAACTTTATCAGCTAATAGAACCATAACATGCAAATGTAAGATTTGCAGCTGTGTCAATGGAAGTCAGGGATTCTTCTATGTATAACAGTCCCTAGTGATTGTCACAGTGTCTGGCACAGAGAAAACTGGCAGTAAATATTTGTGAACCGAATACACAGACTAAGGAGCAGCCTGGGATCCACTGTCAAGAATGGAGATGGGGAATGCAGTGGTAGATAGGTACAAAGTGGAACTTGACTTTCCATCTCAGGCAATAATGATGCTAGAAGTAAGATTGTGTCCAAAATTTTTAATGCCACAGAAGAAATACAAAATGAGGAGCATAAAAGAAGAGAATACTAAATAAACTTTGGGTCAGATTTGGGACATAGAATTCGGGAGAGGGGGTACAGCGGGAGAAACAGGTCTACAGGTGCACAGAGTGAAAATTAATTTATGATGTGTCAGGAGCTAAGTCCAGTTTGGAGAGAAAAATCATATAAAAGCAAGCAAAAATATAAAAAATAAAATGCCAAACGCATGTTATTAAGAGAGGAAATAGGAAAAGGAAATAAAATTTTATGTAAATAAAAATAAGGAAAAATTTTAGAAGATCTACTATTAAATTCTTGTTATGTTTCAGAGAACTTTCTAAGAATTTAGCAATCAACAACTTAATCAGATTGGCAATGCTATCCCCATTTTATGAGTGAGAGACTGAAACTCAGCAAGACAAGAAAATTGTCTAAGATCATGTAGTTAATAAGGTGATTCAAGCAGTAGCCGTCTGACTCCAGAGCCTATATACAAAAACTGTACACCAAACCTAATTTGTATGAGTAAATTTTAAATGAGAGCTAAATGCATTAGAAAAATAAATTTATTTTAAACTTATATGTTACATGTATTTGTGTGTGTGTGTGTGTATCACACCACAACAATACTGCATATAAGCTTTTGTTGACTGTTTTGAATCAAATTGAATCTGCTTTGCCTTTCCACCCACCTGGCTGGTAAGAAATTCAGTGTCTCTAATTTTGAGGTCTCCTCACCACAATAGAGCCATAGGAGCCTACACAACTTCTGGACTTCTGTCATGACAGAAAAGCAGGGAAAGTACTCAGTCCATACTGTATGTTTGCTGTCATCATGACTATTGCTCTTTTGGTCATAATGATACTAATTTGGAATTCTGATAACTACCATCTGTCTGGTGGGCCTTTAGGCTTCAGATCCGGAGTTGGCTCATAAATGCCCCTCCAGTCATTGCAGGTTTAGCCCTAGAAGCTTTCAGTACTATTTTTAAGAATTTAGCATTCACAACTGCAAGGGAAGTCTGCACAAACTGTCTAACTTCCCTTCTAGCAAAACAAAGTAAATGCCCTTTATGTTTTCTTGAAATCTTAGACCACTATCTCTAAAATGCTCTTGTCTGTAGTTGAGCAATACCCTTTGTAGTCTTGCCTCAGGTTCAGACTTCTCTTAGGAGTCTTCAGTTCTGTATGAGAGCCCAGGCCACCCCAAAATGGTAGATAAAGGGGTTGCCCAGATACCAAAGTGTTGGTGTTGGGATATAAAAAGTCTTGTGGAGGAGCACACACACATAGATTAATAGATGACTACAAAGCAACAATCAGGTCTTCAGTTGGCATATTAGGTCTCCATCTGTCCTAGCTGGCAGAGTATGAAACTGGGTCACTAAAATCATCTCTTTCATGCCTGACTCCCTCTCTCCTGGAGTGAACAACCACTTCCCCCTCATTTTCTTCTCTAATGAGTTTTTAAAGTTGAAAACAGTTGAAGGGAGGGGTTCAGTTTCCACCACGCTGAGCTCACAGTGGAGAGTGAACTCAGAGCAGCCCTCCCTGCTCATTCTGGGCCTGAGCCAAACTCCCTGGGTCTATGGCTTCCCTGGCCAAGGCCAAGTCTCCACAGTCTCCATCCTCAGAGCCAATGTGGAAACCATCTAACCAGCCCTCTGGTTAGTATTTAAAAAGCTGACCTGAACAGAAGCCTATTCTAAACCACTCAGACATTCAGCCACAGCACTGAATACTTTCTGAGACTCAAATACTCTCTAACTCAAGACTTTAATCCCGTTTCATCATTGTTAGTGTTTCATGGCCTCAGATACCTTCCATTCCTCTGGCAGTGAATATTTTCCAAATGGTCTTCTCTACCAACCCAAAGTTTTAGTCTCTCCAAAAAACTTAGTTTGTGTGATTTATCATTATGTCAGTGGCAGTGGAGTCTTCCTACTTGTCATAAAATTTCAGCTCCTGTCTAAATGACATTAAAGCTCAGAGCAACATGGAAGTTTCCATAGAATAAGACAGAGATCTCTAACTCATTTGATCTAAATTTCAGTCAGAAATATAGTTTTCACTGTGATCCATTATACAAATTTGTATGTATTTATAGGCATGTAAAATATATATAATAAAAATATTAATAGAATAATACAGACTTCTACTATAGGTGATGTAATCAAATATTTCCATTCTGTTTATTTGATGTTTAAAAAAATGCTTGTTGTGATTCCCCAGATTGATTTCATAATTCACTAAAGAACCCCAAAAACAATTTGAAAAACACTCTTCTAGGACACTGGAGACATTGGCGAGTGTGAGTTCTCTCATTTGGAGATGGTTAAGTCATTTTTGAAATTCAAAGTCTGAGATGGGGACTTAAATATCCTCTTCGATGCCCCTCATTTCTCAGTAGTCTTTTGGGGATAACAAAGAAATTCACTGGAAAAGGCTAATTTCTCTTCCCTATTGATCATTCTGCTAATCACTATATATCTGCTCTCAGTTTTTATAATATTTTATAAGTGCCCTTCACACTATATCTCATCTCGGTCCACTGGTATCCCCAAATCGACAGGGCTTTATGAGAGTTCCCACTATCCATTAATTCTCCAACATAGTAATAGCCATTGTTGCGAAATTAACTACCCCCAATTCTAAGTATTTTAATTAGTCTTCCTCATACATATGTGTTACGTGATTCTTTTAATAGTCCCCACCTTGTCCCATATATAACTGGTATTAATTTTACCCCATAATATTAAAGTCTAAGAAATTTAATTTTGATTCATCATGCTAAATCGAATATCCTCCAGCCTCTCTGTAACTTACTGACAATAAATTCAATTCAGTCAGTATTGGAACTCTCCCATGAAACATTAAAAAATCCTCAGTTTATATGATGCCTGAAAAACAGTCCATCAGGATTTTCTCCTTACCATTGCTCCTTTAGCTTCTCACCACGGTAATTGAGCAATGATGTTGACTGCCTCTCTGGCACTGGTTCTCTCTGAGGTTAAGCAAACTCCAGTTCTCTGCGCTGACCATCTAACCAGCACACAGCAATCTTCAAGCCCACTCCCAATATTGGACAATGTATGCCATCTGGGCACAGGTTCCATAGCAAGCCAAAATGCCAAAGCCCCTTTTATAAATCTCAGGTAACTTCACAATTTACTTGCTTTGAGATTATACTACAGTTAAGTAGAGTATAAGCACAGGGTGAAGCTAGGTGAAAGGTATATGGTACTCTACTATTTCTGCAACTGCCTGTGAGTCTATAATTATTTCAAAATAGAAAGCTCAAAAAATGTAGAAGTTTAACAAATTAAATTTTCCCAATCATTTAAACATTGATATTTAATCAAATTTTTATACATTTGTTAAGTTCTCAAATGAAAATGAGATGGAAAGAGATGGAAAGTATGAAAAAATAATCAAATAGTAATGCTGGAAAAAACCCAGATATATGGTAAAAGAAATGAAGAATGTCTTTAAAAGGCCCATGAGTATACTCAACACAGCTGAAGAAAATATTAGTAAACTTCAAAATAGGTCAATAAGATTAGCCCAAACTAAGACAAAAAGAGGAAAGAGAGTAAAAAAAAAAAAATAATAAAAAAATACAGAGAATCCTAAGCAATGAGACAATATCAAGCAGTCTAACAGATGTCTTATTGGAATACTAGAAAGAGGAGAGGGGCAACATATATTTTTAAATATTTTAAATATCTTTGTAATATTTGAACAGGTAATGGTTGAAAATTTTAATGTAATAAGTTAGAGCATAGAAACAAAAATCTCAGAAACAGCAATAAACAAAAGAAAAAAGTACTAGATGCAACAAATTAAAAGTGCTAAAAGTAAAAGAATAAGAAGAAGGCAGTTGAAAGAAAAAGAAATATTACGTACAGAGGAACAACTGAAACAAGCACAGTAAACTTCTCATTAGAAAATACACATTCAGAAGATAATGAAGTGAGAATATTAAAATGCCAAAAGAAAAAACATATCAGCCCAGAATTCTATAATCAATGAAAATACCTATCAAAAATTAAGGAAAAACTTTTGTTTCAGGAAAAAATACAACTCAAGAGAACTTATGACCAATGACTTTGTTCAGTGAGAAATATTAAAGGAAGTTCTTCAGTCAGAAAAAAAAAAAAAAAAAAAAAGAATACCCCAGACAGAAACTTAGATCTAAATAAATAAATGAAGAACAATGGAAATGGTAAAAATGAAGGTTAAAAAAAAGAATATATTGGCCGGGCGCGGTGGCTCACGCCTGTAATCCTAGCACTCTGGGAGGCCGAGGCGGGTGGATCGCTCAAGGTCAGGAGTTCGAGACCAGCCTGAGCAAGAGCGAGACCCCGTCTCTACTAAAAATAGAAAGAAATTATATGGACAACTAAAAATATATATAGAAAAATTAGCCGGGCATAGTGGCGCATGCCTGTAGTCCCAGCTACTCGGGAGGCTGAGGCAGGAGGATCGCTTAAGCTGAGGAGTCTGAGGTTGCTGTGAGCTAAGCTGATGCCACGGCACTCACTCTAGCCTGGGCAACAAAGTGAGACTCTGTTTCAAAAAAAAAAAAAAAAAAAAAAAAAAAAGAATATATACTTAATCTTATTTTTAATTTCTACAAAGATATTTCAACTTTCTGATCAAAATTAGGAGCATTCATTTGTGGTTATAGCATACATAAAAAATAGAATACATGACAGCAAAAGTTCAAAGGTGGGAGGGTGAAAATGGGAGCACATTTTCTAAGATTTTTATACTTTATGTGAAATGGTATAATATTTGGAGGTAGATGCTGATTTATTAAAGATTTATATTATAAATTGTGTGAAAAACACTAAAAAAGTGGGTGTACAGCAATATCAGTGCTTAGATTGAAAAAACTGTATCTCTAAATCCTTACATTAGGAAGGAAAATGGGTCCAAGCTTCTAACTTAGAAATTTGAGAAAGTAGAACAAAATAAGCCCAAAGCGTACAAAAAGAATTGAAACACGTAGGATACAAGCAAAAATAAATGAAATAGAAAATCAGTAGAGAAAATCTATTAAACCAAAAACTAGTTCTTTAAAAAGATTGTTAAAATTAATAAACTGCTATCCAGATTGACCAAGAAAAAAACAGAGAAGAAACACATAACAACTATAAAGAATCAAAGAGGTGACATTACTACAGACTTTCTATAAATGTAGTTCTGAGCTAATTCTACAAATCACAGACAGAGACATAATATTTTCAATATATAAACATGTATCTTACAACTTGTTAATAAGAAGGCAAACAGGTCAGTTGAAAGTAGACAACATGTAACAGTAACTTCACAAAAGAGCATATATAAATGATTAATAAGTACATAAAAAGGCTCAATTTTATGGCCAGAGAAATATAAGCTAAAAGCACAAGAAGGAACCACTGCACACTGACCAAAATAACTAGATTTAAAAAGACTGATATCAAGTTTTGGGAAATATGTAGAATAGCTAGAACTTTCATACATTGTTAGAAATGCAAAATGGTAAAACCAATTTTGGAAAATTGTTAGGCTCTTTCTTTTAAAGTTACATATAAACTTACAATTTGACCATTAATTCTGATTTTATTTACCCAACAGTGGTGAAACCATATATCCTTACAAAGACTTTCTCATGAATAGTCATTACAGCTTTATTAATAATAGCTTTATTAATCCCAACAATTGGATCAACTCAAATGTCCATCAACAGGTGAATATGTTTCTCTATACAGTGGAATACTATTCAGCTAAAGAAAGGAACTACTGATAAATGTAACAACGTGATGAACATCAACCTTATTAGAAAGTTTTCCTGACACTCATCTGTATTCTTACAACTCTTTTTTTTTTTTTTTTAATGTAGGGAAGGCGGGAATACTCACAGATAAGCCATGGTATAAGTTAATTCATGTTATAATTATCCGATACAGAAAACTTTCACCACAAGGAGAAGAATGTCCAGACTTTAAAATGTGTACTGTGGAGCCACAGGTGGACAAATGGAGGGGGTAAGCAATTAATGTCATTTCAATCTTTTAGTTTTCATGTGCTTACACACACACACACACACACACACACACAATGAATGGGCCTATTTCCCTTTTCTAGGTACCCAGTGTTAACAAAAGACAATTAGATCTGTGGAGGCAACAGAACTTTATTTTCTAAAAGCATACTGCAGATTGGGGAGATGCAGCCTTTGGTATAAAACAGAAGCATGCTTTAAGGAAGGGCTGGGGAATAGGAGATTATAAAGGCAAAAACTGCAGGGCACGGGAGAAGTGTCAGGGGTGTAATGGGCACAGTCTTGATAAAGGACCTTGAAGTCCAAATCACCAGCATTTCTTAATTGGCTGGTTCCAGCTGGTTTTTGGTTGCTACCAGGGTGGGCTGTTGGTGGTCAGTAGGAAAATTTTCAGCTGCAGTTTTGTTTTTTTTTCACATTGTTTCAGTACCTGTTGTTTGACTTAGTTGCAGAAAAACAGGTTTTGCAACACTTTCCAAGGACACACAGAGCTTGACTTCTTCAGCTGGTCATGGCCTCTTGGTTCTGCTTTTAACTTTTGAGCCACAGGTAGTCCATCTTGTCTGTCAACTGGGAGCATAATTTGACACTAGTGATAAAGTAAGTTTAATTCAAGGGAAGTATGCTAGTATATTATGGAACACATTGCATAAAAAACTAGATACATCCCAGAAGTCATTCCTCAACAGGTAGGAGGAGATATACCAGTCAGAACATAGATTGAGTTATAGGGTGTATTGGCAATGAGAATCAATAGACAATTAGATCCAGTATTATGAAAAGCTTCATATATAAATCAGAAGAGTTTAATTTTGATACAGTACTAGGGCTTCTCAAATTGTTCTGCCTAATTATCCCTAGTAGCAGAGAAGAACATAACGATATATGCCTTAGGGTTCTGGAAGTATTGTTGAAGCTACTTGCCACTTGCCAAAATTATTTTGAAGTCTTATGTGTTATCTTTCAACCTAGGAGAAATTTTTATGCTAATAGTTAATACAAGACATTGTTATTATTTATCAAAGTATCAAACTTTTGCCCAAATATTAATGTGATGTTGACACTGTAAAAGGATGCTGCGTTTATGCTGTGGAATTACGGCATGCCATAAAGTACCTCCTAAAGTATGCACACCACTGTTTAAGAAGCATGGCAGAAGCAACAGGTGACCCTTTCTGTGTTCTTAAAGGTGAAAGTACACTTTGAAAAAGAATTACATGAAAGATAATGCCTCAGACTTCATTTTTGGGCAAAGAACTTTTTCATATTTGACCCTTGCATTAACCAACCTATGGTGCTATGGCTGAGAAAGTATATTCATGTCCATTTAAAAATCAATGAGAAACTTGAGACATAGAGAATTTAAATTGCACAGTTAAAATCAGAGCCAAAAAGAGAACTTATCTTCTGACTCTGAACCCAGTGCTAATTCTATAATCTCTAGTCACCTGGGCTAGACTATAGTATGAGACCAATTTATCTTGCATCACATCCAAGGGAATTTATTTGTACCCATCCTAAAAAGTAGATGCCTTTATAGATCATCCTAACATGTAACCTGAGGACAGTTTTATGTAAGTTTTCTAGCACAGTTAGCTTTCATATATCAAATTTGCTAGGCAATATCTGTCCCTTACACAGATGTGTTTTTCTTAATGTTGAAATGTTACTGTTTTTACTTAAAAGAATGAAATTGACCTGCCCAGATTTACTAAAGAGAAAAAAAGAAAAGAAAAGCAAAAAGAAAAAAATACCCATCCCAAGCCTCATTGAAAGTAGTTGATATGTCAGGGAGACATGTTTTGTTAATACAAATCACCTGGGAATTCTTATGGCTATGTCCTTACTTTTTAGAACTCCAGTGACCAATTTCTCTGAAGAAGCAATTAAAAACGAGTGAGGGCTCAATTGCATTCTTGCTCTACGGGGTTACACTCTGGTTGGCTTTAGGAGACACTAAACTGCTCTAGTTGCACTCACTGAATACTACCCTCATTGCCACAAATTTCTGGCTCTTTCAGAGGGTCTACCTGCCCAGAGCCATTAAGAAGAAGGGTTTTTTATGTTTATTATTACTTTTTACACACACTTACCTCTTTAACTAGAGCCAGAAGCTTTGAAGGTAGTTGTCGATAACAAACCTGTACCTGATGGGCAACCTGAACATTTGACTGAATTTTCCACTTGGACTACCTCAAAGGCATTATCATACTAGTTTCTGGTTCCAATGACGACAGACTTCCTGGAGTATTGTGAATTGGATTCTCTTGGTCTACTGGGCACAGAAAATCCTGCCAAATTAGACCTGGATTACTGGACTTCTGATTTATAAATAAAAGTACTGAATGGCATATTAGATATCTATGACCTCCTTTCATATCTACTGATAGCAAAAGTTGCTTATTTTCCTTTGATCTTCTTAGCAAAAATTTCCTTTTAAAAAAACAGAAAAGGAGTAGAGATGATAATAAGAGAATGAGATAAGTAGGCTAACTTTGAAAGCAGCTCCCAAAAGGAATAAACAGGAATTTGGGCTTAGAAACTTTCTTCAGGAATTGCATGTTTGTGTTTTGTCTGTTTTTAGTTAATAGCCATGTTGACCAAATTAGGAAGGTGAACATCAATCCTTGTTCTCATAGAGCCTATAAATGCCAATTTATTTTTCACATTTTTCTAGCATATGTGATTTCACTGATAGAAATCTGTTAATCATGTTTAACTTTATGTTTATATTTTTAAGGATACCATTTACAGCTTCTGTGAATAAAATTCGTGGTAAAAGAGCCAATGAGAATACATGTGAATGGTGCCTTAGAAACAACTTTCAAAAGTGAATTGATAGTTGTCAGGCTAAACCATGATTAAAAAGACTAGTTTAGTGGTTTACAAACTCCTGAATATTGAAATCATCTGAGGATCTTCAAAAAATACTAATGCCTGACTTCCACCCCCAGACATTCTTATTTATTGAGTACAACCTGAGCATTGGGGTTAAAAGCTCTCCAGTTATATAGATAGTCTAGAGGGATCCAAATTACATGGGAAAACAGAAATGCTAAGCAAAATTCCGTCTTGTTTGCTTATTGACTGTGGTGTCTTGAGCAAGACAGTTACCCTGTCCAAGACTTTTTTCCTTATCTGTAAAAATGAAATATCTATAATAATTTCTGTATCTCTGATAGGAATGTTGTGGAAATTAAATAAGATACTGGGCAGGAGTCACTTTATAAAGTATCAAGTTAAACGTGAAGTGATACATAAACATGAGCTCCATGTATGTGTGTGTGTGTATTTATATATATACATATATATATATTTTTCAGAACACACATGGTATTATGAAGTTCAGATGAGATAGTGTATGTGAACATGATTTGTACATTATAAAGACAGATAGAAGTATAAGATATTGTTATTAGCATCATTGATAAAGGTAGAAAATTCCATGAAAGTATATGACCAAGAAAAAATCTAGGGTTATAACTACTGCATCTTAAGTTACCTCATCTTCACCTCCACTTTTTCCCAAATATGTTGGCATGTATTATAATTTCTAGGACAACAAACAGTTTCTGATTGTCATCACCAGTGAAAAGTCATCCTAAGAGAGAACCCTTCCACTGTAAGGTTTTTCCCCTTTAACTTCAGAGTTATATTTAGGAAAACATACCTAGTTAGATTCCAGTGGCTCCCAAGACTGGCCATTTGAGTAGGTGGTATGACCTGAGAAATACCAAGAGGCCGCACCTGCCAAATATATCTTTCCTTAGGGACATTCCTGGAATTCTCACCATTAAAGACAAAACAGAAAGTTTCTTTTAAATTTCACAGAAGTGTTAGCATGTCATGGATTCATGTACCAGTTTGACTAGAAAATGAATAAAAAAGTACCTTGACGTATTTTCAAGATTGAAAATGAAGTGATTATACTGTCATCTTTGCTCTGGTAAAAAATGTTTTTCACTGACAGACAAAAATCAGTTCATTCAGTCTAAATTAGTTAGCCTTCTTATCTGAAATCAGATTGGTCACACACTATTGGCTATTGTGGTTTTATTACCTGATTCCTTACTACTTTGTCCATATATTTATAGGTGCCCATGTTTAGTTCTCCATAGTAGGACCTATAAAAACCTTTAAAGAGATTTCCTCATGTTTTTGGAAAACACTGGTGAAGTTTGCGGGCTCTTTCTTTTTATCAGTTAGAAAAAGCATAAAGTTCAGACTTTAACCTAAAAAGAATTACAATAGAGAGCCGCAAATCAATAGGTATACAAAAACATATGCAATTAAAATGCAAAAATGAAGTACAGAATTATTTTTTTAGATTTGTGAAATATGATACTGGTATTTTGATGGGGATGCATTAAATCTGTAAATCACTTTTGGCAGTATGGACATTTAAGAATTTTGATTCTACCAATCCATGAGTGTGATATGTTTTCTCATGTGTTTGTATCATCTGTAATTTCTTTCATCAGCATTTCCTAGTTCTCTTTGTACCAATCTTTCACTTCCTTTCTTAAGTATATTCCTGGGTGTTAAGTTGGTGCAAAAGTAATTGTGGTTTTAGCATTGTTGAAATTTGCTGTTTGATATTGGAATACATTCTTAAATAAATGTGATTATTTTATACATCATTTTAATGTACACTTCTTACTTTATGATTTTTTGCTAATGACTTATTACTAGCTATTTATATTTATTTTAGACTATGGAACTGATGTTAGACAAAAAGAAAATTCGAGCGATTTTCTTATTCCAGTTCAAAATGGGTTGTAAAGCAGCAAAGACAACTCACAACATCAACAACACATTTGGCCCAGGAACTGCGAAGGAATGTACAGTGCAGTGGTGGTTCAAGAAGTTTTGCAAAGGAGACGAGAGCCTTGAAGATGAGGAGTGCAATGGCCGGCTATTGGAAGTTGACAACGACCAATTGAGAGCAATCATCAAAGCTGATCCTCTTACAACTACAGAAGAAGTTGCCAAAGAACGGAACATTGATCATTCTGTGGTTACTCGACATTTGAAGCAATTTGGAAAGGTGAAAAGTCTTGATAAGTGGGTGCCTTAAGAGCTGACCAAAAATAAAAAAAAATCATCATTTTGAAGTGTCGTCTTCCTTTATTGTATGCAACAACAATGAACTATTTCTCAATCAGATTGTGACGTGCAACGAAAAGTGCATTTTATACAACTGCCGACAACCAGCTCAGTGTTGGACAGAGAAGAAGCTCCAAAGCACTTCCCAAAGTCATATCTGCACCAAAAAAAGGTCATGGTCACTGTTTGGTGGTCTTCTTCCAGTCTGATCCACTATAGCTTTCTGAATCCCGGCAAAACCATTACATTTGAGAAGTATGCTCAGCAAATCAATGAGATGCACTGAAAACTGCAACACCGGCTGCTGACATTGGTCAACAGAAAGGGCCCAATTCTTCTGCACGATAATGCCCAACCATATGTCACACAACCAATGCTTCAGAAGTTGAATGAACTGGGTTATGAAGTTTTGCCTTATCTGTCATATTCACCTGACCTCTCACCAACCGACTACCACTTCTTCAAGCATCTCGACAACTTTTTGCAAGGAAAATGCTTCCACAACCAGCAGGATGCAGAAAATGCTTTCCAAGAGTTCATGGAATCCTGAAGCATGGATTTTTATACTGCAGGAATAACAAACCTATTTCTGGTTAGCAAAAACGTGTTGATTGTAATGGTTCCTATTTTGATTAATAAAGATGTGTTTTGAACCTACTTATATTGATTTAAAATTCACGGTCCAAAACTGCAGTTACTTTTTCACCAACCTAGCAACTGTGAATGGTGTTGAGTGTTTGATTTGACTCTCAGCTTGACTGTTACTGGTATATAAATGCAACCAATTTGTGTACATTGATTTTATAACCTGACACTTTGCTGAATGTATTTACCAATGCCAGGAGTCCCTTGGTGAAGTCGTTGGGATCTTATAGATACAAGATCATATGATAAGCAAAAAGTGATAGTTTGACCTCCTCCTTCCCAATGGGGAAAACTTTTATTTCTTTCTCTTGTCTGATTGCTCTGGCTAGGACTTCCAGTTCTAGCTGAATAGAAGTGCTGACAGTGGGGACACTTGTCTTGTTCCAGTTCTTAGGGGGAAATGTTTTCATCTCTTCCCCATTCAGTATGATGTTGGGTTTGTCCTTTGTGACTTTTATAATTTTTAGATATGTTCCTTCTATGCCTAGTTTGTTGGGGCTTTTTATCATGAAAATGTGCTAGATTTTGTTGAATGCTTTTTCTGCATACATTGAGATGATCACATGTTCTTTGTTTTTGCTTCTGTTTATGTGGTGAATCACATTTATTGAGTTATGTATGTTGAACCATCCTTGCATCCCTGGGACGAAGCCCACTGGTAATGGTGGATTATTCTTTTGAATTGAGTTTGAGTTTGCTAGCATTTTATTGAGGATTGTTGTGTCTATATTCATAAGGGATATTGCTCTGTAGTTTTTTTTTTTTTTTTTTTGGTATCCTTTCCTGGCTTTGGAATTAAGGTGACGCTGGCTTGGAGAGAATTCCCTCCTTCTCAATGTTATGGAATAATTTCTGCAGCATGGGTACCAGCTCTTCTTTGTAGGTCGGTAGAATTCTGCTGTGAAGCCATCTGATTCAAGGCTTTTTCTTGACTGGGGGATTTCTTATTAGTATTTCAATCTCCCTGCTCATTATTGGTCCATTCAGAGGTTCTATTTCTTCCTGAATGAGTCTTGGGAGGTTGCGTCTCTCCAGGAATTTGTCCATTTCCTCTTTGTTTTCTAGTTGATATGGAAAAAGATTTTCATAGTATTCACAGATGATATTTTGTATTTCTATGGTATCAGTTGTAATATCTCCTTTTTCACTTCTGATTGGGCTTGTTTGGCTCTTTTCTAGTCCTGGTTAATCTAGCAATACTTCTATTGATCTTGTTTATCTTTTTAAAGAACCAATTTTTTGTTTCATTGATCCTTTGTTATTTTTTTTCCATTTCATTTAGTTTTGTCCTGACTTTTGTTATTTCTTTTCTTCTGCTGGCTCTGGGTTTGATTTGCTCTTCTTTTTCTATTAATAGTTCCTTGAGATGTAATATTAGTTGTTAAGTTGTAATCTGTCTTTTTGATTTAGGCATTAAAGGCCTTACTTTTCCCCTTAGGACTGCTTTTGCTGAATCTCATAGATTTTGATAGTTTGCATTCCATTTGTCACTCAGTTTGAGGAATCTTTTGATTTCCATCTTAATTTCATTTTTGACCCAATAATCATTCACCAGCAGGTTGTTTAATTTCCATGACTTTGTGTAGATTTGAGTGTTTGTCTTAGAATTTATTTTTAGTTTTATTCCACTATGGTCTGAGAAGATACATAGTGTGATTTGGATTTTTTTCTTTTAATTTGTTGAAACATGTTTTGTGGCCTAAGATATGATCAGTCTTGGAGAATGTCCCATGTGCTGATGTATGCAGAAGAATGTATGTTCGGTAGTTTGGGGGTAGAATGTTCTGTAACTCTCTGTTAGGTCCATTTGTTCTAGATCCCATTTAAGTACAGTGTTTGTTTATTTTCTGCTTCAATGATCTGTACAGCTCTGTCAATGGGGTGTTGAAGTCACAAGTAATTACAATACTACTATCTATCTCTTTGCTTAGATCTAGAGGAATTTGCCTTATAAATATGGGAGCTCTTGTGTTAGGCGCATATATACAGGATTGTTATGTTTTCTTGTTGAATTACTCCCTTTACAATTATATAATGATCATCTTTGTCTTTCTTTACTATTGTTGGTTTAAAGAATGGCTACACCTACTCTCTTTTGGTTTCTATTTGTTTGGCATATTCTATGCTTTGTTTGAAATGAAAAAATAGCCCAAACAAGCAAAGCAATCTTAAGCAAAGAGAACAAATCTGGAAGACTCACATTACCAGACTTCAAACTATAATACAAGGTTATAATAACCAAACAGCATGGTACTGATACAAAATAGAGACACAGACCAATGGAACAGAACAAAGAACCCAGATATAAAACCATCTACCTAAAACCAACTGATCTGTGACAAAGCAGACAACAACATACATAGGGAAAAGAAGCCCTATTCAATAAATGGTGCTGGGAAAACTGGACTGCCATGTGCAGAGGAATGAAATAGAACATTTATCTCTTACCATGTACAAAAAATATTTCAAGATAAATAAAAGACTTACATGTAAGGCATGAAACCATAAGAATTCTAGAAGAAAATATAGGAAAAACTATATATTGGCCTAGGCAAAGAATTTTTGTCTATGACTCTGATGACAATCACAGAAACAACAAAAATAAATAAAGGGGACTTGATTCAATTACAAAGCTTCTGTACAGCAAAGGAAACAATCAACAGAGCAAATAGATAACCTATAGAATGAGAGAAAATATTCACAAATTATATATCCAATAAAGGGATAATATCCCGAATCTACAAATAACTAAAACAAATCAGCAAGAAATAAAAACAAAAGAAACAACTACATTGAAAAGTGGGCAAAAGACATGAACAGAAGTTTTTCAAAAGAAGAGAGACAAATGGCCAATAGACACATGAAAAAATGTTCAACATCACTAATCATCAGGGAAATGCAAATTAAAATCACAATGAGATATCACCTTACCCCTGTCAGAATGGCCATTATTAAAAAGTCAAAAAACAATAGATGCTGATGTGAATTCAGAGAGAAAAGAATGCTTATACACCGTTGGTGGGACTTCCATAGAGGATAGTACAACCTCTATGGAAGACAGTATGGAGATTCCTCTAAGAACTAAAAGTAGATGTACCATTCAATCCAGAAACCCCACTACTGGATATCTAATCACAGGAAATAAGTCATTTTATCAAAAAGACATCTGCACTTGAATGTTTATTGTACCACAATTTACAATTGCAAAGATGTGGAATCAACCTATGTTCCCATCAATTCATAAGTGGATTAACAAAATGTGGTATATGTATAACAGGGAATACTACTCAGCCATGAAAGAAGACTTAATGTCTTTTGCAACAATATGGGTGAACTGGAGACCATTATTCTAAGTGAAGTATCTAAAGAATGGAAAAACAAATGCCACATGTACTCACTATTAAATTGGAAGTAACTGATGAAAACACATGTTTTCAGTGGAAACCAATCGGGAGGGATGGGGGAGGAAGGGATGGGCAAAAATCTACCTAATGGGCACACTGAACACTATCTGGGTGACAAGTACACTTATAACTCTGACTCAAGCATTACAAAAGCAATTCTTGTAACCAAAAACATTTGTACCCCCATAATACTTTGAGATAAAAAAATTGTATTTCTATATGCTAGCAACAAATAATTGGAAATTGAAATTAAAAATCAAAATAATTTACAGTAGCATCAAAAATATGAAATAATTAGGGATAAATCTGAAAAATATGTGAAAGATTCATATACTGAAAAGTATAAAACAAGGTCTTTGTTCTGACTACTCCACTGGACTGACCATTTTCCCATCTCTCTCCCTCTCCTTGGGGCTCCCTATTCCCTGAGACACAACAACATTGAGAAAAGAAAGCACATGTCCATACAAAGACATGCACATGAATGTCTATAGAAGCTTTATTGCAATAGCTAAAACCTGGAAACAACCCAATGTCCATCAACAGGTGAATCAATAAACAAATTCTGGCACATCTTTACCTTGACAATACAAAGGAATGAACTATTGATACATGCTACAATGTGGATGGATCTCAAAATTATGTCAAGCCAAATAAGTCAAACCAAAATAAGTGTACATACTATATGATTTTGTTTATATAAAAACTCTAGAAAATGCAAACTAATCTAAAGTTACAGAAAGCAGTTCAGGGGTTGCCTGGGGCTGGAAGGGATGAATTATAAAGGGGACCTGAGGAAATCTTTTTGGGGGATGGATATGTTCAATATTTTCATTGTGGTGATGGTTTCAGGAGTATAAATACGAGGTCTGTCCAGAAAGTATCCAGCCATATAATATGAAAAATAGAGACATTTACTCAAAAAGACACAAAATACAAGAAACATTGTACATAGGACAATGATGCCTCATTCCCCTTCAAAGTAAGCACCCTGGGACTTCACACAGTTCTCCAAGTATCTCTTAACCTAACCCATACACGTGTGTGTTCAACATTGTCAGGTGTTCTGCTTGTAGCAGGTCTTCCAAGAACATGGATCACTTTCAACAGATTCTTGACCATCTTTGAAGGTTTTGTGCCACACTTTTATTTGCACTGCACTAAATGCATCATATCTGAAAGCCTTCAGAATCATCCAAATAGTTTCCACAAAGGAATGTTCAAGTTTAATGCAAAATTTGATGCAGATTTGTTGCTCTACTTGTTCAGTCATTTTGAATGCAATAGCCACACAGTACATATGCTCAGTCAAGGACATCTAGCGCCTCACTGACTGGTACAGTGAAGTTGTCATTGTTCACAATGCATGAACATTACAGTCTACTCTCCTTGGCTGCCAGGTTACATCAATGTCACACAAACCATTCTCACACAATGGCTGGATACTTTCTGGACAGCCCTCATATATGCCGAAACTTAAAAAAAAAAAGAGAGAGAGAACACACACATTTATCCATTAAGTATCCCATTTTGTACGGGCCTAGTTCATTGTACCCCCAGATAATTATAATAACATCAAAAATCACCAATCACACATCACTATAACAGACCTAATGATAATGAAAAAGTTTGAAATATAGTGTTACCAAAATGTGACACAGAGACATGAAGTAAGCACATGCTATTGGAAAAATGGCTCAAACCTTCGATTTGTAAAAAATGCAGTAATCTGTGAAGCTTAATAAAGGAAAGTCTACTAAAACGAGGTATACCCGTATATATTTTCTTATGTATGGGTTTATTGAAACAAATCATATGAAGTATTTCTCTAAAACCTCATAATTTCTATCTTTTTATATTTTTAAAAAATGGGTATCATATAAAAGCCCAAGAGAATAATTTTTCAGTGTTACTTCCCCTCATTGACTATAAAAGAGCTAATATTCAGAATATATATGGCTAGCTATTTAAGCCCTTTTTCACCCTGAACTGTATTAAATACAGTAAACCTTCTATTTTATGTTTCTTAAATTTCTGCATTTATTTAAGTAAAAATGTTAACTAGCCAAGTGAAACACCAGTTTGGTAAAGCTGAATTCCAGCAAAAAAAACATGAGCCAGTTCCACACATATAAATGAAAAGGGCCTGGTAGACTCTAAGCTTTAGTTTTCTCTTTACTTAACTACTAATTAGGAGCAGTGGCAGTAAAACAAAACCTAAAACTATGCAATGGAGAAACTTAAGATTTCAATTCTATTCTTCTAGGAATAAATATGCTCAAAATACCTTATTCCATTCTTAAGCATGAAAAATCTGGTCTCCAGATTGACCTATTTTACAAATATGTTTGCAAATATCACATTCCTCCTCCTGTCTTTATGATACCATGCTAAATGCTAAATAAGGTCTAATTCTCTTTTTAGATTATAATTCACTTGAAGGCAAAGATCTCTTAAACTTGCAGACCCACAATCTGCACTTTTGTAATAATTGGAAACTACAATGAAACCCCCTTCCAGAGTTGTTACAGTCATTCTCTAAATGGCCCAGTTGTAAACTCAAGACATCCTAATAAAGTAACTGGCAACAAACTATTTCTTACATTCTTCCAAAAAACAATTTGACCCAAGGCTTTTCTATATAGTTTTCACATGGGAGAAATCACAACACCAAAGACTGTGCTGTCACCCCACAAAGAGGCTGAGGTTTGTTCTCTTCCAGTTATTAATAGTTCTAATCTCCCTATATTTATCTTGACTCATTGCCATGCCTGGAAAAAAACAAGAAATAAATTGGTAAATTCACTAAACTTTCAAAAATATTTTACAATTATTCATTAGCAAGACCATGATGATGGTAGGAGAAGCCAGTAAAAATAGCAAGCACTGATGGTTCATGAGGTACATATCATTACAAATTCCATGTGCATACATATTTTTACCTGCGCTGTACCTTCTAAATATTTGGAACAAGGCCCTAACCTACTTTTAGTGCCTCTAGTGTTTATAAAATATTAAAAGATATACTTAATGTCACTTATCAAATAAAGGCATTAAAACAATGTAAATCCAACTTTCTGTTTAAGGTTACATATATCTATATCATTCTTTCTTTTATTTTTTATTTTTTATTTTTTTTCTGCCCTTGCTCTCATGACCATACATCATTCTTTCTTCCCCCCAAAATGAACTGGTCATGTGTGCAGAGAAGCAATACAATATTTCATAGTACATGAAAAAACAATGGTCTGGATAAATGGGACATTTTAACTGTTGCCATGGTTTTTTTTTATTGGCATTTGCAAGTCACTTAACCTTTAGGTACCTCAATTTCCCTATATTTTAAATAAAGGTACTATGTTAAATGACTTCTAAAATGTCTATTAAGTTCTGGAGTTCTGTATGTATTAGAAAGATAATGGTAAACAAATTCCTAATTAAGCTAAAAAAATTCCTAAGGAAAAGGGAAAGTCAGCAAAAGCAAAGTAAGACAAAAACTACAATGCTTTTCTTTTTTAAAAAAAAATTGTTTTCTCTCTATTTTTATTTTTTTAGTGACAGGAGTCTCACTCTCACCCAGCTCACTGTAACCTCGAATTCCTGGGCTCAAGTGATCCTCTTGCTTCAGCCTCCAGAGTAGCTGGGACTACAGGCATGAGTTACCATGCTTGGCTAATTTTTTAATTTTTTTTTTTTTTTTTTGTAGAGACAGGATCTGGCTATGTTGCCCACTGGTTTCAAACTCCTGGCCTCAAGTGATCCTCCCACCTTGGCCTCCCAAACTACTGGGATTACAGGCATGAACCACAGCACCTTACTGTATTTTCTAATTAAACAATCAGTAAATAGAAAAGAAAGAAAAAAATCAATAAATAGAAAAGAATCAACTAGCACATATTTTTGTTTTTATAATAAAATAGTGATAAAATAGAATTTACTGAATTCAATGAGGAGCTTGCAACTCTCTTATTTTTCTCCTATTTGAAATTTTTATTTTTAGAATAGCATTCTTCTAGGATAGTATCTTATATTCAGTTAAGAAGATTCTTGCTTCCTTAGTTTAAATTACAAGTTCTTGGAGGCCAGGTGCATTTTTTCTTCTTTTCCCTTTCATCACCAAGTCACCCCTATGGAATAAAACCATCGTCAGTCTGTTTCTCTCCATTTTCTCTGAAATATTGGTACAAGCATGAAGCCTCCCTGTAATTCTCCCCTAAACTCTAAACTGGAATAACAAATTCCCTGTTTGACATCTCCTATTGAATGCCTAGTCGGCATTTTAAATGTAATACAGGCAATATGTTAACCTTGCTTGCCAACTAAAATAGTTTTCTATTACTGTGTAACAAATCACAATAAACTTAATAGCTTAAACAACACCTATTTATCATCTCACAGTTTCAATAAGTCAAAAATCTAAGCATATAGTAGATGAATTCTATGCTTAGATTTATGGCTAAAATTAAGGTGTTAACTGGGGCTGTGGTCTCAGTTGGAGTTTTGAATGTTATCCAAACTTACGTGAGTTTTTGAGAGAATTCAGTTCCCTGTGGCTATAAGAGCCCCATTTTCTTTCTATCATCCAGGAACAACTATCAGCTCCAAGGCCATCCTCAGGTCTTGGTTGGGTGATCTGCTTCCTCTTACAACACATCGGTTTGCTGCTTCTTCAAGGCCAGCAGGAAAGCATCTCTCTGACATTTCACCTTTTAAAGGACTATGTGGTCGGGTCAGGCCCACCCAGGATAACCTCCCTTTTTATTAATACAAAATGAACTGATTTGTAACCTAATCATGGGAGTGATAGTCTATCATATTTATCTACACTACTCACAATCAGGGGAAGGGATTAGATAGGGCATGCACACCACAAGGCAGGAATCTTGGAGGCACTCTTAGCATTCTTCTCCTCACATTACCCGATCCTTAACTTTCTCTTCTGAGTCTTCCCATCACTAAATTGTTCAAGCCAAAAACTACAAATCTTGCTTAATCCCTCTCTTCCTCACAATCTATAATCAAATGATCATGAAATTCTGTGAACTCCACCTCCAAAACATAACCTGAACCTGTTTATATCTCATTCTCTCCATTAGTTTCCTTTGTAATTCTTTCTCCATGCAAAGCAGAATGACATTTCAAAATTTTAAGTCAAATAATGTTACCCTCCTTTGGCTTCCTTCCTACTTTAAGTAAAAATCAAACTTCTAAACAGGCCTTATAGGGCCGTACATGAAGGTGCTGTTGTTTGAATGTATGTCTCCTCTAAAATTCGTGTGTTGAAACTTAATCCCCATTTTGGTGGTATTAAGAGGTAGGGCCTTTTGAGAAATAATTAAATGATGAGGGCTCTACCTTCATGAATTGATTACTGCCTTTATAAATGAGGCTTCAGAGAGAGTCCCCTCCTCTTGCCTTTCTATTCCTTTTATCATGCAAGGAATTCAACAATGAGGATGCAGCAACAAGCCACCGTCTTGGAAGCAGAGAGCAGCCTTCATCAGATAACAAACCTGCTGGCGCCTTGATTTTAGACTCCCCAGCCTCCAGAACTTTGAAAAGTAAATTTTCATGGTTCATAAATTACCCAGACTGTGGTATTTTGTTATAGCAGCACAAATGGGCTGAGACAGAAGGCCTCTCTGAAGGGATACTACTTAATATTTAAATGACTGTCTAAAGGGAGCTAGCCTGGTAACCATCACAAGGGAGATATGCCAGGCAGAGAAGAGTAAGGCAGAAATCCTGAAGTAGAGACAAGCTTGACATGTTTAAGGAAATGAAAGAAGGGCAGTCTGACACCATTTATAGTGGGGAAGGAGTGGGCTAGTCACAGTTTCTGACTCCTCTGGAAAAATGAGTATCAGGAAAGACAATATGTGCCTAGTACAATGTAATTTAGCATTGATTTCCTCTGACCATGGTAGATATTTAAGCTGCTAGTTTTATGGGGTACTTTGTGGATGGGTTCTTTGGATATCTTCAATCACTGAGGTCTTGTACCAACAGTTCCCATGAGGAGTGCAAATACATTTCTACTAGGTGGACACTTACGATAATTTTTCTCATTATTTATGTCCTTTTGTTGTGGTCTCTCCTCTCCCTTCTAGGCGGGAGTCTTAAAGTGGGTCTAAGAACTCAGCAGACTCTTTATTATACAGCCCACATCTGAAGCAGAGGAAACATGGAAGTTTAGTTTAATCTCAGTGGGAGTGGAGTTGCTTTCTGTCTGCATTCTCTACCATGCTGCCACAAGCTGCTGCAGCCGGACTTTGTGTTTAGATTTCTTAGATGTGAATCAGACACCTGAGAGTCTGTCTGTCCCACAAGTTGCAAAGGGCTCTTACCAAGTTCTACTTGTTTTCTTCTTGATTTCTCCCTCATTTGACTTGTAAGTGGAACGAAATCCATTCCCATTTATGGGAACTCATAGCACTCTGACAAGTTTTTTCAGCTTCCTACTTTTTAGATGAATTATTAACGTTCACTATGTAAACACTGACCTTTCCAAAGCTGATTTTTAATCACTACATTTGTAATTAGTACATAGACTGTATTGTAGCTCTGTTTAGATAATAGGAATAGAGTGTAGAGATTTCCCTCGGTATCCACAGAGGCATTGATTGGTTCCAGGACCCTGCCACAGGTACCAATATCCACAGATATAAAATGGTGTAGTATTTGCATATAACTGAAGCACATCATCCTGTATACTTTAAACCATCCCTCGATTACTTACCTTATGCTACCTAATACAACGTAAATGCTATGTAAATAGTTGTACTGTATTTTTATTTGTATTATTTTATTGCTGTATCATTACTTTTTAGTTATTTATTTTTCAAATATTTTTGATCATCAGTTACTGGAATCTGTGCATGTGGAACCCATGGGTATGGAGGGCCAGCTGTATACAGAATACAGTTCACTTTCTTAAATATAACAGGACAAACTCTGGTGCTATTTTGTTGGGGTACATCTCCTGGCCCTGCCATTCACCAGCAGTGTGACCATGGCCAAGTTATTTAGACTTTTTGTGTCTCAGTTCCTTCATCTGTGAAATACAGAAAATATCAGCGTAAACCTCATAGGATTATTATTAGAATTAAATTAGCTATATACACAGTCTTATACACAATGCTATTTACACAAGCACTATATAAAGGCCCAGTTGTACACACACACACACACACACATACACACACAGAGCTGGGTATGTATACACTCTCATATACATTGTGTCTCAGTGTTTATGTATATATGTATGTATATATTCATATTCAACAATAAATACTATTATGTACATATAGGCTTATACCTATTTTGTCCTCAGTCTATGTATGCCTTAAAATTAAGAAAAATAGTCCCATTTTAAGGTATAAAATTGAATAAATAACAAAGCAACAGACAAATCTACAAATAAAATATAAGGCCACAAAAACACATAAATAACATAGGAAGAGACAATCAATAAATTTACAAATAAAAAATAATATGACAAATTATAAGTAAACTATATATGTTGCATGTATATATATGTTCCAAAGAATGTCTGAAATGCATGAACACAAACTTTCAAAGTAAAAAAAAAAAAATCACCTTTTGTCTAACAAAATAGAGTTTATAAGTTCCACTGAGAGAGTGGTCATTATTATTCTTAACAATATTAATGCTACATATTTATTGCTCTTAGTGTTCAAAATGTATTCATTATATTACTGGATTTGATTTATATTATCTGATTTGAAGCAAAAGGTATTTCACATTGTATTATTACATTTTTACTCATTTTTACATGTGAAGAAGCTGAAATTAAGAAACATTGTGAAATTAAGATAAGGTGACCAGTAAAAAAAGATGATGGAGCTAAGAAAAGGACAATGCTTCAGCAAATCCTCATCCAGTGAGCTTTATACTATTGGGCATTGCTCCTTAACCCAGGTACAAGAGCTTGTCAGTCTATCTATTAGCTGTGATTACACAGCCTTTTCAGAATTCTTTATAAGATATATAATTATAATTTGAACATAAGACTTGTAAGAGAAGGTCAAATCAGGATTCTGTTTTATCTACAATACCCATTTAAAATTTATTTGTGGATAATCCTCCCTGCCCTTGGATGAAAAAATTGGCTAGATTTCACTATTTTCCAGTAATATTTCCTAAAGTATTAAGCAGTCTGTGACTCCTTAAGTCACAAAACTTTACCCTATATGATAATTATAATATATAAAATCCATATTATTAATCAATGTTTCAGTAGCTCTTCTAATTAGGGCTTCTCATTCCCAAGGCCAAGGCCTACACTTGCCCGCCTCAACACAATAAGAATAGTTGGTTGTCTTCTACTCTTTTTCTTCACAAGTCTACCTCCTCTCTCATTGGGTAGCTGCTTTTTCAGACCTCTTTACGGTCAAAGTAAGCAGGAGAAGTAGAAGAATGAAATGATTTTTCCTTGGCTGGTTGTACCATAGTCTCTGTGCTTGACATGTGGTTAGGGCTTACTCTCTTCTGAGATATTTTTGTGGATTGGATTTAGATGTTTCCATAGCTATGGCTTTTCATTCTCCTGGCTGGATGCTCCTTATTCAGCCGCTAATTTCCCTAGAGATCTCTCTCACACAATCTCACACTACTGGAGTCTCTTCAACAATTCCTGTCGATCCTGTTGGTCAATCCTGAAAATAGCTTCTGCTCAGCTATCTTACCCAGTCTACTAACACATCTTTTGCCACGACAACCTCTAGGAGAACAGACTAGTCTAAAAGGAAACGTAATATTCTGCTGGCTCTACACCAAGCAGATAGTCAGCCCTTTCTCCCCCTTTAAATAGGCTAGTTGAATGTCTGACTGCAGCTTGCAAGATGTTCCAATGTCAGGAAACACACAGAAAACTCTCTTGGTGGTCTGGTTGAAACCTACTCTTTCCAAGGCCACACTACCCTTCTGAGAAGAGAAGAAAGATGAGGTTAATACTATAAACTTTATAGGACCATTTTCTCCAAAGAAGTTCTCAAAACATTCACCCTTCTCCACATTCTGATGGCTTTTAATGTCCTGGAATTATCGGAGAGTTTCAAAGATCAGAAAGTTGAGTTTCTGGATTTTCCTTTCAATATTCAAAAAAGGGGCAATAGATGAGATCTGTTCCACATTCATTTCAAAGCTATTGTATTATTACTTCAGTAAAAATTTAGAAGAGTCTTATCTCAACAATCCATCTACATTTATTACTTCCTGCTTCATATTATACATATTTGTGTACATGTTATCTGTGTTCTATGTCCCCCACTAAATTGTAATCTCCTTATAAAGAGATACTGTGGTTTATTTATGTATATATTCTTCATGACACATATCATTGAATCTGTACATAGATTAACATGGAATGCTGGCCCAAGTCTAGGGGTTGTGGGTGGACAGAATATGGCCTATTATAATAGTTAATTCAAATCCTCATTCCACCATTTGTTTGCTAGTTGTGTGACTTTGGACTTGTGGTTATACTCTCTAGGCAATGGATTCTTTTTTTCTTTTCTTTTCTTTTTTTTTTTTTTTTTTTTTTTTTTTTTTTTTTGTTGAGACAGAGTCTCACTTTGTTGCCCAGGCTAGAGTGAGTGCCGTGGCGTCAGCCTAGCTCACAGCAACCTCAAACTCCTGGGCTCAAGCGATCCTCCTGCCTCAGCCTCCCGAGTAGCTGGGACTACAGGCATGCGCCACCATGCCCGGCTAATTTTTTCTATATAGATTTTTAGTTGTCCATATAATGTCTTTCTATTTTTAGTAGAGACGGGGTCTCGCTCAGGCTGGTCTCGAACTCCTGACCTTGAGCGATCCACCCGCCTCGGCCTCCCAGAGTGCTAGGATTACAGGCGTGAGCCACCGCGCCCGGCCTGGCAATGGATTCTTTATCTTAAAAAGTATAGATAATAAAGCTTTCTTCATAGGGTTACAGAGACAAATAAGTGAAAATTATATAAAAATTAAAACTACTTTGGTTATTATTGCTGTTATTATAATACATTTATTGTTACCCATGTTTTCTAAAATGATAATAGATCTGATCCAAAATAGAAATAGACTAGTATAAGTTTTAACTAAGTTTATGACTAAATAAAACAAAAGACTTAGCCATTATCTGAACAATATTAAAAAGCAATTTTACTTTTATTATCAGAATTATAAGGTTAGTTACTTTATAGCCATTCTTTATACACATGTGATAAGAAAAGGAAGATAGGATAGAAGGAAGGGAGGAAAGGAAGAAAGAAAGAGAAAGAAAAAGAGGAATCGTCCGAAGAATACTAAAGGTCGACATATTTTTTAATGGTTTTATTATATTTCTCTAGGTTGAAAATACTATTAAACTAACTGCATGAGGAAAAAAGAAGTTAATGTTACATAGCTTATAATTTCTTTCAAGATGATTAATCATGGAAAATATGATAAAAAAAATCCATGGGTTTCAATATGTACTCTAGGGAAGTTACCTGACCTATGTTTCCTAAAGGTGGTTTCCTAGCACTTAATCCAAAGGCCAATCTCTAGATGGGCTTTATCTATCTTTATTACTAATCCACACCAGATATTTGTTAATGAGCTTAATGTTAAATTGGATTTTGTTGGTGATATCAGGTAAGTGGACTAACTAAAATATTAAGCAAACATAGCATTCCCCAATTTGTATGAACAGGTTATAAGAGTCTATAAATCTTGCATTTTTTATAAATGGTAGCCTAGGCTTCATTCCTAAATGATCCTGTATTTAGCCAGTGATTCTGGAAGATTATGGATCATCTGACTGAGAACTAAAATATTGCTCATTTGCTTCAGGTGAATATTTATGCAAGATAGAGTCAGATCATATGGGACAGAGAACTGGGATTTCATGGCCTATAGAACAAGGTTGGGACTGTTTTTCTGTTGATGAAAAAACGTCAGTGTGTAGCAGCGTATGTGTTTTCATGGTGACCTCGAAACAAGATTGTAGGAAGTTATTATATCCTTACCTACCTCTAATAATTGGTAGTCATATATATTTACTAGAAATAACCTAATAGCTGTATATTACCAAATTGGATTCAGTTTCCATCAGAAAACAGCATACACCAGAAGTGGGGAAAAAAAGCTCAAGATTTATACTTCTTGAAAGGGAATCCTCTTCAAGAAATATTCTTGAAACTGATAAGTGAAGCAGTACTTATTAAATTGTAGATGGCTTATTAGTCAGGAGAGAAAGATAAGAACAGGAATGAATTATATTCATAGTAATGGAGAGACAAGTGCAAGAGGGATGAGAATAAGTAGAACCTGCAAAGTACTTAGTTAGAATATCCATTTCTTTCTTTCTTTTTTTTTTTCTATTATTTCCCATTGGTTCATGCTGGATCAGATGGAAGGATGTTTACTCTAACAGCGCAACTGTTGAGAATAGCTAGGAGTTAGGTACAAATAGATAAGGCCCTAATTACAGTAGAAGACTTAAACACTTAAGTGTCTACAGTGGCCAGATTTATAACTAACTTTGATATGAGCTGGCTTAAGCAACAAGAGCAATTAGAATCAAGACAGAAGCTAGCAGCAAACCAAAAACCTGCCAAGGCATGGGGTACCACTAAATGACTAGAAGTTTCAATGTCAACTTCAATGGAGTTCAAATGATTTTGTAGGACAGCAGGGTTAAATGACGCAATAAAACTGGCTTATTTAGGAGGGGTGGGGCCTTCTGATTTCAAGATTCTTCTCCTTTAAGCATGGAAGGAGGCAACAAAACCTTATCTTTCTCTGATGCACCCCTTTTAATAAAAGGATTTATTCTGTAAAATTTGGATTCAGTTGAAACGCTACACTTAGGACCTAGAAGGCTACATGTGGCCTTAAGGCTGCAGGTTCTTCTAAAAATTAAGTGTGCAAAATTACTGATTTTATTTTTCTATAAATAAACTTAATTTCTATTCTGTGTTCCCATTTTTCTGGGCAGTGGAAATAAACTTGGTCAATTTAGGGTAATCTCAATAATTTCAGTTACTCATCCTCCTCCCTATAAACACCCCTTTGCTGAGGTTGTATCTATGTTTCAAGTACAGTCATGAACTGTATAACAATATTTCAGTCAATGATGAATGACATGTGACACTGGTCCCATAAGATGATAATACTGTATTTTTACTATACCTCTCCTATGTCTAAATATATTTAGGCACTCAAATACCTACCATTGTGTTAAAATTGCCTACAGTCCAGTAACATGATGTGCATGTTTGTAGCTTAGGAGCAATAGGCTGTATACTATATAGCCTAGGTGTGCAGTAGTCTATACCATCTAGGTTTGTATAAGTACACTCTGTGATGTCTGCACAACGATGAAATCACCTAATAATACATTTCTTAGAACATATCCCCATCGTTAAGCGAAGCATGATTGCATTTAAGAGGGTATCAAACAATTAGCAGGTTTTCTCCGTGGTTACTTCACACTAACTTTCATTGTGATGCATATGTTTTCTCCTGGTCTCTGTCATTGATGTTAGCTGCATCATTCTCCTCTCTAACATAAATCCTCCTCCAGTCTGTTGGTTCCCTGTGCTACCTCCATGCTACTCTCAGCTCAATGTAAAAACATTCTGCTGCTCTCTAGGCTTTATTAATGGGACAAGAGATTCTAAGAGGCTATGTCAGGCCTGTTATCTCAGGCCTCACCCATTTCTAGTCTTTTGTTCATCTCCATCTAGGAGAAGGGGACATGGCTGGAGGCAGGGGAAGAGTAGGATGATATAAAACATCTCTCCAAGCTCCGCTAGGCAAATAGCAGTTCTCTTAGTACTAGAACCCCAAGCTTATGTATTTGTTCTAATGTTAACCTCCAAACTGAACCCAGGTGTTAGGGGAAACAAAGTACTTAGGAGCCCTTCTTAAGCCACATGCCAATATCTAAATGCTCTTCTGCTTCTTGTCCTCTTCCCAACCCAACAAATTTTTCTTGGTGGGTTTGGAAAACTGGTTTGGATTGATAATACATTTAGGTATTATTGGAGCTTGGCTTTCCCCCCCTTATCATTTACCCTTTTGTATGTATATTTTTCCAATTATTTTTATCTTTGCGTCATTGCTTTTGAAACTCAAAAAATGATCATTGATTTTATTGTTGTTTCACTTTTTTCATCCCTTTTCTAAGACATAAAATCAGAATATCTTGCTTCTTCCTAGAATTGGGGCTAGGGCTAGTGGAGAGTGGGGACAGGGGAAAGAACACCGCAGTGTAACCAGAATAGCAGGAAAAATATTTCAAAATATTATACTGCTACAAAATGATTAGGTAATCATGGTTCTTAGAGAAGGTCTATATAAATTAGAGTGATAGTTTCATAAATAGTTCTATTATTTACTTTTGATGAAAAAGACAACTGTTTTCTGAGTGTTCACGTTAGGACTAAATATTGGGTGCAACACCAATCTCGGAGCAATTATCAGGATTGTCGGAAAGACTAAAAGAGAAAGGATTCAGTCTTTTGCAGAAAGTTGTGCCTAATAAGCTTGGTCTATTTTATTAATGACAAATAACACAATCTGAACTTTCATTGGTTTTCTCATACATAAAACAGAATACTAAAATCCATAGTTTATCTCACTCAATCTTTGAGAGATCTGCTCAAATAAAAGTTCCAAAAATAGCTCTCAATTTATTCTCAAAAGTTTCCATAAATTTATGAAATGTATCTGATCTTAATTGTAATATGATGATGATATGCCCAAATTCTTTCAAATTGGATATAGTCTATATTTTCACATAGAACCCCTTAAATTATTTGAACATTTAAAAATTTTTAAATTACTGAATTATAAGCCCAACTTAAATATTTTAGAAAAGATGCAAGGTAAAATTATCATATTAGGTTATATATGTAATTATATGTGTGTTTATATATGTAAAATTTTTACCTTGCATCTCTTCCAAAATGATATTTATATAAATATGTATTTATATATTCACACATACCCCAGCAAACATTTCCTTTATTTTATAGATTCTAATGTCAAGTTCTAATTAAAGAAAACTTGACTATTGCTCTTCCATAACATGTGATACAAAGTAAAACTTTGTTTCAGCGGTTCTATAGTCTGCTTTTCAGAAAATCTAGAAAAAGAGTTGCAAATTGAGTCAAAGACAGAACATTAAAATTGATTCATATTTCACAGGGATTTGTAGAACCTGGGTCTAGATTGCAGCTCTTACTCACTAGCCAGCTTTGCCTGCATTTCCATGATAGGCTCTGTCTTCACTTTTTAAAATACTAACAGGCTTCTTGTGGGTGGGATCAAATGACTGCCCCTCTCCCTTCACCTGTGAAATTTCAGAGCCTATTTGAAAAGGGCCATTGTTTCCCAGGAATGCCAGTCCTAGTCCAGGAAAGAAAGTCTTCATTTCAACAGGAATTTGGAGCCTGCCTGAGAAGGCCAGCCAGTTACTTGGTGAAAACTGTGGCGATTCATTCAAGTTCCGCACAGTTACTATCCTGGCCTTACTTGCTTACTTTCGACTCCTAAGGTTTATGACTAATGTGTTTTTTTCCCTTAAATCATAGGGATGTGTGTGCGTGTGTGTGCATCTGTGCTTGCATGTCACAGCAGAAAAAAGTATGCATGAAGTGTGGCGTGTGCACAGGCAGTGAGCTGATGAAGGAAACCTCTCTCCCCAAACGGTGAGCTACAGCCATGAGCATGAGACATAGGTTCCTCTGTTCCAACTTCTGCCCCTCCATTTACAGCACTTGAGTGCATTCATGTGAATAAGCTCATATGTTTAACAAGCATTTTGAAATAGGTTCCCAATAAAATATATTTGTACAAGAATACAAAACAAAGATACAGTACTTGTATTCAAGACCTGGACAGAAGGCCCCTGTCTGAAGCACATTAAAAATAATTTCTAAAGTAAAATTAGGACTAGAAGCCTAAAGAATACATTGCTTTAGTAAAAAAAAAAAAAAAAAAAAAACACCTTGATACAGAGGCACAGAGTCAAATCTTTCTTCTTAGAGTCTACAGGGACTGACTAGCAGTTTTACTATCTAAAGTTCCTACTGTTTAGAGTTCTCTCACATTTTCTGCAAAATGACCTGGAAATCTTCCAAGATTTGTTCATTCTACTAATAAGATATTTAAGCTCACAGAATTCTTATTAAGAAAATCTAACTCTGCCCCTCAGCAATTTCAAAACTTCACCCAAGCATTTAAATTGACTAAAATATAAAAATAAAAAGGAAGGAAAAAACAATAATAATGTCAATGAACTTGAAAGCACAGCATTTACATTTATGTGTGTTTACTAGTAGAGAAAGAAGTAGTGATGCCAATACAGTTTCAGAATAGGACTTTGAAAATATTTTTTCAAGGCAAGGACAAGCAGTCTTGAATATGATCTGACATTAATTACTACATTCATCATCTAAAGACTTTGGAAAATTTTTGTTTACGATTCTGATACATCACAGTTTTAATCTCTTAATTTAACAATAAAGCATCATTAGTGTGTGGTGAACTACCACGTAACTATTTTCCAAAAACAAAGTTCAAAAATTAGAAAACAGAGTAAAACAGAGAGTAATCAACTCAAAAGGTGACTTTTTTTTTATTCTTTTCTATTTCGTCAGATGTTTCCTGTGATCTTGTGAAAAACCTGATGTTGTGACATTATTAGTCGTTGGACTTGAGGATAGATGGTGCACAAAAGGAAGCTTGTCCTTTTGGGACCTGGTTTTGAATCAGTTTCAGACGACAGAAAAATACTCTTTTGTGGCTGCTAAAGTTCAGGAATGAATTCTGGCAGTCTTACCCAATTCCCTAAAGCAGAGTCCACATTACCAACATCTAATTGGCAGGCTTTGCTTGTAACTCCCACTAGGGCCAGGGTAATGAATGGATTTAGTGAAGGTGTCCTGAGTCATCTGTACAGTGGCTGGTCTGGGCAAGGAGGCTGCTCCTTATAACCTCCCCAGACATGTCACTCAAGGAAAAGAGAGAGGCCTATGTCCTTGGATAACAGCGACAAGACATGGCAGTTTTATTAAATTGTAGTTCCAAAGAAAGTTGTTCTTTTCATTTGATCTAGAAAAGCAAAGAAGTCTTAGGAAAGAAAACATATTCTTGTTGGATCAATTCATTTCCTAATTTCCATTCCAAAACCTTTTATATTTGGCTTGAAAAATCTAGCTAACTATGGTTGAATGTAACTTCCTCCTACTCCAGATTATTCTTTACACAGTTAGTGAAGAAATTTGGCCCATTTTTGCCTAGAAAAGCCTCTAAGGGTTTATGTTCATTGCTAAGTAACTTTTATTCCTTCTATCTGGGATGGAGAACTTGTTTACTCCCTCTAATTTAGTATATATCAATAGCATTAAATATTTAATGTTGATTCATTGTTATATTGTTAATTCTTTATTTTTTTTTATTTTTTTTTTTTTTGAGACAGAGTCTCACTCTGTTGCCCAGGCTAGAGTGAGTGCCGTGGCGTCAGCCTAGCTCACAGCAACCTCAAACTCCTGAGCTCAAGGGATCCTCCTGTCTCAGCCTCCCGAGTAGCTGGGACTACAGGCATGCACCACCATGCCCGGCTAATTTTTTCTATATATATTTTTAGCTGTCCATATAATTTCTTTCTATTTTTAGTAGAGGTGGGGTCTCGCTCTTGCTCAGGCTGGTCTCGAACTCCTGAGCTCAAAGGATCCGCCCACCTCGGCCTCCCAGAGTGCTAGGATTACAGGCGTGAGCCACCACGCCTGGCCGTTAATTCTTTAAATCGCTATGCCAAATGCTATGTAAAATCATTTTTACATCTGCTGTTTTAGTAAAGCTCCACCAGCCTCCAAAATCCAGCAACCAAGATTGAACATTGACAACTTCAGTGTCAATAATATGGCCTCCCTCAAATTTGGAGCATAGGAGAGTGGCTAAGAACAAAAATAAAATGGCAGTTATGGCAAAAATTAACGAATGATTTATTAGTGTTGCAGAAAACACTCTAACTTTCTACCAGGAGACTTATGATAAAGTAATATTATTTATGATCTTAAAAAACATTTTCCCCACTGATTCTTCTTGAACTCATAAGGCATTACAATCTGAAAGTCACATGGAATTATGTCTTTAGAGCATGTTCAAGCATTTGTTATGTTCTTAAGCCCCTTCCCTTTCCCAGAACCAAAAATCAACACATATACTCTACTTTTTAAATGAATAAAAAGATAAAATGGAGTCTCAGGAACAAAATCCACATTGGAAAGTTAGGTGCTTTGAACTTTCTCATCACCTTTCTGCACGGGCTGTCTAAAAGACAACTCAGCAATGTGTGAATGGAACTGCAAACAATGGCTCCTTCACAAGTGGGTCTTTAATTGATTATGGCTGTGTTTATGGAAGCAGAAGAGAATTTACACAAAATGACAGATTCCCTTCATTTTGAGGGTGTTTCATTGGCATTCATGGCAAGGGTGGTTTCTCTACTGAATAGTCCTGCTCCCTTTCCCTACCTCTACCCACCTGGTGCCATCTGATTGAATGAACATTAAAGATGATGACTTTATATCATTTTGTATTAGACTTACCACCTCGAGTTTTTTCCCCACAAGGGGTAATATTCACACTTTCTAACACATGCCTTATGTTCAGAGCATCTGAACTTTCTGTCTCTTTGTTATAGTTTCTTATATTAAATATTAAAGAATTAAATAGAAAATTACCAGAACCCAATATATCGAGGTCTCTCTTCTGTCAATTTTCTTAAAGAACTACAGAGATAGGAAGCTTGGGAAATCATACTATTTGTCTAATCCATCAAGTAGTAATATCTACTTTTATCATTTATATAAAAAATACAATTTTAAAGTGTGTTATATTTGCAGAATGTCTTAATAGCAGGTAGTGCTACGGTCTTTCCAGTGATTTGGGGAAGATAGAAATTAAAATTTAGCTATATTAACCTGTAATTGCAAAAGGCTTTTCATTTGTCTGTTAATAGTGACCTCTGCAGGTCAATTATACAACAACATAGCATCCTTCAGTAGCTGCTCTGGGATCAGAGACTTACTCAATGAAGAACCGTTGTATAATTGAAACATTAAATGTAAACTATCTTTGACATTCAATACCAATTTACATTTTAAATACTTAAACCCAACAAAAAATTAATGGTCTCATAAATATCTGTGAACTCTAATTTCAAATAAAAATAACACTTGACAAGGTCTTAGCTGATTTAGTCAGAGAATTAATAAACCTTGAAGAGGCCGGGCGCGGTGGCTCACACCTGTAATCCTAGCACTCTGGGAGGCCGAGGAGGGTGGATCGTTTGAGCTCAGGAGTTCGAGACCAGCCTGAGCAAGAGCGAGACCCCATCTCTACTAAAAATAGAAAGAAATTAGCTGGACAACTAAAAATATATATAGAAAAACTTAGCCAGGCATGGTGGCACATGCCTGTAGTCCCAGCTACTGGGGAGGCTGAGGCAGTAGGATTCCTTGAGCCAAGGAGTTTGAGGTTGCTGTGAGCTGGGCTGACGCCACAGCACTCTAGCCCAGGCAACAGAGTGAGACTCTGTCTCAAAAAAAAAAAAAAAAAAAAAAACCCACCACAAAACACTTTGAAGAAATAGCTTAGAAGCAGAAAAACCAAAAGTGCATGATAATGTTAAGCTTTTTGTTATGAAAAATTAAGAAGACAACATTATAGTAAGGCTTCTTTTTCTGAAAAGTATGTGAACATGCAAGTTGATATAAAACAATAAATCTACCTTAACTCAAGATCATTGACAATATGTTTTTCCTTATCCACCAAGGACTTTTTTTAAAAAACAATAGTGCAAATGAGTAGTCATGAAATTTTCTTATTTATAGGACTAAATTGTACACTTTTCTTTTATTAACATGTTATTAATTCATTGTTTTTTAAAATGACAGTGTATTTTGATAAGTCCACAAAAGATAAAATATCTGTTTAAATATTAAATTTGATAATTCTATACAAATAAAATGGAAAATGTTTCAATATTGCTTAAGTTACATTTTGGACTTTCATTCTAAAACTCTCTTACTCAAGTCAGCCAAAAAAGTTAAGCAATTCAGTGTATAGGCTTTCTAGTTTTAAAGTTATTTTTCTCTAAACTAGTTGTTCTTATGAATATCTGAAAACTACAAATTAATACATCACAACTTTCTGACTTCAACCTCTTATCTTTCCATCTACTTCCATAATCTTTTACCACATTGGGCCTCCAAATTCACTGACATCTCTATATTTTCCTTATCCATGGCCCTACATTTCAAACATTCTCTTGTCAATACCCTATTTTCCTTGACTCTATTCCATTCATGCCACTAGGCTAACAGAACTCCAACCCTCAATAATGCCTTCCTGTCTACCTTGAGTAGGCCTACTCTCAGACAAAAGAACTTGACAATTTAAGAATATGTTTAAGAAATATAAATGGTCCCCAATAAAACTAGATAGAATCTCTTGAAATGATAAGATAGGGTTTGAATACTGTTGGCTTTCTGAAGTTAATTTTAGTCAGTAATAAATGAATCCTTGCTCTGTCATTTACTTGCTAAATAACTTCTCTAATCCTCAATTTCCTCTTATGTAAAATAAGAATAATAATATCTATATCATAGGATAGATGATATGATAGAATGCTTAATATTTGAAAGGCACTTACAATCGTGCTTGGCACAGAGTAAGTGCTTTATAAGTGTTAGAAAACCAAATTCTACTAAAATTCACACAACAGTAATGACTCAGAATTTTTAAAACTCTTGGAAGTACTCTTCCTGTTTTATGTCTTTTAAAATCATTCTGCTTCTAAATTTGCCCAATACATTTGGAATCATTTTTATGAATACAATATAACTTTCACTAATTATATATTTAGCTCTGAAGTGCATATTTCAATAAGGTTGAGAATGGTAAAATATTGACTATATTTTTTAACTTTAAATTATCCAATATCACTTTACACCCACCCATTAGGATGGCTACTATAAAAGCAAATAAACAAAGAAAAGAAAAGAGCAAGTGTTGGCAAGCATGTGAAGAAATCAAAACTTTTACGCACTGTTGGCGGGAATGTAAAATGATGTAGTTGCTATGGAAAACTATATGCCAATTTCTCCAAAAATTAAAAATAGAATTACCATATGATTTGGCAATCCCATTTCTGAGCATATATTCCAAAGAGTTAAAAGCAAGATCTTGAAGACATGTTTGCATATTGTGTTTATAGCATCATTATTCACCATAGCCAAGAGGTGGAAAAATCCAAGTATCCATCAATGGATGAATATATAAAAAAAAAAATGTATGTGTCTGTATATGTGTGTGTGTAATATTCCACACACTGGAATATTATTCATCCTTATAAAGGAAAAAAATGTTACATGCTACAACATGGAATAACCTTGAGGACATTATGCTCAGCAAAGTAAGCTAGTTATATAAAAACTCTGTATGATTCTACTTATATGAGGCTTATAAGATATAGATAATCTAATAAGGGTAAATTTGGCAGTAGAAATGGAACATTCTAGACAGTGATAAGATGTTCTGAATTTACATATTTTGTAGTGTTCAGCTATATAGCAGAAGTGATAAATTTTCATTAATGATCTTATGTTTTCTGTCACCCCAACTCTTGACAAAGAATTCATAATTCCTTAGAATAAGTTCCATGAGAAAAAAGCAAAAAGAGCATCTGTAGAAAATTTGAAGGTGGCTTCACCTTATTTCATCAAGCAAAAACCTCATGGTAGAATGCATAACTTATTTATCTGTTTACCAATCTGACTAACTCTGAACTGAGATAACTAAAATACATGCAGTAACAAATTTATTTTAATTTAAAAATAAAGGTAGGCTTATTGGGAAAAAGTAGTCAGAATTTGGCTAATTTGTTAGACAATGAAGATAGTCTGTGCTAATGATATTATTTAGTGCTATTTTTCATACACTTAAAATATTTTAGTAATACTTTAAGCTTGGTAAAATAAAAATTATTTTATACAGAATATTGCATTGACAATTATTTATGAAAATTAAAATATTTATATTTTCCTAATTCCTTCTCAACATAATGTCATTTGATAAGTATTTTTAAATTCTCTTATGTTATTTTTCACAGTGCCCCCAAATTGGGAAAGCACATGACTCTAATGACTTGATAAAAAGTCTCTTTCCAAGTCAGGCATTTTTCAATTCTTTGCTTTCAACAATATTATAGGAAAATATAATTGAGTTACCAGCAGATAGATCATTAGGAATAAATTTTTAAAAACCACTATGTAAATTTTGTAATATAAGCAACATGGTTTGAAAAACTTAGTAGTAAACTCCTTCCATTTCTTGCTATTTATTTATATACACAAGGTCTCTGCTATGGTCTGAATGTTTGTGTGCTCTCAAAATTTATATGTTGAAATCCTAATCCCCAAGGCAATGGTATTAGGAGATGAGGCCTTTAGAGAGGCGATGGGTTATGAAAGTAGAGCCCTCATGAATGGGATTAGTGCCCTTATAGTTAACAGAGAGGTACTAGTCCCTTCTACCATGAGTCACCATTCATGAGGAACAGGGCTCCACCAGACACTAAATCTGCTGGTGCCTTGAACCTGAACTTCCTAGCCTCCTTAAGTGTGAGAAATAAATGTTTGTTGCTTATAAGCACTCAGTGTATGGTATTTTTGTTACAGCAGCATGAACAGACTAAGACAGTCTCTCAGTGTTCACATCTAAAAAAAAAAATAGAATTGTCATAGTCTATTAAATATATTAAGAGTTGTCATTATGACAAAATGTTTACTTCTTATAAATTTTGATATTTTATATCATATATTTATGTTATTTTGGTTCATGTGTACTGCTAATATTCTTTTGGTATTTGTAGGGGATTGGTTCCAGGACATCCTCAGATACCAAAATGCTTGGATGCTCAAGTCTTGCAGTTATCCCCAAGTATGTTAAAAGTCAGCCTTCATATCCATAGGTTCCACATCCCACGAATATTGTATTTTTGATCCACAGTTGGTTGAATCTACAGATGTGGAAATCACATTTATGGAAGGGTGACTGTATCTCAATATTAATTTTAGCCTAAAGACTCACTGTCAGAGAAAATTTTAAAAATAAAGTCTTGGTTTAATACATATTTTTTGTTTGTTATAGAAAAGTAAGGCTGTGATCAATAAAAGACTTTCCAGAATAAAAACACACTAGAGTATAACAAATTTAGCAGTAGTAAGTGGAATGCAAACATATGTCCAACGAGAAAAGTATAAATAACAATATTATTTGTTTGTTTATTTATTTATTTTTAAGGAATAGTAGTCAGTGTATTAGTTTACTAGGGTTACCATAGCTAAGTACCACAATCTGCATAACTTTTTTTTTTAATTCAGGATATTATGGGGGTACAAACATTTTGGTTACATGAAATGCATTTGCCTTGCTCAAGCCAGGGCTACAAGCATGTCCTTCCCCCATACAGCGTGCCCCATTTCCATTAGCTGTGGGTTTATCCCCCCACCCCCTAGCCCCCACCTGACCAGCACCCAGTGAGTATTACTACCATGTGAGCACCTTAGTGTTGATCCTTTAGTACCAGTTTGATGGCGAGTACATGTGGTGCATGTTTTTCCATCCTTGTGATACCTCACTTCAAAGGATGGGCTCAATCTCTATCCAGGATAATATAAGAGGTACTAGATCACCATTGATTTTTGTAGTTGAGTAGTATTCCATGGTATACATACACCACATTTTATTAATCCACTCATGTATCAGTGGGTTGTTTTCCACATTTTTGCAATTGTGAATTGTGCTGCTATAAACATGCGAGTGCAGATGTCTTTATTATAGAATGTCTTTTTTTCCTTTGGATAAATGCCTAGTAGTGGGATTGCTGGATCAAATAGTATTTCTATTTTTAGCTCTTTGAGGTATCTCCAAATTACTTTCCACAGGGGTTGTACTAATTTGCAGTCCCCCCAGCAGTGTAAGAGTGTTGCAATCTCTGCACATCAATGCCAGCATTTGTTATTTTGGGACTTTTTGATAGAGGCCATTCTCATTGGAGTTAGGTGATATTTCATCGTAATTTTTTTTGAGGCAGAGTCTCACTCTGTTGCCCGGGCTAGAGTGCTGTGGCATCAGCCTAGCTCACAGCAACCTCAAACTCCTGGGCTCACTGCCTCAGCCTCCCGAGTAGCTGGGACTACAGGCATGTGCCACCATGCCCAGCTAATTTTTATTTATATATATGTATATATATATGTATATATGTATATATATGTGTGTGTGTATATATATATATATATTTTTTATTTCAGCTTATTATGGGGGGGTACAAAAGTTCAGGTTACATACGTTGTCCATGTACCGCCTATTCCCCCAAGTCAGAGCTCCAGGCGTGTCCATTCCCAGACAGTGCACATTGCACTCATCATGTAGTTATATACCCATATAGTTTTTTAGTTGGCCAGCTAATTCCTTTCTACTTTTTAGTCGAGATGGGAGTCTTGCTCTTGCTCAGGTTGGTCTCGAACTCCTGAGCTCAAATGATCTGCCCGCCTCAGTCTCCAGGCATGAGCCACCATGCCCGGCCCTCATCGTAGTTTTGATTTGCATTTTCCTATTGATTAGAAATGTTGAGCACTTTTAAAAAGACAGAAATTTCCCCTTTCATAGTTCTGGAGCCCATAAGTCTGAAATCAAGGTGTCACAGGGCCATGCTTCCTCTGAAGAAAGTAGAGAAGTATCCTTTCTTGTTTCTAGTTTCTGGTGGTTTCCAGCAATATTGGGCATTACTTGGCTTCCAGCTGCATCCTTCCAATCTCTGCCTTCATTGTTACATGATGCTCTACTTGTATATCTTCACCTGGTCTTCTCATAAAAACGCCAGTATGGGATTTAGTTCCTACCCTAATTATGACCTCCTCTTAACTTGATTACATCTTCAAACACCCTATTTCTAAATAAGGTCACTTTCACAGGTTCCAGGTGGACATGAATTTTAGGGGGGCAATGTACAATCCAGTACAGTCTACCCTCTCTGGTTTTCAAAAACTCGTGTCCTTCCCAACATCCCCAAACTCTTAACCCATTCCATCATTAACTCTAAATCCAAAAGCTCATCTAAATATCATCACCTTGAAAGGTTCCAAATCTCATCATCTAAATCAGGTACGATCTATTCTGAGGTGAAATGTCCTACATCTCTGGACCTATGAACTAGAAAGTGTGTTGCCTTCACATATATGAGAGTAGGACAGACACAGGGTAGATGTTCCTAGTACAAAAGAGAAAACAAAGGAGGAATAAAGAAGTCACTGGTATAAAGCAAGTTTACAACACAGCAGGAAAAGTTCCATTAGGTTTTAAGGTCTAAGAATAATTCTCTTGGCTTGATTTTCCCTCTGGCAGCCCTACTCTTTCAACCCCCCTACCTCTGAGAAGCCCATTTCCTGCTTGTAGAATCCCAGAATTCTGATAGCCTTCCTTCATTTAGTCCCATATTTGTCCGGTTCAGTCTAGGATGGCAGTGATTCTGCTGGTATAAGTTTTCGAAAATCTTCTTGGTCTTCCATGGATATCAAGGGGATTCATACCGTTAGACACAGGGGCTATGAGAGTTTCTTCTTGGATACAATGGCCTGAATGTTTATGTTATCCTAAAATCATCTGTTGAAATTCTAATCTCCAAGGTAGTGGTATTAGGAAGTAAGGTCATTGGAAAGAGATTGAATAGGATTAGTGCACATATAAAAGAAGCTCCAGAGAGAACCTTGTCCTTTGCATCATGTGAGGACACAGAAAGAAGGCACTATCTATGATCAAGAAAGTTGGCCCTCACCAGTTATCAAATACATCTGTGCATTGATTGTAGACTTCTTCCCAGGGTCCATAACTATGAGAAATAAATTTCTGCTGTTTAGAAGCTACCCAGTTCATGGAGTTTTGTTATAGCAGCCCAAATGGACTATGATATTGAATAATCCCACCTTTATTCCTGGCTTCTGCTGAGATAATAGATTGAATCCATAAGTTACTTATTTAAACTTTTCAGCAAAAGACTGTCACATCCAAACCCACGTTGCTCTCTCCAGAGCATGCTTCAGCATCTTGGCCGTATGGATTGGCTGAGAATTTTCCAAATCATCAAGTTCTGGCTCCTTTTTGCTTAATAATTCCTCCCTCAATTTATCTCTTCCTCTCACATTTTACTTATAAGCAGCAAGGAGAAACCAGACCACACTTTCCATACCTTCTTGCAAATTTCCTCAGCTAAATATTCAATTTCATTACTTACAATTTCCACATAATAGTAGAACACAATTCAGCCAAGTTTTCTGCCACTTTATAACAAAAATTGCCTTTCTTCCAGTGTCTAATAGTATATTCTTTATTTCCTCACCAAAATCTTAATAGAACTGCATGGAAAAAATATCAAATTTACCATCATGGTGGGAGATTTTTATCACACATTTATGAAATCTGACTGAGTCATAAAGCAAATTTCAAAAAATCTGAAAATATTGATAACATGCATACCACATTATCTGATCACAGTGGAATTAAGTTGGAAATAACCTAAAAATAACTAGAAAATCTTTATATGTTTGCAAGTCAAGAAAGCACTTCACATTGCTTCATGGAACAAGGTAGAGATCCCTATTAAAATAAAAAAATATCTAACTAATTAAAATTATTATATTAAAACTTTAGTATACAAAGTCACGTACAGAAAAATAGTTAAAACCTTAAATGCATACAGTAGAAAGACTGAAAATCAACAATCATGGCAATTTAGAAAAATAAAACAGCAAATTAAACACAAAAGCAAAAAAAAGGAAATAATAAATATAAAAACAAAAGCTACTGGAACAACAAAACAGAGGAACAATGCAGAAAGTGCTGTTTTTTGAAAAACTAAATAGAATCAATAAAATTCTTATAAAATTGATCAAATAAAAAAAGAGAAGGCCCAAATAAACAGACTTAGAAATGAAGTAAGGACATAACTGCATATACTTTTAGTACTAAAATTATAATAATAGATATAAGAATGATTTATGTCAAAAACTTTGAGAAATTAGGTAAAGTAGACAAATTAGTAAAAACAAATCATACTGAATCTATCTCAAAAAGAAACAGAAAAGCTCTATAACCATTAAAGAAATTAGATGACAGCTAAATCTTCCAATGTAAAAACCTTGAAGTTCAGATAATTAGGCCAGCATGTTCTATCAAACATTCAAAAAACAAATAATTACAATCTTACACAAATACTATTTTAGGTATAGAGAAGAGAGGAAAAAGAGGAAGCACTCCCAATATCCTTTATGAAGCTAACAAAACTTTGATGATAAAATATGACAAGGACAGTACAAGAAAGTAAATTGGTTACAGCACTCATAAACATATATTCCAAAATTTTAAGCAAAATATATACAAACTGAATCCTGCAATGTATCTTAAAAGATAAAATATTGTGATCAAGTTTATTGCAGAAGCACAAAGTTGTTTTAACCTTAGGACTAAGTGGTTAATACAAACTGTTGCACTAAAACATTTGATATTTGAAAAAATTTACTGACAATATACTAGTATCTAACAGGATAACAAAGATTACTAGCCTACAAGGAAGCAGGTTAAAAACCATAAAAATCTGATCATGGGCAGCTTCCATTCAGATAGCTTTTGCTTATTACAGTAGGCAGATGAAAATTAGTGCTCCATAACTGTGGAAAGTTTCAGGGATTGAAGCCACCAGAAATATAGAATAGATAGTACAAACAGAAGTACATAAAATGAAATAAGACACAAAAAACACTGAAAGTATAGAAATTGTTAACAAATTTAACCACACTAAAATAAAAGACTTGTTTACCAAAAGTCATCATAAAGACTATGAAAAGTTAAAACATAGAGTAGGAAAAGATATTTACTGCATAAATTTGATAGAGTTTTGATTTGCAGGATATGTAACAACTACAGATGTCCCCATCTTGCAATTGACTTATAATTTTTTGACTTTAGGGTGGTGTGAAAGTGATGCACATTCAGTAGAAAATGTATTTCAAATATTCATACAAACATTCTGTTTTTCATTTTCAATACAGTATTCAATAAATTACATTATATATTCAACACGTTATTATAAATTAGGCTTTGTGTTCAATGATTTTACCCAACTGTAGGCTAAGTGTTCTGAGTATGTTTAAGGTAGACTAGGCTAAGCTATGATGTTCAGTGTATTAAATGCATTTTCAACTTAAGATATTTTCAACTTACGATATTTATCAGGATGTAACCCCATTGCAAACTGAGGAGGATCTGTATAAACATCATTCTCTAGAAAAAGCAAATAATATGTGGGCAAAGACCTTGAAAACATATCATTAACAGGTAAAGTAAATTAACAAAAAATAGGTTAAAATGTGCTTGAAATCAAGAGCAATCAGAGAAAAGCAAATAAAAGCAAAATTGAGATACCACATACCATATTGGAAAAGTTAAGAATCTAACCATGTCAAATATTGACAAGGATGAAAAGCACAGGTGTTTCTATAAACTCCTACTCTGATGAAAATGTATACAACTTTGGAAAATAGTTTGGCATTATCTAGTAAAGTTAAACATGTGCATACCCTATGATCCTGCAATTATACTCTTATATACTATAGATAGCATGATTTTGGTCATAGGGATACATAGAAAACAATGTTCATAGCACCATTGTTCATAATACTCAAAACCTGGAAACAATCCCAATGCCTATCAACAGAAATTGGATCATCTCTCCCATTATCTGTATGGAGAAGGATATGTTTGACAGGGATGCCCAATCTTACTGTCATTTTGGTTGAAATTTTGGTTAGTGAAGCTGCAAATGGGGTCGCTGCTGGTGTTGCCCTAGAATATATGGAGAAAAATGAGTATACCAAGAAAGCTCTAAAATCATGATGTTCCAGAGAATGGCTCATGTCAGTAAAATTACATGAGACTTGAGAAGTTAAAGTAATGGACAAACATAATGATCCTCACTCAAGGATCTCAGAGAGACTATAGCTCTTGTGAAAAATCACCCCTAGACAGGGGCAAATAGGGTGGGCCCTTTTTACAGACCTCAACCTGAGGGGTTCCACATTTTGGAGTAGCTTCCTTAATATTTTCTAAGTTTCCTTCTGTTTCCTGAAACCAGCCAGAGCTGTCTAGGCATCCTAAATCTAGACTGGGGCCCACGTGAACCTTGATCTCTGTTTTTCCCCTTTGGAGCACTCTCTAAACCTCCATCCTGAGTGTGGTCTTGATTAGGTAGCATGAGTAGCCTGAGATTTACAGCAAGCATGCCTGAGCCCTGGTTCCCAGAAAGTGGTTTAGCAAATGGATCACTCATGCTGACGGGAACAGTATTTCTTTAGTGGTATATTGTGATACTGGCCCCAGAATGGTGCTTACATAATTTTTGATGACTCACTCAATGTCAAACACAGGCCAAGTTCAATGCTATGGGCTACCATTAGTCTCTCACTAAATCTTGGTCTTGAACTCTACGTATGGCCCTGTGAGTGGGCAATCATTTGTATTATATGTGTTCTAATCATAGTGTCAACTTTGATCAACACAACCCGAGGAAAATGGGAATAGCAGCCAACATTCTTTACTTTGTGAACCCCGGCCACTGGCATGCAGAGTGTCACCACACCCTCTCTTCAGACCCCACTTCACTCATTAAGCCATCACCCAGTGGTGGCCATTAGAGGGCTTTTGAAACTATAGCTCTGTGATGCCAATGAGCTCTGCCAATCAATGTTCTCTTTTGTCTTTAATCCATGTAATGATGTCATGCTCTTCTAGGTAAATTTTAAGCCTTGCCAGGTGAGGAACAAACAATCATTGCACAAATGGGACCAATTTTTTTCCTACTACCCACAGGCCCCTCACTTTTCCTCCCCACTCTTAGCAGTACATGTAGGCAGGGGTGCAGTCTGTATTGAAAGAGATCACATTGTAGGAGTGCAGTCATATAGCCTTAAGAGTTCAAGAGAAGACATGGTTGAAAATGATTTGCTCTGTTTATGCTATAAAATTCCAAATTGTAAATTTAACAAGACTAGAAAATAAATTATCATTACATTTCCTGAATGCTGTAAGACTTGCATGAGTGTCATCACCAGTGAAATACTTTGGAGAGGTATTGTAAGCCAGTATTCACAGTTGCATGATGGATGACATATGGTCATAAGTAATGAATAACCAACATTGAGTAAATATTAGAAATTCAGAAACAAGAAGGTCTGCATTGTTTTAATACAAATAGGTTCCAAACAGCCAGGGCATTGTGAATAATAAGTGTCACTGCTTTTTTCTTGGGATAGGAGATAAAAAATTACCCAGGAATTGTATTTTTGACAATAAAGAACAAAAAGAACTGGTTCCTTGATCTAAATAGAAAGAGACAGTGCCTAAACACTATGAAGAATCTTCATTTACACTGACTGGCAATAAACAAATATGTACATGCCTCTTCATCATCTGCTACTCTACATCTTCATCAATAAAGCACTATCATCACACTTTATATGGACCCGTGAGTCTTGTAAATTTATATAAATTAAATTATTTATTTCAATGGTGAGTCCCACCAAAAATATTTTCCTGGTGTCCCATGCATCCTAGCAGTAGCCCTGCTTTTTAGAAAAGGCTGGGGCAGAGGATGAGTACAGAGAGAACAGTAGAGTTAACAATATATTAAAGACTCATTTATTCCTCATAACTGTCATATAAAACAGACATATAATTCAGTGCTTACTAAGAAAGAAACTCAGAAAAGTCACACAATTTGCTCAATGTCATACCACTATTAATGAGCAGAACCAGGATTAAAATCCAGATCTGTTTCACTGTATAATTTTTCCACTATGCTATATTAGGCAATTTTTAGAGCCAAAACAAATAACTGTCTCATATTAAGAAGAGTTTATTTCAACAAGGTAATTCTTAGAACAAGAATCCAACATTAGATACATTTCTACAGAATCTCTACAACTATATAATTTGTCCTTGTGATTTTTCAAGTGTTCTTATAAACTTTCTTGACATTATTCCCTTAAAAAAAATCTTTAATATGTAAAGCAAACTTTAGAGCATCCATATCTAGTTCTACAAGAAGGGAATATAACAATGTCTTTAAATTTGAATTTGCTGCCATCAATGAGAAATGGTCCACTGAATACCACTTTAAAGAGTAGGGTAATGTGATCATAGGAAAACTCATTAAGGAAAATGCTGATCTTTAATTGTAATTGTCTAATTAAATAGAACAATTAGAAGAGAGCCATCTTCTTTGGTGTTCTGGTAAAAATGAATGCAGGCAGCAGGGAATTTAAAAAAATGTGACTGATTTTCCTGTAATCCCCAGGTTGTTTCTTTCAGGGCAGATGATCCCCATTCTGGCCAACTATAATACAAGGAGGTTATATACAAACAGCTAACATGTTAATGGTAATCACCCGACACTGTTCTAAATGCTTTATATATATTAACTTACATCATCCTTATATCATCCTCATGAGGAAAATACTATTATTACTATTTTCATCACCATTTTATAGAAAATTGAGAGAGGTTAAGTCACTTCTCTAAAGTCTCATATTGTCTAGTGGCAGAGTGGAATTTTAACTCAAGCAATCAGACTTCAGGGCCTATGTTTTAATCACTACCCAATACGGTTCCTCTGTATGGTATAGTGGTAAAGAGCATAGACTCTGGAGCCAGATTACCTGAATTCAAAACCCAGCTCCACTACATACAAAGTATGTGACTTGGAGCATAATTTCTCTCAGCCACAGTTTCTTCATCTGCATAGTACAATGATATCTTATACAGATACTAACCAGGATTAAATAGGGTAGCCCATGTAAAGTACTCAGCACAGTGCTTAATACTTGGAAGCATTTAATCATTATGAGTTGTGATTATGATAATGAAGTAACTCTTCCTCTCTATTAGATAAGTTGGGTGAGGTAGATTCAATGAGGGGATAGCTTAATTCTTTTGCAACATTAGATGGGCAAAAAGGATCAACCGATATATGGGTATTTTAACATATAAATACTACATATTCTTAAACTTGGACTTATGATTTTTAGGAAAGTGCTTGAAAATACTGTACTATTAGATCATGGAAATCATAATGTTATAATATTTTATCTAATCCAAGAAGCTCTTGATTACATGTCCCACTACCTTTTCTGACACATTAGCAAAATGCTTCCAGTTACATCCTGATAAATGCTTTTTCATTTATAATTTTATTGAAAATATTATGTCGTATGTATTTAGACATATCTTTATCACATGATAAAAATTTTAGTAACAGAAATTAGTTCATTCATTAAAAACTTTGTTAGAGTCTGACCTTAACTGTTTTTCAACACAATATTGTTCTCTGTACCATCAAAATTGTTGGTGATACAGCATTTCATAAAGGAGTCCTCTATTGTGGTCTTCAAAACTTTTCTTTCAAGTTGCTGACACCCGTTCTGAAAGTAATGATGCTAGTGCTTTTCTATTTGAATAAGATCATACTTTTATTTTTTCCTCAATTCAATTACATTTTGCTAAAATTTTAGGAGCTTCTATTCAAGGACAACAGAATGTTTTTTTAACAAATTGATGTTTCAATACTCTCAACAATTATTTTACACCATGTATAAATTTGGTCATTCCAGCCTGTCTTTGCTTTGAAATTTGTTTTATCTATTTCAGTGAATTTGGTAATTTCTCCTGCTTCAGGTGCATCACTTAGCATGTTGTAACAATAGGTGTAGTTCCAACAACACACATAACTTGATGAGGTGAGTAAAATATAAATGGCTATGCCAAATTTGCATATGTACAGGCACTGACTGCTATGTTACAACTGACACTTGACAATAGTTGTAAGATGCACCCTAATTTCACATGCTAATGTTTAGAAAAATATATATCTTCAATTTTGTGAAATGCATTACCTTAATTTACTGCATTGCTTCTCTGATTACACAAACACATCTGCCACAGCCTGTCACTACCTTCACTATCCATAGCTTCCTCATTCTCCCTTTCTTTGCATACTTTAAGAGGAACATTTTTAATATCCCCAAACTTCATGGAATAGAGATAGCTAGCCTCCTGACACAGTGTTACCAAGAAAAATACTGTCTACTAACTAGTCTGCAAAAAAATAAAGATAAAAGCTTGAGTTGTATTTCATCAAAAGTTGAGCTGTTTTACTTCATACTTTTGTTCAGACCTCCTCCTGACATTCTATACCCCTCAGTGAACTCAATTACCCTATGTTTTGAAGAAATATACTACAAGAATGTGTTCAATTCTTTCTAGATTTGTAAGGCATAATAATAAGCCTTAAATCAGAGGTTTAAGACTATGTTGCTAATTTCAAAACTTGTGATTATTTTAATCATCAATTCTTTGCTCTTCCTTGTCAAAACTGGTAAAAAGAGTTAAGCAAAGTTTAGAATTAAAATTCAACCGTATTTTTGCATCTCCATCATAAAAATAATTAACTATAATTTTTTGGAGAGTGACCATTAAAATTTTGATATTTATCTCTTTAAAATCTTTATCTTTATAGTCTTTGCTAAATTTTTTAAAGTTCTACTTTAATACTATTTGTTCTCTGAATATGCCACACAGAAGCAATCAAAAGGCAGTGTAATTTTTCAAAGTGGCTAAACAACTTACAGATAATAGAGGCTAGAGATTAAAAAACAAAAAGAACATTCTAATTAAAACTGAAATCTCAAATTGAAATCTTTAACAATCTTTCTTAACAAACTAAGTCATTCTCTTTTCTTAATAAACTAAGGGGAAAAAATTCTCCAAGAATTTGTTCTATAATTACATTTTTGAACACAATTTTTTAAACTGATGTTTTATCTCTGGTATTTATCTCTTTGAGGTATTTTAGAAATCTTAGTATTTAAAGTATTTTAAGGTATTTTAGAAATTAGAGGAAATATATGCAGCAAATCTCAGTTCATTTATTTACTGATACATCTAAATATGTTTAGTATATAATATTCTGCTCTTGTAAGAAATTAAAAATATATAATTCTAAAAATCTACAAGAAAAGACAAGAAGATGAATAGTGAAATTGTATGGTGTAAAATGTGATTAGATGTCATTGTAAGGGCACTGTATTCCTTTAAGAATTAAAAGACCTTACCACATATATCATATCATAACTATATCAATTACAATTGGGTTTGACTTTATAACAGAGATCCAATTTCAGTAAGCTAAGACACAGGTGCTCCATTTTTAACCTGAGTCTTCCAAGGGCATCCTAGGAAACATCTTCATTTCTGTCAACAGAAGCAGCAAAAGGGACATGGAAAATCACACGTGGGAGTGTTTTGTGGGCCAGACCTGGAAGGAGCACAGATCACTTTCATATTCCACTAGCTAGAACTCAATGACATGACCACTTCTAACAGCAAGGGAAACTGGGAATGTCTGTCAGCTGAGAAAGAAGAGGAGGTTATGATTTGGGCTAGCATTTAGCAGATGTGTCACTTTTCCTCAGAGGATTTTTGTGATCATTAAATATATATTAATATATAGGGAGCACTTTTAACAATTTCTGATTCATAGTAAGTGTTCAATTGTGTTTGCAATTATTAATATTATTTTCAGTTCTTTCCCCATATTCAAATTCCAGTTAACTCAGAATAACTGTCTTCTTAAAAGCATCTTAAAAAGAGTATTTCCCTATTTCTTTTGTTTCTCTAAGTATTGCTGATCCATAGTAGTTCACTAAAAAGATCTAGTTGGCTGAAATATAAATTTAACTTTGTATGAAATTTCTACACTTCCATTGAATGTACTATTGTATGCCTATCTAGACTAATTATCCTAAACATTAAAAAATCTCATATTTATATTACATATACATTTTATGATAAAGTAGAAGTAAACATAAACTGATCTTTGGTAGATTAAACATTTTATTTGTGACACATACAATAGGAGTATTATTTATTATTCCAGTCCCTGACATTTTAATATAACAATTTAGGGGAAAAAAATGCCAAAACTGTGTAACTAAGTTAGATAAGATAGTGATAAAGGAATTCACAAGAAAGCTTTCCCTATTAAAGTGAATTTGCAATTGATAGCAAAGTACTAAAAAGCTCCATTTACTTAAATGCTTATCTTGTTAAATATTACTGTCCTTGGAACCTGTGATTAAACAGTTCTTGGCAGCAGTTCAATATGGAAATTAGTGTAACTATATCTTATTTTATCCCTCTAAAAAATACATTATAAAGTTTTCATGTTGTATTCTGAAATCACAAACCATTAACTATCTCAGCATGCTATTAAATGGTACATTTCAATTCAGAATGTGGCTCTAATGATCTCTTAAATGAACTTATCTCAAGTAAATTAAATGGTAACCAAGAGCATTTGTTTGATAAACAATATTTTAAGTACATTATTAAATAGAAAAGAACACGTGTGGCAATCACTAAAAAAAAAAAGAGCTAAATTTTTTAAGCTATAAAAACTATACACAGTTTTTGAAGTTACAACTTTAAAGGACCAACTATGACATTTTAAAAGTAGCCTATTTGACAAATGGATAATAATTGATGTAGGGCAAAAGTAAAGAAAATCTGAGTAGATCTTCAAATTTTATGTACTATCAATGGCCTTCAGCCAAAGACCACCAGGGACACACTTATAGTTGAACAAGTTAGGTTTATTACTTGTTGCAGTGAGAGAGAGTATGCATACTATGGAGAATTGTGCGCTTTTTCAGTAAGGCAGTGTTAGGACTTTGAAGTGTTTACTATCTTTAGCTTCTACATTATGTTTTGTGATCAGACATGATTACAAAGTGGGCCTGTTTTTGTTTTGTGGCATCATGGTCACAGAGGCCATGTCTGATGTTTGTGTTCTATGAAATTATTCTATGCTTAACAGGAGAACACCAAGATTTAGCTGGGAATGTCTGATGCTGTTTTCTTTTATAAGACTAGTTGAAATTTCATTTAAAAGCAGAAGAATGAGTCAGAGAGATTTGCAGAAGGGGAAGTCATAGTCCAAGCCAGCACCCTGCATCTGGCTCTGAGATGTAGGTATCCGTGTGCAATGACTGGGGAAGAAAGATTCCTCTAGGAGCTAAGGACAATCCCCAACTGACAGCCAGCATGGAAATAAGGACCTCAGTCCTACAACCCTAGGAATTAAACTCTATGAACTACTTGAATGAGCTTGGAAATAGAATCTTCCTAAAGTCTTCCCGTAAGAATCCAGCCAGCCAACACACTGATTTTGGCCTCATGAAGTCCACAGCAGAGAAACCAGCTAAGCCAATCCTGACACCTGAACTATGGAATTAAGACATAATTAATTTGTATTGTTTTAAGCCACTAAATCTGTGGTAATTTGTTACAGCAGTAATAGAAAACAGTTAAAATACATCATCTTAGACCACCTACCTCCCTACTACCCAAGCTGAGGTTTCAGATGACTACAGCTACATAAAGGTCCCAGCTAAGCCTAACTTGATCACTGATCCACAGAACTATTTGATATTTTAAGCCACCAAGATTCTGGGTCATTTTTTAGGCCATGATAAATAATACAGATATAAGTACTGAAAACTGGAGTCTGATGTATTAAAAATCTAAAGCAAATGGCACTGGCTTTAGAATTGGGTAAAAGGTGGAGCCTGAAAAGTAGACAGAAAAACTATTAGTGAACAGTGAGAAAACTACTATAGGAAGCTAGAAGCTGAAACCATGTGCCTAGATGATATATCGCAGTGAAAGTATATATAGTGAGAAGAATACAATCAGATCTCTGAGAAACAGAAATATTTAAGGAGTATATTAGAGAAAAAAGTTATGTGTAAAGATTGACAGATAGTGTTTGAGGAGGTAGACCAGTAACCAGGAAAGAGTGATTTAAGCAAATCAAGTAGAGGCCAGAAAGCTGCTTGTGAGAAATCTGACAATACGTACTTCAGGATTTAAAAATATGTGTAATATTTGACCTAATTTAATAATTACACTTTTGGCAAATTATTCTAAGGAAAACCACAATACTTTTTAAATATCCAAAGAAAATTTCAAAACAACCTAAACATAAAACAGTACAGTACCAATTAAATAAATAATGACACAACCATACTGTGAAACCATCATATATTTAAAATGGGATTCGGAATATGCTAGCCCAAAATATGGCAATATAGCATTTGAGGAAACAATAGAAGCAGGAAGGACACTCAAACACCTTCTCTCTCTCTTCTCTCCTGCTTCTCTGAAGCAAGCCATAAAACCTATCTGACCTTCCCCTGAAGTAGGTAATAATACCCTCATACCTAAAAATGTCCTCCCTATACCTGGAAGAAAAAAATGATCTTATCTCTGAAGACACAGAGGTGTCAAGAAAAATTTAAACAGGTCTTGTAAGATCCCCCAAGTTTATTACTATTAGATCAATACCCTTTTGCCCTCCAATCATACATCTGCATAACTATAAAATCTACAGATTTCCTTGTTTCTTTGGGTCTTCCTTTCTGAAGGCTCCATGTCGCATAAAACTTATATTAAATTAATTTGTATGCTTTTCTCTTGTTCATCTGTCATTTGTTATAAGGATTTCATCCATGAGCTTTGCAATGGGTGAGGAAAAGATATTACTTTTTCTCATGTATAAAAATATGTCTATATGAATGTGTATATCAGAAACAAAATTAAAGGTATATACAATGAAAGGGTAATGGTAATCATTTGAATAGTAGGATAATTGTTGATTTTTATTTTCTCCTTTCATTAGTATTTTCAAATTTTCCTATTACAAATATACGTAAGCCAAGTTTTTTTCAGTTAATATCAATGAAAAAAAGGTGTTCACTTGACCTAGCATTCAACAGTTTATTAGCAATTTAAGAAAAACCATTTTATTTCAATTTGAGAGATCCATGGAGTTAACTAAACAAGAAAATGTGGGTACAGAACTTGACCACTGCCTAGCATATAGTAACTGAGGAAACACTCAAATCAATGAGCACCAGTTAAAAATTTTAGCAAAGGATGACAGTATCCATATTCTAGCAGACAGGGTTTGGATTCCAGTTGCCTTCAGCAAGTCCTTTAACCTCTCTCAATCTCAGTTTCCTTATCTATAACTTGAGATAGGAAATATCTACATGAATGTTGTCAGACAGTAAAGAATTAAATTTTATAATACAAACAAAACCCAATCCCCAAGGCTTGGCTTAGAAATATTTCTGAATGGATGAATAAAGGATTGGAGAGAGCAAACCTATGCAGCCCTTACAAGAAGCTTGGCTGTGAAGGGAAGGCATGAGTGTGGTTGGGGCACACAGAATTGAGGGAGAGTGTTTTCTTTCTTTCTTTCTTTTTTTTTTTTTTGAGAGTGTTTTCAAGACAGAAGAAATTAAATACATTCATTTATTTTCTGGAGAGAAGGAAACAGTGAAGAGTGAGAAATGAAGCTATGAAAAGAGAAATGAGAATTCATTCCTGAAACTACATCTTTCACGAAATGGGAGTGGATGGGATTTAAAGCATAGGAAAGACATTTACCTGAGTCATTTTTCCCTGTGAGACAGGAGGTAAGGATAGGCGTCAACATGGATGCCCAAACTCAAATCTTTATGAAAAGATTTTCTTAGAGTGTCCCACCTTGAGTGAGCTTCTATGTGAAGCTTGTAGAATATCAATTTTTGATCTACAAGTTTGTAAGCATCTATTGTCATTATTATCATTTCCTGTTCTCCTTAGTATATTAATAAAAGCATCCCTTTCCAAAGGGACACTTAAAAAGACAGTTCATTGAATAAAAAAAAAAAAATGAGAGAAGACATTTACTTACTTGAGTAGTACCTTATTCAAACACCTTACCCCAAAATTACTGCTAAATCTCAGATATATTTACACAATTAAGCCTCAGTAATTTGAATTCCCACTTTATATAAACACTGGTTAACACAAGATATGTGCTTGTTCCCTTAGCACTTTAAATTAACATTTTGAACACTTTAAATTTTTTGAGTTCCATAAAAGGAACATTTTTAAGGTATTTTTGGCAGGTGCTTTGGCTAGCTTCACTGAATCTATTCATTAATACAAGGGAGCATTTTCCACTGGTTGCAGACCAAACTGAAGGTAAAATTTACTGGGTAAACAGTTCTGTTTACTTGTCATGGTAAATTATTATATTTATGGTTGATCTAGTTCACTATACATAATAGCTTTGTATGATAAAAAAACTAATAAAAGGCATACAGGAGATAAGATAGATGGTCAGTAATATGTTAATGACAATATAACACTGTGAGGTCTTAAAGTGCATTACAATTTATGTATTTACATTGCAATTATCATTATCGTCATCATCATCACCCTCATCATTTTACTTTCACGTGGAATAGAAGTTTCTCCTAAAAAGCACATATGAACATACTTAATATTTAATAGCTATTTTGGTTATGTCCCTTGTATTAATCAGGCTTCTCCAGAGAAACAGAAGCAATAGGGTGTGTGTGTGTGTGTTTGTGTAAACAGTATATAGAATATATAGAAAGAGATTTATTTAAGGAATTTGCTCATGAGATTATGCAGGCTATCAAGTACAAAATCTGCAGGGTGGGCCACGAGAGAGCAATGCTGCAGTCCAAGTCTGAAGGCCATATGCTGCAGAATTCCCTTTTGCTTGAGATCATCAGTCTGTTCTATTCAGGCCTTCAACTGATTGAATGAGGTCTACCCACGTTATATCGAGCAATCTGCTTTATTCAAAGTCCAGTGATTTAAATGTTATTATTCCACAAAAACACTCTCACAAAACATTCAGAATGATGTCTGACAACATATCTGCGCTCCATGGCTCAGCTGAGTTGACACATAAAAATTAGCCATCACACCCCTCCAATTAAGGCATTCATTACAATTAAATCATCAATTGTAATGCAACTTCAAAAATTGGACTGGAAAAACACAGACCTGTGAGAAACAGCTGGGTGCAACAAGTCAGTACCGGGGAGAAAACTGTCAGATACCCATCCCGACCTCAATCATTTCTTCTAGGCCAGATAGGTAAGTCGTGTGCAAGGCCTGCCACCCTGCCTGTCTTTGATGTCAGCCCCTAATCACCAACCTCCAAATGTACTGGGACAAGACACCCAATATTAATTATTCCCTCCTCCAGCCTTACTAAAAAATGCAGCAGGTGGTATTCCGTCCTATATTTTTCCCCTTTCTCTCCTCCCCTCTCTTCTATTCTTCCCCTCCTCTCCCCTCTTCTCCTTGAAGGTCCCCAAACCCAGAGATTTCTTTCACTTCACTTTCCTATGGCTGAGTAATAAACCTTTGAATTGCTTGCCATCACTGGCACTGTTGAGATGTATTTGACATCTAATACCTTACACGAGCAGGGGTACATGAACTACAACTGGCCGAGCTGGGCAAGGGCAGTAACAGCACCAAAATCTTAACCTTGACTATTCGTAGACAGGAGAGTACAGAGAGTAAAATTTCTGGTTTTTACTCAATGCACAAGTACATTAACACATTAATTTGATAATTTAAAAACATTTAATTAAAAAATTAGGCCATCTAATTAGAGTAATCCAGATGAAGAGGATATGTAACCTGCATTTTTATGACATAAATTTCAAATAGAGTATTGACAATGGCTTACCCAAGAGAGAAGTTTATTTTCACACCAGTTAAAGGCCCAGGCTGATATGGCAGCTGTGTTACACAAAGTAATCAAAGAGTGAGTCAGCCTCCTTCTATTTTGTGGTTTGCTCACCTCAGTTCCTAGATGGCTCACTACCACCTGTCCAAATTTAGCTAGCAGTAAAAGGGAAAGAGGGAAGAAAAAGCATTTCCCTTTTCCTTTAGGGTATTACATAAAGGTGGTAGAAATTATGTCTGGTGACATCCCGTATCCAGTTCACAAACACACCTAGCCTGAAGGGAGACTGTCAACCCTCTTCTTCAGTCTAGGTGGCCTTGTGCCTGGTACGATGTGAAAAAGGTGGGCGGGGGGAATGGATGATAGGGCGTAAATAAGTAGCAGTGCTGACTACATATCTAAACTTCAGTTTAATAATTACATAGACATACACATGTGTGCATTTAATTTAATTTAACTCAATTTAATTTAACTCTGCCAATAAGGCACTCTAGATTCATTTGGATTATGACAAGTTGCAAGCACTGGAGAATTTCTCTATGGCTATAAAATAAACTCTGTGGTTTACTCATTAGTTACATGAACAACAACAAAAAACTCTTCATAGATAAGTATCAGCTATTGCCACAGTTGTTCTTGTACCAACACCCCCCCCACCCCCCGCAACAGCTCAGAGACAAAGAACAATAGTTATTTTTGCTCACAAATCTGTGCTGTGTGCTGACTAGAGGTTGGCTGGTTTAGGTTGAGGCTGGCTCCAAGTTATAGGGGATGTCAAAATTCTGTGGGTCTTTCTTGGACCAGCGGGATTAAGCGAGCTACCTAGAACGTGTTCTTCACATGACAACAGAAGCATGAGGGTAAGCCCAACTGCTTCATTATTTTTCAGGCTCTTACTTGTGTCATGTCTGTGTCTGCTCATAGTCCACAGGCCATCGCTAAGCATATGTTCAAGTCCAAAATCAAGAGCTGAGAGAGTACCTCCTGCCCACCTTGACACATGACAAGGACATGGGTATATGTTACTATTACAAGCAAGTAAAAATCGGGACCACTAAATCACTCTATTAAAAGATCTTATCGTACCGTGTCACAGTGAATGTAATTTCACTTTACATATTAGACTTATTCCTCTAAATTAAATAATTTGATACTTACTTAGCTACTATTACATAGGAGGCACCGAGATTTTTTCAAAAAATTTTAAGACACCTCCTGCTGTAGAGAAAGATTCTGGTGAAAGATTACAACAAAGTCAAAAGCAACTTTAGCATATTGTGGTAGGCACAGTGGTAAAGATATGGAGAGGGCAATTACAGAGATATGAGGAGAGGCATCTATTCCAGCCTAGAGGAAAAGAAAGGCTATCTGGAAGATTTCCTGAAAGAGATGTCTTAAAAATCCCTGTAAAGGCCGGGCGCGGTGGCTCACGCCTATAATCCTAGCACTCTGGGAGGCCGAGGCTGGTGGATCGCTCGAGGTCAGGAGTTCGAGACCAGCCTGAGCAAGAGCGAGACTCCGTCTCTACTAAAAATAGAAAGAAATTATCTGGACAACTAAAATATATATAGAAAAAAAATTAGCCGGGCATGGTGGTGCATGCCTGTAGTCCCAGCTACTCGGGAGGCTGAGGCAGTAGGATCGCTTAAGCCCAGGAGTGTGAGGTTGCTGTGAACTAGGCTGACACCACGGCACTCACTCTAGCCTGGGCAACAAAGTGACACTCTGTCTCAAAAAAAAAAAACAAAAACAAAAAACCCCCACAAATCCCTGTAAAAGAAAGGAAATTCAATTCTATCACTTATCTTTTGATGCATTAAAACTGCCAGAAAGACTCACAGGAATTTTGTGCACATCTTTCAGTTTGCTGGGGTGGTTCTGCTTCACATGTTTCTCCCTCTGCTTATGGAGCCAGTAGCTAGGCAGGGCTATTCTTTTCATGGTGAAGGCAAAGAGCTGGAGGGCAAGGCTGAACTCACAAAAACACATTGTGTCCTACTTTCTAAAATCCCATTGGGTAAGGTAAATCACATAATTGAGAGTAACACCAAGGGGCAATGAAGGAAGTATACTTCTCTTTGTGTGTGGGTAGAATTGAAAGGTTACATGATGAATGATTATAGGGAAGGGGAGAATTGAAGCAAATAAGTCAACCTACCATACACGTGAAAAAAATCACCAAAACCTAATTTTCTATAAATACTGATATCTCTATGTATATTTCCACTATATATATATACACACACACACATATACATATAGGTGTATATACATACATGCATATGTATGTATAAGTGTGTATATATACACACACACAGGTTGAGCATTCCTAATTCAAAAATCAAAAATGCTAAAAAATCTGAAACTTTTTGAGCACCAACATGACACCACAAGTAGAAAATTCCACACCTGACCGCATTTGACAGGTTACGGTCAACACACAGGCACACAACACAGATTATTCAATGTCCCCAAAGGAAAAAAGACCCTCCCAGTCCCCTTCATCTGTGACATATCTTTTTGGTGGATGCCCAGAATTTCTTATGCATACATGCCCACAAAGGGTAATAAAATGGAACCCATCAACAGCAGGTTTCCCACGATGGCCCACATGGAACCGAGACCCGCATGCATTATTCAGTGTGTGTGTGTTGGGGGTGGGGGGGGTTGTTGGTTTTGCTTATTCTCTGCTCTGTGAGGTAAAATTATTGTTGAAAACGTCAAAAAGAACTGCAGATACTCCTATGGGTAACAGTGATTAAAAAAAAGAGGAAGCATTTATGTTTATCTGCACCATAGAAAGTCAAGCTGTTGGAGAAACTGGACAATGGTATAAGTGTGAAACATCTTACAGAAGAGTATGGTGTTGGCATCACCATTATACATGACCTGAAGAAAGAGAAGGATAAACTATTGGTGTTCTGTGCTGAAAGTGGAGAACAGAATTTAATGAAATATAAAAATACATTACATAAAGCTAAAAATGAAGATATAGATTGTGTATTGAAAATATTGACCCATCAGCGTCACAGTGAACACCTGCCACTTAATGGTAATGCTGATCAAGAAACAAGCAAAGAACTACAATAATGACCCCCAAATTGAAGGAAACTGCGAATATTCAACAGGGTGGTTGCAGAAATTTAAGAAAAGACACAATATTAAATTTTTAAAGATTTGTGGTGATAAAATATCTCCTGACACAAAGCATCAGAAAAATTCATTGATGAGTTTGCCAAGATCATTGCTGATGGAAATCTGATGCCAGAGTAAAACATCACTGTTTTGGCTTTATAGCCGCGGAAAGACACTGACCACAGCTGATGAGACAGCCACTACAGGAAGTAAGGGCGCCAAGGACAGAATAGCTGTGCTAGGATGTGCTAACGCATAAACTTGCTATGCTAGGCAAAAGTTTTCATCCTTCCTGCTTTCAAGTATATTTCTTACCAGTCCACTATTATGCTACAAAAAGACATGAATAACCAAGGACATCTTTTCTGATCGATTTTACAAACAGTTAGTACCCGTGGCTGTACTCACCGCAGGGAAGCTGGATTGGATAATGACTGCAAGATTTTGTTGTTCCTTGACAACTGTTCTGCTCATCTTCCAGCTGAAATACTCATCAAAAATAATACTAATATCATGTATTTTCCCTCAAATGTGACTAATTAATTCAGCCATGTGATCAGGGTATCCTTAGATAAAAGAACACTTCCTTGAATAGCATGCTAGCAGCAGTGAACAGAGGCATGGTGTGGAAGGTTTCCAAAGGAGTTTAGCATGAAGGATGCCATATATGCTGTGCCAGTGCTTGGAACACAATGACTAAAGACACAAGTGTGCATGTGTGACTATGTTCAGTGATGATTATGAATAAGGTGGTGACTTTGAAAGATTCCTGTGTTAAGTGAAAAAAAAAAATGATGTCTGGCCTCCTTACACATGCAAAAAATATACCTTCAGAGTCTGTCATCTGTCAGTAAGCTAGAAGAAGTGGATATTAAAGAAATTTGAACATCAATAATGAGGCTCCAGTTGTTCATTCATTGACCAATGGTGACACAGCCTAAATAATTCTGAATCAAGTTGGTTGTGATAATAGTGACAATGAAGATGAGGTTGTTAACACTGTAGAAAAAGTGCCTACAGATGACATGATAGAAATATGTGATAGGCTTCTTGAAGGACTAGAGCAGCATACATTCATAACAAAATAAGAAATCTTGTCAGTTTATAAAATTAAAGAGAGACTTCCAAGACAAAAACCATTTTTTTTTTAACTGGAAAACATCTTTCATTTCACCTTCACATTTTTAAGCTAATATCTACAGCAAGTACAGACCAAAATTTTACTATTTCTCTGACTATGATCACCAATTGCTTCTTGAACCCTTGTTTAAAGATCTCTTTAAGGCACCTAAAGATTTATCTGAAAAACCATTGTTAATGAGGCAGACGACACTGGAGAAAACATTTTGAAAAGCCTTCCAACAGAATGCCTCCTCATCCCTAGAGGACTCACTTCTGGTCTCTCAGATGCTTCTGATATTTCTTCTCACCTAAAAAAAAAAAAAATTACTGTATACTGTAACCTTTCAATAAAAATGCAGCATCCTAGGTAGAGACTGAATGCCTTCTATTGTTTGTTGTTGTTACTGTTTAACAGCTGATGGAGGTATTCTGGTGGAGCTGTTGTGTTGCTTAGTTAACCTGAACACACTATTTTTTCATTATATTAATGGTATGCCATCTTTTTTTACTAAGTACTTAAGTGTAAGAAAATGATTGTTTTTTGGTAGCATATAAATTCAGAGTCAAGAGTGATGGTGATGTCAAACAGTAACAGATTGTCCACATGGGTGACAGAAATCATGACACCTTTCCTTTTTGATGGTTCAATATACACAAACTTTGTTTCATGCACAAAACTATTAAAAACATTGTATAAAATTACCTTCAGGCTACGTGTACAATGTGTCTATGAAACATAAATAAATTCTGTGTTTAAATTTGGGTCCTACCCCAAGATATCTCATTATGTATAAGCAAATATTCCAAAATCTGGAAAAATCTGAAATCTGAAACACTTCTGGTACCAAGAATTTCAAATAAGGGATACTCAATTTTGTATGTGTGTGTGTGTACACCAGGGAGAGATATATATCAGTGGCTGATGTGTGTGTGTGTGTGTGTGTGTGTACTTTTTCTAGCAGGTAACTTGATGAAAATAGTGCTTGATTCTTGCATATTTATTTTTCTTATATATAATTTGAACATAAAACCAAAAGGCACTATAAGAATATATTTAAAGCACATTTGGACAGGGTAAATTAAGGTGCAGGTTATTTTTTGTTTCATTAGCATTTGTACTAATTCTATGGATATTTAGAATTTTCTAATTGGAAAAGCCATAATAAGACGATTTTCAGACCCTCCTTGGTTTTTACTTAGAAGTGAAGACTCTTAATAAATTTGCTGCCTTACTCTTTTATTGCTACTTCTATTATTCTTGATTCTTATGACAGCTCTAGTTCTAATTCTTTGCTAATATATCTTATCTGTTATAAAAAAAATTAGTAGCAGTCCAATAGTTGGACAAGCCCATAAAGATTTTCAACATCTTTTCTGTCAGACATTCTATAAAAGTGTCTGCCAGCAATATTCTTAAATTGAGACATTTCATGTGAAAATCTGATATGATTACTTAATGAATATGTAAATCCAAACTTGACTGGACATACTTAGTGTCAAATTTAACTATAAGATTTAGCTTTCAGTAAAAATTTAAAAGTTATAACAACACAGTAATAACCAAACATTAAATTAAGACAAAGTTGATGATTTATTCATTACAACAATAGTAGCTAACATTCATTGAACTCTTCTGGGCACTTTACATAAATTATTTCATTAAATTCTCACAGAAATTCTTTAGCTTGATATTATAATTATTTATATTTTGAAGATGAGGCCCAGAGAAATGTAGTTTCTCAGAAACACAAACTGATGATAAGAGTTTTTCTTATCTAGTTATGCCTGTTTGTAGCTTAATATCTTAACCATCAATCTGCTTTTCTTCAATTATCAAATATTTTAGGCAATAATAATCCTGATTTTTTTCTTACTAAACTATAACCACCTTAATTGTTTCATTCATTTATCCAATATATATCAATTGAGCAGCTATAATGTGCAAGATATTTTTTAGGAATCAAGGACAAAAGACATAAAAAGGGAAGACATGTTCCACTGCTTTCACGAATCTTCCATCTGATAGGTTTAATAAACACATACTGAGTGGCTGACTAATGGAAGTAGGCCTGCTCATCTTTCTCCTTTAAATTTCTGTTTTTCTACTGTTTGCTTGAAAACCATAAAAGAGAGATTTTTAGAATTGTTTGTAAACTAAAGATATGGACTTAAATAAAGGATTGAAGAAATCACCTATAAATAAACTAAATCAATCAATTAGGATTCTTTTGGTTGCCAGTGACAGAAAACTCACATGGATGTTTGTAAATAATTGCATGTTGTAAAAAGAAAAGATATTGGCTAACACAGGGGTAGATCAGACAGACATTAAACTTCACCAGGATAAATTTCCAGGCTCTGCTCCCTTTGGAGACCCTGATGGTAGTTCACCTCCCATCCTTTAGCAAAATTCCTTGTTGCTTCCAAGCCACTGATCATTTCAAGTCCAGCAGTGAGGAGAGGATCTACCTTGGCATTTTCACAACAAAACTCCTGAAGTGTACTTTGATTGGACCAGCTCTCCTGCTCACTACTGAAACAAGGTCAGTGGCCAAATCACGATTGCTTCTCAAGCTAGTATGAGTCTAGCCCTGAAGTAGGGAAGGTAATCCAATTCAAAACTCTTGGTTGAAAAATGGTGGGGTAGGGAAAAGTTCCCTATACATGGGATAAGCTTTATTGTATTAATTTTTTTATGTCTATTTTGATTGCTCAGAGACTTTTGCAAATTATTATTTTTTCTTTTTTTTTGGCCAGGTTTTAATTTACATAGAGTAGGCTGCCAGTGTGCTTAATTCTAGATAATTGTGTTATTATTGAAAAACTGTGCTGAACCAAATCTTTTATTTAGCAAATATTGACTAAATGCCAGCCTTCTATTGGTTAGGTATACCAAGAAATTAGCCAAAAGAGTATAAGACACTGTTTTTGGTTTTGAAAAATAGCTATTCTTGGACTTAATGAACTATAATAAACAATCTAGCCAAGATTATCTAAAGCTTGCTTTTCTAAAAGTAGTTAAAGCACTGACTAGGGGATGGACATGCTTGTAGCTCTGATTCAGGTGGGGCAAAGGCAATATATATAACCTAAACTTTTGTTGCCCCATAATATTCTGAAATTAAAATATATATACATACAAATATATACACACATATTTTAAAAAAGCTTATTAAGCTTGTATTTTGATTTTTTTTCCAACATGGAGAAAAATTATTTTAATGGGACTTTGGTTATGAAAAAGTAAAGCAAAGATACTATTTTGGAATGAAAAAATTAAAAAGATAAAGAGTTACCAGTTTTGTATAATATTGTAAATACTTTCTTTCCTGTGAGAGAAACTGCATTAATGCTGATTGTTTCCTTTATGAAAATGGATCTTAGCTAAATTTAGATTTAAGACAATGTCTCTGAAAATTATTTATTTTGAAGAGACACGTCTATTTGTCGTCCTGCCCTTATTTAAACAGTTACAAGGAATAAAACAGGACAAGATAAAGGTGAGAAGCAAAAATTGACCTTAAGCAGACGGAATGACTCTGTAAGAGCAGGACTGAGATTGCTGAACAACTTGGATTGTTCAGCTGCAGTTATCTCACATGATATTCTTCTATACCGGGAAATTTACCCATGTAGAAAGATACTGTGTCCTGGTGGGTATACTCGGTTGTATATTCTCAGGTGCGTGTTACCTAGAACAAGACCCACTATATTAATAAGAGCCAAGATTTCCGAAGTTGGCATTCCAGTGGTCATTCAGGATGGAAAGGAAGGATTTGGAATTAAGACCTGAGCATCTAGAAAAAAGAACTTCCTCCAATGAATTTCTTTTTAAATAGAAACTGATCTTTGTAACCAGAAGCCAAGAACAGAAGTAGCCAATAGGGTACCCACCCAAACCCACTGAAGGCTTAACTATTAAACCCTGGGAGTATTCATATGTAGTTTTGAGCTTTAATTATTTTTTAAAATTGTATTGAAGCTTTCTTCTATTATTCCCCAAGTCTTAAATCAAGTCTTTTTAAATGCTAAGGTAGGGGAGAGAGAAAGTTAAGAAATGAGCCCATATCCATATTTGAAGCACCATTGCCACACCCGCCTAAAAGTGACAGAGGAAGGGAACATAAAACAATAAAAGTAGGGAGTTAAGATGGCAATAAGCAACCCATACAAATTTGTAGGCTATCTAGGCATTTGGGGGTAACTTGGTGGCACTTGGAATGAAGATCATTTTGCAGACTAAGCTCCCTGAAATCATACAGAATAGGAGTTCAGATTATTTTTGAAGTATGAATCCATAAGTAGATACAATAATACAATGTCAAAACAGATACAGATAGGTAGATTTAGAGTGTTAGGCAATGTTGGAATCCTATAAAACATGATTTGAAGAACAATGTATAATCACACAAAAAGATGTTCAGTAAACATTGGTAATAATACAAGGTAATATGAATGCTAATACTATAGTAAAGTTTTATAAACATATATAAGTATTATAGAAAGAGAAAGGAGTAGACGGAATTATACAAAGCTGTTAAAAGACTTTATCAATAGTTTATAGGGTTATGTTTTTTCTTTCATTTTGTTAACTAGTATAGAATTTCAATAATAAATATGTATTACTGTTAGGTAGACAGTGAGGGACCTCCGGCTCTCCTGGGGACAAAAGTGGGCACCTGTAGCAATCGCCACACCTGGGTAAGGAGGGAATGCCCTACCAAACTGCCAGTCAGAACTTAATATGCCAACTGCAAAAGAATGCAGAGGATTCCCTAGCCCCGGAGCCAAGCAACACAGGCACAATAGGGTCTGGAAGGTGACCTAGAACAACCTAAAGCTAATTATTATGTCATTAGCTTAAATCTACATTGTGATTCAGCCCCACAAATGGGCTTTCAGAGAGGTTCACAGGAGATTTGCATTCACAGTAAGACTCAGGTTATATAACTTCCAACTGTCTATCAAAGTGATTCTACTGTGATGTTTGAACTATGAGGAAAGTCCAGCCTAGGCACTATAAAACAGGACTCCAGACCATAATGAGGTCCCTCCTGTTATGACAGGGGGTCTCTTCTTTGTTGCGAACGTATCTTACTTTACTCAATAAACTTCACGTCATGCTTGCCTTAGTTTGGTGTGTTTGGTCATTCGTCGGCCAAAAGCATACCAAGAACCGAGAACAGACAACTTACTAAAATGATCCAACATTACCTTTGGAAAATAGAAATGGACACTTTCAACTAAGTTATAACTAATTTTAAAAAATGTGAGTACTTAGAGTGACAGTCCAGGATATTTGTGGGACAGTAATATATAATAGTCGAACACTGTACTTGAATGCCTTCTCACTATAATAGCTCATCTCATAAAACTTCTCTCAAGTTGGATATAAAATAATTTTATGAGTCAGGTTTGAAAGTGAAGTTGGAAATGGGGTAGAGGGAATAAAGAGGAAGTAGTGTCAATGCAAGTCTCAAAAAAGTCTCCCCATGATGTTAGAAATCACTTTCAATGAACATTTTCTTGTACATTGAATCATTTAACCTGAGAAAGACTATCAGTATGTTTGAATCCCTGCCAACATTGCTAATGGTGGCATCTCAGCTATATCTCGGTTAACGTGGAAAAAAAATCAATTTATTATAATTACTGAATTAAATAATTTATATTCCTTTTATTTTAAGACATTCTAATCAAGTAGAGTTAAACAACAGATAATCACCTTTCTTAAGAAGGAGCTGTCTGAATGTTTGTGTCCTGCCCAAAATTCATATGTTGAAATCCCAACCCCTCAAAGTGATGGTAGTAAGAGATTAGGGCCTTTTGGCTTGTGAATAAGTCATGAGAGGGTTAGTGCCCTTACAAAAGAGGCCCTAGATAGCTGCCTTGCCCCTTCTACCATGTGCTGACACAGTGTGAAAGAACCATCCATGAGCCAGAAAATGGGACCTCACCAGATACTGAGTCTGCTGGTGCCTTGATCTTAAACTTCCCAGATTCCTGAACTATTAATAATAAGTTTTTATTGTTTATGAGCTACCCAGTTTATGGTATTTTATTAAACCAGTCTGGATGAACTAAGACAAGAGGAAAAGATGGGAAAAAAATATTCCCTTTAGCAGCTGAAAGAAAATTAACCATAGTTCTTTCTTTTAGCCAATAATATGTCACATTAAGGCACAAAGGAAAAAAGAATATTAAAAAATACTTCATTTTTTAAGTCTACTTGATTCAGTAGCTCATTTTTTCAAAAAGTAAATAAGAAAATAATTCTTTCTAAATATTACCATAAGGATAACTATTATTGCCTTAAAGTATTATTATTCACTTTTACATGCCTGCAATTTTAACACATTTTGGTAAATTTAACTTACCAAGGCATATATATCTATTCAACCCATTCTAAGTAATTTATTTTTATAAAATTAATTTTAATAATTCAAAAATATGATCCTTTGAAGGATGATTATCTAATTTGTAGGCTCCTTGACATTTTCTTTTTGGTCTTTTATACCAGAAGACTTTTGATAATTTTGCTAAAGAAAGGAGAAGTTGGACAGGCACAATAGCATGGAACCCAACAGTTTCTATTCCCAAGATGAAGAGTTGAAAGGGAACCAAAAGGGACATACACTTCACATCAATGTAAAGTGACCAACAATCAGAAAAAAAGACAAGGTTCTTGCTCAAGAATGGGAAATATATGGTCTAACTCCCAGCCTAAATTAAAACATATTTTGGAACCAGCACATAAAGGATTTGATGTTGAAAGAATAAGAAAAATCTGTTAATAATGAATATATTAAGAGATCTTTCTAAATATTTTTAATAGAAAAGTACAGGTATAGTAACAAGGGCTCAGTGGAATAACAGAAATGCTAAAATGCATTGCTATGCAAAAGATGAGCTAGTCAGGAGGATAGAGTACATAATGGAATGAAGAAAAATAAGATATAGGCAATTCTTATTTTATGATTAAACTTTCATCCTCCTATCATCCTACTAGTTAGTCTAAAAATCACATACACGACAATTTCTCCAATTTGGGGCCCTCATTCTTCAGTTTCTGAAGGCTTAAAGCAGACAATATTTTGCCTTGCTTAGGACAAACTTGCCATCTAGTGAAAATAACTGGTAACTACAGAATGTGAGAATATGCCCAGTGCACTCAAACATGCGTACACTACCTCAAAACTTAAACTATCTTTTTCTTTTTGAAAATTCAATTATAAAGTTCCTCTTATTAACTGTCATTTGGAGATACAATGATGGTCAAAAATTAACATGGTTCTTAAAAGTATATGGGAGAAGATAGATGTCATTCAAATAATCACCAATTATATGTAAAAATGACAACAAATATAACAACTTCTATAGCACTATGTGCCATATTAATTCATCCAATATTCATAACAAGCCTATGGGATATATATATCATCATCTCTATTTTACAGATTTGAAAATTGAGGCACACAGATTCAGTAACTTACCCTAAGTCACACAACAGAGCAGGAATATAAACCACAGATACTGACCCCAAAATCTGTGCTTTTAGCCAGCTCTGAATGTAAAACTGAAAGTGTAATAAACGCAATAAAGATAAATATATGATTGGACAACCTTCATTCATTCATTTCTTCATTTGTTTATTCATGTATTCAGCAAGTATTTATTGAGTACCTACAATGTGTCCAGTACTATTTTGGGACAGAGGATAAAGTAACAAACATGACAAAGGCCCTAACCTCATAGAGCTTATATCATAAACACACACACATTAATATATATTTCTAAGCTGTTATATTACAAGAAGTTATCATGGTAGAGTAAGTGATTAATGATCAGTAAGTGAGGAGGAACACCATTTCCAGAGCAGTCATGAAAGTCCTGAGGAAAAGACATCTGAATAAAGACTGAATAAATTTGAAGGATATGAGCATCCAGAAGAAGAATGTTAGAGAGAGAACAAATGGAAAGGACATTCAGAGGGATTCTATTTTTTGTTTGACAACCTCACCCCTACTGCAGCAAGAGTGACTAAAGGGACATGCTCATGAAGCAGGGTAGTAGGACATGAGATTACACAAGTACCTAGAAAGGCTTTGTATCACAAAATAAATACTTTAGATTTCGTTCCAATTGCAATGAGAAACCAATTAAAGATTTCAAAAAGGGAAGTAATGTGATATAATTTATGTTTTTAAACAACACACTGGTTATTGTGAGAAGACTGTAAAGTACCTAGGGTAGAAGCAAAGCCTCTTCCAACATTCCAGGTAAGAGATAATGACGAAGAGATAATGATGAAATCTAATAGTCAATCAAAACAAATTTGCAAATAATTATGTAACAGTGAAACTATAAGTGCCATAACAGAAGGCAAAGAGTATACAGGAAATCAAATGAAGTCACATTTGATAAGGTCACATTAAGATAAGGATCAAGAAAATCATTATGGGGTGGCATACGTAGCAAATTGAGTATAAAGACACAAGAATATGTGGATGTCTTCAAGGTGTAAATAGTTCAGCTTCAATATAGCATAAGGTGAACATAAGGGTGAAACAGGAATCAAATGGAAAAATTAAAAGGATTAGGGTATAAAAATTAATCTCTCCTTTATTTTTATTTGTTTTCTCTTCTTTCTTATACAGCTTCCAGAAGAGCCCTGCCACAACTCAGTTATACGCTGGTTTCTATGTAATATGGTATACAGGACTTTTTAATGTCTCCAAGAGTGTTGGGCACAGAAAATGTTTTGCAGACATTACTAATAAATCTGCTCAAAGACCACCAGATTATGACAGATCTATGGTCTGAAAAAGTTAGGGTTACTAATTTGCTGCACGTAAGAGGAATAGCAGGACATTTCACCAATGAAGAGCTAGCATTCTAATTGGTTTTGGAGCAAAGTGGGATTTAAATAAAATTTAAATGAACAGTTCTTTGACAGGCTGAAAGCAAAGCAGAGCTGTTATTTACCATCAGGCCCAGACTGAGAAGTAGGCATGGGGTCCCGTTTCCTTGGAAACTATAAAATTAAGATGAATGTGGAATCATGTGTTTGAAGACGCATTATTCGAAGCTTTGCACCTGGGTAGAAAATTGAGACTGCTTCTCTGTGTCAAAGCACCGACACAGCTCAGCTCCCCAGGAAACAGTAGGCTGTTCCCATCTCACTCACATGATTTCATAAAGCAAAGTTTCTGATAGTCTATGATTTTAGAGAAAAAACTTTTTCAGTGCTGTCATTGGAGTTAATTAACAAAAGAAGTCTTTTTTACAGTTTTATACCACTATAGCTTTTAACGTATTTATTAAAGTTTAATTTTATAAAATCCCTTGGTTTTGCTGTGATTCCGGAGTAAGCCTGTCTTGGGAATGAATGAGGAGGAGACCACAGGAACTTAAGAGAGGTAAGTCGGGGAATACACTGTCATTTGCTCAGGCCACTTGTAAGCTGTTCCTAAGAACTTTGAGCCTTCCTGGAAAATAAATGACATCCAGACCAGCAAATCACCATAGGAGGTAGCTGGACTCACTCCAAGTGTATAGGGCCCTACCCAAGTTTCTCTGCTGGGATGGGGTGAATGACATCAAGTGGTTAGAAAGAAAAACTTAAGAGGAATCATGTAAGTGGTCAGCCAGAAAGTATATCACTGGTATCATGAAACTATATAGCAGAGAGATTGCAGGGCCCTCTAAAGCAGTGGTCCCCAACTTTTTTTGGCACCAGGCACTGGTTTCATGGAAGACGATTTTCCAAAGGGGTGGGGGGGGGTAGGTTGGGGTGGGTGGAGCGGCTGTAAATACAGATGAAGCTTCATGAAGCTTCCCTTGCTCTCCCTCTGCTCACCTCCTGCTGTGCAGCTCCTCACCACCATCACCACCACCACTTCCTCAGTTTCGTAGACAATTTTTTCCACAGGTGTAGGGGGGGACAAGGGGGAAAGTGGTGGTGGCGGCAGAGTTCTGGGGCCTGGTCCCTAACAGGCCACAGACCAGTATCGCAGCTCTAAAGGACAACTAAAGTGCCCCATATATTTGGTTGCCTGCCATGAGAGGACATTAACACCCAAGAGAGAACTGCCTCTTTTCCCAAAGGATTCTCAAACAGGAAGAGAAGGAGGTGAAGGGACAGGGAAAGAAAAACTGTTTCCTTCACCACTACAGGTTTTTTCTAAGCTTAGAGAAATATTTAAGCTTAGAAGTGAGATTAGTATTTAAAATTTGACTGAAAGGGAATCTTAATTATAAATAAAAGACTGTATTTAAATTCAAAATCAATAGGAAAGCTAAGCATTATGGCAGAGAAGGGAGATCCAATACAGCATATTTGAAGCTGTAAAATAAAGGATTTTTTTTGTTTTTGTTTTTTTGAATTTTTTTTCTGGCAGGTCCGTTAAGTTCAGCTAATTCAACCGTTCATCAAATTGGTTACATAGAGATGCTTTTACTTCTATAAGATATATTTGAAAAGCAGAATTGCTGGGTCAAAAAACATGTTTACATTTTATCCAAACAAATACTAGGATTTACTTTTCCAAAAGCTTGTGACAAAAATTTGCCCTCACATACACACCATTAGATTTTATGGCTTTGTAAAATGTTTTCCAGTTTGATAATTGAGAATTAGTATCTTCTTGTGGGGTCTAATTGGCATTCTCCTTACTACTGGTGAGGTTAAACATCTTCCCATACATTAATGGGCTGTCTAGATTTCCTTTATTTGAAAATTACCTGTTTATATTCTTTACACATTTTTTCTATAAATTTGTCTTTGTTTTCCTAATTATTCTGGTAACAACTATATTTTCTGACACTTTAACATTTGTCTGTAATTTAAGTTTTACATATTATATGAGAAGGTAGTCTAGCATTGTCATCTTACAGAAAGACAACTATTTATGCCAATACCATTTATTGATGGAACCATTTACTCTAGGCATCTTCTGAAATGTTTAACACATTTCAATTTTTTGATTGACCAATAAATATTTAAATGTATAGGCTTATATGTAGGAAAATAGCCTTCCAGGTGGCATGTATTTTAAAAATGTATATGTTAAAAAATGGATTACTAATTATAAATGTAGTTAAGAAAATATTTTAGAACACAGATATTTTTCTGGTGCTACTTCCCACGGCTGGATTCCATGCCAGAATAGCAAACATAAGCAAGTTATATCCCATTATAAAAGGTTGATTATCCTAGCAATAGCCAAAAGTTCATATAAATCCAACCTCTGTTCACTTGTTATTTAAAGGCAAGAAATAAACCTATAAATGACTACACATAAAATCCATACAGTCATCTCTCAATAAGTAACAAAAAAAATGACATTTTTATCTTTCTAATAATTTTGCATGGAAATCTTTGAGTTCGTTTCTTAAAGTTGTCATATAAACCAATGCGTATATAATCCCTGGCTGTCAGCATGATGTATTTTATTTTCTTGTGAATAACACTGATTTACATGTTTTAACATTAGTGATCATTAAGCTATTTGTGAGGCACTATGTTAATGCTTGGAGGATATAAAGATGAATATAGCAATTCCTTCTTCAAGGAGTTTATTATTAATAAGTAAATTATATACACAATTAATAATAAAATCTATATATGGTAACTTCTATGACAGGTGAAAACTACTATAATTATAAATGGGATGAAGACATAAATTCTGCCTTAGGAAAAAGAAAAAGTCTTTGGTGATGTTTGTTTTAAGTTACTAAGTTTCGAGGTAGCTTATTATACAGCAACAACCAAATCACTGAAAAATCTAGTCTCCAGTCTTTCAGCCCCTTCAATACAGAGAAAAGAACAGAAGAGGCAGAGATGGTGCTGACTGAAAATAGACAATTCATTGAGACGGTCCCATTTGAGCACCTGAAGAAAGCCAGAGAGCTAACCAGGCAGCTATCTGTGGGAAAAACACTCCTGAAAGAGAGAATAGCAAGTGCAAAGATCTCAGTCATGGGTCTGAAGAGTTCAAGAACAGCCAAGAGGTCAGTGTGTCTATAGTAAAGTAAAAGAGGAGAAGAACAGATGAAGTCAGAAAAGTAATATATTGGGGGAGTCAGATCATGTAAGGTCTTATAGCTAAGAAGAATTTCAGCTTTTATTCTAACTAAGACGAAAAGCCACTGCAGGGTTTTGAGGATTTAACAGAATCACTCTGGTTGTGATAAAAATATATTGAAGAAGTGTATTTTTAATCACAATAGAATGGACTTTGATATGGTAAAAATTAATCCTAAAGTATCAGTGCCTTTAACATAAAAAGTTATTTCCCAATTAGGAAAAGTTTGATGAGAGTCAGGCAATTCTGTAAGGAAGCTGTCATTGATGTGGTGACTTGGTATTCTAGGCTATGTTTATCTTGCAGCTCTACCACCTCAATATGTGGCCGCCTTGCCTGGTCACCATGTTCACACCCACTTTTCTGTGCTAGTCTGAAATTGAAGCATGATGTTTTCACTGACATACCATTAACCAGAATGAATCACAAAGTCCCACCTAACAACAAGGGAGTTCAGAAATGTAGAAGGACACATGAAATAATTATTGAGCCTTACTGTGTCTGTCCAGTGGGCAATGGCAAAAGTAGGAGACTAGCCATGAAGCTATTACAATATTCCCAATCATGCTGCTTGGACAAGGATGGTAATAACAGTGGAGATAGTGAAAAATGGTCAAATACTGAATATATTTTAAAGAAAAGGCAAAGAAAATATGCTGAATGGCAAGGCATGTGATATAAAAGACACAGGAGTCACAGGTGACTAAAGTGGAAAACAACTGAAGAAGTTTTCAAGTATATCAAGAGCTCAGTTGTAGACATATTACATTTGAAAAGCTTATACAAAACCGAGAGAATGTCAAGTAAGCAGTTCAATACATGGATTTGAAGAGTTTAGGGAAGAGGTACAGGCTGGAGATGCAATTTGGTAGTCATCAATATACGGGTGGTTTTTAAAGCCATAAAACTGGATGAGATGACCTGGCTAGTATGCGTAGGCAAAAAGAAAATAGATCTAGCCCTGGGAAATTCCATCCTTTGGTGGTCAAGGAGATGAGGCGGAACCAGTAAAATAAGCAAAAAGAATGAGCAGAATGATAGGAGAAATATTTGGCAAGAATGCTACCCAGCAAGCCAAATAAGGGCAGTTTGGTTTTTTTCGTTGTTTGTGGGGTTTTTTCTTTGTTTTTTGGGGGGCGTTGTTTTTACAGCAGAGAGTGAACAACTGTGTTTAGTGAGTGAAGCTTATAAATAAAGTAGGATAAGATCTGAGAAATGACTCCTAGATTTGGAAATATGTAGAGGTCACTGACGACCTCAAGAGGGAAAATTTCAGAAGCATAGTGGGAGGGAACAAACTTGACTGGAATAGACTAAACAGAATATGGGAGAAAAAAAATTGGAGACAACAAATAAAAATCACTGTTTCTAAGAGTTTTGCTATTAACAGAAAGAAAAGGAGTGGCAGCTAGAAAGTGCAAAAAGAGTGTTTTAAAAAAATTATTTTATTTATTCACTTTTGCTTTTACAAAAGGGTAAATGATATTATATGTATGTACTGATGAGTAAGACTAGTAGATTACATGAGAAGGTAGGCGATCTAGTTCCCAAGTGAGAGGTTACTAAACATACATAGGGAGGACATGAGGGCAACTTGGCTGTGACATCTGTCACCTATTGATGACCATGTGGATTCGGCTGATCTGGCTGCATAGGTGGGGGGGTTCCCCTTCCTCCCTCACTGCTCCACATGCATCCCTCCCAAAGCCACACACTCTATCGAGGAAGATGGGCTTACTTGATACAGAAGGACTATTCTCTTGTAAGGACATACAAGCAGCAGCGCTCCCCTGCTAGAACCTCCGAACAAGCCCTGAAGGAAGACAGGGAAAAGCCTGCAATGGATAGTGTTTAAAACAGCATGACCACTCCAATCAGTTTGTACCACTACTCTGTCTCTATTTTATTTTTCCAATGCACTATTATTCTCTGAAAGGAATTCTATTTACATGTTTTAGTCTGCCTTAATACTAGAATGTAAGCATCAACAGGGCAAGGATTGTCTCTCTTGTTCCTCCTCTCAACTACTCAATGTTGGCATTCCCCATGTATCTATACTGGATTCTCTTCCATCTACCCTCTCTCTCATCCTTTGGGTATAAATACCATATAGGTTAATGACAGATAAGTATCCAGTGGTGAACTTTCCCCAGAATGCCATATATACACATCCAACTACCTAACTGAAACAGAGATACTGAACAGGTACCTTAAACTTAACACATGTTCCTCCAACCCCCATACCCCCACTACAGTTCCTGACCTAGCTACACTTTAGGCAGCCTTCTCATGCTCAGTAAACGGCATCATCTTCTACAGATACTAGATAGTTTGAGACTTAAGCCAAAAATTCAGAACTTACCATTGATTACTCTCCTTCATATCCAAGCTCCTATCAATTTTACTTCCAGAATATCTCTAAATTCTAGCTCTTTCTCTGCATGCCTACTTTTACCAAACTATTTCCAGCAGTTTTTTGGTTTTTTTTTTTGCCTGGACTTCTACAGTAGTCCAGTTGGTCTTCCTGCTTCTAGTCTATACTTCTAGTCACAGTACAACCAAAGAGAAATTTTCACACCTAAAATTTGATCACCCCTCCACACACACACACACACACACACACACACATCTATTAATTTGCTTTTCCGATAATCAAGGTTCTGAACAAACCTACGTGGTCTGGCTCTGCCTACTTGATATTTTGAGGGGCAGGGGGTTCTCCTCATGTTTTTTTTTCCTCGTTTTGATTAATGTCTATCCCTCTCCTGTCCCCAACCAATAATGCTCCATGAAAGCAAAACTTCGATATACTGTTTATCGCTGGATCTTTAACATCCACGCAAGTACCAAATAAAATGAGCAGTAAGAGGCACCCTGGTTTTCCAGACTATAGGAGCTGCACCTAGAATAGTCTCTCTCCTTAGAATCCTCAAGGCCCTCTGATTGGGGTAAAGGGATACACTTCCGACCCTCTTGGAATGATCTGTCTCCTCCCTCTATTGAGAATCTAGGCAGAATATTGGATCAGAGTGTAACCCACAGTCAGAAAACCAGGAGTCAAATCCCAGTTCTTCCCCTCACTAGCTATGTAACTTAGCATCAGTGTTCTCAACTGTAAAACGGGGAAAAGAGCACCTACATACATACGTATAACTTATTTATTACGGTACCTCTTCTTGCAGGCTGCCAATTCTGTGAAATGAACCGGGGCAGGAACTTACCAGGTTGTTAAATGCCCACTGATTCAAGGAAACACAACACTCCTCGTCTCAACTTTTTGTCCTTTACCCTTTCTTCTACATGGGCCCCAATGTGCTAAAGAACCGGCTAGCTTTACGTTTAACCACCCAGGACTGCAGAACACACGCCGTATTTCCCTATCACGTTCTCCTCCCAGCCGGCCAGGCAGATTCACTCTCGCAAGGCGGGGGAACATCCCAGCCCCGCGGCTCCAGACGCGCTCGCCGCTCGCACATGCGCAGTAGTCCGTCCTTGTGTCCTTGGACGCCCACCTTCTCTCCTTTAACAATTTTTGTTAATCTTGGCGCGCCTCTGGGACAGTTTTTGCTTTCAATACTGAAATCAGCAGCTACGTGGAATTTAAATCACTTTGCTTTCACATCACTGTAGCACGCGCCCTTCATCCTGAGGAGTCTCTGACCAGGCGCCGCTGACTTGTGGCCCAGTTCTCGCGAGAAGGCGACTATCTCGCGGTATTTCCTTGTTTCCAGAATCCTTAGCGCGAGGCGGAAAAATACTCTTAGCTTCTGGTGATGCTGCAGTCTGACTAAGGCTCCCTCTCTCGATTTCTCTGTTGTTGTTTGTCCAAGGAAAATGGCAGCCCCCGAGCAGCCGCTGCCATTATCAAGGGGATGCCCGAGCTCCACTTCGCTTTCGTCGCCTCGGGGTGACCGAACCCTTCTGGTGAGGCATCTGCCGGCCGAGTTGACCGCTGAGGAGAAAGAGGACTTGCTGAAGTACTTTGGGGCACAGTCAGTGCGCGTCCTGTCGGATAAGGGGCGACTGGTAAGGGCGCGCCCCTCCCGAGTGTCCCGGGAAGGCCCTTGGACAGTGACCCGGGGAAGGGGAGCGCATACAGAAGGAGGAGGACAGAAACGGGTGGGGACGATGCGCTTGTGTGGCGGGAGCTTCCCCATCTTTCCTCTTTTGTATCAAAATATCTTGCGTGCAAAGTGAGGTTGTAACTGGCTCGAGTCTGGCTTAGTCACAGCACTGCGGAAAAGGGCAAGTGAGAACGGCAAAGCAGAAAGGAAAATAGCTTAGTTATGTTCCCTTTTCGGACCCATCCCGAGAACCTCTCAACGCTTCTCGATTTGGGGGTATTTCTTTTATACTCAGAGTACTCTTGCAAGTATGCAACAAGGGATTTTTTTTTTTTTAAATACTGGTTCATTTACAAGCCAGTGTTAAGTCATTCACCAAAATAGAGTTTAAACTCCAGCTGTCATTTAAGTAATCTCGATCCAAGATTTCTACTAGATTTTTGATAAGGAGGCTCGTGATAAAAAAATTCCCTATGGCATCGTCTAAAGAACAGTATTTTAAGACTGTTAAAAGTTCCTGCGCAGGAAGTTACACTATTGCTTTATTTTGCTTTATACCTAAAGGTGTTTTAGATGGATTTGTCTTCATTAAAATAGCAATAGTGCTGTTATCAGTGCTTTTAAAGTCTTCCCAAGTGATTTTAATGTTAATGCACAGCCAGAGTTGAGAGTCACAGAGTTAGAAGACCAGTTTTGATCCGTTTAAGTGTCGTATTTACCGACAAATACAAATAGAAGATTCTATATGGTTTACATTAAGTACAGTTAATTAGGTCATCTTGGATCAGATTAGACAAAATAGAATGTGTGATATGTTACTCAAGCCACTTCCAATAAGCATGGACAAGAACTCTTCCTTAGCATAATGATTCATTTACTTTTGACTTATTTTCCTGATGGTTTAGACTTCTCTTGTTGAACCTTATTACAAAGATAAAGCACAAAGGAAACATACACTTTGAGGAATGATTTCTCTGTTGGTAAACGTTTTTAAAGTTTGCATTGGGATGTATAAAGGAAAGTGTAAGATCTCTAGGTGTGTCATAAACGGGAGATATTATATATTTTTAGATGGTTAAGCATGATTTCCTATGTGTAGTAGAGGTTTTTAAACTTCTGGTCTGTTGAACTATTTGTAGATATAAAATATGCTATGTATGTATAAACCTTTGTCTGAAGAAGTTTGCATAGCTTTCATTTCAGAAGTCTGACCCCAAAAGTATTGAAAACCACTGCACTGAAGTTAATAATCAGTTAAATGGTCTCAATTTTCCAACCTTCCTTATGATTTTGTGAATGTGTCAAATCACTCTACGGATAAAATGTAAACTTCGTTATGGAAAACTGAAATTATTTTGGAAGTAATTTGTACCTTAACACCTTAATTGTTTTTCAGAAACATACAGCTTTTGCTACTTTTCCTAATGAAAAAGCAGCTATAAAGGTATGACTTTTTCTTTACTATTAAAGTTATCAATAATATTCTGTTATGTGATCTTGGTCCAAAAGTGGGAGGCAAGTTAAACTGTACTTTTTAAAGGCAGAAGGATTTGTATTACAAGCATTTGCCTGACAGGCTACATTTGATTTGTCAGTTGGCAGATCTTGCCTAGTGTTTAGGCATTGGGATGTAAGAATAGTAGATTAACTATAAAGCAAATTAAAATTAACTGCATATGTAATTAAAAGTAACAAATTCTAAGTGATAGATTTGTAACTATTTCTGTAACTTTTTACAATTTTATATACATATAAAATTCCAGAGATCATTTACAAAAGAGATAACCTTTCAGGTAGACCTCTAACGATTAGTTGGATTTTGAGAAGAATACAGGGGGAGATGGGCCTTCCAGGTTTAGAGAACACTAAGTAAAGCTGTGGGACGTGGAAATTTATAAGTGGGGCAGGAACTAAGGGTTGAGATGTAAATAGGACTTGCAAAATAGATTGAGTCTAAATTTGGATGGGAGAGAGGTATTGAATTGGGTTTAGTAAGTGGGCACTTGGTACTTTTGAGCTAGCTCATGATATCATCAGGCCTGTAAACTCTACGTGGTAGAGTTTATATCATGGCTTGAATGTGGAGAAATACTAGAGGTAGGAGACCAAATGGAAAGCTGTTACACAATGACGAAAGCAAGAATAAGCATCTGAAGAAAGCAACGAAAAGACAAAGGGGGAAGTAAATATATGCTTGGTAGAGACTGAGTTTGTAGATTTTATGATGTAGGGATTGAGAGAGAGAGAATAGTTCAAGATATTTGGACTGAGTTATTGAGTTGTTACATTAGCTGACTTGAGGAGCCAGAGTAAGAGGATGTTTACAAAGGTATGTAATGAATTAAAATGTCATCTTTTAACTTTGAGGAATTATTGGGCTGCTTCTATGTAAATATTTAGTAAATATTTAAAAATATTAGTTTACTGAGGCAAGGTCAAGAAAGGAAAGTTTCTTCAACCATGTGAATAGATACAATGAGCCAGGAGAGAAGACTAGGAGAGAGTAGTTAAAGTAGGAGAACTAGAAAAGAAATTATCATGGATGCAAAGAGAAGAGAGTTTTAAGAAGATGAGATCCTGTGTGATACAAACTGAAGAATGAACAGTCTATTGGTTAAGGACTTTTTAACCATGAAACAATAAAAATGACCTAAATTCTTATCTATAAGGAAAAGGGATACCTTAAATTTTAGTATATCCATATACTGGCTTGTAACTGAGAATGATGTCAAAGGGTATGTATTATATTAATGGGAATAATAACCCAGATAGAGTATATGAATAAAATTGTGAAGCATTGGGTATAATGGAACCTCAGATTTTTTTGAAAACTAATAGTATGTATACATGTTAGTATACACACACACACGAACACACAAAAAACATGGCAGAACTATACACCAATTTGTTAAAAAAATATCTTTCTCTGAGAGTGGGATTGTAGAAGACTTTCTCATTATATGTATTTTTATAATTATAGGGAATTTTTTTTTTCAGGAAAAAAGACCTTTTTTTAAACATAGTAAAAAAAATTGTAAATAAAAAATGATAATGAAAACATTGTTTTAGGGTCAAGATTAACTTGGAGGAAAGGACATGGAGCCAGTCATTATCTTGGATAATGTTTTTAGTGAAAGGAAAAGGTAAGAGATTAATGGCAGTGATAGGCTAGAGTCTACTTGACCTTATTGGTAACTGATAGATTAAAAAAACAAAAGGAAAAATGTTTAAGAACAAAGTAGGTAGCTGAGAGAGGCAGGGGGATTAGTTAACATTAAAAATGAGAAGCCATGAACCCTTGAGAATAAGAAAATGTGTGATACCCGTTTTGAGAGTAAGAAAGTTGAAGCAATTCAGGTTAGATGATCTCTATTTCAGGTAATTAAGGGTTTAGTGATAATGAAAAAGTCTAGAGTTCATTTAGGGTCTTGAAAATTATTGAAACATTTTAAAACTTGCTTTGTTTGATGACATAAGGAGTCAAATAAGGATACATAAAGATGATAGAATGAAATTGTAGTCCCAATTAAGGCATATATTTCCATGTATTCAAAAAATATTAAGTGCCTGCTATGTGCTAAGTGCTGTTTTAGGTCTTAGGATATATGTGAACAAAACAAAGATAACCTCATTGGAGCTCACATTCTCAAAAAGGAAGACAGACCATAAATAATAAACTTAATTGTTTAATATTTTAGAAGATGGTAAATGCTGTGGGGAAAAAAGAAAAAGTAGAGCAGTAAATCAGGAGTGCTGAGTGGGGAGGGATCAGGTTACATTTAGAGTGGTTAAGGTCATATTTGAGCAACAGTTTGAAGAAGATGAAGGGAGTTAACTAAAGGAATATCTGAGAGAAGTGCTTTCTGGTTAGACGAACAGCTGGAATAGAGGCTTTGGGGTGTGACAATGTTTAAAAGAATCACTTTGGCTGTTGGGTTGAGAATAGACTGAAGGAGAAGGGTAGAAACAGGGAAATCTGTGAAAATATTATTGTGGTAATTCAGCCCAGAGATGATGATTGCTTGAATCACAGTGATAGAAATGGAGGTAGTAAGCAGGGGTTAGATTCTGGATATATTTTGGAGATAGAAGCAAACAGGATTTCTTAATGGCTTGCATATGGAATGTGGGAAAGAAGCATTATGGATGATTATAAGATTTTTTTCCTGAATAACTAAAGGAATGGAATTATTGTCAACTGAAATGGAGAAGACTCTAGGTGAAGCACGCTGGGGTGGGAGAGAGTTTAGTGATTCAGTTTCTGAAACTGAATCACTGTTGACTTTGAAATGTTTCTTACACACCTGAGGGGAGCCAGCCATTATTTGGATATGTGTTCCTGGACTTCAGGACAGAAGTCTGGGCTGAAGTTATAAATTGGTGAATCATCAGCATAGAGGTGGTATTTAAACTTAGGATGCTAGAGTAGATCACCAAGAAAATGCACTTAGATAGAGAGGAAGACCAAGACTAGAGCTCTGGAGCATTCCAACATTAAGAGTGTGAGAAGACACAAGCCAAAGAGATTGAGGAATAGATACCAGTGAGCTAGGAAGAAAGCTATAAGAAAGTAGGGTGTCTTGAAGCCACGTGAATGACATATCAAGTGAGTGATCAACTATCTTAAATGCAGTAAAGTGAAGACTAAGAGTTGACCATTAGCTTGGCAATACTGAATTTGCGATTGGCTGCTATAGGCAATGTCAGTGGATTGATTAAAGCGTAAGACTGGTTGGAATAGGTCTGAGACTGAATGGGAGGAGAGGAATTGTAGATACAAGGTTTAGATAACTTTTTAGGCATTTTAGTGTGAGTAATAAAAAGAAAATTAGGATAGGAGAAATAGGAGTGTGTTTTTATACTCATGTGGATAATCCAATAGAGGACAGAAAATAATGTAGGTGAGAGCACCCCCCTGTACATTTCCAGAGAGTAGCTAAAGAAAGACCCTTGAAAAGAATAGATGGGATTTAGGATACAAGTCAAGCAGCTGGATTTAGATAAACACAGGGAGAGTTAATACATGGTAACAGATGGAACATAGAATATGGATGCATAAGCTGGTAAGTGGGGATTTATGGTGGGAATCCAAAATTCTCATCTTACCATGTCACTTCATTTGTCTGAAAGTAGGAAATGAGGTACTAGGCTAAAAGAATGAAAGAGGAATATTGTGAGGTTAAGGAACAAGGAGAAAGTAAAAAATGTTCTGAAATATTAGTAGAAAAAATGGACTAAGATTGTAGTATGTAATTGTGTGGCATCATTAGGGCCACCCTGACATTAGTGGTTGTTCTTATATTAATAAATTTAAAGTGAGGCGAGGCAGATTTGTTAATGATTATTATCTAGCCATTTTCGGTCTCCTGGGTATAAGCAGAGTTGACAGAGAGTTGGATTTAGCCAGATTTTTTTTTTTGCCAAGTTATAGGAAGCAGTTCTTTATAAAGTAATAAAGCCTTGGTAGCCTGAGTTTAAAAATAAGTAAGAAATAGCTAAAGTAATGATTACAACATTAACAAAAAAAAATACATAAATTATTTTTGTAAATAGTCTCTAACAAATCATTTTTGACACAATTATGAAATTTTTATTCTTCTAACTTCAGGCATTAACAAGACTCCATCAGCTGAAACTTTTAGGTCATACTTTAGTTGTTGAATTTGCAAAAGAGCAAGATCGAGTACATTCTCCATGTCCCACATTAGGCTCTGAAAAAAAGAAAAGGTATGTAGATACTCGGTTTCCCTAACATTTTTAAAGTGACTTTTAAATCAATTGTACAGTTATTGGATTGTTTTTAAATTAGCAAGTAAAAAATTTGAAACAGTAATGATACATTTCTCTATTAAATCTAGTACAGTAAAATAATACCTTTATTTTTGCTCCTGGTTATGCATTAGGAACTACAGTGTTGATTTAATATTAGAGATTAATAAATGTAAACTGGGAAGGGAGTGGGCAGAAATGAATTCAACTTCAACTATAAATGGAGGGATGGTAAGTAGTGTGAAGTCTTTGTATTAGAAATAGCACAATGTCATGAATGGGCATGGATTTTGAAATCAAAGACTGATATTTGATTCCCAGCTGTGACTCTAGTTATACCTTCACAAATTTGCTTTACTCTAGTGGTTCTCAATGTGTGGCCCCTAGACCAGCTGCATCATCTGAGAACTTGATTGAAATACAAAATCTTGGGCCTTAACTGAATCAGAAACTTAAATGTGTTAAGAGGGGGGAGGTTGTGGTAGGGTGGAGGAAGGCTCTAGAAGCCTAAGAGTTTTAATAAACTCTCCAAATGATTATGGTACACAATAAAAAAATTTGAGTACCACTATTTAATACCATGTAAACTTCAATTCTCTTTTTGGTCAATGAAAATTATTATGCCATCTTCGTAGGCTTGCAGTGTGCCCAATATAATAATAATAATATAGAAGGGATTCAGTAAAGGTTAATTCTAGTTCCATTTCTTTTTGTTGGTGTTTGCTTGAAAAATACTTGGAAATTTTTTTTAATGCAACTGTTTTATAATGCCATGTTTGAAAAGTATGCAGTTTTGCACTCTTTCTGAAGATAAGGTCAACTTTAATGCTGTATATCCTAGGTCTGATGACCCTGTTGAAGAGGATAAAGAAAAGAAAGAACTTGGCTGTTTAACAATAGAAAATGGGATTGCACCAAACCATGGGTTGGCTTTTTTTGTTTATTTTTTGTTCTTTTTCTTTTATATGTATACATATTGCAAATAAGATTATTTTTAAAATAAAGGTATTTTAATGTCCTGTATAGTTTTAATATGTTGAATAAACCTTTTCAGTTATGAGTTTGTCATTGAATTCAGTTCAAAGAAATCATCTACTAAAATATTTAAGGCTACAAGCTCTGATAAGAAATGCAGTACTTCATTTTTCTTTAATACAATCAGAATACAAGTTTCTTTTTAAACGTACTTATTTGAATCTTTTAGGAACAAGGTAAAAATAATAGTACTGTATTGTTTGAGCAATTTTGCATCTTACTAAGATACCTAACATGAATATTGATATGAAATTATTGAAACATGATAAGCATTTAAAATTCTTTTTTATATTTTAGGCTGACTTTTCCTCTTAATTCATGCCTCAAGTATATGTACCCACCACCTTCCAGCACAATCCTAGCAAACATAGTAAATGCTTTGGCAAGTGTGCCTAAGTTTTATGTTCAGGTAAGTAGAGTGAAGGTTATTTTCCTCAAAGTACTTATTTGTATAGCATGATCCTTTATTTTCCATGCTGATTCTCATACTTATTTACTTGTTTATGTTACTAGTCATCAGACTAATTCCAGACAGGCAATGATGTTACAGTATTTTGAAGGTAATAAAATAAAAATTACTAATTTCAAGTATGGGCTTTTATAAACTGTAGCATAAATAGGTACTATTAAATGGAAGCTAATTTGGGAAATGTCATCTCTGGTAATTCTCTGTTACTTTAGAATACACCTTCAGCATAGAGATTCTTAAAGGAAAAGGTATAGTGGACCCCTCAGCAAGTGCTTAAAAATATTCCCAGTAATAAGATACTACTTTGAAGTACAAAATATAGATGATGTTTAGTTTCTTTATTGTGCTTCTCCACGTTTCATAATTTCATAATAATCAGGGGAAAACATAAAAACATTTCAGTAGGTTTTATATTGCAAGAACATAACATTTTTAGTAATGGGAATAATTGTATTTGTAAAAATGACACACTTTAATAACGTTAATCTGAGTTCCCATTTTACCTTGTCCTACAATTATAAAAGCAAGAGATGGGGCTTCTTTTATAATAAATTAATCAATAGTGTTATTACAAAGATATTAGTACATAAAATATAAGATGTGAATTGAATAATTTTATAATAAATGATTTTAAGTGTTTTTTTTTTTTTTTTAACACTTTGAGGTGCTTCATCTTATGAATAAAATGAATTTGCCCACACCTTTTGGACCAATTACTGCACGACCTCCCATGGTAAGAAGCTCTTAGAACTTTTAAGGGTCAAAATGTCTCTTCCTGAGTGGGATTATTGAAGCTAAATTATACAAGTGTGGTAGCAACCTCTGATCTGAACTGAAAACAAGGAACAAATAGAAAGTAATGTGATAATAGAAAAGCTGAGAACTGAAAGTGAGGAAAGCCAGAATATGCAAGAAATGTTTTTGGTAATAGAGGCCATTATGTCTTCCAGTGTTGTCCAGTTCTTTAATTTAGAACACTGTGCCATCCTGTAAGATAATTACATTTAACTAAATTATCCAAAAATTCTGTTCTGATTTTGTTGCAAGTAGAACTTCACTTGCAAAAGACAAAAAGGATTGTTAATATTTTTATTAGGATTTACTGTGCAAATCTATCAGTAACTTAGATAGTAGGCTCTGCCTGCTCTTGAATAATTTTAGTTATTTTGCTAGAATACTCTTAGTATATAATAGCAATGCAAAATTACTTTGAGTGTTGACATGTAAATAGAGAATTCGTTTTGGGTTTGATTGCTTTTCTAATGAAATTACTATTAGCTTCATAATTTTTCTTTGTAACTTTAACACCTACTCAGCGCTTGGTATGTTGCAGGGGTATTAATTAAGGTTATGCTGGCTGCTGTTGAACAAAACTTAAATTCTTTGTCATTTAATACAATAAAAATTATTTCTTGGTCATATCAAGTATATTCCAAAAGCAGGGGAGAGGGATATTCTGCTCTACTGAGCCACTCAAAAACCCTGAGTTGTTTTCACGATGTACCTTCCTAGGATGATGAGGGCATTCACAGTCTGCTGGAAGGAACAGAATTATATGTGGGAGGTTTTTTGTGCTCCCATTCCACTGGCTAAAACTCAGTTAATTGTAACTGCAGAGGATGTTTGGAAATTTAGTCCAGCTGAGTGCCAAGGAAGAAGAAATAAGTTTTATGATCAGCTAGTAATCTGCCACAGGCAGTATTTCCAGAATACGTGTAGAATATGTAAAAGAATATTATGAGATAGAAATGAGAATCAAATATTCAAGTGGAATTGGCTTGTCTACTCCATAAATGTCATAGATTGCTATCGCATATTTGTTTTTTTCTTTTATTAGTATGAAGACTATATGCTGTTGCATGCACCTCTTCCACCCACATCTCCTAAGCCACCTGAGGAACCTCCTTTGCCAGATGAGGATGAGGAGTTATCTAGTAAAGAATCAGAATATGAAAGCAGTGACGATGAGGACCGACGGAGGTTTGTAATGTGAAATAATATTTGTTTTTTAGATTCTAAGAAACATTGAATGTGGGAAAGAGACTCTTGTTTTTCATAAATTTTGCATATAATTGTTCATAATTTGGGGTATAGAATTTGAGGATAGAATTTATCTATCCTCAGCTCCCCAACCTCTTACGCATATATAGTAGCTACAGATTGAACCCTAAGAATAAATATTAAGACCTAAGGGAAAATTTTTAAATTATGCATAATTTTTCAGATTAATGTTTATGGTATTACATAGTCAAGCCTCAATATTTGTGGATTTCAAATTTGCCTACTTGCTAAAATTTATTTGTAACCCCCAAATCAATACTTGCAGTGCTATTGTAGTCTTTCATGGACATAGACCATGGACATGTGCAGCATGGTAAAAAATTTGAGTCACTTGACACACAAGTTTCCAGATGAGGTCAAATAAAGTGACCCTCTACCCCTGCCTTCTTTTTTTCAGTTCTTTCACTAGAAACAAGTATCCTTTTCACAGTCTATTTGGACATCATCTTTTTCACATTTTTGAGCCTTTTGTTGATGATTGTGCTGTTTAAAATGGCCCTCAAGAATAGTGTTGAAGTGCTATCTAGCGTTGCTAAGCTCAAGATGGATATGATGTGCCTTATTAAGAAAATACATATTCAGACAATGCTGTTATTAAAAAAAAAAAATACACGTGTTAAATAAGCTTCTTTCAGGCCAGAGTTGTGGTGGTGTTGACTGTGAATTCAGTGTTAATGAATCAACAATGTATATTTTGTAAGGTGTCCTCAAACATAAACACTTATAAAACCAGGTAGTGTATTGATCAGATGATGAAATATTGTAAGTAGAGGCTTCCAGAAACCTAACTCTGAATTTCCCTAACGGCAGTGATTCAGTATTCACTAATTTGATGTTTGCAGTGATCTTATAGATCATAACTACCGTAAATAATGAGCATCAATTGTATTCATGTTTTGACACCGTATTCCCCTGGACTCTATTCACCTCAGAATAATTTCTAGAGCAATTCTGTAGGTTTTATACAAAACTATTCATAGTAATTACTGCAGATGAATTGTTCTTTTATTGGTTGTTCTTTCTTGACAATCTATACATAGTTTTTTAAAAGTTCTTGCAAAAAATGGTAAGTTGTTAATAATGTTCAGGTATATAAGGCACAACCTCGCTTAGGACAGGAATTGCCAGTTTTTTTATAGGTCCAAGGAGTAAATATTTTTGACTTTGTGATCCAGATGGTCCCTGTGCAGCTACTCAGTTATACACTTGTAGTAGGAAAGCCATGGACAATACCTAAATGAGTGGATGCAGCCTTGTTACAGCAAAACTTTATTTACAAAAACAGGCAGCCACCTGGATTTGGTCCTTGGCCTATAGTTAGCCAACCCCTAGTGTACAAGACTGTTACAGGCAAATGATGGAAATCTCAGAAAACTACATAGAAGTCAGGTAAAGAATGAGGGGTTGACAGGAGTCAGCACTCAGAGATTTTGGGCAACATATACAAATAATCAGCAGTAATTTGACTAATGAAGAGTATCTCTTAAACAGAGACATTTAGGGAAATTGGCAGTTCCTAATAGATGGTAACTTTAACTTGTTGCTAAATAAAGAATAAAGTGTTGCACTGGGTTAATTACTTAACCTCTATGAACTTTACTTTCTTTAAAAAAGTAATGGTAGTAATTAGAAATGCTATGTGTAGGCTGGCCAAACCTTTTTTTGTTTGTTTGTTTTTGTTTTGTTTATTTAGGTTTCCATTTAGGCATATAGTGTGAAATTCTGCCAATAATTCATCTTGAGTCATGAGAGAGACCATAGCCTTTACATGTACCAATCTCTGATTTCATGCTTCTCTATTATCTTTTGGAAATGTAGCAAACCTAATAAAAACCAAAAACAAACAAACAAACAAACAAACAAACCCCAAATGATACAGGTTCTCTAATCCAAAATTTGAGATGATACTGCATCTCTCATCCAAAAGTTTGAAATCTAAAATGCTTCAGAATCCAAAACTTTTTGAGCACTAGTATGACACAGCATGCATGGCTGGGGTAGTAACACCTTTGCTTTCTGCTGATTCACTTTACACAAACTTTATTTCATGTACAAAATTATTAAAAATACTGTATAAAATTGCCTTCAGGCTGTGTGTGTGTAAGGTGTATGTGAGACATAAATGAATTTCATGTTTAGACTGGGGTTCCATGCAGGGGTGGGGACCCTGCTGCCTCAAGGCCACATGTGGCCCTCTAGATCCCCAAATGCGGCCCGTCCGCTGAATCCAAACTTCAAAGAACAATCCCCTTTATTAAAGAAGGTTTGTTCTGTAAAATTTGGATTCAGTCAAAATATATATACTGTATATCATGTCATTTTATATATGCAAATATTCCAAAATCCAAAAAAATCTGAAGTCCAAAACACTTTGGGTCCCAAACATTTCAGATAAGCGATGCTCAACCTGTACTATTCCTTTATTCAGCAAATATTTATTGATTATCTAATATATGACTGGCATTATTGTAAAGCCTTGGTATACTTTGGGTGAATAACTAGTGGTTTTTGAATTTCTGCTCTCAAAGATACTAAAATGCCTAGACAAGATTTATCCTTAATATTAAATATTCATACTCTTAGTGGAGAAAAGCTATGTACAAGATGTCTATTGTCACTCTCTCATTGGTACTTGTAAGTTCCTTTGGAGTGTAGTATATTATGTATTTGAAAACTTTATTCTCATGTAGTTTAAGTTACCTTATTTATGTAATTGATTTGTAACAATTATGTACAAAATGCTTTTAAAGGGAATGCTTCAGTCCAGGCTCTGTTTAATAATTAGAGTATGGATTAAAATAATTTTACTGTGTTGGTAAGGTTTTTTAAATATCAGTCAAGCAAAGAACAAGAAAGTCACATAGATTGTATTTTATCTTGTTCAGCTGTTTGGCATGAAGTCTAGCCATTTCATTTGGATAACTAATAATCTTTATAATGAAACATTTTTTTAAATTGATAGGTTGTAATTCAGTAAATTTTAATTCCTTTAAAGTAATATGAAAGTTGAGCAAGGCAATTTAGAATTTGAACTTCTGTCAAATAGATTATCTCTTACTTGATGGCTTAGAATTTATACTTATTCCATATTCCAAATAAGACTAGTAAATTGTTTTATCTGTCAATTTATATGCCAAAATTCAAATTTAAGTTTAACAGAAACAGTGGTAAATAGCTTTGCTTCTAAATAAGGAAATCTTGTTTATCATCCCTCTCCTCAATGTAGAATGAACAAGCTAATGGAACTAGCAAATCTTCAGCCCAAAAGACCAAAAACAGTAAAGCAACGCCATGTGAGAAAAAAGCAAAAGATAAAGGATATGTTGAATACACCTTCGTCTGCTTCACACAGGTAATTTTATTTAGAATTATGAAATGAGGGTTGTTCATGTGTAATTTGTTTATGTGCTTAACTCACATCATTACTCAATCTGCCTTTTGTTTCCTGTTGGTCTGCTTGGTTCACCATTGGCTTCCTAGTTGCCAAATTTACAAGTTTTCATAATTCTCTCACAATTGACCAGCATTTGATACTATCAACTACCCTAGGTCTCAGAATTTTATTAATTTTACTCTACCATTCTGTTTTTTGTCTCCAACTTACTGCCTCTCTTCTGTTTTTAGTTCCTTCATTTCTTTCTGTCTCTCTCACTGCCCCTCCTTTCCCCCTTACACTCTCATCTTTTTTGTGCATTCCATATGCTTCTGTCCATGTTTGTCTTCTGTTCATAAATTTATATTTCTTGTTAATCTCATCATTTTTGTGATTTCACTTGTTGTAGCTAATAAATACTAAATCTCTCTCTAGATTTAATCTCTGTCCTGAGACCGAAAGTCTTTATTTCCAGCTTCCTATCTGCAGACTCAAAATGTCTTATAGGCACTTAACAATAGTGTCTAAAATGAAACTCATTTACTTTCCTTTCACTATCTCTTGCTTTTTTCTCCTCCTGCATTCACAGTTTTGATAATGGAATCGACAATATGTTTATGTAAAATTATTTAGTTTCTCCTAACTCCATTACCTAATATCCAACATTTTTCAAATTAAAAGTACCCACCAAATAAAAATTCATGTATCTTAACTTGACACACAGGACCCACCAGAGTGCTTTTAAATATTTATTTATTTTATTTTATTTTTTTTTTTGAGACAGAGTCTCACTCTGTTGCCCAGGCTAGAGTGAGTGCCGTGGCGTCAGCCTAGCTCACAGCAACCTCAAACTCCTGAGCTCAAGCGATCCTCCTGTCTCAGCCTCCCGAGTAGCTGGGACTACAGGCAGGTGCCACCATGCCCGGCTAATTTTTTCTATATATATTTTTAGCTGTCCATATAATTTCTTTCTATTTTTAGTAGAGGTGGGGTCTCGCTCTTGCTCAGGCTGGTCTCGAACTCCTGAGCTCAAACGATCCGCCCACCTCGGCCTCCCAGAGTGCTAGGATTACAGGCGTGAGCCACCGCGCCCGGCCTTAAATATTTATTGAATGTGTGGTAAGGTTCTGTGTGAAATAATGTGTGTGGTTTGAAGAATGCTTCTAATGCTGTCTTTTCAAACAGTGAGTTAATAGTCTTATAGGCAATAAATGATATGCATGGATAATTACTGCATTAACAATTATAATACATGACATAAGAAAAAGATATAATCTATGAACTGAATGGTTGTGAGAAAAGAAAGGTCATAGCCAGTTGAGAAATCTGAAAAGGTTTTAAGAGAGAAGAGACATTTGACCTGGTCCTTGAAGGATGAGACGCAAAACTTAGACAGGGAAAGGATATCTTGGTAAATGGAAAAGTAAAAGGGAAATTTCCAGAGGTAAGAAAATTTGTTGAATAGGGATAAAAATGATGACAGGGAAAGCTAAAATGTTGTGGAGAAATTTGCCTTAAATTTTACGTTAGGGACTTTGAATTTACTGAGGAAGCCATGGGAATGCCATTGATATTTAAAAAATTAAGAATTCCCTTTGAACTGTGCTATCTTATAATAAACTTCATAGGGATAAGAAGATTTGGGATGGCGGTGAGGGCCATAGTTATGCAAGAATGTTGTTAGATATAAATTAACTTTCCACTGTATTTTGGCTATATTGTTATAGTCCAGAAGCTGCCAATGAAATATTTGTTATTAAGTATGTTTCATTTGAAGTGTGTTGCCCTTTTTTTCTTTAATCTCTAGCAGTGCTGAATAATAGAAATAAATAATGTGAGCCACGTTAAATTTTTTAATAGTCACATTGAAACAGTGAAAAGAAACAGATGAAATTAATATTGCTAATATGACTTATTTAACTCATATCCAAAATATTATTTCAGCGTATAATCAATATAAAAAGTTATTGAGATTTTACTTTATTTTTTCATGCAATGTCATTAAAATCTTATGTGTGTTTTATACTTATACCATATTTTAATGTGGACAGCAACATTTTAATTGCTCATTGGCCATATGTGACTGGCGGCTACTCTATTAGTTATCGTAACACTATCATATAGTGTATAAAATATAGTACATTAAAAATGTTTACATTAAACATAGAATGAGCTATTTTCATATATTTATAAATATCCTGAGGTTTAGGATTAATAGGTCCTTTTTCTGTCATTTATGTAGTGACTTTATACAAATTATTAATATCCCTTAACCTCAGTATTTTTAATCTTTAAAGTAGGAATTTAATAATACCTATATTTGAGCATTTGTTAGGCTTTGTTGAAGTATTAAATCTAAGTCACTTTGTGTGATATCTATAGTATAGTGAATCGTTTTTCAGTGTTAGCTTTTTAAGGATTTTATTTGCAATTACAAACTAACGTCGTGATTGTTTTTAAATAGCAACTTACATCCAGTGCTGTTACCTTCAGATGTATTTGACCAACCACAACCTGTAGGTAATAAAAGAATTGAATTCCATATATCTACTGACATGCCAGCTGCATTTAAGAAAGATTTAAAAAAGGAACAGAATTGTGAAGAAAACAATTATGGTAAGGATATTCTTGTTCTTTCATATGCTGAAATTAGCTTTTTGTGTTAGAGTTAAGTTTTTATATAATGTTTTTGTATTTTAGTAATTGTCAACTTTTAAAATATGCAGTTAGGTCTTCCTCAATATGATGGACTAATATCCATTTTCAGTTTTTTTATATAGTTAAAATAGATGCTAAGTGGCAAGATTTTCACTGTTACCTTTTGCTAGTAATGATCTCTAGAGTGAAATTTAGTGGTTTCTGTTGGTGTTTACACTAAAAATAGAATAGTGTCTTGCAGTGCGACTCTCTTTTGAGTTGTATATTTCACGTAAATTTTTTTTTATTCAAAAGACAGGGAAGATTCTTTGCCAAAGATACTATTCTTAAGTTTAAAAATAATGTATTGATTTTTTTTTGCTTGTTTTAGCCATTAATTTGATATTATGTTGTTATAGTGTTCTTTTGTTGTTTAAATCTTTGAAATTTCAGAAATAATACACATTTTTAGAAAAGTAATCAAAACAGAAACATATAAAGTAAACTTTTCAAAAAGTTAAAATTCAAACCGCACTCTCTTTTGTCCCACTACACAGAGGTAAATACTGTTAGTAATTTGGTGTGTATATATGGATGTGTCTGTGTATATCCTTCCAGACCTTACATGTATAAACACATTTTTCTCTTATTTATCATTCACTCAATAACAACTTATTGGAAGTTAGTTTTATAGTGGCTCTATGGACAAGTTAGGCATGGTCTCATCTCTTTTGGAGTTTACAGTCTAGTGGGGGTAGCTTACTATGTTAAAACATAAAAGCATATACTTTATTTTTTTATGGCTTCATAATTATCCATAGTATAGGTTGTTTCCATTCTTTACTATTACAGAAAATAATGGAATGTACATTTTTGTACATTAATCTTTGAGTACTTGTGTAAATATAGGATAGAATTCTAGTAAGTATTGCAAATGTAGTAAATGAAAAACAATAGCTAGTTTTAATTCCTGTCTCTGACAGTTAGTGAGAACACATTGCCTTTTCAGATAGCTCCTTTCTTGTTTCAATATTTATGTTTTTATTATTCTTAGTTTTTTATATCATGGCTAGTGACCCTTTGACACAAATTTTTATTTTTAAACTTAATTTACTCAAAGATTTATAACTTGATGAGATGGGGACAGTCATCCCATTATGCATCAGTGTCGAAGCAATATTGAAGTACCAGTGGAAGCAATTTAAACATTTTTCTGTTTTTGATGCCTTCGGGTCACAGGATTCCTGTTTATACAACCTTTTGTTTTTTCTTTTACGTTATAAGGAGACTTTTATAATCTGAAATGTAACATATTCTTTGCATCATTTTCACAGACTCTTTAGAGCTTTTTTTGTTTTTGTTTTTTAGGTGGTATAACTAGAATGTTTGTAGTAAATGCTTAACCCTATCCTTCCAAACTCTTTTTTCCAAGCTAGTTTAATTCTTGCTGCTGCTAAAATTCATATTTTATGAATGAAATTCAGTGTTGCTATCTAAAAGAAAAAAGTTGCAGTGGTTTTGAATTTTCTTAATTGAATGAGTAATTTCTTAAATGTTTAAATACTTGTTTTTCTTCACTACTTACAGGATCAAGAGAAGAATTGGCTTTCAAGGGAGTTAATAGATTTTTTTTTTTTTTTTTTTGGTATTTTCAAATGGAAATGTCTTATTTTATGATGTTTATTCCAGTGTAATGTGCTGATCTTAACTTTTTAATCATCATTGAGAAGGTTGAAGGTTGTTTCACATATTCTGATGTGGCGTTAGTCTTCATAAATGTATAAATAATCTTGGGAGAACAGATCCCCGTAACAGAATGCCTTTGTTAATTATGTCATTTATTTATTTAATTGAAAATTTCTTTTTGTTCACACAGTTATTAATACTTCAGAGTAGGTAGGTTAAACAAAATACCTGTTACTGACCCTGAAAGCATGCACACTGTCCACCCACTGAACATTTTCATCAGATGCCCCTCTGGCGCCTCAAACTAAATGTGTTGAAAGTGAATTAATTTTCTTTCACATTTCAGGCCCTCTAAGTAGCATCACACAGGAACCATTTGGGTATCTAGCTATTGTCTTTGGCTGTTTTCGTGCTTCAGTGGCAGAGCTGAATAGTCATTACAGAAACCATATGGCCTATGAAGCCTAAAATACTTACTATTTGGACCTTTATAGAAAAATTTGCCTATGCCAGTTCTAAAACATTGAGAAATACCAAAGCATTTTAGGGCCAAAAATACTTACTAAATTAAAAATGGAGGGATAAAACCTCAAAAGCTATTTTGAAGTGAGAGATTTTTAATGGCTGTTAATGTTGAACTTAGATTTGCCTGCTACTGAAGTTGATGCACCAAATATGGGATTTGGAAAAATCTTCCCCAAACCTAACTTGAACATCACAGAGGAGATTAAAGAAGACTCTGATGAAATGCCATCAGAATGCATTTCTAGAAGAGAGTTGGAAAAAGGCAGAATTTCTAGAGAAGGTAATGTCATGAAATAAATAAAGCACATAGTCCATTTTTCATTTCTTTCACTCTACAGAAACAAAATAAATTTGTATCATATCATTTACCTTTATTTAAGGCACATACTTCAAAACATCTCTCCAGTTAATGTTTGTAATCTTTTTTGTTTTTTAATACTCATACTTCATAGGGTAGAATATTCCTTTCCATACAATGTTTCCCATCTATATTTGTTTGGAAAAAATTTTTTTCATTTCTATAACATTTATATGGCATTTAAGACACAATTTATATATACCACAAGTCTGGAGTTACATATTCATGAAACAGTTGATAGATCATCACAAATACTGTGTCTGAGATACATGCAAAGTATGGAAAAAAAAAGTTTGTGATTAAACATGTTTCAGGCTTTTATATAAAATAATATAGTTTTTTATTTCTAAAGGATTTTTACTGTTTTAGTATATTTTAAGAAAATATTTAGAGGTTTTAGATTGGTGTATAACACAAAATATTCCCTATAATAATAGGAAATAGACTTGCAACTATTTTTTTATTTTACTATATTTTATTTCCAATAAAATTCCAATAGCAATTTTACACAACATCTGCTTGTCAAGAGCAGATTACTGACATTAAGTAGGAGGAGCTATAGAGGGGTTTGCAGACCACAGTTTGTCTGAAATACCTGATTATTGTATCTGAGTACTTCATTCTTGCATTTGAATATGAAGGTGGCTGGTGGTTTGAGAAATTCACTTTTAGCACAGTAAATATACAAACGATTGATAACAGATATGCTTTTTAGTCTTTTTAATAAAGCAGCTCATCTTAAAGGGCCATTAATAGTAGATACTTTATTGGACAAATTTTAGTTATATTAGGTGCCTGAAATTTTTAGAACAAAAGTTAAATTTTTTTTATATAATCAATTCAGATTTTTAATGAGTATTTTTATGCTCATTTGTAATATTGTTACTAAGTCCTATGGTTTTAACATTTTTGTAAGGCTTATTTTGTCTATGCAACAGTAATTTTTGAATGTTACAGGTTTTTTTTTTTTTAAATTGGTGAAAACATTTTAATTTTTTACCCTTGTTTTGTTTTTAAATAAGAAATGGAAATGCTTTCAGTGTTCAGAAGTTATGAACCTGGTGAACCGAACTGTAGAATTTATGTAAAGAATTTAGCTAAACATGTCCAAGAAAAGGTAAGTTGCAGTTTATAAGTTGATTTTTTTTCCATTATGTAAATGAAAATAATTTGAAGGTTTTATAGTTGATACGTTAGTGTTTTTAAAAGTCTGTATGAAACCACCTTTAAGAGTATTTTTTACTCTTCAGGGCATGCCAGATTGCTTAATATTTTCAGGTTAATATTTTATTAAAGTAATATTTTCATAGCTTGGAATTAATTTCTTAGGGCTGCCATAACAAATTATCACAAAGTGAGTAGCTTAAACAACAGATACATTGCCTCAGTTCTGGAGGCTAACTCTGGAGGCTAAATCTAGGGTGGCAGGATTGGTTCCTTTTGAGGGCTATGAGGGAAGTCTGTGTTCGGTGTTTCACTTCTCCCACAGCTTCTACTGATTTGCCACCAGTGTTTGGCCTTCTTGGCATGTAGTGGCAGCATCACCCCAATTTCTGCCTTCATCTTCATTCATATAGTGTTCTCCCTGTATGCATGTCTATGTCCAAATTTCCCCTTTTTGTAAGGCCACCAGTCATACTGTATTAAAAAGCCTACTTTATTCCAAATGTGACCTTATTTATTTATTTATTTATTTTAAATGTATTTCCTGGCTTCCTTATTTGTCTTTTTCATGTTGCCATTCTAGGACCTTAAATTTATTTTTGGAAGATATGTTGACTTTTCATCAGAAACACAACGGATCATGTAAGTGACAGTGATAATCTCAAATTATTTTGTTTTTATCTGTTAGGAATTTATCTTTTTTAATCCAACATTTTGCTTTCAGAGATAAAAATTATACGAAGAAGTTGATGTATTCTGTTGCACAATGAATCTTTTGGATGTCTAGAACAGAGGTTGACAAACTTTTCTGTAAATGGGCAAATAGTAAAAATTTAATATTTTTATTTTATTGCAGAACGTACTGTGTCTGCAGCTACTCAATTTTGTAGTTGTAGTGTGAAAGTATCCATAAATAATATCTAAACGAATATTCATGGCTGTGTTCGGATAAAACTCTTTACAGAAACAGACTTTGAGATAATTTCTTTGTCCCAATTCTCCCTCTAGAGCTGTGGTTCTGACTTTAACATCTCAAACTTTAAACATTAACTCGAGAGCTTAGTAAAACAGTTTTCTAGGTCCATCCGCAGAGAGTCTGGTTTTCTAGGTTTCATGGGTAAGGACCACAAATTTGTGTTTCTAAAAAGTTCTTGGATGATGCAGAAGCTGCTGGTCCAGAGACTCTACTTTAAAAACCATTGTTTTAATGATTTATCCAGGAATATATAGCAATGAGGCAAAATTTTTAAAATTCTTATGGTGGCAGTAAATTCTCATCTTTTAACTGAACTGCATTATGCCAGGCTCCCAATTTTGTGAAAACAAAAAGGAGGGATGTGATTTGTAAATGACATAAAAGCTAATGTTTGGAGTTAGAATTTTCATTCTTTAAAATTCCATATATGTTAATTCCAAAGTAAGAAAGATTCCTTGTCATATAAATTAAAAGTAGGAAGAAATAGAAAAGATACGGTAAGAGACTTTTGAGTGGAGGTAAAATAGAGAAGTGACTGTAACTAGTTAATTTTGTTTTAATTATCAAGTGAAACCAGTGCTTTTAAAATCTCATTTGGCCTCTATATCGTTTTATATAAGTATGCACAAATAGAACCAGGTCTTAAAATTCTCTATTTACACTCATTAGTGGCAGATCTCTTTTCTTATCAGGATGCCAAAAGTCTTTTTTTTTTTTTTTTCTGGCCATGCAAAATACTGGGTGGTTGTTGTCATCTTTGAGTCATGATTATTAAAAAAGGAAAAATAGTTGTATGTGCATATGTATATATAAATACATGTGTGTGTATGTGTAGATATGTACATTCTTTCAATTTCCAGTAGTGCCTGTAATTAGAATTCAAGGGAATAGAGAAAGCTGTAGACATCAAAATAAGTTATTTCCCACGAGACTAGTTATGTGATTTTTAACATTTTAGTACATTTTTTAATTGATACTTTTTTATATTTTATATTCTTTTGCTGGTCCCATAGACTAAATAGTAGGCACTATTTCAGTTGTAAATTACAATCTGATTTTTCTAATTAGTTTTTGAACATAATTTTCTCTCAAAAATTTTGAAAAATGAGTACACTGTGAAATAGAAAACTATATTAGGTTTTTGTTTCTGTCTCTGACTTTAGACTTTAGCTATCTGCTCTGAAGAGTCCCTCAGTCTCTGTAGGCATCACCTCTAAAATGATGATTTTGACTAGATAATCAGGTTCCTTCTTTCTCTGCAATTCTATAATTGCTTATAATAATATAATGAATTCTATAATTGTTTACAATTGGCTCCTGTCAGCCCTTCTATTTTTGGTTGTATAATTTGTTTTTTGTCACTTGAGCAGACAGTACTGAAATGACTGCAGAATACTTTTAAAAAATAGAGAAATGAAATAAAAACTTAAGTTTGCTTTTATAGTTACTTGTAACATAATTTTAAATCACATAAATACATTTATGATAGTTAAAAAAATAGATATATAGATACATCATCAAACTCATATTTACCTATTTGTAGAATCAATTTTAGAATAGAATACAAAATATAATTTTAGAAAAACTGAAGAAGTAATATGCTAATTAGAGAGTATAGTCACTTTTAATTTGAAATAGCAAAATTTAAATTGTGCAACACATTTTCATTTACTTCGTCAAAATTGACATTCTTTGAATCAAAACTACTCTTTCTTCCTTGACTTCTAGGTTTGATATACGCTTGATGAAAGAAGGTCGCATGAAGGGACAAGCTTTTATTGGACTTCCAAATGAAAAAGCAGCAGCAAAAGCCTTAAAGGAAGCTAATGGATATGTTCTCTTTGGAAAACCCATGGTGGTTGTATCCTTTAAATCAATCTGTTTCAAAACTATATAACTTTTAGAAGAAGGATATCACTGACACTAATTTTTGTTATCCTTTAGAAATTTCAACATTGGAATTTTAGCTTAAGATGTTCAGTTATAGTTAAACATGGCTTAGCTGAGTCAGATGAAAGATAATTTAGATTTTTATTGGAAAATGAAAGAACTTCAGCAGCATGAGGTGGTTAAATTTCAGCCAAGTTTAAACTTTTATGCAACTCAAAGTATATACTCATGCTAAGCCTAAGAGACTAGAGTATACAGAAATACATTTGGAGTCATTAAATAAAGAACTCATTATAGTTTTATTTAAATGTGTAATTCACATTTCTACTTGAAAATTTTAATAACCAGAATGTATCACTGATTAACCATCTTGCTTTTAGTAGTTAATGCAATTTGAAAACTAGAAATCTGTAATGTAAGTAAAGAAGCAAGGTCCAGGTATAAAAAAAAATAATGACTATAAAGAAAAGATTAATTTTTTTATTTCCCTTCAAAGTTATGGATGTAAGCAGGAGGCAATCAGACTTTACTCCTACCCTACATTACAAAGTTTTTGCTAATTATTTAGAAAAGATTAACATCATGTTCGTGAAGGAAACCTTAATTTTAAAATATTAGCAATTTGCTCGATCTGCTAGACCAAAACAAGATTCTAAAGATGGAAAAAGAAAGCATTAAAAATTAATAAAGGTAAGTGTGCATAAAACATAATAAAAAGACAACTATTTCTTGAGATAAAATTAAAGAAGGATAAAATCCTGATAGAGTAGTAATTCGGGTGTCTTTTAAGATTTTTTAAGGAAATATCTATGTAGTTAATTTCCATTAAATTTCAAAATTATAATTACAGAGTAAAAAGCTCATTTATATGTAAAAATTAAGTTTGGAGAATGAATTTTATAAGGGGAGCATGTCTATTACTCTTTACTTTTTCTGCCTAGAATAAAACAGTGGTTCTTAAACTTTAACGTGTATTACAATCACTTGGAGAGCTGATAAAACAGATTGCTAGGCTTCTTCTCCCTTCCCCCCAAGAATTGCTCATTAAGTAGGTCTGAGGTGGGGACCTAGAGTGACCCACAGTTCCATGTTTCCCGTGACTGAGGGGTTTCCCAAGAGGCTGGACTTTCAGTGCTGAAATGGGAAACTTGCCAGTCAGGACAAGTTGGTCATCTGTGGTGACACTTGAGATTTTTGCATAACTAATGACCCTTGGTAATGGTAAGGCATCTATCTGGTCCAGGGACCACACTTTGAAAACTCCCAAGGTAAACATTTAAAGCTAAATTTTCTAACTTAAAATTCAATAGTGCTAAATATATAAAATTCATTGCTAACACACTTGATGAAAATGTTGGTGGAGTTAAATCTTTTGTCTTTGAAACAAGTAATTTTCATATATACTTACATAATTTAATGATTAAAAATGATAGAATTAAACACTTAATATTTCAAAGTTTGTGTTTAAGAAATGAGTGGAAATATATTCTGTTTTTTACTTTAAATCTTCTTTTGTAAACTGGAAGAACATGAAGTAAATTGGTCAGAATTACTGGTGTTTAGCTGAAGAAAATAAGAGAAAATTAAATAAGAAAATTTTCCTTAATTTTTAGTCCCTCTGTGAGGTGCTTGAATATTTGAATTTTGTTATATTTATACTTGGGTAGTCAGAAGTCTTATAAATACCTTAGAGGAAAAATTAAATAATTTCAGTTTGTATTTTAAAACATCATTTATTTATAAATCCAATGCTGAAAAATAAGAAAAAAAATTAAACTGCATTCTGCTGTTCTTCTTTAGAAGCATTCCTGCGTAAATACTGCTGTAATACTGTCATGCAAAGTGTATCCTTTCTTGTCGTATCCTTTTTGGGGCAGCTTTTTTTGTTTTTTGTTTTTTCCTAGAAATGTTTGTCCCTCTCCCACCTATTGATTCAGATTAAGCTATACTTTTTTATACTTTAGTCAGATGAAATATTTCTAAATTTATTTGTGTAGATTGAACAAATCATTTATGTGTTTTTTAGATTTGTTGTTGAATTTTTTATACTGTCCTTTAGGTTATATAATTTCTCCCAAGAAAGTTAGTGAATCAGGTCAACTTACCTGAAGAATGTATGCATTTGCCTTTAATTCAGAATGTGGTCTTGTTTCTTCTATTTGTGTATTTCCTAAACCTAATTCAGTAATATAGGCTTTCTGTTTTATGGTACATCTGGTTTAAGTGTTCTATATAATGTATTGTTAAATTTGATTGGGGAAGGGAATTTTTTTCTTTTAAAATGTCCATGTAGTGAAAATTAAAATAGCTGGATTTCTATGTAAATTCTAAATGAGAATAGCAGACCTCACATCTGAGGTCTTATTACTGAAATCTCTTTTGGCATAGATAGCAAGTAGAAGTATCTCTGTTCTTTCCTTTTTCTAAACAAATAAACAAAGAAGAATAAGAAAAAAATAACAGAAGGGAGAAGATATAAGTTGACTCGTGAAAAGAAAAACAATCCTGATAGATCATAAGAACAGTGGTCTCCAGACTGGTGGATGACCAGACTGACCCAGAATAGTGGTTCTCAATCTTGGCTGCACATTGGAATAATCTGGAAACTTTTAAAAACATACTGCTTTAAAAAAAAAAAAAAAAATCTTAAAAGAATATATTGATGCCTGGTTCCCTCCCTCATAGTTTTGATTTAATTGGTTTGGAGTACAGCATGGATGCTGGAATTTTTGAAACCTCTCAGTGTGATTATAATGTACAGGCAAGGTTGAGAACCACCAAGGAAGAGTTTTTATGCATAAAGATTCCTAGACTCCATCCTGGAACTAATATATCAAAATCTCTGGGAATGAGATCTAAGAATCTGATTTGAAAAAGTATCCAAGTTTCCTTAGTAATTTCTAAGGATTGAATAGTTTACATACTACTTTGTTTGAGTAAAATGGTTAGACACCTCATACCAACCTAGCCAGCCATCCTACCTTTTATAAGTAGGAAAATAAAGGATTGGAGCCCGTACATTTCTTTGAAAATTATTAGTACTATTAAAATAACTCAAAATTATGTAAATTATCATTATTACCCTAAAAGCACAAAAGACTATATAGATATTGAAATTGTAATTATTTTTCTATAGGCATAATTAACATTTTTTTAAATATTATGAATAAGTTTGTGTATAAGTTCATTTAGGTAATTAAATTTTGTTGTACTGACATGATTCACTAATTTTCCTAATATCAATGTTTTAGTTATTTTTAAATAAGCTGTTTTATAATTATGATTATTTTAATGGACTTTTATGGTGTTTTAGGTTCCTTTTGAATTCCGTATCTTTCAAGTGCTTTCCAACTTTGAGGGGAAGAATTTGACCACCTGGACTATGGAACTGTGCGTCACAGCTTTGAAAGTGTATTTAAAAATTCAGTCTATATGCCTTTAAATCAGTTTATTGGAACTATATTGCCTGTATTTTAATGACCTTCCTCAAATATAATAAATTATTTTCCTCCAGTAACGTAGTATTTGAAATTTTTCTTTATATATCCTTGCCCTAATTTCATACTCCATTTTTGTACCCCCAGATCTGTCATCTATCAGAACATCATTCAAAGGTGAAAATATTTCCCATGTGAAATTACTGTTTCCTTAGTGAAATTAGTTTAAGCTGTATGTAAATTAGAAAAAGTTTTGATATTTTTCAAGATTTGTTTTTATTGCTGCTCTCCTGAGTATATAATAACAGCTTCTCCATAAGTTGCTGTCTAAAAGCTCGGATCTTCTGTAAAAATTGTGTTGTGATTCACAGCTTATTCCCTTTTACTTAACAATATTATGAAGTGGGGAGAGTAAGAACATTAAAGATAGGAATTAGAAGTATGAAGAAGTGAACCCTGGAACATGCCAATGTTTAGATAAAAAGTAAGTAAGGAACCACTAAAGAAACTGAGAAGGAATAGCTAGAAGCTAAATGAAGAAAGTTCTCAAGCAGGAAAGGATGATCAAATATTAATACTATGTTAGCTCTGTTGAGGCAGAAAAGAGTGTTTAGGATTAAGCATTGGATCAAGCAACATTTGTGACATTGACCTTGGCAAACTGATTTGATGAATCGCAGGAGTTAGAGGAGGTATCTAAGAGAATGATAGAGAGGAATTTACTGTAGTGAGAATTGAAGACAATTCTTAAGGAGTCTTGCTTTTCAAGGAGATGTGAGAAATGTATTGTTGTTCATGGACGGTAGTGTAGTATCATGAAATTGTTTGTTTTTAAAGATTGAAGATATAGCAAGTTTGTATGCTAATGGGACTGATTATTGAAGAGAAAAGACGATGTAGGGAAGAGGGATATTGCTGGAGCTGTATGTCTAGTATATAAATAGAAAGTTTAGTTTTAAAAATAGTCACACAGGTAGCTCATTAGTTACAGTAGGATGAAGGACAGATTACGTAGGTCTAGATGTTTGTAGTTGGGTAGATAGGAGCACATCAAAGTTTTGTTATATTTTTTCAGTGAAGTAGGAAGCAAGTTCATGAAGAGGGAGGAAATCATGAAGGATTGAGAAAAGAAAAGGAAATGTAAAACAGACACTAGAAAAGTAGGAGCGTAAACATACCCTTAGAAGGAATGCTAGGTAGTACCTAAGTACCTACTTTCACTTGCAGTCTGTGGTTGATAATTTAAGAGAGATCAGTCAATGTAGTTTTGTGTTTTTTTCCAGTATGGCATAGATGCCATCACTGAGTAGGCACAGAGTTGAATTTAAAGAAAATTGAGATTTCCCTAGGTGAACACAGCAAAGTTGGAGATGAGCTAAGGTGTTGATATATTCAAGAGAATGATTATAAAGGAGGGACATGGAAAGTAATCTAGATAAAGAGTGAAGTGAGAAAATAAGAGTGAGGCACAGTAGAAAATGGTATGATCAATTGTAGATTACAGTAGGGTTGACGATGTCTTTACTTGAGGTAGGAGCTACAAATTTGGGAGATTGAAATAATAGGGTGACTGAAATTGGGAATATTAGAATACAGTACTTAATGCTTATGAGTTTTAAGATGTGGAGATGGGAGTAGGGTAGAGGTAAGGTGATAGGAGAAGATGAATTCCAGAAATTGATATGCTAGGGTATTGAAAGGATTATCTAAGTGAATTTTTAAATCTCAGAAGAAGCTATGCTGAGTACTTACAGTAATTATTTTATCTTTACCACCTTAGAAGGGGATAGCACTTCCCTTTGTGAGTAATGGAAAGTTCTTTAATGTGTCGACTATAAAATGTTCCATTACATTTAATTCCCTTTACTAATGCATATAAAAATATAGTGACCTCAGTAGGCTCGTCCAATAGAGATGAGAGCTAACCCCAAGTGTCAGACACCTAAGATTTAGAACTAACAGGTGTTAGGAGGAATAGAGAGTACTTACTCCAAGTACATAAGCTACTAAATAGTCTACCCTGACATTGCCTAAAAACAAACTGTATTAGAGATACAGCATTCACAGAAAGGTAGTAGAAAATCTTAAAAAATGAAAAAAAATTCAGGTATTGAAAAAATCGGGAAAGAGACCCTGTGCATAACAAATAAGGTTTATGACAATGGGAGAAAATGTAGGAAATTAAGATTTTAGAACATCTATGATTAATATACAAAGACTTGAAGCATTTATATCCATTTTAAAAATATTAGAAATGGGGCAACGTTGTCTGGTTCCAGTTCTAAGTGAGAATGCTTTCAATTTTTCCCCATTTAGTATGATGTTGGCTGTGGGTTTGTCATATATGGCTTGTACCATTTTTAGGTAGGCCCCGTCTATGCCTATTTTGTTAAGCGTTCTTATCATAAAAGGGTGTTGAATTTTGTCAAATGCTTTTTCTGCATCTATTGAGAGGATCATATGGTCTTTGTTTTTGCTTCTATTTGTGTGGCAAATTACATTTACAGATTTTCATGTTAAACCATCCCTGCATCTCTGGTATGAAACCCACTTGGTCATGATGGATTATTTTCTTGATAAACACCTGGATTCAGTTTGCTAGGATTTTGAGAATTTTTGCATCTATGTTCATAAGGGTTATTGGTCTGTAGTTTTCTTTTTTTGTTGCGTCCTTTCCTGGTTTTGGTATCAGAATTATGTTGGCTTCATAAAATGTGTTGGGGAGGATTCCATCCTTCTTGATGTGTGGAATAACTTTTGTAGGATAGGCACCAGTTCTTCTTTGTAGGTGTAAAATTCGGGTGTGAAACCATCTGGTCCAGGGCTTTTCTTTTTGGGAAGGTTTTTTTTATTGCTGTTTCGATTTCAGTTCTTGATTGATATTGGTCTGTTCCGGAATCCTATTTCTTCCTGATTGAGCCTATTTTTGCATGAATCTATTTAGAACTCAGGAAAATCAGCAAGAAAAAAATCAAACAACCCTATCAAAAAGTGGGCAAAGGATATGAATAGAAAATTAAGACAGAAGAATGGCCAAAAAACATATGAAAAAATACTCAACATCTCTAATCATCAGGGAAATGCAAATCAAAACGACAATGAGATATCACTTAACTCCAGTAAAAATGGCCTTTATCAAAAAGTCCCAAAACAATAAATGTTGGCGTGGATGCGGAGAGACAGGATTACTCATCTGGTGGGACTGCAAACTAGTACAACCTCTGTGGAAAGCAATATGGAGATACCTAAAACAGATACAAGTAACCTACCATTTGATCCAGCAATCCCATTATTGGGCATCTACCCAAAAGAACAAAAGACATTCTATAAAAAAGACATCTGCACTTGAATGTTTATAACAGCGCAATTCACAATTGCAAAGATGTGGAAACAACCCAAGTGCCCATCAATACATGAGTGGATTAATAAAATGTGGTATATGTATACCATGGAGTACTACTCAGCTCTAAAAAACAGTGGTGATCTAGCACCTCTTGTATTTTCCTGGATAGAGCTGGAACCCATTCTACTAAGTGAAGTATCCCAAGAATGGAAAAATAAGCACCACATGTACTCACCATCAAATTGGTTTCACTGATCATCATCTAAGAGCACATTTAGGAATAACATTAATCGGGTATCGGGCAGATGTGGGGGGGGTGGGAATACAGATGCATAATGAGTGCGATGTGCACCGTCTAGGAGATTGACATGCTTCAAGCTCTGATTCAGGGGGGAGCAGGGGCAAGGGCAATATACGTAACCTAAACTTTTGTGCCCCCATAATATGCTGAAATAAAAAAAAAAAAAAGAAAGAAATGAAATAAGGGGTATTTGACAAGAAAAAATTTAATTTTTAAACATTTTAAAATAGTGCTTAATATAGTATTTATATACCAGAATTTTTGAAAATCCAAAAAGTTCAAGAAGAAGATTTAAGCAATTTTATGAAACTTTTCAGGGCTTAGGAAAAGATACACAAAATACCATTATATATTGTTTATAGAAACATAAGGTAAAGTAAATTGCAAAAAAACATTCATGGAAATGATCATACCAACTGTGGAAGACCTTGAATATCTTGCTATGGAAGGAAAGGAGAATGGAGGGAAAGGAGATTGAGGTTGAGTGAGAAGCTTCTGCATATATTGTGTTTTTCTTTTAAAAAAGATATTTAAACTCAATTATTTTTCCCAGGTTCATACCAACGAAAATACTGTTACAGTTTTTATTTCTGATCTCATACTTACACACAGAATGTATTATTGTTCACAAATACTGGTGCTCATCCTTGCAAGTGAAATTGAAATCCTGTTGAATTGGGAGTATCCCTGTGATTTGCTTTGACACTGAAATGTGAGCAAAAATAATGTTTTACTTTGGCGCCTCCTGGATTGTTAAAACGCGTCTAAATGAAGTTTCCGTGACATAGTGCAAAGGGACTAATAAAAAGAGTCCCCTTGTTGATCTGAGATGAACGTGAGAAGTAAATGTGATTGTTTTATAGGGCACTGAAAATTTTATTTTTTTGTTAGTGTAGAATAACCTGTTCTGTCCTGACTGACACAGCCACTAAGTTTCCTGAAGCTCTTTGATTATCATAAGACATTTGCCTTGGGATATAGAAAGTCAAGAGAAGAATAAATCAAACGACCAGAGAATGTTAACAGTAAAAGACTACTGGAATAAATTAGTTCAGTGGTTTCTACACCTTAGGTTCTAAGTAACCAGTAAAATTTCCAAAAATTGTGTAAAAAGATATTTCAATATAAAAAGTAAAGACATTTAACTTTAGGAAAAAATCTGCCATTAATAAATTGTTCTATTTCGTCCTTCCCTCCCTCCCTTCCTTCCTTCCTTCTTTCCTTCCTTCCTTTCTTCCTTCTTTCCCCATTTATCCAACTCTAATCTTATCTTATTAAATGAGATCTAAGGATGAGACAAGTAGCAGCATTTACTGTCAGCTCTCTCTATTCATGGCTTCCACAGCTGTGGATTCAACCAACTACGGACTGAAAATACTGGAAGAGAAAAAAAAGGATGATTGCATTTGTACTGAACATGTATAGACTTTTTTTGTGTCATTGTTTCCTAAACAACACAATATAATCACCATTTACATATAGCATTTGCATTGCATTAGGTGTTACAAGTAATCTAGAGATGATTTGCAGTGGTCTCCAACCTTTTTGGCACCAGGGACCAGTTTCATGGAAGATAATTTTTCCATGGATGGGGAGGGGGTGAGATGGGGAGCAGAGCTCTGTGGTCCAGTCCCTTACAGGCCATGGGCTGATTGCGGATCACAGATTTAAAGTATACAGGAGGATGCACATAGGTTACATGTAAATACTACTTTATCTAAAGGACTTAGTATTTGTAGATTTTGGTATCTTCAGTGGGTCCTGGAATCGATCCCCCATGGATACTGAGAGATGAGGGATGACTTTAAAATAATTACTTTAAAAATTAATAAAACCTTTTGCATGGTAAATATGGACATGCATCACATATATGATTGTAGTCCCGTAAGATCATAGTACTGTATTTTTACTATAACTTTTCTATGTTTAGATACACAAATATGTTACAATCGCCTACAGTATTCAATACAGTAACATGCTGTACAGGTTTGTAGCCTAGGAGCAATAGGCTACATATCATCTAGGTTTGTGGAAGTACATTCTGACATTTCTACAATAATGGAATCACCTAAGTACACATTTCTCAGGACATAACCTTGCCATTAAATGAAGCATAACTGTAGTTAGAGAAAAAGATAGTGCAAGTATACCTTTGGCACTACCCTAATTCTTACCAACATCCACGATTACTTAAATTTGCACTGGAAAAACTATTCACAAAACAAGTGATAGACTAGGAGGATTTACGTGCAATATATAACAATAACAAGAACATAAGAACTCCAAGTACTCCAAAAGAAGAAACGAAATCTAAAAACAAAAATAGATGGGAAAAAGAACAGGTAAATCTCAAGAGGAAACCCAAATGGGCAAAAAAAAAAAAAAAAAAAAAAAAAAAAGTGAAATGATACTCAGCCTTGCTAATAATTTGGAAAATACAAAGTAAAATAAATCATTTTACATCTATTAGAAAGCCAAAAATTAGAGGCTCAATAATGTCAATTTGTGGTGAGAGTATGGTAAAAGGTACTATGATAAACTGTGTCACTACTAGATAGAGTACAAATTGGTACCTATATATGGGCAATTTTGTATAATATTAAAATTTAATGTGTTTTAATTTCCACTTCTCTAGCCTATAGAAATACCCATTTGTACAAGAGACATGAACACAAATAATCATAACATTTCTCATAACAGCAAAATCTTTGGAAATAAATGTTCATCACATTGAAAAATGGCTAAATAAAATAGAGTGGACAAGAGCCTACTATGTGATCTTAGTCCAATTAGCATATTCTGTATTATTTCAATCCTTTAAAAGACTCACCTTCTGACCCTGTATCAGAAAATTGTAAAAGAATGTGTTCTTTTGTATGTCCATTTGGTCAAGTTAATTAAAAGTTCTGTTCAAATCTGCTTCTTCTAACAGTTACTGAGGTTGATACATTAAGAATCTCCCATTATACTTGTAGATTTATTATCTATTATTTCTTAGTATTCTGACAAGTTTTTGCTTTTCTTAACCTAAGTTACAAGAGGAATAAACACTTGTTGATTTATTAGTCAGAGACAAACATATTTAATTATGAAGTGTAACTATTTTATTTTTGGCATTAATTTGACCTTAGATTTATTTTGTCCAATACTAATAAAGCTACACTAGCTTTCCTTTGGTTAGAATTTGCATGGTTTATTGTGTTCTAGCTTTTTATCTTTACTTCTTTTGTATCCCCATTTTTAAAAATCATGTCTGAAAATGCTTGTCTTTTAACAAACATTTATTACATTTACACTAAATGTAATTATTGTTATATTTGTGTTTAAATCCACTTTCTTAATTCCCCACTCATTCTTTTTTTCATATTCTTGCCTTAACTTACTTTTTATTAATCATTTTTTACTCTTTACCAGAGTAGAAATTATGTACTCTTTCTATTCTGTTAATGGTTAACGCTGAAATTATACCATGCATATTTTCAAAGTCCAAAGTGAATGCCTGTGGCCATTGCCAAATGCAAGAAAGTGACCTTAAAACACTTCAACATTATCCTATTCCAGTTTATAGTCATTATTTTTATTTTTGAAATTGCTCTCATGTTTTTAATCCTACAAGACATTATTTTTTTTAATAATTCTTACCACTCCTGTAATCTTCTAAACGATAATACTACCTTAGCAGAACTTTTAGATTTTAAAATGTTTTCACATATAATATTTTATTTGGTTTTCATAGCAACCCAATGAGGGAGAATGACTGAGTAGTATGTAAGAGGTCATTGTGGAGTAAGGCTGCTTGGCTTTGAATTTCAGTCCCAATAGCTATTTCAGTTTGACCATGTACAAATCCTATTACTTAATCTTTCAGTGCCTCTGTTTTCTCATTTTAAAAATAAATGGTGATAATCATAATTCTATCTTGTAAGGTAAAAGTGTGTGAGGAATCAAAGTGATAATGCAAGGAAATGACACATAATAAGTAACGCAATGCATATTGTTGGTAGTTTTAGTATTTTAATCACTATTTATCAATAATGCTATCCTCACGTTCTAAGGACCTAAATGAAATCTATAGACTTTAATTTTTTTTTCTAATGTTCACCTAATAGATGGTGAAGCATGGATTTAAAATAAAATTTTTGATTTAGTGACTTAGTTTACATTCTTGTCCCATTTAACTACCTTGACCCAGTCCTATGCTAATCTGGTCTTTAAGGTTATTTTAGCAAAATTATTTTTTTCCTATATATTGATATAAATGGTTCAGGAAAGAAAAAGATTAGTTGAGATTGGGAGAGGATATTGTAGAAAGATAGGAAGACAAAGAGAAAGCAAACAGAGTAAGCGTTACAGTATAATAAGAAGAGATGCAGGGCAGCAAATTGAGCAGAGGGAAGACAGTGGTTTGCTTAGGAAATAGGAGTATAGTGGCCAGCCTGGTGTCATCGTGGAACCCAGACTAGTTGTACAAATTAGAATTGGAAAATTGGAGCAGGTCTGTAGGGCTGCATATTGACAGGAAGAGATTATAGAAAATCAATAAAATCCTAAATCCAGGATTTTTTTTTTTTTTCCCAGCTGAAGAGAAACCAAATACAGAACTCCGAGATTTTTTGTTACTTTATGATTGAAAAACACTGAACTGTGGATTTGGAAGATTGCTGACTTAAAGAAGTCAAAGTGGTAAGTTATTTTAATGTTTTTTTGGAGTATCATATCGGTTCCCTCTGTAACCCTGCCTTTTGTCTTTAAATAAATCGTTTCTGTCATATGATTTGATATAGCTCAAGGTTTCAGAGTCTATTTTAGGCTTGTTGACAACTTATGTTTCAGTGTCCTCCAGGACAAAAGGTACTATTTATATTGGAAATGTGTCTTAGCCTTGGCCCAAAAAGTTTCTCTGATTTCAGAGATCTGGTAGGCAAACTTAATTATCTTTGCCTGTTTTCTCTGACCTTCACATGAGATATATCTTGAGTCAGGTTTATTTCATTCTTTTTTCTTTTATTTATTTTGAGGGGAGGGCTGGTGAGTAAAGGTTTACTGTTTTAAGAAAACTTTGCATAATTCAATGTAAAACTCAGGGGAATTATGACTTTTTTTTTTAGTAAGAGAAACCACTAACTTGACCAAGTCCTATAGTAATATTACTACCTAAAGCTTTAGAGTATTGAAAACTGGGAAAATAGAAAAAAAAATAAAAGTCAAAGCATTTAGAGATGAATATAAATGATAAAATAGCATGCATAGATGTGAGATTAAAGTATTTCTATTAAAATTTTTAATATTCTATAAAATGACTTGCTATAAAGATATTTAACTATGAGACATTTAGGCTAAGCATGAAATAAGGAGAGTAAATAACTTGTATTTTCTTGGTCAATGTTAATTCATTTGCATGTTAAAAATTCATTCTCTGGTACAGATATGAGGCTAGCTTGAATGGGGGAAAATTTTTTAAATAACTGATATTTATATATGTAGAAAGGAAGTTATAGAAAGACACAAGTTTTTTGGAAGTTGCTACTTTTGCTTAATATTTAATAGAGCTCTTTATTTAAGACATGACTTTGGTGCTATTTAAGTAGACTTTAAGCTAAATGACTAAATTTGTGGTACTTGATGTGTTCAGAGAAATCCTGAATTTACACTAGAGTCTTCCCTCTATAATACCATGTCATATTATGGACATTAAATAAAATAACAAATACCTCTTATGTAATATTAATTGGAAAAAAATACTTTTGAGAACATCAGAAACTGAGTAATTTTAAGTTAACAGAATTTTCTTCTTCTTGACATTGGATGTGTTTTATTGAAACTTCATCTACAAATACTCTTTAAGGATTATTGCCTTTTTTGTTAGGATATTATCAAATGTCCTATTTCACATTTTTCAAGGAATTCCTAAGATATCTCATTTGGCCCATTATAGTAACCATTTAAGCTTTAGAGTAAAGATAATTTCTTTGTAGAGCAATCCAGGAAATATGCAATATGAGCAATAGAACATTGATATTAACCACCGTGGATAGCTATTCTGAGGATAACTCTTTTGGGATAATTATTCTAGAAAATAGACATAACAACTATTTCAAATCCTTATTTTTTATTTTGTTTTTGATGCCAAAGACATCAAGGATTTGTTTGCAGATTGTACTTAACAAGATATACATATAGTTTAGTTTTTTTAATGCCTCTCCTGTGGGGTTTATAGCTCTTCATATTGCTTGCTTAAGTTGAAAATTAAGATTAAATGAGAAAATGTATGACACTGCATGACCCTTAGTAGAAACTTGTTATAGGTTTATATAACTTCACCTATCTTGGAATGCTAACAAAACTCCCCACATTTCTGCAAGTTATCCCTTATTTTAAGAACATCCTAAATACATTGTGAAAAACACTGATTTGGTATTAAAAGAACAGTTCAGAGTTAACTGATGAGAAAGTAATGAGAAGTATACTTCAAAACCAACATGGACTTGCCAGAAATTCTTTAGGGGGTGGTGGGGAGGGAAGAAAGGAAATAAAATGTGGAAAAAAATTGCAGGTGGAGCACATTGCTGGTTCTTTCTCATCTCTATCCATTTCTCTAGGGGAAATGAAAATAATTCTGTGAAGTAGAAAATATTATGAGAAATTTGGAAGAGTGGGATGGAAAGACAAAATGGCCAAGTGATAATAGAGTGATGGTGGGAAGACAGTTTATGGCAGTTTTAATAGGACCAATAGTAAAAATAACAATAATAACATTATAACAACCAAATATATTGGGCTTTTACTGTATCCACACACTGGGGTAACAGTTTTATTTGTGTTATCTGTTTAGAGTTGAGTATATCATACAATTACTAACATAAGATTAATTTATTAACAAAAATCATTGAGTACATGATCCATGTTATGCTAATGACTTACACAATATATGGAACTTAGAATTTGTATGTTACAGCCATTTGTTGAGCACATAAGGCAATGCCAGTCATTTTGCTAGGTTCTGGTAATATTTGATGTGACATCTACCTTCAAGAAGCTTCATCCAGAATGGTGGACATGCAAATATTTAATCCATTACAATATAGTGACAATGTAAATCAAATATATTAAAAATGGCCACTCAATGAATGATATTTCCCAGTATCCACAACTATGTAGAGTCTCTTTCTACATAAACTTTCCACATAAGATTAGCTTGAGACTTACTTTGTCCAATGGGATGCCAGCAAATAAGACGCAAACAGATGATTTGATGAAGACATAAAAAGTCTGTTTCTCCAATTCATGGGCATTTAAATTCCAAATAGTTTTTAAAATCTTAATGCAGATATTTAAATGACCAAAATTTGGGTTGGAGGTGGGAAACAGCTGAATTTTTGAAATGGATGCATGACATAATATTTCTTTTTGAAATGGAAACATTACAGACATTTGCAAATACATAGTTAAAGCAATATTTGGGATATTCAATTCAGTTGCCTCTGATTGTTATTTACCTTTTGTTAGTGAGGGACATCAGAAGTAAAATCTAATCCTAATTAAATAATACGTCAATAAGCACTGTTTATATACATATAATGCCAGAGGTTTGAAAAGGTTAGTATTCTCACACCAAGAAAAATCATTAAGTTCTAAAGGTCATTTAGATTATTTTTATGGGAGATTTTTTTGTATGTTCCTCACCTGTTGAGTTACCATTATTACTGATAATCCTTTTCAGATTATGAATAAACAGTTTGTGCTCTAAGTATTTATTCATGCTAATATTAACTTTGTAAACTGTGCTTCTTACAGGAGTATAAATAGTTTCTGAAAAGGACACTGACAACTTCAAAGCAAAATGAAGTTCTTTCTGTTGCTTTCAGCCATTGGGTTCTGCTGGGCTCAGTATTCCCCAAATACTCAAACAGGACGGACATCTATTGTCCATCTGTTTGAGTGGCGCTGGGTTGATATTGCTCTTGAATGTGAGCGATACTTAGCTCCCAATGGATTTGGTGGTGTTCAGGTAGGTATTGTTTATGGTATAAATTGCTGAGTTCTCTGTGCTTACAGTAAATGGTATTCTGATCCGTGTCTGTCAAGCTGAAGCACCATCTTATAATACTTCATCTATAAATACTCTAAGTAACACAGTTTTCTGCAGAAGAAACAATTAAATATTGTTGGAAATTTTATATGTTGTTTCTGATATCTTTTTTCAGCAGGAAATTTCCAATATGCTGTTAATATTTTCAAGTGGTTGAAAAGAAATGTAGTTGCATCTATAAGGATTCAAAAATAATTTTATGTCATCAATTAGTTTCTAGAACATCTAATGATATAAAGTAAGCCATAATTTGATTCTTATGAATATTGCTTTATTTATAGGTCTCTCCACCCAATGAAAATATTGTAGTTAGCAGCCCTTTTAGACCTTGGTGGGAAAGATACCAACCAGTTAGCTATAAATTATGCACAAGATCTGGAAATGAAGATGAATTCAAAAACATGGTGACTAGATGTAACAATGTTGGTGTAAGTGAATTTAAATTTCTTTTAACATTTTTATATAAGAAAGTAATTTCTCTCTCCTGCTTTTTGCTCCTTTTGAGCAGAAAGTTTTCCATATTTTAAATTATTTCATTTTATGTCATACTTTAGTTGTAACTCAAAATGAACTATTGCTTTGTGTTCAACTTTTGTAAATATTTGTGTATGTGCCATTTATCTACTAAGGAAGAGATAAGTTAAAGTTGAAAGCAGAATTTACTGATAAAAGCAAAACATCACCTTTCAGCCCTTATAACTATACACATTTCCTGGAAACACTTTTCTGGTTAGGAATTGAGAATTCCAGTTAAAGTATTTGCTATCATTTTTGTGTGACTTGTGTCTCCACGTATAATTCTTGTGTCTTCTCCCCCATAGGTTTTTCAGTGGTGAATAGCTATTTTCTCATTTTAACGAGGAGCATAAATGAGAGACTAATATCTACCTTCCTCTCTTCAGATGCTAAGTAGACAGTAGAAGCTAAGTGCTGCTTTCTCCTGGTGACCCACTGAAATTTCGCAAACCAATAATCTCTTCTGCCTCAACTGATTTTTACCTCCCCAAATGGCTCTTTGCATTTATTCCTATTTATGGTGGTTTCTGGTTCTCTTAATGTATCATTCCTGTGAATATTTGACCAAGTGTCTAGAATGGATATAGGTTTTCAGCTCACATGAGTTTCTTTTCATACTTGACCTTTGGTATTTTAGGAAAATAAGTTATAAAATAGCAAGGAAATATTTTGGAATTTAATTAACATGCTGTAAACTTTAATAAATAAGTCTTTAGGTTTCTACCTTTCTATAAGTCAAACTGAAGTAGAAAATTGGTTTTTCAGGTCCGTATTTATGTGGATGCTGTAATTAATCATATGACTGGTAGTGGTGCGAGTGCAGGAACAAGCAGTACTTGTGGAAGTTACTTCAACCCTGGAAATAGGGATTTTCCAGCAGTCCCTTATTCTGGCTGGGACTTTAATGATGGTAAATGTACAACTGGAAGTGGAGAAGTTGAGAACTATAATGATGCTTATCAGGTAATTTTTTTTAAAAATAGTGATCTGAATAAAGAGCTATGTATGCTTTTAATTATAGATATGCAGCATATTGAATTCCATTTTCAGTATTAGTTTAGACCCCTCAGGAAAACAGCTTACCAGGTCTGACTGCTTAAAAATAGGAAATTCAAATCAATATTTAAAAATTTTCCCCTAATTAATTAAAACGATTATCTACTTTACTTCCTATATTCTCCATTTTATGCTAGAAAATATTTCAAAGATATGTCCATAGTAGAATGTCAATATCCCAAGAGTCTAGTGCAAACAAGGAACTATAGAAATTTCTATTGATGAATAAGTGAATGAATGGTCCAGTGGATTCTCAGGTGAAAGATGATGTTTTATGAATCAGTCACAAAATTTTCACCCCAACAGGTCAGAGATTGTCGTCTGGTTGGTCTTCTTGATCTTGCACTGGAGAAAGATTATGTGCGTTCCACGATTGCTAACTATATGAACCATCTCATTGACATTGGTGTAGCAGGTTTCAGAATTGATGCTTCCAAGCACATGTGGCCTGGAGACATAAAGGCAGTTTTGGATAAACTGCATAATCTAAACACAAGTTGGTTCCCTGAAGGAAGTAAACCTTTCATTTACCAGGAGGTACATCTCTATATATATGTGTGTGTGTGTTTGTGTGTGTGTATAAAATAATATTTTATAAAATTAATGGAAGACTTAATTAAATATGCAATTTCTGTAGATTAATGGCTGAGTCATTTATGTAGAGCAGTGTTCTTTAGCTTCCTTTTATTCAGATACAGTACATCTAATTCTTTATCAAAATAGGTTCTATGGAAGTACAGAGAATTTATTTAGGCTACAAACTTCACTGTGCCATTTACTATCTCTCCAGAGACTGTTATGGAAGACTGAGAATCATATAGTTGTTGTTGTCTTGAGCTGATCTATCTGAGTTTAAATCTTGGCTGTACCACCATTAGCTATGTTAGTTTTTAGGCAAATTAATTAAACTCTCTGTGCAACAGTTATTTCACGTGAAGAAAAGGGCTAATGATAATGGTTGTGTTTTTTATTTCCTTTAGAGAATTAAATGAGTTAATATTTATCAAGCGCTGAGAAATGTTGTCGGTCAGATAGTAAATGCCATGTTAATGTGATCTATTGTTATTTATGTGCAAGAATAAAAATTAGGTCAGCATTCTCTCAGTGCAACAGGTCACCTTGTGATTATGTTTCTTTTAATGTCATAGCATCTAATTCATCAAAACAAGTAAGAATTTTGGTATAAGGAAAACCATTTTGAGTATTTCAAATAACATAAATAGTTTAAAGCTGTTTTCTATATAATATGAATTTTTGGTTAGAATGGTTTACAGTTCTTATATAAAATGATATTTTTTTCCTATCTTTCTACTAGGTAATTGATCTGGGTGGTGAGGCAATTACAAGCAGTGAGTACTTTGGAAATGGCCGTGTGACAGAATTCAAGTATGGTGCAAAACTAGGCACAGTTATTCGCAAGTGGAACGGAGAGAAGATGTGTTACTTAAAGTAAATAAAATACAATTTGTCCTTTGAATTATTTCATAAGGCTATTAGTCATATTACCTCCATATGGGTTACCTTCTTAGAACCTTCCTATTTAGAAAACTGTCGGATCAGTTATTAATTTAAATGTCATAGTGTCACAAACCCCAATTGATCTTCTTTTATATTTAGAATGTCAGTCACAAGAAAGTATGCCTAGAAACCCAAGATATTACCAAGGGATTTTAATCTATGTATGATATTAGTATACTAGATTTGACTAACATTTGCATATCATCTTTTAAAGCCAGATTATTATTAAAATAATCATACTATTTATAAAGTACCTAAAATGTGACCGTATTATAGAATTTACATATGTCAATTCATTAGTTTTAAATATTGAAATGTTTATAACAATACAGTATTGAAGCCTATTTTAATCCAGGTTGCCATTCTGCATAATGTCATATGGATGTTGACCCTTGTAAAGTTCATCTAAATGACAATATACTGAAATCTTTCTAAAAGGACCTTTGTTTATAACAAAAATCTATAGCTGTAACATGAATGGAATACAAGTAATCCATACATATATAGAAACATGGATTGTATTTGCAGATTGTGTTTGTGTATGAGTGTGTGTGTATCCCTTACAGAATAAACATTTAATTAGGGAGAGAATTTAATCTGAATATGCTATACAGAAAGAGATGCACATTTAGATTCCTCTAAAGTTATTGTAAGGGAATACATAGATGTATATATTATTTTTTTTAATAGGAACTGGGGAGAAGGTTGGGGTTTCATGCCTTCTGACCGAGCACTTGTCTTTGTGGATAACCATGACAATCAACGAGGACATGGAGCTGGAGGAGCATCTATTCTTACATTCTGGGACTCTAGGTAGGAAACAAAGTTCTCTAGTGTTTTTACCTACCTTTCGATCATGGTAAGAATATTCTATTCTTCTATGATAATATTTTGTGACTTTCAGACTTTATAAAATGGCAGTTGGATTTATGCTTGCTCATCCTTATGGATTTACACGAGTAATGTCAAGCTTCCGTTGGCCAAGATATTTTGAAAATGGAAACGTAAGTTTTGAAGTTGTTCAAAAGATCTTTTGCTTAATAAAAAGGAGGGAATTTTGTCCTAATTTAACATGAGGCTATTACATCCAATATGTCTTCATCAAATATTAAGTGTAAACCTGATGCAGAACTCTGATTTGAGTAATGCAGAAAATAGTAAAAAAGTAAAATTCATATTCTCTGTTGTCAAAGAGGATGAAAGCTGTTTCAGAAATATAACAAACAATCCCTACCCCCAAGAGAAAATACTGAAAGATAAGAGCAAGATACAGGGAGTAAAATATGTACTTCTAAGAAATACCTATCTCATGGGGTTGATATGAGGAATATGCACACTAACGCTTGTAAAGAACTTAAAACTTCACCTGCCCATAGTGAAAGCAATATAGATATTTGTTAAATACTTAAAAAAAAAAGTTTTATGGAATGCAAAGAAATGATTCAGTTGAGATGAGGTTAAATAGGGAAAGTACCTTACAAGAGGAAGAAAATTACATGTATTATATTCAAGAAAATTACATAGATGATAGTAAAGAATTTACAAACTATTTCAGGAAAGGTAAGAATGAGAAAAATAATGGGGAATGTGGTAAAGGCATTAATCTAACTAGCAATTTCCAAAAGGAACCAAGAAGTAGGATTATGAAGATATTTAGAAAACAAATAAAGGGCTTTCCTTTTCAACCGAAAATTTCAGAAGCAGCCATCATACAGAAACTGCACACCTAAAGCAGAAATTTCGCATCCCTACAAGTCAGACAGATATCTATCTAGTTGTTTCTAGATTCCTTTGAATTTGTGAAGCTTACTACTTTGTAGAGTATATTTTACTGTTAGATTTAATGTTTAGAACATGTCCCTTTATATTGCGCCAACTTCATATAGTTTCCACTAATAGGTCTTATTTTTGATGTCAGGAGTCATCACCTATTTCCTTTCCTCTTTTTCCTGTGACATTTCCACTTCCTGAGACTTCTGCATGCTAAAAACTCTTGGTTTTGTTCACTATTCAGCATAAGACACGATTTTAAGACAGGCACTGTTAATGCTCCTAGACTTTTTTTTTTTTTCCCCCTGTGAATATCTTTAAAAATGCCAGTCAGAAAAACATGCTAATAAAAATTTGGTCAGTTTTGTAAGAAACATTAGGATGGGTAAATTAGTACATTTATCCAAAAGGAAGTATGAATTTAACAATGATCATATTCAAGGCATTTTCCCATACATTATTTAATTTTTATAGCAACCAAGCAATATCTCCATTTTACAGATAAGGAAACTGAGGCACAGAGAAGTTTTTCTCAGCTGGTAGTGATGGAGACTATGTTTTAGTCCTGGTGTTTCTGACACTAAAGCCCTTGCCATTTCAATGACATTGCACGGCTTACAGTGATTTTAGGAAGACACTGCAGTTCCTCGAGAAGAAAATGAGAGGATAAAAAGTTGTTATTCTGGTTTAAAATGTGGCACTAAAGAACCAGAGGATAGAGAGATGAGGAAGACTCAGTAAAAGGCTGCAAAAATAAGGAAAGTGTTAGATCCTAAATAAAGACACTGCCCAGACACAAGTAGCAGGATAAATTGACTTTGGTGTAATGGAGAAGGAAGAGGCAAATACATATACGTTAAAACATGAGGGTTTCTCTTCTTCCTAATTAAGGATGTTAATGATTGGGTTGGGCCACCAAATAATGATGGAGTCATTAAAGAAGTTACTATTAATGCGGACACTACTTGTGGCAATGACTGGGTCTGTGAACATCGATGGCGTCAAATAAGGTAAGAATAGTTATTTAGAGCTGGCCTCTAATAGTAAAGTTTCTTTAACATTTTATTTCTAACTGTTGAAGTTGAAAAAGAGCAATATTTTTTATGATATTGTGTTTTTAGGAACATGGTTATTTTCCGTAATGTAGTTGATGGTGAGGCTTTTACAAACTGGTGGGATAATGATAGCAACCAAGTGGCTTTTGGAAGAGGAAACAAAGGATTCATTGTATTTAACAATGATGACTGGTGAGTAGATATCCATTCAAAATAATGTTTTATACTTGTATGTTCTTAGTTTATTCTTTTCTGCTCATTTACTTTCTTTTGTATCTGAAAAATCCTTTAATTAGTGGAAAAAGAAGACATAGGGATCAGAAAAGGGCAGAAGAAAAATGATGATGCCTCTTATTCTTTTGTTCTACTGTTTTTATAAGGGCTTTCTGTTGTAAGTAGAGTTTGTGTTGTGTACCTTCATAGTATCATATGCATATGTATAATGCACATATATATGCTCACACCTATAAACCCCACAAAATATACAAGGTAGTTAATATAAGGATTGTGAAATCATTAAAGGAGCATGTCTTATGGTCCTGTTTTGTTTTTGTTTTTTTAAATCATGGAACAATGCTGCCTCAATACTGAAATATCTTTTTTTTTTTTTATAACAGCTCTTTCCTCAGCTACTTCTCTATCTAGTTCTTTAGTATACTTTCTTCACTTTTGTCTCTCTGTGAGAAATATTTTTTAAAGCATTTGTGTAAAGAATATGTATCTTATGGTTAACGATTTGCTTCAGGAGATATTTGAGTTTTAGTTCTGAAACTTCACTTTACTGGCCTTTCATTTGTGATACTTATATCCTCTTCCTTTAGTGTAATGGTTCCCTCATATAAAGCTTGGAAGACGTCTTTGCAAGCAGTTGAAATGTCTTAGTGCAAGGCCAACCTCTATCTATTCCAGTTCATTCTATCCTAAATTACATTTTACTAGCCAAAAATAAATGAATAAATAAATCAGATGTATCTCTTTCTTCCCAAAAGAGTCTATGGCTAATTTTTTATTTTCTTTTGTGAATGAGACAACCAAAATGAATTTATATGAGACAGCTTTATATTCCAAACTATGTACTTCTTCATAGAAAAGCTAGATCATTTTTACCTCCAGTGCAAATTCTTTTTAGCCTCTTGAAAAAAAAAAAAAAAGATTTTGAAAAAATAATCCACTTAAATTCTTTAATCAGTATTTTTTTAAGTTTGTATGAGGACAAATATGGAATGTAGTACTTTTATCAAAGCGTGGTAATTCCTGCAAATCTTCACTGATATTATTTAACTTTCATTTCTTTGGTAATATTCACTAGTAACTATGGAATTGGAGGTTCTTCTGTGAGCTTCCTTTTGGTCCTGAAAAAGCTATTCGCATCTACTGGAGAGGTCTTTGTGTTTGTATTTTCTTCTTACTGAGACTACTGCTTAGAATTCCATAGCACAAAGTTAACCTGTTTATTTGTTTTACAGATAGTCTGTATTCTTGCTTTTAATTGTGTTGAATTTAAGTTAAATCTTAAATTTTATTTTACAGGTCTTTATCTTTAACTTTACAAACTGGTCTTCCTGCTGGCACATACTGTGATATTATTTCTGGAGATAAAATTGATGGCAATTGCACAGGAATTAAAATCTATGTTTCCAATGATGGCACAGCTAATTTTTCTATTAGTAACTCTGCTGAAGATCCATTTATTGCAATTCATGCTGAATCTAAATTGTAAAATTCAAATTAAATGCATATACTCAAAACAATAACCACGTCCGTTGTTTCTTATATATAAACTCTTAATTTTTAGTAAAAGCTGTAATAAGTAGTCAACTTGAAAAACTCAGAAAAGCATAAATGATCATTTATAATTACATGATTATAAGATAATTACAATCAACATGTTGTAGAAGTTAGAAGACTAACTTTAACATATTTTTCATAGGAATTTCTAAGAACTCAGAAAGGCATCTTAACAAATATGTTTGTCATCATTAACACCGTTTGCCCAGCTATGTATCTCTAAATTCTGTCAGTCTTCCATAGAGTATTTCATCAATTAAGTAGGGATAACTGATTTAATGTTGATTCCCATGCAACGTGAGTGCATTTGTACGGTTTCACAACATAAAAATACTTTGTGGTTAATGGAGTTGAAAAATAGAAGAGACCTAAATTATACAATCTACAGTTCTTAATTATACTTTTTCTATAGTCTTTACTCTTTTTCATATTTTTTCTAATGACTTTGACTTTTAGTTGTATGGCTATTTGTTCCTACTCATAACCTCTATCATGGATGTTTATTTAGAGCTTTCATGACACCATGTGGTCAGGCTTTTTCCTAATCCTCTAGCTGTTCATTCTCTTTTGTCTTGACTTTATGGGATTTGTTTGGGCTCCCTCCTAGGTCTTCTTATAACTCTCAGTTGTTTTGCTTCTGCTCAAACGAGAACATACAGGACAAAACTCAGAAATTCTTTCTTTCTTTCACCTATAAACTTATCTATCCCTGCTGTGAAGCAGATTCATTGTGCATTGGTTACCACCTCAGCTCACTCATCTTGGGCTGCAGTCTACTACTTGCATGAGTCCAGTGAGACAGAACACACACAGACAAGAAATTGCATGAAGCAGGTTTATTACTTACAGACATGCAGCAAGGGACAAAAGAAGCCCAGGATTCATGATAAGCCAGCCTTCCAAGGGTCAGAAAGGTTTCCCAGGGTGGATGAAGTCTCAGCTGCATGTGCCCCATTTGCACTGTAGGCAAGGGACCCGAGAGAGCAGCCTGCCCTGGGTTTTATAATGGGGGGGAGGGGAGGCAGGGGTCACATGATGAGCTAGACTAAAGCAATGAAGAACATCCTGTTATAGGAGGAATAGTAGCAGAGCCTGGGCTGTTTTTCCAGTTCCTCCTTATCTCAGGATGCTGGATTCCAAGCACATTCTACAGTTATTCTTGAGAACTGTAGGTGAGAAAGAGTGAAGAACTGAGCCAGTCCGTGGCCACCTGGAGAACTGTCCTGCATTTGCCCCTCGCATTTTCTTCTTTCCCCCTGTCATTGCAGTTTTAAGCTGCGATGCTTTCAATTTTTCTACATTCGTTATGATGTCGGCTGTGGGTTTATCAACTATGACGCTCATCATGTTTAGGTAAATCCCATCTGTGCCTATCTTGTTATGTGTTCTTATCATGAAAGGGTGCTGAATTTTGTGGAATGCTTTTTCTGCATCTATTGAGAGGATCATACAGTCTTTATCTTTGCTTCTATTTTTGTGGTGAATTACATTTATAGATTTGCCTATGTTGAACCATCCCTGCATCTCTGGGATGAAGCCCACTTCGTCCTGATGTATTATTTTTTTGATAAGCACATAAATTCAGTTTGCTAGGATTTTCTTTAGAATTTTTGCATCTACATTCATAAGGATATTGGTCTGTAGTTTTCTTTTTTTGTTGCATCCTTTCCCAGTGTTGGTGTCAGGGTGACGTTGGCTTCATAAAACATGTTGGGGAGGATTTCTTCCTTCTCATTGTTGTGGAATAATTTCTGCAGGATAGGCACCAGTTTTTCTTTATAGGTCCAGTAAAATTCAGGTGTGAAACCATCTGCTTCAGGACATATTTTTTAGGAAGGTTTTTTATTGCTGCTTCAATTTCAGTACTTGATATTGGTCTGTTCAGGAATTCTATTTCTTCCTAATTGAGCCTAGGGAGGCTGTGTGTTTCTAAAAATTTTTTCATTTCCTCCATGTTTTCAAGTTTATGTGCATAGAGGTTTTTATGGTATTCATAGATGATACTTTGTATTTCCATGGTATCAGTTGTAATTTCTCCTTTTTCATTCCTAATGGAGCTTATTAGAATCCTTGCTTTTCTGCTTCTCATTATTCTAGCAAGAGGTGTGTCAATTTGTTTATTTTTGCAAAGAACCAACTTTTTGTTTTAACAATCTTCTGTATAGGATTTGTAGGAATGCCTCCATCAAAAATCTCAACCTCAGCTTTGTATATTAGAATCAGGTATCCTATTTGCACTCTAGGGCCACAAGTAAAGATTAAATAAATCTGTATGTTACAGTGAAAACCCCTATCAACCAATCTGGCACATACTTATTATTTTACAGCACTCTTTTAGGTGCTTTAAAACATATTACTCATGTTCAAGTACAAAGGATAGTTGGAAAAGCAAAATATAACTATATGATATATTAATAAAGATACAGGGAAATAGTTAAAGTAATGCATAATTAAGTATGGAAAGTAAGTTGTTTGGTTTCAAAGGGAGGAGATAATGCCTATTTGAAATAGTCTGAGAAAGTTTAGTGGAAAAAGAATGTCTTGATATAGATAAGGGGGATATGTAAGGAAAAGAAAAGAGGGAAGTTTATTCCAAAAATAAGAAAAGATACAACAAAGGTCTGAAGGAATCAAAGAGACTGTGTGACAGTGAATAGATCAGATGATTAATGAGGACAGAGAGGTAAATTTATGGGATCCTAGTGGAAAATACATTGGAAAGGTAGAATGTGACTGACAACAGAAGAATCCATTTCCTGTCAAGATTTCCCTTTTAGGTTTGATGTGTTCATATCAGCAATGCCATCTCTGAATATAAAGGATGTCTCTATTATGCAAGATAATTATATGTTATCACTGGGATGTTCTAGGAACTAATTATCATTCCTTATATGAATATTCATACATAATTAGTTTCTCAAGTTTTAGTGTACCTTACCTTTATAGTTTGCTTCCCTCCTTCCCCTAGCCTTCAGCTTTGTAGTTTAAGTGAATCTGGATTCCACTGTAGTCTACTGGTATATAAATCTGCTCATCTTTGAATGGCTTCAGATTTGCATGAACCTATATTTCTCAATCCTCACTCTAGGCTTCTATTGGCATGTGTTGAAATAATTGTTTTTGAATGACAATCTGCTTCCTGCTTACTATTTTTATACCATTGGGGAGGGAAATTATAGAACTGTCCCTTGATTTAACTGTCAGTCAAGTAACAACTCAAACATACTATAAAATTAACAGTGTAATGTAAATGTAGCTGCTCCTCAAAAAAAGAAACAGTGAGTAGGGAAAAAGCATCTCCTCCATGCTTTCGGGTATGTTAGGTGAATTATAAGTATTTTTTTTATTAAAGTCAACATTTTTTAAAGGAGAAAAGGAAGGAGAAGAAAAAGAGAACATGAGAAGATAACCTCTGAATTATAGTTCTTTCTGTATTTTTTCACTTTTATTTACTGGTGACATTTTGATAGAAATTCAGAACTTTTCCTAATAGATGGTTTGCTATGGATTTCCTATCCTAGGCCCCATAATTGTCCTTGGTCTTCTTCCTCCTTTTGGAACCCTTCTACCCCTATGCAACATTTAGACACTGGAAACAACAGAGAGAACACTTCATAATGTACAATTTTACTCTTGAATATTATTCCACTAAACTTTTTTTTCTTTTCTTCTTCCTTTCCTTTTTTTAATTTGGTTAAAAGTTTTTTTTTTTCCTTTTTTTGTTGTTGTTATCGGCTAATGTGAAAAAGTAACATGCGTACCAATCTAAGGAGATAGAAGCTTCAATTATATATAGTAAGTGTAAAATAGGATTTTTGTCAGGAGAATGTTACAAACACTTGTAATGCTACAGAGCTTTCATTGTTTCACAGAGCATCACAGAAAGTGCTCCAGTAGCAGGGACCCCCCCCACTCCCATAATGCAACATAAATATGAGATGGGAATAGTAAATAAATGGCCTTAGAAAAGATAACTTCTGGAGTCTAACTTCTGGTATTACCAGTTCTCCCACTGAGCTCACTCTGACCTATAGAGTCAGCTTCTTGTTAAACTACCAAAAGGGAAGAGGAAATGAGTCTTTAAAGAAAATTGAATTTTTCCCTCCTCACTGTCTCAAAAGTTTTAATAGATATTAATGGCTTAATATAATTTCTATTAATTGACTTAAATTTCAATAATTATTTTAAAAATCTTCTGGAGATAATGTCTTAGCCCTTTTAGAAATATTGGTGTCATAATGGGAAAGATACCTTAAGTAAGCCCTGATTAGTCTCCAATCACTAGATGACAGTCACTGCCTACTGTGTCATTTTACATTCACGGTTAAAGAGAATGCTGTAAATGTCAAAATCTGTAATAATCATTTCCACCTACACATCAGCTGAAAAGTTGCATGAAAATATGTTTATTTCTACTTAGTAGTAATGTACACATTCTAGAGATGTAGGCCCTTTAGGAGTGAGAATGACAAAATGTTTTCTTTCCTTCCTTTAAAAGAGTACTCTACCCAGTGAACTAAAATCTTTTATATTCACAATACTTTAAATTTTATTTTTAGCTCATCATAATGGGTTGGAATAATCACAGGTTTGGATAGGAAAAATTATAGATATAAACTATCAAAGATGGCAGAAGATATAGGCCTTTCTTGCTTTAATACATTAAAATATATAATTTTTCTTTTATCCACATTACATTGACAATTTTTAACACAGAACATAATCTGGTAAAGGTATCGCTAAAGGGGCGATAGGAAAAAGACAACATTTTTGATACTATGATTATTTAGGCTAGGGGAAAAGGGATATTTTTTCTGATATATAATTTAGCATAATTATTATTTTTAAGGTATTTATATTTGACTTTAATTAAGATAGACATAAGAAAACTACTTTTAGGAGTAAGGAGAATATTTTTAATTTTCTAGACAGGATTATTATGTAGTAAAGCAGGTTACAAACTTGTTTTTTAACTTGGAAGAACCCCACCCTCTTTATTCCTTAAAAATTGAAACATTTGGCCGGGCGCGGTGGCTCACGCCTGTAATCCTAGCACTCTGGGAGGCCGAGGTGGGCGGATCGTTCGAGCTCAGGAGTTCGAGACCAGCCTGAGCAAGAGCGAGACCCCACCTCTACTAAAAATAGAAAGAAATTATATAGACAGCTAAAAATATATATAGAAAAAATTAGCCGGGCATGGTGGTGCATGCCTGTAGTCCCAGCTACTCGGGAGGCTGAGACAGGAGGATCGCTTGAGCTCAGGAGTTTGAGGTTGCTGTGAGCTAGGCTGACGCCACGGCACTCACTCTAGCCTGGGCAACAGAGTGAGACTCTGTCTCAAAAAAAAAAAAAAAAAAAAAATTGAAACATGTGGAATCTCAATGTATAAAAAACTAGCAATGACGTTTCCTCTGTTTGAATTTGCAGTGGGGTGGAGGGAGCTGGATTGCTTCTCCCACCTCCCCCTCCCTGTCCTGGGTGACTTGAAAGCATTTATATGTTCATGATATGTTGCTTTTAATTCTAAGTATAGGAAGAAAAACATTAAAATGTGATTTTTAAAATATTTTTTAATTCAATACCTTATATGAGAAATGTTTTTGAGAGTTTTAAAAGTTAAACCATTTGAGAATATTATGAAATAATAATCTATCTCATGTAAAAGTGTTCTTACTGTTTCTAAAAGTATCATTTTTATATATTTCACTGAAAATAAGTAGAAAATAAGTATACATAAGTATGCTACTTGTGTAACTCACAAGTAGTATAAAATAGTTTAATATTTCATTTGCTGCTGCAATACTGCTACATAACAACCACAAAATCTCAGCAACCCCAAACAACAAATGTTTATTTTTCTTGCTCCCACGTCTGCAGGTTATTGGAGGCAGTTCTGTTTCATACTGCAGTTTACCCAGGCTTGACTTCAGGCTATGGGTTGGAGTTGGAGTTTTTCTTGAATCAGTGGCTGCTCAAGGCGTTGGTTTTTTTTTTGTGGTGCAAGGAAGAAATATAAGGCAGTAAGTCTAATTATGAAAGAATATTCAAAGCCTTTGCTTACCTTCATGTGCAAACATTACATTGGTCAAAGCAAGATACATGGGAAAGCCCAATATCAATCAAGTGGGAAAATATACTCTGTGTACTTGAAGGGTAGGAAGTGCAAAGACATATGACAAAAAACATGGATGTGTAATTCTTTAACATTGACAGACTGAAGAGTTTGAAATAATAATCCAAACTAAAAATATCAAAGCAGATAAAAGTAAAAATTAAACTCAGCTTTTATCATGGACACTTCAGGACAAATATGATACACTGATTCAGCAATATATTAGATAATACATGTACGTACACACACACTTTCTATTACCATAATTCTAATTGTATAGTTTCCTTTGTAATCAATTGTTACAATAACTTTTAATGATAATATCTTCTAGGCCCACAGGAAACAGAAGTTTTCAAAGTAGGCATACGATGAGTATTTATTGTTTATACCTGTTAAGCATCCTTTCCTCCTTCTTGACAATAGCACATCAATTTACTGTTAAGAAACCACCCATGTTGTCCAGGCATGGTGGACCCCGTTTCTCAGCTTCAAAGATAGGAATGTGTTCTATGCTGGAACGAACAACCAACACATCCCATTCCCTTGTCACAATGCTTGGTTCAGGGATGGGCTCATAAACCGAGCCAGACCAAATAGGAGTCAGCCTTGGGACTTTGAATCCAACTGTTGGGAAAGAGGTGCTGGCAACTGTTGGGAAATGGGTGCTACCTTTTTACTCTGAGTTTGCTGATCTGGTAGGAAGTAAGCTTGACAATGGGTGTGAATAGCTTTGCCACTGCATGAAGGAAAGCCTGCCGGTGAATGAAGCCATGACCTTGGAAAGCCAAGAGGTGAAGAGAAATGTCTTGAGATTTTTTTGAGCTCCTAATTCCAGTCTGAAGCCGTCTGTATCCCTGCACTTCCCAGTTATTAAAGCTAACAAATTTTCTTTGAGCTTGAGTCAATTTGATTGTGTTCATCACTTGATATCGAAAGCATTCATCCTAATACCCATTGCTACTTTTTGTTCTGTAGTTTTTCTCCAATACCCTCTTTCTCTGGACTCACTTTCATCTTGTCTGACACACACGTTTCCTCACATTTCAAGGATCATCTATTTCCCTGTGATTTTAACTTTTTACTATATCTTGGACTCATGATTAATTCGTCGTTTTTCTGAAAGTGAAGACTTGTTGGATAAAATGTGTTCTTTAACCATCAGCTTTGTTTCCTCAGTTAGGTATGTATATTAACTCCCAGATCTCAGTGAAAATGTGTCCCAAGTTTTACATGTTTTGTTGTATATCTAAAACTCTGACTATACCTATTATTGTGGCACTGGCAGATTGCCTTGAAAGTCTCCAAAATTGTCTCTTCCATCTGGAAGGCCTGACACCATATCTCATGCATGAATGTATTCCTCAGAACCATGTGGCATCTGCCATTGTCCTCCTTTATGTTGTGGCTTCACAGGTTTCTGTTAAGCCACCATGTGAAATAGCATTTTAACCATCAGCCCCTTCCTTGCTGATCCTAATTCTTTTTGTAAAAAGGCCATACTGTATTGAAACCACAGTTCCATGACAAAGCCACTAACAGAGTTTATGTATTTAGCGATGCCTGGGAGCTCTTGATATGCCAAAGCCCTGATTTGTTTGGGAAGAATCTCATTTCCCCAACAGATCAGTGGTGTTTTTTAATCCAAATGTATCACAAAGATTTTTGGTTAATATGCATAGTTTCCTTCTTTAGGGGAACTTATCCAAAATCATCTGAGGGGTAGAGGCAACATTATAGGACTCAGAGTCACTCCTTTCCCATTTACACTTTGGTCAAGTTTTGCCTATCTTTCTTTTTTTTATTCTTTTTTCTCTTCTTTCTTTCTTTCTTTCTTTCTTTTTTTTTTTTTTTTGAGGCAGAGTCTCACTCTGTTGCCCGGGCTAGAGTGCCGTGGCGTCAGCCTAGCTCACAGCAACCTCAAACTCCTGGGCTCAAGCGATCCTCCTGCCTCAGCCTCCCGAGTACCTGGGACTACAGACATGCGCCACCATGCCCAGCTAAATTTTTTCTACATATATTTTTAGCTGTCCATATAATTTCTTTCTATTTTTAGTTGAGAGGGGGTCTCGCTCTTGCTCAGGCTGGTCTTGAACTGACCTCGAGCAATCCGCCCTGCTTGACCTCCCAGAGTGCTAGGATTACAGGCGTGAGCCACTGCACCTGGCCAGCCTATCTTTCTTTATGAATTTTTTTTCCTCAAAGTTTCCTGTTCTCTTGGAAAAGAGAGAGATGTCTTGTCCCTGCAGTTCTTCTTCATTAGTTGAATTCTGTCATCAATATGGCTTCTGATCACGTTGAGAATCCCACCATGAAAAAATAAAACATTTCTGATTGGATATATTAGGCTTTATGTATTCTAACAGGCATTAAATTGAATTCTAGGATATAACCTTATGATCTTGTCTTAGTCTCAGAACAACAAATATATTACTGTTGATCATAAAAGCTTAACATTGAAATAGAATAGAGGAGGCAAGCAGGAACACTTCAGAATCTCAATAAATCCATCACTAGCTGTTAGAAATTAGAGCACTATTAGAATTATTTCAATAATCAAACCTTCCTGAGGTCTGCACATTTGTGTTCTTCCAAAATTTCTGTGTTGAAATCCTAAATCCCTGAGGTCACGGTATTAGGAGGTGGGGCCTTTAGAAGGGATTAAGTCATGAGAGTGAAGCCATCATTAGTGCCCTTATCAACAAGGCCCTAGGAAGCTCATTGGCCCCTTCCGCTAAGTAAGGACACAGCCATGATGTGCCCTCTGTGAACCGGGAAGGGGGCCCTCGCCAGACACCGAATCTGGGGGCGCCTTGATCTCGAGTATCCCAGTCTCCAGAACAGTGAGAAATAAACTTCTGTTGTTTATAAGCCACCCAGTTGACCGTATTTTGTTGTAGTAGCCCAAACAGGCTAAGACAGACGTAGTATTTGCTTCCTTTTTTGACTTTCTGGGATTGTTGCTGTGGACTCACTTTAGCACCTAACCCTGCTCCCCCCGTTCTCCAGCACACACGTGTGAACGATTCTACTCGGAATTGACATGTTTCATTCAATCAAACAAATGTATTTGTTATGTTATCAAAACATAAAAGCACTTGTTACAATGTTTAAATGTAAAATATATTTTAACTCGGTACTTTGATTATTATTGTTATTTAATAACTTGCCTTATCATACCCGAACCCAAAGTTTTTTGCAGGGATGCTGATTTATTTGGTAAAATCTATAATTATTTCCCAAATGGAATTGCTCCTAGATGCTGTGAGAGAGGAAAGCAAGCCAGGTTAGATGTTTTGGTAAAGTACTGCCACTGAGGGACTGCTCAGATGCTCTCTGACACAATACTGGACTGAATTCATTAAAGTATAAAGAACTTCTGGCCCAAACTGAGCCCTCTGACAATCTCCCAATAAAATGGAAGCCATAGAGTTACATTCTCTATGTTTAGTGCCTTGTTGTAGCTGATATTCTGTGGTTGAACATATCATTAATATCTATTAACCTCAGAATAAAATGTCATATTGAAGTTGAAGCGGGGTGTTGGGACTTTGCTAAGGAAGATTGCTTTTGTAGATGCAATGAGACGTAAAATGGAACTTCTGTTACTAGTGGTACATTTTATAAGAATTGGTTCGTTCTTTAGGAATTCTGCATAATTCTATCTTAGACACTTGTAGTCCATCAATGTCAGTCCTATCTGTAATTTAATTTGACTAGGATATTTTCTTTTCTCTCTTTGTTTTTGGCAAATGTTATTTTTCTGAATATTTGCTATTCCTGTTCTAATGGAGAATAATTTTTTTTCCTTTTAACTCATTGAAAATAATATTTAGGGTCCTTAGCGATAAATGACATGGTACAAATTTTTAAAAAGCTGATATTTTAATTGAGATTTACTGTTAATAATTAATTAGGAGAATACTAATAAAAAGATGTTGTTTAAATATTTCTATTCCATATTGACAGCAGTATAATGCATACTGCCTGCAAGCTATAATGGTAGGTACAAGAGGTAAAAAGATGAACAAGGTGTAGCCTTGCTCTGAAAGACCTATCCCTCAGTGGAAACTAGCCAATAGTTCTTAGGCCCTATGAGAATTTTGTATTTAACTTTCTTGTTAATCCAAAATACAGAAAAAGATTAATTCAAAATATATTAAAAAAAGAAGACCCATATAGTCTAGTGCAGTATTTTTTCACTGTTTCTTTGAAATGAATTAAATTCCTTATCACTGCCAATAAAATTTGACCACATGGATTCTTATTTAAAATAGTTAAAAGTGAATCTAAAGATTAGTTCTGTTTTTCCTTTTTTTCTACTCTTTACTTGCTTGTGTCATTCATACACTTTTCAGGTCTAAAATAATATAAAAATGCAATCGTTTGCTTGTCAAAACCTCCTTGCATCTTTCAAAAGTTTATTTAGGATCCTATCAATTTTTAGCTGATTCACAAAAAAATCAAACAAATGAATTTGAAGCAAATATTTTTTGTAAACTTCTTAAACTTAGGGAAATTTTGATTATAGCAGTAGTCTGTCTTTAAAAAAAAGTTTTTATTTTTTTATGTTTGAAGATGCAGAGTAAAAGGATTTCCAAGCCAACCCCCTCTTTAACAAAAACAGAACATAGTAAGAAGAGCAAAAACTATAGAAAAACAACCCGTCCATCTGCAATAAAATTATGAGACCAGGTATGGTGGTTCATTCCTGTAATCCCAGTGCTTTGAGGGGTAGAAGCGGGAGGATTGCTTGAGACCAGGAGTTTGAGACCAGCTTGAGCAACATAGTGAGACCCTATTTCTACAAAAAATTTAAAAATTAGGTGGTGAGCTACTCTGGAGGCTGAGGCAGGAGGCTCCCTTGAGCCCAGGTGTTTGAGGTTACGGTGGGCTATGATCTCACTGCACTCCAGCCTGGCTGACAAAGTGAGACTCTGTCTCTACAATAAATAAATAAATAAGTGAGCAAGTAAGTAAGAAATTTTCAGCCCAAACAATAAACTGTAAGGGCCAGCATAGAAATACCAACACTAATACAATGGAATTTGGACTAATATATGCAGGAAATAACACCAACAGACTTTGTACGTGGCACAAACTTCTTAGAAATGTTGAGGTATCTCACCTTGAAGACCTAATCAAATATTTCTTACTTTGAACAGTGAGCTACTGGAATGTGGTGGGCTGTAGCACTATACACAAATCTGTTTCGTAATGTGAGAGCCAGAAAAGCCACAAAGGAAATCTATCTTTTCAGAAGAAGTTGATAATAAGAGTTGCCAGCAATAGCAAAGAATATGTAGGATGATCAGCTCGGTAAGTGTTGAATAAAGTCCATTCAGGGTGTGAAGAAGTAATTAAAGCAGTTAGTCTGCAATCTATTTACCCTCTTTACTGACAAATGCCTCAGGAGAAAGACTAAAAGGCAGATGACTTGGTCTAATATTCTTGTCAGGATATTAGGCAGATGACCTGGTCTAATATCCTTGAAAACGAGTACTGGTATTTGTTAGAAGGAAGAGATCTTATCTCCGAAATAGCTTTTGCAGGATGCCCCTGGCCAAGAATTACCTATAGTTAATAAACTCAGAATCTATGAGGCATGGTGACATATCACACTGTGAGGTGTAAAATGGAGATATTACATAATTTAAATGCTTTTGTTGTGTGAGTTAACCCCATGAACCTTATTTAGAGACCTGATCTATGGTTCTGAGCCAGACATGCATGTCTAATGCAGGAATGTGGGACTTGGGGAGCTGCTGTTGTTATCTCCGGCCTTTCTCTGCTTTGTCTGAATGTCTTGATTGATTATATCCTCAAAATTATTAGTAAAGGTTAATGGTGGAATAATATATTTGATTCATGTGTGTCTGGTTTGACAATCCAATTCTGTGTGTTAGCTCAAGAGGAAATAAAATGCACTCCCACACTACAAAGGAAACACAACAAAAGAAACTTATAAAAATCTTCATAATGAGTCATGTATGTTTTTTTTTTTTCCTCATTCTGAAAAGATATTGAGAAACAGGCAAACGTATTTTAAAGAAAAAGAATGACCTTAGAACAGATACAACAGGTTTGGTAAAAAGTCTTTTGAGATGATCTACACACAAAAATATCTGCCCCAGTTCAACAGCTCACCTCAGTCTCAAAATAAGCACACAAAGCTTTAGATGTATTAAGAGATATTCTAATAATAAGAATAAGTAATAATAAAAAAGAAAACCACATATGACCCATGTTAAGTAATTATAAAAGAAAGAAAGGGAAATATGGAAAGCAAAAACTGGAAAATAACTGTATAGAAAGGATTGCTGTGAAGATTGCCATACCTTATGTATCTGGAGATGCCTAGGAACAAAGAAGAAGGGTAGGGGATACGAATGTCAGCCATGTGGTATGTGTCACCACAGTCCCCAGTGACCTGCTCTGCAGAGGACACCAATGCCCTTTGCCACTGAGGTAACCAACAGCCATCACTGCCACAAATCCTCCAGAGACACAGGCAATGGTGACCCACATTCCCCAAGAAAAAGCCACTGTTTTGATATCCCACCGTCAAAGGCTGATAGTCCCATACTCCTTTGTATGCCCAGACCTTGCAGCTACTGCCATACCATGCACATCTATGCCTCAGATATCAGAGCCACTGCCACTGAGGGCTAGTGGGCCAGGAGCCACTGTCTCACTGTCTCACCATACGTGCCATGTTCCACACAACAGTTCCATGGTCACTCCACACAGTGCCTGCAGCCCCATACCAGAGCCACTGCTGGAGCAGGCATGGCCATGACCCACTCTATGGAGCGGCAGTAGCACACAATATGCTTGTGATCGGGACCCCAACTCTGCAGCTACTCTGAAAGCACCCACTGCCTTATACATGGCAGCATGGGGTGCCTACAATGAAATGAAAAATACAAAAAAGGAGCCTCAGTAGCAGACTTGATCAAGGAGAGGGAAGAATCTGTGAACTCAAACATAGGGCATTTGAAAATATCCAGTGAGAGGAACTAGGAGATTTATGGGACAAGACCAAGAGAGCTTATATTCGCATCATAGAAACTTCAGAAGGAGAAGAGAGAGAGAGATAAAATGACAGACAGTTTAATTAAAAAAATAATGTCTGGAGACAAGATGGCTGACCGGAGACGCCAGCTGCTGGATTGTCTCAGAAAGAAGGAAAAGTTTTAGATGAACAAGAAAAAAACAAACAATCATAGATTGGGTATAATTATGAGGAAAATGTGCCAGAACTTATAAGAGATTCCATGGGAGGAAGTTGTGGAGCAGAACAGGGAGGAACAAGATACTGGCAGACAACAGCCCCTGAAGGCTTGGAGTCCAGCGAAAACAGTGGTTTGTTTTTCCCTCCCTCACATCTCTGGGAGTCAGCAGATTCCCAAGGTGCTAGAGAACATTTCTGCCCTCACAAGCCCAAAAGCTTCTACTGCCAGTGAACTGTGAGCTTCTTGAGGATAAAGCACCAACCTGCCAGCCCCCATCACCAGCTTCCCGTCACTACAACCTTAGCCCAGATGACAGGTACCATATTGCTTCTCCACCCACCATTTGCCTTTGTTCTCCCCAGGCAGCTTCAGCCCCTCAGTTTTCATCTTGCTCGTTCCCACACAAACATTTCCCAACTCTGGCCCAGATTACGGGAGCCACAGGGGGCAAATGGGTCCCCAGGAATCTGTGTGACCCCAAATCCTGGACATTCCAGAAGGGCTGCCTTCTGGAGAAAGAAACAGAGATGACCGGGGTGCTAGCCTTCCTCCGTCCAGCCATTCTTCCTCCCCTTCCACTGCCCCACCTGCAGCTGCCACGAGAGATGACAGAGCTAGGGCTCTCAGGAGCTGCTTGTTTCTCCCCTGTTGGTGCATACACCACACCAGGGCTTCTACAGAGAGAGGGGTTAAACTTTTCCCCTTAAATACCTACAGAGGACTAAAGAGTACTCGAATTATGAGCTCCCTGCCTACTGGCCCTCCCTGGTGCCACTTGTCCAGCTGCTCCATCAGAGCAGGGCACACCCCAAAGTGGTGGGACATTAAACCTGCTTGAGCACCGCATAGGCAACTCGGGACCAGCATGCTTCTCCCTGGCATGGTCAGACTTGATCTTCAGGGTCCTGGGGACAGGCCCACAGTCAAGATCCCACAGTCCCAGGACTTGATCATATTGCTTGGGGGCATGGAGGGGAGATTTGTGAACTAACCTCAGGAGGTGAGGGAGCCCACATGAGCAGAACTGAAAAGAGCACAGTGTGAGTCCCAGCTACAGTGCACTCATGGAACACCCCTCCCACCACGGGAAGGGCATGTTCTCAACCCAGAGTGGGATCCTGGACAAGGAAGCTCCCAGCCCACAGCACCATCATCGGAGAACTCAGCTAGTTTAAGCTCCTGCCTGCTGGCACTTAACATAATGGCCTCCAGTTCTATCCATGTTGCTGTAAATGACATGTTTCATTCTTTTTAATGGCTAAATAGTATTCCACAGTGTATACATACTGCATTTTCTTTATCCATTTGTTGATTGATGGACACTTAGGTTGATTCTATATCTTTACTATTGTGAATAGCGCTACAATAAACATGGGAGTGCAAGTTTCCCTTTGGTATACTGATTTCTTTTCCTTTGGCTAAATAGCCAGTGGTGAGCTTGCTGGACTGTATGGTAGTTCTATTTTTCCTGGAAAAAGTAGAAGAATCCTTATTTTTCACCTCACATTATTTATAAATATCAAACGTCACTTGAATTAGAGAGCCAAAGGCAGTGCTAGATTCAAACTTTTAGAGTCACTACCTACTACTGAAACCATTTTGGAAGCTATATTCTTTTGTAATTAAAAACAAACAAGCAAACAAACAAAATAACAGATTGCATATAAGTGCAAGGAATTCTGTTTTGAGTTCGTATTATGACATTTTAATGTTTTTCTTTTTAAAAATACAATTCTTTTCCAAAATATGTTAATATCCTGTTATGTCAGCTTTTCTGAAGCCACAAGCATAGATTGTTTGGCTATTGCAAATCCATCTCAGGCCAAACCCTAGGCAATCCTGTTGTAGTCACTCCATGGTGTAAACTTAAACATTGAAAATGGAAATCTGGGTCCCAGTGCACATTGGGTATTTGGAGAAACACGTATTCTATAGTATGACCAAAGTGATGGGCAGAGTTGGATTTTACTAAGTGTTGTATATCTTCACTGTGGTACTGTGGAGAAATAGATATTCCTAGGAAAGGGCTTGATGGTGGGCTTAACTGTTAGGAATGAGGTGTGCCCAGGACAAAACCCTGTACTAAATATCTGTTCTGTTTTTCCTTTGGCTACAGGGAAAACCAAGTCTACTGTCTTGAATTTCTCATCTCCTATATTTAACTCTAGTTTCTCCCAACATTTAATAATGATTGAAATATACACAAGGAAGTTAGAGGTTCAGGCCCTTACAAGGCAAGTATTGCCAGGTCCCTCTGCTGCCACTCTAGTGGGAGAAGCAGCATTCTCCAAAAGTATTATAGATGGTGATGAATAGGAAAGAGAGTGCTGGCCCAAACAGCTAGAGGCAGTGAAGATGAGCATCTATATGGTGGATCATTCAGGGATAGATATGAGATACATGTTCTATACCAGAGAATGGTGATGATGTTTGGAGGTGTAATACAATTAACCCTATAAAGATTTTGTACTCTTTCTTCCTCTGGTATGCCTCAAATAATACCTTATATCACTTTGTCTTTGATGTAGAAGAACATATATAGGCCAATATGGGGGTCCTAGTGTGTGTCTTAGGCCATTCGCAGAATCAAGAGTTTCTCTGAACTCTCCCAGAAGGTTAGGCATAAATCAAAGTAGGCCCAAGAAGGTGTCTGTTGCTCTCGACCTCCTATCTTCCATCAAATTAGCTAAAGTAGATTTGGAGCACATTTATATCATTTAGCTCATCCTTGGCAGATTATTAGAGTCAAATCTGTATTTTAATCCATAAGTTTTGAATTTAAAAAATATGGAAGGTTTATTTTGAGAAAAATAAATGATTTATCTTGGGAATATTGGCTGCTCATAGAATTAAATTATCTGCATTATGTGAACATGCTGCTAGGTCAGGTAGACCCATGCTCTTCCTGCTGCCAAGTCCGTCATGACATGTCACCCAGAAAAGTGCTGACATATTGCCAATTAGGGCAAGTCTTCCTGTCACCCCTGTCCTAGATTTTATTGCTTTGGGATGAATATTGTGCAAGTATGAACCAATACGTTAGGGACCATAAAAAAGCTAAGTAAATATGTTCACTATAATTGGGACAGTGAGTCCCTGTACAGGACAGGCAAGGCTGCATTCTCACATTTCAGGAGATTTTGGAGGAAAAATTTTACATGAAAACCTGGGACCATTTCCAAGGAGGAAAATATTTCAGATAGTTGTCTAAAAATATTTTCAAAATTTATTATTGCATTAGTTATCTATTTTAATAAATATTTTGGTAATTTGAGACAGGTCCATAAAAGAAAAAAATGGTATTGGGAAAAATAAAGGCTCATAATTTTTCAAATACCTATTTACATCTAAGTATATAATAAGTCCTAAGCACCTAGCATAATGTCTGATACAAAATAGGCTTTAAATACAAATTTTTTCAATGAATTAATGCATGAGTAATTAAAAGAAAATGTAGTTCCTCAATAGATACTAATACACAACCTCTGACGAACAACCTACATGCAAATCAATATAAATAGATAGTGTAGGAATATTGATAATTGCAAAAGAAGAACCAATTTTTCACACAGATACAAATGAAGATTTTGAGTGAGAAAGACCTGAGTTTAAATTTAATTTCTGCTAGTTGGATTGTGATAGTGGGGATTTTACTTCTCTGCACTTCAGTGTTCTTAGCTAGTAATAGTAGGTAATACTTAATTCACAGAGAAGTTTTAGAAATGGAGTAACAAATAGAGCCCAGTGCTTCCCCTAATGAACATGCAACAAATTATAGTTATCATTCCAATATAACCTTATCTGGATGAGAAAAAATAAGTAAATAATATAATTTTATAAATTGAGGTAGATACGAATTTGTTTAATTATTTCAAAGGATCCTTTTCCTTTAACATCTCCAAGTCTTAGATTTTATAAAGTAGATTTACATACTTTGAATTAAAAATGTGAATAAAAATTGACTACATAGCACTTACTCATTTTATTTGGTAACTTTATTATTATGAAGGACTTTGAACTGTAATTTGAAAGAGTAACAAATTGTAACTATACATAACTTTTCTAATGTAAGCTCAAAAACAACAAGTTGTCTATGAGTGGTTACTATCAACTTAAATATTCAAAGGAAAATATGTTAAATGTCATCTTCTAATTACATAATTTTAATCTTTATCATTTAATTAAATAAAGAAAATCATTTCAGTAAGTTGTCTAAATAATGATTATACCTACTTGGAATATCAATGTGTTATTGGGGTGATAGAAAGGACACTGGAATGAGAATTTGGAGGCTCAAGTTCTGCTTGGCTCTAGGGGCTGACAGCGTGATCCTGGGAAAGTCATTTCCTTCTGCAAGTCTCGGGATGCCTGACTAGCTGATCTTTCAGATGCCTGCTGGGGCCCGATTTCAACGGAGCCTACTTTACAACTAAGAAAGAGTCCCGAAGCCATAGAAGTTGAATAATAAGATAAATAGTTATGTGAAGGTAGAAATACATTATTTTGGCATCTAGCATCGGAATAGTCTCATGGATAAAATGCTCCTCTTTGAGAAGATATTTTGAAAAACCCCTGAGAAATAGAAAGTGAGATTCAGAGATAAGACCTCAAGAATAAACATGGCCTTTCTAGGTCTGCACTAGAAACGAGAGGATTTTTTTTTTTTTTCCTAGGAAAGGAAATAAAATTAGGGACTAAAGAGGGAAGAGAGTTATGTAGAAAATCCAGTGAGACATTGTGAGGTGACTGTGAGGACATGAACCCATTCCTTCCCTGTAAATCATTAACAGAAATTCTGATTTCCAAAGAAAATAAAGTGGAGAATTTTATCACGTCTCATCTAGCTCTCAAGGAGCAAGCAAAGCCTAAACAACATCAGGATTGCGTTTTGGGGGCCTCTACAGAATCACGTGAACTAAGTCTTTGGACTTAGCATCTTGAATGAAGTCATTACTCTCAAACTGAGCCCACAGTAACAAAGTACTGGACACATGGGGCAGGGTAGGAGACTTGAGTGGATTCTTAAAAACATACTTGAAAGTCATACGACTGTTGTTGAAGTTACTTAATGGTTGGCCTACGAAATAAAATTAGAAATTATTTATTTTATTAAGCAGCATAGGTAAAGGAAGCTCTTGAAAGTTGATGGGTAACCCAGCTCTAATAAACACGTGCTTTCTTAAAGGGTTAGAGTTTTGCTCAAAGGTGGTCCTTAACATACTTGTTTGAATGGGTTAAAGTCTCCAGAATGCTCCATCCATATTATGTTGCTAGTTGCTCTATAGTTGAGCAATAGAGCCCAGGGGAGGCTACCTGCAGCTAGTAACTAGGGATGTTTCCAAAAGTGCTACCAGATGGTGAAGTAGAAAGCTTAGGAGTCAGAAAAGTGAAGAATAAATATGAAATATTTATAAGGCGTTCCAAATTAGACATGTTCCCAGAAAAACCAGTGTTTCAGTTTCTGTCACCAATTTCATGACAACATCTGACTGGGTAGTGTCAAGATTCACTTTTACATGTTTGGCAGTCCATGAGCAGGAAGGAAAGACCACTTTATTTGTGTTAGTTCTGGTGAGACTACTGTGTATTTATATTTCTGGTAGATCTATGACTTGATAAGGAAGATAACAGGGAGCCATTAGGGAATAAAAAGAAAACATTGTGTTTTCAGTGTCTTTTTAGTGAGAAAGATGATTTTGATGAGGTTAGGAAACTTGTTGGGATTTTGTTAGTGAAAGACGGGGAGAATCTCAAGAGTGCTGTGAGGATAGAAACCAAGAGAATGATCTTAAATTTGTTCAGGAAGTGTAATTAAGAGTGTTTTCTGATGAATGGAATATATACGGTGAAGAAGAAGGATTTATGTGTGGAAAGGAATTGGAAATGAATGAAAAATTGAATAAAGAACTGAATAAATAATAAGTTTTAGAGGTGAATGAAATGGAATAAAGGTGATAATTAATTCAGGTTTGAACACATGAGTTTCTAAGTGGTGATATTCAGTAGGCAGCTGAACATGTAGATTTAGACTTTGTAAGAAAAAATCTTTTCTGTGTCTGTATATGTATTTGGGAATTTTCAATATACAAGTAGTAGTTGAGGCCATACGTGGAGCTTTACTTAGCAAAATAGAGAAGAGGGAGAGAAGGAGCAGGGGGAAAGGAATAGAAAATATGTGCATAAAAACACTGAAAGGACAGGAAAGGAGTTAGTAAAGGAGACATGAAGTGGCTATAAGGTTAGAACTAGGATTTATCAGTGTGACAAAAACAAAGGAGCTAAAACAGGAGACATTAGAAGCAGAAAGATTGAATAAAACAATTGGTTACCTTGCCATTAGTTACCTTGCTATTGGTGACCTTGGCAATTTTCAGTACAGTAGTGGAACTGGAAATCTCCTGAGAATCAGATGGAGAAGATAAATATTTCAAATAATTGTATTTAGAAATCTAAATCTTAAATTCAACCAGAATTTAAGAGTAATTTGAAAATAACACAGATAATATGGGCATTATAGAGCTTAAATGTCTTTGTAAAAGAAATGTGTGTTTGCAAGGATATTAGTAGATGTTTGAAAACAATGTAGTTTTTAGAAGATTTCAGTTTAATTGTATAAATTTTTGGCAGTCTGTGTTTTCATAGTACTGTGGCATTTTAGATCTTTAAGCTTTGTAGAATTGCTAGATGAATTGAAATAGATAGCTTGGGTTCTCTGATCTCCATTTAAATGCTCAAAAACTGTCACAGGAAAGTAGTTTTGCATGGTTTATAACAACTTTAAGAGATTTGCTGCTGTGCTATGAATACATCCAATTATACTAAATATGACTTTCAAAATTACTTTTTGCTATTATCTGGACAAGTTAGCATAGAAGGAAGTGGTACCTAGATGGAGGATGCTAATATAGATTTGAACATTTGATATATTCAAATAAGCCTCTGCATTAAAAAAAAAAAGAGGGAAAATTACAGCCACTATTTAATACAGATAAAAATCTAATTAGATAGAAAGAAGAGTTGAGTTTTCAGGTCTGAGTTTTTAATTTCATGGCAAGGTATTTTTATTAATCGACAGAGGAGTCACTTGGAGTTCTCAGTGTTATCTATTGAATTTTAGATGATTTCATATTGAATTTGATTAAGAAATTGATCATAGCGAGAGGGCAGAATCCAGAATCTCAGAATGTTAGAGAGCAGGAAGACACTTTGGCTATCATCTTCTTAGCCCCAAAGCTCTGTTTTTCAGGTGTGAAGAAATTATAGCTTTAAAAAGTCAAAGAGAAACAGAGAGCCTAGGAAAGTGGGTCTAAGTGGAGTGCGGCAGCAGAGGATTTAGGACGAATAGACCTTGGCTTGTGAACACCGGGTAAATGTGGGGTGTGGGCCACGAGCCATAAGGGGAGGTGGGCGGCAAAGATAAAGCTCAAAGACCGTGAAAAAACGGCAAGGCAGTAACAGAAGCAACTCCGTCAGCTACAGGGTAACATGACGGGGACCACTTTGATGACTGCCAGTTCCTCTAGAATCACTGGATTTTATAAGATTTTAAATATCTCAGATTGTAAAATTAAGAAAAAAATATTGGATGTTATCCCTTATTAAAAATAGATGCCAGAGCACATGAAGTTCACTCCTCCATATGAAATTGTACATTTATTGCTAATACTTGTTGCCAAATTAGAAAAAGAGAGAGCGTGACGGAAAGAGGTGATAATTATCCAAGAGTAAATTAGCATAGTTATAAAGATATTTATGCATTATCTCTTAAAAGTGACCTCTTTATCACGTAAAGGTTATGAAAATTGAAAGCGAACTAAATTTCAAAGAATAAGAGAAAATATGGTAAATAAATTTAAATCTACCTTTATAGTGGCCCAATGTGTAGTTATTAAAGAGTACAGATTCAAAGAATGTATAATGAATTTGGAAAAACATAATTTTATAAGAAACAGGAAGCAGGTGATTATCTCTCTAGATGCAGAAATAGAAAAATTGAAAGTAAAGTTAAAAATAACCTGCTATGATCCCACTTGCTAATATTGATGCTTTATTTCTTTGTATTTTCCAGTTTTTAAAACTTCTAACAATGATTATTTATTGCTTTTAGCTTCCCCCCCCCCTTTTTTTTCTTCGTCATGCTTTGCACCTGTATGGGTCAGGCTGCAAACAATAACCACAGTCAGGAGACAATAACCACACAAGTAATTTCAACAGGGTGAATTTAATATGAAGCATAGTGAACCAGGTAAAAGGTGGTTGCTTTGGGTGTAATAGCAACAAACAGCAGAAGGCAGCTTCCATTCCCAGGGCTGAGTGAAATTTGAACACTGAAGAAACTCAGAATTTAGAGGCAGCTCAGTCCATTCCCCCAAGGCTGAGATTCATTCCTCTGAGGAGATGGCAAAGTAGCTGGTGATTCAGCCTCTCTATCCCCCTTCTACCACTGCAGTAAAGAAGAGATTCGCTGGAGGCTGTTTGCCGTAAATGTGAGAACTGCCCATCAATGTGGCCAAGGGGAACATTTTTAGAGGCTGCCTGGAACCACAGGACCATCATCCCACTGGAACAGGGAATGCTGCAGGGTCCCAACATACTTCCAGCCATTTGCTGCTTGGGGGAGGCGAGGCGGGTAGGAAAAATAAAACTTATTTCTTTCTTTTCTAGTCTTGTTCTAAGTGATTTAGTATGCACTTAATGTGGAAGATATGAATGTGGGAGACATAGACGTTTCATTTTAATTCTAGTCTTATAGTGTCTTTAATATAATTTCTACCTACAAGTCAGAGTTATACAATTCTAACTAATGTTATCTTGAGTTAAAGTCTGGTATAGACACCAAATTGGTAACTTCATACATTGACATGACTATTCTCAATCTGGTGATTAATTAGTAGATGCCTGCTGGTCTTGTTAAGACTTGACTAATGTGTTTCACAAATGCAAATCGACTGTAGCATTCGCGCTTGAAAGTCTTCAGTGGTGTCCTATTGCTTTTAGGGTAAAGATGCAAATCCATAGCTTAATCATCAAGCTCTTGACTAGATTTCCTGACAGTTCTCATTTCATGCCACTTTGTCAATTTCTGTTTCATTTCCATCGGATTTCATGTAGGTACTTAAAAAGATCATGCTTTTTTTTCCAGTTCAGAGCCTTCATCCTTTCTTCTCCCTCTGCAGAGCATGTCCCTCACACCCATCCTTCCCATTTCCACCTCCCCTTCTCTCTCATACTAATTAGTTGTGTAGTTAGTAGTTTAGCTTTGGCTTCCCAGTAAATTGCTCACATTATTTATACCTAGACACCCTGTCTTGTTTAAGTCTTGGCACTTCGTCATTATTTGTCAAATTGAAGGAATAAATAGGAAGGTAGGAAGAGTGAGCTGAAGTGTGATCTGCAGTGGGCCAAAAAAAGGAAGTAAAATTGTAATAAAACTTTTCTGGTGGCTCTTCTCAACTGTTAACACTAAAATTAATGTATCTGAAATACATGCAGTCAAAAAAAATGTAAGATTTGGACCACTCATATGAGGAACTACACCATCATAAAATGGTTGATGCTGGGTTGTATTGGTTGTTATAATATCAGTGTTACTAATGTAACAATATTCAATATTTAGCTTAAAAATTATCAGTTAAATCCTGAAGTTTTAGTTTAAAATTGATTCAGTCATTTCTGATGTTGTCCTAATGAAAAAGTATACAGACTTTTCCACATTGAAAACACTGATTCTTCCATAGAGCCTCAATTCATTCTCTTTTCCTGTTGTCACACCTTCCTCCACTTGTTCCCACTACCTTCCAAAAAAAAAAAATTTTCTCTGAATTATTTACTCTTACCATTTCATTTTCCCTGTAAATTATAAATGTATAGCCATTATGCATATATTATAAAGTATTTACATAAGCATAAATATATACCCACAACATCACACACTTTCATACAGGATCCTTACATTTTAAGTTTACTTATTAATCATTATTTAACAACATCTTTACTATGTTATCTAAGCAGTGGCTTTTGTTTTCTGGTAGAGGATGTAGGAAGCTTATGAATAACAACTTTTATTCTAAAAGGAATGTAATATGCTGTCATGAATCTAAAATATAATTCCATTAACATAGCCTAGAAGTCAAGCTGGTAGTTCATATTTGCCATTTTTAGCTACCTGCTGGTTAAAGTTCTGTTGGCATTCAGAAAGAACTAGGAGCAGAAGGTACACTATATTTTGATTCCATTTTAATAATAAGATTGCTTTAGGTGACAGAGTAGATGGTGAGCAATGTGTAAACAGCAGAGAATAGGAGAGAAGATCCCAACATGTGTATAATTCAGACTATATGATCTTCAATCTTTACACTCAACTCTGTCAATTTTGATATACTATTCCATGTTGCATAATAACATTTTTCATAGAAAATAACTAATTTAATAATCAAAATGTACTTATTCTATAATCATCATTACATATCCTTTAAATTAATAAAATTAATTTTACTTTGGTATTATAAATGTGTCCCGAATTATCAATGTTAATTTTATTTAATTTATATTGCACTGGCTCAATAATTATAACTCAATCATATGTAATATATATGACACAATATTCTTTTCTGTTTGTGAACAGTTACACAAAAAAGATGCAAAACTAAAGCACATTGTTGTATGTTTCTTTCTAATTTTATGTCTTTCTGTTGCTACATTTGGTATTATTGAAAGCATATTTAGGGATTTCACATGACACATCTGATTTTTTTTGGCTAGATTTTGAAAGAGAAACCTAAAATTTTCATTAATTTTGAACTGCTGAGTAAATATTTCTTTACTTCTTTTCTTAAAACACATTAAAATAAGCCACAATTTAATTTTGACCTTAAACTTCTACATTTTATACATTGTCTTTTTACATTTGAATTTTTATATTGACAGAAATAATGCTAGATATTGAATAAATATAGTACATTGTCCGGTATAAGTGAAAACCAATAAAAACAAACAAATAAAAAACAAACTATGGGGAAATCTAAATTGAATCGGTTAATAACCAGTCCTATTTTTTTACCCTCCAGGTTTATTTTTACTGTCTTCTTAGTTTGCAGATTTTTTTCTTTTTTCTGCTTCTGGCTTATAACTGTCTTTCATCATTGAGAGGGAAAGTGGCTCATCAATGCACAAATTTCCAGGGGAAAATGTTCTGTCTTCTCACAACCTATGTAATGAGGAACTTCTTCAATCTCTCTCATTTCCACTTAATCTAGCCTAGGGGTAAAACATACTTCTCTTTAATTTTCCATTTTAAAATACCAGTGGATTTAGGGAAGGTGTTCACATTTAGCAGTCTTGAGGGAAAAAAATGTCCTCTTAGATTATTTTAAAATTATGATTAAGGATGAATCATAAAACAACTCAAGGTCTGAAAAATACTCATATGCTATAAAGCATGAGTCCCAATTTTCTTCAGGGCTAATGATAGCTGAATTTTCTATCTCCAGTATAATAAAAGAATGCCAAGAAATTTGAAGTATCCTGGGATTAAGAGCACTCATAAAAGAATTAAAAATTTAATTCAAATGAATATTTATTATTGTTAGGCCTACATAGGGTCCACAGAAAACAAGAAGATGCTTAGTTTTCAAGAAACTTAAAATTTCAAGACAAAAGTAAAAGAAAGCTTTTTATCTGAATTTCCTACCCTTTAACACTTGTTAATTCCTTTATAACAATGGCTTGATTGCCACATTAAGTATTATAGAAAGAGACTGAACTACAATACTGTTTGTTGGGGAAGAGGAAAAAAATTAGTTATGATTTTTATTGATGTAGCTTCCTTTTCCTCTCTTTCTTTGGTGCTACAAAATCAGGGCTCTTAATTCCAGCTGGTAGCCTAGTCTAGCCTAGTCTCACAGACAGGAGAGTTTTAGAGTTGTATTTTAGGGAAGGGGAATGGGAAATTTTTCTTGCTACTAGCCAGAGTTTTGTCCAAGTAACTTGAACATCAATAAGATAAATATACTTGAAATTTCATTTATTATCTAGTAGGTATTCAATATTAACTATTGGCTTCAATTGAATCATCTCCACCAAACCCTATGATAGTTTCCAGATCATTATACATATTATATAAGTTAATTATTCAATAAATTAAAAATTTTCCTCTAACGATAGCATCTGCATCCTGGGGAAAAAAGGAAAACATTGGAAAATATTAAAATGTTTTTTAAAGTGGTCATTAGCATAGGCCCCAACACAAAAAGAATCCCACTGGATCTGTCCTTTTCATTTTTTTTTTTTTTATGGCAATTTAAGTTTTCTAAGAAACTTTTACATCTTTAATCTCTGAAAAGTGGAGTAGGAATATAGAGTAAAAACAAAAACGTTAGATACTATGAAGGGAATGTCTTCCCTAACCAGCCTCTGCTAAATATTTCTTCCATTCTGAGTGAAGAATTGTGGGAGAATATAAATGTTCTCTTTTCTTCAGAATGCCTTCCTAGTTTGAGGTACACTGAAAAATGCCATTCTCTGCTATTTAGCTATTTGGTTTATTTGCCAAATGTTTATTTCTTGAGCCTGGTTTTGTCAGTATTTCTATTTGCTTATGAATTGCTCAAGAGCAATGGGCAAAATTGATGATGATTTCTTTTACAAATTTCTTTAAAACCTAGAAGTGTTTTAAATATAGTGGTTGCTTAAAATGTTAATGATTGTTAGTCTAATGATTAGTAATCAAACCACACTTGAAATTTTTTCCTTCAATATATAATTTTAAAATTACCTAAAGGTCAAAGTATATTATTTTCTTCTTCATATTTTTATATGTTGTAGGTCAATAGAGTTGATTAAGAATAAGGAAATACAGAACAGAATTGTATGGAAATATCTTTGTCACAAGGTGGCGCTGCTGTTTCAAATATGAGGCTATACCTAATATTGCTCTTCTTTTGGGTGATTTTTTAAAATGTTTAAAACATTTTGAAACTACATCATACTACCTTAAAGATCTTAGATTTCAGATAAATTTTTAAAGAGAAGCATCCACAATTAGTATTGCCCATTGGCTACAATGTTTTGTAGTTGTTTTTCCTTTCCCATCAAGGTCTGTGAAGTTCTGTGCCTGGAGTATCCAGCTTTGACTGAATTTAGATATCCTAATCCTATCTAAAGCCCTTTGGGAAAAAACAATCAGACAGACCTATTATAGTTCAGGCCATAATACTTCTATTTTTGATTTTCATTTCTTTAGTGACTGGTTCAGAAAACAGTTGATTCCATGTTATTAAATGTCATTATTAGGATGTGGAAATCAACTTTTGTTAATTAATTACCAGGTTACTAACCATTATCACTTTTCAGAAAGCGAAAACTTAGAAAATTCCTAACTGGCATTTTGGAAAGAAGGCAGTACCCTAGAACTTACTACGAAAATGCAATTCATATGCAAAAAGTTGAAATCAAAACTGAATAAATAACATCCTATGCTCATATTCTCTGCGATAAATATTCATTTAGGCTTATTTTCATATAATCGTGGTTCTATTGCTATAATCGTAATTATAATGTATCATTTTTGCTTGAAAACAGTACTCTCAGAATAAAGTATCTAAGCTACAGAAGCCAAAGGTAAAAGATGATGCTCATTAAGCAGGCTAGAAAGACTAAAAAGGATAAAGCTTGCCAAAGGCAGACAGTCACCTTCACAAGTATAAAGGGAAAAGGAAAAATACCACAACAAGCTTCCTGCCTAAAGTTACCAAGAATTATAGAATTAGTATAAAAACACAGCTGTAGAAAGAATAGCACAGTAGCTTTTAGCAAAGCGTATGTTCTTAAGGAATAATTAAGTTAGATCTCAAACCGTGAGTGAACCTGCTTGCCATATAGAAATAGCTTGTGTATTTGTCTTAGATTTAACACATGATTTGGTTATGCGAACACACACAGACAGGATGCCAAAGTCCTGTAGGTGTAACTTCTGCAGTTAACCTGCAATGAGCCGGTCTTCTCAATAGTCTTCTTATTAGTTACTTGGAAGTAAGAAGAAGGAAGTGGAAGAAGAGGAAGAGAAGACGACTGTAGAGTTTTAAATGAAAAAGAACAAAATAAATCCAAACCTTCAAGTTAGAAGTTAGAGATTCCTGCACTGATGAGGAGAACTCACTAATCAGAGAACTTCTTCCTTGACTGCCCCTTGCTCTTTGCCCTGTGTCCTGACGTGGTGCATATTTACTTGTGTGTTGTCTGTCTCTCTCATTCACCTGTAAAATCCGTGGGAGCAGAATCATTGTTTTGTTCACTGCTGCATCTTCAGTGTCTCAGCCACTTAACACATAATATGTGTGTCAATAAATGTTTAGTCAATGAACGAATGAATTTTCCTATATCAGGACTATGGAGATACGAATGCTTCCCCCCCTCCATTGTAATAAGCATCCTGTAGTAGATACAGATTTTGGATGCCGTTATCAGACAATGCCTGAAATCTGGCTTTATCTAACTGACTAAAACTTTTGGACATCCAGCATTGCTTTTCCCCAATAAATCTACAACATAAAGCATACGAGAAATATGTTAAAGTTTGAGGAATCAGAATATTTTGGCTATAGCCATCAAGGGGACTCACCAAGTGGCATTAACTTGGCAAATTCAATATATTTTAGGTTTGACTTTAGCCTTAAACATACAGAAACTCAATCTTCTAATTTACCTGAGATTATGTTATTTTTAGAATCTAGCCATTAAGCTAAGATGACCAACTCAGACTTCTCAAACTGGCTTATGCTTGCCCCTGGGGATAGCTGGCTTAGTGCCACAGCCAAGTACTAATTGAGGTGGATACAGACAGGTGTAGCTAGAGAAAGGCGAAAGCTTCAGCAGGGCTTCCAGACTTTTTCTCTACATGCTTTTATGGACAGAGTAATGGGATACAGAGTGAAATAACTTAATTTGAATTCTAATATTATAATTTTAATACATTTACACATTTTATAGTTTACTTCGTAATCTATCCATGTGTCTTTTAAAATAAAAATAATGCTGTGACCTTCTTATTGTAAAAGAAAATGCTCTAGGTTGCTGCTGTCTCTTGTGGCTTCATAATGCTCTGATACATTGCCTGTAATGGGTATTTGGTTTGATAAATGTAGCCTGATCCATCATACATTCATTTATCTATTCAATCACTGACACAAAATTTGTCATATTCTTATTAGGTGCCCAGTACTGTGCCATATGCTTGAGAAATAAAGGTAAGCAAGACTACTTTAAAAGTAAAACTTTTTTTTTTTTTTTTTGAGACAGAGTCTGGCTCTGTTGCCGGGGCTAGAGTGCAGTGGAGTCAGCCTAGCTCACAGGAACCTCAAACTCCTGGGCTCAAGCAATCCTTCTGCCTCAGCCTCCCGAGTAGATGGGACTACAGGCATGTGCCACCATACCCGGCTAATTTTTTTATTTCTGTACATACTTTTAGCTGTCCAGATCATTTCTTTCTATTTTTAGTAGAGATGGGGTCTCGCTCTTGCTCAGGCTGGTCTCGAACTCCTGACCTCGAGCGATCCTCCCGCCTCGGCCTCCCAGAGTGCTAGGATTACAACTTATAAACAAGTAAGTACAATGTGGTAAGTCTAATGATGGAGGTGGAGATAGATTGGTATGAGAATTGGGGAGTGGTATATAGTTGAGCCTGAGTTAGGAGGAAATTTTATTAGGAAAACCTTCCTGGATAAGTAGGGTTCAACCAAAGGAAGAGACAGAGAGGAGAATAGAAGAGGTATCAAGAGAAAAATTAGGGATGTTTACAAACTCCATCTCCACATGAAGATTCACATGTTGTCAAGAGTTTGAATGGGAATATTCCTAGAAAATATTTAAATGGGCACTGTCAAAGACTGCCTACTACTGCAACAAACTGAATCTTGCTACAAGCACATAAGCTTGGCAGAGAGCTCCAAGCCCTAAATGAACATGTAGTCCACTTGAAACCTCGATTTTAGCCTTGATTTGAGACCTTGAGCAGAGCCCATCCATGTTGTGTTAGAGTTTTGACCTACAGAGCAGTGAGATAATAAATGGGTTTTGTTTTAAGTCACTGTGGTTATGCAGCAACAGAAATCTAATACAATGATAGAGACCGTTCTGAATAGCTAACCTCTACCCTCTTTCTGTCAAGTACCAGCATCTCAACACATGTGACCATCTCTGTTGGGCTTTTCTCACTTAACCAAAATTCTTTTCTATCTTATGATACTAATACTAGGCAATATTTATTGATCACTTCAATATTCAGTAATGACCTATACAAAGATATTTCATTCTGTTGTCTCACTGACTCCATGTTCCTGATACCATTTACTATTCACATTTTACCAAAGAGGAAACTGTGGCACAAGTAGATTCAGTACTCTCCCAGATTCAGTAATTTGTCCAATACCACACAGTGAAGTGGGATAAAAACCCAGACCTTCTGATTCCAGAGTCTATGTGCTCTATTTTTTGAAAATAATAATGATGTAAAAATTTTCATTTATAAGTGTACTGAAGATTAATTGTAAAAAAAGAACCAATTAATTATATAAAGATAGTAAAAATTAGTAAAATTCCATCATCAAACATCCACCACTATTAATAATTTAGTGATCCTCCTTTTGAAAGTCTATCTTAATATATAGACACATGTATAAATTGGTATAAGTGGATTCATACACAAATGTTGCTTTTTTAAAGTATAATTATCTTATTTCTTATTTTTCTTCTATTTCTCCCTTTTCTTTTCATTCAACTCTTTCATTTACCTTTTACCTTGTCCCCACTCTAAGTAACAAATAGATTTTCACATGTTTTTACATGCTCATGAGATAAACATACACATATATACAATTCCCTGAGTTTATACATGCACACACGCACACCTCTCCACACATATTTGTGTGTATGTGTAGTTTTTGAGTTTTGTAGAAATGAGGTAATTTTTATATAAAGTTGTCCATATCTTTTTTTTTATTACTTCAACATTTGACTATCCAGAGCTTTGTGGAATATATTAAGGACTTGGTCTTTATTATGACAACAATGAAGGGTGTTCAGATGAGAAGGTGACAAGATCAGATTTCTATTTGAACAATTATCTTAGCTGCAGAATAGAGGAGGGCTGAAGTGGATGCAGGAAGACCAGTTAGTGGTCGATGTCAGTGGTTCAGGCAAGAGATGACAATGGTTTAGCTTAGAATAGTAGTTGGTGATGATGGCAAGAGGTAGATAGATTCAAGAAATAGGTATAAAGGAAATAAAATCTGTAGGCTTCGGTGGAAGATTTGATAATGAAAAGGGAGTTGTTAAGAACGATTCCTGTTTCCGGCTTGTGAAATTACATGGATGTTGATCCCATTTGCTGAGTTGGTGCCATTTGCTTCCTAATTCCTCTCCAAACTTGGGGATAAGCCAAGTTTAGAGGGGAAAATCATAAGTTTAGGTGAAAACAACATTAGCACAGTCATGAGCAAGGCAAACTCACAGGTGGCCTGGTCAGGCCCTTTACTCATGGGCATTTGAAGAATTTTTCAAATGCATTTAAATGTTCATGTTTATGGGCCTCCACTGAATTTCATCTCCTTTATCGTTGAGAAAAGACATATCTTTCTATTCTTTCTGTGCTGGTTTCCCATTTCAGCTCTGTTTAGGTGATTTTCCATCCCAACCAAAATAATTGTACTACTCAGATTAGAATATTATTTCTAAGAATATATTGCAAAAATGTTCACTTAAAATTTTATACATTTTTCTAATTATAAAAGCAACACCTGTACACTTAAGAACCATGTGTATAGATAATTAATAATGCAGAAGTAAATAAAAATCAATGTAATTCTAATATCCAGTCCAGGGCCATCTAATATGAATGATGGCCCCTTGAATTATATAGTGTGGTATTCTAGAGTGATAGCTGCTGTTAGCATTTGGGATTTTTCTTCCTTATTTATTTATTTTTTTTTAAGGAAAACAAAATACTGAAGGAAAAAGAAAGCATAGTGCATATGTAGTTATACATTCTTTTTCTCCAGTGAATACAATTTGAGAACTTCCCCAGTTTCATATAAATTTAGCTACAATGAAGCTTTAGAAGAAAAACCAATAAACTTAAATTATACCAAGGAGAAATGATAAGAATCCTACTATTATAAATAAAATGTTTTCATTTCCTATACCTACAAAAGTATGAGTCAAGAAGTGAGATTGCAATAAAATGCAATCAAAATGCATCATAGAAATTGTCAAACGGTGAAATGACCAAATGGTGAATGAAAAGGAAAAAGTGGATAGAATTTGGAACTAGCTATTAAGAGATCTGAAGTCTAAAATTCATTCTATCACTCACAATTCATAAAGTAAGTATATCCAGAGTTATTAAATATGATCCCCACCTCTATTGGTTACCCTCATTTGTCCCTATTTTTCCCCCAACTTGGGCCATGGGGGACAAGGATAGCCAGTTTTTAATGAGAACTTATAATGTGATAGATATTATGATATACTTTTTCTTATAATTTTTTATAATAAAAAATTTCCAACATGCACAAAATAAGAGAGAATAGTATAATGAATCTGTTCAACCATCTCTCAGGTTTAGCAATCAGCATTTTTAATTTAGTTTTGTATATTGCCTCCTCCTGACTTTTTTGTGCTGCAATAATTTAAAGAAATTCCAACATAATGTCATTTCCCTTGTGAGAACTGCCCAATTGTGTTAAAAATTGAAAATATGTCTTATCTCATTTGTTGAAACTTCTGAAGGTAGTACAGTATAATAGTCATTTGTGTATATATATGAAATGTATCAAAATATTTCTAAAAATCATGATATATTATAGCTCATTTGATTTCAACAAAAATTTATTAGTGCCTACTATTGGGTTAGAAGAATATCTGGATTCCAAAAGAACTTTCTAATTGGTTTTGAAGACTTAAGTAAGTCACTAAACCTTCATAGCACTGTGTTAATTAGGGTTCTTTTTTTTTTTTTTTTTTTTTTTTTGAGACAGAGTCTCGCTTTGTTGCCCAGGCTAGAGTGAGTGCCATGGCGTCAGCCTAGCTCACAGCAACCTCAAACTCCTGAGCTCAAGGGATCCTCCTGTCTCAGCCTCCCAAGTAGCTGGGACTACAGGCATGCACCACCATGCCCGGCTAATTTTTTCTATATATATTTTTAGCTGTCCATATAATTTCTTTCTATTTTTAGTAGAGATGGGGTCTCGCTCTTGCTCAGGCTGGTCTCGAACTCCTGAGCTCAAATGATCCGCCCACCTCGGCCTCCCAGAGTGCTAGGATTACAGGCGTGAGCCACCGCGCCCAGCCAATTAGGATTCTTTTTGTAGCAACAGCATATGCTAAACTTAAATTAGCTAAAGCATAAGAAGAAATTTATTTGAAGGATATTGGAGTATCATGCATTGGGCCCAGGTTTAGGAACTCTCTGCTTCTAATCAGCTTTAGCTTTCCTTTTTGTTTCCAAGAATGTTTTTTTTCCTAAGTGATTGAAAACACAGCTACTAACAGTATTATAATTCAGAGTTTGTTCAAATCTAACAATCTTGGAGAGATATCAACTTCAGGAACAATCAACTATGGCCAGAGGTAATATTGAATAATTTAAGAATGTGAAAGTAAAATTCATGTGGATGGAATGGGTGAAATGTATTAATAATTCCCAGTAAGTCTCAGGGAGAGATTATTGTGCAAACCATTGCATACATATCCTCTATGAGAACTAAATGATTTCATGTGTAAAATGAAGTCTTTGAATTACATGATTGCTAAGATATCTGTATAGTTCCTCACATACACTCTTTCAAAGTCCCTAAATATGCCTATAGGAAGTTTGTTATTTTGGAAGGCAGGAGAAAATATAAATAAGTAATAAAATGTCCTGCAATATGAGTTTATCCAAAGTTCAAGACTATAATATGACAGTTTTAAGCACACATTTTAAGATGACAGGCCATTACTATGAAACTTTAATAAGGGAAGAAACCAAAAGCAGATTTCATTTTGCATTAAATACATCTTAGCTATATTGTCATACTGACTTTCACCACCCATAGAAATCATGGTAAAATAAATTAAACCAAAGAACAAGAGAAATTTTGTGTAAAAACTAAGAGTTTGTATCTCATTGCTGGTATTGCATATTTTGAAGTACCAGGCTTAGGAATTTTAAACTTATTTTTAAACATCTTTGCAAACTTAATGCTCTAGCAAATCAGCAAGAAAAAATCAAAAAAACCCATTAAAAAGTGGGCAAAAGAAATGAACTGAAGCTTTTCAAAAGAAGATAATGTCCCATAAACAGTCCATGTATTTTTGTTATAGCAGCCCAAACTAACTAAGAGAATGCTTATGGTAGTTATATATGGTAGTTAAATCCTCCAGTTCTATTCATCTTAATATTTTATTGGTTACTTTTATCTAATTTGGTGTTAGTTTGACAATTTCTAATCAATTCCTGATAGAATTTTGATTCTGATTGCACTTAATATTTATATCAATTTTGGAAGAATTGATATCTTTACCATATTCAGTCTTTCAGTCCATGAGGATGTAATATCTCTTTCTATGTTTGTCTTATTTGTCTGACTAATAATTTTTAACTTAACAGTGTGGAGATTTTGTCCATTTTCATTAGATTTATTTCTAGGTATTTGATGGTAATTGATACTATTGTAAATAGAATTGTGATATAATTTGTATAAGAATTTTTAAAGGATGCCCCATTCCATTTCCCAAAAAAGTGAAATTTTTTTGACAGTGTTTCACCCTATTTTGTTAAATTGTAAACATGTTCTTAAGTAATGTCATAGGCATGTGAATGTAAACTTATTTAGCACATTAGGTTTTTTTCTTTTTAGCTTTATTGAGGTACAGCTGATAAATAAAAAATTGCATATATTCAAGTTGTACAACGTGATGATTTGATATATATATATGCACATTGTAAAATGATTATTACAGTCAAATTAATTAACACATCTATTACCACAGTTAATCACCATTTTTTGTGTGTAGCACTTTTTTTTAAAAGAAAAGTTTAGTTTTTTCAAAAAGTGGGAAACATGCCTACATGTTCTTGAGCAATGTGTACATGTTGCTTGAGTTTGAAAGAAAACCTACAGAAGCGTGGTCAGATCTATACTAAGGTTCCTGGCCCCCTTAAATCCCAGTTCTGTAAAAATTGTTTATCATGAAAGCTCAGCTGGACATACTGGACATATGAGAGCAGGGGTCCCAAGGATCAATCTCCTGAGTCACTCGTGTAGAGTGTTGAATTGAGCTTTCTTTAAATTGAGATATATAGACCATGATATAACTTGATTCACCTTGCACAGACTGGAGGGTAAAAATTTTACTACCACCGATCACTGACATACTGTCTGGGAATCGGTTGCTGTTGAGGAAATAAAGACTGGACTATTTTTTTAAAAGTTGTGTGTTTCTATCCCACAAATTATTAAACTTTTAATATATTTTCCTTGTCTTACTGCACTGGCTAGGACCTTGAGTTCAATATTGCACAGAAGTGGAGATAGTGGATATTCTTTCTTATATAAGTCCCGATAGCTGAAGAAAGCTTTCAATATTTTACTTTAAGGATAAGATTTGCAGTAGGTTTTTTAGATAGCCCTTATCAGATTAAGGATTTTTAAAAATCATGAGTGATTGTGGAATTTACCAAATCTTATGAAACCAGTTGTGATATATTATGATTATAAGATATTGCAGGACTTGATTTAGTGATCTTTCTTAACTTTTCCATTTAAATTCATGAGAGAGATTTTCCTTTACTTTTTATATATTGAAATGTTCTTGTCAAATTTGGGCATCAATTTTATGCTGCCTACACAAAATGATTTGAAAAGTATTCCCCCTTTTATTTTTTTCCCTGAAAGATTTGGGGGAAGAATGCTATGATTTCTTATTTAAATGGTCAAAAAAATTCTCTCATGAAGCCATAGTGTCAGAAGTTTTCTTTGTTGGAAGCATTAAAATTATAGCCAATACTTTTGTTATAACAGTAATATACAGACTTTTTCTAATATTTCTTACGCAGTTTTGATGAATTATATTTTTCAGAGAATTTTTCATCTAAATTTTATAATTTATTGGCATAAAGTTGTTTATGATATCTTCTATCATTTTAATATCTGTATGCTGCATTCTTATGTTCCTATTTTAGTCCTGATTTTGATATTTTATGCTGTCTCCCTTTTTATCTTTATCAGTTGCCAGAAATTTATTATAAGTTTTATAAATTTTTCAAAGGACAAATTTTGACTTTGTTAATTTTTCTTTATTATACATGTGTTTTTTTTTCATTAAATTTTGGTCTTATATTTACTTCTTTCTGATTTTTTTATTGCTTTTCTCTACATTTTTGGGTTGGATAATAGCATTTTTAGCCTTTGTTCTTTTCTAAAATATTTATTTATGGTTTAAAAGTAATTTTTATTTAAAAGTAATTTTGCTAATTTTTTGTGATTTATTTCTTTATCTATGGACTATTAAGTGGTATATTGCTTACTTTTTAAAATATTTGGATATTTTCTGCTACTCTTTATTACTGATTTCTAAATTAATTCTATGTGATAAGAAAACATAACTTGTAAGATTTGTTGAAATTTGTTGATGTTAACTTTAATGCCCAGCACATGATCAATGTTGGTTAATGTTATATGTATGTTGGTAAAGTTTTTTCATGCAGTTTTGTTACATTTTAATTAAGTCAAGTTTTTCACTCATGATTTTCAAGTATATATTATATTTATTATATATCTTATAAGCTACTGAAGAAAGTATGTTAACTATAATGTTAAAAATCTCACATTATAACTGGGGATTTAGTTTATCTTAGCTTTAATACTTTCAGTTTTTGCTTTTATTGTTTAAGACTGCATTTTAGATGTATACACATTTAGAATTATTATATCTTCTTGATGGATGACCCTCTAATCATAGGCTTCTCTTTATATTAATATTTTTACTTTAAAGTTTGTTATCTGATTCATAAGCTATTTTTTAATCTACAGGTTCCTCCTTTCTCTTTTTTTCCTTGCAAGCTGTTTGTATTAATATGTCAGTTGAATTTGATTCAAGTTATATACAAATTAGATTTCCTATATTCTGGATTTTGTTGACTACATTTTGTTAACAGTAAAACTTGTTCTATGTATACTCTGTATTTTCTCTAAATTAGTTATATCTAGAGACTAGCTGGATTCATGTATTTAAATATAACTGGTATGTTTCAATGTATTGTAATTGTCATTTAAAAAATACACTCATTGCCTTATTTGTTTGTTTGTTTGTTTATTTATTTATTTTCTGAGACAGGGTCTCACTCTATCTCCCGGGCTAGAGTGCAGTGGTGTCATCATAGCTCACTGCAACCTCAAATTCCTGAGCTCAAGTGATCCTCCTGCCTCAGCCTCCCTACAGGTCTGTGCCACCACACCCAGCTAATTTTTTCTGTGTTTTTGTGGAGACAGGGTCTTGCTACGTTGCTCAGGCTGGTCTCAAACTCCTGGCCTCAAGCAACCCTCCTACCTTGGCCTCCCAAGTGCTAGGATTACAGATGTGAGCCACTGTGCCCAGCTGATTGTCCCAGTTTAAACAGATAATGATTGCAGCCTCTTCAAGTTGGTTCTTGAGTCTTTTGACATACTATTAATAGCTTTCTTGCATTTTGGTATGACAAGTTGTTTCAGGTTCATTTTGAGTATTTCCTATATTGTCTGTAATTAGATCCATGCCCATAGAGCTCTAGTTTCTTTTCTGCTTTATTTATTACCTTTTTTCCAGGAAAAAAAATCTATCCCCAAATAAAATTTATACATAAGTCATTACTCAAATCCTCTAGGCTCTTTCATGTCTAAATACAACCACATGAAGTATTATAACTACTACTATATAAATGAGGAAATGAGGCTTAGATAAAAAAAATCCTGCCTAAGGTCATACTGCCTATATACAACAGAGATTACAACCGAACCCTAATAGACTTTACTCCAAGATGCTTGGTCCTTTTTACTATATCACAACTTCTATTTTTAATTGATAGCTATTTCAGGACTTATGATTGCAACTGACTAATTTTCCAGTATTTTCTGTGAAGAATCAATTTTTGATTAATTTTTAGTGTAGATAAAGAAATGGAAAAAAAATAGTCTTTTAATAAAACAGAATCAACTTGAAGAAATAGAACCAATTAGAATAGCAATTAAAAATTATTATTTCTGGGCACCATAATTTTGATTTTAAATTTATTCATATATTTTGGTATGGATAAACCTAAGATCCTTAGAAAATTTTACTGACATTAATGAAGAAGAGAAAGTAATAATGTCAAGATTCCGTGTATTGCTTCTTAAAATTTACTGGTGTTACATATTTACAAAAAATGTGATATAAAATGTTTTGAATGTTGGTAAATAAAAATGTAATTTATCTTAACTTTTTATAGATTATGTTTAGTAATAATGTATATAGGTATCACTGTTAAAATCTGATTTTTATAATGGCAAATAAAAGTTTTGAAAATTTACTTTGGAAATTTCTATCTCTATATAGTAGTAGGGATTCCCTATTATAGTTTGAGAAACTGCGTAAGTAAGAATCATGTAATTTCTTGAAGGAGATGTCTCTGACTCCACTGAAAATAATTGGTCAAAGCATTTAATTACTGATGTGTAATATGTAAGAAATTTTAAGCCACAATAAAATTCCAAAAAATAATAAGCAGAATTTATAGACACTTAAAATTACATGACAGCAAATATATGAATTTACAAAAAGAAAAGCCAGGTCCAAAGTATTGTTAGTAATTACAAAATAGAAAGTTACTGATAAGACTCATTTCTGTGTTTATTTGCATCTTTTGAAATATTTCCTAGAAGATAAATATATGTAGAAATTTCAAGATAGTAAAAAAAGGATTCTTTTAGGTATATAATACTGATCACTTCTAGGATTTTTTAAAAGGGAAATAGAGAAATTTATTATGACATTTTTACTACCTAGACTTAATAAAACCAAAATTTTATCACTTTCACTTTGTATTAACACGTCTTTAAACACTTAAAGACGCACGTTTAAAAATATTGGATATATGAAAGCATTTAAGACAAACAACAACTGAAGAAAACTCCCACTTCTGGAAAGGCAGAATAAATGCACTTTTTCTTATTCTTCCCACTAAGTACAACTGGCCACCCTGAACATTAGACATAACACAAACCATAAGAAGATTCTCAAAGGTGGACAGAAGATGTCAAACCAGCTCAGACCATCAGGACCTGAGGAACAATGCAATCATAAATATCTTGGGTTTTCTTTTTGTCTCAAAGATCCCAGACTTGGAGCAGAAGAGGCTGGAAAATCAGAAGTGCCAATTGGTCCAGAGTGAAAAAGTGTCTCCAATACTTGCTCTCTACAGCTAAAGGACTACATAAAAGGTAGCCTAGGAACACAGAAAATTTGTAGATAATACCTGCTCTAGTCCAGCCAAATGCTGAAGAAAAAAATGGTCCCCTTTCAATACCCACACCAGCAAAGGTTGAGTGGCAGGCTTAGACTGATACACTTACCGTACTGTAATGAGTTACCCCAATACCCCCACTAGAGTGATGTCAGAGAAGACCAAGTAGGGAACTTGGACTTTTACCCCATCACTGGTGACAAAGTCTCTCCCCTCTCACCTCCTATCCCTGTGGTGTCTGCGGAAACTGCTTGGGGAGCCTGGACTGACTTCTGCACCTACACAGCGGTGACAGTAACAAGGTGCCCTCCTCCTTCCTATAGGAGTGGTGTCAGAGGAAGCTCAGTGGACAGCCAGAAATTATATCATCTCTCAGCGGTAACGAGGTCACCTCCACTGCGGTGGCAGTGCATTCCCCGTGGACGGTCAGAACGCTCATACCCATTCAGCTGCAACAAGGAGCCCCCTGCTTGGGGCTCAACAGAGTTCAAGTATGTAACTCCACCTGCTAGTAACATTGCAGCACTCCTACTTCCCTTCTCTAAGTGGCGTCAAGAAAGCAAGTTAAACAGAAGGTTTAAATAAAATCCAGAGTTATAACAATACAAAAATGCCTGGGCTTCACTCATTATACCAAGAACCAGAAATAATTAAACATTTAAAAAAGGTCAATAGATGCCAACATTGAGGTGACAGAGATATTAGAATTATCTGAAAAAGATTTTAAAGGAGCCATGATAAAAATGTTTAAACAAGCAACTAAAAACACACTTAAAACAAAGGAAAGAGGAAATGACTCAGGAAAGAGTTAGCAGTTATACCAAAAAAACAAAACTAAACTAAACTAAAGAAAAAAATTTGTAAATGAAAAATATAATACTTAAAAAGCTCAGTGGATTGAGTTTGAAAACAGAATGGAATGGACAGAGAAAACAGAGAAAGAGAAAGTAGAGCAATAGAAATTATCCAATATTAATAATAAAGAAAAAATTGAATGAACAAAGTGAACAGAATCTCAGGGACATATGGGCAAAAAATCTAACATTTATGTTAATTTCCTTGAGGGAAAGGAGAAAGATGAGGCTGAAAAGTAATTAAATAAATATCAGCTGAAAACTACACAAATTTAGTAAAAGATTCAAGAAGATGAGTGAATTCCAGACAAGATAATTCCAAATAAATTCATGTCATGACACATCATATGTAAATTTTTGAAAACTAAAGGGAAAAAAAGACAAAAATCTTGAAAACAGCTGAAGCAAAATGATACTTTACCTATAGGGGTAAAACAATTAGAATGACAGAGGATTTCTCATCAGAATCCATTAAAGCCAAAAACAGAGACAATATTTTTTGAGTGTAAAAGAAAATAATCTACAACCTTGAATTCTATACCCAGTAAAAAATTCTTCCCCAGTGAACAGAAATTTAACATTGTTGGATGAAGAAAAAATAAGAGAATTAGTTGCCAGCAGATCTACTTTAAAATAATAGCTAACATTCTCTAAACACAAAGAGCATGATAAAATAATGCAAATTATAACATCAGAAGGGAATAAAGAACACAGCAAAAATAAAAATAAATATACTAGTTTTCTTCTCATTTTGAGTTTGTTGAATTATTTTTGATGATTGAAGCAAAAACTCTACCTGATATGGTTCTAAATGTATATAGAGGAAATATTTAAAATAATCATATTTTATAATTATATTATAAAAAGCAAAGGAACAATAAAAGAGGTAAGATTTCTACAGTTCACTTCTACTGGTAAAATTTAATACACAGAGCAATCATTACAAAAGCTATACAAAGAGATAGATCAAAAAAACATAGATAAGACAAAAGAGAAGTCTAAAAACGTTCAAGTGACCTACGGGAAGGCAGGAAAAAAGTATGTTAACTTTTTGAGTCTTTCAATTGACACGATTAAGAGAAATGAGAAACAGAAAGGAAAAATGAGAAAAAAATAAAACAAAATGACAGACTTAGGCTCTAATGTATTAATAATTAAAGTAAATGATCTAAGGTCTAAGTACATCATTAAAAGACAAAGATTGGCAGAATGGATTTAAAAACATGACCTGATTCTGTTTTGTCTACAAGGAAACTTACTTTCAACACAAAGATATAGGGAATGTTAAAGTAAAAAAATGGTTTAAACCTATATTGTGCAGAACTTAATTAAAACAAAGCTGTTGTAGCTATATTAATATCAAATAACGTAAACTTCAAACAAAAAAATTATTAGAGACAAGACATTATATAATGATAGAAGTGTCAATTCACCAAGAGGACATAGCAATTCTAAATGAATGTGCACCAAACAACAGATCTGCAAAATACGTGAAGCAAAAACTGATATAACTGAAAGAGAAATAGACAAATGGATGATTATACTTGTAGACTTCATCCTCTCCCAACAATTGATAGAACAAGTATTAAATAGATGGAAAATCAGAAAGTGTACAGAAAAACCCACCACTAACAACACATGACACATTATAATCAACATTTATAGAATACTCTACCCAGTAACAGCAGAATACACATTTTTTCTGTAAGTGTGCATGGAAGGTAGACCATATCTTGACCCATAAAATAAACCTCAACAAATTTAAAAGAATTGACTTGTACAAAGTGTGTTCTCTGAGCACAATGAAATCAAATTGGAAATAAATAACAGAAGGGTAACAGAAAACTCTACAATCCCTTTGAGATAAGACACATCTATATAATCCGTAAGTCAAAGAGAAAGTCTCAAATGAAATAAAAAATACATTGAACTGAGTAAAAATGAAAATACAACAAATCAAAATTTGTGAGATACGGCTGAAGCACTCCTGAGAAGTACAATTCTCAAACCAATAATCTAAGCTCCCACTTCAAGAGCCTAGAAAAAGAAGAGCAAAGTAAACTGAAATAAAGCAGAAGGAAGAAAATAATAAAGATAAAATTAGAAATCAATGTCAATAGAGAAAAATCAATGAACTAAAGAGCTAATCTGTGAAAGGATCCATAAAATTGACAAACCTGTTACAAGACTGGTAAAGATAAAAAAGAAAAGACACAAATTTCTAACATCAATAATGAAATAGAGTGTAAGACAGACGTTGAAGGCATTCAAAGATTAGTAAGCAAATACTATGAGTGCACATATGAGTTTCACAACTTAGATAACATTGACTAGTATTTGAAAAACACAATTTACAATTCATCAAATATAAAATAGATAATTTAAGTAGGCCTATACTTGATTTAAGAAAATCAAATTCATAATTATAAAACTCTCCTAAAAGAAATCTCTAGACCTAGAATAATATCATATTCCATGAAGAATTAAAATTTATTCTATACAATCTTTTTCAGCAAATAGAAGAGGGAATACGTCCCAATTCATTTTTTGAGTATAGAATTATGCTGATTTCAAAACCTGATAAAGAAAATATACATACACATGCACACACACACACACACGCACGCACGCCACACACACAAACTTAAAACTACAGGCCTATATTCCTCATAAACACAGATGCAATAATACTCAATACTATATTAGCAAATAGAATTCAACAATACATAAAAATAATCAAGTAGGAGTTATTTCAAGGATGCAAGGCTGGTACAACATTTGAAAATCAATGTAACATACCATATTAAAGATCTAAAGAAGAAAAAACACATGGACATATAAATCAATGCAGAAAAGGAATTTGAAAAATTCAACACCTATTTGTTATAAAAAATCTTTTAAAAATACTAATAAAGAGGAACTTCTTAAACTTGATAATGAGCATATGTAAAAAGCTACAGCTAACATACTTAATGATGAATGAGGGAGTGCTTTTCCCCTAAATCAGAAACAAAGCAAGGATGCCCATTCTCACTATTCTTACTCACCATGGTGTTAAAAGGTCTAGCCAGGCAAGAAAATATGTTTGGAAAAAAATGGAAAGAAAGAAATACAGATCAGAAAGGAAGAAATAGAACTACCCTTAGCTGCAGATGACATAATTTTAAACATAGAAAATCTTAAGGAATATACAAAAAAGCTTCTAGAACTAACATATGAGTTCAACAAGGCCATAGGATACAAGAGAAACATACAAAACTTAATTGTATTTCTTTATCCTAACAATGAACAAGTGGGGAACAAAATTAAAAATATAATATGCCATTTATAATTGACAAAAAAATAAATAAATACAGGTTTACATTTAGCAAAATATGTCCAGGACTTGTATCCTGAAAACTACAGTGTTAATAAAATAAATTAAAAAATATCTAAATAAATGTAGAGACACACTGTATTCATGGGTCATAGACTTAAAATCAGGAGTCTCTCAATTTCTCCAAATTGATAAACAGGTATAATGCAATTCCTATCAAACTTTCATTTTGATACATTTTATAGGTATAGATGAAATAATTCTAAAATTTATATGGAAAAGCAAAGGAATTATAATTGCTAAAAACTATCTTGATATAGAATGAAGTGGGACAGATGATCTACCTGACTTCAAGATTTTTTATGTAGTATATTGATATAGTTTGCATGTTTTTCCCTTCCAAACCTCATGTTGTAATTTGATCCCAATGTTGAGATGGGGGCCTGATGGGAGTGATTTGGGTCATGTGGGTGAATCACCCATGAATAGCTTGGTGCCCTCCCTGAGGTAATGATTGAATTTTTGCTGTATCAGTTCCTGGGACAACTGATCGTTAAAAAGAGCTGGGCACCTCCTCTCTCTCTTGCTTCTCTTGCCATGTGTCACACCTACTACCCCTTTGCCTTCTGCCTTGAATACAAGCTTCGTTGATTGGAAGCCCTCACTAGAAGCAGATGCTGGTGCCATGCTTCTTGTACAGCCTGCAGAGCATTGAGCCAAATAAATCTCTTCCCTTTATAAATTACCCATTATCAGGCATTCTTTCACAGCAATGCAAAATGGACAAAGACATGTATTAATCAAGACTCTGGTACTGGTGTAAGTATGGACACATTTAATGTCTATTCAATGAAACAGAATCCAGAATCCAGACATATACCATACACACATGTCCAACTGATTTTTGACAAAAGTATAAAGGCAATTAAATGGAAGAAAGATAGCCTTTTCAACAAATTGTGCTAGAGCAATTGAGCATCCATGGTTAAAAAAAAAAAAAAACCTCAAGATGGATCTAGGGCTTAACTGTAAAATGTAAGTCTATAAAATTTTTATAAAAACAGTAGGAGAAAATCTTCAGAATCTAGGGTTAGAGATAGAGTTCCTAGATATGATATCAAAATCACAATCCATAAGCACAAAAATTGATAAATTGAAATAAAAAATATCCTGTTCAGACTATGAAAAGAGGAGCTAAAGAGTGGGAGAAAATATTTGCAAACCACATATCCATAAACCATTAGCATCTAAAATAAATAAAGAATACTCAAAATACAAGAGTTAAAAAAAAGTCCAAATAGAAAGTAAGCAAAAGGCATGTAGAGAAATTTCACCAAAAAGGATAAATAGATGTCCAATAAACACAGGAAAAGATGTTCAACATCATTAACCATTAGGGAAATGCATATTGAAATGACAATGAGATATATCTATGTATTTACATAAAAAACAGTGGCAATAACAAATGCTGACACTGATACAGATAAACTGGATCACTCATATGTTGCTGTTGGGAATGTTAAATATTCTGTAAAACAGTTTGTTAGCTTCTTATATAACTAAATATGAGAGGACCATACAGTACAGCAATTGCACTTCTAGGAATTTATCCTAGAGAAATGAAAACTTTTGTTCACACAAAATTCTGAGCACAAATGTTTATTTTAGCTTTATTTCTAATCATAAAATACTGGAAACCATTTAGATTGTCCTTCAGAGAGTGAGTAAAAAAAGTAGTACACCCGTGCCATGGAATACTACTTAGTAACAAAAAGTAATAAATAATTGACACAGGCAACAACCTGTATGAACCGCCAAAGAATGTTGCTGAGTAAGAAAAGTATTTATATAGCATTCTTGAAATGACAAAATAATAGAATAAAGAGCAAATTAGTGTTTGCCTATGTTTAAGGAGGAAGAAAATTGAATGTGGCTGCCAAAGGGCAACATGAAGGATCAGGTGGTGATAGAAATGTTACATACCTGACTATATTAATGTTGATATTCTGCTTGTGATATTGCGTTATAGCTTTGCAAGATGTTACCTTTGGAGAAAATTGGGTAAAGGGTATACCATAGTGGTCCCCAACCTTTTTGGCACCAGGGACCAGTTTCAGGAAGACAAGTTTTCCATGGGGGGGCGGGAGCAAGGACTGCATGTATACCAGCTCTCTACAACTGCATGTGAATCTACAATTATCTCAAAATAAAATCTTCATTAAAAAAAAACCCCTGACAATAGGAAATCCCTCTCTTTGAAAATGAAACCCTATTTCTTTCTTTTTAATTTTTTAATTTTTATTTTTTTAATTTTAAGAAGAACCTATATAGTATGACAATCTATTTTTATTCTATAACATTCATTTGTTCTTGTCCTTGATGGGGTAAAAGTCAAAACAATTTTTGCATCTACTATGGAATAACATTACTAAAGAGGTCTAGAGTTTTGTTTTTCCCTATTGAATAAAGGTGAGAAAAAGGTGATTCAAATGAATTAGAAATGAAGGACATTTTCTGTATGTTTATAGTCTTCTGTGCAGTACAGAGAACACCACGGTAGCAGAGTTTGGTTTAGTAAATAGGTCACTGGAATTACTGTACCTCCAGAACTGAACTGTAAGTCATATGCATTTTTTCTATTACACTTTAAGCATAGAGCATATTATAAAATTCTATTTGTGTCACTAAAAATAGTTTAATAATTAGTCATTTCTTGAATAGCAAAACTCAGGAAAGAGGCCTTGTAAAATCTGTTTGGAATTTATCCTTTAAAGTATTTGGAACCTTAAAAATATAAATTAGAATTAGACCAATGTATTCAAAGTACATATAGACTGAGGAATCAAACATTAAATCCTTTTCCACTTTTCTATTTTATATTGGAGGCTGAGAGATCAAATGATTTGTCTAGTGTCACAAGGCTAGGTGATGTCTAAACCATTCTCATAGTGCTTTTATTATCTATTTTAGAATTATTTCTAGGTCAAGAAGTTTCTAGTATCTAATTTAGAATCATTTATGGATATCTTTTTGTTATTGTATTATTAGAATTTAACATACATCTAAGAAATTTTCCTAAGTTTCTTCTAATACTGCAAATTGAGCAACATTTCAAAGAAAACGTTTAATAACAAAAGAACGAATTATCTTCCATGAAGTACATAGAAGATTGTCGTTGGTTTTAAGTAATGATATTTATAAAAGGCTTAATGGGGTCATCTTGATAACTTTATTATGCTTATTAGTTTATTTCCTGTTTTCAGATTTTATTTTATGATGATGAAATCATCACAAAGAAAGATTGCTCTAAAGGTAGAGTTAAAATAGGTGGGTACTTGGTTTAAGGTTGTATGAATTTCAGCATGAAGGGATGTTTAGAAAAGGTAAAATAGTTCCAGAAAAATAAAGGTAAGTAAAAGACAATTTCCAAAGAGCATTTACACATTTTTCCATTCCTCCTAAACCTGCTTGAAAGATGAGGCAAAAGAAGGGTGTGGAAAAGTTCTGCAAATCATAGGTTTGTTTTTTTCCCCCCCTGGTTTTAGTTCTTTTATAAACTTTCTTTTATTTCAACGTATTATGTGGGTACAAATCGTTTGGTTACATGGATTGCTTTTATAATGCTTGAGTCGTGGTTATGTGTTCCTGTCACACAGATAGTGTTCAATGTACTTGTTAGGTGGGTTTCTGCCCATCCTCTCCTTCGCCCTCCCCCTTCTTGCTTTCTGTTGAGTTTTACTTCCCTCTGTGAATATGTGTGCTCATCAATTAGTTCCAATTTAATAGTGAGTACATGTAGCTGTTTTTCCATTCTTTAGATACTTCACTTAGGATAATTATCTCTAGTAACATCCAGATTCTTGCAAAAGGCATTAAGTCATCCTTCTTCATGGCTGAGTAGTATTCCATGCTATACATACATCACATTTTGTTAATCCAACTCCTAAATTAATGGGCATTTGGGTTGGTTCCACATCTTTGCAATTGTGAATTGTGCTTCAGTGAACATTCCAGTGCATGTGTCTTTTTGATAAAATGACATCTTTTCCTTTGAGTAAATACCGAGTAGTGGGATTGCTGGATCAAATGGTAGGTCGACTTTTTGTTCTTTGAGGAATCTCCGCACTGTTTCCATTGAGGTTGTACATGTTTGCAATCCCACCAACAACAGTGTATAAGCACTTTTCTTTCTGCATTCACGCCAGCATCTACTGTTTTTGGACTTTTTAATAAAAGCCATTCTGACTGGGGTAAGGTGATATCTCATTGTGGTTTGGATTTGAATTTCCCCGATGCTTGGGCACATTGGGCATTTTTTCATATATTTATTGGCTATTTGTCTATCTTCTTTTACAAAGCTGTTCATGTCCTTTGCACACTTTTTAAGGGGGTTGTTTGATTTTTTTCTTGCTGATTTGATTGAGTTCTTTGTCCCTTATTGGATGTATACCTTGAATATTTTCTCCATTCTGTAGGCTATTTGCTCTGTTAATTATTTTCATAACTGTCCAGAGGCTTTTTAACTTAATCAAGTCCCATTTATTTATTTTTGTTGTTGCTGTGATTGCTATTGGGGTCTTCCTCATAAATTCTTTGCCTCGGCCAATATCTAGAAGAGTTTTTTTCCACCTTTTCTTCTATAATTCTTATGGTTTTATGCCTTACATTTAAGTCCTTTATCCATCTTGAATTAATTTTGGTGCGTGGTGAAAGATGGATCCTGTTTCATTCTTCTGCAGGTGGCTATCCAATTTTTCCAGCACTATTTATTGAATAGGGCTTCTTTCCCTCAGTGTATATTGTCTGCTTCATCGAAGATCAGTTGGCTGTATGTGGATGGTTTTATATCTGGGTTTTCTGTTCTATTCCATTGGTCTATGTCTCTATTTTTGGGCCAATATCATCCCACAGGTGGTGACAGTGAGAAAGTTTGGAGAGCTATAGGGCTCACTATTTGCCTTGAAAATGGCTCCTCTCTCTTGAACTGCCTGAGGCTAATCAAAGAGAAAAACTTGGTAGGATTTTTCTCCTTTCTTAACTCAAGGAAAAAGCATTTTAAAAGCAGCTTTTTCCACCTTTGCATATGATCAGGCAAGAAGGTAGCTGAGGGCATTGCAGGAGTTTAAGCAAAGGAAATCAAAGGCTCTAATACCTTTCAGAATATTTATATAACATTAATTGCTTCCTGTCCATCAATAGCTCCTCTCCTATCTCAGAGAAAGAATGACCTGCACTTTTCCAAGATTTACCTTGAATGCCCCTTAAGAGTTTGAAAAATTTTTATTGTGAAATAATTTTAGTCTTAGAGATAAGGTGCAAGAATAGAACAAAGAATTCACCTAGCTAAAATGTCAAATGTTAACATTTTGGCACATTTACCTTATTCTGTTTCTCTCTCTCTCTCTGTATGTGTGCATGTGTGTATGGAAACATATATGTAATTTTTTTCTGAACGAACTGAGAGTAAGTTGCCATTTTACCTATTACTTTGCATGTTTAATAAGCATTTCCCAAAAAGACTAAGACCACAGTTTTATCCTAAAAAACAAAGATCATTAAAATCAGAAACTAACATTGATAGAATATTACTAACAAATTTATAGACTCCATTCACATTTCTTCAATTATCTCAATAACACTCTTTGTTAAAAAGGTTTTTTTTTTTATTCCCGTTTTTGTTTAGGCTGCTATAACAAAGTTCTGCAGACTGGGTAGCTTATAGACAGCAGAAATTTATTTCTAACATTTTTGGAAGGTGGGAAGTCGGCGGTCAGGGCACAAGCGTGGTTGCTTTCTGGTGAGGGCCCTCTTCCATGTTGCAGACTCCTTATCATCTCATCCTCACAGGTCAGGAAGAGAGCTAGAGAGCTCTCTGGGGTCTCTTTCGTAAGGGCACTAATCCCATTCATGAGGGCTCCACACTCATGATCTAATTACTTCCCAAAGGCCCCACTTTCTAATACCCTTACGTCAGGGGTTAGGATTCCAACATACAAATTTTGAGGGGAAGGAGGGAACATTTAGCCCGTTGCATTACCTGTTCAGGATCCAATTTGGGATCACACGTTTCGTATCATTATGTTGTCTCTTGAGTTCTTCTAATAATTCCTTAGACTTTCCTTATCTTTCATGACTTTTATGATTTTGAAGAGTACAGGCCACTTCTCATTTTGGGTTATCTGATCTTTGCTTGTGATTAAAGTCAGGTTCTGTGTTTTCACAGGAATACCACAGAAGGGGTTGTGTTTTTCTCATTTCATTATATCAACATGTTGATTTCTTCCATTACTAGTGATGTTAGTTTAGTTAAGCAGGTTTTCCTTATGATTATCCATTGTAAAATTACTGTTTTACCCTTTATAATGAATAAGTTTTCTGTCACTTAGTCTATATACTTAGTCTACCTATGTAAGTATCTTTGTCCTTAGCTAATTTTTGTCCACTTATTTTAGTATTCATTGATGATTCATTCTTACCTGAATAAATTATTATTATGATGGATCACAAATGGTAAGTTTCTAATTTTTCTGCCTTTATTTGTTACCATTCAAATTTAAGAAGAGATTACCCTTTCCCTCACTTATGTATGTATGTATGTATTGATTATCATGATAGATTTAGAAATTAGCGAAAATTATTATGGGTGAAAATCTGGGTACTGTCTACTAGATAGGACATTACAATTATAAAAATATCTTGATTAAACTGCTTGTTCTTTTAGAATTATTCTAGCTTAACTTACTATACACATATATGTATACAATTATTTGATTCTATGTCGAATGTTAGCTTTAGAAAGAAATACAGTAATAGCTCAGGTTGTGTTTATACTCACAAGGTAAGTGGTTAAAAGCTTACTTTATCTCAATAAATTTCTAAAAAATTACTTTTAGTTAAACTAGCCAAATCATTGATGTCCAATATAATGTGTTAAATATAATGTTAAATATAATGTGATATTAAATATAACATGAAACATATGTGTAATTTCAAATGTTTTAGTAGTCTCATCAAAAAAAGTAAAAAGGCAAAAAGTAAAACTAATTTTTATAATGCATTTTATTAATATCTATCATAGTAGTCTATTATTCCAAAATATTATAATTTTAACATCTAATCAATATAAAATTATTAATCAAGTATTTTACATTTTTCCTATTAATTCTTCAAAATCTTCTAGTTATTTTACACTTACAACACTTGTTAACTCACAGCAGCCACATTTCAACTGCTCAATAACCACAGGTGACTTTTGGCTATTGCATCAGAGAGCAAAGATATAAATATTTGAAATCAAAGGACTTAAAAATATAGAATATATGGATACTCACCTGGTTATATACCTTAATTTACATGTGCAGAGACAGCATTATATAAAAATAGAAAGTGTAGAAAGCAAAGTCATAGTCACCGTACTATAACAATTCCAATATAAAATATATTCCAATTTAAAGGATAGTCACCCTTATAATACTGTGAGAGTGAGATTAATATAAATATCTACAATTGATTAAATTGACCAAAATAATTTAATTAAACCTTATTTCTCAAAATATAAGTTTCACTAATATTTCTATATGATGCCAGTTTGTACAAAGTAAAACTTTATCAGCTTGTTAGAGGACTCCTGTGACTTTAGATTTGCTACTATGAAATACATAGTTTTCAAAATATATGTCCTATTCCCCACATTCTTGATTGAAAGGCACAAACACACACATATATATATATATATATATATATCACACATAGACACACACACATAAGAAAAGCTGTATCTATTGGAATTTCTTGCTAAAATACATCCCATGTCATAACTTTAGGGTTAAATGATGTATAATAAAACTAAGTCATTGACTATAGAATGGTTCCACTTATATTTTAGACCCAGATCAGTGATGCTGAAGGAGGATGTGGGAGTAAATATAGCCAACTTATTATGTCCCAGGCAGTGTCCTAAGTCTGTCATTTATGCATGTAACTCATTTAATATTCACAGAATCCTATCATTAGCTATTATAAAACTTATAATCATTTTACATATGAGGAAAGTAATGAACAAAGAGGGTAAGTAACTTTCCCAAATTTACACAGCTAGTAAATGCTAGATCTTAGAATCAAACACGGGAAGTTGAGAATGAGTCCAAAGAAGCCCTGCCCGCCTGGATGATACAAAGGAGAATACTGGATAAATTTGCGTGTTACAGGGACCGTATCTGTTTATAAATGGGAGTTGGACTTTATGCAGAGATCCCAACAGCCCTGATAAAATAATCTTATCAGTCCACACATGGAACAAGTATGTATTTGTCTCTGCTAGGCACTGTACTGGGCATTGAGATATAGGAGTGCATAAGATGTAAGAGTTTATAGTTGGGAAGAAAAAGGAAACAAATGCAGGTAATTACAATGCAATACAGAAAATGCTCTCCTAGGAACAAACACAAAATAATATGAGACTGTAAAGGGATACTCGATCTAGCCTTGGGCAATAGGGAATGCTAAGAGAAAAACTGTTGAGCCTGAAGAACTATTAGGAGTTGAGTTGATAACTTGCAAACATATTTAATTTAAATATATTTAAAGTAACAAAAGGATTATCTTGGGGATAACATCTCCACTTGGATGTGGTAATGTACCTCAACCTCAAAATATGATTTATGCTTTATATGCATTATCTCCACATTTTTACATACATGCAATGAGCTCTAAAAGGGTAGGAAATTTTCCCAAGATTAATGTGTCAAAGCTCTCTGAATTCAAAGGGCCTGATTTTCCCTTTTAAAGTAATGCTGTCTACTTTTCTGTAAAAAAGGTAAATTGTCACATAAAAGAAAATGATTTGTTTACTACTTTGAGGTACTCAGAGAAAGATAAGAGGCTTTTAAATTTTCAAACAAGTAACATTTTTGAAATAGTTACAAAGGAATTTTATCATTTATAATGGCAATAACATTTTATATTTGAAGAACAATGAATCTTTGTGGTATACAAAGCTTTTTCGCTTTTCTTATCTCATTTACTAGCATAGGTGATTACAGACCAGGCCATATTATTCTCAATATAGAGATGAGAACATAAACATCTAAGTATATCACAAATTTAAAGCATTCAGATATATACCAAGCATACCCATTGATGCTTTTGCTCAGATTCAGATTTTTCCAGATATTATTCTGTCCTTGTTTAACTGATCTGGTGATTTTTATTAACCTATTTTAAAAATAAATTATTTGTAATTAGAAGGTAAATAAAACTTAATCTAATTGAGTTTTTTGAAAGCAGCAGCAGCATACTGAAGAATTAATTTCAATAGCAGGCATAATTATTTCTTTATTAATAATTTAAATTGATTGTGTTTTTATAAAGACTAATTTGAAATATTAAGTCTTGAAAATGTTTTCATGTAAATAACACTTTACTAGACCTCTTACAGACATATTTTGGAAGGTACCAAAGCTAACTAGTATACAGACATAAAATACCTTTGCCTTACATTGTCAAGAAATTTCATGTGAACTTTGAATTTTCTTTTATTATGTGCCTAGTTTTAATATAATATATGTTCACCAGGGATATTTGCCTGTAATTTTCTTGTGGTGCCTTATGTTAGGTCTGGAGCCGAAGGAGAGACACACGAAGCCTCATGTGTAGCAAAGTGCTATTTATTTTGAGCATCTGGCTACAGATGGGTGGAGGCCAAAAAAGGCATCCAGGAGAGAAAAGCTGGGAGCCTTGGGTTTTATAGAGGGTTTTTCTGGGGGGAGTAAATACTTTTCAAACAACTGGGAGGGACAAGGAAAGTGAGTTTCCCTCTTGCATTCTATTCTTTTGTCTCCCTAGGGAACAACTAGGAGGGATAAGCTTAGTCCTTATCAGGAAGGAAAAGGAAAGTAAGTTCTCCTTTTGCATTTCATTCCCTTATCTCCCTGGGGGTCTGGCAAAGGCCGTGTGCCTAATATACCCCTCTGAAGGGGAGACGGGTGGGTTTTATGGGAGGTATTGATGAAAGTTTGGGGAGGGTGGATTCTTTAAGCCTAACACTTAGTCTGGCTTTGGTATCAGGATAATCCTGGCATCATAAAATGTTTCCTTCTCTTTGATTTTTTGGAAAGAGTTTCAAGAAGGATTGGCATTAATTACTCTTAAAATGGTGGAATTCACCACAGAAATCATCTGGTTCTGGGCTTTTCTTTATAGAGAATTTTTTTTTTTTTTAATTCCTGATTCAATCTCCTTACTTATTTGTTCAGATTTTTTTCTTTATGATTTAGTCTTGATAATTTGTATGCTTCTTGTACTATTTTTCTACACTGTCTAATTTTTTGGTATATTTTTATACATTTTGGTATATATTTATAATATTCTCTTATGATCCTTTGTATTTCTGTGGTATCTAATTTTATTTGAGCCTTCTCTCTTTTTTCTTACCCTAGCTAAAGGTTTTCAATTTTGTTTATCTTTTTAGAAAAATGGCTCTTCATTTCATTGATCTTTTATAATGATTTTTAAAAATCTCTGTTTCATTTCTTTCTTTTTCTCCCTTTTCTTTATAACACACTTGTTTTGTGGTGAAAAGCACATAACATGAAATTTACCATGCTAACCATTGCTAAATTTACAGTTTAGTTGTACTAAGTACATTCATATGGTTGCGTGACTATCACCACCATTGATTTATGCAACAGTTTTCCATGGTACAAAATTCTTGGCTAACACTTATTCTGTTTAAGAATACTAAAGATGGGACCCTAATCTCTTCTGGTTTATAAGGTTTCTGCTGAGAAGTCTGCTGTTAGTCTGATGGATTTTTCCTTTGAAAATTACTTGATGCTTTTGTATCACAGCTTGTAGTGTTTTCTCCTTCATTTTGACTTTGGCCAGACCAGTGACTATGTGCCTTGGTGAAGTCCTATTTGCAATAAATCTCCCAGGAGTTCAGTCACCTTCTTATCTGGATGTCTAAATCTCTAGCAAGACCAGGGAAGTTTTCCTTCATTGTTCCCTCAAATAAGTTTTCCATGCTTTTTGCTTTTTCTTCTCCCTTAGGGATACCTATGATTCTTATGTTTGTACATTTTACGTAATCTCCTATGTCTCTGAAATTTTCTTCATTTCTCTTGATTCTTTTGTCTTTATTTTTGACTTACTGGGTTAATTTGAAAACTTTGTCTTCAAGCTCTGAAACTCTTTTCTTCTGCTTGGTTAATCTGTTGTTAAAAGTTCTTTCCACTATATTTTGAAATTTCCTAAATAAAACCTTCATTTCTAGAAGTTCTCTAATTTTTTTAAGTACATATCTCTGTAGTGAATGTTTTATGTCCTGAATTATTATTTTGGTTCCTTTGTATTGAATTTCACCTTCCTTATTGATCCCATTGGGCTTATTTGCAATCCATATTTTGAATTCCATATCTGACATTTGAAAAATTTCGTTTTGGTTGGCGTCCATTGCCATAGAGCTAGCGTGATCTTTTGGGGGTGTTGAAATATCCTGCTTTTTCTTATTGCCAGAGATCTTATGCTGGTTCCTTCTCATCTGCAGCCTCTTCCCTCAGCTCAAAACAGATAATGTTGTGGCTACTTGTTCTCCTCTGCCAGAGACTCTGCTGCTCAGTGGAGAGAAGGGGATGGATGCTGCTTTTCAGCTCACGCAGCTGTGCTGTTGCTGGCAATTTGGGGCAGCTGGACCTCAGACTCCTGGGAGAGTGTTCGGGTGCCAGTGGTGGTGGACTAGGGTAGGTAATCCCCAGATCCCAGGCCCCTGGATGACGTGCTTGAATCTTGGAGGGGACAAGACAGAGACCAGACTGACCAACCTGCCCTTAAACTTTCCTGGGTTCAGGCGCTGGCGGTAATAATGAGAGGTGGGTTGCTCTCCTGTGCTAGAACAATGCTCAGACAGGAGAAGGGTGGATGCTCTGTTAGCCTGGGGTGGGAGGGGTGGGTCTTTCTTGAAATTAGCTGATGCCAGAAGCTGTGGAACACAAAAGCTGCTCACATCTCTCTTCCTCAGCAATGTCAGCAATGACAGCAGTCTCTGTTCTTTGGGGGCACAAAAGTGCCCAGATTTCCAGCTCCTACGCTAGCGCATATGTAGCAGAGGTGGTGAGCCAGCTCAACTCACTATGTGCAGGGGTACCAGCCTGGCTGTGGGCTGTGGCTGCAACGCATACAACAGGAGAGGTGCGATGGTGTCAGGGACTTGCTTCCAGGAAGGGTAGGCTCCTTGCAAAAAAGTCAGGCCTCTCGCAGCTTAGGGAGAGGATTTCTAGCCCTGCCCTACCTCAGAGGAGATGGTAGCTTTTGTTCTTGGATACATGAAAGCACTTGATGCCAGTTTTTAGAGGGAAAGGAGTGAGCCCCAACCTCTGTGGATACCTGGGTGTGATTAGCGTTCTGTCAGAGGTGGGGCAGCTGTTTTCAAGTGGCCTGGCTTAATCATCCCCTGTGGGATACTTGCTAGTTTCGAGGGGAAACAGCCAGCCTAGTGATAAGCACTCTGTCAGAGGTGGGGCAGACACTTTCGAGTACCCGAGCTTAATCATCCCTGTGGAATACTCACCAGTCCCTAGCAGAGATAGCCTTTCATTTGTGGCTTCCGTGGTAGCAGTGGGTGGGGCAGAGTATCCAGAGGAGAAGCCCCCAAATCGTGGGGAGGATCTTCACTGTGAAGGGCCCAGACAACTTTGGATCATGAGCAAGGGGCTCTCTGGTGCGGGAGAGAGTGTGTTCCTCCTTCCTCTGTCCTAAAAAGCATTTGTGGCACTTCCTAGTCCCCTTAGGGCAGACTGTCCAGTGGATCAGAACTCCAAGAACACTTCTACTCTCCAGTGTCTGCCCATTCCTTTGTGGTTGTCACAGTCCCAGCAGAGCTCCGCCCAGCTCTGCTCTAATCTTATCTTTCCTCCTTCTGCTAACTTTGGGCTTAGTTTGTTTCTCTTCTATTTTCTCGCAGTATGAAGTTAAGTTGTTTATCTGACATCTTTCTTCTTTCTTACTGTTGATGTTTATCGCTACAAATTTTCCTTTTAGTACTGTTTTTGCTGCATCCTATATGTTTTGGTGTACTTTGTTTTCATTTTTCTCAAGATTTTGTTTTTATTTTCCTTTTGATATGTTCTTTGACCTGTTGGCTTTTAGCAGCGCATTAATTTTTGCATATTTTTGAATTTCTCAGTTTTCTTTCAGTTGATTTCTAGTTTCATACCATTGTGGTAAAAAAGTTTACTTTATATGACTTTAATCTTTTGAATTTGTTAAGGCTTATTTTGTGGCCTAACATATGCTCTGTCCTGAAGAATATTCTGTGTGTGATTAAAAAGAATGGTGTTCTGCTGTTGGTGGATGGAATGTTCTGGATATGTCTGTTAGGTCAATTTCCTCAATAGTGCTGTTCAAGTCTGCTCTTTCCTTATTAATTTTCTGTCTGAATAACTAATCCATTGTTGAAAGTGCAATATTGAAGTCTCCTACTATTATCATATAGCTATCTGTTTCTCCCTTGAGTTCTGTTAATATTAAATATTTGCTTTAGATATTTAGGTGCTTTGATGATAGGAGACTGTATTTATAGTTGATATGTCTTCTTAATAAATTGCCCCTTTTATCATTATGTAGTGACTTTAGTTGTCTCTTGACAGTTTTTGACTTAAAGTCAATTTTGCATGATAAAAATATAGCTACTCCTGCTCTCTTTTTGTTACCATTTACATAAAATATCTTTTCCCATTCCTTCACTTTCAGTCTATGTGTGTATTTAAAAATAAAGCCATTATCTTCTACATAGCATATGGTTGGATCTTGTTTTTCAACTATTCAGGCACTCTATGTCTTTTGACTGGAGAGTTTAATCCCTTTACATTTAATTATTGTTAGATAAGAACTTCCTATTGACATTTTGTTAATTTTTTTCTGTCTGTTTTGTAGTTCTTTTGTTCCTTTCTTTTCTTCTGTCTTCCTTTGGGATTTGATAATTTTCTGTGGTATGCATTAATTCTTTATTTTTTGTGTATTTGCTACAATTTTTTTCTTTGTAATTACCATGGAGTTTACATAAATCATCTTAAAATAGTTAAAATAGTCTGTTTTAATCTTATAACAACTTAACTTCTCTCACATACAACAATTCTACATGCTTACTTCTCCTTACACACATACACTTTATGTTAAAGTATAAAGCCTTTCAACTTGTATTAATGGGGTTAAAAGTGATTCACATACCACTATAGCAATATTAGAGTACTCTGTGTTTATATATATATTTGTCTTAGACAGTGAGTTTTATTCTTTCATATGTTCTCATATTGCCACATAGCATATTTTTGTTTTAACCTGAAGATTTCACTTTAGCAATTTTTTGTAAGGCAGGTCTATTGGTGAAGAACTCTAACAGTTTGTCTGGGAAGATATTATTTTGCCTTCATTTCTGAAGAACAGATTTGCTGTGTATGCTATTCTTAGTTAGCAGGGTATTTTTTGTTTTTTTTCCTTTAGCATGTTGCATATATTATCCTGCTTTTTCTTCACCTACTATTTAGATTACTCCATAAGATAAACTGGTGCTCAGGATGATTTGCGATCTTTATCCTCTTTTTTCTTGGCAGTCCTAGTAAAAACATTTAAATTCAACCAACAATATAAACTACAAAATACCTCAAATTATCCTTAAAGAGAAATATCTTGCCTACATTAAAAAAAAAAACATATTTTTTTAAAAGACCAGAAAAAAGACACAAATAAATGCAGAGATAAATATTTCTAAGCTTAGTCATAAATCCAATGAAATTACAAACAAGATCCTAAAGAGGAGGTGGCATGATGTAATTCATAAGAGTTCTGGCTATAAGTCAGAAAGCCTAAACTAAATGTTGACTCTAACACTGGATGTGTGATATATCACAATTACTTAACCACTATTTAGCAGAATAAATAATACAATCAAAATAAAGAACATCATTACTTTTCCTGTGATGAATCTATGCTAAAGATATATGTATGAACATAGTCATTGTACTGTTTATAATAGCAAAACAGTCAAAATAATTTAACTTTCCATTATTGAGACAATTATTAAAAACCTTACAAGATCATTTATTTGCCCTATAATATACTATGCAGCCATTACAAAGAATGTTTTTTATTATGTATAATGACATAAAAATTGCCCATCTTACATTGTCAAGTGAAAAAAAAAGCCAAGTATATATCACTGTGAACACTATAATCCCATTTCTTTAAATAATAGTAATAAATAACATTTAAAAAGATCCTCTGTGTGTGTGCATATACACAGTGAGGTATCTCCGATTTTGTATGAATAGAGACAAGACATGGAAGATTTCACATATAATAGTTAAGAATGCTTTGTATCTGGCAAAACTAAGTTTCTTATACAAAGGAGAAACAAAGACCTTCTCAGACAAGCAAAGACTGAGAGACTTCATCAGGACAAGACTTGCCCTCCAGAAAGTACTCAAAACAATGTTACACACAGATCAGCACAATAGACATTCACCAGTGTCAAATCATCCAAAAGCAAAAGGTCAAAGGCCAGATACCACAATGGCTCAAGAGAGAAAACAAAGCAACAAAGTTCAACTCAACAGAATGAACAGAAATCTGCCCCACCTATCAATTCTTTCAAAAAATGTGAATGGCTTAAACTGCCCACTAAAGAGACATAGGCTGGCTGAGTGGATAACTATACAAAAGCCAAATATCTGCTGTCTTCAGGAAACACATCTAACCCACAAAGATGCATTCAGACTCAAGGTGAAGGGATGGAAACCAATATTTCATGCAAATAGAAAACAAAATAAAGGTGGCTTAGCAGTTCTGATTTCAGATAACTTAGTCTTCAAATCAATAAAAGTAATGAAAGACAAAGGTGGTCACTATATAATGGTGAAGGGTACTTTCAACAAGAAAACATAACAATTCTAAATATTTATGCACCTAATAAGGTGTAGCCAGATTCATAAAGCAAATCCTACTTGATCTAAACAAAATGATAAACATCAGCACTGTAATATCAGGGGACTTCAACCCCCCTCTGATAGAATAGGACATATCCTCCAAACAGAAAATAAGCAATGAAACAATGGACTTAAACAGAACTCTAGAACAAATGGACCTGACTGACATTTACAGAACATTCTACCCAAAAACCACTGGGTGCATTTTTCTCATCAGATCTTGGGACATTCTCTAAGATTGATGATATCCTAGGCCACAAAGTATGTCTCAACAAATTTAAAAAAATAGAATTTATACCATGCATCTTCTCAGACCACAGTGGAATAAAACTGGAAATCAACTCCAACAGAAACTCTCATCTCTACACAAAGTCAAGGAAACTAAGCAACCTTCTGCTGAATGATTATTGGGTTGGGGAGGAAATTAAGATGGAAATCAAAAGATTCTTTGAACTAAATGATAAAGGAGACACAAATTATCAAAATGTGTGGGACCCAGCTAAAGCAGTCCTGAAAGAAAAATTTATATCCATAAATGTGTATATTCAAAAGACAGAAAGATCACAAATAAACAATCTAATGAATCATCTCAAAGAACTGGAAAAGGATGAGTGAATCAACCACAAACCCAGCAGAAGAAAAGAAATAATAAAGTTCAGAAAAGAACTAAATAAAGTCAATAATAAAAAAGTTACACAGAAGATTAATAAAACAAAAGGTTGGTTCTTTGCAGAAATAAACAAAATTGACACACCACTTGCTAGACTAATGAGAATCAGAAAAGAAAGGACTCTAATAAGCTCTATCAGGAATGAAAAAGGAGAAATTAAAACTAATACCACAGAAATACAAAATATGATCATATGAATACTATAAAAATCTCTATGCACATATACTTGAAAATGTGGAGGAAATGGACAAATTTTTAGAAATATACAGCCTCCCTAGGCTCAATCAGGAAGAAATACGGTTCCTGAACAGACTAATATCAAGTATCAAAATAAAAGCAGTGATAAAAAGCCTTCCTAAAAAAAAAAGTCCCAGCCCAGATGATTTCACACCTGAATTTTACTGGACCTACAAAGAAGAACTGGTGCCTATCCTGCAGAAATTATTCCACAACATTGACAAGGAAGAAATTCTCCCCAACATGTTTTATGAAGCCAACATCACCCTGATACCAAAACAAAGAAAGGACACAATGAAAAAAGAAAACTACAGACCAATATCCCTTATGAATATAGATTCAAAAATTCTAAAGAAAATCTTAGCAAACTGAATTCATGTGCTTATCAAAAAAATAATCCATCATGATCATGTGGGCTTCATTCCAGTGATGCAGGGATGGTTCAACATATGCAAATCTATGAATGTAATTCACCACATAAATAGAATTAAAAACAAAGACCATATGATCCTTTCAGTAGATGCAAAAAATTTGACAAAATTCAGCACCCTTTTATGATAAGAATGCCTAACAAAATCGACATAGATGGGATTTACCTAAAATGATAAACACCAGATATGACAAATAGCTGATATCTTATCGAGTGGGGAAAAATTGAAAGGATTCCCACTTAGAACTGGAATCAGACAAGGTTGCCCTCTATCACCACTTCTATTCAACATAGTACTGGAAGTCCTAGCCAGAGCAATCAGACGAGAGAAGGAAATCAAGGGCATCCAAATGGGGGCAAAAGAGATCAAACTGTCGCTCTTTGCTGATGATATGATCTTGTATCTAGAAAACCCCAAAGATTCTGCCATGAGACTACTGGAATTCATAAATAAATTCAGCAAGTCTCAGGTTACAAAATCAACGTACACAAATCATAGCATTCCTATCCACCAATAATAGTCAAACTGAGAACAAAATCAAAGACTCAATACCCGTCACAATAGCAACAAAGAAATAAAATATCTACAAATGTATCTAATTACGGAGGTGAAAGACCTCTACAGGGAGAATTATGAAACACTAAGGAAGGAAATAGCAGAGGTTATAAACAGGTGGAAAACAATAACATGCTCATGAGTCAGTAGAATCAACCTTGTTAAAATGTCTATACAACCCAAAGTAATCTACAGATTCAATGCAATCCCTATTAAAATACTAACATTATTTTTTGCAGATCTAGAGAAAATAATTCATATGGAACCAATAAAGACCCAGTATACCAAAAGCAATCTTAAGCAAAAAGAACAATTTGGCAGACATCAATTTACCAGACTTAAAACTATACTACAAAGCTATGGTAACTAAAACAGTATGGTACTGGCACAAGAACAGAGACACAGACCAATGGAGCAGAACTGAGAACCCAGATATAAAACCATCCTTATATGACCATCTAATCTTTGACAAAGTGGAAAAAAACGTGGACTAAGGAAAGAATCCTTATGGTGCTGGAAAAATTGGATAGCCACATGTAGAAGATCGAAACAGGATCCACACCTCTCACCTCTCACAAAAATCAAGTAATGGTAGATAACAGACTTAAAGCTAAGGCATGAAACTATCAGAATTCTAGAAGAAAATGTTGGAAAAACTCTTATAGACATCAGTCTAGGCAAAGAATTTAGGAAGAAGAGCCCAAAGGCAATCAAAGCAACAACAAAAATAAATAAATGGGACCTGATCGAATTAAAAAGCTTCTGCACAGCCAAGGAAACAATCACGGAAATAAACAGACAATCTACAGAATGGGAGAAAAATATTCTCATATTAACGCTTTACACATCTGATAAAAGTCTGATAACTAGAATCTATGTAGAACTGAGGAAAATCAGCAAGAAAAGAATCAACCCCATTAAAAAGGGAGCAAAGAACATGAACAGAAACTTTTCAAAAAAAGACAGACTAATGGCCACCAAACATATGAAAAATTGTTCGACATCTCCAATCATCAGGGAAATGCAAATCAAAAGCACAATGAGATATCACTCAACTCCAGTGAGAATCACTTTTACCAAAAAGTCCCCAAACAATAAATGTTGGCGTGGGTGCACAGAGATACGAGCACTCATACACTTTTGGTGGGACTGCAAACTAGTAAAAACCTCTGTGGAAAGTAATATGGAGATACCTCAACGAGCTATAAGTAGAATTACCATTTGATCCAGCAATCCCATTACTAGGCATCTACCCAGAGGAAAAAAAGACATTCTATCAAAAAGACATCTGCAGTCAAATGTTTATAGCAGTACAATTCACAATTGCAAAGATGTGTAAACAACCCAAGTGCCTATCAATACATGTGTGGATTAATAAAATGTCATATATGTATAACATGGAGTTCTATTCAACCAAAAAGAGCAGTGGTGATCTAACAGCTCTTGTATTATCCTGGATAGAGCTGGAACCCATTCTACTAAGTGAAGTATCACAAGAATGGACAAACAAGCACCGCATGTATTCGCCATCAAATTGATATTAACTGATCAACACTTAAGTACGCATATAATAATAACATTCACCAGGTGTTGGGCAGGTGGGAGGGGGAGGATGGGATGGGTAGATTCACACCTAATGGGTGCAGTGTGCACCGTCTAGGGGATGGAAACACTTGAAGCTCTGACTCCGGCAGGGCAAAGGCAATATATGTAACCTAAACATTTTTATCTCCGTAATATGCTGAAATAAAAAAAATAAATTAAATTAAAAAATTTTTAAAAATAGAATGCTTACCTCAGGGTAGAATATTTGAGAGGTATAAGAAAAGAGACTTTTACTTTTGCTATTTATAACTCAGGGAATTTTCATCACAAGCAATATAAAAAAAAGAAAAATTTGCTTAAGCAATAAATAAATCTGGACATTTGGGTTGATTGAGTCAGTGGCTCAACTATATTATCAAACAATTGTGTTCTTTCCTTTTCTTCTATGATTTACTGTCCACATCACTTCTCATGGCTGTAGGATACCTGCCAATAGCTCCAAGGGACTCTACCCTTTTTCAAAGATGATAGAAATTCTCTCTTATTTAAGAACAAGTATTCCAACAGTCCCCTTCTTGTGTTTCAAGGCCAAATCTTGGTCACTTCATGATTAGTCAGCCAATCACTGAGAGGCTAATGCCACTGCATTTCAACCAACCAGGCTCCTCTCATGATCTCAAATCAGCTCCCTAAACCACATTTTTTCCAGTCAACCAACATGTCTGCTGTTGTATTGTTTATCATCATTATCATTCAATAAGCATGTATTACTTTTTAAATTAAAATAAACTATTTGAAAAAATATTGTGAATATTGATTATAATTTTTTATGTTATGTTTGACAATCATCTAATAAATTGCAACTATGAACATCTGCTAAAATTTTATTTAAACCTAGAAAATTCTTCTTAAATTTCTTAGATTGTTATAAAAGGAAGTACAATGGAATAGGCAGAGATATTTATGACAGTTTATGATGGAAGTAAAGATATTTTATCCTTTGCATTGTGTAAGATATTATTTTGACAGCTTCTCTTTGCTTTAAAAAATAGTGAAATGTCACTAGTACACTGTAGGTTGAATATCTCTAATCCAAAAATCCAAATTCAAAACCCTTCTGGTCTCAAGCATTGTAGATAAGAAATATTCAATGTGTAAAGCTATAAAAGCCTAAGGAAGGGGCATTTTTTGATGCTAGAAAATAAAGATGTATATGTAAAATAAGAATTTTCTTCTTACCTTATACCTATCTTAAACTTCAGACAGGAGCCAAAAGAAATCTTGATTCAAAGAGAATAAAATATAAAATAATAAAACATCAAATTTTGAATAGTCATATAAAAGGAAAACTTAATCTCATTGTAGTGAGGAAATGCTATCAATTAGACCTTTTAATGTCTAAGAGGTAATTTCTATTAATTTTTATATCTTTCACTGTGATTGATGAAATAATAAAATTCAAGAGTCAAGAGGGGTCAAGCTAAGTCATGAAATTTGCCATATAATACACAAAACTAGGCAGTTGTTTAGAAAATATGTTTATTACTTTCTACAGGAAAGTAACTTTTAATGAATTACCTACCTGTATCCTACAGCTAAATTATGGCTTTACTATAAAAATCTGCAGTTATAGTACTTTAGAACTGTATTGCTTAGCTCTTTGGAGACAGTGGAATGTCAATCAATAATATTTTTGTGTGAAATACAAATAAAAGAAAACATTTCTAAGTAACGAAGCCTAATTTCCCAATAAAACAAACAGCAACATATATAATGATAATAAAATAAATTTAATCAGTTTACCTCCCCAAGTAGCCTCTTGTATCTAAAAACAAGATTAATAATTTTCCCATGATGGAAATTTGCTTTGATTTTATAATAAGAAATGAAAGGGAAAAAAGCAATAATTTGAGATTCTTATTTCTACTTGTGGTTTAGTCTGAGCACAGTTTAAACAGAGAGCATAATTTCAGAAAGACTGCATCAATAAAATTCCAAACCATTCCTTAAAGTCTAGATTGTGGCAAACACTATCATCTGTTTACAAGTTTAGTGGTGTGAGCTAATATGACCTCAATGAATATAAATCCAATCTCTTAAGTATTTACGTATTTATTGGTAAGAAATAGACTTAATTATCCTCATATTGTATGCCCAGCTTTGTGGTTGGTACTTCGTTAATAGCATTCTAAAAATACATTATTTCCAAATAAGAAAATACATTCAGCAAGGAGGTATCCTTGCAAGGAAACTTCTTAAATGGAAGATGACATGGACATTATTCAAACTGCTTCCTTGCGTTCTTCTCCACAGAGCTCTTTCAGGAAGACCTCCTGGACCCACTCACTACATTCTGGCTGCTATACATGCTCTACTCTGTGTTTCATAAAATCCTGAGAGGATAACTCCATCACTGGACCACTGGTTAGATCTAGAAAAATGGTTTGTTTTTTTTTTTTGTTTTTTTTTATGTGAGCCTTTGAAGTGACTGGCACTGAGTTTGGAATGGTAGAATTTTTTTATGGAGATATTGAAAATACATTTTAAAGTAGAGACTTTTTTTTTTTTTTTTGAGACAGAGTCTCACTTTGTTGCCCTGGCTAGAGTGAGTGCCGTGGCGTCAGCCTAGCTCACAGCAACCTCAAACTCCTGGGCTCAAGCGATCCTACTGCCTCAGCCTCCCGAGTAGCTGGGACTACAGGCATGTGCCACCATGCCCGGCTAATTAAAGTAGAGACTTTTAAAAGTGAAACATTTTCCCACAAAATCGATATCCACTTTTGGAAGAAGTACATTTCACCAACTTGCTCAAGAATGACTAATTAGATGCACTCTGGCATGATTTGGACAGTGAATGTTAGGTGGAAGCCATCTTCTTTGTGTCTTTTCTCGTGGCGAGCGATGTCGTGACCAGAGCACATACAGGCAGTTGGGGAGCCCCACACTCAGCTGCCCAGCCTTTGGCCACCACCATCATGGGAATGAGAGACAGTTTTGGCAGCAGTGGACAGTGGCCTAATGTCCTCTGCATTACCACTTTGGTGATGTGTCCTTAAATTTAGGAATCCGGTGGCTGACCCTGACTTCTATTCCTAGCCCATTCAGCTATTTTCTAAGCTATACATTCTGTGAATTAGATTTCCTTTCTGTTTGGCACACTTTGAAAAGATTTGCTTCCTACACTGAACCTGAGCTGATACATACTTTTGTTACATTCTTTGCTTGTCTTTCTTTGCTCCTACTAGATGGCACTCTTTATCAATAGGATTGTGCCTGCCTTTGTTCATTCTTTCATTCATTCATCATACTTATTCTTTATTATTTTACGTACTGCAATTGCGTAATGCTTGACACACAGATGCCCAATAAATATTCACTTAATTAATGAATTAGGAAATGTGTCATGTCAAGTAATGTTTAAGGTACTAGAATATAGAGATGAGACAATATTACCAATAATAAAATAATAAATAACACTTACTAAGCTCCTATGATGTGTCAGGTTATATGTGCAGCATTTCATGTACATCGTTTGTTTATTTTTGCTAGTTTAATTAATTTTTTAATTAATTTAATTTTTGCTAGTTTGTTTTCCAAAATAGGTAGATACTAATCATTATTCCCCATTTCACACATAAAGCACCCTAAGATGAAAGAGGTTAAATAACGTGCCTAAGCTTACATAGTATTGGAGTAGGCTGGATTTAAACCTAGGAAATCTGATGCAATAATTCTAATCTTTCATCAATACTCTTGAATCTCTAATATAGTTGGTAATCAGATACACAAAGAGATGTGTGATACTACTTAATAATTTCCATGGTACACCAGCAGGACCAGAGGAGACATAGGTCTGAAGAAAGATTGACTTAGGATTTGAGGTACAAAAGATCAATAGAAGTGAGGGATGACAGAAATGATACAGGATGGCATTTTAGGTGGAAAGTAGACATAGTAGAAAGGAACAAAAGTGACACCAGAGGGAGCAGTATTGAGACACAGTGGGGATTACTATGGATGAGGCTTCATGAGGAGGGGTGGAAAATGGACCAAGGGAGGCAGAGAGGGACTGACCAGAAAAGGTCAGGTATACACTCATAGGGAATCAAATATTTTTAAATGATGGCCACAGGATTCTATCGCAGCAATTAAAAACCTTTGAAAAGATTTCCATTACAAAGAGAGATCACTTTGGAGCAGTATGGACAATTTTGAAGTTATTCAGTGGAGTGAAATTGGAATTGGGAGATAAAGCAGGAGGTGGTTGCAATAATTCAAGTGTAAGTAATTTTTATCTTTGTGATTCCAGAATCTAACACAAATACTGGCACTTAATATGAGAGAAATCCATGATTTACCAATTTGAATTGAGCTAAAGTAACCTGAGGGTCAGAGAGGTTTACTTTTCAAAATGTACACAAGCTGTTTGGTGGTAGACCTGGAATAAGAATCTAATCCAGTGCTCCTTCTTTTACCTTAAACAGAATCAAGGGGAAAAGATTGAATATACACTATTTGCAATATGAACATTTTTTATGTGTGTTCAGAAATGTACCTGGAAAGCATACACAGGTATAAAATTATGAGTAAATATAATTTCTCGTCCTCCCTCATTGTGTGCTTATTTTCTGAGTCCATGACCTCAAATATTCAAGTCCCTACTTTCCCAATAATCTCTGATGTCACTTTCCTTACTGTATACACCGCCCATTCCTAAGTTTATTTCCTACTTCCCGAGGGAAAAAAGTGAAATAGATAAAGAAATGGGAGTTAGGGGGAAAGAATACTACCACAACCAATAACTATTAAGACATGCTATTAGAAATTCAATGTAAAAAATACATATATTATTTCTTACTAAAAATACTAAGAGGTAGCCCTTTGTTATTCTGCTATGGTATTATTAATATTTTCTTTTCTTTTATTTCCCTAGTAACTGTTTTACCCTGATAGACAGTGGTCTCCCTCGAGAACCAGAGATTGACATTTCTGTGGACTTACTCTGTATGTCCAAGGACACTTCAAAGGTTAAGTAAATTCTTTTTCTAACTCCATGATCACTAAATTGTAAATAATAGAAACTTTAGGTTTTGACAACTTTGGGCCCTTAATTTTGAATAAAGATTCTTCCACCACTGTGAAATATCCGATGCTGCACATTAGAAGTAGGCTATAAAAATCTACAGCGTGAGATTTATCAAAACAGGTTTTGTGAAGATTTGGCTGGTTATTGACGTAAAACTGACCTAAATATATTATAGTCTGAAAGATATATTTGTATAATGTTTCAGTTTGAAATTAAATATAGTAAATATTAGTCCAATTGCCTTGTTTTCAAAGAAAGATCTAGGACATCTATTTGGAAAGGAAATTTTTCAATTTACTTCAAAAACATTTGAGCATATAATTTAGAAATTTCGGTCTTCAAGAAACCAGTGTCGTCTCTGCTTAGATAATTTTAAATGCATTTTACATTTTCTCTTCTATTGACTGATTTGAAAAACACAAAACAAAATGAAAACAAGAGGAATCAAAGCACTTGTTATAACTGAGCCTCAGAGATACAGCCGAGGAGGGTACAGCTGCCTGACAGTGAATGTTCTTTTGCAGTTAACACCTGGGTCTTTCTATTTATAGAAAGATATCACAAGTGTAAACACAGAGGAAAATGGCTCACAAATCCAATAAAATTTAGAATGCACGACTACCGTCAATATCAGGGGATTTTTCACCCAATATATTTGTCTACAAATCAATAACATGAGTAAAGCCTTCTGCATTGTGGGCAATCCAATGTTCACTAACAGGTACTGCTGCCTAAATTAATATAATCCCAGAAGTGCTCTGTATGTTTCAAAGCTAATACCATTGAGGTTTAAAATTCACATGCGATAAGCTGGAGGATATTTCTTAATAATAGTTTAAACGAAAGGAAATTATATGAAGATTTTGAATTAAATGCTCCCACACTGAGTGGGCTCAGTTTAAATTGCTCTCGTCTCTAAATGGCAGGTTTCCCATTGCTTGTATTTCTTTTCATGGCAAAGAAAGCAGCAGGCATTTAAAAAAAATTATATTGCTTGTTTCACTAAAACTTACGCTTCTTAAAACTAATTGTTATAAAGATGGTGTTAGATAGCACGGCTCATTGCAATGGAGACTCAGATAAAAAATCACCAACTCTCAGAAGTCTGCCCAGACTCCCCGAGGAAAATCAAATGGCTTCTTCCTTTGTCTCTAACTATTCTATTTTAGTATTATCACACTATTATGTAAACACTCCTTCTGGCTCTTGAATGTAGCATAATGACCTGACAGATACTTTACTGAGTAAATGTGAATGCCATATCAAGTAGGCAACAGAGCATATGAACAACATCTGCCATATAGCTTAATTGTGGTCGTGGGTCTTTATTAAATATAATTTTACTTTGAAGGTCAAGGTTTAACATGGAACATAGTCATGCAGAGAAAAGCCACGTTATGACTGTGTCTAAGTTGACACATTCAGAGTTTGTCAGTGTGCTAACATTGTGCTCTGCCCTCTAAGATTACTAACACAGTTACATAAAACTTTTTGAACAACTATTACCTAACACACACTGTATTAGGTGCTAGAGATATAGATGAATACAGCAAAGTATTTGCCTTTAAGCAAATACCAGCTGAATAAAAAACACCTCCTACTCTCAGAAAAATCTTTAAACTTATTAAAAATAAATTCAATAGGTATCATTTATTTCCTATTTCTGTAGAGTAACTGATGTTGAAGAAACAAAATAAGGTTAATTTCACATTCAAAAAACCCCAAAAACCTATCTTGTTTTCTTCTTAGAAGAAGAACTGCAATTGTTTGGCTAACTAGACTTAAATTTAAGAACAAGGCCTATACATCTTTATTCAAGAGAATATCTACATATGACATTTTAAAGAGAAGGACGATGAAGAGGAGGAGAAGAAAAAGGAAAAAGAAAAGTAGAAGACAGTAAACTAAAGATAAGTTAATGAAAGAAATATAGTAATAATAGGATTAAGAAGACTTGAGAAGAGAGATAAAAGGAAACAAAAAATGAATAAAGAAAAAAAAGAGAAATAGTGGAGGAAAAAAGTCTAGCATAGACTAGGGAGGCAAATGTAGATACAAGGAGCAAGAGGAATACAAAAGAATCAGCTAAAATAGTTGATTGTACTGTTTCTAAGAATTGAGAAATAGGGGGTGATATTGGCAGGGGATGCCCACCTTTGTGTAAGATTCTTTTAAAATTATTTAACTCTTTAAATTATGTGAATGTATAACTTAAAAACTATAAAAATACATTTTAAAAATCCTCAAGTTTGATCGTGGAAATTTGATTATGATATTAGAGGATACTAAAGAATGTCATCACTTTAGTTAGTTATGATAACTCTGCAGCTTTGGGAATTCATGCTACTGCAATTCGGGAAAAGTGGTAAGATATTTGGGAATTGCTTCAAAACACCTTGCAAGGAAGAAAATAGTAAAAAGAAATAAAGAAAATATGACAAAAATCTATAAAAATATTTCTTTTTTCTGGGTGATGGGTAGATGGTATTCACTATATTATTATTATTTCTACCTTTATTATGTTTGAATACTTTTATAATAAAATTAAAAAAAAATTTAGAGTCTGATTGCTTCTGAACTCTCTCTATAGCTATTGCTCTGAGACAAGTCATTACCATTTCTCATCTGAATTATTGCAATAGCCTGGAATATTGTCCCCCCATATTTATCAGTGTCTGTTAAGTCTATCTGCAGGCAAAGTAATCCTTTGCAATAGATGTGAAAACTAGCCTAAGCTTTGCTTATAATTCTGTCCTGGTTCCCCATGTCCCTCAGAGTAAAAGCCAAAGTCCTTGCAATGGCTACAGGGCTTTACATAATCTTGCTCCTCTTACCTTCCTAACCTGCCTCCACTGCTTCTCCCCCAGGGGGCTCCAGTCACACTCTGTCTTCTCCTCAGGCCAAAGATGTGCCATATTAAAGGCTCTGCTCTAACCGCTTCTTCTTCCTGGACTCCACATGGCTAACCCCCTCACCGCCTTCAAAGTTTTACTAAAATGTCACTTTCTTAATGAGGCCTAGTGTGACTTTACTAATCCTGTCCCAATTAAAAATCCAACCTGCCTCTCCCCACCTCAAACACGGTCCACCTCTTCAACCTACTCTAATTTTTTCCATAGCATTTATCACTTTTTAATATATTTTGATTGATTTTGTTAATTTTTAATTATGGGCTTTTCACTGCTGGAGCATAAGCTCCACTAGGGCCAGGAGTTTTATCTGTTTATGTCCTTGTTTCTTTTTTTCTTTTCAAGACAGAGTCTCATTCTGTTGCCCAGGCTAGAGTGCCGTGGTGTCAGCCTAGCTCACAGCAACCTCAAATTCTTGAGCTCAAGAGATTGATCCTCCTGCCCCAGCCTCCCAAGTAGCTAGGACTACAGGTGTGTGCCACCACACCCAGCTAATGTCTTCTATTTTTAGTAGAGACTGGGTCTCACTCTTGCTGAGGCTGGTCTTGAACTCATGACCTCAAGTGATCCTCCAGCCTCAGCCTCCCAGAGTGCTAGGATTACAGGCATGAGCCACTGTGCCTGGCCTATGTCCTTGTTTCTTTACTGTTGTATCCCAAGGGCTTAAAATGTTATTTGGAGCTTTGTAAGAAAACAGTAAATATTTCTTGGGTAAATTAATGACTACATTTTTAAACTAGTAGTAAAATTATATTTGAAAGTATTAAATATGAAAGCATGTGTAGATAAGCCACACTACAATAAGAATTTAACGAATGTTAATTTAGATAAAATATGGAAGATGGAGCTGGTTATTAATTTACAAGGTCTTGATTGGCTTGTTTACCCTTCTCGATCAGTTTATACTCTCCCTCAAAAAGAGCATATGCATGCTAATTAACACTGTGATTCGGTTTAGTTTTGAGTGAAACAATAAAAAATAGAACTTTGACTTTTGTCAAAATACATGTTAGGTTTTTTAATCTTATACCTATTATTTAAGGGAAGATAATTAGCAAAGAATGTTAATTTTTGAGAGTTAATTTGTGCAATAGATACCATAGGATACATCAGAAATCATAAATTTTTATGTAACAAATTTTAAAGCTTAGTAATTAATAAAATGTTTTATAACTCATCTTTTCGAAAGAAAAAAAAACCTAGATTGAAAGGTTGTGCTCAGTCCTCATATCTTCTCAGTGTGATACTCACATCTCTTGCTTGTTAAGAAGAATATACTTGCACTGTCAGTATTAAATGAAAGAAAAAAGAGGTGCTATCTTTGAAATTGGGAACAAAATTTAAAGAGTGAAAAAAGGAGACAGGTATTACTGCTTCTCCTTTTGGATAATGAATTAGAAAACATTAAAGTACAAAAAGTTGAAAAGAGAATATAGAGTAAGACAAAAGCTGTCAGGCATTTTCCTGTTGATTCTTTGATAAACAGTCATGATACTGTAGAGAAGGGTGAGGAAGAAGAGGACCAAAAATGATCTTGTTTTGATTAAATGACTAATTGAATGAATTAACTAATTGCAATAAATGAAATGAGAAAATCAAAAAAATATATACATTACATACCTGGATTTCAGCAAGGCATTTGACTCTCTGCCACAATATCTTTGTGAACAAAATGGAGAAACTTGGGCAACATACTTGGGTACATTTTTAACTGGTTGGACAAATATGCCTAAAGGTTGCTGATTAATGGGTTAATGGAACTTTTGTTACATGAACAAGACTCTGGTTTTCAGTGTGTTAATTCAAAAACGTAATAATGCCTGCCACTGTATTACATTTTATAGTTCACAAAGACCTTTCAGGTAAAATATCTCATTCAATCCTCATAACAGCCTTGTGCTGAAGTCTGGGACATTGTGATTATCTTTACTTAAATAGTTGAGGAAACTGTTATTGAAAGAAGTAAGTGGCCTACTCAGAGCATATGGGAATTCTTACTAATATTTCAGATGAAAAAGAGCTAAGAGGGATAACTAACATGTGGATAAAATAATACATATTCAAAACACTGCCAAAGTGGAAACATAGGACAAATACAACAAAATAAAATTAAATTAAAGTAACTATAAATGTACACAACAAGCTAGGTTTGTTTCTTCTGAGCATGTATCTATTTATAATCATAAATTTACTGATATGATTATTCAAGTCACATCTGGCCCTTTCTAGAGACAAACATGGTTCCTGTGACAAGGAGGACGGCGTCTGTGCTCAGCGGTGCATCCGACCACCTGGGTAGTGCCTGGCACTGGTGGGCACTCACCACACAGTGAAATTAATTCAGCACAAAGATTATAAAAATGTCAAATATAGATTTCAAAATTCAAAAGAATGATCTTCAGAGCTTTATACCAGAAAAACAAAATAGGATGTTAGTTGACAATCAGAGTAAAGGAAGCATAAAAAAAAAATGTTTATTGTAATGGAAGCCTATGGTACTGCTCCTGATTTTAGACTCTACCTACGTAAGCAGGGTAATGACCAATCAGATCGTGGGCTGTGCACAAGAGCATTTTGGAAACTGTCGAAACAAGTTCTATACATTTCACCTAAATGTGTCTTTAGTTGACATAAGTTTTGAACATTTCCGGGAAGGTAATGTGTATGAAGCAGATTTGTATTGGATAATTTCAGGGTGAAACTAGTGTCAATGAATGGATAGCTTAAAGAAATGAGTTTCTTCTCTAAAAAAATAAATATGTCATAATACATAAAAAGACAATAACCCAATACTATAGGAAATGGTCTTCTGGAAAAAAAAAAAAAAAACAACTGAGTAACCGAATGTATTTAAGAAAATCTGAATAAAATTGCCAAATCCATGACTCACAGAAGTAGCAGAAGGTCTCTGTAGATGTCTTCCTGCTGCATTTCAAAAAAACACATTTAACCCTGTGTGTCAATGCTGGGCTTCTGTTCCGAAACTCGGGTCCTGGTTCGGAAAACGTTGCAACTGCAGTTGGAACACTACAGACCCCATCTCAGCACCAGTGGTCCACTTCAGACCCAAACTAACTGCTGACCTAGAGATGTGATTCTCAAACTATCGGTAGAGAACAATTAGTTTTCTTCTCCCTAACCTATCATGAACTGATGCTTTTGTAAAAATAGGATAAAAATAAATTACTGAAAAAAAAATAGAATGAGAAAAACAAAGGTATCACAAATACCATTTTCCCAGTCCATTTTTTATTGCTATGATGTTCAACAGACATGAATTACTCTGTCCAGTTGACATAAATCATTCTGAAAGCATAATCTGAGTTTCTGTGCTGGCCTCATCGTAGATTGGGAACAAAGAATTTGTTCACAGTTGGGCACCTGTGAACCACACTGGCCTAGGACAGGCTCTGCAGGGTGGTTCACGGACCACCCGCAGCATCTGGAAATCTGTCAGAAATACTCCTACCCACATCTCCTGAGTCAGAACCTCTGGGATAAGGTGCTGAAATCTGTGTTACCACCAGGTAATTTTTATGCATGCTAAAGAAGAGAAATTGTTGGTCTAGAAGACTTTTGATCTTACTTCAAAAATAAAGACATTCCTGCTGCTCTTGGAAGACTGAGTAGATAGGAAAGTATCCGGGTGACTCCTCCTACTAAAAACCTTACTAATAACTGGTAAACCCAGATATTTTCCTTTCTTTCTTTCCTTTGACCCTTTCTCTAAAGTTTCTAAAGTTCATATAAGTTAGAAACATATTCAGCATGATTCTGGAAATGTCCTAAGAATTGGAAAATATCCATATTACTGAAACCTTTACTGTTTTATGAGTTTGCTTCTCGTATTCTTTGATTTTGAGTTTTTAAATTGAACAGCCATAGTTATTAATACTATTATTTAGTTTTTTTTTCTTGTTTTTCAGTCAGATGTATTAAGTAGTACATAATAATTTCTTATTGTTATTTATTAAAATATATTAATTTCTTATAATGTATTTAGAGTAAAATTGAGCCTTTTCTATGTGTAGCTCTAGGAATTTTGACACATGCATGAAGCCATAAAATCACCACTACACTCAAGATATAGAACATTTCTTTCACCTGACAAAAGTTTCCTTGTGCCTCTTTGAAAAATTCTCTTCATTGCAACAGAGATGTTTCTTCTGTTCTATGGTTTTGACTCTTCCAGAATATCTCAGAAATTGAATCATTCCAAGCATGTACCTTGACTTCTTTCACTTAGCACAATGCATATGAGACTCCTCTATGATGTTGCATTTATCAATAGTCTATTCCTTTTTTATTGGTCAATAGTATTCTGTTGTGTATTGTGAGTACACTACAGCAAAATGGAATGTGTATCCATTCACTAGTTGATGGACATTTGAGAGGTTTTCAGTTTTAGGGGACTATAAATAAAGCCAATATAAACTTAAACCTTTGTAAAAAATAAAATTGCCAAATCATGACAGAAAAAAATATATTTTCTTGGATGGAAATTTATTAGATGCCATTTTATTATAACATATCCCAATTAAATCAATCATGGTTTTGACTATACAATTAGTACCAAGCACTGGGGAAAACACAGACATATATATTAATAGTAATATATATTTAGTCTGTGTACGTGTGTGTGTTTGTGTGTGTGTGTGAGAGAGAGAGAGAGGCATACATTGGAGACATTGAGGGTTTGATTCCAGATCACTGTAATAAAGTGACTATCATAATGGCGTGAGTCACACTAATTTTTGGTTTCACAATGTATATAAAAGTTATGTTTATAGTCTATTAAGTGTGCAATAACATTATGTCTTAAAAATGTATATTCTTTAATTAAAAATATGCTTTATTTTTTAAAAATGCAAATGATCATCTGAGCCTTCAGCAAGTAGTAATCTTTTTGCTGGTGGAGGGTCTTGCCTCCATGCTGATGGCTGCTGATGATTAAGGTGGTATTTACCGAGATTGGGCTGGCTGTGGTAACTTATTAAAATAAGACAATAATGAAGTTTGCTGCATTGATTGACTCTTCCTTTTATGAACGATTTCTCTGTAGCATGTCATGCTGTTGATAGTATTTTACCTGCCACAGAATTTCTTTGGAAATTGGAGTCAGTGCTCTCAAATGCCATCACTGCTTTATCAAATAAGCTTTTGGAGTACTACTCAGCCACAAAAAGGAATAAAATAATGTTTTGCAGCAACTTGGATGGAACTGGAGACCATTTCCTAAATGAAGTAACTCAGGAATGGAAAAACAAGCACCACATATTCTCACTAATAAGTGGTAGCTAAACAATGAATACACATGGGCACAAAGAGACATAAAGGACATTGGAAATTAAGAAGCAGGGAGGATGGGAGAGTGACGAAGGATAAAAACTTACCTATTGGGCCGTGCGTAGTGGCTCATGCCTGTAATCCTAGCACTCTGAGAGGCTAGGGCAGGAGGCTTACTTGAGCTCAGGAGATCAAGATCAGCCTAAGCAAGAGCGAGACCCTGTCTCTACTAAAAACAGAAAAGTTACCTGGACGTTGGTGGCGTGCACCTCTAGTCCCAGCTACTCAGGAGGCTGAGGCAGGAGGATCACTTGAGCCCAGGAGTTTGAGACTACAGTGAGCTATGATGATGCCATTGCACTCTAGCTAGGGGAACAGAGTGAGACCATGTTTCAAAAAACAAACAAATGAAACCCCATAAAACTTACCTATTGGGTACAATGAACACTGTCCTGGTGATGGACACACTGAAAGATTTGACTTCAGAATTATACAGTGTATCCATGTAAGAGAAACATTTGTACCTCCTTAACATTTAATAAAAAATAAATAAAATAGAAGGAAGAGAAAAAAAAAAGAATTCCTTTGCATTCACAACTTGGCTGATTGGCACAAGAGATCTAGCTTTCAACATATCTTGGCTTTTGACATGTCTTCCTCACTAAGCTTAATCATTTCTAGCTTTTGATTTAAGCTGAGAGACATGTGACCCGTTCTTTAACTTGAAATCTTATAAGGCATTATAGGTTATTAATTGGCCTAATTTCAATATTGGTATGCCTCAAGGAATAGGAAGGCCCGAGGAGAGGGTAAAGACAGGGGAATGTTTGGTTGGCGGAGTAGTCAGAACATGCATATTTATCGATTAAGTTCGCCCTCTTATGTAGGTACAATTTGTGATGCCCCTAAACAGTCACACTGTAATATCAAAGATCACTAAACACAGATCACCATAACAGATATAATAATAATAATGTTGGAAATATTGTGAAAATTACCAAAATGTCACATAGAGACACTGTTGGAAAAATGGTGTTGATATACTTGCTTGATGCAAGGTTATTACAAACCTTCAATTTGTAAAAAACACAATATCTGTGAAGCACAACAAAATGAGGTATACCTGTATTTTTTTTTTTTCTAATTTGACCTCTTTACCTAATTTCTGGCACCAGCCTTTATATTTAAATTCTTACCAATATAACAAGATATGTTAGTTTTTTGTCATTATTGTCAAACTTTAAAATATTCAGGTTTAAACTGAAGGAAATATCACCTATCTATTTATTAATTTAAGATTTAAAATTAAAAAAATGTATATGCATAAAAGTATTCTGGAAAGCTAATACTGGATTAAATAAGCTTCAGATGAAAATAAGAAAATGTTTTAATTCTTCCATGGAATACTCTTCTTTACATTTAGAAATTTTGAAAAAGAATTTTTTTTGGGGTTTTAAGTGTTAGAATTATTTCTGTTAGTTTTTGGAATTGGGATGAATGAAGTGGGGCATCGATTTGACACCTGCAATTAATTTTTGTTTTGCTGTTCAGAATCACATTTTGGAACACCATCCACTGAGAGATTCTTCCTAAAGTGTATCTAAAACTCTAAATGTTTCCTGCTGTGCTGAGTGCACTAATTTCCATTACTTTTTAGTGCCTTCCTGTTGGTAATCACCTGCAGATAACCACCTGTAGAAGAGCAGCACTACATTTATGAATAAATAAAATAGGCTAGATAAGTGCTTTTCCATTCTTCTCCCTGCCAAAAAGTGTTTTACTCCTGATGTTCAATACATTTTGAACATGTGCTATTCTGTGAAATTAAAGCAAAGTTAAAAAGAAAGTTAAACAAGATTCATCTGGAAGCATCACAAGTTAGTGCCATACACCTGGCACGTGGTTTCCAAAGCAAAGTGATTCTATGGGAAAGAACTGCTGGATAAGCAGCAGAACTAAAAAAAGACAAGCAGCTGACAGTGCATTGAAAATCAGATAAAAGCCTGCACTGTGGTATTGGAGGAAGAAATGGAGAAGTAGTGAGAAAAGACAGAGTAAAAGGAAAAATAGACAGAATAATGAGAAAAAAAAACTTTCCAAATAGAAAGTCTGTTACTGTGCCAAACAGCTTCCCAAGTAGTACTGGGAACTCTGTACTCTGAATAATTTCAGAGTAGGAAATCAGATTGAAAATATGAAGTGGTGGCAAAAGTTGAATAACCGAGGAGCAAATTGATAAAAAAAAAAAAGAAATAAATACAAATTTACAAAGCTAGGAGATTTTGAATATGATGGTTTGTTAATAATTTCTTCTCATTAACCATAATAATAAAGACTATAATATTATAGAAGACTTTTATATTCTTAAAAATTTTAATCAGCCAAAAAGAATATGATTTAATCTTTGTAGATATGTTGGAAAATTGAGATTTACAGGTGAGTCTCTGATGAGGCTGCAGCCCCAGATGGTGATGATATAAGGATTGCAGCTTGGTCAGAGCCAGATGGGAAGACCCAGCTCAGCTGTGCTCAGACTCCTGACTCATGGAAACTCTGAGGTAATAAATGTGTTTTGTTTTAAGCTTTTAAGTTTGTGATAACGTTATAGAACAATATAAACTTAATTCAGACATTAATGCTTAACAAAGACAATACTGTTTAGAAGATTTTAGAATGACTATTTAGCTAATATAACATTGAATTGAAATGACTGAAGCCAGAAAACTCTACTTGCTCTCCTATATACTCACTTATTAGTAGCTTCAGAACCTAAGGCCTTTCTTGAAACACCTTTCCTTTCTGTCTCTAGTTAAATTGGGTCTGCAGCCTCTCCTCTCTATTTTTTAAAACCTTGCTTTGACTTTTGGAGAAAAATCAGTAAAATGACTGATTCCATTTTTAGGTTAAAAGTAGAAGATTTCTTAACATAGGAGTGATAATCAGTAATTTAGGAGAATCTCAAGTTGTATCTTTTTTCTAAGTATTATCTAAATGTGCTTTAAAAATGTTCTGTTAATAAATGCTACATATGAAAAGCCCACAGCTAATATCGTATTCAATGGTGAAAAACTAAAAACTTTTTTGCTAAGATCAGGAACAAAGCAAGGATCCCCTCTTTTGCCACTTCTATTCAACATGTACTGGCAGTCCTAGAGCAATTTGGCAAGAAAAAGAAATAAAAGGCATTTCAATAAGAAAGGAAGAAGTAAAATTGTCCCTATTTGCAGATGACATGGATTTATACAAAGAAAACCCTAAAGATGCCACCAAATAACTTTCAGGATTAATAAACAAATTTAGTAAAGTTGCAAAATACAAATCAACATGTGAAAATCAGTTGGATCTATACACAATGAGCTATCTGAAAAGAAAATTAAGGAAACCACTTACAATAGCACTAAAAAGAATAAAATACTTAGATATAATCTGAACTAAGAAAATTAAATGCTTGTACATTGAAAGATACAAAACATTGATTAAAGAAATGAGAAACAAATAAATGGAAAAATATCCTGTGTTCATGGATTGTAAAGCTTAATATTGTTAAAATATTATGCCACCCAAAGTGATCTACAGGTTCAACGCAATCCTGTCAAACCCTAATGACATTTTTTAGAGAAATAAAAAACTGAAAATACAAAAATTCATATGGAACCACAAAAGACCATTCATAGCCAAGACAAACTTGAGAAAGAATTACAAAGATGGAGGCATTACCCTTCCTGATTTAAAAATACATTACAAAACCATCATTATGAAAAAATAGTATGGTACTGGCACAAAGATAGACATATAGATCGATGGAATAGAATAGAAATCCCATAAATCAATATGCATATATGGTTAACTGATCTTTGATAAGGGTGCCAAGTTATACACATGGAGAAAGGATAGTCTTTTCAACAAATAGTGTTGCAAAAACTGGACATCCACATGCAAAAGAATGAAATTGGATCCTTATGTTACACTACACACAAAAATAAATGCAAAATTGATTAAAAACTTAAATATAAGACCTGAAACTATAAAAATTCTGGAAGAAAACATAGGGAAAAACTTCAATACACTGGTCTTGGCAATGGCTTCATGGATACGACACCAAAAGCACAGGCAATAAAAGCAAAAATAAACAAATGGGACTATATCACACTAAAAAGCTTCTGCACAACAAAAGGAACAATCAACAAAGTGAAAAGGCAACCTGTGAGATGGAAGAAAATATTTGAAAATCATATATCTGATAAAAAATTAATTCCCAAAATTTGTAAGGAATTTCTACAACTCAATAGCAGGAGTATGTATACTCATACCAGATAAAAAATACTACAAGTCAGAGATTATAAAAAAAGACCAGCAAGCCCACTATATGATGTTAAAAGGGGTCAATTCAGCAAGAGAATATAGCAATTATAAATATGTGCCTGCCTAACCCCAGCACTTTCAATTATATAAAGGAACCATTACTGTACCTAAAGGGAGAGATAGAATGAAATATAATAGTAGTAGGGGACTTTAACACCATACTCTCAGTAATGGAGAGAGAATTCAGACAGAAAATCAACAAAGAAGCAGTTATTTTAAACTACACACTAGATATAATAGGCCTAACTGGATTTATAGATCATTTCACCCAACTGTTGCAAAATACATGTTCTTTTCATCAGCACATGGAACTTTTTCAAGAATAGACCATATTTTAGGGCACAAAACAAATCTGTACAAATTCAAAGAATAGAAGTCATACCAAGTATGTTCTCTGATCACAATGGAATAAAACTGGAAATCAGTAACAAGTGGAACTTTGGAAAATATACAAAAACATGAAAGTTAACATGCTCCTGAATGACCAATGGGACAGTGAAGAAGTTAAGACAGGAATTAATAAACTTCTTGAAATAAATAAAAATGGAAATACAACATACCAACATCTATGGGAGAAAGCAAAAGCAGGGAAGTTTATGTTAATAAACACCTATATCAAAAAAGTGGAAGGACTTTATACTAACTATCTAATAATGTGCTTTAAGGAACTAGAAAAACAAGAACAAACCAAATGCCAAATTAGTGGAAGGAAAGAAATAACAAAGATCAGATCATAAATAAATGAAATACAGAAAAAATGCAGAAGATCAACAACACAAAAAGTTTGTTTTTTGAAAGGATAAATAAAATTGAAAAACCTTTAGCTAGACTAAGAAAGAAAGAGAGAAGACACAAATGAATAAAATCAGGAACAAAAAAGGAGATATAAAAACTGAGAACTCAGAAATACAAAGACTCATTAGAGACTAACATAAACAACTACATGCCAACAAATTAGAAAACCTGGAATAAATGAATAAATTCCTGGACACAAAAACCTACTAAGATTGAATCATGAAGAAAAAGAAAACCTCAACAAACCAACAATGAGTAATGAGTAATGAGATCAAAGCTGTAGCAAAAAGTTTTCCATCAAAGAAAAGCCCAGGCCCTGATAAATTCACTGCTGAATTCTACCACACCTGTCTTTTTGACAGAATGTGGAGAAAGGGGAACCCTCATATACTGTTGGTAGGAATGTAAATTAGTACAGCCCCTATGAAATACAGTGCAGAGGTTCCTTATAAAACTAAAAATAGGACTTTCATATGATTCAGCAATTCCACTCTTCGGTATATACCCAAAAGAAAGGAAGTCAAATATTAAAGAGATATCTGCACTTCGGTGTTTATGGCAGTTATTCACAATAACTAAAATATAGACTCAACCTAAGTGCCCATCAATGGATGAATGGGTAAAGAAAATGTGGAATATATAAATAAAATATTATTTGGCCATAAAAAATGAAATCTGTCATTTGCAGCAACACAGATGGAACTGAAGGCCACTATGTTAAATGAAATAAGCCAAGCACAGAAACATAAATATCTCATTTGTGTGAGCTAAAAAAAATGGATCTCATCAAAATAGAGAATAGATTGGTGGTTGCCAGGGGTTGGAGAAGGAGTAGGTGGATGGGTAGAGGAAGGGAAAAATATAAAATGTAAATGTATTTATTATCACTGATCTGTACACTTAAAAATGGTAAAGATGGAAAATTACATATGTATATTTTACATCAATAAAAAATTAAAACATATATACACACAACCCCACAAACAAAACAAACAAAAAAAAAACCCACTAGTAAGCCAATTAAAAATAGCCTAAATACTTGAATAGATATTTCTCCAAATAAGACATATAAATAGCCAACAGGTATATAAAAAAATGTTCAATGTCACTAATTGTCAGGGAAATGCTAATCAAAACCACAATGGGTTATCACCTCATACCTGTTAGGATGGCTACTATTAAACACTCAAAAGAAAATAAGTGTTGGGAAGAGTGTGGAGAAATTGGAGTGTTTGTACACTGTTGGTGGGAATATAAAATTGTGCAGCTGCTACAGAAACAGTATGAGCATTCCTCAAGAAATTAAAAATATATAAAACCATTCTCATATTGCCATGTGATCTTTGACAAAGTAGACAAAAACATACACGGGGGAAAAGAATCCTTATTAAGTAAATGGTGCTGGGAAAATTGGATAGCCACATGTAGAAGACTGAAACAGGATCCACACCTCTCACCACTCACAAAATTCATCTCATGGTGGATAACAGACTTAAACCTAAGGCATGACATCATAAGATTTCTAGAAAAAAATGTTGGAAAAACTCTTATAGACATGGCCTAGGCAAAGAATTTATGAAGACCACAAAAGCAATCATAGCAACGACAAAAATAAATAAATGGGACCTGATCAAATTAAAAAGCTTCTGCACAGCCAAGGAAACTATCATCAGAGTGAATAGACAATCAACAGAATGGGAGAAAATATTTGCATGCTACACATCTGATAAAGGACTGATAACTAGAATCTATTAGAACTCAGGAAAATGAGCAAGAAAAAAATCAAACAACCCCATTAAAAAGGGGGCAAAGGACATGAACAGGAACTTTTCAAAAGAAGACAGACTAATGGCCAACAAACATATGAAAAATGCTCAACATCTCTAATCATCAGGGAAATGCAAATCAAAACTACAATGAGATATCACCTAACTGCAATGAGAATGGCTTTTATCAAAAAGTCTCAAAACAACAAATGTTGGCATGGATATGGAGAGATAGGAACACTCACACACTGCTGGTTTGATTGCAAACTAGTACAACCTCTATCGAAAGGAATATGGAGATACCTCAAAGAACTAAAAGTAGGACTACCATTTCATCCAGCAATCCCATTACTGGGTATCTACCCAGAAGAAAAAAAGGCATTCTACAAAAAAGGCATCTGCACTCAAATGTGTATGGCAGCACAATTCACAATTGCAAAGATGTGAAAACAACCCAAGTGTTCATCAATACATGAGTGGATTAACAAAATGTGATATATATATATATACACACACACACACCATGGAGTTCTACTCAGCCGTAAAACAATGGTGAACTAATACCTCTTGTATTATACTGCATGGAGCTGGAGCCCATTCTTCTAAGTGAAGTATCACAAGAATGGAAAAACAAACACCACGTGTACTCACCATTAAATTGGTACTAATTGATCAACTCTATGTGCACATAAAGTAGCAACATTCATTGGATGTCGGGCAAGTGGGAGGGGGGAGGAGGGGATGGGTAAATTCACACCAAAGGGTGCAGTGAGCACTGTCTGTGGGTTGGGCACACTTGTAGCTCTGACTCGGGCAGTGCAAAGGCAATATATGTAACTGAAGTGTTTGTGCCCTCATAATATTCTGAAATTAAAAAAAAGAGTGAAAAAAAAAAAACAATTAAAAACAAAACTACCTTATGATCCAGCATTCCTGCTTTTGGCTATATATCCAGAGATCAGGAGCTGACATCAGTATCCTGAAGAGATATTATTAGCACTCCAATGTTTATTGCTACCCATCCACAATAACTAAGATGCAGAAACAACCTAAATTCCCACAGATGAATGAATGGATAAAGAAAATATGGTATTTACATACAATGAAATATTATTTGGCCTTAAAAATAAGGAATTTCTGCAAATGAGACAATATGGATGAATGCTGAGAACACTACACTAAGTGAAATAAGCCACTTACCAAAGAACAAATATGATATAATTCCATTTATATAAGTTATCTAAAAGAGTCAAATTTATATAATGAGAGAGTAGAATGGTGGTTTCCAGGGGCTGCAGGGAGGGAGAAATGAGAAGTAACTAATCAGTGGGCATAAAATATCAAATTTGCAAGACAAGTAAGTTGTAGAGTTCTAGTACAACATTGTCCCTATAATTAACTGTACAGTATTGTACACTTAAAAATTTGTCAAAACAGTAAATCTCATGTTAAGTGTTATTATCATAATAAAATAAAAATATCCAATTAATATCAAAATAATTCTAACAAAGAGAAAAAATATTGTCAATTTGCATTGATATTAAATAATACAATAATTAAAATTAAATGTTCACTTGTGCTGCTTTTATTCCAAATTAATAGAAATTGTTTTGCTCTCTAAATCATATTTTTAAAATTATAACTTTATGTAAGACTTGTATTTCTTAAACCAATCACTTATAAGTATTTTGAAATCAAATAGAGGAGGAAAAAGTAAATGAAACTCAATATCAAACTACTCCCTTATGCATCATTTGTGCTAATTTTTTTTAGGCAAAATTTTCCACTTGTCTATAGTACATTTTTATTAAGAGGGCAACAGGGAAGAGATGCTGGTTTATGAGTCAGGGCAGTATTTCAGGGCCAGGTAACAATGCCAGATAAGTGGTGGTCTTTCTGCCCTCACAAGGACAGACATATTTAAGCAGACCAAAGACGTGGTGGAGAAGAGAGCAGGTAATGCTATGAGATACTGAAGGGATAGAGAAGATCTTGTGATGTCATTTGACTGAGCCTTAGTCATGTGAAAGACACTGACTTGAAGGAATGGAGATAAATTTTATATTAAAGTTTTTACTTTGGACCCAAGACATATATTTTTTTCTGGCATATTTATGTGGTATTTAAGTGGTGGTGGTATTGATGGTATGTGTGTGTGTGTGTGTGTGTGTGTGTGTGTCATGAGGAGAGACTATTAGGAGACTTTGACTGTTACTCTTAACCAAAGAAAATCATTCACTCTGGCTCTGAATGTGAGCAGATGTTGCATGCTGTTCTTTGTACTATGACAATGTTAATAATAACAATGATAATGATAGCCACCATCTATTATCTACTTTGTGCCAGTCCTCCAGGGTTTTCATATTTTATCTAATCCTGACATACAATCAATGAGGTAGATAATAGTAGCCCCATTTCCCATCTGAGGAAATGAAGGTTTAGAAAGTTTAGACAACTTATTTAAAAACACACATTTATTAAATGTAGACCCAGGAATTTGAACGAGGTTTCTTAAGTGTGATCTAATATGGAGTGATTCTGATAATTACATGAACTTGTCCAAAGAACTATTTTTGTCTCTACACAAAAATACTCTTTTTGAAAAATATGAGAACAAAATGAAAATAAAAAAAATTTAAGAATGCATTGAAACACCTTAAGAGGGAAAGCTTAACAGACATTCATAAACAAGTGAGAGCAAATTATGAATCACACAGATGTGTTTGATCCCAGTTTCCACTCACAGTCAAGCTTCTAGAAGAGCTGTCTTCATTGAACCTTTTCTATTAAACAACCCACTCAGTCCTCAATCCACTGTAATATAGTTTGATGTCTTTCCCCATTGTGAAATTTCTATAATTGAAATCATCTGTGAATTTCTAACTGCCAAATCCAATGAAAAATTTTCCTTGTTATACAGCTCATACTTTCCCAAGTATTTGGCATTGTAAACTACCTTAACTGAAATTCTCTCCTCCTTCAGCTTTCATGACCCTAGTTATTCCAAACTTTTCTTCTAATACTATGGCCAGTCCTTGTTCACATTTTTGGGTTCTTCTTCTTCTGTCCCACATTTAAATGTTAGTGTTGTCCAGAATCCAATCTTTAGTTTTCTCCTCTTACCTCCTATAGATTCTTCTTGGAAGATGATATCCAACTTTGCCTTCATCTGTTACTTGACCAGTGAAGATACCTCGTTCCACAGCTGTGCTGTAGATTAACACGGCCAGAGTTTACTTGAAATCTATTCATGGACATTTTCTAACTGAACTCATTGATCTCTTTCTAATCCCACAAGCACATGTCTCTGGATCTCTTTGCTTCATTTTACATTTAGTATTTAGTAAAGGCTCAAAAATGTATATTCAATGAATGGAATTAAATACTTTTAAAGTATTTTTTTCAATCAGGAGAGTAAATGATACTGTCTGATTTCTTTCTATGGCACAGATACTCCTTTCAGAGTAATACGCAATAACCTCATGGACTTCAAGGATCACTTACATATCTGCTCAAAACGAGCAGTTATTTCTTCTCAAGGATCAGTTTCAGGCAAAGTTGTTGAGAGGAAAGTATTTTTGGTTTCTTTTTTCTCCTTTTATTCTTAAAATTTAGACTTTGATTTTAGTGTTCCAATCTCCAGGAACACAGTGCCCTCAAAAGATCCCTTACCCACTGTGACAGGACTCTAAACAGGTGTATTAGTCATTGCCACAATACTGCTGCGTAACACATCACCCAAAAATGTGTGATAATCTTTTTTCTCAGTCACTTATCTGCAGGTTGTCTGGAGTAGTCTCATCTTGCCTGAGTTTGGCTCCGGTTTGTGGTTGGGTCCAGGTCTGCTCCACGTGTTCCAGGCCTCCTTGAACCAGTAAGCTAACCAAGGCTTATTAATTTTATGTCAATTCGAGGTACTATACAGAGTGCTATGAATGTGGTGATAAAGAAAAAAAAAGAAATCGAATTTTGCTGTTAGAAACTCTTCACAGAGGAGAAGACATTTGTTCTGGACACTGAAGGGTGAGAAAGTAAAATTAGGCAAGTAGAGAATGAGGAAAAAGAAGTCTAATTATTCACAATAAGGTGTAAGATTATTTATATCAGCTTGAAATAATTTATTCTGTTAGCTTGGGAGAGCAGTTTATTTGAGTTTTAACAGAATAAGCATGAGAACTACAATCTCAACTTACAGAAATGATTATTACAGTATTTTTCAAGCAGGCAGGTAGCTCCTTCTGGCATTGAAAAAATGCATGTTAGAAAGCATTGCAGCACATTGGATTAAAGGAGACTCAAAGGCAAACTAGCTGCCTGGGGCCTGAATAAATTTTACCGGTGCATTTGGTTTATCCTGAATAATGTTTTATTAAAAATTTGAACTAATAATATAGGGCAATTTCACGTAAAAATCCAAGTTTCTGGCAATGCTCGGTCTGTATTCCAACATGGTAAGAGCTGGCTAAAGCTGAACAGTGTGTTCTATGTTAAAAGGTGTATACTTACTTCCCAAGTGATTTCAGATCTCACAAAGCCCTGTTATCTCCCTTTTCCAGAGGTGGATTGTCAGTTCTCGTTTTTCATCGAGCATGGACTATTGTTTTCCCCGGTAGAAGAGAAATATTTTTCTGTACTCCATCAAAAATGGGCGAATGAAAGATATAACAAAAAAGCCATGCACTTTAATTAAAATGGAAGGACGAATACTTGTGAGCGCTATTTCTGTGTTTATTATATATGCAATGAAGATGCTATATTGGAAGGCGGTAATAGTAAGAAGGCATTATTGAGAGGCTTTTCAAAAGATTCATGACCTTTTATACTTTCTAATGCTGTCACTGCTGCACATAATGCTTAGGACACTTTATCATAATGCAATATTAAAAAGTTCCCAGAGATTAGTCACCCGAAACTGAGAATCTCAAATGCCAGTTCAAAAAACTGGATTATTATGCTCTTCAAGCCCACCTCCTTACTAGAAGGTACCTGTGTTGAATTTTTAGCCCATTCAAACAGAAGAGAAACTCAGCATGGAATGTTCTGGGCAAGGCTATCCTGGCAGCCACCCTATGTTATTTCTCTTCTTATAGCATCCACATCAGAGACATGGGGAATGTTGGTTTCCAAGGGAACACATTGTATTATACATTGGACCTAATACAGTACAAAGAGATGTTTCAAACTGAACCACATATTTTAATATCTAAAAGTGGTGCATAGTCTTAGGAAGCATATGAAAGTTCCCATTCAAATTCAAAAACCTTTAGGCTTTGGCAGAAAATATATTTCTCTGTCTCCAAAGACAATGAACTGCAAAGTCCAATTAAGCAATCAACCTGGATAGAAGCTGTAGACCTCTGGGAGTAAGATGTAGATGAATCCATGGACATGATAATTTATAAATACAATTGACCTTGAACATGGGCATGAAAATAAAAAAAATGCTCCATGAAGATCTTAATAAAATTTTAATATGACTAGAATGTGATTTTGTATTTGAATGCTTATTCTATACCAAAGCTCTTAGAATCATCCATGTTACCTGGTTTTGAAGAACTTTTGAACTTACCTTGGTTCATATCAGTTCTCTGCTTCTAAGTGTTTGCCATACATTAAACAAACAAAAATAGTATGGGATAACTCTGAAAAAAATTGGTTAATTTACTTGAAAAGTTGGTCAACTTGAATTATAATATTTTTAGTGGATTTGGGCTCTCTGGGGATCTACCTATGCATTCTCAGGAGGGTCCCAGTTGTACTTTCAGTAAATTCTGTAGTGGGATTCTAACTGATTTTCATTCATTGTTTTTCCTCTATATATTTGTATATATTTCCTCTCTGTATTTGTATGCATTTAAATTATTCTCTTACAACGAGCATAATAGAGGGAAAAATATAATTTATTAAAACATAATATTAATTAAAAAGTGTACTTTTCCCCAAGAGACTTTTTGACTCTATAATGTGAAACTATGAATTGTGTGCCATAACATTTTCTAGGACATTAGGATTGAAAAGTATATCATCGTTAGAGAAAAGAAGGAGCTTGGCTGCAAGCGCACTCTCTCCTGTGATAGATCTCAACTTAGAAGGCTGCAGACTAATTAGACACACAGCATATGCCTCCCTATGGTTTCATTTACTTTATATTGATTTCTATTCTTTAGTCAGAACTTGGTAGACACGTTCTTTTGCAGTTAAAATTTTCCTTTTGAAGAAATTGCTTTTAATTGCAAAATTTAAAAAGGGGGAAACAAAGAAACCATACCTATCATCAAGTCATAAAAAAGGGCAGCAGGCGGTCGTAGCCGCGTGGTAGTCAACCTCATGCAATGTGACTTTTGCCAAGGACTCTGAGTGTAATCCTGCTGAACTAGACTGCAATTCTGGTGTCAGCTCTGTCCTGTAGTGCAAATCAATCATCAAGTACCCTTTGAGCTCTTGTGGACATTTAAGATTCCAAAGCTTGAATCCCACATACATTTACAGAAGAAGCAGGGCGAGCAGCCACTCTCCGGTCCTGTACTCAATCCCAGCATGATATGCAATAATGACCTGTCAGGAAAGGAGGCTGTGCATCCTCACACTGTGAAATATCCTGAGGGACTTTCTTTGTGAATTTGAAAAAAGATTCAGCAGGGCTCTAGGCAAGAAATCATGCACACAATTTCAAAAAGTGTATCACAATCTTTTAAAAAAATTTCAAGGGGTATCATCACCTTGGTGTGTTTTCATGTGTCCTTTTAAAAAATTATAAAAATGAAAAGGATGGCCTGAAACAGACTCCTGGCCACAAAGAATATCATCTCTTTTTTTCAAAGTTTATGGTTCTGTCATTTATGTTTTTAGCTTAGCAGGGTGCTCTTTTCCTTTAAACATTCATTGATTTGGTTTTATTTTTTGCCCATTCATAATATGATAGCAATTGAATGGCTGACATGTGTGCATTAGTCATTGTGCAGAATTTGTTACAATTAATTCAAAGGCTAAAACTAATAGCATTTCACTTCTTCTAGGTAATCAGATGGTCTTCAACACGCTTTAGAACAATGGTACTTATATTTTTTGATATAAAGGCCAACTAGGAAGAACCTCTCCCAGGAAAATTCTCATATACATTTAAATAAAAACGTGTATACATTTGGAGGATTCACAGATTTTTTGGAAGTGTAGTTTTCCAGGTTGGTTTGCGATGGGGGAACTTGACTCTAAGAAAGAGTTTCGCATGGAGGGTACTTTTTAGGAGGCATCACCTGTGGAAACAAGGGCAAGGATGCAAGATTGGGCAGAGGGAAGAGCTGTGATGCAGAAGCAACAAAGCTTCAGGCAGTCTCAATCACATAGGGACAATCACACTCAGGAGCTAGAATGACCCCTCCAAGTTGTCCCAGGTTGGACTCTCCTTCATTGATCAGCCATCGAATGGGCCACCCAGGAAAGGGTGTCATTTAGGCCACTCTGGAGCGGAGACAGTCTCTGAAGGGGCTGATGGTGAAAACCTCTTTACCAACAGCTCTCCCAGCAGCTGGGGCAACAAGATTTTCTGTGAATGAGATCTGGACAACATTGCACAGTGTTGACCATACCCAAATTATTACAAACCCAGACCTAGAATTAGTTTATGCCTTACTTACACGATAATATATTATAGGGTGGTTTACTGAGCAGGTATTTAATTTATAGTTTGAACTTTCTGCTCTTTTATAGGTATTTTAATTTTAACAATTACATTTTTGTTTAGTAAATGGTTTCAAGCAGATATTAAAATAACAAAATGTTGTTTAAACGCAGAAAGAGCAGACCTCACCACTACCAAACTTGGTGAATCCAAAGGGAATTTCTTTTGCCCTGGTTCCATTAGTACAGCTACGTGATTGACAGGCAGGGAGCAAAAATAGGAATAAGCAGAAATAAAACAGATGGCATCATTGCTCTCCTCATTAAAAGAAAATCAACTGAAATAAAAACAAGATGAAAAAGTAATACTAACATACTTTTCACTCAAAAAGTAACAGAAGTAATAAAAGTAATCTCCTCACTGTTAGAAATTTTCACCTTTTATCAGCTTAGGTTATCTCCGAAATATTTTTATGTCTAAATCTAATTATGCAAGGGGGGAGTACTATTTTCAGCATGCCATATTTAATTCTCTAAAATGTCTTTGTTGAGTAAGGCCCTGAAGGGATGAATGATAGCCTGGCAGATTTTCAATAAATAATGACAATTTATCAGTAAAGAGGTTTTATTTTCAAGAGATGAATAGCTACATTAAAGCTGTAACTTTAATTTCCAAATCCCCAAGACAAAATAGTATTGCTAGAAATCATAGAATTTGGAGGCCAAACCAGTTTGGGTGGGAGCCAGAGGGTATGTGAGCAGAGCAGATACATTTTATTTTAGACATATCTTTGAAGTGGTGTGGCACACATAAGGAGAGATATATGAAGCAGGCGGCTAGAAATAGGTTGGAGCTTGGGGAAGAGGTCAGGTTTGCTTGAGCAGAGGTGTCTACTTTCTACTCCTGGGTTAGAAAACACGTCTGGCAAGTTTCAGAACGAAGGAGTTGAGAAGACTGAGTCAGCATGCTAAAGAGCAGGCAATGTTTTGTGTTGGGAAAATTTATGTAGTTTGGGATCCAAAGAATCGTCCAGCGTTTCAGTTCCATCACTGGTTATTTATCCTTGAATAAATCTCTCTGACCCTCAACTTCCCTGTTATTAAAAATGGGAATATCAAAATCTATTTATACTCCCTTAAAAGTGATTTGGATCAAACACGATAATAAATTTGGAAGCATTTTATAAATTCAAAGGTACCATTCACCTACATAGTATTATAACAAGGAGTGTGTATGGATAGTTGTTTGAAATATTTGGGTTTGAAAGAGAAGGAAATTGTTCACTTCATAAATATCTGTTGTATAAGGCACTGAATTAGATACTGGAGAGAGGAAGATAAATAAGGTGTGGTTTCTTCCCTCTCGTGGCTTACATGTCCTATCAGGAAAAATAACATGTGAGCACATGTTCAGTACAAGCCGATGGAAGAGTAAGCAAAGACTGCTATAAGCAAATGAATGAATGAATGAATGGGTGCACAGAGGAGAAGCATGTAATCCAATCTCAAAGTTCCAAGAAAGCCTCTGGGAAGAATCTGTTATACAGCATAAGTTATTTACCTGATAAAGAAGGAGAGATGAAAAGTAGTAAATTTCAAGCCCAGAGGATGTCAAGAGAAAATGCTGAAGATAAAATGCTTGGGGAGAATTGGCAAGCAATGAGGCTGCGGGTGGGGAAGGGGGAGGTGGTGGTCAGATGACCTATGTCATGCTAAATTGCTGGAATTATTAGGACAAGATAATGGTTATAAGAGGAGGAGTAGGGTGATCAGGTTTTCATTTCATGTGGAACCTTCTGGCAGTGGTGTGGAAGTTCCATTTGAGAAGGGAAATTGGAGTCAGGGAGACAAGTCTGAAGATACAGCAACAGACCAGGTGAGAGATGATGGGGGTGTGAATTAACTTCAAATTGAAATTGGATTTAAATGTTCCTGACTGGTTGAAGTTGAGAAGTGAAAGAGGAAGGAAAGAAAGATGTCCCCCTGGAGTCTGAATGGATGGTTGTATCAACTGTGTAGATGAAAAATGATGAGGAATAACAGGTTTGAGGGAGAAGATAATTTTTGTTTGGATTTTTGAGCTAAGCAGCATCTGTGTGTTGCTTAGGCCGACATGTACAGCAGGAAGTTGTATATATCAGTCTGAAGCTCAGTGGATAGAACCTCTTATGGGAGAGTTTGGGGATAGAATATAGATTTGGGAAGCATCAGCAAGTAAAAAGATGATATCGATGGTGTGAAAGAAAATGAAGTACTTAAGACTAAAGCTTTAAAGTGAAGTCTGGAGATTGCAAGAAGGTCAACCCACCACAGAATGTTCCAGTAGACTTGGATAACATTAAGTCAGTATCCACCGGCCATCAACATCTCTCAGCTGGGAGTAACTTAACTAACCAATCAGAGTGGGTTTGCAATTTGGTTTTTTTGCACAGCCAACAAACTGCCTTCAAGAACAACTTTTTGTGGAAGTTTCCTATAAAAAAAACCTCTCCTGTGCCTGCCTGCCTTATGGGACACTATTCAGGGCTGCCCTGACTCAGTGTACTCAAATTGCAATTCTTTGTTTCCCAAATAAATAGTATTTCCTTTGATCTCGATGTCGATCTTTTTTTTATAGTTAACAATAGATAGAGGATAAATGATAGGTGATAGATATTAATAGATAGACAAATAGATGAGTAGATAGAAAGATTTAAATAAATGCTTTGCTAATGGTATTCATAGTGCCTGGAATAGTGTCTGCTATGTTAGTATACAATGAATAATTGTTGACTAAATATGAGAAAATTTAAATTTGGGGCAATAAACATGCAGGCTCAGGGAAAGATACTAAGAATGAGCAGAAGAGAATTGAGTTGAGGTGGAAGAACATCAATATTTAATGTGTAAGCAAAGGACAGCAGAGGATGAAGAATAGGAATATACAGAAATATGAACAGAACTGAGTAAAAGGTGATTTTATGGAAATCATGAAAGAATAAAGTTAAGAAAACAAAAATGATCACCAGTTTTAATTTACTATTGCTCCACTGCATATGACACTAATGGATGTTCAATTGGGAGCTATAGGCAGAACTAGAGGGGGTTATTGGTTCTTCCCCGAAATCTGATTTATAAATGCTGGATTTTATGATAACTGTCACTGGGCACCTTCCCCATCATGTGAAGAAAGGCTTTAAGAAAATGAAAGGAATACACAGAGGGAAGTAGAAACCAATCTATTAGTTTAAAGTGTTATTCCCAGCGGTACCTGAAATCATCTGTAGTCTTGGGTTAATAAATTATCCTTTTTGCATGAGCTAATTTGAGATGAGTTCCCATCACTAATGATGCAAATAATCCAAATTAACACAATGTCTAAAAGTGAGTTCTTAATGTTTGTACCCAAATCATCTACCTAGTGGCTCAGGTCAGAAACCTGGAGATTGTCCTTCTCCTTCACTTCCTTTCTTTTCACATTCTTTCAATTTTGTCACCAAAATATTTTTTTCAACACATTTCACTTAACATGTCTACTGTTTTACCCCAAGTCAAGTCAAAATTATTTCTTCTTTCTTTCTGCCTCTAAGGTAACATAATAGTCTCTTAACTATTCCTCTTGCTTCTGTACTTGTTCCCTTCTAGTATTTTCCACAGGGCAGCTTGTTGACTCTTTAAAACTTAATATTGTCTTTTCTTTCCTTAAAAATCTTTAACAGCTCCCTATTGTACCTACCCTGTTCTATTGTCACCTTACCATTTGGCCCCTGCCAATTTCTCCATTCTCATCCTGTTCATCACTTCCCTTTGCTTCTCCTACACTAAAAATCCTCTTCAGAGTTAGATACTTCTCATGTATCTGCAGTGTTCTTTCCTTCACATAGTGATTCTCATCCTCTAAATCTTAGCCTAAATGTCACCTTCTAAAATAAGGTTCTTAAAAATACTATAATCCTCAGAAGTTCCCCATAGTTAATTTCTCAGCACCTCACTCTCCTCTCAGTGGATTTACTAGGTAATTATGTTGTTGATTAGTTATTATTTTTCTTGTTTTTTCTTTTATATGTTTTTGTTTTTTTGTTTTTTTTCTTTTTTTTGTCTATTTATTATACATCTTCACAGACTTATAATCTCTATAAAGAAAGGGACCATATTTCTTGTGTTCACTGCTTTATACCCGTGTGTAACTCAATATGTGTAGAAGGAATAGATGATAATGCCTGTTTGCTTAACTAGATTTGTAAGTAATTCATTGAATTCTGTAGGCATAGCTGGAGGGTACACAGAATACCCAATAACACTATCTCATACTCTATTTTGGATATTTAAGAAATCAGGTTGTAAATATTTTACAAAATTTCCATCTTTTCGTGTTAATGCAATAATGAATTTTAAGTTCTGTACTTTTGTGTTAACTACTAACTAGTTGTGGAAATAAGCTTAGTTAACAAAAAAGAAAGTGATTACTTTTTCTCTTGCAAATATGTGGACTTAAAAATCTCTATTCACATTTATCTCATAGCTTCAATTGAATGTTGTTATTTCATTCCTTTATCCATCTATGGAAAATAACTGATTTGAAAGCAGCATCAACTATAGTAGAATTTGAGATGCAAACAAAACAAAAAGTAAAAAGAAGAATGAAAACAAAAACAAGGCTATTTTTTTATAAGGCATGAAATTGTGTGATTGGAATGCAATATGTCTTAGTTATTCATCTGAGCCTCTTATTTTGCAAATTTCTAAGGTCATAGTAGAATGTTTGTATTAGGGTTCTCCAGAACACATGTGTGTATCTCCTGTATATTATATAATTAATATGTATTTATATAAGTGTATAAACATATATCACACACATATATACATATATGTCCTATATATTATATAATTAATATATATTTATATAAGTGTTATAAACATATATTACACACACATATATATGTCCTATATATTATATAATTAATATATATTTATATAAGTGTTATAAACATATGTCACACACATATATATACATATATGTCCTATATATTATATAATTAATATATAGTTATATATGCTATAAATGTTTTATGTATAATGTATAAATGATATATTGATATATAATATTTAGGATATATAAATATATAAATTTATTATGAGGAATTGGCTCACATGATTTTGGAGGCTGAGAAGTCCTACAATCTGCCCTCTGCAAACTGGCCACCCAGGAAAGTGTGTGGTGTAATTCAGTCTGAGTTTGAAGGCTTGAGAACTAGGGGAGCCAATGATGTAAACCCCGGTCCCAGGTCAGAAGATAAGATGTTCCAGCTAACCAGCAAGGCAGGAAAAAAAGGGAGGAATTTCTCTTTCCTCCTTTTATTCTATGCAGGCTCTCAAAGAATTGAATGATGCCCAGCCACATCCAGGAGAGCAGTCTACTTTAAAGCCGGCCCATTCAAATGCTATTCTCATCCCCAAACACTCTCAGATACACCTATAAGCAATATTTAGTCTGGGCACCCTATGGCCCATTAAAGTTGTCACATAAAATTAACCATCGCAATGTGCAACCAGAAAGTCTCACACTCTTTGAAGACATATGTTTATGAGATAACATAACCTCACAAACTTATCAGGTCTTCATTATTTTACTTGGGCTCTTTCCTCTCACCAAGGTAACCCTTCACGCACTGTAATTCATCTTTGTTAATAAACCCACTGATTTTGATTCAAGAAGTCTTTATGGACATCTATCATGGGGTGAGCATATTATAGTAGGTATTGAAAATAGAAACCACATTAGAAGTAGTATTTTGTTTAAGGAATTTATCATCTCTTTCAGGAAGATTACAAGACAAAGAAAGTGAACGATGTAAGTGCTAATTTGTATTATATACATTAATGGGATAAAGATGGGTTGCAACAGCTGAGGAGGCTGCACCTTGCTAGGATCGGGCAAATCAGGGAACAGTGAAGGTGAATGGCATTCTGTGAGGAAAGAATATTTGGAAAGCTTCCCTAAGGGAGAGTGCCTCTAGAACATTCATGCAAAGCAGGGCATGAATGTGCTGACCATAACAGAGCAGAAATGTGCCCACCAGCTCTAAAGCAAAATTAAAATAGTGTCCTTGCCTCAGGTGGGAAAACACTCTGTGAATGAATAAATGATGAAAGTCATAGATTTTCTGTTTGAGTAAAGGATGGATGAATTACTCAATAAGCAGCTTGTCTATAGAAAAAGTCTGGTTTCTTATCACATATCCTCCGTACAGAGATGCAAGCATTTGCATAGAAATGAATTGATTTGAGAAAGGGCAGAAAAGGGAGAGCGACACAGAGAGTTGATGGAGCTGGCGAGAGAGTGCGGAAGGAAAAAATCCTTATGGATTTGTTTAATAAGACTCTATTCCATTTATGGTATCTAATGCCTTTGGTAATTTAACTCATGTGGCCACCTCACATCCATGTCACTTTAGATAAGGAGGATAAAATGTGATTTTAAAAGAGAAGTAATGACCATTTTATATAAATAAATCATTTATCACATTAAGTCTTAATAGAAAAGATACAGACATTAGCATTTGAAAATAAGCAGACCATACCTATTTTAAGAAACTTAAGGCAGATTCTAAAAATGGAAATTTCTCCTATGTACAATCTGAGTGGTTTTTTGTATATTTCATTTCTTATTATTTTTTAATTTGTGAAGTTTCCAATAAAAATATTTTAAAGGGCACCTATTTTTTTTTTTTCTATCCAGTGTATCTAATTGGAAGTAAAGCTTTGTGGGTTTAGAGAATTACATTTTGCAAGAGAAATTACTCTGGGCTTCTCATCCCTTCTCCTTTTTATCCTTAAATACATACATACATTTGTTATTGTCTATTCAAGAAAATATTGTCTGAGAGTTTTAATAAATGTTTGAAAAAACACTCAGATAAATTTAGAAATGCTAGAGTAACCAAAATCAAATGTGTTCTTACTTCAAGAACTTTTGATTTTGTAAAATATGCTAATGTCGTTGTGACTCTTCAGAAAATAACATATTATTAAAATATTTTTCAAACTTATAGATTTCAAGACTTTTCTGAGAAAACTCTTAAAGAGTTAGTGCTCTGCAGAATGCAATACAATATAGTAACTAAACTTGTTACTTAAGGAAAGAGCTAGTTAGAAGCTAACACTGTTTAACTAAGGTCAATTATGCAGGTAAAGTCTACTTTAAGAAACCTTGAGATACAAAGATCTTAAGTGGAAACAGTTTTTTTTAAAAGGATTTAATACAGTTCTTCCTCTTCTAGGCCCTTAAATATTTTAAAAAGCTTTCAGGTGGGCAGTATATAAAAATGGTTAAGAATCAGGCTTTGGAGTCAGGAGTATTTGAATTCCAAGTTTATCAATAACTAAAGTATGACAGTAGTCAGGTTACTTAACTCTCCAAGTGTCGATTACTATTAATATATCTCTAAAATGTGGCCAATAGAAACACCTTCTGAGAAGATGTGGCCACCTTCTGTGGCCAATAGAAACACACATCAAGATTAAATGAGATCAGCACGTACTAGTACTATATACATAGTAAGTAGTAAAAGCTCCATACTATTATTCCTATACTGAAATGTATTGTTATATTTAAGAAGATATGATTTGGTATATGTAATCTTCATTATTAAGTGTTAGTCACTGTCAGTTAAAAGTCAATTTGAAAGGACAGATTTAAATAGCATCCTGAAATTATTCTGGACCTCCTAAGTTACATCATTTACTGAATCATGAAATTTAGGAAGCATCTGCTTACATGGGGTTGGGGGTGGGTGAGTTCTAATGTACTAAAAATACCTCGTAATCAAAATGACTTATCCGCTGGGCAATCCCAAAGCATAGACCTTATGTTTAATGTCATTATAATAAATTCTAATATCTGAAATACCCCAATAGAAACATATCACTTTATCTCTATAAAAGCATTTCTAGTTGTTCACCATGTTCTATTAGTAGCATTCTTCTATAATTAGTTACAAGGGTATCACACACTTAGCTTGCTAGTAATTGTACAAGAAATACTTTATTATAGTGTAAAGGAATCTCAAGGTAAATACACACACACACACACACACACACACACGTCTGCTCTGGACTTAGATGCATATATACACCAAATGTGTATGTGTATATATATTTTTATAGATTTGTGCATCTGAGACCAGAGCAGACATATATAGCTTAAAAGAGCATCAAATGAAATATGTAACAATGTTTTATAAACTAAACACTTTATACACATAGGTTCTTTTTAATTGCTAATTAAAATCTTTGAATTTATGAGAACCAGAGACTCATTCATATGATTTCAGCAAATGATGGATTATTTAAGGATATAATAAAAAGTAAGACAAGCTTCCAACTCAGGAGATGCACAGTCAGAAGAACAGAACCCTATTCATGGTGCAGTCCTAGTTCAAATAACCTAACAGCAACTCCGGTTTTTGTCCATCTGTAGAGACGATGGCATCCATGGTTCATATGCTAATATTCTGACATTTTTCTTTTGATACTTTCAACCACACGATGGATTCCCTGTGACTTACAAACACCCCAAACAGAAGGGATGATTGGTTTGGCCAATCACAATCTTAATATAGGAAGCCCATTAAACAGAACTTTCAAAATAGTCAATTTGTTGACCACTTACTTATTAGGCACCTAATTTGTGCCAATCACTTTTCCAAGAGCAGTTTCCTCAGGGGAAGCAAATTAGCCATGCCTGCTACCTCATGGAACAGTCTAGTAGTTCAGACAGGACACTGAGCATGGTGACAGCATTAGGAGGCATAGTCCATAGTGCTAGATGAACCATGGAAAAATCTGGGAATGCTAGGCACTCAGTGAATCTTCAATTGATTGTCAACATGACATGTTTTGATTATAATAATAATTATAATACTACAGAAACATAAGACAAATATGCCTTTTGTCTTAAAAATCTGTAATAGCAACATCTTTCTGTAATATTTAATTTAAAAGTATTAACGTAATGAATGAATAAATGGGTATCAGGTAGTTTGGATTAATTGGATTATTCAACTGAATCCTCTCAGAAGTAGTGAGGTTTTTCCCTCACTTCTTCAACTATGTTTCTTACTATTTTCCCTCTAGACCTTATACTACAGGAAAACAGCTACACGTAAATCATGCCATTTTTCCATTTGTTTTAGAGCAGAGTAAGATCTTAGGAAAAAATTTTCATCAAGATGGAAACTAATAACTAAAAGAAGCCATGTTGGGGAGACATTTGCCACATCAAGTCACCTACCCACCCCATCTCCCACACACACTAATTTTACAAGGAATTCTCCATCTCATTACTAGATGTCTCTGAACTTTTCTCCATTTTCCCCTCAATTTTATCATTGATCTTATCCTTTCTCCTCACATCCCTTTTTCCTTCATTGCCCTGTGCCAAATCACCTACCCTACCATTTTTTGGTCTCTCACTCATTTCCTCTGAGATGTTTTATAACATGATAGAACCTTATTATTGATAGTACTTATGCATGAATCAAATAAATATTTCATTCAACAAATATTCACTAAGCACGTTAAATGTGTCTGATGCTAATTTAGACACTATGGAACCAACAGTGAAACAAATAACATTGAATGGAATAAAAACAGACCAATATTCCTCTTTTCTTGGTGTGTACATTCTAGTGGTGAAATTTAATATACAAATATCAACATACAATTAATATAATAGTGCAGTAATACTATTATATAAGGCCATTGCTTAAGGCAAAGTCAATATAATTTAGTCCCAATTTAGTAGGAAGTGATATACTAAATTTTTTTTCAGTGAAAAGACCACAGGATCATGGCTTGTCACTTCTGTAGATGGGAATGTAATTATTTCTGATTCTTTCTTCTAAAGCTTTTTGGATAATCACCCACTATGACATATGTATGGATAAGAATCTATCGTAGGCTGCAGCAGCAAGTGTCCGCGCATGCGCTCTGCCCTGGCGTGGGCCCTGGGCGAAGTCCCCAGCGTGTGGCCCTTCTAGCTGCTGCCGGGTCTGTAGCCTGAGGACCATGAACCGCAGCCGCCAGGTGACATGCGTGGCCTGGGTCCGCTGCGGCATGGCCAAAGAGACGCCAGACAAGGTAGAGCTAAGTAAAGAAGAAGTAAAACGTCTCATTGCTGCAGCAAAGGAAAAACTGCAAGAGGAAGGTGGCAGTGATGAAGAGGAGCCAGGCAATCCTTCAGAAGATGGCATGCAGAGGGCACGCACCCAGGCTGGACCAAGGGAGCCCTTGGAGGATGGTGACCCAGAGGACGACAGGACGCTAGATGATGATGAGCTGGCTGAGTAGGACTTAGATAAATATGATGAGGAGGGTGACCCAGATGCTGAGACTCTTGGTGAATCTCTCTTGGGTCTTACGGTCTACGGGAGTGACGATCAAGGTCCTTACGTTACTCTGAAAGATACGGAACAATAGGAACGCGAAGATTTCTTGATTAAGCCCAGTGACAATATCATAGTTCGTGGCCGAGCTGAACAGGACCAGTGCAATTCAGAGGTGCGTGTTTACAATCGAGAAGAAGGCTCTCTTCATGTGCACCATGATATACTCTTGTCTGCCTGTCCTCTGAGTGTGGAATGGCTGAATTTTGATCCTAGCCCAGATGATTCTACCGGAAATTATATTGCTGCGGGAAACATGACCCCCGTTATTGAAGTGTGGGACCGTGATATAGTGGACTCTTTAGAACCGGTATTCACTCTTGGAAGTAAGCTTTCAAAAAGGAAGAAAAAGAAAGGAAAGAAGAGTTCTTCAACAGAAGGACATACTGATGCTGTCCTTGACCTTTCATGGAATAAGCTAATCAGAAATGTGTTGGCAAGTGCATCAGCTGACAATACTGTAATTCTGTGGGATATGTCCCTGGGGAGACCAGCAGCTGGCCTCGCCCTACACACAGACAAGGCCCAGACTCTGCAGTTTCATCCATTTGAAGCACAGACTCTGATTTCTGGATCACACGATAAGTCAGTGGCTTTGCGCGACTGCCGAAGTCCAGATGAAACCCATCGAATGTGGCGATTCAGTGGGCAGATTGAGAGAGTGACTTGGAATCACTTTTCACCTTGTCATTTTTTGGCCAGTACAGATGATGGCTTTGTACATAATTTGGATGCACGTTCAGATAGGCCAATTTTTACACTTAATGCCCACAATGATGAAATCTCTGGTCTTGATCTAAGCAGTCAAATCAAGGGCTGTCTTGTGACTGCTTCAGCAGACAAATATGTGAAGATCTGGGAGATCTTAGGAGATAGGCCAAGTCTAGTTCATTCTAGGGACATGAAAATGGGAGTTCTCCTCTGTTCTTCATGTTGCCCTGATTTGGCATTTATTTATGCCTTTGGAGGTCAGAAAGAAGGCCTTCGAGTCTGGGATATAAGCACAGTCTCTTCAGTAAACGAAGCATTTGGAAGACGAGAGAGGCTTGTTCTCAGCAATGCAAGAAATTCGTCTGTTAGTGGCCCTTTTGGGAGCAGGAGCTCAGATACACCAATGGAGTCTTCAGGAAGATCATATAATTTCCTGTTTTGTTAACCTTAACTGAGAGTTTTAAAAAGCTGGCCTAAGACTTCCTTCCTACTGCCTGACATTCCTTTCTGCAACTGTGGTGACACAGACAGAGCCAGTCTTTGAGATTGCATTTCAAACAGGTGACGTATAGGGCTCTTATTGCATTTCTTAAAAAGAATAAAAAAGATTTTAAAAAGTAAAAAAAAAAAAAAAGAATCGATCATATTTTTTCAATTGATATTAAAGAAAAGAAAAAACTAACCTAGCAGGATTGTCTTAGTCTATTCATCAGAAAAAAAATATTAAAGTTGGCTTTTCCTAAACTTCAAAATCTTATCTTTTCTCTCAAGTTTTCACACGTAATGGTACTAGTTTCTGCTTTACCATGCTAATGCCTGTTCCCTTAGACCTGCTGTGAAACGATTCAGATTTTGAAAATCTTCCTCACAAATTCAATGTTCTAATTTTGTTTCCAAGCTTTAACCAAAAGTGGCTAGCACATCGCTTTACTCATCATAGCCAAAAACTAGAGAACAAGAAAATATTCGGCATTTAGGCATCTGTTGAGTGTCAATCTAGCACTCATATTTTATGACTTTTTTCCCCCGTGTTATAATTAAAGATAGTTTTTAAACTTTCAACTTATTTGTCATTTGAAGCTTGTTATAGACTGAATCGTCTCCTTACTCCCCACCCAAAAATCATATATTAGTGTCCTAACCCTTAATATGGCTGTGTTTGAAGATAAGGCCTTTAAGAAGGTAACTAAAGTTAAATGAAGTCATAAGGGTGGGGCACTAATCCAATAGGACTAGGGTGCTTATGGGAAGAGGAAGGGGCACCAGGAGTGCCCGTGCGCAGAAGAAAGGCCATGGGAGAACACAGTGAGAAGGCAGCCGTCTGCAAGCCAGGAAGAGAGGCCTTTCAGAAACCAAGTCTGCTGAAACCTTGATTTGGGACTTCCGGCCTCCGGGACCATGAGAAAATAAATTTCTGTCGTTTAAGCCACCCAGCCTGTGGTAGTTTGTTATGTCAGCCTCAACAGACTAATACAAAGCTTTTATTTTAAATTTAAAAATGCATTGAAGGGTTCTTGAAGTGCCAAAGTTTTTCACCACACCAGTCTAATTTAATTCTGGGGAAAGGGGCCTGAAAAAGCTTAAAGATATTAATATCTCCAGTTTACCATGAGAAAACTGAGACTCAGAGATATTGTATGTACCTAGGTCTCTGTTGCAATGTCAAAGTCTTTTATTACTGTAGATGTGCTGCTTTCTGATCCTCTTTCTGTCCTATTTGAATGTTTCTTCATCATTTTCCTATCATGTTTTGTACTTTTGGATGTCCTTGTATAATTATCTCCCTCCCAGGTTAACATTTGTTTGCTGGTTTAGGATTTTACACAATTCACATTAACATTTGGTGTTCTGCGATTTCACCATTGTTTCACTTATTTTTAAACTGAACACTCATTTCTTCCTTTGGCAGTGAAAGTGTTACTTCTATTACATTATTATTATTGTAGATTCTATTCCATGTACTCCTCTTCTTCTTCTGAAATACATTTTAGAGAGATGTTGGAAACTCTGGATCTATTCTTCGTTTCTCTTAACTTGTCACTCATGCTTTCCCTTTCGTTTGCATTTAGCTCTGTATTCTGAGTGAATCCCTTGGTAGATTTCCAGCCCAGTAATTTACACTTCAGCTATGCCCATTATACCCATTGTGTCATTTAGACTCTAGTTTTCAATTTAAATGATCAAATTTTAATTGTCAAGACTTCTAAGAAATTCTTTTTTATAGATGCTATATCCCCTTAAATATACTTAATCTAAACTCTTCTTCTGCTGGCTTCATTAACTTTGTTTCATCCCTCAGAACCTCCAATGCTTTCACCTTTGCAACAGTTTGCTTTCGAATCTATTTTGCAATACATCTTTCTTCTGTTGCTTTCCTTTGGCTCTGAGCCTATTTACTTTCTATCTTTCAGGTACTCCCAACAGCATTTGAGCCATATTGGCACTTTAAATTTTGTTCTTGCCTACAATGGATTTATTCTCTATTATGTGTATGTATGTGTATATGTATGGGTATAGAAAATGCATGCATGTACATTATAAGTACACATATAAAATCTTTTTTTTCTTATTTCATAATATCTTGGATGAGTGGGCATGTTGCGGCATTTGTGCTGTCATTTTGATTCGCTCTCTATTATTTTGGAATATCTTTGTATTTTCCTCTTCTTTTGTACTTAACTGTGAATTTATTTGTGTTTCATATTGAGCTATTTGTTCATAGGAACTACCTCCTTGTTTTTTCTTACTAAACTGCCAATTTTTATTAATGTTTTTCATATTTTTTCTAAGTTTATTTTCATATATATGTCCTATATCTTTAGAAAGGATATCAATATTTTGTTCTGTCAAGCAGAATATTCTATTCACAAATGTTGTGGCATTTTTCAGTAATATAATCACTACCCCTTTCTCTGATGAAGGTAATGTTTTAGAAAAGTACAGCAGGAGTTTCGAGATATGTTGGGCAAACATAAACTAAACAAAAATACATCTATTTTAATTACTTTTAATATCTACAGAGTAAACAGCAATATAATTTGAAATGTAATTAGACAATAAATGTCTCAATAATATTTGTAAAATATAGATTCAATACTTTTATTAATTTTGCAGGATATATAGATTCTCTTAAGTAGAAACTACCCGAGAGGAACAGAGAATTACATATCATACAGGAAGAACATAGGAGATGTGGTATACTCTTAGATATGTGGATAAAACTTCTATGTTTATTAAATATAAGCTCATTAGGAAAGTGAGAAGTTAGAACATTTTAAACCTGAAGTCTCAGGACAAGCCAGTAAGAGAGTTGAAAAGATCTTTCATGACTTGCCAAGTGATAATTTGGAAAGAGGCAGTCCACAGAGGCAGACTATGACAAGGAGCCCCAAAATTAGAGTTTTTGTCCTGGCTATGCCCGGTACTAATTTGAGGGATAGAAGTTGATTTTCTCAGTATCTTTGCAGTTATCCCTCTCTTTCTTTCTCCTCTCACTCATTCTATAATCATTACTCTCTACATTTTATTTAAAAAATAATTTTAACACTTACTCTAAGGTTCTCTACTAACTGGTTAGGTTTCTAAGATAAATAAGCACAGTCTTTTTTATTTTCCTCAAGCAGTTTATAGCCTTTAGGAGAGTTAGAGATGTAAACCAGTGCCTCTGTTTGTTAGGACTCTTTCCCTTTCTTAAGTTGGGATTTATCTATAACTATTCTTTGTGGACCGAGAAAAGAAGAGTTAAAAAAAACCCATTGAACTGCATATGTCACCAGCTGTTCCTTGGCCAGCAGGTCAGGTACCTGCCATCACTTGATGTCCAGTCACCAGCCATGCATGGACACTCCTTGAAGTCCTGTACTTTACGGTGATGGCGGTGCTACTGCCACTACCTGATTTTAATAGGCTCAGAGGACTCCTCCTAGTCTTTCTCACATTGCTGTTTTTATAAGATATATTTTTTAAAAACTTTAAATATGAGGTTGTCTTAGCCCATTTTGTGTTGCTTTAACAGGATACGTGAAACTGGATAAATTTATTAAAAACCAGAGATTTACTTCTTACAGTTCTGGAGGCTGAGAAGTACAAGGTCAAAGGGTGCACATCTGGCAAGGGCCTTTGTGTGGATTCATCCCATGGCAGAAGGTGAAAGGGCAAGAGAGCATGAGTGAGAGCAAGGGGCGCGGGGGGCGGGGGGGGGGGAGTATGTTTTTATAGCAAACCCACTTTCAGGATAACTAAACAATTCCCAAGATAATGAGGGAAGGGCCCTCATGACCTGGTCACCTCTAATTGAGCCCCACCTCTCAACACTGTTGCACAAGGGATTATGTTTTCAACATGTGAACTTTGGGGGACACATTCAAACCATAGCAGAGGTATTTAACATACTCAAACTCATAGAAACAAAGTAAAATGGTGGTTTCCAGAGGCTTGGGAGTGGAAGAAATTGAATTGTTCAATGAGTATAGTGTTTTAGTTTTGCAAGATAGCATGTTCTAGAGATCTATAACATAATAATGTAAATGCACATAACATTACTCGTCTAACATTATTTTAAACTCATTTTTCTGAAATTAATATGTTCCTAATATTTTTGACGGTTTAAGCTGCTATTTAGTAAAGGAACTTGGAATTTTGAGGAGTGTTTAAAAACTACACAGAGGGGCTATGAAGGGTGGTAGGAAACTGGGTGTGCTGTCTCTGAGATAGCTACTTCACTTTATCATAATGTAAAGGGTAGAAAACCTCACTGCCTGGTGGGGAAAGAAACTGGGACAATAGAGGGTTTGTTATGGTAACTACCCAAGAAACTGAGTTCTCTATTCTATCACTACCTTCCTAAACTATTTTTTTGTAACACTTTTCCCTCCCCTATATACTGAAAACTCTTGAGGTGGGGTGGGAACAAAACCAACAAACAAAAAAAATGCCTAAATGTCTTTTCATATTCTCCGAGAGAGAAAGAGGATTATTTCAGTCCACTCATTTATCCAGAAAATCACTGTGTGTGTGTATGTGTGTGTGAGTGTATATGTGTGCATGTACAGGTGCTCTGAGCTATAACGACATAGATGGAGAGAATTGTGGAGGAGACAAGGAAGATAAGATGAGTTATTTGGCTTATATCAGAGTTGATTTTATTATACTGCTGTATCAGAAATCAAACATATCTAATCAAACACGGGTGAAATTCCTTTTCAAATATTTCATTTTATTTTCTTGAAAAATTCATATTCCTATGATTAATGTGACATTGGCTTTATGTCTTATGAACTAATATTCTGTCCTTATACTGCTAAAGCAGCATTTATCCTCTCTTTTCTCTGAGTTATTTCTGTACATAGAAAATGTTCTTGTGACTAAAATCCATGTTCCCGTCTTCTTTCCTTATTAGGGCTGAGGGCATGGGAAGTGTAAGGAAAATATTAACTTTGTCACGAAAATAATTGTAATATGTAATAAGTTTAATAACGTAGCTTTATTGTAGGCACAGAAGTAAAAAAAAATCTATCTGTGAGAGTCAGGGAAAGCTTAATGTGAGAGGGGAGTTGAGCAAAATCTTAGATATGCATATAATTTTTTCAAGATATAAAAGGTATAGTCAAGGAAGGGTAGGATTGTATTTATTAAGGATTCCTTGTGTTAAAAGTTACAAATATCTGACATAAACTAGCTTAAGTTAAAAAAATGCATTGACTCACATAACCGAAGGGTCCAGTATACTAATAATGTCCTCAGAGCTTCCTCTCTTGGATGTGCATTCCTTGTGTGGAGGGTTCTTCTCCCTTCCTTTATCATTATAATAAATATTTTCAAGGAACTCTGGCCCTTTTGGGCCACATTATGTATTAGTTTCTATTTGCTATGAAACTAACGGTCTGAATGTTTGTATCCCCTCAAAATTCATATATTGAAACCTAACCTCTGGGATGATGGTATTAAGAAGTGGGGCCTTTGGGAGGTGAGGAGGTCAAGAGGGCAGATCCCTCATGAATGGGATTATTGATCGTATAAAAGAGATCTCAGAGAGCTAGCTAGCCTCTTCTACCATGTGAGAATACAGAAAGAAAGTGCCAACTATAAGGGAGTCGGCCCTCACCAGACACTGAATAGGCCAGATCCTTGATCTTGCACTTCCCAGGACCCAGAACTGTAAGAAATAAATTTCTCTTGTTTATAAGCAAATAAGTTATAATAATAAGGTATATAAGGTATTAATAAGGTATTTTTATTATGGCAGCCCAAATGGACTGACACTGCTTTAAAAATTACAAGTTTAGTGGCTTAAAACAGCACATACGTATTACAATTCTGGAGGTCAGAAGTTTGAAATGGGTCTCACTGGCCTAAAATCAAGGTGTCATTGGTCCTCATTTTCTTCTAGAGGCTCTACGAAGACTCTATTCCTTTGACTTTTCCAGCTGCCAAAGGCTGCCTGTATTCCTTGGCTTGTGGTCTCTCATTCATCTTCAAAACCACCTTCACATTGCATGGATCTAACTCCTCTGTTTCTTTCTTCCATGTTAAGAACCCTTGTGAATGCACTGGGCCCACCTAGATAATCCAGGATAATCTCTCTATTTTAAGATAAGTTATTAGCAACCTTAATTCCATCTATTACATTAATTCCCCCTTGCCACACATTCACAGGTTCCAGGAATTAGGATATAGGCATCTTTGGGAGGCTATTATACTGCATATCATAAATGGCCATCTCTTATGGGAAGGAGAATGAAGTATCATATTTGGTTAGGTCTGAGTCTGTTGTCTATACCTGCTACAGGAGGGTACTGGAAGGATTATAGAAATTAGGAAGCAATGAAGGGGAAGTTTATATTCATTCTTATGGAGAAAGAGAACATATGTTATGTAGATGTTGAGAAGAAAAATAAAGTAGGAAAATGATTTAAAGATTGTTGGGGGTGAGGATGGGATGAGAGAGTCATTCCTCCACCCATATAGCCATCATGTTGTTCAGAGTCTAGAGAGGAGGATGAATTAATAGTTTTGGATGTCTTGTGGTGACTGATTTGAAAATGAATAAAGGGCAAAATGAAATGGTGGTCTCAAATCAGGTGGAAATGAGGATGTGAGTATTGGACAGGGAACGGATGAATCTTGCCAGGATCATAGAGTTCCATGGCCTTTTGTTTACTCTTGCCAGTGGGCATGTGGAGTTCGCAAGAGGGAGGTTTTATCTGGAGTACATGGAGTTCTTGGATCTCTCTTAATTCCTGTTCACAGGCCTGTGGAAACCAGGAAGATGTGTTTTTTTCAGAAGCACTGGAGACCAGAAGATCTCTGTTGAAACTCAGAGCTTGTAGAGTTAACATAATTTATTTCCATAAATATCATTCCAGTGACAGTGTGAAGACTGAAACAAAGGATGAGGGTAAGGTACAGGAAGTCCTGCTGGTAAACTACTTTAAAAATCCATTTGAAGGACTAAAATTAGAAATCATGATGATGTGAAGAAAATGATAGTTATAAAAAAGGTTAAGAAAATAGAATCACCAGTACATAGGCTGTTATGTTATTGTTACAATTTGAAAAAATAAAGTATACATTCATTTTCTTTTAGTTTCTAGTGACAGAAACTCTCCTCAAACTAGCTTCCTTCATTTATTAATTTATTCCTCCTTTCAACAACTGTTTATTGAAAGCCTGGCATGGTGCTAGGGTCTAGGACTATGGTAGTGAACAATACAAATGAAGATTCTGTCAAAGTGCAGCTTACATTCTAGTAGGGCAAAGAGATTATAAAAGTAACATACTTAAATTAGAAAATTCAAATTACTGTGTTTGTTATGAAAATGGGCTGTGAAAGAATAACTGAAAGGTTTAATTACTGTCATCAGGGAAGACCTCTGCAAAAGTGATGTATGAGCCGAATTTAAGAGCACAGGCCTATATTAGAATATATAACTGAAATAGTTATACATGAAGCTGGTTTCAGGTACATGTATAGACATCACCATGTCTTTCTCTCTTAGCTCAGCTTGTCTCTAAATGGCATGGTTCTGTAGAGAAACACATGTTGTGAGCAAGATGGCTGCTAACTACTTCATATCTGCATTGTCTATGCAGAAAGAGATCTCTCCTCTAAGAATCCTCTGTCTCTGATGGAGTAATGCACTCATCCCTGAAGCAATCACTGGGGGAAGGAGGATGGCATCTTTGGCCAACCTGGGTCATAGGGCTGTTACTGAAGTTGGGAATGGGTACATAATGGAGAGATGCTCGAAAACACAGAAGTGAGTGGAGTTATTCTGCAAAGGAACTAAAAAGCAAACAAACATATCACCACCACCACCAACTAACTGTGGTTTCATAATACACAATAATGATTGTCTAGAAAATATAGAAAAAATATTCTATCCGCCTGGATGCAAGAAAATGATTATATAAAAGAAGCCATCAATTTTAAAGGCAGGATGAACACATAAAGTGTGAGACCAGACAATGATGTGCTAAGAATTATCTAGATAATGCTGATTGTAACCACATAATTAAACAGAATTAGAAAATAGTATTATGACATCTTAAAAATATGCCTGTTTTTTTCCTTGTGTATTTTGCTTAAATGCATAGATGTCTGTATTACCAATGATGTACAAGAACAATAGTTTTAAATTATCAGTAATAGGATTAAGACATTTCCTTTCAAAAAAATTCCAAGCCCCAAACCTGATGAACAGATACCATTGGAGACCACTGGCTATCAGATACAAATTAGTATTGTAGAACTGAACTTGGGAAATCAGAAATAGGTAGGAAATATGGATAGAAAAGAATATCTGTTTTTGGCAGGGGTGGAAAGTGTGGTGGTGATATGATAGGACTCCCTATAATTCATAAGCACAAGGTTGGATTCTGGTTATGAGTTTGTTTGCGGCTTTAATTCAACAATATCAGACAGGTGTGTTTATTCATCCCTTCAACAAACTATTTAATGCATGCTACTTTGCCCAGTTCCTAGACTAACACGTCCTTTGTCAGGAATCATGATTTACATTTAGACAGTTGGAAGAGTTGGTAATTGTTATATGTAAACAAGAAGACACTGAAAGTTAAAAACGTTTGTGCACTCAGTAAATCTGTTTATCTGTATTTGTGATAAGCCTGTGTTCTTTTTTGAGTTTTAAAATGTTTTATACTTTAATGATGGGTAATTTTAAACAGGGAATGCCTTTAGAGTTGACCTGACAACGAAGTTAATTGAAATGTTAAAAGACTTCTGTTTTCAATGGGAAAAAGAGTTTTTTCAAGAAGAGCAGTGTCCTCTTTAAAAGAGAAATCACAAAACAAGTGAGACATATGATGGTGACCATTAGAGAGAAGGATGAATGCCAGTTTGTGAAGTGCTGCTTCAGCTGTCTCAGGAGACTAGCTGCCAAGCACACTCAAGAAGGAAATACGAAATCAGACATTTGTACGTGTGCGGCATCCACCATGTTTGCTCTGAGCAGAGAGAACCATACGAAGCAAGACAGCAAAGGTGAAATCCAACAAGATAGCCTACTGTATTGCCATGGCAACCTAACCCTCATGAAAAGTCGAAAAACAATAAAATATCTCTGAAAAAAATCTGTGCTATGAATACTTACTGAATTGAGGAAAGATGCACTCATGGCATGAGCTTGACATTTTTACCATTTGGTGATTCCTCATAACAAAGCCATGGGTGCTGCTTTTGGGAAATGCTAATTTAAAAGGCATTGCATTTACTAAATTATTTAGCTTATCCTGTTGCTAAATTCAGATTTACATGTGAAAGCTGTACTTTCAGATTAGAATCTTTAGTGTCATTGCAGAGGTCAAAGTATTAACATTGTCACTCTCCTTGATGCTTTTTGACAATCTTTTACCATCACATTTCACATAAATTGTGTGTTCAGTGAGAAAGAGAAGTTCCATGACATTCTGATATTTGATTAAAATTAAAGCTATATTTAATTTGCCTAGATTAGATTCTCAAATTTCACTCATTATTTTTAAAAATGCTCTCTCTTCAACCTTCTGTTTTTTGGTATATAGTTCAGTATGGAGGGAAAATATTTTCTTTTTTTATTCTGAGTTTGTTTAGCCATCACAGTTTCCCAAATCTTCCCAAACTTTAGGCAATTTTGAGTTGTTCCTATGATAGTTTTTATTCAAATAAGACCCCCTGATTTATGGAAAAACTCTGTAAAAGCTTGTTTTCCTTTTAAAAGTCAGCTTCCTTGATGTAATTTACATATAATAAAATCTGCTTTTAAAAAGTGAGTTTTAACAAATGTATACAGTCATATAAATATTACCATAATCAATTTCTTTGCAATATGAATATCAAGGTCTTATTATAGGCTTTGATTTTGGAGTTAAAATATACATCTTTGACTTATCACATTACTTCATTTGTACTGACTTGCTTTTGGTAAAATATGGAAATGTACCATATCCTGCTTCCTCATTCTATTATTGTCATAAATATTGCATCTGTATATGTGATAAGCTCAAAAATAGGGTGTTATAACTTTTGATTTAAGTAATATATGTCTCATAAAGAAATTAAGAAAAAAGTATTACACAAAATATTTTATTTTTCTTATATCTATTTACCTTATATTAACATTTGTCGTCTTCATTCATTCCTGTGGATTTTTAATTACAATTTGATAGCATTTTCTTTCAATCTGATGAACTTCCTTTAGTATTTCTTGCAATGCATTTGTGATACTATTAAATTTTTAAAGTTTCTATTAATTGGCAAAACCTTTATTTCAAATACATTTATAAAGTCTAGTTTCACAGGATATTAAATTCTTAATCAGTAGGGTTTTATTTTTCTTCAGCACTCTGAACATGTCATTTATTTTTTTTTTGGTCTCCATTGTTTCTAATGAGAAGTCAGCTATTAATTGTATCATTGTTATGTACATAATGCATACTTTCAAGACTTTTCTTTGATTTTGGCTTTTAGCTGTTTGCCTCTGATGTATCAAGGTGTGATTATCTTTGTGGTTATACTATTTGGGGGTTCATTGAGGTTATTGAATCTGTAAGTTAATATTTCTCACCAAATTTTGAGAGCTTTGTGCCACTATTACTTCAAATATTTTTCCTACCCTTTATATTTCTCTTTTCCTCCTGCAACTTTAGTTCACCTATGTTTGAATGCTTGCTATTGTCCCAGGTACCACCAAATATCTATTTATTTTTTGAATCTTTTTTTCCTCTCCATTTTTTTGATTTTAAAATTCCTATTGCTTTACCTTTAAGCTTACATATTCTTTTTTCTGCCATTTCATATCTTTTGTTATAAAGCAGAGATTTTAATTTTAGTCATTATACTTTTTGATTCTAGGATTTATATTAGCTTCTTTTTTACAATTTACATTTTTCCATTGAGATTCCTTATTGGCTTGTTTATCCTTAGCATATTTTTCTTTGATTATTTGAACATGGATTGTTTTAATTCTTTGAATATATACACAATATCTACTTTTAAAAATATATACATAATCTAGCATCTAAATCCACCTGAAGTCAATTTCTATTGGCTCTTTTGTTTACTTCTTTATTGTTCACTTTCTCATTTCTTTATCTAGTTCATAAGTAGCAATATTGATAATTATTCATGATAGATACTATATTGTAGCCATTTGTTTTTGCTCTTTGATACTCTTTTGTTCTTCTGAAATCTGTTTTTTGTTTGTCTGTTTTAGTGGTTAATTATTTTACCTGCGCTTAAACTGTAAAATATCTCTCCACTGTGGTATTCAGCTGCCAATGTATCTGCTCAGATTTCCTTTTTTTTTTAGTTTGATTCCCTTGCGGTCTCCCTTACATCTGCATAGACATTACTAAAATGATTTCTGCTGAGGATATGCTCAGACACCTTAAGCTAGTACTGTAAGCTTTCCACCTCTACCACCACAGCGGTGTGTGAGTTGAGATTATATGCAAAGGTGCAGCCAGTCCACATTCTCCCCAGGCTTTCAATTTTCACCGAGCTCCCTGGGGTCTCTTGAGCATTCATAGTTTAGCTGCCAGCCAGGGATATTTGAAAAATTTATTATCTCAGTTCTTCTCTGGCTCTCTTGATTCTAAGTCTTCCCATTGAATTTCTACTTGCTCTTCTAACCACCCAGATTTGAGTCCACCATCAGCATCAGGTAAAGCTATAGGATTTCACCAACCAAACTGATAAGACAGAATGCCTCCGGGCAAGAATGCAACAGACTCATTTTTTAATCTAATGCAATAGCAATTTTTTTTTTTTCCTAAGTAAATACTTCTCAAGTTGCTGTCTGCCTTTAGTCATTTTCCAGTGTCCTGAAATTTGTTTTAAAATTGTTGACTAGTTTTATACTTTTTTTTTCTGCTGGAGGGAATTGATCATCCTCCTCCTAGGGTCATTTCCAGAAAAAAAGACTTTTTTTACTTGAAATACACTGGAAAACACATTTGAGATAGTGTTTTCAAACAAAACTCTTATAGTATAGTTACTACAGGCAAGTTAATATAATTCCCAGGTGAAATACTTAATATACACCATCGGAACAGTTAAAACTGTTTTAAAGAATTCACTTTTGCATTCAAGTGTTCCATAATTTAAACAAGATCAATTAACAAAATATATTCACCTTACATAACCCATACAATAGTCTTGCTATCATAGAATACGTTATTTCCACAATGCAATTCTTATGGCTTTAAAGACTTGTTAGTAAAGATGGATGTACATGAAGCTTTCATTAGAATTAAGGAGGAAAATTAAAAAATTCACCTCCAAAATTATTGATAATATATACAAGCATCAAATTTTCTTATCATATTAATGAAACATGTCTAGGCATAAAATTATTGTTATTTTTGAGGAAAATAGAAATCTATTTTAAGAAAATAGCATGTCTTGATAACAGTCATAGTCTACGTATATTAGGTGTTTGCTATAGAATAAGAACTATGCTAACACCCTTACATAGGTCTTATCATTTGATCCTATATGTCCCTGTGGTGGGTGCCATTAGCAGATGGCCTAAGTTACTACATTAGAATACTAGCATTGCCTTCCTGTTGCCCATTTTTAATGTTTTGGGGAAAAAAACATAAAAAAACAAAGCTTGTTGTATCTCATTTTTTTCTTTCTGTATATTGGGAATTTTTTAAATTACTAACAAAACATTCTTGACATCTAATTTCAAAATGGCCTTAAAAGTTAGCTTTTTTACCTCATATTAGTAACTCTTGAGTCCTCATCATTGTGAAGAAAAACAAAGTACAGGGCCCTTAGAATGTGAGCAATAAATACTTGGTGATTGATTTGAGCAACGATGCAGACTTTAGCAGGAAACATACAGTTCTAATATCCTTTATTTGGAGTTCATATGATTCATTTGACTGAGTGTCTAAGTTTCACAGAAATGAAAGGTAATAATAAAGACAACTTCAGAAACTGCTAACATCTATATTTTGTTTCCTGACATCTTACTTCATTCCATTTATACCTTAAACTAATGGACCACCTTAGCCTGGACCAATCTACTTCCTCTTCTCCACCCTCTATCTTTAATCTGTATTTCTCTCTGCTCCATTTGCCTGAACCCCAGAATTTTTCTTGTGATTCTGGCTATTCTTACTTCATTTTTAGTTAATTAGTTATTTATTTTTAATCATTTTATTTTTACAAAAGGTATGTTTTAGGAGTCAAATGAGCAGCGAAGTTACTTGAAATGTCCACTTTTCTTGTTTTTACCTGGATAAAGCTCTACAGTAAATGAGATCATTAAAGGAAGAATGTTAATTCAGAAAGTAAAAGAACTAGTACTTTCTAAGAAGAATTTTAAAATTATCCTCTTTATTGATAGCTGACTAAATCTCTCCATAATCTACTCCACTGTTTTGAATTTATTACCATCTCACGTGGGCCCTAGTTTCTCTTACCTGTTGGTCTAACGTATGCATCACTATTAGTAATCTCTCAGGATGACATCATGGTCACAACTGCTGCATTTTCTACCCCCTCACCATCTCTGGGTTTCTCAAACATTCAAGCTAAAGACCTAGGTCTGGAGTTCCATGCCTTTCTATATTGCTTTTGCCTTTTACCTTTGGTATTCATACATAAATAGAGTTCTCTCTAGTGTATCAAATAGTTTCTTTCATGATATGTCCTACATTTGAATCATTTCCTTCATCTGTCTGCCAATGCAGTCTTCAATAAAAGTCAAACTGCAGACTCATTTCCTCTAAGAATATTTCTCCAAAAGAGAAAAAAATTTTTGTCCCAGTTTTGCTATGCCCCTTTCAAAATGTCATGCAGTTTATAAAAATTTTTAACATACAGGATCTTATTTAATCCTCTCAGAGGAAGTATCATTAGCTCTATTTTATACACGAAGAACTGATGTCATAATTGAATTTTTTAAACCAAAATATTGGTAACTGACAGCAAAGTTTCTCAAATCCAAGTCCTCTCTCTTTTATAACCAGCAGATTTTTCATTATGCTACTTTTCTCATAATGTAAGGTATACTGGAAAGCGAGGTAGAATAGTACACCCGGGAAACTCAGTTAATATAACTAGAAATCACTTTATTCTTTTGTAAAATAGATATTATACTAACACAATTCATAAGATTGTGGGAAGGATTTTTATGTTAATAATAATAATACCTACATGTCATTGAGCAACTATTTTGTGCAAAGATGTGGACATTTTGCTTGTATTAGCTCATTAATCCTCACAACACCATATGGACTACCCACGTCCTTACCTGAGGGCCCTTCTTTGACTTGCACATTGGATTCCATTCCTTTCTGCATACTCAAGGGTACGATACTCTGACTAGTGCCTCCATTTTCACTCCACCTATTTTCTCCTGAGCACACTCAGCTTTGCTCCTTACCTCCTCTAAAACAATTCTCATTAAAGTTACACAGTTTTAGCTCTCATCAAAGTTATCAATGAACACCATTTTGCTAAATTTAACAGTGAATTGTTGGTCCTCTCTATTCTATCAGCAGCATTTGACACAGCTAATTATTTACTATTCCTTGAAATACTTTCTCCATCTGGCCTTCAAAGCCCCAGACTTTAGTCCTCCCCTTACTTTTTTGGCTTCTGCTTTTCTGTATTCTTCTGAATTTTCTGTAATTAAATTTTGAAGAACTTCTGATTTTAGTATTTTGATTTAGTTTTCCAATTATAGCCTAAGCAATTTTCCTCAGACTCATGGATCAAATACCAAACATATATGCTGATTGCTTTCAGTTTTATTTCTCCAGGTAGGTGCATTCTCCTGCATTATAGATTTATATATTCTTCAACCTACTTGACATCTCCACTTTGATATCTAAAAGTTATCTCAAACCTAACATGTTCAAATCCAGACACTCTGATTTCCACACATGGGTCTAAACCTGTTCCTTCTGGTCTTCCTCTGTCTCTCTTCATTCAGTTGCTTAAACCATGTATTAGTTTCCTGTTGCTGCTGTATCCAAATTGCCACAGATTTTGTGGCTTAAAACAGCATAAATTTATTTTCTTACAGATCTGAAGATCAAAAGCCTGAAATTAATTTTATTAGGCTAAAATCAAGGTGATGGCAGGGCTGGTTTTTACTGGAGCTTCTAGAGTATTCCCTCACCTTTTCCAGCTTCTGAAACACTTCTTCATTCCTGGGCCCCTGGCCCCAGTTTACATAGCATTTTCTCCCTCTGCGTCTCTCACCACAGGGCTTTCTTCCTCTCTCTGATTCCTCGGGAGTTCCCCTTAAAAGAACTTTTCTGGTCATATTAGCCCTGCCCTGATAATCTAGGGTAATCGCCCCATTTCAAGGTCGTTAATTTAATCTTGTCTGCAAAATCCCTTTTGCCATATAAAGTGACATTCACAGGTTCCTGGGATTAGGACATATTTGGGAGGCCATTCATTCAGCCTAAGACAGACTGTATGCCTTGGAGTCATTTTTCACTCCTCTCTCACACAATCCACATCAGCAAATCCACTTTTGAATTATATCCATAATCTGACCACTCTGACCACCTTCTCTGTTCCCAAACTTGTAGAAATCAGTATACTCTGGGATAAAGCAACACCTCCGTCTAGTCCCCTGCCTCTACCCTTGCCACTGCCAGGGTTTGTTCTAACCCCAGAGTGCTCCGGTTAAAACTGAAGTCTCATCACGTCGCTTTTCTAATGGTTTCTAATGCCATTCAGAATTAGATTAAAAATTCTCATCACAGTTCACATGCCTCTAAATCATGTCTCCGGTTTACCTGTCTGCCCTCGCTTCTTTCACTTATCTTCTCACACGTGTTGCTGTAGTCACACCTGCCTCTTTGCTGGATCAGTCATAGGGCCTTTGAGTTTATATCCTTGTATTTGGAACACTTTTTCTTAGGTGGTTCCACAATGGTGGCTCTCCCATTACCGTTTTTTTTTTCTTTTCTATTTCTCTCTTTTTTTTAAATTTCATTTTATTTTTTTTTATTCTTATGTCAGCATATGGTGGGGGTACAAAAGTTTAGGTTACGTATATTGCCCTTGCCTCGCCCGGAGTCAGAGCTTCAAGCCTGTCCATCCCCTAGACAGTGCACATCGCACTCATTATGTATGTATACACCCATCCCCTCCCCCACCCACATCTGCCCGACACCCGATCAATGTTGTCCCTAAATGTGCTCTTAGGTGATGATCAGTGAAACCAATTTGATGGTGAGTACATGTGGTGCTTATTTTTCCATTCTTGGGATACTTCACTTAGTAGAATGGGTTCCAGCTCCATCCAGGAAAATACAAGAGGTGCTAGATCACCATTGCTTCTTATAGCTGAGTAGAGCTCCATGGCATACATATACCACATTTTATTAATCCTTGTTTTTATATTATCTAATTTACTTATCTCTACTCTAATCTTTTTTATTACCTTCCTTGGGCTAGTTTTGGGTTTAGTGTATTCTTTTTCTGGTTCCTTAAGGTGTAAAGTTAGGTTTATTAATTTAAGGCCTTTCTTCATTTTTATTGTAAGCATTTACAACTGTTAATCTCCCTCTTAAATCCTATGATTTTAGTATGTTATGTTATCATTTTCATCTCTTTCAAGATATTTTATAATTTATTTTATGATTTCTTCTTTAATTCATTTGCTATTTAAGAGTATGTTGTTTAATTTTCACATATTTGTGGATTTCCCACTTCTGCTATTGATTTGTATTTCATTTTATTGTGATCAGAAAGGAATCATTGTACAATTTCAATCTTTTAAAATGTATCAAAACTTGTTTTGTGGCCTAACATATGGTCTCTCCCAGAGAATGTCCATGTGTACTTCATGGAAATATGTATTCTGCTATTGCTGAGTGGAATGTTCTTCATATGTCTGTTAGATCCAATTGGTCTATCATGTTGTTCAAATTTTCTGTTTTCTTTTTGGTCTTCTGTCTGGTTAATTTTATGTGAAGTTTCATTTATAGTAGTCTTATAAACTTTACTTTTCTGAAAACATTTATTATAGTTAAAACAAATAGTCATTAAAAAATTTTATCAAAAGCATATGTATGTGATAAACTTTGTGAAGGTAACACAAAGTTCTCTGAAGTTTGGACTGCTATGATTTAAGATATGAAATTTGAAGTGTTAAAATATTGATAATTGCTGTAGTATATTTTGTGCTGGCTATTGTGCTAGACTGTGTGCTATATGCATTATTTATATTTTATAATTTTCTTTATCATGATTAGGAAAGTGGGATTTAAAAATTAAGTAGGTATGCCCATGATCAAGCAACAAGGAAGGTGACTTGGAAAGGCAAGAAACCCAAGTCTTTCTGATATGAAAGTTTTATTTTATCATCAAAATATAATTTTAAAATAGTTAAAAACATGACTCTTCAAGAAATAAAGTCATGTCACAGATCCTATTTAATTCATTAATTCTTCAGGGAACAATTAAGATTGTAAAGGTGGCAAAAAAATCATATTGAGATGCTGTCTCTATAGACATTTTGAAGAAAAAGAATATTTAAGTAGGACTGCAATGTTAAATAGTTAATTTCCTACAAGTCAATAAAAACATAACCTGTGGGGTTACTTTTTTATACCAGGTATAAATCTATAATTTAATATGTAAATTTTAAATATTTGAATTCTAACTGAATAATAAAAAGAAAATTCAAACATGGGTAAATTTTCTTAAATAATTCCCTAGTAGGGCATTAAAAGAGCATGCTACACTTTTGATTTGATTTGATTCTTTTTATTTTCAAGTTTTGTATAACTTTTCTCACTAACATTATATATTATAAATTGATGGAATTTTTTTTCCTAAGTTTTAAGTTCTCTGGGTCATAAATTTTGGAGAAGTAACACGGATTAAATGACAAATAGAGGCTGATACCATGGAGCCATTTTCTTACCTGTGGAGCTCCATTTCCCAATTTAATGTAATTGCTCCAATCTGTGCTTTATTAGCAGCAATGTAAACTAGATTTTAAAGACACCTTTTGGTGTCTGGAAAAACTAATGCATCACGGGTTTGGTGCTTAGATTTTCTAAATTGTGTAATTTTTTTCACATTAACTAGGTTCAAAAAATTGGGTTTATAAAGTTATATGATATCTTTTTTTTTTTTAAGTTCAGGATATTATGGGGGTACAAACATTTTGGTTACATGAAATGCATTTGCCTTGCCCAAGTCAGGGCTACAGATGGGTCCTTCCCCCAAACAGTGTGTCCCGATTCCATTTGCTGTGGGTTTACCCCTCCACCCCCCCACCTGACCAGCACCCAGTGAGTATTACTACCATGTGAGCACCTTAGTGTTGATCAAGTAGTACCAGATTGATGGCGAGTACATGTGGTATATGTTTTTCCATCCTTGTGATACCTCACTTCAAAGGATGGGCTCAATCTCTATCAAGGATCATATAAGAGGTGCTAGATCACCATTGTTTTTTGTCATTGAGTAGTATTCCATGGTATACATATGCCATACTTTATTAATCTACTCATCTATTGATGGGCATTTGAGTTATTTCCACATTTTTGCAATTGTGAATTGTGCTGCTATAAACATTCGAGTGCAGATGTCGTTATTATAAAATGTCTTTTTTTCCTTTGGATAGATGCCTAGTAGTGGGATTCCTGGACTGAATGACATTTCTATTTTTAGCTCTTTGAGGTATCTCCAAATTACTTTACACAGGGGTTGTACTAATTTGCAGTACCACAAGCAGTGTAAGAGTGTTCCAATCTCTCCACATCCATGCCAGCATTTGTTATTTTGGGACTTTTTGATAGAGGCCATTCTCACTGGAGTTAGGTGATATCTCTTTGTAGTTTTGATTTGCATTTCCCTAATGATTAGAGATGTTGAGCACTTTTTTGTATGTTTGTTGGCCATTATTCTGTCTTCTTTTGAAAAGTTTCTGTTCATGTCCTTTGCCTATTTATTGATGGGATTGTTTGATTTTTTTCTTGTTGATTTTCTTAAGTTCTATATAGATTCTTGTTATCAGCTGTTTATCGCATGTGTAGAAAGCAAATATTTTCTTCCATTATGTACGTTGTCTATTCACTCTAATGATAGTTTCCTTGGCTATGCAGAAGCTTTTTAATTTAATCAGGTCCCATTTTTTTATTTTTCTTGCTGCTGTGATTAGTTTGGGGGTCTTCCTCATAAACTCTTTACCTAGGCTGATGTCGAAAAGAGTCTTCCCCACATTTTCTTCCAGAATTTTTAAGGTTTCGTGCCTTAGGCTTAAGTCTGTTATCCATGATGAGTTGATTTTTGTGAGAGATGAGAGGTGGGGATCCAGTTTCAATCTTCCGCATGTGGATATCCAGTTTTCCCAGCACCACTTATTGAATAGAGATTCTTTTCCCCAAGGTATACTTTTGTCTGCTTTGTCAAAGATTAGATGAGACTATGAGGATGGTTTTATATCTGGGATCTCCATCCTATTCCAAAGGTCTATATCTCTGTTCTTGTGCCAGTATCATGCAGTCTTGCTTACTATAGCCTTTCAGTAAAGGTTGAAGTCTGCAAACTGATGCTTCCCACTTTGTTCTTTTTGCTTGAGATTGCTTTGGCTATACGAGGTCTTCTCTGGTTCCAGAAGAAGTGTAGAATTATTTTTTCTAAATCTGTAAAGAATGATGGTGGAATTTTGATAGGTATTGCATTAGTTCTGCAGATCACTTTAGGTAGAATAGACATTTTAACAATATTGATTCTACCAATCCATGAGCATGGTAGGGATTTCCATCTGTGTACATCTTCTACAATTTCTTTTCTCATTGTTTCATAGTTCTCCCTATAAATATCTCTCACTTTCTTCATTAAATATATTCCTAACTCTTTATTTGATATGATTATCAAATATTTTATGCATTTTGTAGGTCTCAATGATAGCTCATGGATGTTGAGTGCAAAGCCTTTAAAATATATTTTAAAAATGTCAGCTATTTGAACAACAATTTTCAGGTTAGAGTGCATCTTCTTCCCACACCATATATTTAGGTCATACATAGACAGTAGAAATAATGACGTTGTAGATCGTAAAAATAGGGATATTTCATTTAAGGCAAAATGAGAATATTGGACTGATAAATAGTTAATTTATTTTATAATTCATTTGGGTGAATGAATTAAAATTCCTTAGCTAGCATCACAGTTGAATCAAATCACCATTTTACTAAGGAAAATATATCTAGAGATTTTTTCTGAGCTGAAATAATTTTACAAATCTGTGGTTAATTAGCTTCATCTCTGAATATGTCAGCAACAGAGAAAAAGCTTACTGGCCTGTGAACTGTATGAGCTTCTCACCTTACAAGTGCTCCAATAGGAGCAGCATTTTGCATTTGCACAGCTGATGTGAGACTGTTGGAATATCCTTTGCATTCCACGCATGCTTTCTGGGTTAATGGAGGGCTTACATGTTTAGAACTGTCAAGTGAGTATCTTTTTACAGGCATTACACCAATTTCAGTAGAGGGTAAAAGAACAAAGAATGTAATCTTATTCCACATAACTCAAGAGCACTCAATTATTTGGGCACTCCGAGATCATTATTTTATCATTTTGAAGAGCATGCAGTTAATTGAAGGATGAAGTGAATCTGAGTTAGGCAAAAAACTATTTTTAAAAAATTGCTTCTCTATGGTGATTCCTGTTGGGAGTCCAGGTTTTCCAAATACAGTTTATTTTTTTCCTAAAACTGTTATTCCAACTTCCACTTTTAAATCTTATTGATATATCCTTTCTTTAGTTTGCTCATTTAAACACATACATTATTATCTGATATATTTTTGTAGCTACTTTGTTCAGTATTTGAACATTCTTTCAATATTTTCTCTCTCCCACCAGAATGACTATACTTTATTTTCCAAGTATGATATTGTATTCTTCACTACTCCATGACTTGGTAATTTCATAATTAGGTTAGACATGAGAAAACAAAACGATGTTGCCAATAATCTCCTATAGTCTTGTCAACAATGGTGAGAATTTTTGTTAGCAGTTTAGGGGATTTGTGGTTTTCACATCTGTGAAGGTAGTATTTAGAACAATGTCTGCGTATCAGGAAATCAAACGCTACTATCGAAAGTAGTCTTTACTATAAGTCTTTACTATAAGCAAAATGATATTGTTATTAATAGCAAGTGTAGAGTTGATAAAATTGTTAAGGGTGGCATATTTTTAAAAAATCATCTGGTTCTACCTCTCAATTCTTTCTTTTTTGTATTTTTTTTATTTCAAAATATTACAGGGGTACAAATGTTTTTGCTTTCATGGATTGTTTTTGCAATGCTTGAGTCAGGGCATAACAGTGCCCATCACCCAAATAGTGTTCATTGTACCCATTAGGTAGATTTTCCCCCATCCCGTCCTCCTCCTGTCCCCTGCTTGATTTCTACTGATATTATAATGATTTGTTATTATGTCTGTGAGCCTCTCTATCCTCACAGTTTACTTTATGTTACATATTCAGTACATTTTTATTGCGTAGTGACTGACCAAGGCAGAATTGAAGTAGTGATACTTGTCTCATTTGTCTTTCTTTTCTTTTTTCTTGTAGCTTTCTAACTATTTCTGGAGTCAATCCATTACTTTTCATACTTACTTCTATACCTTAGACCAGGCCACTATTATCAATCATGAGAATTACTGCAACAATTTCCTAACTGGTGTCTCTTTCTCCTGCTGAGATCTCTAAACCCATCTTCCTTCTCTAGCCAGAGTGATCTTCCAAAATCCACACTTCTGATTAGCTTAGTGCTTCCCATAAAAATAGTTCAATAATTGTTTCATTAAGTTAGAATAAAGATCTGGCCTCTGGCCATATTTTCAATCTCATTTTTCTCCAACCTCCTTTTAGTGTTCTCAGCTCTGGCTTCACTAATCTTCTTTTATTAACTTCTTTTGTGTTAGCCTTTATTTATAGATTTCTTTTTAAATAATCATCCCGGTAGTAAGAGGTGGAGATGCAGTGATAAACAAAGCAGACAATTTTCCTGTCCTTGTGAAGATTATAAAATGATAAGCAAGATAGGGATTCAAATAAATAATTACAAATGTGAAGGGTATTATGGAAGTATAGGATGTATGGTTTTATTTAATAATAAACCTTATTCCCAGGGGTGGGAGGTGTCCTTCTTGTCTGTGTATATTTGCACAAGAAATGTCCAGTTCCCAGGACGCTTTTCACCCCTCACTTGCCTTTATCACTCTTCAGGTATCAATTTTTATATCAATTCTTTTCTTAGACTTCAATGACTAAGTTTATGTTCCCATATTATTCAGCATTTTTCTAATCATAACAGATTTCTTTCTTTTTTTTTTTTTTTTTTTTTGAGACAGAGTCTTGCTCTGTTGCCCGGGCTAGAGTGAGTGCCGTGGGGTCAGCCTAGCTCACAGCAACCTCAAACTCCTGGGCTTAAGCGATCCTACTGCCTCAGCCTCTTGGGTAGCTGGGACTACAGGCATGTGCCACCATGCCCGGCTCATTTTTTCTATATATGTTTTTAGTTGTCCATATAATTTCTTTCTATTTTTAGTAGAGACGGGGTCTCGCTCTTGCTCAGGCTGGTCTCAAACTCCTGACCTCGAGCGATCCACCCGCCTTGGCCTCCCAGAGTGCTAGGATTACAGGCGTGAGCCACCGCGCCCGGCCTCATAACAGATTTCTTAACATTTGTTTAAAGATCACTCTATAGGTTCTGTGATGGAAAATATAATGTTTATTTTATTTATTGCTGTGTCCCATTTGCTTAGAGTGGTCCTGCGTATAATTAATTTTTGTTGAATGAATTAATACATATAAATGTGTCTTCTACCTTTTCCTGTTCTCTTTTTCTTTTTGGACTTGGAACATTATATCAAGGCTATCACATGCCTAGCAACAAAGAAGAATTCAATACCTATTTGTTTATAAATAAACGAGGAAAGGAATGTGAATATAGTTCTACCTTTTCTAATGCCCTCTTCCCGTTTAGGCAGAGAATTTCTTTGTCATTCCCTTTAAGCAGGGTTATGATAAGATGATAATACATTAATGAACACTAAAGTGCTAAGGATATATTACTTATTAAAACTTCCACATGGGCTTATTTGTCATCTACTAATATCTAGGCATTAGGTATATGTTGTTAGTAATTCAGATTTTGTTTCTACCAACCCTGACCCTCATTTACCCAGTTCTCCTCCCTAAAAGGACTGAATGCTATTAGTTACCTGGGTTATTGAAGAATTTTAAATATTTTTATAGATTATCATGAAATCCCTAAAGGCCAAATAAAAAGAAGAAAAACATTCTTTTTGTATATTTATAATCATATTAGATATTTTATGATCAATATTTCTAAATATGGAAGTAAAAATGTGCCTTATATTTAGAAATAGATTACTATTTTCAAGGTTCTTTTAAATCCTCTCATATAAACAATGTTACAAAAGCAGAAATATTATCATTACTTCTATTTGCAAAAAGGAAGAGACTTAGTTTAATGTTACCTTACTCTTCTAAGTATACATGTGTAGAGATTAGGGACCTAAGCATTCTAATTTCAAATTCAAAAACAAAAACTCTACTCCAAAGCACTGCCATTCACTTAAAGGATTATTTTAGCACAATCAACACAAACCAGAAAGTTGAACAATCCTTGCATGCATTCACAGCCTAGACAGCTCTTCAGAATGATTTAAGAACCTAAACAAATTTCCTGACTGGGGAATTTTCCTTGGCCAAAATATTAATGGCATGTAAAATAATTTTAGGTTTTGGTTTAGCTATGTAGATGTTTACTTTTGCTTATCTTTAGATCTTCTATTTCTTAACATATTGGCACATGTTTTAAGGTAATAAAATAAAAACCAATTAGGAGGATAAAAATCACTCCTTTATGTCAGGCACACTTAGATCTGCCAAAAGCTAGTCTCAGTGCTAGCCCAGAATTCAGTAAAAGAAGTTGGATATTTCCATTTTTCTGTTCTGAGAAAACTAAATTGCCTTATTTCGAGAAGTTAAGAATTATACTGGATTGTCAGCAATCACAGAGTGTGTTTACAGAAACTCTCAGGAGTGATCATTATGCTAAACAAAATGTTCAAGCAGCTCTCTGATAGCTATTGCTTTCAATGAGGCTCTCTTTATACTCTTATTGGTATTCATTTTTTATAGGATTTTCTTTTTAGATAAAAACCTAGACTCTTCTGAATTCCAAATAGTGGGTACAGATCCCTCCTACCCTTAGAAAACTCCAGTAGAGGTATTGTCCCTCTGATTCATATCAGACAGGTTGGTCAGAAAGTGTGAGACAGACTGGAAATCACCAATTACTCTTGTTTAACATGGGACAGTAATCCAGGATATCTTACCTTTTTCTCTTTTCTCTTTTATCTCTTTCTCTATCTCAACAAAACAAAAAAACTGAAAAAGAAAATGTACCAAAGACACTAGCTATTAATATATAAGTAATGGGCACACAAACTTTAATAAACTTTGTTTTTAGATCTTGTTTCACCATTTTAGGATCATTGTCATTGTCATTATTTTATATATACTATAGACATATATATAGCTCATATATTTTACTATTGAATATGCTATTAAAATGGTGTTCAGTATTTTTTGATTTGATAAATAACCTGTAAAATAAAATACTCTAAAATATTTATATTAAATGGAATAAATCAGCTTTGCGTCTTGTAAACCAATTGAGAGCCTAAAAGAATTAAGAAGTCATGTACGGGCCGGGCGCGGTGGCTCATGCCTGTAATCCTAGCACTCTGGGAGGCCGAGGTGGGCGGATCGTTTGAGCTCAGGAGTTCGAGACCAGCCTGAGCAAGAGCGAGACCCCATCTCTACTAAAAATAGAAAGAAATTATATGGACAGCTAAAAATATATATATAGAAAAAATTAGCCGGGCATGGTGGCGCATGCCTGTAGTCCCAGCTACTCGGGAGGCTGAGACAGGAGGATCGCTTGAGCTCAGGAGTTTGAGGTTGCTGTGAGCTAAGCTGATGCCACGGCACTCACTCTAGCCTGGGCAACAGAGTGAGACTCTGTCTCAAAAAAAAAAAAAAAAAAAAAAAGAAGTCATGTACTAATTATCAGAAAAATTTTAAGAAACCTGAAAATTTGATAAATAATATCAGTATCATTTATTTTATTAATAATTTGTATTGGGGCCTAGGCTTATATCTAGAACACAGTAAAGAACTAGATAAATGCTAGTTGAATGGATAAAAGAATAAAATAAAGAATGAATGACTTTGGCCACATGTCACATTGTTGGTTGCTGAAAACACAAAGCCTTGGTCTTTACGAACCTTACATTTTAGTTTCTATTGCTGCACGTGCCGTATTCCACCATTATATGTCTTCTGAAGTATCACAATAATTTCTTAACTATTTTCTTCGATTCTACTCTTGCCCTTGATCGGGAAATATACTTGAAAATAAAATATCCTCCCAACTCAGAACACCTCTTTACAAAGGTAGAAGAGAAAGAAACAGTTTTATTATGGAATAAGCATTAAACCAGAATGTGATGCAAATCACAATCTGCTAAGAGACTGCAAGAACAGAAAGAAATCTCACCATTTTATACAGCTAAGCAAATACAACCCATTACATACATGTTCTCAAAATGAACAGTAACTAGTCCTCAGGTAAGAGGTCTTGACAGAACTATTTGTCAGGCGTAGTACATTTAAATTAACCTAGTAGTTGGGTGACCATCTGTGTTAGCTCACTGGCTTTATCTAAAGAAAACCCAAACTTTTCAGATCGTTATGATGAGAGGTTATTTTACAACTTGGAACAAGGCACCTGTGGAAGTTAGTCTCCTGCCATCTCCCAGAAACTGGGAGAGAGGGATTTTATTTATTTATTTATATGCATTTATTTATTTATTTAGAGGACTGCATATCAAATAGAAGACTCCTATTTCCTTGAGAAAGACATTCCTGGGTTGTAAACCTGGCAAGTCTTATTTAGCTTTTAAGAAGATTTACATACATTTCAAAGATACAGGGAAAGAGCTTATAATTACAGTTTTCTAAACTAAATTCTCTAAGAAAATGGGGAGGGGACTCTCTTCTATTATTTTCAACAGAGAGACTTAAACCTCTTATTTTTAATTTGTATTTGCCCTTATCCCCCTTCTAAACCCCACACAGAAGCCAGATAGAGCATTGGAAACATCAAATCTCTTTTCAAAATGACTCTACGGTTTTCCATCTCCACCCAGAGTGAAAGTGGAAATTCTTAATAGAGCCTGGAGAGCTCTACGTTATTTCTGCTTCCTTTCCCCTTCCCCACAGTCCTCCCTTCCCTATGATCTCATTTCCACCACCCTCTCCCTACTCACTCTGCTCTAGTGTTTCTTGAACATACAAGTGTTCTGGGCTTTATCCTTGATATCTGTTATTTCCTCTCTCCAGAATGGTCTTTCCCCACATCTGTGCTGGACTGCTCCTGCACTTTCTTCACTCTGCTCCGATACCACCTTATCAGTAAAGCCTTTTCGACCAGCTTATATAGTATGATACTTCTCTTCCCCACATCTCTTATTCCTCCAGCACTACCTTCTTTGCTTTTTCTCTGTAGCACCTCATCACCACTGGATTATGTATTTGTTTGTCTATGTTCCCTTTATCTATTACTGCTAACAAATCATACTAAAATTAGTAGCTCAAAATAAGGATAATCATTTTATTAGTTTTCCTGATGTCTGTGAGCCAGGATTTCAGAAAGGACTTGGCTGGGCCATTCTGGCTCATGCAGTTGTAGTGACATAGTGGCTGCAGCTGAAAGATCAGGGCTGAAGCAGCTTGAGGCTGGCCAGGCAGCTCTCTCTCTCTCTCTTTTTTTCCCCTGTGTAGTCTCATGAACTCTCCACAGGAGCTCTCAGCAAGGACTAGTTTGAGCTTCCTCACAGCACGAAGTTGTCAAGGCAGTCAGATTATTCATTTTGTTGCTCACGAAGTCAAGAGGGAATGTTAGGTAGTTAGCAAGGCATTCTGGGTCTCTGAAGGACAGAAACAGGTGCCTTGCCTTGGTGCAATTGTCCCACCTGGGAAGAAGGACAAGGGTGGGTCCCAGGCTCCCATCTTGGTCTTGCCCCACCTTAATCCTGTCCTGAGCCATTGCCATACCTGAGGTAGGAGGGAGCATCCTACAAATCTGCCAATCAGAACTTAGCAGGCCAATTGCAAAAGAATGCAGAGGACTCTCTAACAATGGGCCAAGCAGCATAGGTACAATAGAATCTGGAAAGTGATCTAGAGCAATCCACATGCATACTAAGACTCAGGTCATGCAACTCCCAACTGTCCAATCAAAGTGGTTCCATGGTGACCTCTGAACCACGAGAGAGGTCCCAATCCAGGCACTATAAAACAAGATGCAGACCATAACCCCACCCTTTTTTGCACCCTTCCTTTTGCTCTCCCTTTGCTGTGACAGTGGGTCTGGTCATCATCTGTGGCGTATGTGTCTCCCTCTGTAAACCTATACTTTGCCCTTGTTCTATAATCTTCTCTTTCTCTCCTTGATAAACCTCATTTTCATGCTTGCGTTACTTTGTTGCGTCTGGTCGTTCTTCTGCCATGAGTGCTCCAAGAACTGACATTTCAGACCCCAAAACCTGACAAGAATATCCCATCATACTTAATTGACAAAAATAATCACAGAAGCATGCCCATTTTTAAAAAGAATGTACACTGATGCCACCACATGGGGGAGTATCAAAGTCACATTGTTGGGAGACCATATGAGATGGGAGGTAATGTTGCTGCCATCTTTGGAAAATACAATCTGCCACAGAAAGTTTAATACTGTGTGGTTCTCCTGACTAGAATGTAAGCCTGATGAGGGCAGGGACTTTGTTCCATTTACCACTGGGTTTTCAGCATTTAAAAATTGCCTGAAATAATGTAGGTACTAGATATATATTTAAGTAAATTAATGAATGAAATATTGAATAAAGGAAGACTCTCATGGAAACTTGTTATTCTTTTTTAAAAAATATGCTTGTTCATTTGCATATCCAATTAAAAGGATTTTGCTTTAAATATGTTCAAATGAGGCTCACAGATCCATGTCTATGTACAGTTTGCTGAAGAGGAGTTTTTTTTTTTGCCCATGGGCCTTTTGATAGATAAATCTAAAATTTAAATATGATAATGCCATTCATCTGTTTAAAATCCATCAATGGTACTAGCTAGGCTAAAGCTATGATTTTTCACACTTTTTTGATCATGGCTCCAAGCCAGCAATACATTTTACATTTTCTCATCACCTCCTAGAACACCAGTCCACACAAACCCATACTCACTGTGTCTATGCACATACTTCCTGAAATCAATGTCACATACTCAGCAATGCATTTTATTTTCTCTTCTCTTCTCAGTTTTCTCTCCCCTCTTTCATCTTTTCCTCTCTTCTGCCTCTATTTTCACCCTGTGTTCTTTTCTCTTCCATTTTGTTTTTTTCTCTTCTATTTTCAGTAAAAACAAGAAAACAAAAAACTTTGTTCCTGGAGATCTGAAATGCTGCAGGGGTTCCTACATTAGCTTCCTGACTCTATTCTTTCCCCTGCCAACTCCCCTTCGTACATGACTGGTAGGACGATTTTCCTAAAACAAAGCTCTGAACCTTTCTTAAATGTTCTTTGAAAGACATTTGGTAGTATCCTGTTATCTGCCAAAATATGTTCAAATTCCTTTGGTGGTCAAGACACGCCACTCTAATTCCACAGTTCCTTTTTTTCTCTTGTGCTATTTACACACATGGAGACTCTGGTCCACTCAGACTTCACTGTTTACTTTAGCTTTCCTTCCCTCTCTGACCATCACAAAGTCCTGTATTTCTCACTTCTGCTTCCTTCTCTAAAATTATATTCCTCATTTTTTGGAAAGCACAACTCAGATCACTAACCATGTTCAATCTTTCAAACTGCCTCTCTTCTATCTTCTTGCTCTGAGCACCTCTGATCCCTAACTCGTTTATTGCCTTGTGATGTCAATTCTGTTTTCCTTTGTCCACGTCTCTTAAATGACACTCTATCCTGCTGAAAGCGTAGCTTGACTATGTGTACATGAAAATTAACTAATTAATTCTCTAAGATTTATTGCATAATTGTGCTTTTTAAACTGAAATATACTACTTTATTTTTTCCTACAGATGTTTCATAAAAAAAATCTCAAAACTTTCAGTGAAGCCAAAAGCAATTTAAAAGGGCACTTGCCAATGGTTTCTTGGCTGTCACAATGGAAATATCTGGGGTATTTCTACTATCTGTCCAGTCAGCCTAAAACTGTATTCTAGGGGCAGATAACGGCTCTGGTTGCAGCTGTGGAACACAGAAGGATACTCAATCATTCATTTCTGAAAACCATGGTGTCAGGAAACCAGCTGAAAGGCCTTTGTGTCCGTGGAATTAAAAGTCACTAAGCTCCTGCATCATGCTGACTTGGCTTCTACCAACCTCTCTGCCAGGAGGGCTTGACTTTATGGCGTGCACTCAAGGGATTGACTTCTCAGTGTGGAATTGTCTCTAGTTTAAATCAAGCGATTTTGCTAAATGGAAGCCTCCTCCTATCCCAAGGTAGCCTAGGGGGAAGAAAGCAGCCTTTTCTGGGGTACTGCTTTTCTCTAAAGTCATCATTGCATTTATTTATTTACTCAACTTTGTCAGAACTTGTTTTTCCTTGTAAAAATATCCATACTATGTGTTTGTGTGCTAAAACAATATTTTGCTTTATAATTGTTACTATTCACTATACTTATGCTGTGCAGATATATAGCACACAACTGGTTATTAATATGTAGGTATAATATAAATTTATTAGAATGGCGTAATATAAAAGAAGTAGGTGCTACAGCAATATATCTGTAAAGGCATTTTAATGGAACATTAATGAAGAGCACATCCATAACTTCTTTCTAGGCTTGAAAATATAGATCTATAACACTCTCTGAGAAACTTGAAACTTAAAGGTGGAAGGGACCTAGAGAGTATCCAATTCAAACTCCCTGTACAACATTCCTGCCTGATGAATCCATTTAAAAAAAAATTATTTCAGAGTATTACAGGGGTATAAATACTTTGATTATACAAATTGCCTTTGCACTGCCCAACAAGTGTGCCCATCCCATAGATAGCTGGCACGGCATCCATTAGGTGTGGGTATACCCACACCACCCGATACCCTGTGAAAGTTACCTCCCATATGTGCACATTAGTGTTGAGCAATTAGTACCAATTTAATGGAGAGTGCATATGGTGTTTTTTTTTTTTTTTCCATTCTTGTGATACTTTGAAGAATGAGCTCCAGCTCAATGCAGGATAATACAATAGGTAGTTCATCTTTTTTTTTTTTTGGCTGGTTAGTACTCCATGGTGTACATATACCATATTTTGTTAATACACTCATGTATTCATGGATACTTGGGTTGTTTCCACATCTTTGCAATTGTGAATTGTGTTGCTATAAACATTTGAGTGCAGATGCCTTTTTTTATAGAATGTCTTTTTTTCCTTTGGGTAGATACCCAGTAGTGGGATTGCTGGATCAAATGGTAGTTCTACTTTTAGTTCTTTGAGGTATCTCTATACTCCTTTCCATGCAGGTTATACTAGTTTGCAATCCCACCATCAGTGTATGAGTGTTCCTGTCTCTCCACATCCATGTCAACATTTGTTGGCCTATCTGTAAGGTTTCTTTGAGTTGTAGTGAAATGAGTAGAAAATAAAAAGTAGTGAGTTTTAAATAAATATAAATTTATCTAATTTCATGTAATATCCTTAATTAAAGATCACATACCTTCTACTTATTCGGTGTCAAAAATTTTTTTATTTATAAAATCATAATAAAAATATTCTTATTTTGTAGCAGCCACTTTTCTCTCCATAGCTTGGTATCGAAGGAATAATTACTCGAAACACCTAGTGTTTAGAAAGAAGAAGAGAGGCCAAAGCCTGAAGGAGAAAATGGCCTCCTCAGCTAAGGTCCTTTCTGTATTTGTTTCCAAGAACACGTGCAAAAGGTCAGGGCGGTTTGCTGATTTCTTTAACAACCATACAGGTCAGCTGTTTCCAGGTGACCTTTGCACACAGCAAACAAGTAGCTTTGGGCAGGTGTTTCTCCTGTCCCTTCATTCATCCTGCTAACATTCTTTCTATTCATCCATCCTTTCTTCTAGGCCCAGCCTCCACATGTCCCTCTTTTTGTTTAAAGTTAGAAATAGAGTGTAAGAGAAAGATGTAGGCTTCAGCCAGTGTCTTTTCATAATGGCGTTGGGAGGTCATCAATTTGGCGGATCCATCGTCCTAGAAAGTAAAAGAGAAAGTGACAAGACCAAGCACAACCATTTGATAATATATTTTGGGTGGTCATGGGAATGCACCATGTTGTATTATGTAAGGTGGTAACACACAGGAAGATTAAAGGAATGATAAACTACTAACTCTGATATTAAGTCTGTTTCATTTCTCTGCCAGGGATGTAGAGGCAACCATGCTCCTCCAGTCCATGTCGAGTCATTGGTAGACAGAGGGATCTCTGAATCCCACCATGTTAGGGGCTTAAACACAGGCAGGTTTAAGACATAAGCCCAGTAAACTGAGGCTGTACTGCCTGGGAGAAATTAAAGGAGAAAAAGGCTGCAAAGCAGCCCTCGGGGTACCTCACTGCTATTATGGGCAACAATAGCCCAATATGCTAGAAAAGTGTTCCCCCGGGGTAGGAGGAGCTCACGGTTGTGTTACCACAGTCGAGGCCTGTGTCTCTAGCTGTTTCAATTGACTCCATGTGATCCTGGGCACAATCATGGTGTTACGTGTCTGTCGAAGTGGGACCCCATCAGTGGCGGCTGGAGGGAGAGATGTTTCATTTGTGGAATAAGGTTGTTGGGTTGATTCTTCCAGCTTATGATGTAGGCAAACTTGTCTGGAAGGGAACCACGAAGGACCTGTAGAAGTTTGAACACAAACATATCCTCTTCCCCATGTTAACCCAGTTACAATCAAAGGCCAATCTCTTGGAATTAACAACGGCTGGGGAAGGCTGGGTTGTAGAGATCCCATCGGGACTAAAATAGCATTAAGAGCTCTTAGGTCCTGTAGTTAATACCACTTATTGTTCTTTTTAGGTATGATGAATACAGGAGTGTTCCATGGGTTCAGGGAAGGTTCTATGTGTTTCACTTTAAGTTGGTGCTGGACAAGAGATTTTAGATATTTTAATTTATCCTGCTTAATGGGGCCACTGCTCTACCCAGATGGGCAAATTCGTCCACTGCAATTGTGTGTGTTGTATTCGATGCACTTGAGCAGCCGCCAGTAATGAAAAGGCTGGGTACTTAGAAGATTCCATTGTTCTACAAATCTCGTTCCCATAAAGATTGGCCCTCTCATAGGCAATGTTGAAAAGTGGATGGTTTACAGGGGAGGAATAGAGATGCCCTTTGAGGGGGAAGGGAAGGGGGAGGGGAGGGGAGAGGAAGGGGGAGGGGAGGGGAGAGGAGGGGGAGGGGCTACTCTTCCTGTTGAGCCACAGAAGGTGATAGCGGAGAGAATGGCTCAGGATTTGGGAATTTTTTGGCAGGGGTCGCTGGCTCCTCAAGGAGGAGGAGGGGGAGGGGGAGGAGGGAGGAGGGGGAGGGGGAGGGCGGAGGAGGAGGGGAGAGGGGGAGGAGGGGGAGGGGGGAGGAGGGGGAGGGGGAGGAGGGGGAGGGGGGAGGGGGGAGGGGAGAGGGGGAGGAGGGGGAGGGGGGAGGGGAGGGGGAGGGGGGAGGGGGGGAGGGGGGTGGGGAGGGGGAGGGGAAGGGGGAGGGGGAGGGGTTCCAACGGATTAGAACCCATAGGAACAGGTAAGGGAGTCAGCGCTCTTCGCACCAGGCTCCACGTAGTTAACATGGCAAGAGGCACTGGAACCCCCTGCTAAGGATTCTTCCTAAGAACTTTCCCTACTTGCTCCAGGAGCTCTGAATCTAACCTTCGCTCACCTGGGAAGCAGGGGCAATGCTGTCTTCCTGCTCCTAAGAGTTGTTGTAAAGCTTTTGGTGTGACAGAGCACTGGGCAGCCTTTAAGAGTTGTCGCAAAGTGCGCAGATAAATTCGCTGAGCTTTTGTCAGGTGCTGCCCCATACTGGGGATTCCCTTCTGAGCTACGATCCCTTTCCCAAAGCAGCTGGCGGGACTGTCCCTTACCAGAATGATCCCCCTCGGAGTCCAGACAGCGAAAACGCTCAGTGGATGCGCGGATTCCTGAACCATGTTGGGGTCACTGCTTGTATGGGGCACAGGAATAATTACTCGAAACATACAGTGTTTAGAGAGAAGAGGAGAGGCCAGCGTCCTTCCTCGGCTACCTTCCTTCCCGTGTTTATTTCCAAGGACACGTGCAAAAGGTGAGGGTCCTTTGCTGATTTCTTTAACAACATGCCTGTAGGTCAGTTCTTCCCCTCTGACCTTGGCACACAGCAAACCAGCAGCTTCGGGCAGCTGTTTTCGCCCGTCCCTTCGTTCACCTGTTCACATTCTTTCCATCCATCCGTCCTTTCTTCTAGGCTCAGCCCCCACATTATTTTGGTAACAAAGTTCAAATTTGTAACCGCCAGATTTGATCATGCATTAATTCTAACACTATAATTTCTCACTAGAAAAGTTATGAAATTATTATGGAGAATTGTTCTGTACTTTCTGGTTCAGCATAAGCTGGCTTTTAAGGTTAAATGATTTACCTCTTTTGCCATATAGAACTGGAGCACAACCTATTTCCATAGTAAATATTCTGAAAGGAATGACATGGTCACATAGAAAACAAGATTAAATCTAGGAGAAAAATTCCACCCACCCATAATTCTCTTTTAGAGGTGGAACCTCAAGAGGAATATTGTTTGCTGACATGTGCAATTAGGTTTTAAATGAGAATGTTAAAACCTGAACAGAAGCTTCACAAGTAACTAATTAAAAAATAAACTAATTCTTGTACTCAAATTAGCATACCTGGGTGATCTTTTACTAGAAAAGACATAGACTACTTTATGCAGATTTGAAATTTTTCCCTCTTAATTCTACCAAAATAGTGAAGACACAATTCAGTGCCCTACTCTATTTTTTTCTTTTTTTTTTAAATGTCAACTTGGGTAGAAAAGGCTTTCATTTGGGCTGTTTGATTCCTACAGTGAGTTTAAGCTCTCACTATCCATAATTCTTTTAACCAACATTGCTACAAGCATTTCTCTGATTGAAATAATTTCTAATAATAATCATCTTAATTTTAATTTTAAATCCTGCAATGACATTTTTGAAAAACTCAAGAGTAGATCAAAATCCTCCTTGTATGTTAGAGGTATAGTAAATTTGCAGGTAGAGGACATCTGACTGGCTCCATGTGCTAGATAATTTTACTGCTTTATACACCCACATTGTGTATATGTGTTTGTAAGCATAAAACAACATTTATATAACAGTTATATGCACATGTGCATACACATACAAAATAATTATATGCATAAATATGAAAGCAATAGTAACACAGTAGGAATAGAAATTTTCAACAGATTTTTCTTTTTAGGACAAAAGTTTTTCTCATGGAAAGGAATATCAACACCATACTGTGTTTTAGGAGAATTTTTCTTTGTAGTTTGTGGACATTTGAGAAAGACAGCATCTGCCAATCAATAACTCAGCACCATCAATTCTGTTGTATTGTCCACAGCTAAAATATGAGCTGGATAAATGACAACGTATTTTCCCCAGGATTGCTCCATGATGAAGACTCTGTTGGAAATTTGTTAAAGTATACCAAATAGAAACAAAATATTAATAATAAAATAGCTAAAGCAGATGTTAGGTAATAACTTATTTTACGGAACATAGTCTCCATGTTTACTAGTAGACATGATAATTGTTCCATGTCTCCTTTCCTTTCTTTAGTTTAATGAAGCCAATGGGAAACAATCTAAATTATTTCATCCAAATTTATTTCTCAAAGTTATAATAACAGACTAAGTTCAGTTGTCACTTCCATGACTACTTCCCTCACTATCTACTTCTTTACTTTCTGGACAGAGGTGTCTAGTCTGTGTCCTCCCATAACAATCTGTTTACATCTATCAGAACACTTACCACACTATTGGAATATTCAATTTATATATTGATTTCCTTCCTTGGAATGGGGACTCTTTGCACATAGGCAATGTCTTAGTCATATTTTTGTCTCCAACACCTAGCACAATGCCTGAGACATAGTAATACACAACCAATGTTTGTTAAATAAACATCCATCAGCAAGTGACTATTAGATGAGTGTGCGCTAGCTAAAGTTTTCTAGGCACACATTCGAGTATGAGAATAATTTTTACAAGTCAGATGTTTAGATGTCTTAAAACATTTAAGTAGTCAACCTTGCACCAATATTATAGATTGAATATTTAAACATGGAAAGGAAATATCTTAATTCCTATGCTTTTCACTGCTATTTTAAAATTTGTCCTGAAGGTGGCAACATTGAATAATGTTCTGCATATTTTTCTAAGTAAAGCTTTTATGGACACTTTTAATTAAAGTTTTATATTTTGAAATAAACATCTTTCCTCTACTTTCTATTTATTATAGTGTAGAAGAAAATATTTTATAGATGTTTTATTTTTTCATCCAGCAACCTTGAATGTACATGTTGAAAGAAACCGTTTACAACTTTGAAGAATAAAAGTTAACCTAGATAAGGTTCAGGGTGACTCTGCTCAAATTTCCAAATGTAAGATCACTTTTAAACGCAACGTATGTTTCCTGCCAAGCAAATTTATAGCAATAGATGTATTTAACGATAAGTGTAAATCAATGCTTGTTCTTTTGAGGTAAAAACTTATTTTCCTGCTATATTTATTCAAATTCAACAGAATATTTTTGGAATTTAATATGATCTGTTAATAAAGGAATACAGATATTTTTAAAGGATTGCTTTAATAACAAATAAAAAACAAATAATCACAACAAATAAAGGAAATTCTGCCATCAACAAATGCTTTGTAAAAGTTACCAACAATGCAATATATTTGATTGTCACAATGGAGCATGTATTATTTTATTTTCTATTTTCCATTTTATGGATCGTAGCCACTTAATAAACAAAGTTGTATTAATGCATATTCATCCAAATCTTCAAAGCCCTACTGTGAAGTAAAAAGGTAGCAAGTAATGCATCATAGAGGTTAATTGACTTGTATAAGAATTGTCAGTGACAAAGCCAAAAATGGAACTCTGTATCTCTTATCTCTAGACAGTGACAACTGCTTATGGTTGTAGTTCTATCATTGCATTTATAGACAGTTCAATCTCTTTACATGGCTTGTAGGAAAGGCTAATGCCTGCTTCATGCCATTTTATATTTGAATTTTGTTATATATGCTATTTATGTTTTGGCTTACAGCTTTTTGGGCTCTATGTACTAGTGATGCATGCAGTTTGAGGGTTCTAATGCGTCATTCGTCAATGCTAATATGCATATTCCTTGCTACTCATTATTGTAAAAGACATTCAGAATATTGTTTTGTATTCTCTAATGAGGCTATTTTGAATCGAACTGGATTTTTAAGAGTTAGTTTTAGGATTAGCAAGTAGAGAAGCTACGTGGTCAGATGAAGACAATATGGAGGCATCATCAGAGCCAGGTGTGGTGTGCGAGGGAGAGCGAAGTGCCGTGAGGCAGGCAGGAAGAGGCTGGTGTGTGGGGAGCTGAGAGGGAACTGGACAGTACCTGAGGCAGCATGAAACAGATGGAGCTTTCTGACGGGTGCAGTGAGAATGCACCCCAGACACTGCATGCGCAGGCTTTAAAGATGCTGTACACGCAGACTCTATTAACAGGCAGGATATATTCCAACATCGTAATTTGCCGAAGTAGAATTGCCAGGTGAAGAAATAAAATAGGTAGCATGTTCTAGGGTATAAATTTCCTTGCCACTACATCTTGGAAAGGCAATGTCTTTTTTTCCTTGGCCTCAGGCTAGGCTTGCTGATTTTTGCTGGCATTCTTGCTTCGTGCAAGGAACTCTCCCACCTCTCTCAGGGGAAGCAGAAACTGCCTGGGACACAGGGGTCATAGATGGCCCTGAACTTGGGCATGCTCCTCTGATTTCAGTGATCGGAACTCTGGACCGCAACTCTGTATCAGAAAGCTACAGACTACCCCAGCAGAGACCAGTTATTCAACCAGTTCCCTTTGTTTATCACACACTGAGAGCTATTTAATTCCCCTAGGAGGTGTCCCATGTTGTGTTAATGTGAAGATAAAAGAGTTCTTGAAAAATGTATCTTTCTTAAAATTATGATTCTAAAGAAGCTCCACTTCTAAAAATAGGATTAATGTAGTATTTGGTAATAAAAGTAACTATAATTTCTTTTTTTAGAGAAATAGTCACATAATATTTAAATGTTAAACCTTGTTCCACTACATTTAATAATTCTAAAAAGCTTATTGAATCTCAGCCTATTAACTTGAACTTAAATAGACAATAAAAGGAACTGAGTGAATAAACAGGTTTGTAAACATATATTCTCTGGTTATCTTTGGCATTCTAGTTCCTTAGGGAATATTCCATCATTTAGGAGTCACGAATAAATAAAACTTCCAGAAATGCTTCATATATAACTATGCAACAGCATATATGTGGAATGACTGGCTCATTGTCGAAACACACACACACACAGACTCAGACACAGACACGCAAAGCCACGGACACATGCCCTGCTGCAGGATGGCGAAATGCTTTCCTATGAATCACCCCCTGTAGAGATCCGTTATAACCTCGGTCACATTGTATTGCAATTGTTTATTTACTTGTCCACTTTTCTTATTTTACTGTGAGTTGTATGTATCCAGGGCTTTTTTCACTCTTCTTTATATTCTCAGAGCCTCACATGGTGCATGGAACATAATAATAGACACTGAACAAATATTTATTGACTGATAGGTTGAATGAATGAATCTTCATTGTAGAAGTCTGCAGTATGAATTCGCTATGATGCTATGATGACTTTAGAATTTCTTTGCAAGGGTATCATTATTATTATTTTTTTTTGGTGTGGTAATCTTTGGAAATGTGGTCTGATGACTTGTTCTGAAATTGTGTTTTAATAATAAGTTCACTTTTTTTTTTTTTAACACATAGAATGCATATTATTTGGAGTGGCTACATGAGGAGGCAGGGATGATGTTTCAAATAGCTTGAACTAGTATTTTATCTTGAACTTGATACTTTTCCCCTGAAAGTAATGGATTAAAAATTTTTACAACATATTCCAACATTTTAAGTACTTTGGAAATTTTACTGGGGGCTTTTTTTTTTAGAATCAAAGAGGAGTAATTATTGAATAATAACATTTGTGTGGAATTTCTGCATTTTTAGAAATAATTTTTGCATTAGAAGGTCTTGTTTATTGCAAGTGACAGATAGCCAGCTCAAACAAGTTTAATGTGAGAGAGAACTTATTGATTCATGCCAGATAACAGATCTAGTTTTAGAAACAGCTGAATTTACAGACACAAATGACATTTCTTTCCTCATCATTTTGTCCAACTTCACATTGAATTGACTTAATTCCCAAACTGGTTCTACATATGTGTAAAAATTAACCCTGGTAGACCTAAACTATAATAATATATTTATGGCCCTCTATCCCTGCATCAAATCCCAGTGAATACTCTGAGTCTGCTTGGCTTAGTTTGTGTCCTTGAGTCTAATTATTGTTTATAGGTAGACAAAATCTTCTCATTATGCTGTCCTGGATCACGTGGTTTTGTTTCACCAGTGACCCATAGTGAAGGGGCAGTGTGAACCACACCTAAACCATATGGAATGGGTTCTGTACAGGAAATAGCGTTATTGAACAAAAGGAGAAGGGAGAGAAATCTTTGATTTTGATGAGATCAGACAAAAATTGTACACTTGAAATTTCAATCTGTTATCTAATTTATATCATCTATTAATTAATTTATTTAAATACATATATAGCTTATCTACTTAGGACCAAATATTGGAATAGATGTAGGGTTTACAAAGGGAAAAAGACAAAGAGCCTACATTCTCTAGCACCTGCCTTTCTCCTTCATTGTATTCCTCTCATTCTTTTCTCTTCCTTTGCTTAGTGGTCTCTTTGGCCTTTCTAGACCAAAGCGAAGAGCTTAAATTTTGACAGCTCCTGAGCTTTAATGCAAGAGAAATGTTTCCCTCTCTGAATTTCAGAATCCTGGTGAAGGGACTCACTGGCTCAGCATAATCTTGTGCTCATCTCTGGACTAATCGCGTGACTTTGGGAAAAGGATAACACTGTACAAAACGATTATTCTGTCATTAACTACAATTCCCTGACAATCAGAAGATCAGGCAATCTAAACAATGTGTTCCTTACGAAAGAATCAAAGTACTTTTAGCAAAGCTGATGTTACTATAGGTATCCTCGGTCCTTAATGTGCTTACATTGACTGAGTTCAGCTTTTCTCTGGTGAATGCACTCCGCTGTTCAAGTCAGAATTATTTGTTTAACACACACAAAAATAATTAAAACAGAATAGCTCAAAGCATAGATAGAGCAGATGATTCCCTTTACCACATGATGAAACTGATGTATAGTTGCCCGAACATATATATTTTATGGCTAAACCAGCATTCGAAGCAAGGGCTGCTTTCTCTCTGAGAATCTTTTATTTCCTATAATTCAGAGATTTTAAACTGGTAGCTTACAAATGACTCTGGATCACAAACATATTTTGCTTACACAGTATTTAACTGAAGAGAATTTATTTTTAAAAAAACTTTAATTTTTTTTTCGAGCAGATTCAGGTTCAAAGCCAAATTGAGAGGTAAGTACAGAGATTTACCATATACCTGCTCTTCCTACACATGCATAACTTCTCCCATAATCAAAATCCCCCACCAAAGTGGGACATTTCTAACTATTGATGAACCTATATGGACATATCCTCACCCATAGTCCACAGTCTGTATTAAGGTTCATTCTTAGTGTTGTAAATTCTATGAGTTTGTGCAAATGTATAAAGACATGTATCCACTATTATAGCATCATAAAGAGTATTTTCACTACCCTAAAATTCCTCTATGTTCTGCCCATTCATCCCACCCTCCTCCTTAACCCTTGGTAACCACTGATCTTTTTACTATCGTCATAGATTTTCCTTTCAAAGAACATAATAGAGTTGGAATCATGCAGTATATAACTTTTTCAGATTGGCTTCTTTCACTTAATAATATGCATTTCAATTTCCTCAGTATCTTTTCATGGTGTGATAGCACATTTCTTTTTAGCATTGATCCCAAACTGTCTTCCAAAGTGGCTGTACCATTTTCCATTCCCACCAGATATGAATGAAAATCCCTGTTGCTCCATATTCTCCCCAGTATTTGGTATTGTCAGTGTTTTGGATTTTGACCATTATAATAAAGGTGTAGTAGTACCTTTTTGTCATTTTAGTTTGCATTTCCATGAGGACATGTGATGTGGAACATCTTTACATAAGATATACCAGTGCTTATTTGCCATTGATATATATTTTTTGGTGAAGTGTTTGCTAAGGTTTTGGCTCACTTTTTAATTGTGTTTTTGTTATTGTTGAGTTTTAAGAGTTATTTGTATATTTTGGATAATAGTCTTTTATCAGATTTGTCTTTTGTAAATCTTTTATGCTCATTTGTGGATTGTCTTTTCATTCTCTCGACACTGTCTTTTACAGAGCAGAGATTTTAATGAAGTCCAGTTCATCAGTTCTCTTCTTCATGGATTATTTTCATATCTGAACAGTGTTGTATATAAAAAGTCATTGCCAAAACAAGGTCATCTAGATTTTCTCTTATGTTATCTTCTAGGAGTTTTATAAATTTTTTATTCTACATTTAGGTCTGTGAGTCATTTTTAGTTTACTTCTGTGAAGGGTATGGGGTCTCTGTCTAGTTCATTCTTTTGCATGTGGATATCCAATTCTCTCAGTACCATTTGTTGAAAAGACAATCTATTTTTCATGATATTACCTTTTGCTTCTTTGTCAGAGATCAGTTGACTATATATATTTGGCTATATTTCTAGGCTCTTTATTCATTTCCATTGATCTATTTGTTAATTTTTTTTACCAACACAACACACCACATTGTCTTGATTACTGTCATTTTGTAGAACGTCTTGAAGTTAGATAGTGTCAGTCTTCTAACTTTGTTGTTCTTCTTCAACATTGTGTTATCTATTCTGGGGTCATTTGTCTCTCCATATAAACTGTAGAATCAATTTGTTGATATCCACGAAATGACTTGCTGGGATTTTCACTGAGATTGCACTGAATCTACAGTTCAAAGTTGATAAATACTGACTTCTGGACAATATTTTATCTTTTCATTCATTAACAAGAAATAATTCTCTATTTATGTAGTTTTTTGATTTCTTCCATCAGAGTTTTATAATTTCCGTTATTCAGGTCTTTTTGTTAGATTTATACCCAAGTGTTTCACTTTTCTTTGGGTACTAAAGTAAGTGGTATTGTGTTTTTAATTTCAAATTCCACTGATTCATTGTTGGTATAGAAAATTTACTTCTATATATTAACCTTATATCTTATAACCTTTCTGTTACCACTTGTTAGTTCCAGGATTTTTTCTTTTTGTTAATTCTTTCAGATTTTCTGCATAGACAATCATGTCATCTGTGAACAAAGACAATCATGTCATCTGTAAATCAGTATACATTTTCTTTTGTTTTCTTGTGTTATTACATTAGCTAAGATCTCAGTGGTGAGAGGGACATCCTTGCCTTGCTCCTGATATTAGTGGAAAATTTTCTAGTTTCTTACCATTAACTATGATGTTAACTGTTTTTTTTGTAGATATTCTTTATCAAGTTGAGGGAGTTCCCCCTATTCCTAGTATACTAAGAGGTTTTTATTTTTTAAGTCATGAATGGGTACTGAATTTTGCCAAATTTTTTTTTTTGCACCTATTGACATGATCCTGTAATTTTTCTTCTTTACCCTGTTGATGTTACTTATTTTGTTAATTAATTTTTTACTGTTGAGCAAGGTTTGCATCCATTGGGTAAATCCTGCTTAGTTGTGGTGTAAAATTGTTTTTATACTTTTTTGGGTTTATTTTGCTAGTACTTTGTTGAGGAATTTTGCATCTACGCTTAAGAGATATATTGTTTTATTTTTTTTCTTATAATGTCTTTGTCTCATTAGATATTAGGGTGATATGTCCTCATAGAAGAATTAGGTAATATTTCCTTTGCTTCTATTAATATCTTCTGAAAGGGGATGTAGAAAATGAGTATAATTTCTTCCTTAAATGTATAGTGTAATTCACCAGTGTTCATATATAGACTTGGTACATTCTGTTTTGTAAGTTTACTAATTATTGATATAATTTCTTTAACAAACATAGGCCTATTCACTTTATTTCTTCTTATGTGAACTTGGGCAGATGGTATCTTTTAATGAATTGGTCCATTTCATCTATATTGTCAAATTTGTGGGCATAGACTTGTTCATTATATTCCTTTATTATCCTTTTAATGTCCATGGGATCTATGATAATGTCCCCTATTTCATTTCTGATATTAGTAATTTGTGTTTTTCCCCTTCTTTTTAGTTTGCCTGGCTACAGGTTTATCAATTTTGTTGATCTTTTTATAGAACCAGCTTTTGATATTGTGGATTTCTCTATTGATTTCCTGTTTTCAATGTGATTTCTGTTCCAGTTTTTATAATTTCTTTTCTGCTTACTTTAGATTTAATCTGCTCTTTTTTTCTAGTTTCCTAAGGTAAAAGCTTAGATAATTGATTTTAGATCTTTCTTTTTTCTAATATGTACATTCAATGCTATAAATTTCCCTATAAACATTGCTTTCACTATATCTCACAAATTTTGAAAAGTTGTATTTTCATTTTCAAGTAGTTCAAAATATTAATATTTATTAAGTTCTATTGGGTTTTCTTCTTTGGTTCTTGTTTTATTTGGAAGTGTATTGTTGGATCAATATATATTTTGGGATATTTCTCAGTTATCTTTCTGTTATTGATTTTCAACTTAATCCATTGTGTTGTAAGAGAAGATATTGCATGGTTTTTATTATCTTAATTTTTTAGGATATGTTTATGAGATGTGGTCTATCTTGGTGGATGTTTCACATGAGCTTGAGAAGAATGTATATTGTTATTGTTGGATAGAGCAGCTTATAGATGTCAATTATATTCAGGTAATTAATGGTACTATTGAGTTCTGCCATGTCTTTGCTGATCTTCTGCCTGCCAGATCTATCCATTTGTGATAGAAAGGTGCTGAAGTTTCCAAGTAAAATAGTGATTTTGTCTGCTTTCTCTTGTAGGTTGGTAAGTTTTTAATGCATATATTTTAATGCTCTGTTGTTAGGTATATACATGTTAACATTTGTTATATCTTCTTGGAGACTTGACCCCTTTATCATTTTGCCATGCTCCTTTTTATTACTGATAGCTTTCCTTGCTTTAAAGTGTTCTCTGTCCAAAATTAATACAATTAATTCTGCTTTCTTTGGATTAGTATTAAGCATGTTATATGTTTCTCCATCCCTTTACTTTTTTTTAATCTATATGTGTCTTCACATTTAAAGTGAATTTCTTGTAGACAACATATATAGTGTGTCTTGTTTTTTGATCCACTGTGATATTCTCTGTTTTTTAATTGGTGATTTTGGGCCATTGACCTTCAAAGTAATTATTATTATTGTTGGATTGATCTCTACCATATTTGTTACTTTTCTATATGTTGTCCTTGTTCTTTGTTCCTATTTTTGTCTTTTACTTATTTTCTTCTTTCTGTGGTTTTAATTGTTCATTTTATATGATTGCATTTTTCTCCTTTCTTAGTATATCAGTTATACCTTTATTTTTTTTTTTTTACTTTTTTTAGCTGGTTGCCCTAGAATTTGCAATATACATTTATAAATAATCCAAGTTCACTTTCAAATGTCACTATTCTGCTTCACAGATATGTGAGTGCCTCATAATAACAAAGTAATGCTATTTTCTCCCTCCCATTCCTTGCATCATTATTGTCATTCATTTTACTTATATATAAGCATATATGGATACACATTTTTGAATTATTGCTGTTGTTATTTTAGATTAAGAATAAGAAAAATAATTTTTAAAATTTGACTTTCACATATTCCTTCTTCAGTGATCTTTTCTTTCTGTAGATCCGTATTTCTCACCTATATTATCTTTCTTCTCTCTAAACTTTAAACATTAATTGCAGACATACTGACAATAAACACCTTCAATTTTTGTTTGAGAAAGTCTTTATTTCTTCTTCCCTTTTGCTGGATGATTTCACAGGGTAAGAAATTCTAGGTTGATTTTTTTTTTGTTTTATATTTTGTTTCTTTCCCAAACCTTTAAATATTTCATTCCACTATCTTTTTTATTAGATGGTTTCTGTGGAGAAGTTGGATGTAATTCTTATCGTTGCTCCTCTAGAAGTATCACATTTTTTATCTCTGTCTTTGAAGATTTTCCCTTATCTTTGATTTTCTATAGTTTAACAATAACATTCTTATGCGCAGCATTGTTTTTGTTGTTGCTATTTTTTGTTTGTTTATGTATTTATCCAGCTTGGTTTTCTCTGAGATTCTTGGATCTGTGGTTTAGTGTCTAATATTAAATTGTTAGACATAAATTCTCAGTCATTATTGTTTCAAATATTTTTTTCTGTTTCTTTCTCTCTTCCTTCTCCTTTTGATATTCCTTATCATTTCTGTTACAGTGTTTTTGATCTCTAGCATTTCTTTTTGTTTTCTTCTTAGGATTTTCATCTCTTTATTTACATGCTCATCTGTTCTTGCATGCTGTATACTTTATCCTTTAGAGTCCTTAGCATCCCTAAAGGCATTATTTTAAATACTCAGTCTGATAATTTCAACATCTCTGTCATATCTGGTTCTGATCCTGGCTCTGTCTCTTCAAGCTGTATTTTTTGCCTTTTGGTATGCCTTCCAATTTTTTGTTTGATAGCCAGATATAATGAGACAGGATGCACTGGGTTAAAAAAAGGCTCTGATTGGGTGCTGTGGTGTATTTCAAATAGTTCCTTTTCTCTTCCCCTTGCCAGAAGCTGAGGGAATTTTTTCTCTGCCATTTTCCTGCGAGAACATGGTCAACTCCTGGAGTTGAAACACACAAAACTGCCCCTCACCCCCATGACTGGTACCCTTGGAGATTAACTCTTAGACTCATCCATAATGAGCCTCCAGCAATTTGTCAGTCACAGTTCAGGTTTTCCTGCTTCAACACTTGTTCCCAAGTAGGTTTAGCTCCTGAATTTCTGCTCTGTTAAGTTGCGGCTCTCCTTATCTGACTGTCTCGCCAATTTTGACAGCAGCAGTTTGCCCTGTGACCACATGGCAAATATAAGAACTCTTGTTATATCTATGACAGAAACCTTATTCAATTTTTTACTTCTTGTTAGGATGAAGTAGCAGCTTCCAAGCTTTTTACATGAGAAATTGAAAACCAGAAGCCTTAATTTATTTTTAAATTTTAATATCCAACATTAAAAAAAAAAAATCCAGAATATTGGTGTAGTGTAAGTGGGGCCAGAACAGAGGCATCTTTCCATGCAAGAGTTTGTAACCATTAAGAGTTTCTGTCCACCCTACCAAGGGATCAATACCAATATGTTAACTACCATCTATGTACTAACCAACTTAGAGCAGGGCTTGTGGAAGATCTGCGATCTCAGGTTAACACTGATCAGCTATGAGGAAGAAGACAAGGAGTTTACAAAAAAATTGCAGAACGAAAAGACAGTTACCTTTTGATTATTATCAGCACACAGCAAAATAAAAAAATAGCTGCCCTTTGGGTCATAAAGAAACCATGTTTTTACAACATAAAACGGATGAGGGAAGATTTTCCTTTAAAGTTCATAGCATTGTAAATGCTGAACTCTCTTAACAGTCTGTGAAGGGTTACAAAATTTAGATCCCAAACTGTTTTCCATGAAGTCACATTGTTCTCTAACTCCACTAAATGAGGTTTTTTTCATCACTTGCTGGGACTGATTTTCAAAGTATTGAGTCGATTAGCTAGACTTCAGCTGCTTAGACTACCTATTGTAGATATTAATCCTACTTCAATTGTTAACCCTGTATGTTGCACTTGTAACACAATCAAGAACAGTAAAAATGATTAAGTAGTTTCATAAATCCTTTACCACGAAGAATTTTTTTGTGAAGGAAAATAAGATGAGAACTCAGGTTGTCTAGAAGTGGAGCTAAAAAAATTGTCACGAAAAACAGTAGGTCCAATTTTAAAAGCTTTCACCACTCAAGTGGTATTTTCATGGATGACATGAGTATTTTTTCACTAAGAAATAACTACAGAACAAAATGCTTCCAGAAGATGATGTTAAACCGACCTTTTCATTAAATAAAAATGTTGATTCATATCTCAATACTTTTTGACATTCTTGTTCTAAAAACACATAGTATCTATATTAGTCTGCTTAGGCTGAGTAAAGTGAAAAGAAGAAGAAACATATTGGTAGATCTATACAAAGAAGAAACAATATGGCATAATTCCATTTGGAGGCATAGGTTATCTATATCCTCTCAATTTTTCTCATGATAGAAGTAACAGGGTTAATAAATATGGACCTTTCAGATTGTACTTTGTTTCAATTACATGTGCTAAACCATCTGGAGCTGAGGATGAGTAAACACACACTGCTAAATCTATCCACTGATATTAACCACAAAGATTACATGGTTTAATGCAAAGGAAGTCTAGTTTCATCTATCATTACAATATTATCTTCTCCTCATACCTCCTCCTAATCAATTTAGCCATTAGGATTTGGTAATATTGGATTATACAAACCTAGAAGATTGTGCTGGGGATATGTATCCTATGAGATTAACACCCATAAAGTGAATTTACAATATAAATAATGCCCATATAATTGTGCAATGTAAGATCCATGATATAACTTAAGGAAATATTCTCAATATAGTTCAAAGATACTTTGTTTATGGCAAAAGACAGGAGATTTTCAGAGGTAATGACAAACACATCAGGCTCTCAAATGAAGAGACTTTCCAGAAATTAGCCACAGGAATATATAACTACTGATAATATTAACTGTAAAGAGTAAGGATTTTTTTTTTCTGGGATAAAAACTACCCTTTACTATATTTTTAGAAAGTACTTTCTTATTTTCACTCCAACTTTGAACTGTTCTGGCTATGTCACTGCATGGAGACAAGTTGCAGGTAATTATTCCAAGGTGAATATAGCACATTCCTGATTATTTACTGACATTACGTAATGGGTGACTTGGGCAATTTCTTTTATTATATCACTTAGAAAAGACACATTTATGGCCTTTATGAGTTGCAAATCTACAGATAGTTTTTAAAAATGGAATTTCTGGGTCAAAATTTTGATATATTTGATTTAAAATTTTGATAGCTACTACAAATGTTTTCCCAAAGGCTTCAACAAATATTTTTAGCATCAGTCTAAGAGACTGTCCATTTACCCATGTTCTTAAAAAATCTTTGATGTTATCAATAGTTAGCAATAACTAATTCTAATTTTTTTTTTCTGTATTGACTGGAAAATATTATATGCTATTGCTATGTTAATTTGTATTTCCTTAAATGGATTAAGACTGAACCTCTTTTTATGTTTATTAGCCATGACATTCGTGTTTGTGTTCCTTTTGTGAATTGTCTGTTTATATCCTTTTTCACTGTAGAAGTTGTTAGTCTTTTTCTCTTTGACTTACGAAAGACTAGATCTATCCTGCTTGGAAATGCCTTCCCTCTGCATGAGATACTTATTTTGATTGTTTTAATGGCAATTAAAGGTTTTAATGAGACATAGGCAATTTAGATTATCTTCATTTTAATTGTAATGCTAAGAGCTAGTCAAATATCACTTTCATTTTCTCAACTCTTCATGGCCCAATTATTCTCTGGCCCTTACAAACTTGTGTTTTATGTCATTTGGTGTGTGATGAGGAGGAAGTGGGATGTATTGACTCCTATTTTTGTTTTTGTTAAAAGCCAAATGAAAGGCCCACAGTGACCTTTTATTTTTACTTATTTTGGTCCCTGAGGTACTTTATCCCAAATATTTTTTAGAAGCATAAAACAGGATAAGCATGGTTTCTTATCAAAGAGGCCTTTACTAAGGGATTTGCAGACATTTAAAATTTTTTGCTCTTGAGCTAGATATTTGCCTTTTTCTGGTATGAATCATTTCAACTTCCCATGAGAAGATATAATCATTATGTGGGTTTTCTGTTTTTCAAGTCTCATCTAGAAGATTTTCTCAAGAGTCTCTTATTTCATTGTTTTTTTTTTTTGTATACTAAGCTAGTAATTTTTCATTATATGATTTACACTTCTCTCTCATCTCTTCCTGCCTCTTAACTCTGTGTTTTTTTTAACTACAAAATTTCTACTTTTATGCTTCAATACACAGAACATTTACATAACTTACCCTTTTGCCACATTAATAACAAACCACATTTACTCTCTACTAGAACCTTATACTTTTAATTGGGATTCATCATCTTGTTTTGGAACTATTTCCATCAAATTGTAGCTGTACTTAAATGAAATTCATAGAAGGACATTCTGAATATGCAGCTAGAATAGGAAATATAACTTACGCTGAAGTTGATTTTGTCCCTAATTATTCAAACAAAGTTATTTTAAGCATTCTAAAACATTGTTCAAATACAAAATAAGAGTTCCTTATTTTGAGCATATTTATATATTTTCTTTAAAAACATCGTTTTGTCTTGAGTAGGTTATATAATGCTACATAATTGTTCTTAATTTATTAGTCAAAGTTCTTGCTCCAGAGTCATCTTTCTGACACTGAGTTTCAAGTTTTTTAATGAGGTGTGGATTAGGACCAATTCCCAATTTTACAGAGAGAGTAATTTTTGGACTAAAATCCATTGTTTATTGAGCATTTACTATGGTGTAGTCAGTCACTCTACTAAATGCTTTCGTATGTAATGATACTGAATCCTTGCAGAAACCCCATTGGGTACATACTATAATTTCTTTCCTACAGATGAAGAAACTGGGGTTAAAGGCAGTAAAACTGCCTGCTCAGGTCTCATAGCTAATAAACAGTGCATCCATCTGATTTCAAATCTGGTTCTTTCAACCACTGGGCTTTCTTTATTCTTTCCCTGGCTTAGCAGAGTCATAATAGAAGTAAGTCTGCCCTGAAAGAACACCTCCTGGATTATACACTAGTTGTGATTTATGTTAAATTAGCCTCTTTTTCTGTGGAATAAAATGATATTTACTCTAGCATGATTCACATTACTTATATTTTGTTAGCTAGGACATTATTATCCATATATAAATTTATAAATTGAATTGCTTAAATTAAAAAAAAATCAGCTTTTCTTTTATTAAATCATATAATATGAAGTATATTTTAGTAAATATTACTTATGATATATAATATATGTCATATATAAGTACATATACATAAAAAGTATAAATATTAGTCTTTTTATATGTCAAACATACCTATTAATTATATTTTAACAAAGAGTCTACTGTTTCACTCTGTATGTTCTATTTTAACAGCACTAAGATGAAAAAATTTAAAAACTAGGTTTTTACAAAATTATGTATTTTTTTATATTGAAGAAACCTGTCATTTTCTCTGTTTCTTGTGGAGATTTTTTTTTTTTTTTTTTTTTAACTTTTAAATGATTCACCATGAGGCATAGGTTCTCTATTCCAGAGTGGAGCAAAGGATTATTTTTTGACAATTGAACACCTTAGGAAGTAGCAGGGGTTTAGAACCAAAAAATAAATCACCAACCTCCAGAGCAAGAAGACAATACTGCCTTGTTGCTAATACTGAGCCCGTTCATAGAGCAGGTTCATTCTTTTTCAAATATCAGTAATAAATGATCCATGGTAAAAGAAAAAAGATAGAGATCAAGGCAGAAAAAATACTTTTTGGAAAAATGAAATAATGAGCAATTTTCTCACTGGGATATGGGTTTTTGTGTTGAAAAGATTTTTTATGTCCTCTAATGTAGCCTTCTCTTGGTTCAGAGATTTATATTCTGTATAATTAATTTACACATACTCTGTAATAATATATTGGCTACATAATTGAAACATAAACTGTTTTGGTGATTTATTTTAGAGTTTTGTTTTTTATTTATTTACATTTTCTGCTTTTGTCCCTTTCTAGGGGTAGATTTTATGCTTTAAAATTCATTTCTAAGGAGTATGTGGTCACTTACACAATAATTTCTACCCTTTATATCCTCAGCCAATTCTTCCTGTTAATGACAAATAAATCACAAAATTTATTCATTGGATACAATGATTGTTTCACTTCCTGTGATAAAAAAGTAAAACAAAAAACATACCTTCCATTGAAGTAATGCAGAGCATTTTGGTGGTCTTTGGCTTCCTATATCACTGTTCCATTATAAAACCTTTGTGGTAAGTAGGCACACAAGGAAATTTTAACTTCTTTTACCAATTGAATGGTGTGACATGAAATGATACAACATTTCATTTAGTTCAATTCTTTAAGAAACCGAATTATGTTGGGGGCTTCTGAGATCTTAATCTGTATTCTTAATGATATGTTTTCTCAACCTTTTAGGTTTTACAGTATGCATTTTTTTATTTAATCAATTTTACTGTGATATAATTTACATATACTAGGTTGTATCCACTAAAGTGAACCATATGATGACTTTTGACAGTTGTATATACTTGTAAAATCACCTCCTCAGTCAAGACATAGAATGTTACCGTCACCCTCAAAACATTCCTCAAGTCCATTGCATCTGTCTCTCCCTCTGCTCCTGGGCCAGACACTTATTTGCTTTCTGTCACCGTAGATTATGTTGTCTTTTATAGAATTATAATTATAGTTATATGTACTCTATGTACTCTTTTGTGTTTGAGTTGTTTCACTTAGCATTATTATTTTAAGATTCATCCATGCTGTGTGAATCCATGCACATATAAATAATCTGGGTTATTTTTGTATCACTGAGTAATATTCCATTCTATGGATGCACCACATTTTGTTTATCTTTCTACCTATTGATGGACATTTGGATAGTTTACAATTTGTGGTATATTGATAATAAATGTTATTAATATAAACATTCCTGAACAAGAGGACATATTTTTGTTTCTCTGAGATAAATACCAAGAGTAGAATGTCTGGGTATAAGGAAGGTATATGTCTAGCTTTTTAAGAAATTGCCAAATACGTTTTCCAAAGCAATCATACCATTTTTAATTCCTATCAGCAGTGGGGTATATTAAGATGTAATATGAAACAGCAGATCCATTTACTCCATATCCTTATCAACTCTTGTTATTACCAGTCTTTTTAATTTTAATAATTCTAATAAATATGTGATGTGTAGGCTATGCTTACCTGGTCAGTAAACACTAATGCTTAGGGATGTGCATGTGTGTGTGTTTGTACATGTTTATATGTGTGTACTTGAAAAGGGGGACATAGACAAAACTGCTAAATTTGAAATTCATTTTTATTTAATTATTCATCATGTTCTTACTGGACAATTGCTTATTTTTTTACGGGTGGGAAACTGTTCAACCTAGGTTGCTTTTTCTTATTGAATCTAAGAATTCTTTATATATTCTGATACAAGTCTTTTGTTAGACATCATTTTGGAGAAATATTTTCCCCATCTAGTAGCTTGAATTGTCATTTTCTTAGCAATATCTTTCAGAGAGAAGTTTCTGATATCGATGAAGTCAAATTTATTAAATTTTTTATGATTTGTATTTTTCTGTATCCCATTAAGAAAATGCTACTTGAAGTTGCAAAGATTTTTTTTCATGTTTTATTTAGCAATATCATAATTTTAGGTATTGCATTTAGGTTTCTGATGCTTTTGATGTGATTTTATTTTTGGATGAGATAAGGATTGATGTATATTTTTTTTTAACATAGACATCCAGTGTTCTAACCCAATACGATTTATCAAAAAACTTTTTTCCATATTAAATTGACTTGACAATGTAATGCAATGTTTTTAAATTTTATTTTTTCAAATATTTTCTATAAATAGATAAAAATACATTGATTTTTGTTTATTAGATTTGTATCTTGCACCCTTATTAAATTTACTTACTGTTAGGCAGGGACCAAATTTGCTGGTGACAGATACAGGCCAGGAGGGTGGTTCCTAGGGCAGAGAAGCCAGGGACCAGTCAGGGGAAGGGACTGAAGGAAAATGCAGAACACCTGACAATCACGTATAACGGTCATTTGCTAACATCTCACACCTGCTGTAAGAACTCCTGCACCCCCCGCCAGACCAGGCCAATAAAAGGAAACCACTTGGGAGTCCTTAACATCTTTCTCCACTCTTGGAGACTGACCCGTTCCTGTCCCTGGAACGTATTTTCATTTTGTGTGGGTCCCTTCTTTTCTGCAATAAAAGCTGTTTGTATGGAATTTCTTCCTGTTACTATCACTCTATGGCATCAGCCTGCCTGTGATTCTTTCAAGCAAGGAGCCAAAGAACCAACACAATAGTCTGCCAAGAGGCTGGACCTGACACTTAGTAGTTCTCGTAATAGCTTTATTGATTTCTTAGGATTTAATATTCAATAATTATACCATTTAAAAATATAGACCATTTTGATTATTCCTCTCTAATCTGTGTGACTTTTATTCTTTTGCTTGCCTTTTTGTTTTGGTTTGGTTCTTCAGTACAGTATTGAATAGAAATGGTGAATGCAGGTATCTTGCGTGCTTTTTCTTTTTCTTTTCTTTTTTTTATTTCAGCTTATTATGGGGGTACAAAAGTTCAGGTTGTATATATTGCTCATGCCCCCCCCAACCCCCGAGTCTGAGCTTCAAGCGTGTCCATTCCCCAGGCAGTGAGCATCGCACTCGTCATGTAGGTATATACCCATCCCCTCCCCCCACCCCTCACGTCTGTCTGATACCCAGTGGTGTTATTCCCAAATGTGCACTTAGGTGATGATCAGGGAAACCAATTTGCTGGTGAGCACATGTGGTGCTTGTTTTTCCATTCTTGGGATACTTCACTTAATAGAATGGGTTCCAACTCTCTCCAGGAGAACAAAAGAGATGCCATATCGCCCTTATTTCTTATAGATGAGTAATACTCCATGGTATAGATGCTTTTTCTTTGAAAAAAGTGTTCAATATTTTGCCATTAAATAAAATGTCAGCTGTAGGGTTTTCATCCAAGCCTTTATCAAGTTAAGGAATTGCTGAGATTTTATTTTTTAATAATGGATGGCTGCTGAATATTGCTAAATGTATTTCTCTTCACTTATGAAAATGATCATAAAGTTTTATGGTTATTCTTTATTTTTCTGTTGTTGACAATGACAATTATATTTATTGAGATTCAGATGTTAAACCAGGCTTGCATTATAATGAAGGCCCTAATTGGTTATGATACATTAACATTTTAAAATATTGTTGGATTTTATTTATTAATGTTTTGCTAAGTATTACTTTATGTTCAAGAACTGTATTTTAAAATTTTTTTGTGATATCTTTGTCTGATTTTGGTATCAGATTATGCTGAATTAATTACAAAACATTGAAAATATTCTCTTGCCAACTCTTTTCTGGAAAAATATGTGTAAGTTTTACATTGTTTCTTTTTTGAATATGTGATTAAATTCACCAGTGAAAAAATTAGGGCCTACAGTTTTCTTGATGAGAAGGATATTGTAAATGAATACACTTTCTCTATTAGATATAAGATTATATTATTTTCTACTTTATTTTGTTTCAATTTTGTAAATGTCTATTTTTCAAAGAATTTTTCTATATCATCTAAGTTTTTAAATTTGTTGGCATAAAGTTTCTCTTAATAATCTAGTATCTTTTTTATTTTTTATTGTAATAAAATGCATGTGATGTAAAATATATAATTTTAACCATATATAATCGCACAATTCTATGGTATTAAGTGTGTTCATATTATTGTGAAATCATCACAACTGTCATTCACAGAACTTTTTCATCTTGAAGAAGTGAAATTCTATACCCATGAAACATTAACTCTTCATTTCTCATTCCTCCAGCCTTTGACAACCACCATTCCACTTTCCGTATCTATTTTTGCTACTCTAAGTGTCATATATAGGTCGATTCATACAGTGATTGACTTTTGGGACAGGATTATTTAACTTAGCATAATTTCCTCAAAATTCATCCATGTTGTAGTATGTGTCACAATTTCCTTTCTTTTTAAGGCTGAATAAATCTGTTGTAAGTATATACAACATTTTGCTTATACATGTGTCTTTTGATTGGCACTTGGGTTGCTTCCATGTTTTAGCTATTGTGACTAATGCTGCTTTGAACATGAGTGTACACATACCTATTTGAGACCCTGCTTTCAATGCTTCTGAGAATATGCCTGGAAGTGGATTTGCTGGATCACATGATAATTTTTTTCATTAACCACCATATTGTTTTTCACAATAGCTCTACCATTTTACATTCTCACTAAAAGTGTACAGTGTTCCAATTTCTATATATTTTTATCAACACTTGTTATTTTCTGTTATTTTTGATAGTAGCCATTCTAACGGATGTGAGGAGGTATTTCATTATAGTTTTTATTTGGATTTTCATAATGTTTAGTCTTGTTGAGCAGCTTTTCATCTGCTTGTTGATCATTCAGAAAAATGTCTATTCAAGTCCTTTGTCCATTTTTGAATTGGGTTCTTTGTTTTTTTGTTGTTGAGTTTTTAGGAGTTCTCCATATATTCTAGATATTAATCCCTTATTGGATATATATTTCACAAAGTCCAATTTGTCTATTTTTCATTTTGTTGGCTATGCCTCTTGTGTCATATCTAAGAAAACATTGCCACGTTTGATATTGTAAAGATTTTTACCCTATGTTTTCTTCTAAGAGTGTTATAATTTTAGATCTTACACTAAGGTCATGGACTCATTTTGAGTTAGTTTTATATGTGGTGTTATGTAAGAGTTGAACTTCATTCTTTTTCATGTAGATGTCTAGTTTTCTTAACTTTCTTTGTTGAAAAGACTATGTTTTCCCCATTGAGTGGTCTTGGCATCCTTGTTGAAACCATTTGACCATATCTTTGAAGGTTTATTTCTGAACTCTCTATTCTATTGGTCTATATGTCTGTCTTTATGCCAGTGCCAGAAATTTTATTAGTGTAGCTTTGTAGTCAGTTTTGAAATCATATAGTTGGAGACCTCCAACTTTTTCTCCTCTTTCAGCATTGTTTTGGCTATTCAGGGTCCCTGGAGATTCTATATAAATTTTAGGATGGATTTTTCTAATCCTGCAAAAAATGCCCTTGGGATTTTGATAGAAATTGTATTAAACCTGCAGATTGCTTTGGGTTTTATTGATATATGAACAATATTAACTGTTCCAACCCATGAACATGGGATGCCTTTCCATTTATTTAATATCTTTTATAGTTTCAGCAATGTTTTGTGGTTTCATTATAGTCTTTTTACCTCCTTGGTTAAGTTAATTCTTAAGCATTTTAATTTTTCTAATGGTATTGTAAATGAAATAGTTTATTTAATTTCCTTTTTGGATCGTTAATTTTTAGTATATAGAAATATAACTGATTTTTGCATCTTGGCTTTGTATCCTGGTTCTTTGCTAAATTCATTTACTAATCATAACAGATTTTATTTTTGTGTGTGGACTCTTTAGGGTTTTCTACATGCAAAATTATGTTATCTACAGAGATAATTTTACTTCTTTCCAATTTGGTTGCCTTTTATTTATTTTTCTTGCTTAATTTCTCTGACTAAGACTTAAAACTATGTTGGAGAGAAGCAGGGAAGTGGACATTCTTGCATAGTTTCTGATCTTAGAGGAAAATCTTTTAGGCTTTCTTATTTAGTATATTTATTTAGTATAATATTTGCTATGGATTTTCACATATGGATTAAAGGAGTTTCCTTCTATTCCTTGTTTGTTAAATGTTTTTATCATGAAAGGATGTTGAATATTGTGAAATGCTTTTTCTTTATCAGTTAGGACAAGCATGTGGTTTTATCCCTTGTTCTGTTAATTTTGTATATCATATTGATCAATATGTGTATGATGAACCATTCTTACATTCCAGAAATAAATCCCACTTGGTCATAGTGTATAATCCTTTTAATATACTATAAAATTTCATTTTTTAGTATTTTCTTGAGGATTATTACATCAATATTTACAAGGTTCTATAATTTCTGTAATGTAATTTTTTTTTTCTTGGACCATCTTTGTGTGGCTTTGGTAGCAGGGTAATGCTGATCTCATGGAATGAGCTAGGGAGCCTTCCCCCCTCATCAATTTTTTGGAAAAGTTTTGGAACAATTGTCATTAGTTCTGCATTAAATGCTTTTAGAAGTCATAAGTGAAACCATCTACTTAGTGGCTTTTTGAGGGAGGGATAGATACTTGATTACTGATTTCAGCTCCTTACTCCTTATAGGTTTTATATTTTTTATTTCTTCATGGTTTAATCTTGGGAGGTTTTGTGTTTCTGATAATTTTGTTATTAATATTTCTTCTAGGTTATCCAATTTGTTGGTGCACAATTGCTCATAGTACTCATAATCTTTATTATATCTATAGAACAGGTCTCCATTTTCTTTTCTGATTTTAGTAATTTGATTCTTCTCCCTTTTTCCCCTTAGTCCATTTAACTAAAAGTTTGTCAATTTTGTTCATCTTTTTGAATAACTACCTTTTGGTATTGTTGATTTTCCCTATTATTTTTCTATTCTCTATTCATTTTTGTTTACTCCAATCATTATTACTTTCCTCCTTTTGGTAACTGTGGGTTAAGGTTTTTCTTCTTTTTCTAGTTCCTTAAATTTTAAAGTTAGGTTATTGATTTGAGATCTTTCTTATTTTGCAATGTAAGAATTTAGAGCTATAAATATGTCCCTTAGCACTGCTTTCACAGAGTCCCGTAAGTTTCAATATGTTGTGATTTTGTTTTTGATTATTTACCCTTTCATCTCCATTCTGCTACTAAGCTGATATAGTGAATTATTTTATTTTTTATGTTTTTTAATTCTAAAATTTATTTTTGAGTATTTTGTATAATTCCATAATTTTCTGCTCATATTTCTTATCTTGTTATCCATTATAGGTAAATTTTATTTAAACTTAGATCACTTCATACTTTCTAATTTAAAGATCTTGTCTAAAAATTCCAATGTCTGCTTCACTTATATATTGTCATTTGTTGATTGTCTTTTTCTTTGAGAATGGATCATATTTTCTCTCTTCATATGTCAAGTAATTTTGGATTGCCTTCTGACATTTTTATTGTTATATTGTTCACACTCTGGATTTATGTTATAGACCTCAGAAATGGATTTAGGTTTTGGTTTTGGTGTGCATTGGACTTGATTAAAATCAAACCATCCAGTCTATGGTGAGTTGTCACTCAGATCTCTCTTCAAACTACTTCCATTTTGCTCTGCATAGATGTGGTTGAGCTATCAATCAGTAATGTGAGCAGAAGTTGCACACATACATAGCTTGTGGTTTCCATTTTCTGTCTCTCTCCTTTACAGGATTTCTCCTCATTTTCCTGCTGCCATGTTTGCCCAAGGATTCCTCCTTTGGTTTTTTTCAACCAGATAGAAATAAAACATTCTCCTTTAACTTTAGCTGTCCAATGCTATCAATGTTTGCTGATTCTCTAAGAACAAAGCAACAAATAGAACACTTCATCTTTTTTTTTTTTTTTTTTTTTTTTTGAGGCAGAGTCTCACTCTGTTGCCCGGGCTAGAGTGCCATGGCGTCAGCGTGGCTCACAGCAACATCAAACTCCTGGGCTCAAGCTATCCTCCTGCCTCAGCCTCCCGAGTAGCTGGGACAACAAGCATGCACCACCATGCCTGGCTAATTTTTTCTATATATATTTTTAGTTGTCCAGCTAATTTCTTTCTATTTTTTTAGTAGAGACAGGTCTCGCTCTTTCTCAGGCTGGTCTTGAACTCCTGAGCTAAACTTAAACTGATCGGCCTTCGCCTCCCAGAGTACTAAGATTAGCACTCTGGCGTGAGCCACCGCGCCAGGCCAGAACACTTCATCTTTACAGGTCATTTCCTCAAAGTTTCAAACTTCCATTACAATCTGCCTGCTTTGTTTTCCTTCCAGAATCTTCGGATTATATTTTCCAGAGCTAATAGTTTTATCTTTAGGAGGGCCAGTTTGTCAAATGCTTATTCTTCCATAAGCCAAATACCTATGAATGTTATGATTTTGGAAGAATTAAAAGAAGTCAATAATAATAATTCTGATAATAATTATACCAATAATGTCATATAGAAAATTTTCAGAAAGCCTAGAAAGACACCTACACTTTTCGCTTGGTCATCTTTCTCTTTTGTCATTGTTTGAGTAGCTTGGATTTCTGCTGTGATTGTTTTCTTTTTCATACTTGGGAATGATTTTCTTGTTTTTTTCAATCAACATATCATCTTTATTTTATCCTGGCCTCATATGTATAACAAGTATACTTCTTTCCACACTGCACTGCTTCAATCAGTGTTTTCACAGTTGATTTCTTAATATCAAACTTTTACAAAAATAAATAAATATAAAGCTGATTAAAATGTGATGGCTTATTTTTAATGAAGGTATAGAAGCCCTATGCTAATGTTTTAATGAAAATGGCCTTCCTTTAATTCCTACACTATCTTTCTGAATTCCCTAAATTGCTTTTTCAAAAGTATTGGTTTTGAGGCAGAGTCTTCTGTTATATTGCAACTCCCCTCCTCATCAGCTGTGCAATATATTGCAAATTATTTAATTTTTAAAACATTTAACTTTATTTATTAAACGTAATAGTAAAAAGTACTTTATTAGTTTGGTTGAAAACTTAAATGAGAAAATGTGGTAATTCTGGCATGGTACTAGGTGTACTTCAAGTACTCAGTAATTATTAATAGCTATCTTCCCCAAAGTACCAGATCTTAAAAATATATCATTGTGTTATAACAGAGTTTTTTTAAACTGAATATCATAATTTTGCTTTAACAATAAATAATAGAAGTGAAAATGACATAAAAATAAAGTGATCGTCAAAATCTGATTACTTTGTGGAATCATTTTAAATTATAGATAAAATATATATTGTGCATATAGGTATCTCTTTTGCTGAAAAGGTATAATGCATATTTTATTACAGTGATTCTTTAACAAAGTTTCATTATCTTAGTAAGAACCATATTAATTTAACTGCATACTTAATTGCTGTAGAAAAAAATGATCTGAATGCTAATGTTCAGATTTATCTGTTTTGATGACGAGTACCTTCAGCAGTTGGATACAGAATTTCCACAGATAGCTATTTAAATCTCATAAAGGATAAAAACACTTTGTCATTATGTTTAATGAAGGTCAATTCTCTCAGTGATATTGGGGAAATTTTCTTATATTTGCAAATTATGTTAACATTAAGGATTATTTTGAGAATAAGTTTATAGATAAAATTTTATTATGGCTTTTATTGTTTCTACTTATACATACATTCTAGAAACAAAATTAATGGCCCAAATAAGTTTCTATGTGATCTGCCATGCAAAACGAAACTAAATGCCAGAGTTAAGCATTCTAAATTAAATAAAACTTTCAAAAGAAGAAATATACTGTACTGATAGAAACAGATTTCTTAACTAAGTCTGTGTCAATAAAATACAAAATTGCTCACATGAAAGAGTATGTTTTCTTGTGACATTTATTTGAGTTAGGTTTTTAAAAAAGTTTGAAACATAAGTGAATGAGGTAGAGGGCAATAAAATGAGATGCTCTGGGAAAACCTTGAATGGTTTACTGCTTTGTATTAATATATTGATACTGGTGAGTAATCTGCAGTCTAATATAAACTATCTTTTCTGTAATTATCCTGTGGACAGTCAAAGCATATATCCATAATTTTTCATTATAGACGTTTGAAAACATTTTGTTTGGAAAACTACCAGAACATCAAACATTGTAGGAAAATGTAGTGTTTATTTCAGGGAATATACAATGAATGGATAGCCTTGGTAGGATATATCTGTAACAGTGTTGGACTGACACTCAGAGAATCTAGGTTTCAGCACTGGCTTTTTTATAAACTACTGGTCTAATTTTCAGCATGTGATTTAGCCTTTCTCAGCCTGGTGGTTATGAATTATGTCAACTTAGCTGAGATGGAACTATAGTTCCCAGAATTTTCTGCTATCCATGATTCCATATTAAGTCATAATGAAAATTTGCTCAAGATTTGGAAGGGAGAGGGGAAGCAGCAGCCTCTATGTTCTGAAGGTCAGTGTTTGGTGACATGCACTGTGGCAGCTGCTGCGTATTGCCTGTGATCTGCTGGCTCCCCCTGTTGTTGTGGGACGTTCCCAGACCCACAGCACCCCCAACTCTTCTAAGATCACCTCTTTCAGTTTCTCCAATTCCTGAGCCAGGAAAATGCGTTACTCTAGGTTAGGGTGTCAGCTTCTCCTACAAGTCACCTGCATCATCAAGGTTGAAGACGGTGAAAGAGAGATGCAAGTTTCACTTTGTCCTCATTGGTTCCGGTTTGTCCTTGTTCTCTTTCATTTCATGAGTGGCTATTCTTAGCTACTAGCCCGGTTGGCCTTTAGCGACTTTAGGACTCTCATCAGCTACTACGAAGATCATAGACTTACATAGACTACTCCATCAGTTATGGATGGTCAAGATCAAATGTCTATAAGTCCCTTATTCTCTATCTTTTATTGAGACCCTACTGTTCTAATAAAACCTAGGTTCCAGGTTAATTACTAGACTAGATTGGAATGTCTCAGAGTGTGTTAGCTAGACAAGATATTGCTTGAAGAAAGAGTTCTATGGCCAAATTCCTTTGAGAAATACTGTATTCCTTTGACATCCTGTGGTGCTATCCATTGGTAGAACCCAACCAGTAGTTATAGGACCAGGCAGTATGTTGATGCATTGTATGCAGTTAAGCCTCCTGTGGCACAAAGGAAGGTGGACGTGGATCTCAAGGGACAAATGCAGGATATCCACCACAGACATGGAATCCCTTTTAAATAAACACACTTTAGATTATCTCCTTTAGCAGTAAAATGCAATGACTATTTTACTGTGATATAATAACAAATATATATTTGGTCTCTGTCTCTAGTGCCTGGCATAGATCTTATAAAATCCCTGTAACTTCTTGAATGATAGGGTTGATAGAAGCATCTTTTGTTATAATATTGGTCTTACTCCCTGGTTTCTGGCACAGAGCTTCTAAAACCCTTGGAATTTCATGAGTGATAAGGTGAGAGGAACATATTATTTATTGTAAGCCCTCTTCAATCATACCTGGCTTAATGTTAAGGAGGTGACTGTTGGAGGATGAGGGCTAGTTACCAGAACAACTAACTATGTGATTAGAGATTTGGCATATTCAGTCCCATGCCTGACCTCTAGGGAGAGAAAGAGATCTGAAGATTGACTTAATCTCCAATAGCCAATGATTTTATCAATCATGCTTACTTGAGCCTCTATGAAAACTCTACATAACAGGGTTTGGGGAGCTACTTGGTTGGTGAACACATGGAGGTGTTGGGAAGGTGGTGTGCCCAGATTGGGCATGAAAACTCCATGCATCTCTCATTTCCATATCATGTGCTATGAATTTCTTTCATTTGGCTATTCCTGAGTTGTATCTTTTATAATGAACCTATCATAGTAAGTAAAGCACTTTCTTGAGTTCTGTGAGCTATCTAGAAAATTATTAAGACTGAAGAGAGGGTTGTGGGAACCCCTGATTTATAGCGAATTGGTCAGAAGTATAGATCATAATTTGGGACTGGAAACTGATGTTTGATGTGGGGGGCATTGCAGAAATACGTCCTTAACTTGTGGGCTCTGATCTAACTCTGATTATTTAGTGTCAGAATTGCCTAATATGAAGGAGAAAAACCCACAGATTTGGTTTTAGAAGTGTGGTGTGAATGTGGAAGAAACAGTTTTTTTTCTTTGTATTTACATATTACATTATTAATAATAATTATACTATTGGGAGTCAGTGTCATAAAATTTTTAAAAGACCTTTAAAAAGTTGCAAAAGTAATGTGCTGCAGTTATTTTAACCAATATGAATAAGAAATGAAAATCATCATAATCCCATCATGACCTAAATCTAACTAGTCATTGCATGAATTTTCTCCAGGTAGCCTTGGACTGACCCCGTTCTTCTGCTGTGTTCTCACTTATAGCTCTCAAGAATAGCTGTGGAATGTGCTGGGAATGCAACCTCCTGAGATAAGAGAGAGTTGGCTGGAACAGCCTGTGATCTACTTCTGTCCCTTCCAGAAACAGGATGGCCTTCGACACTTTATCCCCAGACCCCCATTTTCCTAGGTTATAATGCCCAGGGTGAACTGCTTTCTAGGGTATTTAAGCTGTGGTGCAAGTGAAGTCACAGCACATAAAATTCCATTTGTCTCAGGCAGCTTTCTTTCCTGAGCCTTGGGTGACCAGCTCATCCTGAGTTCTAGGTTTCTGTTGTCCCTTGCTGCCTATCTGTAGGTAATACACCTGCTTTGTGTAACGTGGGTGTGTGGTGCTCTGCCTCACTGGACCTAGACAAGTTGGTAACCAGTGCACAGTGAACCTATTATACTTTAAAGTCATAACATATTGGTGTGTATTTTTCCTTTCTTTGTGTTGTGTGTATGCAATTGCTTTTGCAAAGTATCAGTTTATGGTTTTCTTTTTCAACTTAATAGAATATTATGCATAATTTAGTCATGTGATTATTATTGTACAACACTGCATTTAATGACTGAATAGTAATATATTTGAGAATATATCAGAATTTATGTTTAGAAAACTTTATGTTGCATATTATTTCTTTTCCATCTTTTATTTTTATAAAGAGCAGGTCTATATGCATCCTTATAAAAAGGGGCAAAATTAAAGCTTTTAAACAACTAATCTGCATAAACCAGGCAAAACACATGACTGACTAATAAGAACAGGTGATGCTTTTCCATGAGTGGTGTGACCATATTGGCACATCCTAACTGAATGTACCATCAACTTCTGCTACTTGCTTCCATAGGTTTGAGGAAAAATGTTAAGCCAAAATGTGTTGTATTTTAATGGCTTTTTATACATATTCCAAAACTCTTTTTCATAAATATTATTAGGGTACTTGCCAAGGGCAATATGTAATATTTTATTCTTTTATATGTTTTGTCATTCTGCTTAGAAAAAATGGGTTTCTTGTTTTTTAATTTGCTTTTATTTTATCATTAGTGATTGTGAACGTTATGTTTATAAACATTACATTATTGGAGAATTGCTGAAGTTCTTGGTTCACTTTTTTTTGAAAATGTTAATTTTTTCTAATTTTAAAATAATTCTTCATGTATTAAGAACAGTATATTTTATGCTGAGGTTGAATATTTTCCTTAATATGTAGTTTTGTTTCTGATGCTTCTGAGGTTAAAAATTAGTTCTTTTTTATGTTATCAATTATGTTTTTTCTCTTTAGATTATATAAATACTTGTTATTTTTCCTCTAGTACTTTTGTGCTTTTTTCCTCCACTTCAAAAAAAACTATTTTATTGAGTAAGAACACCCAACATGAGATCTACCCTCTGAACAAATTTCTAAGTGTACATTATTGTTATTATACATTGTTGGGTACAATGTTATATAGCAGATCTTTAGAGCTTATTCATATTGCTTAACTGAAATTTTATGCCCACTGATTAGTAACTCCCCATTTCTCCCTACCCCCAACCCCTGGAGAACTTCATTCCATTCTTTGATTCTATGAATCTGAGTATTCTGGATAGCTTGTGTAAGTGGAATCATACAGTATTTGTCCTGTTACTGGCTTGTTTTACTTAGCATAATGTCTTCAAGGTCCATCCATATTGTCATGCGTTGCAGAAATTCCTTCTTTCTAAAGGCTGAAAAATATTTTATTATATGTACATACCACATTTTCTTTACCCATTCATCTTTCAGCGGACATTTAGGTTGTTTCCATATCTTGACTATTGTAAATAGTGGTGCAGTGAGCATGGCAGTGAAAGTACTCCTTTGGGATCCTGATCTTTGGGGCCACCTTCCTCTACCCCCAATTTTAAATCTATAGTTTATGTATAATTGATTTGTATATAAATTAAAGGCTTAAACTAATTCTTCTCAGAAAAGTTAGCTAGTTGTATAAACATGAATAACTTTAATACTAACTTTAATACTCTAACCTATACCTGCAAAGTTTCCTTTATTTTACAAATTAATTTTATGTATACTTGAATCTGTTTCTATAGTTTCTATTCTCATATAATGTAGTTTTATAATGTATTTTTATAACAGATAAATTGAGCCCCTTTAGTTATGCATAATTTTCAAAATTTATTTTTCAAGATAGTACTTGAAAACTTTCAAAATATTAAAAAAATATCAGGTCACATCTTGGTTTTACCTCTCATTTGTTTTGTAGCTGTGGTGGCCAGTATGGTGTGTGCTTCAACCAAATCCTAACAGTGCAGGTAGAGAGCACTTTGTTTCATGACTGGAAGCCTATCCGCTCCTACTAAGGTTTCCCTATCGATGGTGCTATGGCCAGTATGCAACCCGAGAGTGGAGAGAACTAACTGCCCATGGGACAAAGTGTTGACCAAGAAGAAACGGGAAATATTGGATACATACTATTTTTCTTCTTCCCCTAATGAACACTCCCAAAATTTAGTTTACATGATATTTTAGGGTGATGATCCCACAAAAGGGGTCAGTCATAGGGTTCTCCAATTAAATAATACACCCCTCCCTCATCCACTATCTCACTCCTTTTAGTTCTCACTTTGGTTTCTTGGGATTGGATTCTCTAATAAAGCAAAAACTCAATAGTCACATGCCTCAGATTCTACTCAAGCTAAGCCAGCATTAAAAAAAATAAATTTGTTTTAGGATTATTGTTAAATATTTTTCTAAATTTTATGTTATATTGCTCAATATTTTATAGATATTACTTCATGTCATAATTATAAATTGATGACATCATTTTATAAATTATAAAATGATAAAAATAATCATAAAAATATTGTTATTTATTCCATTTTTTATTAGAAAAAAGGACTCCATCTCATGAATTATTGAGCTTGGCTACTACCACCCAGGTCTTAATATGTTAATAAACTACCAGAGTGAAACAAGTAAATTGCCAAAAAAAAAAAAAAAAAAGGGACTATGCTTTTCAGGTGACTGAGATACATAGAATAATTGAGCTATTTTACAATCCAAGCAGCAGCAGGCCTGTTCAAGAAATGGACCATGAAATATCAAACCCTCCAGGTTACTGTCTTAGTTTCTGTACATCAAAATTTCAATTTCAGGCCTACTTTCTCTTTATAAAACAATCAGTGGTTGAGAATTTCTTTAATCTTGCTTTCTGATTTTCTTTATCATGAACGAAGTACAATAAGGATTATGGTTATAAATATACCACACACATTATAAATATGCACACACAATGTGTATATTTCCATACAATGAAAATTTACTACATAATATGATCAGTATAACTTATGTTCATTTGTATCAAAATATATAGTTTCTTGAGGAAAATGAGTGGGAAAAATTATGCATTCAAAATATTTGCTGGCAGAACACTTCATGCCAGGCTTTGGTAGAGAAACCATTTTTCTTCCTTTATTTAGGACAAGCCCTATTTTATGCCTATTCCTTTTGCATAATTATCTATAGCTCCCTCTTATACTGTCAGTTCTCCTAGTTTGGACAAGCTATATGATCAAACTAGATAATGGCCCATGTACTGGGAAACAACTAAATGCATAAATAAGAAGCATATCTGGTAGTCACAGGTGCTAAGTTGTATATGGGTTAAACACATTAGATTGACGGGTTTTGTCCAATTCAGACTTCAACGTGGAAATGACATGTATAGTCGACACCTGTAGCTAGTCACATGACGATCAGGAGAAAAAGTTCAAGGAAGAAGGAAAGCTAGTTGAAATACTCTAAGGTGGTGGGAACAAATTGTCATATTTAGAGAAAAGAAAGAAGACCCATCTGGCTGCAGAGGGCAGTGAGGAAATGGAGTGGAGTTTAAATAGTTCACAAACGTAGTCAGGGGACAGATCACCAGCGCTGTGTAAGCCAATGTAAAGAACATTGATCTTATTCTACGTGTGATGGGGATCTATCGGAAAATTAAGTAGGACAGTGATATAATCTAATTTATGTTTCAAAAAAGCATTCTAATTGCTCAATGTAGATTGGATTATGGGGGGAAAAGAGAGAGGTTGGAAGTAAGAGATAATGAGGATTTGAGCTAGAGTGCATACACTGGTTTGGAAAAAGTGTGTTCAAGATGTCTTTGGTAGGAATTCTTGCCACAGATTAGATAATTAATCGATGGGAGGGTTGTGAGAGAAAGAAAATATATAGCTTATAGATTTTTGGGTTGAAGAATTTGGTGCGCAGATGAACCATTTATTGACAAGAGGAACACAGGTAGAGAAACAGACTAGGGCACAGGGGAATAAAATATTCTGTTTCTGTGCTATTAAATTCATAATATCTATTTAAGATCAATTTAAGACGCAAAATAGGTAATTGAATATTCCAGTGTACAGTGTTGTTGAAGTGAAAGAGCTAGAAGTAAAGATTTATGAGTTATTGACATGTAGATGATATTTAAAGCCATAGGGATGAATGAGATTTTTTAAGAAAAACATGTGGCTATCAGTGAATTGAATCTACCTCCTATGTTCTTTTTCCTGTCTCCTCCAGATTTTTGGTAGTGGAGTCATTTGTATATTGTCAGAGCATCTAATATTTTCATTCTATTCATTCTATTTATTGTTGCCTGTCTTTTCATCTTAAATCTGTAATAAAATGTACAACATTGTCAGTTTTCCTAGATGTTTCTTGCTTGGCTAGAGTTCATCTTCTAGTGGTTCCCTTCCTCAAGATGGTGACATATAAACAATATTCTCTGAGTTCTTGCATATTTAAATCTATGTTTGTAAACTTTACATCTTACAGGTTTTTCTCATTCTGTTTTGCATATAAATGTTACTGTGGATAAGTCTGTCTCCTAAAGATTTTCTTTTCTTTATCCTTTTGCCTGGCTCCTTATAGGACTTTTTCATCTTGAAATTTTAATAATTGTGATATGTGTTGATTATCACTCAATTTCTTCTGGTACATACTATAATACATAGCTTGACGCTTTACTATTTTTAATAAAATCTTCCTTTAAATATATTTTTCAATTTTGTTCTGTTTTATTATTTTTATATTCCTCTCTGGTGGCTCTAATTTTGTACATTGGCAATCTGTTTTCATTTTCTGTTTCTTTTATTTTCTAATAATGCCTTTAGTCTATTATTATTTTAATTGTTTTCTTATTTGTCTATTCTAAGATTTTCAGTGTGCTTTAAACTATGTGCATTCTCTTGTTTGTCCTTTCTAATTTAAGTTTTATTTCTATAATATATTTTTCTTGTATTTCTTCTCTGAGTTTTCTAGTTCCCATTTTACCTTCTCCTTTTGTCTGGCCCTCACTGCCTAGTAACTGGCTACAATTCTACAAGTATTTATATGTCTACTTTGTGGTAGACATTTATATGTAACTTGTAACTGGAATTGCTTCAATGTTTTTTTTTTTTTTTTGAAGTTCATAATGAAATATTTGGTTATATTCTTTGTTTGACATTTAAATTCAAAAGTTATTCAATGATTTAATAAAGAGAAAATTTATTTAAAGTAGAGATTCAGAGAAAAAGAAAAGCAGGGGAAAAGCTGTATGATCTAAAAGAAAAAGACTCTCAAAGTACAATACCAGACTGATTTTTAAAGGCTTTTTTTTTTTGACAGAGTCTTGCTTTGTTGCCTGGGCTAGAGTGAGTGCCGTGGCATCAACCTAGCTCACAGCAACCTCAAACTCCTGGGCTCAAGCGATCCTTCTGCCTCAGCCTCCCGAGTAGCTGGGACTACAGGCATGTGCCACCATGCCCAGCTAATTTTTTTTTTCTATATATATTTTAGTTGGCCAGATAATTTCTTTCTATTTTTAGTAGAGACAGGTTCTCGCTCTTGCTCAGGCTGGTCTTGAACTCCTGACCTTGAGCTATCTACCCGCCTCGGCCTCCCAGAGTGCTAAAGGCTTTTTTTTAAGAATGAAAGACTTAGTTGTACTTGATGCGTTTATTACCATTTCATACTTGATTTCCTTTCACTGTAATTGTTTGTAGTACATTGTAGTAATCTGAACGAGGATGTTAGATATATTTCTAAAATGGAATCAGTTGCCATAAGGTTAAAATACATTTAGAGATATTATGAAAATTTAGATCAAAACTACTTAGTGAAAACCCACTGGACTTTAACCAAATTCTTTGTTATGTAACATAACATCAAAGTATTTTTGTTAATAAAATACTACTCTAGCATATTAAAAAAACTAATTTATTGTATGGTATTACTAGAAAATATCTTGTAATTTGTAGCTGAGATTTGAAGGTCGGGAGCTAAAACTTCGAGTTCAGATATTGTCTACTTTCTAGAAGAAAGCACGACAAAGTTCAGTGTACAAAATATTGAGATTCATTCAGTGTTCCAGTTTTAGAAATGGTAGTTTAATGACAGCACATTCACAAAATGAAGTTTTTTACACAAAAAAAATTTTAGTCAATTAATATTTAACATTTACCAATAAATAATTTAAATTATATAAGGAAACTAGTAGAACTTGAGAAAAGCATACATGAAATCAGAAGTGGGGAAATATTTCAAACACTCGTACTGAAGGGGCATATATTAATGTAATCAAAAATGTCTTTTGAGTTATTTTTATATGACAGACATTGGTTTAATGCTGAGAAAATGAAAGCCTTGGTCCCTGTTCTTTTAGGGAAAGAATATCATTTGTAGGTGAGCCCAGGAAAGTACCTTGTGTTAGGTGTAAACGGGCAGTATTTCAAAAGCATGTAAGGAATGCCACTGTGAATACTCAGTTTCCTAGTGATAGCAGAGCTTAGCCCTAAAGAGACACAGTATAAAAAGTGGTAAAACAAATGTGCAGAAGTAAACTCTAGAAGGTATGCATGACTACAGATTGGAGGGAGATTCGTATGAAAAGTCCTGGAGGTTAGGGAGAAAACTTTTACAAAGGTCACTTGTTCATAGAGATTGAGAGGTTTGCTGGTGAGCTGGAAAAAGTAGAGTGAACAGTGATGACAGATGAGTCTGGAAAGGAATATGGAGACATCGTGAAAAGTTTTGTAGCATGTATTAACAAGATTGGTCTCCATCCCAAAGGAAACCATCAGCCATTGCAAGGATAAGCATGGGACATAGATAGGCTCAGTTAATAACAGAAGTGGGCAAAGAAAGGGAGTCAAGAAACTCTCACAATACTGGATGATGCATTGAAGTAGTACGATGACAATGCAAATGGAGAAAAGTGGACAAATTCTAAAGATATAAGGTATGAAATGTGCTTAGTGATTGATTAATTATGAATGGTGAGGAAGAAGAATGAATGAGGACTGACTTACTGGTTTTAAAAGTTGGATAAATGAAAAACTGTGCTCATTCACTGAAATAAGAAAGCTTTCAGGAAAAGTTGGTTTGGATCCATCACATTGCAGAAGTCTGTCTGCATTTAGTTCTAGATTTAGTTCCATATATGGATCTGGACCTCAGACAAGAAGTTTCACTAGAAATAAGAATTTGAGACTGGGTATAGAGGCTCACATCTGTTGTCCTAGCACTTTGGGAGGCTGAGAAGGGGTGAATTACTGGAGTCCAGGAGTTTGAGACCAGCCTGGGCAACATAGCAAGGCCCAATTTCTACAAAAAATAGAAAAACTAGCCAGGCATGGTGGTGCCGCACACCTGTCGGTCGTCCCAGCTACTCAGGAGGCTGAGGCAGGAGGACTCCTTGAGCCAGCAGTTCGAGGCTGCAGTGAGCTATGACGATGTCACTGCACACTAGCCTGAGCAATAGAGGACTTTGTCTCAAAAAACAAACAACCCCCCCTAAAAATCCCAAAACAAAACAAAAAAGATTTGAGAGCCATCTATATCAGTGTTTCTAAAGTGTTGGGTTGCATGAGAATAACATAGGCATTTTGTTAAAAACACACATTTGGGGGCCAAATATTAGAATTTTAACAGGTGGTAGTATAGAATTTATACTTAAATAGTTGTTCAACTATTACACCCACGAACAGTTGAGGACTACAATACAGAATATAGTTGAAGCCAAGGAGTAGGTGACATGACTAGGGGCATGCAAAGTTAGTGGGGAAGAGGACCTTGCCTACAACCTTGTGATTTGCCACCCTTAATGGGATAGGCAGATAAGGAAAATGCTGCAAAGGAGACTGAGTAGACTGACAGAGAGCCAATGAAAAGTAGAGGAAACTATGGAAAGACAATAGAATTCCAAGGAGATTGTGGAGAATAGTGCCAAATCTTATTCCAAGATCTAGTAAAATTAGGAGTGGAAAACATTCATCATAAAATTTGCAAAAAGTAGGTTGCTAGAGCCATGTCCCCAGAGCGAAGGAAGTTGTTGGCAGATTATGGTTGCAGAGGAAATAAGAAATAGAAAGAGTATATATAGGCCAGATTTTGACTAACAATAGGCACAGGCTAAATCTGGCCTGGAACCTGTTCTTACGCAGCTTGGAAAGTAAAACATGGTTTTTATATTCTTAAGTGTTGAAAAAAATCAAAGGAAACATAACATCTTGAGAAAAATGAAAATTTTATTAAATACAAATATCAGGTCCGTAAATAAAGTTTTATCAAAACACAGCTGCACTCATTTAAAATATCTTGTCTGCGACTGCTTTCACCCTGCTATGGCAGAAAGGAGTAGTTGCAGCAAAGACCTTGTGTTTCACAAAGCGTAAAATATTTACATGCCGGGTCTTTACAGAAAAGTTTGGTGACTGCTGGTAGAGACAATTGCTTTGCAACTTTGTGAAGAGAGGAGAGAGGTAGATGTTTTGGAAGGGATTTTGGAGAGTAAGAATTTTTTTAATGAAAAGTACTTGAACATTTTAAAATGTTACCAGAAAGATTCAGCAGAAAGAAAAAGAAAGGGCATACTTGAAAAAATGAGATAGTAAAGAGGTAAAGGACATAGAATAGATGAGAGAGGACCATTTAAATTTCTCCTACGAATCTTGGTAGAAGAAGAGAAGAGACATGTAGATGCAGGTAAGTGCGGAGATTTGGTGGCAGAAAAATACTTCTGGATATGAAGGAAGGGGAAGATATGTCTACCTGAATTCTCCTTTTGACATCTTTTGCAATACAACACGACTCTGAAAATGTACTAATAGGGTTGTAATCTCATTCAAAGAATAAAATTCTGTGATGATAAGAAATATCTATTATTTGGAAAGTTAGTTTCTTGAATTTCTAATTTGTCCTAGCACAAATATTTGGGGAATAGAATATTCCTTAGCTTGATCTTTTTGGTTGCATTTTTCCATTAGTAACACAACACTGGCAAACATTTTAGGTAGCATTTAAAATTTTTTAATGATAAAAATGCCTTTGTTTTTTCAGTTCACTGATTTAGTGCCTGCTATATTTCCTTTGTGGCACTTATTACTGAAATCTTTACATCAAATTTTCTTTTATAATAAATATTTTTGTATAAAGATTTTTAGGTTCTTATTGTCCATTTAATTTACATCATATTCAACTAAAATTCCATTAACTTGAATTTTTTAAAATGGCATATCCCTTAATATCTTCTGGTAAAGTGGAATAATAAATGTTTATATATTTTTAAGAAATTGTTTTTAATGGTTATTAAAAATTTCTAGCTAAACCAATACCTGCCACTTGAAATTTTAGAGTTTAAAATCATTAGTATCTTTTTTATATATAATAGTAACATAGTAAAGTGTTAACCACTTTAGGAATATTTGGATGTAATGATTATTAGGATTTCTAGGCCATTTATTAATCTTATTTGAGGTTACGTACCCTATTATCCATTAGGCAGTTCTGTGGGCACAGATATGCAAATATTTCATTTCTACTATATATTTTTTGTTGTTCAATTCTTTTTCATTCCCTCAGTTAAAACCTTGAAAATATATGTGCTCAATTTAATTGTTTTCCATGAATAGTTATGTATTGTCTTCTCAAGTGCTAGCAGTAATAAAATATTTTCATTGCTGTTCAATGTCATCTGATTCAGTCATTTTGAGGAAGTTTAGTGTAGGAGCTATCATAAAATGCCAGCCAATAATGCAGGTTTACAAGTTGAAATAGATTCTTAGGTTCTTTAGCTTTTAAGAGAAATTATATTTCAAAAATAAATACATGCATTGAAAAACATTTTTATGATCAGATTTATAAGGAATAATTATCATAAATTTTTAGAAGAAAGAGACTAGAATTTAACTGGAGTGTGAAGTGAACTCTTGAACAATGATGATTTAAAATTCACGTCTCTATTACATGAACTGGAAATAGTGTTTTACCCTGTTCTATTCAGAAGATTGTGTTAGATTGGTTTCAATGAGGAGCACAAAGCCAAAATGGAATTAGACCTGTAAAAGATTACTTGGGAACAAAAACCTCTGAAGGATAAAGTGAGAGGGAACATAAAAGGTTGGGTGAGATTTCAGAACATGATTCAGGTCTGACAACTGTGGAAAAAAAGGGAAGGAGAAGCATTGGGTAGGAAGAGTACTAAACTTCAGTATAACTCTGTATTCATTTACTAGAGATGCCATAACAAAATGCCACAGACCTGGCAGCTTAAACATCAGAAATTTACTTTCTCACCATTCTGGAGGTTCAAAATTCATAATCAAGGTGTTGGCATGGTTGTGAGGGTCTTTCTCTTAGGCTTGTAGATGGCCGGTTTATTCTGGTATCTTCATACGATCTTTCTTCTGTGTCTGTCTGTGTCTTAATCTCCCCTTCTAATAACGACACCAGTCATATTGGTTTAGTACCCAACCATACAGCATCATTTTACTCCAATTACCTCCTTAAAGGCCCTGTCTCCAAGTGCATTCACATTCTGGGGTACTAGGGGTTAGGACTTCAACACAGGAATTTTGAGGTGACAGAATTCAGCCCGTAAAATTTCAAGAAAAATTTAGACAGGCCAATGGGAAGCAAAAATAGTTGAGCATTTCCCAGTGTAACAGTAATGGGCCAGCATCAATACCCCTACCCTGCTCAGTCCTGGGCTGGGAGTGGTCCCTGGGCAATGTGTCATGGCAAAACTTAGTGTTGGATTCATAAGGGCAGCAGCTAGGGATATCAGTTGATTGTATTCCCCGTAGCAATTGATCTGAGCATTGTGTTTCATAGCTATCACAAAGACAAATCTAGCATTTGCTTTTAAGTACCAGCAAAGGATAGGGTCTTAAGGCAATGCGTATTCATTTTATAAAAATAAAGGCTCAGAATTACCAAAAAAATTTCCCTTTATTCAAATGGACATTAATAGCAGCAAAATTCATATTAAAGTTTAAAATATCCCAAACTTTTTCCAAATATTATAAAATATGAAGTGCAATTAATAGAGTAGTATTAGAAAATCTATAGAATATGTATGCCTTTCAAATGGGGCAATGTTCTGCATGGTGACACAAGAAACTTGTTCATCCAATACCAAAACAATTTTGTAGCAAGTGTGGCCATAAAATCCTCCAAAAACGGACTATCTCAGACTTGGAAAGGGTTTCCAAAACTCGTGCTACTTTGTTGGGTGGAGGAGTGTATATCCTCACATCCCATGATGAGTGGACAATTGCTTACATCAGTGTTTTCCAAACTGGTAAGAGGAGCTGCCTGGAAGTGTGTGGTACGTGGGTAAGAGAAGCAGGTGGAGGGTGTTTATAGTTTAGGAAGATGGAGCTGCTATATTTCTCTTTGTCTCACCTTTTCAATATTTGCCGGCTCATTGTCTTCTTCAACTAGAGAAGCTGTATTCTTACAGTTTACAGCTTATTAAGGTTCTATATTGAGTCCTTTGTAAAATGTATTCTGTTATAAATAACACTGAAAAAATACTGTGGCTTATAATACTCCCATCAACAATAAAATAAGAAATAAACAACTATGGCAGATAACCAGCCTAACCTATTCCCCTCTGGACTGTCAAGTGATTTAAATGGTAGAAGGATATAAAATGAATGTAAAGCTAGAACAAAAAATAGAATGTTCTGTAAATAAAAAGGGGAAGGAGAATCCAGATATTATTTACATAATATTCATTTGGAATATGGTTTTTTGTCTTCAGCTGTCATTGTTCCAAGATGACAATGTATGCTTTCTTACATCTATCCTCCTCAATAGACTGTAACGTTTATGCATCCAGGGCTATTTCTAGTGTTCTTCATCTTCTTATCTCTGTTTCCCAGCCCATAACAGGAACTTAAAAAAAATTGTTTTTATCTTTTAATTTCTATTTGTAAATAATATATGATCCCATACATTGATCATATATTGAAGTCATGCAATCTTTGAGAAATAATTATAATGATAAGCCTTTTATTACCATATTTCTTCAATATGTTATCTTAGTTATATGAATAACATGAAGAAATCACCCTGTTTGGCTGCCAGTAAACCTACAGCTATTATTATCTTCCAGTGTAATACTAAACTTTTGTCATTGTTGACTATGAAAAGATAACTTGTGCATATTAAAATTAAAATCAACAAATTAATTTCTTTTTAAAAGAGAACTCCATCCTGGGATCAAAATCTTCTGTAAATTGTTATATATCATCAATTTACCTTCTAAGGATTAAATAGACAAAATGTATGTGCACAATTTGGAGGGCATGGTATGAGCTTTAGCATGCAGCACAAATTTAAGTTTTAATGACTATTGAGGACAATATAATTCAAGATTCTTTGTCAAAAATCATTTTGTCAAATTTTTTTCATCCTTTGGGTACCAAAATTTTAGTGTTTCTTTACTAGGAAATATAGTAGGCTGAATTATGCTCCTCCTCCACCCAAAGATATCAGTGTTCTAAATCCTGAAACCTGTGAATGTTATCTTATGTGGCAAAAATCGACTTGGCAGATGTGATTACATGAAGGGCCTAGATACAGAAATATTAGTTTGAATTGTCCAGTGGCCCTTCTATACAGTCATGCATCCTTATAAGATAGAGACAAAAGGATATTTGACATAGAAAGAAGAGGAGATGGCAATGTGACAAGTCATCTGCCACTTGTTTTTATGCATTAATGGAGTATAGTGGCAAAAGACAATGTACCCTCATTTTACAAAAATAAAAGCATTGAATTACCAATGGCATTTTACTGTGTTCAAATGAACATTGATGGCAGTTGCAAAAACCATATTAAAGTTAAAAAAACCCAACATTACAAACTCTGAAGTATAATTTAAAGAGTGCTATTGGCAAATCAGTCAAATTATATACCCCTTTGGAACAGGGAAATGATCTGTTTATTAACATGAGATACCGGATACTAGAAGCTGGATAAAGCCAAAGGTATGATTTTTCCTTAAAGCCTCCAGAGATTGTGAAGTCCTGTTGAAACCTTGTTTTTGATCCAGACTTCTGAATACCACAAATGTGAGAACATAAATTTCTGTTGTTTTAAGTCACCAAGTTTGTGGTAATTTGAAATAGCACTTTCAGGAAACTAATATAAAAGGTATAAGGCAAAATTTATTTTGAGGGAACTTTTAGTTTTAGTGCTCATCTTAAATGTAAGTTTTAACAAACTTCTGATAAAATTTTCAAAATGAAAATTTTCATCAAAGTAGTGTCATTGACAAAGTATATTTTTCAGAACTTTCATTTATGAGTCAGAATATAGCTAGTAAACAGAGTGCAAGATATTTGACAAAATAATTTTGTTTAATTAATATTTTTTAGTTAACTGATGAGTTTTTTCATCTGAAGTGTTTTGTTGATCTGCCAATGAGTATTTTTTAATCCTTTAAGCACCGTGGAATTCACTGAATTATCTGATAAAAGAACAAATCTTTTAAAAATATCTCTTTTCTCTTGCCACAGTACCCACTGATCTTTGTTTTATTCTGAATTCTTTTGAAAGTTTTACCTGGAAGGGAATTAAGAGTATAATACGAATCTCAATTCTACCAAAACACAGTCAGTTATTGTTTAATAATATTTATCCTTAAATAAAATCATTAATACTTAGCCTTCTATATAAAGAAGTGATAACATTTAAAAGAAGATTTGTGGAAGTTTAGAGAAACAAAATGCTTGTAACAATCATTGAAGTAGAGAGGATGGCTAGCTGTCCATATCTCAAGAAACTTTTCAGTGCAGTATTCTTGAATTTGTCCCCAAATATGCCCCCAAAACCATGTAGGTTCAGAAACCTGACTCTGTGGGTTACTCACAATGGATCCAGTGATAGTAAAGTGTCTCACATTCATTCTTCTGAGCCTTGAGGATATACCACTAAAGATTAAAACACAACAACACAAGACTAAAACAAAAATAGAACAAAACAAAAAGAAGTGGGGGAAGATAGATACACATAAAGTTATCAGTAATTATAATAAGTACTGTGCAGAAAAATTAGGCAGGGTAAGGTAGACATAACATGCTCTAGGATAATTGTTATTTTATAGGTTTGATCAAGAGCATTTCATTATTCACCTATTTTCAAGACATGAGCCAAACGGAAATCTGGGAGAACATTCTAGGTGGAAAGTCTATCAAGAATTCAGAGGGAGGGAAGCCAGATCATGCAAGTCCTTGTAGGCTGTTGTAGTGACTTTGGCTCTTACTGAGTGAAAAGGAAAGCCATGGCACAGGTATGGGTATGTTAATAATAATCAATAGTGAAAAAATGATGAAACAGTTTTTACATTGGGGGTTTTATTTTTTTCCTGTGAAGTTTTGCAACTAAGAACCTGTTTTGATACATCTGTGAAGCAAGATCATCATCTGGGAATAAAAAGTTGGTTAGAGGTAAGATGAAAGACAGAGAAGTCATGGAATACTGTTTTTAAAACCTGAAAAGTAAGAATGCTAATATAAACTGACCGTTTGGACTTTGTAACTATGACTTAAGGGTAGCCAGAACAGAACAGTTGTGTGTGTGTATGTGTGTGTACACCCCTACTTGGAATGTATTTGAAACAGTTGTGATAGTTTCTTATCCATGATAAAAGTGATATTATAAAATAACAAAATGTTTTCATTCTATTCGATATGGGAATGTTTCAGCCATGGATCAGGATTCGCCACCTGTTTTGACAAATACTGACATATTATTGGAAATGTCAGAAAGTTATTTGTGAGTCCAATGTATAATTCTGTTGTGAACCTGGAAACTTTGCCACTAACATCAGGAACAAGACAAAGAGTTTCCTTTTCACCACTCCTTTTCAACATTGTACTGAAAGTTCTAGTTAATATAAAAATTCCAAAAAAGGAAATAGAAGGTATACAGATTGGGAAGGAAGAAATAAAACTGTCTTTTTTCACAGACATCATAATTGTCTATGTGGAAAATATGAAAGAATCAACCAAAAACTCCTGGAACTAATATGCAATTATAGCAATGCTGCAGGATATGAGGTTAATATACAAAAGTCAATCATCTACCTATATACCAGAAATGAATAAGTGAAATTTGAAATTAAAAACTCAATATAGGGAGAGGGAGGCAAGATGGTGGACGAGAAATACCTCTAGCCAGAGCAACTCTGCAAGAAGGAGAAATTTTAGATGAAAGAAAAAAAAAATAAACAGACAGACAAACATAGATTGGATGAGGGTTGAAAGGAAGGGTGTCTGAACCTACAGGAGACTCTATGGAAAAAGGCTGCAGAGCAGAACTGGAAGGAGAAAGGCATCAGAAGGGATTAAGCCCTTAGAGGCTGAGAGACCAGTAAGAAGGGTGGGTGGAGCAGTTAAAATTCCCCTCCCTTGCATCTTGGACTGCTGGTGGGCTCCCGAGCTGCTGCGTAGACCTACAAGACACCAGCCCAGAGACTGCTGCCGCCAGTGAGCGGTGAGCCTTTTGCAGACTGCACCAGGCTCCCAGCTCCCTCAGGGCACCTCCCGCCCCACAGACCCCAGCTGGTTAGCAGGCACCATATTGCTTTTGTCCTCTCTGGGCTGCCTCAACTCCTCAGGATTAGTCTTGTTCGTCCCAAAACAGACATTTCCCAACTCTGGCCCAGACTGCCTGCAGGAGCCACAGGGGTCCAGTGAGCCCCAGGATATCTGTGAAACTCCAGAGCCCAGTCATTCTGGGAGGTCTACCTCCCAGAGAGAGGGTGGAGACTACTGTGTCCAGCCCTTCCTGCACCTAGTCCTTTATTCTCCCCTTCCTTTCCTCTGCCCACAGCTGCTGAGAGAGATAATTTAGCCACCACTCAGAGGCATTCACAGGGAATGGAGCTCAGACCTTTCCTTTTGGGACCCCACAGTGGATTGAGGGATGCTCAGACTGTGAGCTCCCTACCCACTGGCCCTTCCTGGTGATGCTTGCCTGGTGACTCCAGCAGAGTGGGGCAAAACCTGAGGCAGAGGGACATTGATCCAGCTTGGGCACACCGTGGGTAACTTGGGACCAGCATTCTTCTTCCTGGTATGGTCAGGGATTGATCCCTGGGGCCTGCAGGCCAGATTTTGTACACCTAGGTCTCAATTATGTTGCCCAGGGGCACAGAGGGGGTATTTGTGAATTAGCCTACTGACGTGGGTGTGCCTTCAGGGGCAGATCATAGTGGATCCTGGCTGCAATGTGCTCATGAGGCACCTCTCCTCCCATGGGAAGGCTGAGCTCCCAGCTCAGGTGGTGATCCTGGGCAGGAAATCTCCCAGCCCACATCACAGTCATGGAGGAACTCAGCTGGCTTGAGGTCCTGCCTGTCAACAGGCCCAGGAAAAGCTACGGAATAGGGGAGGGTAGAAAGGAGAAAGGCCTACTCCAGACTGCCAGACTGTAGGCCTCAGAAGCCCCACATCCCCACCCATACTTTCTGGTTAGTGCGGCTACTTCAGCCCCTTTCTGACAGCTTCGCCCAGAGGCAGGGAACAGACATCTGACCCCTGATAAAAGATATGTACACTAGAATGTTCATAGCAGCACAATTCACAATTGCAAAGATGTGGAAACAACCCAAGTGCCTATCAATACAAGAGTGGATTAATAAAATATGGCATATGTACACCATGGAGTACTACTCAGCCACAAAAAACAATGGTGAACTCTTGTATTATCCTGGATAGAGCTGGAGCCCATTCTACTAAGTGAAGTATCACAAGAATGGAAAAACCAGCACCACATATGCTCATCATCAAATTGGTATTAATGGATCAACACCTATGTGCACGTATAGTAGTAGCATTCATCGGGTGTTGGGCAGGTGGAGGGAGAGGAGTGGATGGGTATATTCACACCTAACGGGTGCAGTGTGCACCATCAGGAGGATGGACATGCTTGAAGCTCTGACTTGGGTGGGACAAATGCAATATATGTAACCCAAACATTTGTATCCCACGATATTCTGAAACTAATAAATAAATAAATAAAAACTCAATATAATTTACATTAGCACCACCAACAATGATATACTCAGGTATAAATCCAACAAAATATGTACAAGATTTATATGGGGAAATCTACAAAACTCTTATGAAAGAAATGAAAGAAGAACTAAATAAATGGAGAGATATTTCTTGTTCCTGTTTAGGAAGACAAAATATTGTCATGATGTCAGTTCTTCTCAACTTTATCGATAGATTCAATGCAGTCCCAGTCAAAATACCAGCAAGTTATTTTGTGCATATCAACAAACTGACTCTAAAGTTTACATGGGGAGACAAAAGACCCAGCATATTCAATACAATTTTGATGGAGAAAAAAGTTGGACTGAGATTATTGGATGTCAAGAATTAGTATAAAGTCACAGTAATCAAGACAGCATGATATTGGTGAAAGAATAGACAAATAGATCAATGTAATAGAAAATAAAGCCCCAAAATAGACCCACATAAGTATAGGCAACTGATCTTTGTCCAAGGAGGAAAGGCATTATGATGGAGTAAGGACAGTGTTTTTAACAAAGGTACTGGAACAATTAAACATCTAATGGAAAAAAAATCTAGACACAGACTTAATACTCTTCACAAAAATTAACTAAAAATGAATCATAGACCTAAATATAAAATGCAAAACTATAAAACTCTTACAAGGTAACATAGCAGAACTAGATGACCTTGAGTACTCTGATGACTTTTTAGTTACAACACCAATGGCACAATTCATGAAAGAAGTATTTGATAAGCTAGACTTCATTAAAAGTAAAAACTTCTGTTTGGCAACAGGCAATGTCATGAGACAAAAAAGACAAGTACAGACTGGGAGAAAATATTTTCAAATGATAAATTTAATGAAGAACTTTCAGCAAACTAATTTCTGGTTCAACAAAATGGAATTCTCAAATATTCACAATCATACTAATAATTAGCTAGAGCACTATAGTTTGAAAAGCAATACTTTTGGCTCTAGGGTTCGATAGATCTGGGTATCAGACAGACCATAGATTTCTGGCCCTCCATGTCCACAGGCTTTTTGGCTGTTTCTTTTAAGCTTTAGTTTTCTCATCTGCAAAATGAGTATAATAATAGTATTTTTAAACTCATAGGGTTGTTTGGAAGTTTAATTGTAGTATTTAATTTAGTCAACAATTGAGAGAATAGATGCATTCAACAAACGCTTGTGGCAACAAATATTTAGAGCATGTAAACTAGGTAGTATAGATCTTTGTACTTCAAAGAGTTCATGAATTGCTATTCATTTTTACCCCAGCTTATGAAATAGATGAATAAAACTAGAATCAAGATTTATTATATTTCAAAGGAACTACAAATCTCATGTACACCATAATACATTGACATGGCTAGTACCTCATTTCTTGGTGTCAAACTTGGGATATCAAATAATAATCAGAAAGTTGATTGATAAACATGAAATAAGAGCACAGAGAGTTAATTAGATAAATTAAATATTTCTCATGATATCAAAGTAGCCTGAGGCACCATCTCTATATTAGAATAGTCTTGCAGAGGGAACCTTAATTTCCTTGACTAGTTCTTGCTCTCTCCTAAATAGCATTTAGATGTTCACTGTGACATTCACTTCATTTTGTTTTTATGCTCCCTTGGCTCCCGGTGTCTCTTTAGGTTTGGCACAGTTTGTTTGTTTTTTTTAATACATGTATTACTATATTCTAGTTACAGTTAAGCCTAGAATCTCCAAGTTTCTGCTAACCTTATGCAAATTACTTCTTAAGCTCTGTAATGTGGGAATTTTCTCTGTTTCTCAGTTTCCTTGTCTATAAATTAATTATAGTAATTGGACCTGTTTATTTTTATAAAAATATTTTGTTAAGCAATTAAATGTATGTGTCATGGTTAGCCTAAGACATGGCATATATGTCTGATAAAGATGGAGGTTGTTGAGGAAATATAAATTTTAGTAGATTCCTTCTGGTCCTGGGCCATTCTCTATTTTTTATTACTTATTCTCATTGCTTTGAATATTGCTTTGAATATATGTTGAGTTTATATTAACAGTTAGCAATGAGGAACAGTTATAGTTCTAACTTTGGGGGGGATATCATATTTTAGCCTCTAAGAACGAAGACACTTTTTATAGAACTCTAATCCCAACTAGTAGTTAAGAAGATTAGTAGCAATTTATTTCATTACATGTTTTATGTATTGTCTACCTTCTCACATTAGAATGTTAGCTCCACAGGCAAAAATCTTTGACTATTTTGTCCACGGATATTTTCCAAGCACATAATAGGCATTCCAAAGATATTTATTGAATGAATAGATGAATGAGTTTGGAAAATGGCATGAGACTCATTCCATATGAAATGCATATTAAAGTTTCATCAGCTCTGTACCTAAAGAATGGATTTTGTTACCTACAAAAATACCAAACTCAGGCAAATCAGCAATAAAAAATCAAACAATCCCATTAAAAAGTGGGCAAAGGACATGAACAGAAACTTTTCAAAAGAAGACAGATGAATGGCCAACAAACATGTGAAAAATGCTCAACATCTCTAGTCATCAGGGAAATGCAAATCAAAACCACAATGAGATATCACCTAACTGCAATGAGAATGGCTTTTATCAAAAAGTCCCAAAACAACAAATGTTGGCATGGATGTGGAGAGATAGGAACACTCACACACTGCTGGTTGGACTGCAAACTGGACATCTGCACTCAAATGTTTATAGCAACACAATTCACAATTGCAAAGATGTGGAAACTCAAGTGTTCATCAACACATGAGTGGATTAACAAAATGTGGTATATATATACCATGGAGTTCTACTCAGCCGTAAAACAATGGTGAACTAATACCTCTTGTATTATACTGCATGGAGCTGGAGCCCATTCTTCTAAGTGAAGTATCACAAGAATGGAAAAACAAACACCACGTGTACTCACCATTAAATTGGTACTAATTGATCAACACTATGTGCACATATAGTAGCAACATTCATTGAATGTCGGGCAGGTGGGAGGGGGGAGGAGGGGATGAGTAAATTCACACTTAAAGGATGCAGTGAGCACTGTCTGTGGGTTGGGCACACTTGTAGCTCTGACTCGAGCAGTGCAAAGGCAATTTATGTAGCCAAAGTGTTTGTGCCCCCATAATATTCTGAAATTAAAAAGAAGGGAAAATAATAATAAAAAAGACAATTAAAAATAAAGCTACTTCAAAATCCAGCATTCCTGCTTTTGGCTATTTATCCAGAGGGGCTGAAATCAGGATCCTGAAGAGATATTAGTAGCACTCCAATGTTTATTGCAGCACCATTCACAATTGTAAAGATGTGAAACAACCCAAGTGCCCATCAATGCATGGGTGCATTAATAAAATGTGGTATAGGTATACCATGGAGTACTACTCAACCATAAAAAATGGTGAACTAATACTTCTCCTATTATCCTGGATGGAGCTGGAGCCTATTCTTCTAAATGAAGTATCACAAGAAAAACAAATACCACATGTATTCACCATTAAATTAGTACTAATCAATCTACATTTAAGTGCACATATGGAAGTAACATTCATTGGATGTCAGGCAGGTGGGAAGCAGGGAAAAGGGGATGGCTAAATTCACACCTAATGAGTGTGGTTCATGCTGTCTGGGGGATGGGCACACTTGTAGTTTTTACTTGGGTGGTGCTAAGGCAATTTATGTGATCAAAGTATTTGTGCCCCCATAGTATTCTGAAATAAAAAAAAATTAAAAAAAATACCAAACAATAGAATACTTTTCTAGATAAGTTTGATTTGATGCAATAATGGTGAAGGTGTGTCCTGGTTTCTACCATGTCTACATGTAGAAAATCTAGAAACTTAGAACACTTTGCTTGCTTTAATGCATCTTTGTTTGCAGAAAAATAATAATCACTCCTAGATCTTTTTGTAAAATAATCATGTTACTTTGTAAAAATAGTTTTATTCAAATTTAGATCAGTCTTTTAATCTGTGTAAATGATAGGTGTTATGATTAACAGGTAAAAAAATGTGTGAAAGTTAATTCCCTGTATGAGCTTAAAAATAGTCATATTGAAGGTACATATCAGAAAAGATCAAGGTCATAGATGGGAGAGGTCCTTTCTGATTTAATAATCCAAAAGGACAAAATGAAAATAGATACAGGTATTTTATCTAAGAAAAAGAAATTATAAATGATTGCCAAGTGAGATTTATTTTAGAAGAAAATTATTATTTTTAAATTTGTTTTGCTTTGCATTCCTGAAATATGATAGCAGGAGAAAAATAGCAGTGCTATAAAATAAATAATACTGGTTTAATGATATTATTACAATTTTATTACTAGTATAGGATTAGAAATAATAAAGCAGGGGATTTTAAAAATTGGTTAGAAAACATGGGGAGAAATTTCTGGGAAAATAATAAAAACAGTTAAGTTTGGTAGTGAATTTAATACGACATACTATGTCATTTAGAATTTGTTTCCTTCCATTTTTCCAGCATAATCTCTCACCACATCTTTCAAAAACCTGCTGAAAAAAATTACACTGAAGTACTTGCTATTTCAAAGCATGTCTTATATTTTAGAGCTCTTGTTTCACCGAACATGCTGTCTTTTTTGGCTGAAATATTAACTGAAGTACCTAAATATCTAAGTTAAATATGAATTCATTCATGGCATTACTTAAGCTAACCCAGACAATGTATCACTGATTTCAGATCCGTATACCTGCATACCACGTGAGACATGCCAGGTTCTGTGCTAGCGGTTGTGGGTATAAAATGGCAATGACACTGTCTTTGCCTATAGGAGGGAATGTTAGTCAGGCTTCACTCCAGGAAACAATAGCCCTTATATTCAGAAAGGTGCTTCATTCCAGATAAGTTACTTACTTAGGCTGTCTGTGAACCACCAGCGTTCATTCTCCTGTCAGGCTGTCATCCTCACTGCCTTTAAACTTAATGGAGCTAGATAACAAACACCAGATTTCTTGCCATGAGAATATGTCATTGTCTGCAACCAGTCCTTGTACAAAAAAATCTTTCAAGGCACAGTACGGAAAAACTCTAAGTATTCTATGTAAAAAAGGAAATTTAAGATAAGTGTTTGTAAAGTTATTAAAGAAAATGGAGGAGCAGATTCTAGGCTGAGTCTCCTGGAATGATTATCGGAAAAGTGGAGAACTGACCTGCCAGGGAGATAACTCTGCCAGGATCAGGAAGGTGAAGAATGGAGAGACTGGCCCTGGAACACTTGGGTTCAAACACACTCAGCTGTAGCTCTGATTTAGCAATCAAAAATTTGGGATAGGAAGCCGTTGTAATCCTTTGCAACTGCATCTCAATCCCATGAAGCTGATGCCTACACACCGGAATTTGACGTCTGGCTTCTGCCTCTGTCAAAACTATCTATCAACAGATAAATTGATAAAGAAAACATGGTATATATACACAATGAAATACTATTCAGCCCTAACAAAGAAGATATCCTGTTATTTGCAACAGAATGGATTAACCTGTAGGACATTATGTTAAGTGAAATAAGCCAGGTATAGAAAAACAAATACTGCATGATCTCACTCATATGTGGAATCCAAAAAAGTTGATCTCATAGAAGTAGAGAGCAGAATAGTGGTTACCAGAAGCTGGGGTGGTTTTGGGGGATGGAAAGGTGGGGAGATGATGGTCAAATGATCCATAATTACAGTGAGATAGGAGCAATAAATTCAAGAGATCTATTTTACAGCAAGGTGACTATAGTTAAAGATGATATATTGTATTCCTGGAAAATGCAAACAGAGTGGATGGTAAGTGTTCTCACCACAAAAATGACAACTACAAGGTAATGCATTTGTTAATTAGCTATATTTAACCATTTCACAATGTATGTATACATCAGAACATCATGTTGTACGTGATAAATACATACAATGTTATCTGCCAATTAAAAAAGGTATACCCCAACACTAGCAAAGATGAAGACTGGACACTGGAACGCTGCTGCATAAAAATTCCTTACTTGCCAGAACTAAATAGTGAAAGAGGCATGAAGATGGGTGTCTACTTCAGCTCCTTTCAAATTGCATAAAAGTGAAACTTAGTGGCAGAATGTAATTTGAGTCCAGCAAGTGCAGATTCACCCTACCTAAAAGAAAGTGTGCAAGAAAGGAGGATACGCGAGAATGGGCGGGAAGGTAGGCTAACAGTCAACAGACCATATTCACCACAAGGATTTTATGTTTTTGCCTATATTATAACCAACTATATTATAGGAGAGGTAAATTAAAGATTGGTACAGTGTATTACAAAAATGCAGAGGAAGGACCACTTAGTTTGGGAAGGTCTCTTAGAAGAGATAAGCCCTAATTCAATCATGAAGGAAGTGTGAAAGTAAACAAAGTGAGTTAGGCTAAGTATGGAAAGGGCATTCCAGAAAAAGGGAAGAGAAAAGGTGGAGAATAGCATGATTCTTGTCAGCTATCACCAGAAAATAAGTAATAGATGATAGAGGAGAGTCTGGAGAGGAACATGCCCACGTTGGGAAGGTCTCATGTCTTTTGCTGAGGGATTGAGCTGTATTCTGTATGTAATCTGATGGTGAGCCATCAGAGGTCTTCATATCTAGAGTAACAAAATAAGATCAGGATTTTATACACGATACTGTCAGTAGTGGGGAAAAGAGATTAAATGGTGGATGAGAGATGATTGGAGAGAAAAGCAGTTATTACACTCCAGCAATTTTCTATATGAGACATTATGAGTACTTAAAATAGGGCATTTTGTATATACACTAAGACTTAGAGCACTTTCACCACTTCTATTCAACGTGGTGCTGAAAGTCCTAGCCAAAACAATCAGACATGAGAAGGAAATCAAGGGTATCCAAATGGGAACAAAGGAGGTCAAACTATTGCTCTTTGCTTGACAATATGATCTCATATCTAGAAAACCCCAAAGAGTCTTCCAAGAGACTACTGGAGTTGATAAATAAATTTAGCAAAGTCTCAGGTTACAAAATCAATGTACACAAATCAGTAGCATTCCTATACGCCAACAACAGTCAAACTGAGAACCAAATCAAAGACTCAATACCATTCACAATAGCAACAAATAAAATATCTAGGAATATATTTAACTAAGAAGGTGAAAGATCTTTACAGGGAGCACATTTTACTTTATGTGTGTACTTTTCCTCCCCAGTCAATTGCAAAATTCTCGTGGAATGAAGCAGGTTTTATTAAACTTTTTGTCTTCAGTGATTGGCACATGCAAATCTCACTAGTTAATCAGATTGACTTGAATTTAAGATTACTCAAAGGAAGGATTCACCAACACCATATCAAATATGGAGTTAAGACAGCAATTTTTTTTATTCTAATGATTTAATTTTTCTTTCTTCAACAAAATCTTGGGTGGAGAATGGAAAAAGAAATTTTTAGATTTCACAGAATGGTTACAATTCTGCTTTCAAAAAGGATATTAGATAAAGTAATTTCTGGAAATTAGTGTAATTTAGTAGAGTAATATATTATCTCAATTTATTTATATTTTTCTAGTAAATATTTAAAATACTATATAGTTTTTCTATATGTGAGATTATTTGAGTGGCTCTGTCCTGATTCATGATCTGTCCTGCGGCAAGTAATGTAATCTCTGCTCTGTTATTACCTTACCTGAAAATTTAAGATAATAATTTTCCTTTTTTTTCATCATAGACAAAACACTGACGGTCAATGAACAACTCATTATATAATGCTTGAATTTTCTCAACTGAAATGGAAACCTATATACCTACAAAACATTCTTGTTATACTGTAGTATCAATAAATGTATTTAGCTTGTATATCGGAAGGGACTGTTGAAATTGGTTCTTTTCAAATGAACAATTTGGTCATTTCTAAAAGGATATTATCACCCATCTTCATAATGGAGAAAATAAAATGAATAGGACATATGTTGCTAGGGTTTTAAGAAGCAGCCGTAAAAATTGCTAGGAGGTAGATGAAGATAGATGGTTGGAAAGTAAAAACTAAAGTGGAAGAACAGTCACATTACTTAGAATATTCTGCCTTATTTTACCTTACAAAAATCTGGAAACTTGGTTCAAAAATATTTGTTTCATCTGGGAGTTCTATTTTCAATTTTTTGAGGACCCACCGTACTGTTTTCCATAGTGATTATACTAATTTGCATTTCCACCAACCGTGTATAAGAGTTCCTTTTTCTTCACATCCTCACCAGCACTTATTATTTTTTGTCTTTTTTGATAATAGCTATTCTAACTGGGGCGAGGTGATATCTCAGTGTGGTTTTCATTTGCATTTCTCTGATGATCAGTGATGTTGAACATATTTTCACATATCTATTGTCCATTTATGTGTCTTAAGAATGTCTATTCTGGTCTTTTGGTCATTTTTTAAATTGTATTATTTATTTATTTATTTTTGGTATTCAGTATGAATGTCTGTTTGGGTATCCTATTCTGGTTATTAACCCCTTGCAAATAGTCTCTCCCATTCTGCATGTTGTTCCTTCATTTTATTTTTTCCTCTGCTATACAGAAGGTTTTTAGTTTGATGTAATATCTTTTGTCTATTTTTGCTTTTATTTTCTGTGATTTTGAGGTCTTATTCAAAACATCCTTGCCAAGTTCAATTTCATGAAGCATTTCCCCTGTGTTTACTTCTGGGAGTTTCATAGTTTTGAGTTTTGCATTTAAGTTCTTAATCCTTTTAGGGTTGATTTTTGTATACAGTGAGAGACAGAAGTCTAGTTTCATTTTTTTTTTTTTTTGCATGTGAATATTCAGTTTTCCCAGCACCATTTATTGAAAGGATTCTCCTTTTCCCAATGTGTGTTCTTGATGCCTTTGTCAAAAATCAATTGGTTGTAAATGTACGGATATATTACCGGGGTCTCTATTCTGTTCCACTGGTCTATGTGAAATCAGTATGTCAAAGAGACATCCGTACACTTATGTTTATTGCATTGTTATTCACAATAGCTAAGATGTGGAATCAACTTAAATGCCTATATACAGATAAATGGATAAAAATATGATATATACACATACATATGTCAATACACACTATATATCTAATATATACATACACACACACACATATATAAAAACACACACACAAACAGTGAAATACTATTCAACCATAAAAAACAGAATAAAATCTTCTCATTTGTGGCAACCTGAATAAACCTGGAGGACATGATTGTAAGTGAAATAAGTCAGGTACAAAAAGACAAACACCACATGATCTCACTCATGCGTGGAATCTAAAAAAGTTGATTCCATAGAAGTAGAGAGTTGAATATTGGTTACCGGAGCCTGGAGAGGAGGTACCAAGAGGGGTTGATCAATGGGTACAAAGTTACAGTTAGTCAAGAAGAATAAGTTTTGGTGTTTTAATACAAAGCAGTGTGATTATAGCAGATAGCAGTGTATATTTCAAGATAACCAGAGGAGATTTTTGAATGTTGTTATCACAAAGAAATAATAAATTTTTAAGGTGATGGATATAATTATGCTGATTTGACCATTATATTATGTATATATGCATTGAAACATCACATTGTACCCATAAATATGCACAATTATATGTCAATTATACATTTAAAAATTAAATTTAAAAAGCATGTTCTAAGACAATTTGTTCCATTAGATCTGTTTTCTATGTCAACTCAAAATAATTTTATTCAATTTATAGGAACATTTTCAATTAAATTTTTTGCCGTTATGAGTTTATTCTATTAACATATTATTTGCATTTTGTTATTCCTTAACTTAGACAAGTTATTAAAGAAGAAATTAATTTTTTTGTCTTTCCACATCCATACTTAGCATTTTGCCCTACTAACAGTAGGCAGCATCAACTTTTAGATAACATCACAAAGAACATACCTAGAAACAAATAAATTCTTTTTTAGAGTTATTTTTCCTTCCTTCCCCCTCCTTAGGTACCTGGCTTTGGGTGTCCACTAATGATCTTTCATGCCTTTCCTGGGACATTCACGAGTTAGAAGCAGCAGGGAATATCGTAAAGGGAATCAAAAAGCTTGCGTTTGAATTTTATGTCCATTGATTAATATAAGCTTTACATTGTAGGCAAGTTATCAACATTTCTTGATTACCTATAGGGGGTAACAGTTGCTTTATGATTTTTGAGTAGGGGGATAATTATAATCATATTTTAAGTAATAGGTACCATGATTGACCCCTTATCATGTCCCTGTCACTGTGGTAAATACTTTATATGTATTTTCTTATTTAAATCTCACAATAATTATAAATATTTGGTATCATTTTATATGCATAATGTAGATGATAAAACTGATACTCAGAGGTTATTTACATTGTCTCATGTCACAGGCATTAGACATGGAACTCTAATTTAAACTAGTTTCCTCCGAAGCCCACTTGTAGCACCCACCATACTGTATATAATGAAAACTCACTGAAGCAATATAATGGTGTGAGCTCTTTGTGCACATTGACTCACAACAGCTGTGGAATCCTTTAGCTTGCTGTATGTAAAATATATACACTGCTCTTTCTCTTATATTTCTCCTCTATTCCAAATTAAAATATTGTTTGCCCTGTGTCTTGTTCCAAATATAGAGAGAATTTCTCTGTACCTTCTAAAGTCACAACTGGATAATCTAATAAACTAATTGGTGATGGAAAAACTTCAGATATGAAATAGATCTTGCAGTACCATGTAGCACATTTTAAACTACAGTCCTAGTGAGAAGGTGCTCGCATTTTAGTCAGTGATCCCATTGTTAGAAATTCCAGGTAAAATGGGGGAAAAATAGCATCATCTGATACTGATGAAGGAGATATTTAGAGATAATCAGAAACTAGTGTTGCTATTTAAATTATACTCTTTGGATAAATACTGGGAAAATTACCTATCGACAACTACTGCAACAAATATTTGGTAAATGAAGTTCTACATGACAGTCTCAATCTTTCAGGAGCTCATAGTCAAGGGAAGAGAGTGGGAAAGGGAAGAGAGACATTTATAGAAATGTGGAAAATGAACAGCAGCAGGATGCTATGAGAGCATAATAGAGGGAAAAATTATCAGAGAAAGTTTTTGCTAAACATGACATTTGCGTTAAACTTTGCTGAATAAATAGAGTTTTGCCAAGGACCCTATGGGCATTCTGCACACTCGGCATATGCAAAGCTTTTACAAGACATCTAGTGCTTAGGAAAGTGGACAGTTCTTGGGATGACTGTCAAGGAGAGTTGCCAATATTATTTAGTTTCATAGCTTCAGCATCTCTTGGCAACAAATGAACATAAGCAGAAATGGTACGGGGTTCACCATTTAGACCTTGTGTATTGGCCTAAAAAGAAAATGGGAATTCATTCTAATATTAAGCAATAAAAGCAACACTCTTAATTTGCAATTTATAAAGATGTAGCTACTACAAGTTTGAATGGTAAAAAGGAGGATAACAAAACTAGACACATGGTGTATTGTGTGCTAATTTGTTCAGAACCATGTGCCAGAAACTGTAACAAGTAAATTATAATGGACACTTCGTTAGATCTTCACAACAAATTTTAAAGTAGTGATTTTCTCCTTTTTATAGATTAAAAAAGGAAACCCATCAAGGTCAATTAAGAGACCTATGGTCAAGTAATGGTGGGTTCAAGAATCACACCCAACTTTCTTACACCAAAGACATTGCTCTTTTATTCTTTAATTCTCAGTAAAAGCAATAATCAAGGACTTAACAATAAATGAAAAAAATAAATCCACCAACTTAGGGATAGGTAAAAAGGCAACAGATTTGATTGATATGAATAAAATGTGAATACAATCTGGCAATTGTCTTCACAGATTGAATGGTATAACCTCTAAAGGACTATTACTTCAAGTAAAAATAATAACTCTATCTTGTAAAATACTTTAGAGAAAAAAATGAAATTACCTGAAAGTACTTTTATCTCATAGGTAACCTTTGAAAATCTCTGGGTTTTAAAAAACAAATGAAAGCCTTAAGAAATAAATTGTAACTGAACATAGAGGAAAAACTTGCACATAAATTGAATAGTCAGGTCAGAATGCGGTTAATCAATCTGAAGTGCACTCAAAAAGATGTTAATAATGGCTAATAAAATGGTTGTCAAGCACTTTCAAGAATAAAGTACCATATAGGGTTAGTAATAATGACCATCGTTACAATAATAGTTTTCAATTGCAAAGCACTTCTCATACAAGGAGTTCTGAGAATTATGAAGACATTAAAATATTAATGCTGGAAACATCCTGAAAAGACAGTAAATGTTCCATATTTACAATGACTAATATAATGACCCAAACTCCTACAAAATGTGATGAAATCAGAACAATAGCTTCTATTTTTTATTTCTTCCCAAATATTTATAAACTTATACAAATGTCTTAAATACCAGAAAAGTTTCTTCATAAAATATTGACATAAAAAGCATTTAGTCTTTTTTCCTCAACTTTGTTTTTTTTTCCTCTCAACGATATTATATAAAGATTTAAAGGCATAGGAAAACAAATGAACAGAACTGTATACCTCCATGTATCACCTCTTAATTGGATAGCTATTAAAAGATTTTATTATATTTTCCTATCTATATATCATTTTGTTGATTCATTTGAAAGCTATTGTAGACATCAAAATCTCGCACCCTTCAATATTTTAGCACACATCTCTTTATGTTAAAGAACACTCATAAACATTCTTTAACTTATCATATATAGAAAAATTTGTTTTCTTAATATAATCATATTTGATTTTCTCCAATTTTGTCTTAATATTGCCACTTAATTTATTGCCACTTGACTTTAAACAAGAATCTGATCAGATTTGATTTATTGCATTCAGTTGTTTTTCCCCAAACTTTTCTTTAATTATGACTATTTTGAAAACAAGAAGGCTAATAAGGATAGATTGTGACCACATTTTATATATATCTTATTGTTTTCTCATGGTATCATTTAACTTGTTTCTCTATTATATTTCCTTTAAAAGAAATTATATCTAAAGTTTTAATTAGATTCAGGTTAAATATTTTTGCCAAGAGTGCCTTGGCAAAAAATAGTTGATGCCATTTACTTCCTCAGTAGGCACATATGTCAGATTGCCTCATTGTGATTGATGGATGGTAATTTTGATCACTTGGGTACTGTATGAAGATCTCAGTGCCTATCCATTATCACTGGTCCCCAACTTTTTTGGTTTCAGGGACTGGTTTCATGGAAGACAATTTTTCCATGGACCTGGGGTGGGAGGGGGTAGGAAGGAGGAGCTCAGGCAGTGATGTGAGCAATGGGAAGCAGCTGTAAATACTGATGAAGATTTGCTCCCTCTCCCACCACTCACCTCTTGCTGTGAGGCTCCTGGTTCCTAAGTTTCTTGGAAGACAATTTTTCCACCGACCGGGCATGGGAGGTCAGGTAGTGAAGCTCTGCAGCCCAGTCTCTAGCAGGCCACAGACTGGTATTGGTCCTTGGCGCAGGGCTTGGGGACTGCAGCATTACATAATGTATCTGTTAATGCTTTTTGCCTCAAAAGGTAAGCAAATCCTTACTTTCCTACACTAATTTTTACGAAAAAACCTGATGTCATAGTCACTAACAATGGTGGCAAATGATTTCTATTTTATCTTTTTATAAATATCACCATGGACTCAAATATTCTTGTTTATATAATATTTTATAATCATTTGCTGTTATTATTTTTGTATTGATGCTTAAATTATCTTATTTCCAGTTGGTAGAAATCCTTCCTAACTGGGTCATGTGTCTTTTGACACTTTCCCGTTAGTCCCTGTGTGCTTCCATGCTTTGGCACAACAAACTGTCCTAAGCTTACCTTGTACTTTTCCTGAGCTAGTCTTAAAATCAGCCATTTCTTCCTTAAGGCATACTATATATATATATATATATATCTTGTTTAAGAAAACAAGATAAATAGGAATTTTATATGTAAGGAATTTTATATGTATGACAAGAGTTTTGCTTATGTATACAAAAATAAAAACTGTAAAGAAACACAAAACAAAAACAATAAAAATCATTACCGGCCGGGCGCGGTGGCTCACGCCTGTAATCCTAGCACTCTGGGAGGCCGAGGCGGGTGGATCGCTCGAGGTCAGGAGTTCGAGACCAGCCTGAGCAAGAGTGAGACCCCGTCTCTACTAAAAATAGAAAGAAATTATATGGACAACTAAAATATATATATACAAAAAATTAGCCGGGCATGGTGGCGCATGCCTGTAGTCCCAGCTACTTGGGAGGCTGAGGCAGTAGGATCGCTTAAGCCCAGGAGTTTGAGGTTGCTGTGAGCTAGGCTGACGCCACGGCACTCACTCTAGCCTGGGCAACAGAGTGAGACTCTGTCTCAAAAAAAAAAAAAAAAACAAAAAACAAAAAAAAAAAAAAAAAAAAAATCATTACCTACAGAATGATGAGAAAAATATGGTAGAAGGTATAAGCATGGGAGAAAAATTTTTCTGAGCATATAACTTTGTAAAATTTGAGTTTTGTACAATATAAATATTTTAGATATAGTCAAACAGTGAGATTAATGAAAGCAAAAAAGAAAAGCAAATCTAAAATTGAAAACAAATGGAAAGAAATGAGTTTAACTATATTAAATTGGTAACATAACTGTCTTATAATATGTCTGCAAATTCTTTGACACTCCTCCCTTCAAAAGGTGGAGTCTAGTTACATTCCTTTGAATATGGACTAATCGTGGTGTCTTGCTTTTAATAAATGGAATATGGAGGAATAGGCTAGATCATAAAAAAGGTCACAGCTTCTGGTTGGTTCTCTTTGTCTCAGGAGCTGCACTGTAGAAGCCTGAGTCATCATGTAAGAAGTTCAGCTACCGTATTGTGAGCCACCATGCTGTAAGAAAGCCAACAACAAATGGAGAGGCCAGGTGTGGGTGTCTGAACCAACAGCTAACACCAACCATCGTAAATGTGAGTGATCAGGCCTTCATAAGACTCCAACACTCAGCTGTGTTTTGAACCACCTTAGATGATCCTGGATAGAAAAGAAACAAGTAGATTTATACGAAATGTAAATGATTTTTTGTTTTGTTTTAAGCCACTAAATTAGGAATATTTGTTATGTAACAATACATAATTGAACAAAAATAATACAGAAAAAATAATTATTTAATGTGCTTTTTGAACATGGAATTCTGTACATCTTAGGAAGGATATATTCTAAAAGCAAGAAGAACCACAAAGAAACTTTATATTTCACTCTATAAATTAATGATGAAAAATATTAAATAAACCATTTTATTTTAGTTGGAAATAAAACATTTAGTGTAAGAGACAGAAATATGATACAATATTATATTATACCAAAACCCATAAATACTATAATATTACATTTGAATTGAACATATGAATGTAAACCTACTTTTATACACACACACACACACACACACACACTTATAGAGCTACTTTCTGAAAAGACCCAGCAGCAATGACATCTCAAATACAAGGAATACACTTAACACTCAGAAATTTTACTCTAAATACAATTTTCTTCAAACCTTGTGCTTTTAAATTAGCCTAACTCACTGAAGCTATTTGTTCCTGGACATCATCAAAAGAATACATCAGGCTTTTTCTTCCTCCCATTAGGTTTTCAATGACCCCTTCATTTTGCTCCTACTCAAATCTTTGATTTTTAACTCATTTCAAATCTCTCTGGCTTAGGGTCATATTCAACTGATTTCACTTCCCTTGAACTTGGTCATGGAACCTGCTTTCCAGCTTTTCATTTTTGATATTTTAAATGCTATAGGATGTTACATGAGACTCATATGCTATGTCCAATGATTCTAAGATAGATATACAGACTTAGGCATTTTTCTTTGTTTTGCCTACTTAGTGTTTAAATTATGTTGCTAGATTAATCCAAGTTATTTGAATTAGTAATGAGAATGTGGTAAACAAAACCATCTACAGGCTAGATGCAAAATGTACTGTAGCCTATAAGGTGACCTGGAATAAGCATTCTGCCTATTACAGGACTCTCTAAAATACTGTCTTAAGAAATTTAGAGTTCAGATGTACAAAAATAGCACAGACAATGCAGAGGCAGATTAGGGAAAAGCTAAGAGTAAAAGCAGAGGAAGTATTATGTAGAAAGAAGCAGATATAGAAAATTTTAGAAATAAGAGGAGCTAGGTCATGAAGTCACTAGAGCAGTAAGCACTGAGTGTCTATTTGACAAATCGATCTGGTCACTAGAGCTGCAGCTGAGTTAGTGAAATTACTGCTGAGCTGCTACAATTGCTGTGAAATCCAAAATAGCAATGACTATTACTGTGCTTCTTCATGGGAACTCGTTGACTCTTGATATATTTTTCTTTGGGTCCTTACATATTTGTCTTTACTAATAAATCTTACCACTGGAAATAACCTGAATATATCTTTTTACCTTGCAATCTGAAAGACACTAATTAAAACAGACTACTTAATACTCTGGTTTTACACATTTTTAGCAGCTGCAAGTGTATAATGCTGCCTGTCTCAGAACTGAAAACCTGGTATCAGTCTTCCTAATTCTGGCTCTCAAATAAAGGAGATATGATACTATTATTTATTTATTAAATATTTATTGAGGAACTAATTATACTCCAGGAGCTTTGCTCTGGGAGGATATAATTCATGTTTAATAGGGGAAACAATCAAGTTGTTATAATTATAATACAATCTGTTATGTGCTATAATAGATCATGAATTTAAGGCGATGAAATCAACAATAAAGTGAATAACCCTTATTTAGTGAGTCAGGATTGAGTTAGTGGAAGTTATAACATTTGTGATTAAGCTACCATAAATATGTAGCAAATAGATATGCTAGCAAATAAGTAAAAGAGACTTTTGAGCAGAAAGATATTCAGAGTTGTGGAATTGTGAAAGGGACATATTATTTTTGAACAAGGGTGGAAATCTGTCTAGTGAATGAGTTCATGTAAAAAAGGAATGACACTAAGAAAAATAGAGGTTTCAAGTTAATGTGTCTGAATAATACAGCTATGGTACAAAAAGACCTGCCATTTTAAAGTCATTTGTACAAAGAGTACAGTGTTACAAATTACTTGTTTCTCAGCAGCTGGCGATATATTTTGCCAAGGTGTGTCATAATTTGCTTTTCTTTAATTACAATCAAATTAGTTAATTCATATTAGTAGATATGATATTTTCACATTCAGATTAAACGTGTTTCTTTTGACTACTCTGTCTATGGCCCCTTATAGACTTTAATTGATTTCAATTGACTACATTTGAGTAATGTTACTGGCTTTTTATTTAAAACCTCAAATGATAAAGAAAAACATAGTGTCAAATATGATCTTTCATGTCTTGAGGTTTTGGATAGAAATTCCAAAGAAAGTGAGGGTTAAATGTTCTCATATGCCAAAAAGAGGTCCCAGATACTTTCTACAGATTTTGGTTGTGTGTGGCTCTAAACTGCTTTTGAGACTTTTGTCCCTGCATTTTCTTCCAGGGTACATAAGAGGACAAAGGGTATTCAGGAAGGATTGGTAGTGATAGTTTCTTCGGAGAGTTTGGTTGGAACACTGTGAGTTTAAGTATATGTAACTATTTCTACCACTCTCCAATCTGACCTTTATCTCAAAGCAAATGGGATAAAAGCGGTTTCAAGAGAGTGGCCCAGTGTGTATAAAATCTGTTCCCTGGAGCTCGGAGGAAAAAGAACCACAGAGTTGGGACTGGGTCCTTGATAGAAAAAATGTAAAAGCAGAAATGATTAAAACTGCTCCTAAAAGGAGAATAGAAGGAAAGGATTAGGATTGAGATTCAAGAGTTTGGCAGAAAAATGCTGTTTTCTCCTGGGCCAGACTGAATATTACTGAAAATGTTTGGGCATGGATCATTTTGAATGACTTCAGGCCTGCCAGAGTAAGAGATAATGACTATAAGGGGATGCAGAGAGAGGAGTCATAAGCAATCAGTTGGACAATAGTGTCAGAAAATAGTGCAGTGAAAAATTCTGATGGGTGCCTCTGAGGAATTCAAAAAGTGCTATTGAGAGTAAGAGCCTTAGCAGTTAAAAATTAATATAAAGCTAGTAAATTTCGCAGAACAGGTTTGTTGGCCTTGCCTTACTTGTCAAGAATGGTAGATCTAAAGTAATTAAGATAGTGTCAAATGGAATGGAATGGAGCTTAGAAATAGACTCATACATAGTTAGAACATTTGAAAGGTGGTACACTAGATTGCTGAGGAGAGAATAGAGTAGCTAATAAATGGTGCTGGGAAAGCTAGGTCATTCATAGGAGGAAAACAATGGAAAATATTAGACCTAAAACCTAAGCACTGTCAGTTTCAAGAGTATATAAATGTAAAAGGGAAAACCATAGAGCTCGTAAGAAAAGATTTGATAAAATCATGCTGAAAGAATGGTAGTGAAGACTTTCTTATACAAGAACTAAAAAGCACTAACCACAAAGCAATAAATAATGAATTTGACTATGTTTAAAACTTCTGTTCACTAAAAGAGGCCATGAAGAAAATTAAAAGTCAAAACAAATCACTAAATAGCATAGAATCGGCAACACAAATAACTGACAAACTCTCACAATATAAAATGAATTCTTACAAATTAATGAGAAAGAGAAAATTCCTTAGAAAAATAATAAGATATTTCCACAAGCACTTAAATACTGAGGAACCTCAAATGGTCTATAAAACTATCAAATGGTACTCATTTTCACTGACCATCATGAAAACACACATTGATAGGGAAGTTTACAACCATGTAAGATATAATTGCACACTCACTAGTTCTACAAAAGTTTTAAAAATGTATAATGGCACTGTTGTCAAAGATACGGCAAATGGGAATTCTCATATAATGATGGGAATATCTAGTGTTACTATTTTGAAAAACTAGTTTTGCATTATTTAGTAAAGTTGATGTAAATATATGATATGGTCCAGCAACTCCTTTCCTGGGTAGGGAAACTTCCTCCATATACCAGAAGCCAGGCACAAGAAGTCGCAACTACTTTGTTCGTAATAGTCCGAAACTATTAATACAAACAATTACTAGTTGATCAATAGAAGAATGAAAATAAAATGGGCTATATTCTTAACATGACAAAAAATACAGCAATGCATACTAATGAACAACCACTCACCAAAATATGGATGAATATTATAAAAATAATGTAGAGAAAAATAAATGTACACATAATACATACTCTGTGATGGCATTTATATAAAGTTCAAAGTCTGGCAAAGCTATATTGTTTACAACACAGTCATAGGCATTAAGGTATTTGTAAAAAAAAAAAAAAGCAAACAAGGAAAGTATAGGATAAAACCACAATAGTGGTTACCTATATGGGGAGGGAGGATGTTGCAATTTAGAAGGATAAACAGAGGACATCTGACATTGTTGCTTTTTTTTCTTTTTTTTGGGGGGGTGGTGGTGGTTACATGAGTGCTCTCTTTCAAATTATTTTTAAACCTTGAATTTATTTTTATATGTATAGAATGTGAATGGAAGTGATGTGTAGGATTTCATAGCTTGATGCCTAAATATCTCCCATCTGTGGTCCTCCATGTTTTTCTTCTCTTTCTGCTGGTTCTAATGGCAATAGCACCCAGCAAGACCTTCAATGATACCAATTGAAGTTGGCAGAGCCACTAGCATCCTGAATAGTCCTGTGTTATATTGTGTAGATGATGGCTACTCTGCCTACCCACCTCATCCCAAGTTATAGAAGCAGAAAATCAGTTTTTACCATGTTTGAGCTATTAAATATTTTAGTCTGCTCTAACTAATACACATGTCTCAAAATATTCATAAAATTTGAAGGGAAATATAGATATTTTGTATTTACCTAAAACTGTCTCAACAATTTTTATGGGAACTAAGTTAATTATTTATTTATTTTTTAATTAAAAGCAGCTTTAATGTCTATCTCTATTTTTATTTTTTACCTTTGTCAAAGACCTTTGGGAGAATATAGAAATTTATCATATAATTTTTATATTAATCTAATCTTTTAAAAGTTTTTAAGGATCTCAAAAAATATAACTCAGTATTAAGAATCATTCAACATTTTTAAAACTTCATCATACTGTTTAAGTGTCATAAATAATGCAGGCACTTAACTTTGTAAAATATTGTCAGACTTCCACAAAAATCAACTTATAAAAGACACTAGCATAATTGAACTATTTTGATTACAATTTTCTGTTCATGTTACATTGACAATTGATGGGGTCATATGTTTTAGCATTCAATTCATGTGGTCATATATTTGCAAATATTTGTTATTATTACTACTAATGTTATAAATAAAAAAGGTTAGTCATAGAAAATTTTAACACAAATTAAATTTTTATATGAACAAAAATGTCATACTTTTTATTCTTGTGGTAACTACAGAATAATTACAGAGAGGAAATCTAGTTTCATTTAAATTTTAAAGATATAGGATACTCAAAACATGGGATTTTTTATCAAAAAAAAAGCTGTGCTTCTGTTTGCACCTGGGTAGGGTTAAAAGGAGTAATTAATTCTTTTCTTTTTAAAATAGCTTTCTTAAAATATAATTGACAAAAGTAAACTTCAAAGTGCCCAGTTTGACAATTTTTGACATATTTAGACACCTATGAAAACATCAACACAATCAAGTTAATGAACATATCTGTCACCCTCAAAAGTTTCTTTTCACCTCTTTTGAGCTCTCTCTAATCACTGTCTAGTTCCCATTCCCAGGCAACAACTGATATTTCTGTCACAGTATATTAGTTTGGATTTTCTAGAATTTTTGTTTAAACTAATGGAATCATAGTGTATGTACACTTTTTTACATGACTTCTTTCATTCATCATAATTATTTTGAGAGCCATCACTATTGTTGGTTCCATCAGTAGTTCATTCTTTTATATGGCTGAGTAGTATTCAATTGTATAGATATCGTCCAATTTATTCATTTACCTATGAATAGTCATTTGAATTGTTTACAATTTATGGCTATTATAGATAAGTCTGCTAGTAACATTTAAGAGGAAGTTTTTGTATTGACATAGGCATCCATTTCTCTTATGTAAATATCTGCTAGTAGAGTGGTTATGTCATCTGGTATATATATTAATATTTAAGTTTTTAAAGAAACTGCCAAACTGTTTTAAAGTTGTTGCACCATTTTACATTTACACTAGTAGTATGAAAAATTCTATATGTTCTATACCTTACCAACACTTGGTATGATCAATTTTTTTTTTTAATTTTAAACATTCTATTGAGGGAGCAGTGGTATCTCTTTATAGGTTTATTTTTCATTTTCCTAATGGCTGAAGATGTTGAGCATCATTTCATGTTCCTATTTGTGATCTTTGTATCTTTCTTTTGGTTTCTTTCCCTTTTTGCTCAGATTGCCAAAGCCAAAGACCATCAGGTACACACCTACAGTTGAACAAGTTAGAATCTTTGCTTGTTGTAATAAAGGAGATCACAAACCATGAGGAACCATGATGTCTCAGCAGGAGAGTAATGGAAAAGACATAAGGTTTGGACTTGTATATAACGTTGGGTTTAGTTTGTCAAAATTTTATGTAAAATATTTCATCTATAAGATTGATCTATAGGTTTTTTTTTTCTTTTGAGGTGGGAAGTATTCCTTCTTTTTCAACTTTATGGAAGAGTTTGTGTAGAATTGGTATTTTATTTTCTGTTTGGTAGAATTCTTCAGTAAAGCCATCTGAGCCTGGAGTTTTCTACATGGGAAGGTATAATAGCAAATGCAATTTCTTTAATAGTCATAGGGATCTTCTTATTATATATTTTTTCTTGAGTAAACTTTGGTAGTTTATATCTTTCAAGTAATATGTCCATTTTGTATAAGTTGTTAAATGTTTTGCTATAAAGTTGTTCACACAGTTCCTTTATTATCCGTTTAATATCAGAGCATCTGAAGTGATAACCTCTCCCATCCCTAACAATAGTTTTTTGGGTCATCTCACATTGATTCTGGACTTGTATGGCTATAGTTTTATCGGTTTTATTGATCTTCTAAAAGAACCCAATTTCATCGATTTTCTGTATTGTTTTCTATGTTTATTTTATTCATTCCTGCTCTTATCTTTTTATTTCTTTCATTCTGATTACTGTGGGTTTCATTTGATCTTCTTTTTCTAGTTTCTCAAAATACACACTGAAGTTACTGATTTGAGACCTTTCTTCTTTCTATATGTGTATTTAATGCTACAAGTTTTCCTCTATGTAATCCTTTTGATCTGTTTTATTTTCATTTTAATTCAGCTAGGAACATTTCTTTAGTTCCCGTTTTCAGTTATTTTTAGACTCATTAGTTACTTAGAATTTTTTTTAGTTTCTAAATATTTAGCTTTTCCAGGTATCTTTCTGTCATTGATTTGTGATTTAATTCCATTGTTATCAGAAAATATACTTTACAGTTCTGAATGATTTTCAACTTACGGAGGCTTGTTTTATGGCCCAGAATATCCTGACAAATATTTCACTACATTTGAAAAGAATGTGCATTGCATTATGCTATTTTGGGGTGGTGTAGCCTACAAATGTCTATTAATTCAAGCTGATTGATGTCTATTTACCCTGCAGTTCTGTAAGTTTTTGCTTCACGTGTTTTGAAGCAACATAAATTGGGCACATGTAATTGGGCACATGAACATTTAGGATTACTGCATCCCTTTTTAAAGTTGATGACTTTATGATTATAAAATGACTTTCCTTATCCATGATAATATTCTTTCTTCTGAAACCTCATTTTTTTTTTCTGATAGTAACATAACCACTATAGGCTTTAATTAGTGTTAATGTGGTATACATCTTCCATCCTTTTATTTGGGTCTCAATATTTATAGCGATATTTATGTAGGCAGCGTACAGTTGAATCTTGCCTTTTTTAGAAATCTAGTCTTACAATCTTTGCACTTTGCTCGTGTTTAGTTGTTTAGACAATGTACATGTAATGTGATTAGTGATAATTACATTTAAATTTATAATCTTGTTATTGTTTATTTGTCCCATCTGTTCTTTTTTCTTTTTTCCCTCATTTTCTTCTGTCTTTTGATTATTTTTTGATAATTTCATTTTATCTCCTTTGCTGGTATACTAACTATAGTTCTTTGTTGTGTTAATTTAGCAGTTACTTTTGTAGTTTCTAGCATGCAACTGTGGCTAGTCCCAATCTACCTTCAAGTGATATTACTTGACTTCTTCTATAGTAAAGTGTACAACAATATACTTCATTTTGCACCCCTCCTTGTGCTATTCTTGTCACACATTTTCTTTTACTTCCATATTTATTATAAGCTCTACAAATTATTGTTATTATTTGTCTTCAGGCAGTCATTTGTCTCTTTAGAAAATTCACTTGACATGAGGCTCTTTACATTTATTATGTGGCTACCATTTCTGGAATTGCTCACCCTGTATGACGATCCGGATTTCCATCTCGTGTCATGTTTCCATCTGCCTAAAAGTGGGTTCTAATGTTGGTTTTAGTTCCAGTCTGCTTATGATGAATCTGTCAATGTTTCCATAATGAAAAAGTCTCTATCTTGCTTTGTATTTTAAAAATATTTCGCTGGATATAGAATTGATAGATTTTTCATCTCAGTACTTTAAAGACATTGCTTCTTTTTATTCTGGATTGCATTGCTCTGATGAAAAATTGGCTGCCACCATTATTTTGCTTCTCTGTATGTGATGAACCTTTTCTCTCCCATCTTCTGGCTACTTTTAAAATATTCTGCTTGGGGTTTATTTAGCTACTTGGCTCTGAGGGTTTTCATCATCCTTGAACATTTTTTTAACCATTATTTATTCCAATTTTGTTTTGTTAGCCTCTACGTGTCCTACATTTCAAGGACTTCAACTCTATGTATATTAGGGCTCTTAAACTTTTTTCCATAGCTTACTGATGCTCTGTTCCTCTTTCTTTCTCCAGGCTAATTTTCTGTGAGTGTCCTTCTGGATAGCTTTGATTCCTGTAACTTCAAGTTCACTTTATCTTCTCTTCTGCAGTGTCTATTCTGCCATGAATCCCATACAGATTTTTAAATTTTTTTTATTTCATATTTTATATTTCTCATCTCTAACATTTAAATTTAGGGCTTTATAATATTTTCCTTGTTTCTATTTTACATAGTCTTTCTTCTAGCTTTTTGAACAGATGGAAATCAGTTATAATAATTGTTTTCATTTCTTTGTCTATTAATTATGTCAAATGTGCCAGTCAGTTTAGATTGATTTTTCTCCTCAATATGTCTCATGTTTTCCAGATTCTTTGCATGCCTGGTAAGTTTTTACTGGCTATCAGTCACTATAAATTTTACTTTTTGTGTACTATAAATATTCTTGAGCTTTATTCTGTGACATAGTAAAATTCACTGAAAATACTTTGATCTTTTGGGTCATTATTATATGATTTACTAGGTTGTACCAGATCAGCAGATAATCTAAGGCGAATTTTTCTCTTTACTGGGGCAAAAACATCCTGTGTGTTCTACTCAATATTCCATAAATTATGGGGTTATCCACTCTGGCTTGTGGGAACAGAAAATATTAGCATCCTTTCGTGAATTCCAACATCTTTTCCTTCTAATCCTTTCAGGTGGTTCTTTCCCTGGCCTTGGGCAATTTCTGCACATGCATGTACTCAAGAATACTCACGTGAACCCGTGGGGGAAACCCTATGTAACTCTTTTCAGTTCTCACTCTTCCCAGTTCTCTCTTGTCCAGTATTCTTCCCTGCGTACTCTAGTCTCCGTGGCCTCCCCAAATTCCCATTTTCATCTATGGAAACTGCCAGACCCTGTCATCCTCTTTGTACTGTGCTGTGAAAAACTCTTTAAGGCAGTATGCTGAGACAATCATAGGGCTCATCGCATTTGTTTCTCCTTTCAGGGTTCACTGTGGTTTATGGCGTGATATTGAATACCTGGAAAATCATTGTTACATATATTTTATCTGTTCTTTTCATTTTTTAAGGTGAGGGGGTAAATTTGTTGTCTATTACTCCATATTGGCCAGAAACACAATGATAATTTATTCTAAATCGCCTATAGATTATAGGTGCTTGTGCTCACGTGTTTTAACACTTTAAAATTATCTATTTGTTTGGGGGGTGATTATATTAGAAGTTAAAATTTTGAATGTCTAATTGACACCTGTATTTATGAATAGACGCTATCAGTTCCTTCAGGCTCTGTATGGTCCCATAACTGGACGATTATAGTGTTAATTCTGAGAAAAGCCACTTGTCTCTGATGCACAAGAAGCTTGCCTTTTACTGACCCCAGTTCATGAGGGGCAAACCATCAGTGACAATGTTGCTACGGTGTAGGCACCAGCACCATGCTGTGGTCTGTCACCTTGTGTTTCCCATGTCCACGGCTCCAGCTCCTGATAACAGTGGTTCTCATGTGGACTTTTCTTCTATTTCGTCTTTTTAAAAGTTCTCTGTTGAAAATAAATTCATCGTTCTTTTCAAAATATTTATTTTTTAAAATATGAAAACATTTACAATCGGTAATCTTGTGTGGAGCTAATTTTATAAAAAATGTCTGGGAATATCTGCTTTTCCACTCTCACTCTTCTACTCAGAAACTAGAAGGGCATGATTTCAAGCTAAGCCAGAAAATTATTTTCTTTTTCTAAGACTTATAGCCTTAGAGAATCTGGGTCTTATTGCTAACCTCTCCCTTTAATTTAATTGGTCTATTCCATTAAGGTTAAATTCTTCCCTTGATATGTCTAAAGCACGGAAGTCAATTATTTCACACTTTAGTGGAATTATTTCAGGATCTATCTAATGTATTTTGGATCATCTGAAAATAATGAAATTTTTAAGAAAATTAAACAATTAGACCATACATGTTGATATTCTGCTGTACCAGATCACAGCCACATACATTCATCTTTAAAGAAGAAAGTTCACACACACACATATACATAGATACACTCACATGGATTTAACATTTTTTCTGTGAGTGTTTTGGTGTATATATTCATGGCAGTTTTATATCTCAATTATATACTTTTAATTTTCCACTTGGAAGATGACTATTCTGAATAAATATTTATTTTCAAGACATTGTCCTCTGAATACTATATTGAAAAAATCCAATTAACTTGCACAAATTATAGTGCTGCAAGGGCATTCTTCTTTTTCAGAGGAGAAGACTATAAAAACAAAAATTAATAATCACAAATGAAAATATAGTTACACAGAGTTAATATTTTTCTGTTGATTTACTTCCCCCTACCACCACAATCTCCCACAGTGCATTCCTATTTCTCTATTTGAAGAATTGGTAACTGAAGATGAAAATATTTCTCATCTCCCTTTTTAGTCCTCTCATCCCAAAGCTTCACAATTATCAGAGAATATACTTAGAAGAAAACAAATCTGCAGTACTTCAAGGACTTTCGTCTCTCAAACTTCCTATTCTAGACGTCAAGATTGACAAATTTGTTTGGGTTTCTTATCAGCTAAATTTCTAAAGCAGTGATTTACCATTTTAGTTCATTCTCAAAGCCCTGTGATACTTTTAATAAATTAAATTTTAAAATTAGGACAAAATTTAATATTGACTGTGGTACCTATACAATAAAAGTTTTCTTTATTTATGCCACTCATTGTTTTTTGTTTTTTGTTTTTTTTGTTAAGCCAGTCTATTGGAAAAAAACTAGATAAAGAAAGTGGAAGCAAACTGGAAAATCTGTTACCAAAAAACAAATGTGGTACAGGCATAAAGACAGACACATAGACCAATGAAATAGAACAGAAATGCACTTTTACATATATGGTCAAATGATTTTCATCATGTTGCCATGACTATCAGTGGAAGAAAAGACAGTCTCTTCAACAAATAGTGCTGGGACAACTGGATATTCACATGCAAAAGAATGAAGGTGAACCCTTCTCTTACACTAATATGCAAAAAATGTCTCAAAACTATGAAAATTCTAGAAAAAGATAGGGTGAAATCTTCATGGTATTGAATTTGGCAATGATTTCTTAAATATGACATCAAATGCACAACCAAAGCAAAAATAGACAAATGGAACTATATCAAACTTAACCCCTCCCCCCGCTTTTTTTTTTTTTTTTTTTTTTTTGCATCAAAGGACACATTCAACAGTGAAAAGACAACCTATGGAATGGAAGAAAATATGTGCAAGTCATAAGTCTGATGAGGAGTAATATCCAAAATATAGAAGGAACTCCCACAACTCAACAACAAAAAAGTCAAATATTAATAACCCAATTACAGATCAGACAAAGGACTTGAATAGACATTTCTCCAAAAATTGTATTGAAATGAACACCAAACATATTAAAAGATGCTCAACACTACTAATCATCAGAGGAATAAAATTAAAATAAGTTATTCTCACAACCATTAGGATGACTATTATCAAAAACAAACAAAAAAAAACAACAGAAAATAACAACTATTGGTAAGGAGATGGAGAATTGGAACCCTGTATACTGTAAGTGAGATAGTAAAATGATGCCATAGGTATGGAAAACAGTATTTTAAAGAAATGCTAATATATTAAACTATTAAATCCTATTGTAGGATCCAACAATTCTACTTCTAGGTACATATCCAAAAGAATTAATAGCAGGGTCTTGAAAAGATAGTTGCACACTCATGTTTATAGCAGCATTATTCACAATAAGTAGAAGATGGAAACAACCCAAATGCCCATTTATGAATAAATAGTTAAAATGTGGTATATACATTCAATGCATTTCAGCATTTAAAAGTAAGGAAATCCTGTCACGTGCTACAACATGGATGAACCTTGAAGACATTATGTTAAGAGAAATAAGCCAGTCACCAAAGGATAAATACTGTATGATTTCACTTATGAGATGTCAAAACAGTCAAATTCGTGGAAACAGAAAGTAGAATTATGCTTCCTAGGCTGTGGGAAGGAGAGGGAGAAGTGTTCAATTGGTATAGAGTTTCAGTTTGCAAGATTAAAAAGTTTTGGAGCTCTGTTTCACAATGATATCATACTTAACACTATTGAACTGTACAATTAAACATGGTTAAGGTGATAAATTTGTTATGTGATTTTTACCACAATAAAAAAGGAGGCTATTAGATTAAATCTAATTTGAGGGAAGATTTTTTTTTCATGTCATTAATTTATACTTTTATCTATTCCATTTGTTTTCAACATTGCATTTTTATTTAATTTAATGTTCTCTGGCCTCTTGAATTGAAATTTTAATTCATGTACATTGAATATATCTTATTTTAGGATAGATGTGTTAAAAGCTATGAATTTCCCCTTTTGTTTGATGATCTCAGTTTGAAAAGAATGATGCAACCTGGAACAGTCGAAAGAAAACTAAACATGAAGAGAGTAGGATAGGATCATCACACAGTGGGAAATCATGGGTGAGGAAAATTTTGCAGTGGCATGTCATCATTGGTGGTGTAGGCAAGGAGAAAGAACTATAGAGATAAATACTAGATATGTGGAAATATTTTTGAATATTGGCATTTGTTATAATTTTCTCTTTCATTTTTCACAAAATCTTCAGTAATTTCTGTACTTTTTATCAGTGGTTTGTAATTCTATCTGCACACATGCACAAAAGTGTGTTTGTGTGTGTGTGTGTTTCTTTTTATTGCGATGATGAGCTGAGATTGGTTTCCAGGTGAGAACAGAAACTGACCATAGAGACCTAGTCTAATTTGAATTATATAAATATTTGGGGCACATCAGTGTTTGACTCTTACGTCTGCTTTTATTTAAAAAATCATGTCTATTTCAAAAAATATGTTTGGGACCCCCAGATCAAAATTAAAGCAAATGTGGTTTTCATTCTTTATCACCTAATTTTAATAAAATCTCTCATATAAATTTTCGCTTTAGAGTCAAATTAAGCTGACTCTTCTAGGATATAACACGATTCTTGCTAATAGGTAAATGGCGTATTCATTTTGATAATATCAGCCTGAATTTTATAGTACAGACCAAATAATATAATATGCATCTAAAGGTTTTTCAGACTGTGTTCTAGATACACATTTTCTCTTTAAAGTTTCACCCATGCTGAGACAGAGGAGAAATTATTTAACCCATTTTAAGATGAGGTTATTGAGGTCAGAGTTATTAAACATTTTACTTAATTTAATGTAAGTTGCTTGGTGAAGCCAGTTCTCAACTAATTTTTCTAGCATTCATAATTCTTTTTTCAATAGTGTAATTAATTCCTTGATTGACTTAGCATGAAAGTACAAGTTGAAAAGTTCTAACATTTGAATAACAAAAAGCACATGTGAGAACTATGAGAAATTAGAAAATTACATATAAATACAGATAATGTGTTTTTGAAGATTAAAGAGCTGCTTTTTATTCTTTTGACTCTAACATATATAAAGTTACTCAGACTAATAACTCTTGTTAAAAAATGAAGTGATTTTCATGGTCATGACATGATATTTGCTTTCATCAATCTATGGCTTTGTTTATATGTTACTTGCAAGACAGTGCTTATAAACCAATGCATATTAAATCACTCAAACATAATACTCTACAAAGAGCCTATGAAAATGATAATGACTACTACTAATTAGCTGATCGTTGAGCTATAATTACTCCAGGATAAATTAAGCTATGGGTAGTAAAGATAAGTAAGAAAAGTAATGAAGTGCTTGTGTCAGAGGATTTTTTTTTTTTCATATGTAGTACATGCAGCTGAGAAGGACAGAGTAGGTTTAATTTGCTCCCATCCTCTGTTAGCATAAAGCAAGTGCACTAGAATTTTTAAAACCTCACATGAGAAGTTTAGCTGAAAATGATTTTATTTCAGAATAGCATTCTTGATGGTGAAGTACTATTGTTCACTGTCAGTTTTGACCCCACTTGTTTTCATCATGTTATTCCCACAAGGAAGATTTTCATGATTATCTTTGAAAAAGCACTGATTTATTGTTATAAAAGCTAAATGGAGCTCTGAAGTCTAAGATTCTAGTTTTGAGTAAGATCAACCAAGACATACTATCATTATTATTATATTTTAATGATTGACAGCTTGTTATTTGAAATTTATATCACAAATGGTATTGTATGAAATTATATTAATTAGTCTAAGAAAAATTTAAAAAACGGCATTGGATACTCACATTAAAAATATTCTTGCTGGCTTCTCTGTGTTTGCATGCACAATTGGATAGAAAATTCAGATGACACTCTATTGTGACATCTGCCAGCTAATATAAAATGAATAAGTTTAAACACATGAAAATGGGTATATCTTTTAATGTCTTAAAATTAATTCAGAAGAAGCCATCTAAAACTATGGTAGACAACATGAACCATATAATTTTGTGAATTTTGTGATTTTGCACTATTTAAAGCCAAGGACTTATTTGTAAGGATTCTCCTGGATTATATTCTCTATTTATCTATGATCCTTGGTGATTTTAATTTGAATTTCAGTCTTGCTTAAGATTTTAACTCTCAAGTAATTATGCTTTATAACACATTTGGGTCCTTAAGTTTGAATGGGTTTAGCATGGTAGATTAGGGCACGCTAGATTCATCTCACCAATTTATTGGAATCCTTCCATTCTGGCATCAAGCGAAAAAAAATTTAAATGACGATGAACTTAGAATTTTAATAGACTGTAATTAATCTTCTGCAGCTTTTTTCTAAATGTGAATCTAATGTATCTCCTTTCTTTCCTAATTATAATATTGGTTACAACAGTGTAATTCCTCATGCAAAACAGCTTTTCTGTTACATTAAAGTCAAAGTACTACAGCTGGTAGAAGTTTGCTGGTTTTCAATACTGACACATAATAAATACTCTAGAAAGTTCTGCTGAAGGCTTCTATTCTTGGAAATCTAAAGAGCCCCCTTGAATTCAGCAAAGACTAACACATTCTTATCCTTTCACAATCTCAAATATTCCTGTTTCCACGTATAAAAAGAGGGCAGAATACAAGGCTAAATGAGAATGGGTTCTCTTGGGCTTCTTGTTTCAATGCATTTGAGAGACACTTTCTGTTTTGTCTGGTAAGCCAAATAAAAAAGCCAGATTTTTGGAAAGATTTACTGGTCACATTTTCACACCCTGAGTCAACCTTTGTCTCTCACTAGAAGACAATTTGTCTAAAATTAGGATTCTTCTGCAATTCCATGGACAGACTCACTGAAGTCAACATCTATGTCTTGACACAGCTAGAGTTAGTCTGTGCTGATTAAGACATCTCAATGCTCACTGTAGCCCTAACGGCTGCATTTATTTGGCCAAAATGTTTATTGTCAGTTTAGAATGTGAATGGCTCTTTCTAGGAGCTGAATGAACTACAGTGAACATGTATATATTAATCTGACCTGATGGAGCTTACAATTTAGTGAAGACACATACAAAATGCCCACAAAACAAAGATAACATTACAAATTATAATAAATGTTATTAACAACAAAAATAGGGTACTTTAGGAGAAGCTAATGGGAACTAGGAAGGCTTTCTATAGAAGACACATTTAATCTTACATATGAATGGCGAGTAAAAGTTAGCTAGGAACACAGAATAAAGAATATTCCAGGGAGCAGGCACAGCATGAACTTCTCTGCCTACGTGATATCTCTACATCTGCTAGGATCACCCTACTGCCATGGGCTTATATTCTGTTTGAAATGTGCTGCCATGTCATGCTTCCAATATTTGGTCTAGTTGAACAAACACCTGCTTCAATGTTTCTAGCTATATAGGATTCTGCGTGGGGAGCAGATTGTAGATAGGCAGTTTACAATGTTTGACATTTCACACAAATCAAGTGTGGAAATATTCAGTTCCTTTTGTTTAAGGTCAATACCACATTTTTTGCACTTGTGTTGGAATTATATCCTGAGATTTGGAATAGACAGAATAACACTGAGACCACACATTTATTTTTGTTCTTTGAATGAGAAGAATAGTGATGAGAGTCAAGCACATGCACTTTATCACTGGAATTAAATTGGTCATTGGCAACTCAGCTGTGAACAAGCTTGAAAGAACATTGATACTACTTTCGTCTCTGGCTGTGCAAAAGCAAAGCATGCTGGAAGGTCTGAGAATGAAGCATAGAAGCTGTGAAGTTGGAGAATCAATGTGGAATAAAATTCTCTGTTTCTTTCTTGATGAATTAAATTAAATTGCAATGTTAAAATACTTCCTACCTTCTCACATAATAGTAAATAAAATTTGAACGTATTTTAATTGTTGATATTAACAGAACACAGAGTGGCTTTCTATTTACTGCAAAAAAAAAATTTTTTTAAAGTGGTCCTTGGAGCCACAGAAAATCCTGATAATTTAAATATTCAAAGAATTTAATTTTTAGGTGCTGTGTCAGTCCCAGTAGGGTTTATTATTACTCCATTTGGGTCTCTAAGTTCTTGGTTTGTTACTACAAATACTGATGAAGTAACTGTGGTCTATGAATCATGATTCTTGATCCTATGTCATGTCCATTTTTCAAAATTGAAATAATTCTATCATCGTTCTTCATTTAAAAAAAATCCCCCTCATGGATATAAGCGTTGTCTGCTGGATGCTTGCCATGCTCACATCAGGTTTCCTACCAAGAAGGCGGCCCAGCGAAACTGTGTTGCCTTAGAGACTCAGTCTCTGGCTGACAGTAGCTTTGTGTGAATTCACAGGGTGCTGATGTTGTGCCTACAAGCTCCTTTTCCTCTGGAGCCATGCCCTGGGCACAGGCTCCTGTTGCAAGATAATGAATTTGTTGCTTCCTGACCCCTTGTAATTTTCTTATAACTGTAAAGCATCGTGGGAGTGGGGCCCCTCTCTGGGGATTGACCTTCTTTGTATCCTTCACTACAAGCCCAAGAACACTTCTCCACAGGTTCATGCTTCATTTCTGCATCAGAGGTTTCCAAGGTTTTTTGTCTTCACACTCTGGCTCCACATTTGGCATTCAGTTTTTGGCTGTTACAGAATATAAATAAATGAAAACAATTAGTGTCTAATTATTTTATTTATTTACATATTTAGTCAATATTTTAGGTTTCTTAACAAAAAATTTTCACATGATTAAATGTTAATTTGGTCCATATTGGAACATAACATCAGAAAGTCCAGGAGCCACATTTTTACTTATTACTTTTTATAAGGGTCAAGTATATAATGTCACATTAAAAATAATTGTCTTATAAAATACTACCATTTGCTGGTCATCTGAAAGCAAGCTTTAATATTTCCAAATAGTATAAACCAAGATTGAGGAAAAGGCATATCAGTATTCAGTTTATGTTCTAAGAATTTTGCAATGAATTTCTGTTTAAGTCAATTTCTCCTCTTACTCTTCTTCTGCTTCTCTTTCTTCTAGTTATAATAAAACAATGCCTTCAATACTCTCTGGAATATAGCTCATGTGACTCAAAGAATATATACTCAACGAAAACATGAAATTCATTTCTTTATGTTTACAAATTCTTCAGAATTTAATGTATTCTCACAAAGTACCTCCAATTATCCCAGTTTAATCCCCTAAACATTTATTTCATCTTTCATAAAAAACAACACAACTTTATATATTTGTATTAATTACCTGGAGATGAATATTGTTTTCTTGGAAATAACTACTTTAAAAATAAAGATTAAATGGTCAAGTATGTTGCATTAATCAATAATTGCCATGAATAAAAGCATGAAATAACAGTACTGGAGATTATAGTATAATAAAGAAATGAGAAGTGACATTGCTTTCATTTTTTTATTATTTGGTTTTTCAGAGTTTACTTTCAAGAAAATTCTGAATTTCAATAAGATTACCACGATTCCCTTCCGATTTTTTTGTACACCATGACAAAAATGTCTATAAGCATTTCAAATATGAGGTTTTTTGGTTTAGCTAAAAGAAGGTATTTTTAGGATAAATTAGTTTAAAGATTTACTCATTCCTGTTGAATGATTAAAGTTCTCTTAGTAAATTGAGATGTATCCCACATCTTATTCTAATTTTCCCCATAATTCTGTTTAGATTTTTATTAAAATGTAACACAAGTTATAAGAATTTTCCTTAAATGTAATGAAATAAAATGAAAATTACTCATACTGGCTACATCACTCGCATGAACCTGGTAGTCTTCTGCAATTAAGATGATCCTAAAGTCTTAACTCCAACTTGTACCTAAAGAGTAATAAATTGCTTTAAAAAAGTCAATAGAATAGAGAAAATTTTTGTCACACTGGAATGGATTTCATCATCGCACATTTATGCTTTGATTTATTGAGACATTCTCTAGGCTAAAGATGTAGCTTCATCTCACTTGTCATGTCAATTGTTAAAAAATATAACTCAGACCTTTTGCACAAGAAAACAATATAGCTGATTCATCAAAAGCATTAATCAAAGCTCATAACAAGTTTTAGTATATATTTCTTTAGAATTTACAAAGTGACCTTGTATTCATTTTCTCCATTGATCACCCTAACAGCAACAAGAAGTAAGTTAAGCAAGCATATTATCCCCGTTTTTGCAGATGGCTAAACTTAACCACAAAGAGTTTAATGGTTTGCCCGGGACTCACATCTAACAACTAGCTGATTTGAGATTTGCGGCCAAATTTTCTGAATGAATGGAATGCTTTTCACTCTACCTCACAAAAACTAAATTTCTGTAAATAATAAAGGTTTCATCTTTATTCTAAAATTTATATCCTATTTTATAACAAAACTTCACATTTATGTTTTTATTGAATATCCCTCATTGACTGAGCAGTGCTAGATTGTTCAAGTTCATGGCTACCCTGGCAAAAGTTTAGTTTTAGGGAATATCACATTCAAATAATATGCTGGAATACACCATTTCCCCTATCACTGGCAACAATAAAAATAAAACATAAAAATTTATATAAATAAATAAGAGAGAGAGAGCGAGAGAGCAATTTACATGTTATTTGGTTATACTATTAATAGTTTGCGAGCAAGATTATAATATTAATAAGATTATAATCAATTTTAAATCAATGACTGTAATTATTGAGTCAATGGAAAACACAGTAAAGTACTGATAAGTGTCAAAAGCTCCATCAGGGCCTGTTAACAGCTGGGAAAATTAATGCAGGCTGGCATGAGATGAAAGCCAGTACTGCTCTGGAAAACCATGTCAGTTTGCCTTTACACACTTATTGCAGTTGCAATGTGACGATCAATATACATTGCCTTTACGTTGTTAGCTCGCAACCTTGGGGTTACTGCTAGACTTTAGTAGTGAAGAGACTATTAAGAGTTATTTTGACCAGATACTTAGCAAAAGTCTCCCCACCCACTCTCTAAATTGAAAGGAGAATAAATATCATAGAAGTAGAATATAAGTGGTGTTTGGTAAAGTATTAGGGAATAAAAGATTCATCTTTTCTATTTAGTCTTCTCCGACCATTGTAGTGGCTTCCTCATCTGCAGACACAACCCCTGTCCTTTTAGTGCAATATATAAATTGCAGTAGACGTTGTTTGCCAGATGTAGACAAAATGACCCCAAGGACTCACAGAGCCTATGCATCAAGGTAAAGTGAGAACATATTTAATTATTCTCATCTTCATTTAGTATTGCTTTTAGTTAAGACTTTGGTCAAAACTACCAGCTTGGGGTGATGGATGTTTGTTATTTTGCTCATGATCTTTTTATTTCTTTCATTTTTTGTGTGTGTCTAAAATGCTCCCATCATCCACATTCTACTCACTTAATGGAATCATTATATTGTGACATTTGAAACCAATTCTCATTAATCATACATGTCCACCATAGCTTCAGTGAATAATTTGTATCTATGTGCTAATGCTCTTAAAAGAAATGGGCTCATTATCCCTAAGTGTAGTTCAATATAAAAAACTTGAATATGAATGAATATTAGCTCTAATTTACCATTTTCCATATATATATATAGAGAGAGAGAGAGAGAGAGAGAGAGAAAGAGAGATTTCTTTATTATGGTTTAATTTTGAAGAGCTCTTTACTTATATATGAGGCAATTCCAAATGGAAATTTAATTTATTTCATATTTGCAGCTATTTTTGCATATATGCTTTTCCATCTAGAAAATTTAACTTCATAAAAGCCCATTCCTTCATTTCTCTTAAGCAATTGAAAATATAAAAGCTAATTCCTCAATATCCAGAGCTACTAAAAATAATTATTTAGAGCACTCAACTATGTTATTTTGTAAAAATCACACACGTGTGTGATTGAAAGTTAGTATTTTACTGGGTAGATATGGCATTTTATAAACCTTTTGTATTATGTAAAACTAGAAATAGAAGTTCAAACAAAAAGTTGAGTACTGGTACAATTATGCTATTTGGGGTTCTAAAATTTTTCTCTGTAGGCAACGATGTGAAAGTTGGTTAAAGCATTTTAAATAATTTTACCTGTTCATAACACCACTTTTTTCTTCCGCTATGAGAAGCATTTCTTCTATTACACTCGATAATGATTCTTTTTCTTCCTGTGAAATAACATTCCATAAGTAATCAGAAGGTTTACAACATAGTTACAATTTAAGACGGGGCAATTCGCTGCTATGGATACTATGCCCCTTTAGTCACACTTAAACCATTGCCAGCTTTGTGTCCAAGGTTTGATTTCTTTAGTCAAGGAAAGACTAGGACATGCTTTTCCTTGTACTGCAGTCAGGATATGCAGTACCATAGAGAGCAACAACATTTTTAGAGACAGAGAGAATTTCTTGTCCTCCAAAATTTCTTACTAACAAATGCATAGCTTAGATGACAAAGTCTTGGTGAGTAAAAGGTCAAATAAGAATTGTTAGAAGCATAACTGTCTTTGGCCAGATCCAGTGTTAGATATACAATGATTAACACTGGAATAGTCCATCATATTGCCTAATCCAGATAGCTGCTGAAACCACCTGATTTGGACACTGTGTACTTCATTAATGTAGGAGTTAAATGTTGCACAACATTATAGTCCATAGTAACATCTTTAATAATCATCTCGAGACTCGACTCTAATACTGCCTGATTGTAAGAACATTCCTGAACTCAGCATTGTGGAACCAGAGCAGGTTCATCCTCCACATACCTGTCAGAACTGTACTAATAAACAGTGTGTATATTGGCTTACCCTGCAAAGAAAAAAATCTCAGTGCTTCCAGAAAGAATATAATAGGTTCTCTACCAATAAAACAAAAAGCACAGCAACAAAAAGTGTTATTACTACATTGAGTTTATATTTCTTTTTGGCAATACTGTTAAGTGTTTTTTTTTTTTTTTTTGACACATTTTCTGAGACCAAGTTAGTTTCTGGACATAAGATATTTAAAGAAAAATCATTGACTTTTTCAGATCAATTGGCCTGAAATTTTGAATCAACAATGCTTGAGGCTATTCATGAGAGCTATTCTGTGACTCAGGCAATGTACTGTTATTTGAGCCACGCTCTTGGTTTTGCTATGAAATATATATTCTTTTGCCTGTTTCTTGGACTTCTCATTATACCGGGATTTAGGCATAGCCAAATTTTTAGGTGCATTTGAAAAATAAGCAAAGCTTTTGTAAATTGATTCTACTACTCTTTTAGTGTTATCATTCTTACTTTCCACTCATCTCCCCTTCCCTGCTTTCTCCTACTCCGTGCCAATACTAAAGATACTTCTAGTTATTGCTTCATTCGGAATGCTTGTACTCCCTACCATTTGTACTAAAGGCTTATATTTTTGTCTCCAAACTTTCCTTCCTCTGATCGATTTGTAAGTCTGTCTTCTTTGAACACAGATCTTTTCCTTTCTGACATAGAATTACAATGTAGTTAATGTGTCCTGGGAATTCACAGCATAGTGACACTCTGGAGTCAGAGATCTGGATTCTATCTCTGTATTACTTTGCTAGAGCTGTATTAACAAAATACTACAAACTGAGAGATTTAAACAACAGAAATTTATTATATTGCTGTTTGGGGGCTAGAAGTCTGAAACCAAGGTGTTGATAGGGTTGGTTCCATCTAAAAGGTGTGAGGGACAATCTGTTTAATGCCTTGCTCCTGGCTTTTGGTGGTTTCCTGGTAATCTTTGGTGTTTCTTGGCTTCTGCTGCACCACCGCCATCTCTGCTTTCATTTTCACATGGTGTTCTTCCTGTGTGTGTGCCTGTCTCCAAATTGCCCCTTTTTATAAGAATAGCAGTTATATTGAATTAGGGGCCCAACCTAATCCAGTGTAACTTCATCATAACTAATCACCTCTGCATGGACCTGATTTCCAAATAAATTCATATTCTAAAGTACAGGAAGTTAGGACTTCAACGTATGAATTGGGGTAGGGGGAACACAATTCAACTTACAACAATTTTTTATATTAACCTCCCTTAGCTAAACATTTTGTATCTGTTAAAATTAGAATTATACTATTATCTACCTCATAGTGTTTTTGTTAAGATTGAGAGAATTAATACCTGTGTAGCACTTAGAATGATGCATGGCATATAATAAGCACTACTGATGGTGTGTAAATGTAATATTTCTCATATTAATATATTTTAATAAAGATATTCAGGGAAAATGTTTTTAACTCAAAATAGCCAGAGCTTATAGGAGCTATATTAATTTTCGGCAGATAGGGTTTTTGGTTTTTTATTTTTTTGGATGCCAAACAAAGACATTTAGGAGAGAATTACAATATCCTGTAAGTACTGCTTATAGCTTTGTCATGGTCACCTGTCATTTAAAAATCACAGATTGCTGCCTGATCACCAGAAGAGTTTTGGTAGTGTGTTCCAGTAGCTCTCAGCTCTCGGTCATGTATTTCAGGAGAGTCATGTGACTTTTATTCTTTATAGTTTATTTGAGGAAATTGCTATTGGCATTTTTTTATGTGAAATGTTTTTAGATTTTAACATAAAAATCTTACATGTACATTTCCATACATTAATGTGGACGGAAAAAAAAAAAAAAGAAACAATGCCGGAAAATTCTCCCAGGCTTGTTGAACTAAAAAAATAAACATATTCAATACGGTTAGGATTTAAATGAACAACATATTGCATCCTGATACAGCTGCATAAATGTCTGTACTTCTATAATTTTGATAATAATAAAGCTTTGAGGTTATTTTTATACATGCATTTTCTGAAAACCCATTAACACCTTTTCCACCTGCTTGCACTTTGTATTTTATGTTGTGATATTGACAAAATGACGAAGTTCTTGCTGTAATTTGGTTTTCACATTATTTTTAAGTGTGCTGCAGACTCATATGAATAAAGATTGAAAGGAACATTTTTAGGCAATTAAAAAATGAGGAAGAACTCAAGATTCCAAAGTGATGGAAAGAAGTTAAATGATGTAATAAAAAGTTCAGGCCTTCAGAACAATTTCTGTTTGTTATTTTTGGCAATGTAGACTTTAACTCTTATTTAGCTTGTTTTTCATCAACTTTATTGAGGTATAATTGCCATATAATAAGCTAAATGTAAATTTTATGGCTTGACAAATTTTCAATTATATAGATATTCATCTATCACCACCTTTAAGATAACATATCCATTACCTCAACAGTTTCTTTGTAACTTTTTGTAATCACTCCTTTTTGGCTTATCGTTGCCTCATCCACTGTCCTCAGGAAATCATTGTTCTGCTTTCTACCACTATAGGTTAGTTTGCATTTTCTAAAAAATCTATAAATGGGATCACTCAGGATGTACATACCAGTTTTTGACTGGCTTTGTCACTCAGCATAATTTTGTGAGATTCCTTGAGGCTGGTGTTGATATCAATAGTTTATTCAGTTTTATTGATAGCAGTATTACATTGTTCAGCAATATCACAGTTTGTCCATTTACCTGTTGTTGGCCAGTTGGGTTATTTTCAGTTTTTGGCTATTATAAATGAAGGTGCTGTAAACATTATGCACAAGCTTTTGCATGATCATATACTTTCATTCCACTTGGGCAACTATGTAGGAATAAAATGGATGGATTATATGATAGGTATTTGTTTAAGTTTGTAAGAAACCGATGAATGTTTCCACAGTGATTGCACCATTTTATATTCCATCAGTGGTTTTTGAGAATTTCTGTCCTAGACAATCTCAAGGATGGAGACCTTGCCAAACACAGCTTTCATTGTAGACAAATTATATGATATAAATTCAATTTAAAAGGTCTTAGATAATTCTAGTATTTTTTAATACAAACATTCTCATTTTATGTGAGAATCTATGGGAGCTCAGATTTCATTTCTTTTTATATATCTTTGGAAGTCAAGGTTTACCAAAAGTCTTGGCATAAAAATAAGACCCACATGTTTACCTATTGGTTTGCCAAAAAAAAAAAAAAAAAAAAGAAAAAAGAAAGAAAGAAAGAAAGAAAAGTGCAATTATGAAATCACTTGGTTGCCCTAAAAGTTTCATCTTTGAACTGGCCTATATAACTTTTACTATTACATTTACCAAAACAATTTGTCTGGATAATTTTTTTTTGAAAACCTTGAAAAGTTATATATAAAACAAGCATAAGAAGACTCTTGAAAAGTAGAGGGCAGAAGGGAAACTGGCTGAGAATCTCAGGACACAAAGAGTGACGCGGTGGTGAGTTCTCTGAGTTTTGTTTTTATATGCCTGACAGGGTGTTGGAGAAGATGACAACCCAGAAATGCCAATGAGTGCAGATAAAACAAAACAAAACAACAACAAAAACACACCTCATCGAAATCCTGCTAATTCTAACTAGAAGACAAGCAAAAGGAAAACCTAGGAAAACAGAAAACTTAAAATATAAAACTACTTTATTATAGCTAAAAAAAAAAAATAAACTAACTGTGGTCCCACCTTCACCCACACTGGCAAAGGCTGGGTAGGAAACCTCATCAAGTTTTAAGAAGGTACCCTCCCTCCTCTCTACCAAAGTGGTGTCAGAGAAGGTTAAGTAGTGAGCCAGGATTTTTATCCTTGCCATGATCTAGTCGCCATTAAATCAGCAATTATATAAAACAATTAAACAACACTATCAACCAATAGGATACAACTGACATTTACAGAACACTCCACCCAGCAGCAGCAGTATATACAATCATTTCAAATGATAGCAAAATATATGTCAAGATAAACTACTTCTGGGTCCAGAAAAGAAAACCCAACAAACTTAAGTGAATTGAAATCATACAGAATGTATTTTCTGACCATAATGGAATAAAACTAGTTACTAATGTAAAATAATAAGTAAATCATCAAACACTTGAAAACAAAGAAACACACTTCTAAGTGATCCACAGATCATAGATTACATTTCAAGAGAAATAACACTACACATTGAACTTAATGAAAATAAAAACATAACATATCAAAATTTGTGGCACACAACTAAAGCAGTATGGAAAGGGACACTTATAGTATTAAATGGTAAAAAGGAAAAATGTCAAATCTAATCTCTTACCTCAAGTACCTAGAAAAAGGTACTTTTTCCCAAAGCAAGTAGAAGGAAGGAAATAATAAAGAAAAGAGCAAAAACCAATAAAATTGAAAACAGAAAATAATAGAAAAAATTAATAAACACTGAGCTTTTAAAAAAAGTCATTAACGTTGGCAAACCTGTAGCAAGATCAGAAAGAAAAATGGGAAGATAAACATTTCTAATATTGAAATAACAGTAAATATCACTATAGACCTGTCAGACATCAAAAGACCAAAGGGGATACTACCAAAAACACTCTACAACATAAATTTGACAACTTAGGTAAAATGGAATCATTCCTCAAAAAACACAAACTCCTATGTAACTCACTTATAAAATCACATTCATAATTTAAAAACTCCCCCAAAGGAAACTTTCAGTTCAGGTAATTGCAATGGAAAATTTTAGCAAACACTTAAAAAAACAATAACACCAACTTAATATGATCTCTTCCAGAGCATAGAAAATAATAAAAAAAGTTTCCAACTTATTTTATGAAGCTAGTATTACTCTGATAATAAAATCAGACAAAATTGGTAAAAAATATAAAAATGACAGACTAATACATTCCCTGGATGTGGTGGTAAGCTTAATGAAGATATTCAGGTCAAATTCCTGGAAATTGTGAATGTTGGCTTATTTTATAAAAGCATCTTTGCAGATGTGATTCCAGTTAAGGATCTTGCAATGAGTTGATAATCCTTCGTTATCTGAATGGGCCCTAAATGCCATCGCACGTCTCCTTAAAAGGGAGAGGCAGAGAGAGATTAGACACTGAGGAAAAGGCAATGCAATATTAAAGCAGAGATTGGAGTGATGCAGTCGGTTGCCAATGAATGCCAGGCAGTAGAAGGAAGTACCAGGAAGTAGAAGAGTCAAATAATTAATTATCTTCTAGGTGACAGGAAGGCACACAGATCTGCAAACACTTTGATTCCAGACTTCAAACATCCAGAACTGTGAGAAAATATATTTCTGTTGCTTCAGGCCACCAGATTTGTGGTAATTTGTTATGGCAGCCCAAGGAAACCAATGAAGAACTTGATACCTGGGAGTGGGATTCTCCTTTAACAAATACCTAAATATGTGGAAGTGGTTGGATTTGATGATGTGTAGAGTCTGCAAGAATTTTGAGATATATGATAGAAAAAGTCTGGATTTCCTTGATGAGATTGTAGACAGAAATACACACCTTATAGGTGCTTTTGGTGAGGGCTCAGAAGGAAATTAGGAGCATGTTAGCGAAAGCTTCTATTCTTGAAGAGAATACATATAGAGTCATAAAAACTGTTGGTGGGAATGTGCATGATAAAGGTGATTCTGGTGATGGCTCAGAAAGAAATGAGTAACACGATATCTGAAATTGGAGAACAGGAAATACTGTTATATAGTGAAAGAATATTTGGTTGAATTATGTTCTGGAATTGTGTGGAAATCAGAAATTGTAAGCAATAAACGTGGGTATTTAGCTGAAGCGATTTTCAAATGAAGTGTTGAAGGTACAGCCTGGTTTCTTCTTGCTGCTTATGGTAAAATTCTAGAGGAAAGAGATAAATTGAGGAACTATTAAGCAAAAAAGTGAGTAAGGAAAAAAGATAAAAGAAATAACCAGTACTTGAAGAATTAAGAAATTCTCAGATTATCCAGACTTTAAAAGATGACAAAATTAGAAGATTACGATTAAAAGTATGCTCTGGAGAGAATATCAAGGGCATGGTTCAATAATCTTTCCTGAAGAGATTAAGAATATGATTCATGGATATACTCAACAATTTCAGCAGAAGCAGGAATAGAAATAGGATTATCCAGGAAAGATTTGTAGATGTGAAGAACAGAAATTGATAGTAGGAAAATGTGTGCTCTCTTTGATTCTAACTGATGCTATTCGCTTCTGTGACTATGCTTGCTTTTAGTTGTTTGATAAATATAGTTAATCAGAATGAAAAACAGGGATAAGAGCAAAGGTAACTCCATGATAGGCTAGGCTTCCTGGATGTGAGAAGCCTAGTTCTGCTTCTGTATATATGGCTTGCTGGCTAGGTGCTTAGCGTAAGTGGAGCCATGGCAGGCTTCACTAAAGTAAAGGAAAACAAAGCCCCAGGGAGGTAACCGCAAGTTGCTTCCTGATAAAGGGCTGGAGAGTCCAGGGGCCCTGCAACCAACTAAGCAGATAAGAAGAGCAAGACATGATCAGCGCATGAACGGCTTGTGCAGGGCGTGTGTTCCCAGTATCGCTTGTAACCAAAAACTAGAAGGTATGCAACAACAGCCCCCCTCCCCCATCGGAGACCCTCCTCTTCCCCAGGATGACGTTAACTACAACTGGCACCAGCAAGAAAAGCCCGAAGCTTAGAGTCAACAAACCAGGAGCCAATGCGATCAGACACTTCTAAAAAAAGGACAAATAAACTAAAGGGGGGGATGAAGTACAGACTAGTGTGTTGTGTGCAGACTAGTGTGTCGTGTATAGACTAACGTGTCGTGTGCAGACTAACGTGTTGTGTGAAAACTAGCATACAGAAAAGTATAAAAGCTTAACCTTTACCGCAGGGCGGGGTCCTAGTTCCTGGAGAGGCCACTGCGTTGGTGCTCTGGAATTTGGACCCTGGCCCGGGCTAGTCAATAAACTCCTTTGCCTTTTTGCAGCCTCAGTGACTCTGCCTCTCTGTTCCTGGGGCCAAGGGGAACCGGATCTAACAGATGAACCTCTTGTCTAATGCTGTGAATTTCCACCACATACCAAGGAGACCACACAGCTTTTAAAAATATTACACCAGCAGAAATACAGCTGGCTTGGACTGAAAGGGACACAGACTAAACTGACTGAAAGGAAGTTGTTGAACTCCCAAAATTCTACAGGCAGTAAATAGGCTACAAACACTATTCAGTGGAAAACATGTGGTATCTTTCAAAAAAAGAAAGGATCACTCTGAGGGCCAACTATTGGCCCCAGATCACAGGCCTGTGGGTACAGAGGGTAGAACTCTGGGCCCCAAGGAGGAGTCAGAAGCCAATGAGAATGTGACACAAACCAAAAAGAATTATTCTCAGGTCTTGAAACCTAATGAAATTTGCCTTGCTGGATTCCAAACTTGTGTAGGACCAGTGATCTCTTTATTCCTTCAATTTTCTCTATTTTGGAATGGGAAAGTCAATAACTGTTATTCTGTTATTCAATGCCCTGTCGTTATATTATATAAAAACACAACATTTTTTCTAGTGTCACATTATCCACAGATGGAGAGGAATTTTGTCCCAGGATGGATTATACCCAGAGTCTCATACAAACTTGATTTAGATGACAAGATTTGGCATGTTTATATTTATAATATTTAGATGAGGTCTTGGGCTTCAGTTGATGCTGTAGATGGTGGAACCTTTGGGGTATGTTAGAATAGGGTGAAAGTATTTTGCATGTGGGATAAACATGAATCTTTGGGAACCAGAGATTAGACTATGTTAAGATGAAAAAATGACCCCCAAACATACGTTCACTTTCTATTCCTGAGAACCTGTGAATACCACCTATTTGGCAAAAGATGTGATTAAGTTAATGACCCTTAGAGGGGATGCTTATTCTTGATTATCTGGGTGGGCTCTGAATGCCATCACATGTATTCTTATAAAAGAGAGGCAAGATGATTTCAGATAACTCACACAGCTGAGAAGGCAACGTGAAAATGTTGGCAGAGAGTGGAGGGATGTAGCTACAAGCCAAGGAATGCCAAGGCAGCCACCAGCCAACTGGCAGCCACCAGAAGGTAGAAGAGGCAAATATGAATTATCTTCTAAAGAGTATGGTGGGGGACCATGGTTCCACTGACACTTGGATTTGGAGATATGGATTTCAGAACTGTGAAAAAATAAATGAATAAATTTCTGTCATGATTGGTTGTAGCAGTCTTAGGAGATTAATATAAGTATAAACACACAAATCTTTAACAAAATATTAGCAAATAGAATTCAGTAATATATTTTTTGAAATGTATACCATAATCAAAAAGAGTTTATACCAAGAATGCAAGACTACATCAGTATTCAAAAACTCATCAGTGTAAACCATCAATTAATACGTTAAAGAAGAAAAATCACATGGAAATATAAATTGATGTAAAACATGATAAAATTCAAACTTGATTATGATAAAACTTCTCAGAAAATATAATACACGAGACCTTACTTAACTTGATAAAGAATATCTGCAAAAAATCTACAGCTAACGTTGTATTTAATGGTAAAAGACTGAATGTTTTCCTCCTATGATCAGGAATAAGGCAAGGATATCTGTCTTCAGTCATCACTTTTATTCAATATAGTGCTTTTTAGTTCTAGCCAGTAAAATAAGCAAAAAGATTCAATAAAAGTCATAGAGATTTTTGGCCCTCTGCAAAGTCGGGGTCGGGGGAATCCCCTCCCAACACAAAAGTTGGTTCTCATACCCAGACTGATACATAAAGACTGGAGGGACCCACCAAGGAAAACAATTGTCTTTCCTTTCCCTGGCTTTCATCTCCTATCTCTCAATCTTCTACCTCTTCCAAGAGAAACTGAATTACTCTTTCATTGCCGGTGGAAATGTGAGATGGACTGTTTGATAGATTCTTAAACAAACAAACAAACAAAACTAAACTTGTAATTACCATACCAGCTATCATTTGCACTCCCAGCCATTTATCCCAGAAAAATAGAAATTTATGTTTATACAAAACTCTCTACACAAATGTTTATAGCAATTTTATTTATAATGGCAAAAACTAGAAACAATTGAGATGTCATTCAACAGGTAAATGGTTAAGTAAATTATGGTATATCCATAATATTGAATGCTGTGCAGCAATAAAAAGGACAAATTATTATAGTTATACACACAACCCAGCTAAATCAGCAGAGAATTACATTGAGTGAAAAAAAAAAAAAAAATCAATCCCAAAAGGTTACAACTTGAATGATTCCATTTATATAATATTTTTGAAAAAGAAGCTTAAAAACTGATATTTGGTCATCCAACCAAGATAATCTGTCCCAGACATGGAGGAGCTATGCTTACAAAATATGATAGCAGCACTGGGAAGAATTATAGTGGATTCTTTTTGATATATCTGAAATAGCTCACTGGGTATCTGGTAACCTGAGGCCCAAATAGACTGTTTTTGTTTTCCTTCAATTTTTTTTAATTGTGGTAAAATATACATAACTTAAAATTTACTATCTTAATCATGTTTAAGTATATAGTTCAGTGGTGTTAAATACATCCATACTGTTGTGCAACCCTCACCACCGTTGATATCCAGAACTCTTTTGGTCTTGTAAAACTGAAGCTTTAACAATACACCATATGTATTGTTGGCCATATGTATGGCCAACACACCATATGTATGATTGCCAGCTCCTGGCAACCACCTTTCTACTCTGTTTCTATGATTTTGACTACTCTAAGTACCTCATATAAATGGAATTATATAATATTTTGTAGGGATCCTCCCTGAGCAAGAATTGGCTTGAGCTCAGAGTCAGCGAAGCTAGACATGCTTCTTGGGTCCAAAGGTCAATGGGTCCAGAACACTCCTTGAGGCCAGAACTCAATGGGTCCGGACACGGCCCATTGACTGCTGAATGCTTCTTGGAGCTAAACGGCAATGGCCTATTGAAATAGACAAACTGTTTCCTATGGCAAATAGCCAAGGTGTGTCTCATTGTCCTGCGGGGGTGGGGGGGGTGGGTAATGAGGTCCAAAGGTTAAGATGCAAACGTTTGCCTTCCCTTGAGCAATTTCCATAAGAAATGGAACATGTCGCCTCAGGACCCTAAAGATAGTCACGTACCAGGAAGTAGCTGCTGGACAAAAGGTGTATAAAAATAAAGCGACTGCTTAGTACTGCAGTCTTTACCATTCTTGTGTGTCCGTGTGTTTTTTCTGCGTATCTGTCTGTATGTTTATGTGTTCATCCCCCGTTCTGTAATCAGGCTGCAACATATTTTTCTCTGTTGTGATTGGCTTATTTGACTTGGCATAATTAGCATAATATCCTGAAGTTTCATCCATGTTGCAGCATGTGACCGGATTTCCTTCCTTTTAAAGGCTGAATAATATTCTACTGTATGTATTTACCACATTCTACTTGACCATTCATTTATTCTACTTCCTATTGGGCTGCTTCCATATTTAAAACAATTTGAATAATGATACTTTAAACATCAGTAGACAAATGTGCCGTTTAAGGCCCTGTTTTCAGTGCTTTTGAGTATATACTCAGTAGTGCAATTGCTATATCATACGGTAATTCCATTTTTGATTTTTTGAGGAACCAGAACACTATTTTACACAGCAGCTGTACCATTTTACATACTCAGCAAAGATACACAAATGTTTCAATTTCTCTACATCTTCACCAACACTTCTTATTTTCTGTTTTTTTTTTTAGTAGTCATCCTAATGGCTGTGAGGTGGTATTTTATTACAGATTTAATTTCATTTTCTTAATGATTGATGATGTTGAACATTGTTTCATCTGCTTATTGGCCATTTGTATATCTTTTTTGGAGAAATGTCTATTTGAGTCCTTTGCTCATTTTTGAATTGTTTTTTTTTTGTTGTTGTTATTGAATTTTAGGAGTTATTTATATATTTTAGATATCAATCCTTTATCAGATAAATGATTTGCAAATATTTTCTTCCTTTCTATGGGTTTGCCTTTTTATTCTGTTGATAGTGTTTTTTGATGCACAGTTTTTTTTATTTTTATGAAGTCAAATTTGTCTATTTTTTCTTTTGTTGCCTGTGTCTTTAGCATCATATGCAAGAAGTCATTGCCAAATTTAATGTGATGAACCTTTTGCCCTATGATTTCATTTTAAGAGTATTATAGTTTTAGGTCTTACATTTAGGTCATGGATCCCATTTGAGGTAATTTTTGAATATGGTATTAGGTAAGGGTCCAAATTCATTATTTTGCATGTGGATATTCTGTTTTATCAGCATTTTTTGAAAAGAATATCTTTTCCCTATTGAATGGTCTTGATACCCTCATCAAAAATTACTTAACCACATCTGTGAGGGTTTATTTCTGGACTCTATTCTATTCCACTGACCTATTTGTTAGTCTTTATGGCAGTTCTAAGCTGTTTTGGTTACTATAGCTGTAGTAAGTTTTGAAATCAGTAAGCATGAGTCCTAGAAATTTGCTTTTCTCTTTCAGGATTGTTTTGGCTCTTCCGGGCCACTTGAGATTTCATACGCATTTTAGGATGGGTTTTTATATTTCTGCAAAAATCATTATTAAAATTTTTGACAAGTATTTAATTAAAGCTGTATATAACTGTAAGTAGTTTTCATATCTGAACAATAGTTAGTCTTCTAGTCTATAAACATGAATGTCTTCCATTTATTTATATCTAATTTATTTCAGAAATGTTTTATAATTTCCATTATATAAGCTTTAAATTTCCATTATATAAGCTTTTTCAACTCCTTGGTTAAATTAATTCCTATGTATTTTACTCTTTATGATGCTACTATAAATAGAATTACAATTAATTTCTTTTTTGCTTTATGAATTGTTAGTGTATAGAAATGTAACTATTTTTAGTACATTGATTTTATGTCTTGTAATTTGGCTGGATTTATTTATTCTAACAGATTTTTTTGGTTGTTGAATCCTTTGGGTTTTCTACATGTGTTTAATTGTCTGTGAACAGAGATAATTTTATAATACATCTTCCTTTCTAATTTGGATGGCTTTTATTTCTTTTCTTGCCTAATTCCTCTGGCTAGGACATCCAGTACTATGTTGAATAGAAGTAGCAAAGCAGGCATCTTTGCCTTGTTCCTGATCTTAGAAGAAAAGTTTTCAGTCTTTCACTATTCAGTACGATGTTTGCTGTGGGTTTCTCATATACAGATTTTGTTATGGTCAGATAGTTTCCTTCTAGGACTAGTTTGTTGATTGTTTAAGCATGGAAGAGTCTTGAAATTTTTAAGTCCTTTGTCTGCACCAATTGGGATGATCTTTTTTTTTTTTTCCTTCATTCTGTTAATCGACATTGATATTTTGGACCATCTTTGCATTACAGGAAAAAATTCCACTTGTTTGTGATGTATAACCCTCTTCATATACTGCTGAATTCAGTTTGCTAGTATTTTGTTGAGGATTTTTACATCAATGTTCATAAAAGATATTAGCATATAGTTTTCCCTTTCTTTCTTTCTTTCTTTCTTTCTTTCTTTCTTTCTTTTTTTTTTTTTTTTAGTGTCTTTGGCTTTGGTATCAGTGTAACACTACCCTCAATAATTTTTTTAAAAAGTGTTCCATCCTCTTTAATTTTGGGGAAAATTTTTAGAAGTATTGGTGTTAGTTCTTCTTTAAATGTTTGGAAGAATTCATCAATGAAACCATCAGATCCAGGTCTCTTCCTTTCTGGGATATTTTTGATTCCTCATTCAATATTTTTACTAGTTATAGTAAAATTTACTATTCACATTTTCTACTTTTTTATGATTTAGTCTTGGAAAATTTTGTATTTTTAGCTATTTGTTCATTTTATCTAGGTTATCCAATTTGTTGGTATACAATTGTTCATAGTAATTTTCTCTTTCTCTTTATAGTATTCTTTTGTAATCCTTTTGTATTTCTTAAATTATATGTCAAATAAAATATGGAGTTACAAACCAAAATTATAATAATAGCTCTTAGACTATTAGGGTTTTTTAATGTAATTGTCGCTTAAGTCATGTAGAAAAAATTATAATAATAGTAGATTTTATAATTGCCTATGCACTGCCCTTTACTGAGACCTTTTTTCTTTATGTAGCTTAGATTTACTGTCTAGCTTCCTTTCATTTTAACCTAAATGCTTCTTTATAATTTCTTGTAGGAGAAGTCTAGTAATGACAAACGCCTTCAGGTTTTGTTTATCTGGGAATGTCTTAATTTCTCCCTCACTTTTTAAGGACAGTTTTGCCAGATAATGGTTTCTTAGTTGTCAGTTATGTTTTGTTTTGTTTTAATTTTAGCACTTTGAATATATCAGCTCACTGCTTTTTGATCATAAAAATTTCTGATGAGAAATTTGGTAATAATCTCACTGAGAATCTCTTATGTGTGACATGTTGCTTCTCTCTTGCTGCTTGCAAGATTCTATTTTTGCCTTTTGACAATTTGATCATAGTATGTCTTGGCGTAGGTCTCTTTGAGTTCATCATACTTGGATCTTATTAAACCTTTTCGATATTTATATTCATGTCATTCATCAAATTTGGAAGGTTTTCAGATATCATTTCTTCAGATCATCTTTCTGCCTCTTTCTCTCTCTCTTATTCCATTGCTCCAACAATGTACGTGCACTTGGTCTGCCCCATGGTGTCCTTCAGGCTTTGTTCACTTGTCTGTTCCCCAGACTCAATAATTTCCATTGTCCTATTTTCAGGTTCACTGATTCTTTCTTCTTCCTGTGGTAACTCTGGAAGTCAGAGTCTCCCCCTTGCCCGGGGTTTTTTGTTTTACAGTTTTGATTTGTGCACGTTTTTTATTGCTGTCTGTGGCCTCTGTGCTGAGGTCAGCCTGAAGTGTAAATTTAAGATTTTCTCAGGTCTTTTCTGAGCCTGTGCCTTTTCTGGGCATGTGTGTTGACTTTCTAATTTCCTCCTATTTGTGGTTGCTTTTGAATGGCCTAGTCTTCAATGGTGACTCTCAGAAGGGAAAAAGGAGAAACATGAAGAGGATGAAGTTGAAGGCTCGTTAATTCCTCTAAAAGTTACTACAGCCAATGAGCAAGGGGCTTGCAACAATGGGGGGAAGTGCGGCAACAACGGCTGCCATTTCTTTGTTTGCACCTCTGTGATCGGAAGCAGCAATCAGTGATCAGAGCACAAATCTCTGGTATTTGGAGGACAGGGTCCTTTTAGCTTATCGGGGTCCCGTAGACTGTGAGCAAGCTGCACCAAGAATATGTGCATGGGGCTGAGGGGGGTAGAGGATGGGTAGCTGCTACTATGCTAAGCACTAAATTGTCCAAAATTAATCCAATTTACAGTTCAAGCCTTCCCCTGGAAGTTGCAAGCATACAATAGACTCCAGAATTCCAAAATAGCTATATCAGATTCTAGCAGTGTAATTGTGGTCTAGGTGGAGAGACAGACTTTTGGTACTTCTTACTCTGCCATCTTCCCAGACCCCCTCTCCTGTGCCAGACTGTTGCCTTTTGAGGAAATAGAGGATGAGTCTTTTAGGAGAAGATATATGTCTGGTAGAGAGCCAGGTTTGAATCTCATGAAATGTTCATTGCTTCCCTGTCTTTGCTCTACAAAAAAAGAAAGATTATTGTTTTAAAATCACTAAAGAGAAATGAGCCCCGGAAAGCACTGATAAATCTGTGGATTAGTTTTTTTGTTTATTATGGTGACTAATTAACTTTTTATAACACATTTCATTGAGTTCTTATTGGAGTATGGAACACTGATTCTTCAGAATTTTCTTTTGCATATGCAACTTGGAAACTTTAGTGAGCTCCCCTATAACAGTGAACTAAACCTTTAGGACAAAGTCAATAAGAGAGACATCCACAGTGTACTTTGAAGATGGAGACCAAAAATATTGTTTACTGAATAGAGAAATTAGGATAATCTTAGATGGTAAAAATCTAGATAGAGAATTGGATGATTATAACCTAAAGTACTAAGCATACTTGCATTTCATAATGTGTGTGCATGTACGTGATGATGATGATGCTTTTTTTCTGTCTGAAATTTCTGTTATTACCTCTCCCTTTCTAGCTAATGTGGAATTCCTATATATCCTTCCAAACTTGAGTCAACTATCAGTTTTTCTGTCAAATCTGTCAAGATCTTCCTGATACCAATACCTTATTGACCACTTCCAGAATTCATCACTATCTTTCCTGTCTTCCTCTAGAACTTTTATAAATAATCTAGCTGGATTTATGAAAAGGCTGACTTTCAGTATTGATGAATTGCATATTGCTTGTCTTCTTTAAAACATAATAGATATATTACTTCAGTGTAGATGTATAATTTATCTTTGAATTCTAAACACCTCACAGGGACATTCATTCATTTGTCACTTGTAATTCATTTTATATTTACTGACTTTCATTTGTCACTTATAATTAATCTAACATTTACTAAATTCCTATCTACCAGGCAGCAAATTCAGTGCCAGGTATCCAAATGTGAAAAAAAAAAATCAAATTAGTTTTTGGCACATAGTAGTAAGAACAGTAAGACAGAAACTTTAAATAATTTAAAATATAGTATGAGGGGTAATATAGATGTAGGAATGTACAGGATAAAGTAGGAACGTATAGTTTGCATCAAGAAATTTTTATTTGTCAGTAGTTACCATATATGATTTTATTCTTGTTTTCTGAAATTTTGTATAAGAATACTCATTGTCATAGAGTAAGAAGGGCCAGATTGTTAACAACCAAGGAATTCTTTGGCTTCCTATGTGAGCATCGCATAATTTTTACAAGAAAAAAAATAATAAAATATGCAATAACTAGGAAGTAAATTATTATTCAGTGATTTATTATGTTCATTCTGTCACCTTTGTAATGTACTTGCTTATTTCCCTTATGGGCGCTACTGATCACTTTAAGAAATGCTCAATTTATGTATTTACATGTGTAAACACTGAGGTGGTATTTGGTATTCTACAGCTGGCAGTACTGTTCTCTAACTCTGAAAAAGCCATGTGAAAACTAAACCAAGATGACATCATCCTCTGAGCATTGCTCCATCTTTGTTTTTTACTGAATGGAGCTGAAAAGATGATACCACACCTACAAGCACCGCTTTCTCTCCTTGTGCACAGTATAGCACAAAATTTACTGATATTTTCAATTTTGAGAAGTTTTGAACAAACGGTTTTTCTGGGATGCCCCATAATATGGGTTTTAATTGAGACAAGAAGATAGTTTAAATTCAGTTTGTGTTCAACTAATGCATCCTTCCATCAACCCATCAATTGAGAAACATCTATTGGACACCTCTACTATATGCGAGGCATTCAGATAGGTGACATAGAATATTGGATACGTTAAATCCAGTTTTAGCTGTTTTCTATGAAGGCAGGCAAAATTCTTATATAATTTTTATATTTCCTTGGCTTTGGACCAACCATCACAATTTAAATCTGTGATTCATTGCTTTTGATAATCAACTTGAATGTTATTTTAACACGATGATTGCTTTGTGTTTATATTGAAATTATTTAACACCAAAGGATTCTTTCAATAAATATACATGTATTTAAAAATAAAAATGCAATATTATTTTAGAAAACATACAGATTTTTTGTAGAATACAGCTATCTAACTTGTAAAAAATTGAAACACAGATTATAAAAGCATGTGATTTTTAAATACATATAATACACATGTAATTTTTAGATATATCGCAGAATTACTTTTTTTAAAACATAGATAAAATTTAATTTCCCTCACATTTTCTTGTTGAAAAAATACAAATTAGGCTAATATAACACATAACTTTTTTCACCAAGTACATTTCCTAAGTTTTCCAAAAGGAGTTCCAAATACAGAAAAGACCAAAGCATAGATATGTTTCTAATTTAGTAAGAAAATACTCCTGTTTTTTTTTTTTTTTAAAGCAACATTTATTTACTCAGCAAAACTCGGTGTATATAATGCCTATGTCAGGAGAAGCTGAGAAAAATATAAAGATGAACAAGACACGATTCCTTTCCATGTGGGCGTGTAATCTAATAGAAAATGTAAAGAATGCTTACAAAAAGCAAAAAATACAAACAATATTTGCTAGTATGGTAAATCATTATGGAATTCAGAATTTAGGGGAGGGGGCAATCATTTCTTGTTGAACATGAAACTATAGAGTAGAAAAGCTCTATTAACTAACCTTCAGGTAACCAAATAGCCTCATTAACTAAAGCTTTCTATTCTCTCTAGAAAGGATACAGATTAACGTCCCAAATATTCTAAACGCTAGTAAGCAGGCTACTCTTTAATATGGCCACGCTCATCTGCTTGCAGCAGTTGAACAGAATGCTTACTAAGAGCCAAGTATGGGTCCCCAAACTTATCACCCATAAGTTTAAAAAAACTGGTTCCTCAAAATGGGGTTCTCACCCTGAAAATTAATACATATTAGGTGGTTACTGATATTAGAAAGACAACACAAAACTAATCTGCAGGCCACTAGCAGATGATTTGATAAAGCCATACTTACGTTTCATGGAGTACCTGAAAGGCACGCTTATTTCACCTCTCAGCTGTATTGAGAAGGTGTTTTGCTTGATCATTGACTGATGCTTTCAATGAGTGATTCTCAACTTTGGTTATTATACATTAAAATTACCTAAAAGATTTTTTAAAATGCCAGGTCACACCTCTAGCAATTCTTATTTAATCAGTCTGTTATATGACCTGAGGATGATGATGACCTTTTAAAGTTACTTAGGTGATACTCATACACAATTAGGTGGATAATCACTGAATTAGGTGTTTGCACCCTGTAGCTACCCTCCCCCTGAAAACCTAGGAAACATTAATGAGTAAATTCTCTTTTTATTGGCTAGTCTGAGCTACTTTATTTAATTCTGAGCACATAGGGAAATTTTTGCTCCTAATATTATTTAATTTTTTTTTCAGGGAAAAAGTATAGACCCCTCCACAATTACGAGAATTAGTATGTTGACTGGGCATGGTGGCTCATGCCTATAATCTCATCACTTTGAGAGGCGAAGGCGGTAGTATCCCTTGAGGCCAGGAGTTCAAGACTAGTCTAGGCAACATAGCAAGAATCCCAGGCCGGGCGCGGTGGCTCACGCCTGTAATCCTAGCACTCTGGGAGGCCGAGGCGGGTGGATTGCTCAAGGTCAGGAGTTCGAGACCAGCCTGAGCGAGACCCCGTCTCTACTAAAAATAGAAAGACATTATATGGACACCTAAAAATCTATATAGAAAAAATTAGCCGGGCATAGTGGCGCATGCCTGTAGTCCCAGCTACTCGGGAGGCTGAGGCAGTAGGATCGCTTGAGCCCAGGAGTTTGAGGTTGCTGTGAGCTAAGCTGACGCCACGGCACTCACTCTAGCCTGGGCAACAAAGTGAGACTCTGTCTCAACAAAAAAAAAAAAAAAAAAAAAAAAGAATCCCGTCTCTACTAAAAAAAATAAATAAATAAATAAATCAGCCAGGTGTGGCTGTACACATCTATAGTCCCAGCTACTTGGGAGGCTGAGGCAGGAGGATTGATTGAGCCCAGGAGTTTGAAGTTGCAGTGACACTTCTTCACTGCAGCAGGGGCAACAGAGGGAACCCTGTCTCTAGAAAAAGAATTAATAAATTATTATTTTTTTTTAAAGAGAATTGCTATATTTATAGGCCTGGAAACTACTAACTCTATTCTCTTCTATATATCTGAGATGGAACAAAACATAGTGAAATTTTCCTTGGATATAATACAGCATTGTTTCTCAAAGTGTGATTTGAGTACTACTTCCATTAACCAGGTTGCTTATTAATATGTAAAGAAATGAACAAAGACATAAATAAATCACATTCCTGAACACTTCTTCAGATTTATCGAATTAGAAATTTTGAATATAGGGCCCAGAAATATGTGTTTTTAAGCAGCACCACAGTGCTTCTAGTGTGCATTAAAATTTAAAATATATTGGCATAAGAACGCTACCTTATCCAAGCATTCAAATTACTCTTTTCTAACTGAACTTTCTGTATCTCTTTGTATGGGCAAAAGTAAAGCATGTAGTAATCTGAATCTGAGAAGAAAAAAATGAATACTTGATAAAATGGTTAAATCAGTTAAGTGTTATAAATTGGTTTGCTCTGAGAAAATTCAGTGCCAAACCCTTAAACAAAATGAAGTCAGGGCCTTGCTAATCTCCATTAATATGGAGATTTATGGAAAAATTTTAAATTGATCTAGAGATTGTTGCTAGAACTCTTCAAATTTTTATGTGGTAAATTTATTCCTAAAAATTTCTGTGTGTAGATAATTTTTGTATATGGAATCTTTTTCTTTTTTTCCAGTAACTTATAACTTAATTTTTTAAAAATCAGAAAATTACAAAAAAGAAATCTTTAAGGTTGGGCATGGTGGCTCACACCTGTAATCCCAACACTTTGGTAGGCCGAGGTGGAAAGATCACTTGAGGCCAGGAGTTCAAGACCAGCCTGAGCAACATAGCAAGGCTCCATCTCCACAAATAGAAAATAGAAAAATTAGCTGGGTGTGGTGGCCTCCACCTGCAGTCCTAGCTAGTGTGTAGGCTGAGGCAGGAAGGTTGCTTGAGCCCAGGAGTTTGATGTTGCAGTGATTTATGACACAACTGCACTCTAGGCTGAGTAACAGAGTGAGACTGTGTCTCAAAAAAAGAAAAAAAAAAAGAAAGAAATTTTTAAAAGTAGAAATATCTTCTGAGATATCACAACTCAAACTCAGAAAGGAAAATGATATATTTAAGACTGAATTCCAAACTAGATCCTTTCTAATTTTTTCTATTTGATGATTTATCCTTTATTTCTTCCTGTCCTTTTCTATTCCCTTCAAACAATCTCTGAATTCTCTTGAATCTAATTTCTAAACAGCTTATTCCAGACCATTCTGGTCAAGGTCACCTTTGTCTTTTACTTGGACTACTTAAGGTGTTCAATTTGCCATAGTAACTCCCTCTGATTCATTCTGTACATGGTAGGCCAATTATGTTTTCTAAAATTTAAATGTCATCACATTACTCTTTGGCTTAAAGTATTTCAATGGTTTTCCTTTACCCTAAAGGTAAACCTCAAATTCTTTATGTATATATCACAACCTCTCTATGAACTGGCTCCTGCCCTCACTCCCTTTCTTATGGATGTGGTTTTCAGTGGGGACCTACAGAGAAATAATGAAATTTGTATGCAGTATTATTCTTTGTCACAAAAACTGTGGGAAAGGAGACACTATTGCTATTTGTTGGATAAAAACTAGGATGTTTGGCACCCTTCATTACACAGAAAGTATCACATAATGAAAAATTATTATGGCTCTTGTATTTCTAGCTAGACATAATGTAGATGAAAAACCTGTTTTAATTATTTGAACCCAGGATATAAATCAATTTTAAATAGGAAAACAAATTATTTTTGGCATGTTATTAAGATTTGCCAGTTTTTCCAAGCAGGCAACTACTGTGTCAATCAAGAGAAGTGTACACTTTATTTGAAACTTTACTAAGGGTTGTTTACCATTTTGGAAAGTCATACCCTTTGTAAGAAGCAATAGGAACTCATTAAGTGAATTGTCATTCAGGTCGGGGCTCTAATCCCACATGGAATCTGACATACTGGGTAGGAAGATTGATATTTTATGATTAACTTTAACATCTGGACAGAGTTTGGGGAAAAGTTTAGGCTGAAATTCAGTGAGCATGCACACAACCACCAATGATTTAGTCCATGTATAATATATATTGACATGTATGGCAATGTCTAGATGCCAACAATATTGACTGGTAATCTACTTATTACTCTAGAAAGAAAAATCCCCTATAAAAACTCAACTCAGGTTCAGAAGAATCAGATAAGATTAACATTGTATAGAATTATGAGGGACAGCTTCATCGACTTGACTTGGCACTAGATTTCATAGGATTAGGCAGAGTAGATGGCAAGAATGAATATGGCAAGGAAGAAGAGGAGATTATAAAAAATTGGAAAGTAAGTATGAAAAAAAGTTAAGACTCCCTTTTGTAATTTGGAATCATGAAAATATTGTGTATTCCCACCCAGAAAAATGGCAAAACCTAAATAAATATTTTACATATAATCTTTGTTCTCTAATAGAAGAATCTTTTTAGCAAAATCATAAGCAGCCATGTTGCAAAATTCCAGTGGTCAGTATTTATATTGTACTTTGTGTTTATCTGTGAAGTTGTGCAAAATAAAGCTCTTTCATAGATTACTAACTCTATTGGTGTTATGCCTCTTAACAGGCTAATTCTCTTTCAACTTTCAGTGGAGAGCTATGTGCCCATCATCTATTCATTCCAAATACATTTTTGTCACAGGCATATTTAATCATTTATTTCAAGGCTTAATCATTTAAATCTTTGAAACTGATTGAAAATAGAGGTCAGAGTAGAGGGAAGATATGTCTTTACCTGTAGAATGCTAATATATTTGATTGAATGCAAGAGGAATTGTACAGACTTCAAGTTGCCTTTAAAAAGGAAAATAATGTAGTGTTATTTAGCTTAAATTTGCTGCAAATTCAGTACATGTACCTTAGAATGTTTTTATATTAATTCTTTTTCTTTCCTTTTTTTTCCTGAGATAGTCTCATTCTGTTGCCTGGGCTAGAGTGCCATGGTGTCAGCCTAGCTCACAGCAACCTCAAACTCCTGGACTCAAGCGATCCTCCTGCCTCAGCCTCCCACTGTAGTATATGGCACTACAGATATGCACCACCATGACTGGCTAATTTTTTCTATTTTTAGTAGAGTCGGGGTCTCACTCTTGTTCACACTGGTCTTGAACTCCTGAGCTCAAGTGATCCTCCCTCCTGGGCCTCCCAGAGTGCTAGGATTATGGGCATGAGCCATCGTGCCAGGCCTATACAATGTTTTTATATTAATTCACTAGGAAAGAACGTGTGCATCTCTTTTAAGTGTGTTGTGGGGGGAAGACGGAGTAGGGAGTTGAAAATTGCCAAGAAGTTCAGCAAAGGTAGAATGGGATCTGATTATGGAGGTTCTGAGCCATGTTTGTCTGTTATTCAGAGTAAGGAAACTCCATACAAGGGGTGTCTGTCCCTTCCATAATCACAGCCTTGCTCCTCCTCAGAGGCATTTAGAACTCAGTATTCCAGATGCAGAATTTACACCCCCTGGAACAGCTTCTACAGTTTGGATTTACTCAATGATCCCATAAAATATGGAGCTTGTTGGAAATGAGATTTATTGATAAGTTCTACTTCTCTTTAATTTCATGCAAAGAGTGAGAGTGAGCTCAGTATCAAGTTTACAGCATAAAAATTGTACTAAAATTCTAATTAAATACAAGTTAAGTCATGTTTTACTTCTATTGTTTAACTGGCTATAAACTGTTGATGGTAATCCTCTAAACAATTCTTATCAAGTTTTCAGACTTAAGCAACATTATGAATTGAGCTTATCATAATGTATTATCTCTTTTTGTCAATGCTGGTGAAACAAATTATACTAATCATATTCCTAAATTTAAAGTTTCCATGTAGGACTTTATTCTTTCTTAAATTAAAATTTAAGATGTGGGTTTTCCCTTTCCAAGTCAACATCCCGTAATTTTGCCCATAACTTGATCTGCCAGCCTTAGTCCCCATAGACCTCCCCTCCTCCCTCCCATCTTCCACCATGTCCTATTTATACTACACGATAACACACTTTGAATAACAACATAGGTTCTTCCCTAGCCCAAATATCAGACCTATTGATGACTAGCTATACAGCCTTTGTAAAAATCTTTTAGCGTCTCAATTTTCTCATCTATAAAATGAGACTGAAAACATTATTGATTTTGTCCATCTGTTATGATGATTCAATGAGACAATGCGTGTATGAAGCTTAGTGTGGGACCTGACATGTAAAACAGACACAGGGAATGTTGTTGTCATTGCTCTTGTTAGATGATGTTATATAGTTCACATAATTTCAATATATTTATGTAGTCTTAAATTTTTTTATTGAAAACTTTTTCACCAATCATAATTACATGAATTTACATACAGTTTAATATTCCAATACATACATTTAACCTATGCTTATTCCCTTAATATTTTTCTGGCATCATGGTCAAGTATTTTATTAAATAGACATGTCTTGCTATGTTTGTTTTTATGTAAAACACATGAACAAGTGACAGGCTCTACTTCTCAAGAGCTTAAAGAATTATACCAATACACACAAGTGGTGTCTAATAATTTAGGCTATCACACTGTTGCATTTTAAAACATGGGACACTGGCAGTAAGGCAAGAATAGATCATTTATTCCAGAAACTCTAACCTTTTAGATTTTAAGAAGTAATTTCAAAGAAAAATAAGCATCATGAAGCCCTACCTGATAATAATTTCACCTTAGTTATTTTTGTTCAAAAATATGTGATTATTAAAAGATACTATACATTTACTATTTATTTTAACAGAATTCACTATTTATTTCAACATATAGCAGTATTTAAATCATTGTAATAAGGATAGATGTGGGTCATACATGTATTCAGGCTTAGGCAATGTTTCATGAGCCAATTACCCAACAGTGTTGGACTACTGATTTTGCCCCCAGAATATCCTGTCCAGAGCAACAATGGACTTCCTTAACTTACTTTCAATATCATCTTAGTCTTTTTGTTCTAAAACTCAATTCTTCTATCCCATGGGTAGCTCAACCAGAAGCAAACAAAAAAAAGGAAAACAACAAAAAAACAAAAAGGAAAAATCAAGTAATAAGTGATACAAAGTTTTGCTTCATATTCAAATAACTGCTTAACTGCTTTAGGGAGCAGAAAACACTTTTTCTTCATTTTATACTTTTTGAAAAAATGTGTCTCAATAGAATGCTTAAACTTGTATGACTTAAATCAAACCACATAGGGAGCCAATAAAAAGAGTCAATGATTTGTATTAATGTGGTCACCAATACATATAAATATGTGTAATATTTATGTGGGGGGGGCTCCTTTAGTAGTCAACAAAATAATTTCATAAATATTTTTAGGCCAAGAGTAAAACTTTCTCAGGGTAATAAAATTATTTACAGTTGCTAATGACTCATAGATGTTTCATGCATCACAATAATATGGACACACTTGTGACTGAGTCTATTTATCTGGAAGTTATACAGGTAAGAATTAAATTACTATCTCTTGACCAGGTATGGTGACTCATGCCTATAATCTTAGCACTTTGGGAGACTGAGATGGGAGGATAGCTTGAGGCCAGGAATTCAAGACCAGCCTGAGCAACAAAGTAAGACCCTGGCACTACACAAAAATAATAATAATTTAAAAAATTAGCTGTATTCCCAGCTACTCAGGAGTCTGAGACAGTAGGATTGCTTGAGCCCAGGAGTTTGAGGTTGCAGTGAGCTATGATGATGTCACTGCACCCCAGCCGAGGCCACAGAACAAGACCCTGTCACAAAAATCAATCAATCAACCAATCAATCAATCAATCATTACTGTTTCTTTAAAGTATTTTTTACCCACCAATTTTAGAATATGTTATTTTTTAACTATACATTGACTATATTTCGTCTACTTTTAACTCTAAATAGACCAAATGCTGCTCAGTAAAGCAAAGCTCAGTAAATTTCAAAATGTCAAAGTCCTAGAGATTGATCACAGGAGAAATAAATCAAAATTTAATGGAATAACAAACAATAGTCATCTCTCAGAATCCCTGAGGTATTGGTCCCAGGATCCCCTTGGATACCAAAATGTGCGGATGCTCAAGTCCTTGATATAAATGGCATGTAACCTACGCACACTCTTGTTCAGTTACATCATCCCTAGATTACTAATAATACCTAATGCAATGTAAATGCCATGTAAATAGTTGTTATGCTCTATTGTTTTTATATTTGTGTTATTTTGGATTGTTGTCTTGGTTTATTTATTTATGTATTTATAAAATATTTTGCATCTGTGGTTGGTGGAATCCACAGATGTAGAACCTGTGGATATGTAGGGCCAAATGTATAACAGAATATAATTTTAAAATCCCCAAATACTCAGAACTTAAGCCCTTCTAAATAACTCCTGGATAATAAAGAAAAAAAAGAGTCCACAATGGATACAAAGGTATCCTCCATATCAGAACTACACCTACTATGAAAGAAACCATGTACAGTGGGCCTGAGTCTACCTGGAGAAGAAAAAGGGCTAGGCTGAGTTCAGCAGTCCTACTCTCTTTGCTAAGCTATTTCACATTTGAGTAAAGTCATTTTGAACCCTTCATATGAGCCCGTTAGATGAAAACAATGAGTGACTCTAGTAATTCAATGGCATGTTGAGTAGAAAAGTTGCCCAACCAAGTTCCATTTGAACTCCTGACTCATAAAATCATGAAATACAGTAAAGTTATTGTTTTAAGTCACTGTTTTAAGAGACAGTTTACTGGGTTTGCTGCAGCTGCTAGAACTGTCATCTGGAAAAATAATTTATTATTATTTTTTTTTTTCTGAGACTAAAACCCAAGTTCAATCATTATTCAGCACAGGAGAAATTTGAGGAAAGAAATTTGCTCCAGGTCTTGCCAGTGCCAAGGAGCAAATTTATAAGGCATCTTTATAAGAATTTTGGAAACTTGAGGTAATGGAGGGTCACAGTGTACACGTAGTTTCACAAGTCTGGGGCTGGGAGAATAAAGATGGAGAGACAGGAGCAGCATGTGGTCTCTGGGGCTAAGGATCAGTTAGGCCTGGGTTTTAGTTGAGTAAGTGGGAAGTCATCAGGTATGAGGAATTTTCCAGGAGCCTTGACATTCCCACTGGACCTGTGAAAAACTCCTACTCATGCTCTAATTGCTGAGCCTAAGTGTCCTGGAAAGGAAGAGTATGAGAGTTTCTGCAGGGGCTTAGGTGGGCCTGAGGAAAAGCTGGTCTATCTGCAGAGTTTCACCGTGTCCGTGAGGAAGTCATACACGCAAAGACTTCACCAACCTTAGAAGATGACTGACATGGGTGTCTCAGCAAACTTTAAGGAGTTCGATGCTGACAATCTGGGACCAGCAGGAATGGTACATATTGAAAAGCTTGTAGATGGCAATGACTGAGAACTAGAAACCCCAGTATAACTACTACCACTACCATCATAGCTCCATGGGTACTATTTAACTCTCTAGATGTAAGATGAAACCTAAAGACTCAATGAAAAAAACAAACAAAATTCTGTCTACAACTTTAAAAAAATTAGATTGGCTGACTTTCCCCTACCGGAATTATGTTACATTTCAACCTCTAGTTTAAATAAGGATGAGAGACAGCATTTATGTTCAGTTATAAAAAAAAATGAAGTGTACTGAATATTTTTTTGGATTTTAGTTTTTAGAGGTTTCCTTTATTATTGTAGTTTTAGTAGATTTATTATCTGTAGGTTTTAACAAAAGTTTTAATAAATATTCTATATTTTTAAGTTTTCTGTGACCACAGTTTAGCTGTCAACTATTTTCAGAGTCAAATATTAAAGGTCTAGTTCAGAATTTACCAGGTACTTAGGATTTAGTTGATTTAATTATTTTTGGTGATTTAAAATGTTATAATAAAAACATTTGTCATCTGTTTCTTAAGATATGAACATACACTGTTATTTTACATTCACTTATTTTCATACATAAAGGCTGTTCTTAATTATCTTTCCACTCAATCCTGCTGTCACTGAGATAGAAAATAGCATAAAAGATTTTCAGTCTCCACAGGTCACTTAAAATTATCAAATGACCCAGAGGTAAAACAGACTATGTTTTATTACTGAACCCCAGGAGTCAGTAACATTTCTTTTAGTATATTGAAATAATGGGATTTACTTTTCTTCCTTAGAGTATAATAAAATTCACTTGTTTAAGAACTTTTTCTCATTTATATTTTTATTTTCTTTGTTTTATGAGCATAAAGGCCAATTCCAAAAGGACAATAGCTGGCCTGGAAATAATTATTTTCAAATTACACATCACGTTTCCTTAGTAAGAAGTCAGAGTAATGTAAGTAAGACAAGGATTGACCAGAGACCACACAGTGCAGCAGACCAATGTCTTTTTGTTTGCCTTTATTCCCTCTGTGTACTTTCTCTACTATCCTTGTTTCCCTAAATTCACTAGATCATAGAACTGCTTTCAGACTTCCCATGACAGCAGGGATATGCCATGGTTCTGATATTTACCTTTTCTCAATTTATTTTGCTTAACATATCTTCAGTTTCTTCTCAAAAAACAAATCATTATGCCTAAGATCAATGGATTAAAAAAAATGTCGTCTGTCTTTGCTGAGATAAGGATTGCAATTCAGGTATTACCTTAGAAAGACTTACAGTAAGAAGTTTACATGGACTTGTGGTAAAGACACTTCAAGGCAAACGTTATAAATGTGGCCCTGCTCTTTGATTTAGGTTCCATTTCAATTAAAGGATCAAAAGGTACAATTTTCTGGAATACCACCAATAGTTAAAAAATAGCTGATACTTTTCCTATAAAATAATTTATTGAAGATTTTTCTCTCCCAATGAATTTATGTACCAAATATCCTCAAACATAGATTTATTGGTTCTTTACACATTTAGAGAATGATTTGAATTCTTACTATGTCAATCTATCACTTTTTATAAAGAAATTCCATAACTTGCGGATGTATCATAAGTGTTATAATTAAAATTTTACAAGTTTGAGAAGTTCTACTTTAACATGTAAATGTTTGTGTTTTAAAATAACATTTGTCAGTATTTACTCAGTGCCTGAGAAAAGCAGACCTCCACAATTTAATTTACTCATGTCTTGCTTTTTTTATGACTTTTATTTTTGAGCCACCTGAGCTTAGAAAGATAATATTGTATTTAAAGAAAAAAAATCACTACTTTGATAAACCTATTTAAAAAAAACTCCTATGGACATTTAAACAATGTTAATCCTACGAAGACATGAATATGATATGTTTTTCTATTTGTTCGTGTCTGCGATTCCTTTCCTCAGTGTTTCATAGTTCTCTTTGTAGAGATCTTTCACCTCCTTGGTTAAGTATATTCCTAGGTATTTTATTATTTTCTTTGTGGCTATTGTGAATGATATTGAGTCTTTGATTTGACTCTGAGCTTGACTTTTATTGGTGTGTAGGAATGCTACTGATTTGTGTAAATTGATTTTGTAACCTGAGACTTTGCTGAATTTATTTATCAATTCCAGGAGTTTCTTGGTGGAATATTTGTTTGCTGATTTGCTTATTTTGTGCTCTCTTGACTAGGACATAAACTTCATAAAGGATTTTGGGTAGCGAGTCCTTCTGTGATTCCTCAGAAACAATGTGTTACACAGAGTAGGTGCTCATTAATATTTGTTGAATAATTACACTAACAAATATATTGCAGCAGTCATTCCCTCTCCAACACATCATCGAGTCTCTAGTCTTCCAGCCTTAATTTCAGTACTATGTAGACAAACTAATTTGGATGAGAGTAAATAATTTTATTATATATTAAGCTGCATATCTCATCTTCAATTTCAGGTATAAAGCTAAAATATTAATATTCACTTTAATAAAACATGTTTTGTATCATCATTTCAATAAAAATAATGGTCAGTAAGAGAACGATTCATTTTAAGTTAGCTGAGAGGATAGATAACTCAAATGCAGAGGTAAAAATGCTGGGTATAATATTAATAAATTAGTATCATTACCTGATAAGTATAAAATCTTAGGATATACATATGACAAATTCTGCAGCATATATGCAGTAACAGTATCAGCGGGAAAAGAACACTCAACTTCTAACCAGCGGTACTTAGGGAAGAAACATGTAAGTTTTTTTTAATAATTGGAGTATGGAATTTAGCTCCAAACATCCTGAATTTAAAAAAACAACAACAACATGTTAGATCAGTTTTTCTTAGCAGGGGACAATTTTGCACACAGGGGACATTCAGAAGTGTCTAGAAACAGCAGACAGAAGTGTTGAGAAACAATTTCTCAGATTCAGCACTATCAGTAAACATGTTGGCTTACTCAGATATTAATAGGAAAGGCATCATTTCAGGCAGAATTCCCTCCAGCTAATTCAATGACCTTTAAGCTAACTTAGATGCATATTTGAATGGAGAATAAACTACATTGTGACACATATTGCTTAAAATGTTATGAGGTATATGGAAACACATATATTAAGTTTTTCTTAGCGAAAAATAATGAGATGTGTTTAAGAAAGACCTAAATTAAATCCATGTTCAACAATTTACTTACGTGAATGTAGGCAAGTTATTTAGCTAGTAGGGGCCCCAAAGTTTTAATCTGATACTTGTGGAGTATTTTTAATCTGATACTTGTGGAGTATTATAAAGCAAAATAAGATTAACCGTGTAATATCAGTATCTGATGGTCTCATGATCTCAAATGGTCCCTGAAACTCAGGAGGCTCATAATAAACAGTGCTGGGTATTCTTATTAATACATGAGAATTTAGTATTTGCTGATGAAGCTGGAAGGTTCATAATTCATTAGTGAATTTCTTGAAATTATTTTATTGATATGTAATGATTGTATGTATTTTGGGGGTACAAGTGATATTTTAATACATGTATTAAATGTGTAATGATCATATCAGGGTAATTGAGATATCCATTACCTCAAACATTTATTGTTTCTTTGTGTTGGTAATATTACAATTCTTCTTTATTAGCTATTTCAAAATATACAATAAATTATTAATTATAATTTTCCTACTATACTATCAGATACTAGAAATTATTCCTTCTACCTAACTGTATTTTTGTGCCCACTAACAAACTTCTTTTCATCCCTTCCTCTACTCTTCTTTTCCCTACTTTTCCTTTTTCTACTTTTCCTTGATTTCTTTACACCAGTACCACATAGACTTAATTATTGTATCACTTTAAATCTTGAAATTAGGTAGTGTAAATCCTGCAATCTTATTCATCTTTATAAGCTATTTAAGATTCTGCTCTGCTTTGTTTCTCTGAGGAGTCTAGAAATTTTTGTTTGAACAGGCAGTTAACTTTGTCTGAAATAACACTCCAGACACTGTCTCCCATATGGTGAGTGTCGGCTGACTCAAGCACCCTATACTAGAATAATCCAGTCAGCCAGCAATTGAGGCAGAGTTTATAGGCACAGTTTGAGCCTCCCTCTCTGTCTCTGTCTTCTTTCCAGTATTTTCTCCACATTTTCCTGCTGTAGTCACACAAAACTATGTCCTCTGATTTATCAACCAGTAAGACTTGAATTTCTGTCCAAATTTTAGCTTTGTCATCAACTAGGTCCTGATCTCAGGAAAGAAAGATTGAATTCATGCTTTCTCTGCCTTCTTGTTCTTTCTAGGCCCTCAAAGTGTTGGATGATGCCTGTTCACATTGGTGAGAGTGGATCTTCTTTATTCAGTCTGCTGATTCAAATGCATATCTCTTCCTGAAACATTCTCACAGACACTCCCAGAAATAATATTTTAACAGCTATCAGGGTATCCCTTAACACAGTCAATTTGACATATAAAATTAGCCATCACAACGTACATAATGTTACTTATAGGCAATCATCTGGAAGACACACAATGGAGAATGTTTCAAGTGATATTGACTCAAATTATTCAGTTAAAGAAATATTTTTCCCTATAAAATGATATTTATATCATCATGTGTTATTCTGTACTCGTTTAAAGTTATGCACAATTCATAGACTGTCAAAATGGAGCATATCAGTTATGGAATTAAAAAAGGGTTTTTTGAAAGTTCTAGTCTAATTTTCACTTTGGCAGCAAATACAAGTTTTAATTTAAATTTTTACTTTATAAAGGTATTTTCAGCCTCTGAGCTATGTATCATTAATAAAATAGATAGCATAAATATGTATATAATGTAAAATTTATATATAAATAAGCACATGTATAGCTTAAAAATTCAAAAATGAAAGATGTTTAAAAAGTAAAAAAGCAAATTTGGAGTATGCTGCATTTGCCATATGGTTCTCCCAATTTTATTTAGGCTTAAAAAATCTGAGATCTAAAATACCAAAATGGCAGGCATTATTTTGATAACTGTATGTTACTGAAAGTTATGAATAAAATAAATTTCTCAAGTCTCTTTTAGATGAACAAATTTCACATAACTGCTATTTCTGAATTTGTATGAAGCAGATGAAAGGCTGATTGATGATACTTGATATGGACAATGTATGTTTTCCTCATTATTTCTCATGAGCCATATGTTGCCATCAGATAAAAACACAAATAATAATAAAATGGTAGAGTATAGATTTTAGAATATTCCCTTTAATAGAAGATTTTAAAAGAGAGGAGAAATGCCCATCACAGTGACTTGCACAAACTAGGCACTCAATAAATATCAGATATGCTGGATGAATTGACGCATGCATGATGAATGTCCTTGAAATATAGATAACTCTGACCATAATTTTCAACATTATGATTGATATAACAGGCCACTTTGATTTAATGACAAAGGCTGAACATTTTGAGATAACCTGGCAATTTTAAGAAATTTCAAAATTTCATATGTGATACGGATATCTATTTCTATATATTTATCTCATTTCTCACACCTATTTCAGCCAGTATACATTCAAATCCTTCTATTTATAAAATTTCTTTCCATTTCTTTTAAGAGGTCCTACTTAAAAAAACACTCAAAAAATTTCTTTCTCATACTAACTTAGTTTCCCAATTCACACTTTTCCAACTGTTTCACGCACAACAAAGCAACATTTGCCTGTGAGTCTTTGGATGGGTTGGCTATTTCCAAGTCAGTTGTATTCTCACAGTGTGATAAAATTATAATGTATTTCTCTTTCTGAACTTTGGATCTAGTTCAGACCTTGGAATACAGAATTACAACAAAACAAATCTCACCATCTGGAGGTTTGCAAGTCATATTTTTTTTTCCCCTTTATTGTCACTGCATTGCTTTACAAATTCATAAATATATGAGGCATTTATGACAACTAAATTGCCAAGGAAACATTTACAGTCAACATGATTTTGATAAAAAGTTGTACCTTTAAAATAGAGATGAAATTTGCAGGGCGTCTAATTTTTGTATTGCAGCCTTGGGAAGAGAAATTTCTCATTTGAAGAATTAAGTGCGTGACAATTGCAGAGAACCAAAAACTTACCAGCTACAATTAACTGCACTATAGTAGAGATCAACCCTAGACAAAGCCTAGCTGTTTTTCCTTAGTTGGGAAAAAGCTTTTCTAGTAGCTTAAACAGCTAATTTATCATACAGATGATGCCTCATAAAGACAAGTCTACATAACCTCCTTGGACAACTATGTTATGATACCGCAAACTTTAAGATTAATGAAAAATTAAATGAAATATCTGTAAAACTTGAAATCAGTGACAATTTGAAATACAAATGTTGACAATTATTTCAAGGATATGTAAATATGAGACAAAGGCATCCATTTGAAGTTTTCTACTTGATACAAAGACATTTTAGTAATAACATTTTCGGTTAAAAATTGAGGGAAGATGAAGTTGGCATGGGTAGTGAGTCAACTTTGGAAAGACCCATCTTTCTGAATTTTAACCAGGGGCTTCCTGAAGCTGTTTAAATCCTATGGAAGGCAATATATTTACTCTTTTCCTACACTTCCCTCAGTAGTAATCAGGAGTCATGATGATTTTTTAATTGGTCCATTATTTACATTTTGTTCAAATGAGCAATCTAAGAAGATGCTAAAGGAAATTTAGGATTTTCCAAATTGAGATTTTAAAAAGGCATAGTATGGCACATGTGTACTCCGATAGAATTGGGACTTTGCCTTTTAAGCATTAGGGAACATGTTAGATACTCCTCTGTCAATTTCTGGCAAAACTTATTCATCTATTCCTTCATTCTAAAAACAATTGTTGAACACTAATAAGTTCTTGGCACTGTGCAAGATGCTGATAAAATAAAAAAGGATAAGAAAGGATTCCCATTCTCAAGGAGATCACCATGTCATATAGATTCCAAGTTTGTAAATAATATTTGCAAGATGATATGATAGGAACTATAATTACAATAATGCAAGTAGAATGAAGACAATAAAAAGATCTGATCAATACCACTTGAGAGTGAGCTGTTAGAAACACAGAAAATTTCATAAGAAAAGATGACATTTGAGCTGAATTTTGAAGAACTAAAAGGATTTTACAAGATGTGATAGAAAGAGAAGAAAATTTTAGAACGGGGAAATGCAAACAGGTACCTTCTTAACCAATGATAAAAAATGTAAGTTAAAAAGCTGGGGTGTTTTTTAAATGTAATGTTTTTATAGTGGGGATTGATATGCAGCCTGATTTGAAATACATTATCCCCTAAATTGAGGAGTGGAGTTTATAGAACCATTTTTTACTACATTTACCTGGAGCCTATTAAATATTAAGCAAACAAAAATATCATCACATAATGTGCAACACTTTAGTGCTGATTTCTGTGTGATTCTTTAAAAAGGAATTTTCTTTATGCATAGGTGTTAATAGTCTGATCACATACTTCCAGAATAGAGAATTACATTTCTAACATATCATTGAAAGCAATTGTGGGGTAGTTTCATTCTATTATCTTTTGAAACATTGTAGGATTTCTTTGCATTAACCTGTGCACAATTGAGCTAATACATTTTGTTACTAGAATTTCACAGATCAAATGCACATAGTAGTTTATATTTTCTCCTTCAGACTTACTAATCTAATAAATGACTAGTTTGTTTTCCATCATGACACAGATATGTAACTGAGTTGTTTTCAATTTTTGTTTGGGGGGTGGGTGGCAATAATGTAGTGTTTCCACAAATAACGTTCAGGTCTTCAACTCCCAGGATTAACAGGCAAGTTTGTCTACTTTCTCCGCCCTCAGACTCTTCTGGGGGTGGGGATGGACGTCCACACCCAAGGGAATCTTAATGATGGTAGATTATGAAACTAGATGTTTCATCCCCCGTAACAGGCTCATTATTGCTGTTGCATGCTCAAAAGATGGAGGCCTGAGATTACTGTTGAAATGTGATTGTCTAAAGAGATTCCCCATTTTATTGCTCACCTTAACCTATTAATGTCTTTGAAAATCTGAGTCTTCAGATTCAGTGGCTTCTCCTGCTTCCAGTACTTTCACCATTGATGCACTATGCCTTTGTTCTTTCAGATGCTATTACTCTCCTGCTCTTGGTTTTCCTAAAAAGGTGAATTAAAATATACATTTATGAATGAAGGATTAAGTAAATACTGATAATCTGCCAGAAGATCCTTTGATATTTTGTTGTTTTATTTCTTCAGATGGCCCACTAGAGAATAAAAGACATTGCAACTCTTTGAAGAAGGAAATTAGAAAACAAACAAAGAATAAAAGAATCGAGTAAAAACTCTTCACATGTTAGCCGAGCACAACACGTGAAGGGTTTCATTTTAGGTGGTGCAGGGTGACAGCAGAAAGAGTGACCTCAGCCACAGCTCAGCCCAATGAGGAGAATTTTGGGGGGTGTCAACATCCTTACTTGAAGCTGTAGATTTCCCCAGAAAGATAATATAATTTCTTCTGTATAATAAGAGGCACAGTGTCTTACACTACAGGAAAGAGAAAAGTGCCAAATCACTACAAGGGCATTATGTTTTTGAAGCGCCACTTTAAATGCTGTGTCAGAAACATGGCATAGTGGGTGCCTTCTATGGGCTCTCAGGATCCCTTCCACTAGACCAGCGCACCTTTCCTCAGCTGTCAGTTATTGGCTCGTAATCTGTGCCCCACGTCCACCCCTGTCCCAGAGCATGGCCCTCATCTGAACTGGAGCTGCCTCTCCCAGGAGTTTTAGCCAGAGCCCAAAGGCAGACCAACTCTGGGATACAAAGATAGCCTCTGGCCATGCCCCCTTGCCTCAAGGTGGAACCCTCTCTCTTTTTCTGAGAGCTCTTCTTCAATGTAGCACTTTTAAAACAATGACCGTCTAAGGCCCTGCTTTTTGAGATTCTGTCCTAGGATGGGGTTCTGAAGGTGGGTCACTTGTTAGCAGGATGGCAATAAAGACCCCGATAAGGTAGGTGAAATATCAGCACTGCCTGGAATACTGTAATAGTGTAATTGCTAAGACTTTTACTACTAATTATCTAGAACAAGCTGCTTATGGAATGGGATTCTCTAGGTAGTGCAAAGTCTCTAAAATTTCAGAGGTATGACATAAATAATAATTACAAAGACGGTGGGATTAGAGGTTGTTGCTAAGTGCCATTGAAGTACTGAACAGAGAAAATTAGAGACGCCTATCTATGATCAGCCTTGTGATAGGGACAGAAACCTCTTTAGCTGCTCTTTTAGGGACTCTTGCTGCCCACAGCCAGAGGGCAGACAGTGCTGAAGACAAGGGACAGGACCTAAATGGAAGAATGGAAGATCCGTAAAGAGGTTGAATTTTAGGGTAGGAAAGTTTCCTATGCCAAAGATAGAGCCCTCATAAGAAAAGAGTGGAATCCTCAGACCGGATTGGGATACATAGGCAGATGCACTTGAGAATCCAGAACCCACAGATCCATCTCTTAGTTAATAGCAGCCCATGCTAACTCCCCACCCTGGAGAGGCCTCAAATGAGGCAGATGCCTTACAAAACAATGCCTACCCCCCTCGGGATCTGCCCTCACCCCCTCTCCTAATCATACATAGAGAATGAATGTGAAAAATTTTCAAGTGAAATATTTTTCTAATTTAAAGAGACATTTGAGTATAAATAATCATTTGAGTAAAAAACATTTATGATTACAATGCAAAAGTCACCATGGGAAAGCTGACCCTTATTTATGATACTTAGTATGAACCATGTCAATCAGGCTAGCATTAAGCAAAACCTGACTGCAAAAGCGCTTGGCTTTCTAAAGGAGGGGAGATGGATTGTATGCTAAAGGCGCTGCAAGACCTGGCTAACATGTATCAGCAGGAAAATATGCCCAGGAGTGCATTCTGAGAGCACTGGATCAAATGAGACAGACTATATGCTGAAAAAGAAAATGGAGTTTTTTTTTATATGGGAACATCCTTCCATGATATAGGATTTAATACCCTGGTAAGAGGCTTGGGAAGTAGTTCTAATATACCTTTTGGTTGGCTCTTGTAATCTTGGGAAATTAAATGGCTTGCACCAACTAAAGTATAAACACCAGAGATCTGTGACAGACTGGAGTAAAGGACAGAAAACTTCCAAGCATTGGGCATACTAGACTGGGTCCACCATAAAACACTGGAGGCTCACAAGATGATTATTTCTTAAGATGAAAACAAATGTGTTTGTAAGGAATGTACCAGCATCACTAAGATCAGTAGTGATTGTCCTCTCTAAGACAGGACTGATGGGAGGAGATGTTATTACATACACATGCTCCCTTGTATTCCTAGGATGACAGGATCCCAGCATAGCAAATAAGTGGCAAGGTCAGAATGGCAGCCAGGGCCACCGGGCTCACTGTGATCAGTGGAGATGGTAGTAGAGCATGATGGTCCCAGGTCAGCCAACAGAAGTATACGTATACACATAATGAACAAGCAGAATGCTGAAATCAGTGGTGTCAAAATCCTTTCTTGACTTGAACCAGTACTCAGAAATAGAACCCATCGAACGAAGGAAACGTTGGGTCTCCGTGAAGAAAGACCTTGCAACAAGGGGTAGATGACAGCATATGCCATTAGTGCCCTTCCCAGATCCCCTTCATTGTGACTTTTCCCAGATGTTGGAAGCGGTGATTGCTAAGGGCACACTGCTGTGCCTTGTAAAGAGCATTGGGTTTGGAGGAATGAGAGCTGCCTTGCTCAGATTATAAAACCATGATATCCAACTCCTGGGCTGTCAGGAATACTGACTGGCTGGCACACGGTAGAAAGGTCTAGCCTCCTTGCCCCAAGGAGGAATCAACCATGTGGTAAAACTGATGCTCCAAGATGAAGCTATTCTCCAGCGACACCACATCTTTGTTTAGCTTTGTTTCCTTGCTCTACCTTGATTTCCTCTTTCTCCTTCTTCCTAAAGTTCTCCCTCTCTGAATCACTTTCACGGGTGATTTCACAAAAGTCTCTATTTCAGGTTCAGTTTCCAGAAAACCAGCTTTGAACCGTGTTCAAATTGAAAACCCTATCTGCACCTCGGAGGCAAGAGCAGAAGTCTGATGGCAGCTTTTTCTGTTCTAAGTGTTCCTCTCGGTGCTTAGCACACAGTTGAGGAAATATGAATAGTAAAATCAATCCTGGCTCTCCCTGTTGCTGAGTGTGCAAGTGAGAGCCCCTCCGTACATCCCTTCATTCCATCGTCTGTAAAATTGGGATGATAATAGTGTATGGAACATAGTACATCCATGTAAAAGTATTCGTTACAGGTCCTGGCTCAGAGTAAGTGTTCAATACGTGGCAGCTATTTTTGTTATTTGTTTTTTAGTAGCTACTGAGTGTCTTCTTTTCAAAAGACACATTATAAAATTTTATCTCAGCAATAACTGCTAGCATTAAATGAATGAATGCCTATGTGTTAGGCACTGTCTTAAAGCATTTTATGTATGCCTTTGTAATCTTTTCAGTTACTCTGACATTAGTATTATTCATATTTGTATTTTTCACACGAGGAAACTGAGGAATGAGTGGGTACCTGGCTTGCCCAGGTTCTCACAACTGGGAAGCTGTGGAGATGGGATTATAACTCCAAACTCTAATTCCAAAGTCCACCCTCTCAATCCAACAGTATGCTGTCTCTCTGCCATTAATTTTAATGACAAAAAAAAAGACAACATTTAAGAAGTGACAAATTTGCATATTTTCTATGATAGCATTTTTAAAGAAAAATATAAATATTTTGTCTCCCTTAATGCTATCATCATTTTCCTTTCAACACTTTTTTTGGGAGTATTTAATCATTTGGATAGACTATATTTGGAGGAAAAAAATCCAGTAAATACCTTTTATTTTTAATCCTTGGTTCCTACTGTAATGCAAAAGCGGTTTGGATAGGAAATGTGTGACTATTGTGTTTTATCGGAGGAAATTTGGAAACAGCTTGGTGCAAAATCTGCTTATATAATGAGCCATACTTTTTCTTCTATAGAATTTGAATTTTTACAGACTCATTTTTATTGTGAAGATTAGCTTTTCAGAACTATTGTATATTTTGATTTGTAGGGAATACTTTAAATAATGCAGGAAAGAAATGCCTTCTTTGATTTGTGTCTTTTTTTAAAAAAAAATTCATTTTGATGGTAGGAACTTTAAACCTATGGTTTAAAAGATATAATTCAAAATACATTTGTGGTCAATTTCATATAATCAACACATTTCCCTAGTTCCAAGTAAAGTACATTATTGTAGGCATAATTGTAATAATAACTTAGGGTATAAGCCTGCCATTATGTCGAGCAGCTAACCTCCACAGCCATGCTGGGAAGTAATTATTATGACCCCCAGTTTACAAATGAGGAAACCGGGCCCTGAGGGTGCCATGTTCACACAGCTACTGCGAGGCAGAACTGAAACTGGAACACAGGGAGTGTAGCACATCAAAGCCCATTCTCATTTTAATAAACATATTATACCACCTCCCTGAAGAAGCAAGTCAGAATCATTTCATTTTTGGAAAACACAAGACATGCAGCAGACATATGGAGAAGTAGTGAGTAGGAGAAGAAATAAATATGTTCTCTGTTAATTAATTATTTTATGCTGATTGACAGGACTAAAAGTTCAAATAAATGCCCGTGAGTTTGGGCAAGCTCCTTTTTCCCTTGACTTGTTGCAGAATGTAACTTTGAATGTCCAAACATCCAGTCAATTCAATTAAGAAAAATCAGCCAAGTTTTTTTTTTTTTGTTATTACATAGATTTATAAGAAGGAACAAAGGCAGCATGCAGAGAACAGTGCATGGAAATCAGACAGGCCTGGATTTGAATTGTGGCTTTTCACCTTGGGATAACTCCTAATCCATTTGTGACTCATTTTCCTCTCCTATAAAATGAGGAAAGTATTGCCCACCACCTACGTTTGTGGAGGAGACTGAAGATCACGCATCACATACATGATAATCGTTGTTACCATCATTAGTAGCTAGCTTTTTATATAGTCTTTATATCAGCAAAACTACAAGGGTTCAGTGTTTTCTTTTTCTACACTAATGACATCATGCCGTATAGAAACCAATGATCATGATCTTTAAGGTAAGTGGGTTAAAGCAACTACTTAAATATAGGTCATTAAATATGAAATGTCCAATTTCGAGTCAAAAGTTTAGTTTGTTATATCTCAAACAAGAAGTAGTACAATTAATCAAAGTATGTGCCTAAACTATCAACATGGTTTTGCCATCTTAATTGTAGCTTGCTTATGCCAGCAGCAAAGAAGCCTGGAGAGTGAGTGGCCATAGACTCGTGAAAGGCATTTTCCATGGCTTGTTGAGAATGGAATATTTTTCCTTTCAAGAAGTGGTCCAAAGCCTAGAAGAAGTGGTAGTCAGTTGGTGCAAGGTCTGGTGAATACGGTGGATGACAGAGAGTTTCCAAGTCCAACTTCTGTAATTTGAGCAGAGTTGTTTGTGCGACATGTGGTCAAGTATTGTCTTTCAAGAGGATTGGCCTGTCTCTGTTGACCAATCTCAGCTTCTTAATCGCAAGCATTCTCATCATTTCATCCAACTGGTTGTAGTAGACATGGCTGTAATGCATTGACCAGGTGTTATGAGGCTGTAGTGGATAAGACCAGCGCTGGACCACCAAACAGACATCATTAGCTTTTTTGGATAAATATTCGGTCTTAGATAGTGTTTTGGCACTTCACTTTATCCAACCATTGTGCCAAATGCTTGTGATTGTCAAAAACAATCCATTTTTCATCACATGTAACAATACAGTGTAGAAATGGTTCATCTTTATGTCATGACAGCAGAGAAAGGCAAGCTTCGAGATGATTTCTCTTCTGACGCTCTTTTAATTCATGCGGAACCCATCTATCCAGCTTCTTTATCTTACCTATTTGTTTCAAATGGTCCAATAATGTTGGAATAGTAATGTCAAACCTTCACGCACAGGTTGAGATGGATTCACTTCCACTACAGCTTTCAGCTCATCATTATCCACCTTGGTCGCCCATGTGGCTCATTTTCAATATTAAAATCACCAGAATGGAACTTCTCAAACCATTGAGATACTGTGCATTCATTAGCCACATCCTTCCCAAACACTTGATGTTTTGAGCTGTCTGCTCTGCATTGGTTTCACGACAGAACTCATATTCTAAAGTAACATGAATTTTTGACATATCCATGATTTCACAAAAATGTCTCTAAAAAAATTTTGAAAGATAATCACAAGCCAAAACATGCATTTGAAAGACTGAGGATGTACCTCACAATAAAGATAAAACAAGAGGCAACAAAGTGAAATATCAGAGAGATCAACTGTCCAACTTAGTATTTAAGGAAATCGGGCATTTCATACTTAATGACCTAAATCGTAGTTAACGTTTAGTGCTCAGAAGAGTACTTGTATTAGTTTCCGAGGGCTGCTGTATAAAGTACCACAAACTAGGTAGTTTTAAAACAACAGAAATTTATTTTCTCACAGTTATTGACGAACCAGAACCATGCTCACTCTAAGCCCCCAGAGAAGGATCCTTCTTGCCTTTTCCAGTTTCTTGTATCTTCAGGTGTTTCTTGGCTTTCAGATGCATCACACCAATCTCTGCCTCCGATGCTCACATGCTGGTCTTCTCTCTCTGTGTCAATGTCCAAATTTCCCTCTTCTTTTAAGGACACCAGTCATACTGGATTAGGAGCCCACCTCCTCCAGTGTGGCCTCATCTTAACTGATCACATCTCCAGGGACCCTATTTCTAAATAAGGTTGTATTTTCAGGTCATGGGGTGATGGAAGTTTGACTTCAAAATACCTTTTTGAGGAACACAATTCAACCTATAACAGTACTAAATTAAGTCATTTTTTCTAAATTGTCATTAACTGAATGGCTCTATTTCAGTGAATCTGGCATTCTCTCTAGTAATAGCTGCATGGGAATCAAACCAGGATGAAATCACTGCCTCCATTTTCATTTCTGCCTCACCCCCAGGTGCCCCTTGATCTTACCATTGTGGCTGTAGGCGTCCCTCAGAACACGTATTCTGATTACTAACTTGCATCACACATTACACGAACAATCCCTTTATTTGGCATGCGCAAGGATATTTTTGCCCAAATTATTCACTTGTTTGTGAGAATCTCTAACACAGTTGTGGTGTTGTGACATTTTCCCATGTCTAGAAAAAGATTATTTATGAAGAGATTTTATTCATCATCAAAATAGTAATTTATAGACCCTCAGATGATACAAAAATTGGTCGATTTTCTGAAACATATAGAAGCCTCCAACATGCTCATGTTTATTAGGTTTGAAATATATTATGCACTCACATGCATACTGTAGGGGATAATCTTGGTAAAAATAGGGCTCAGTAAATCACAGTGTTATGATGCAGTGTCTGTGTCTATAAAGTTTCCTGCTGTCCTCCCTCCTTTGATATCATTTTCTTATTTATTGTTTGTATATGTTGTTGCATAGATTCATATCTATTTATAGCTCCTATAAATTTTCCGTATTGATATAGTTTTAGTACACTCTGCTAAGCAGTGGTTCAGATTTTTTTTATACTAAAAAAAATTCAAAACTAATTCTGGAGTAGTTGAAGGTTATTTCTTATGAAAATAGAGAAAAAAATTTATTTTTCCTTATGTTCTAAGGATATTTTTGTCCTGTCAAGCATTTCTATTGCCCAAATGCCAAGTAAACTATTTTTTTAAAAATAAATTCAGCCAACAGATATTTGTAGCAGCACCATGGTAAGCATTTGTGAGTTATACAGATGTGTAAATAAGGGCCCTGACCTCAAGGAGATTAGATTCTGGGAGAGGGAGAATATGATGAGCTAAACTACCAATAGCTATACACCACAAGGCAGAATGAATCCAGTGTTATATAAAGATATAATGTGCTATAAATGAAACAGAAGAAGTAACTGTCTGACTTTGCAGGATAAACAGAATTTCTAGAGAGGAGACTATTTTAGGAGAAGGAAACAGCATGGACCTGTTTATTCATTAAATTCATCAAATACCTATGAAACGAATTTATGGACAATAATTTTTGCTTAGTGCTGAGGTAGACACAGAAATGAGTTGGAAAAATAACTTACTCTTAATGACTACATAGTTTATATAAATATGAAATTCAGCTGAAATATTGTATTAATAATTGAGGAGGGAATCTTTTGGGCACTGCATTTATATCCAATTTGGCCAAAAGGATTGAATTCACCAAAAGGCAGTGCAATTTTTTATTTCATTTACGCATTGCATTGCAGCCTAGGTTGGATATTTTATAATGAAAAGTATGTTTCCATCTCTAGTGCTGCTAAAGAATGATGACGTATTACCCCAAAATAGACTATTTGCTATGTCTCTATTTATATTTCAATTTGTGTTCTTAAACATGGCTCACTGTGGCATGTTTCTTTAATTTCTGTAGTTTTTTTCTTTATCTTCATTATTTTTCAATACTCAGCTAAGCCATTATACTTTAATATCACTGTGAAGAGTTAATTTATCTCTATGAAACACTTTGTTCACCAATCTGTGTTTTTTAACATTTCTCACTCTGTATTTATATCTGTCTGTATGCTAGATGGTGATTTCTTATAGGATATATATTTAGTTTTATATGCTAAAAATACTTTTCAAAATGTAAAATTATGACTAATACAAATAAAGAGTGAACTTGTATCAAATATTTTCACTTAACTCATTAATTTGTGAGAGGACCATTAAATGTGAAAAGTAGTTCAAAAGAAACTCCAAAGAGCAGACATACATTTAGGCCATCAGAAATACAAAAATAAATATGCTAATAGATGCAAAACTGGTCAATGTTCACAGGATGGAAATTAATTTCATCTCCATATGTGAAATCTTGTCTCTATGGATAAGAATTATTGGTTTTGCTGTCAGTTTTTGATAACTTACAGAGTTGTAAGATCCAATCCAACTAAAGCTCAGACCCCTACATATAGCCTCTTTTCTAATCAAGTAATGAGAATTCTTCCTAAAGTAGGCAATTCTCTTTGAATTGGTACAAAGAGAGATAAAAATCTGGATGGGAGTTCCAACTCTGTCATTAATTAGTTATGTAATATTGGGCAAGTCTTACCTTCTTTGAGCTGTATTTATTTTTGTCTGTAATGCTGGGATGATAATATGTACTTTGAAAACACAGATTAAAAATGTGAAAATGCTGTGCAAATTGTAAAGTGCTGTCTAAAGGTGAATTGCTATTTTTATGATATTTACTACCAGGTTTTCTCTGTGGATGTACACTGCTTCAATTATTTTGTCCACTGGTGTACCATTAACTAGATTTCTGTGAGAACGATATCTTTCTGGAAATAAAAAAATGTAACATATGTCTGCATTTAAGCTTATTTTTAAATCCACCATAATCTGAGAATAACTATTTGCTCTTCTGGAAGTTTATCCAACCTAAACACCTAAATTAAAGCTTTAGAGATTTATCTTTTTCTTTACAGAGTTCATGCTATGAGCAATACTTTTTAAAAAATGTCTAGTCCTCTGCCTCAGTGTGCTCTTTAAATAGGGAGCACCGGGATGTGAATTTCATTCCGATCTACTTTTGAAAATATTGTAGGGAGGAGAATAATTCTCAAAATATTTTTCTTTCTGCCAAGTTTAGTAGAGTTCTACAGGGCTCAACTATTTCATTTACAGACAATAATAGATTTATGATCTACTATATACCAGCTGATTTCTATAACATGAAATGCTCTGTTTTTACTAGTATGTAGTTTTTGGTTTTGGTTAGATACTACTGTGGGAGGTGTGGATTTGATAATGTTTTTAAATCATCAGTTAAAACTTTAAAGTCTCCTGAAGCAGAAGATCCATGCTGTATCTAGATGAGATTGTGTTCAAAGCTTTCACCTACCCATGTAACCAAAAACGTTTGTACCCTGTAATACTCTGAAACAAAAAATAATATTTCACAGTAAGGTGATAGTTGGAAAAGGAGATTTGAAGTGAAAATAATTCAAAAGAAGATAAGACAGAAAAAAGCTGATAAATAACAAACACTAAATCCCTGTTTAGTTAAAAAACTTACCTTTTGTGATAATATTTTAATGCCACGAATCACAGACTTCTCTTTTCCTATTCTCCTATCCCCTGCATACCAACATCTATACTATGTTTCTCATCATTCACAAAAAAAGGCAGGAGGGGAGGACCTACGAAGTGGAAATGTAATTTGATTGAGGAGATAACGTCATCATCAATATTATTCAATAAAAGAGTTACAATAGACAAATGCAAGAAAGAAGTTAGTGAGAAATTAAGTCAAATATTGTTTTTCCTCAGTGGATTCTAAGGGCATGTGCTACAAAAAGAAGGCCCAAATTTACCCTACATTACCTTAGTCCTCCCGGACAACTTAGTATAAACTGAGATATACTAAAGCAGAGGATGAAAAAATGTCTAATTTGTAACACAGTTTTTCCCTTTGGTCTCAGATTTTCAGCAGGTGTTCCAAAAGCCTATTTAGTAAGTGCAATATACTCGTACATACTGAAGTGAAATGCTAGATGATCTATGAAGGGTATTCAAAGAAATTTTGAAATCAGTATTGCAAATTGAGACTCATCACTCACCACCTGCTGTAAAGGAGCTGGCCTGAAATGTATTGGAGTTTGGACAAGGCTGTTGAGGAAATCTGTTTAGAAAGTATAGTCAGTGTGCTGTGTTGTTCCCCATTCTTTGGGGATGAGAAAATTAGTGGCAGTGGGGAGGTCAAGAGAAGCTTTGACTTTACCTACACTTAGAAAATGTCAGTAACATGCAATGCCGCGCACACACACACACACACACACACACTCAAATTACATGTGAGCTAAGATATAATATTGGGAGTAAATTTATTTCATTGTTATGTTTTAGTTTTAGTTTAGTTTAGGTGTTTTTTTTTTTTTTCCTAAAAAGAAATAATTAATTTTTCCAATGGAAAGCTTTGGCAATTTGAAGGCTGAGAGAGGCCCTGAAACAAAAGTTACTGGCCCCGCTGAGCAACTGGACCTATCGCCTTGCGTGAATGAGTACCTGTGCCTGTGCTCCTGGGACCCGCGCATCAGGGAGAAAACGAAAACAGAGGAGTTTCCTTAGTGCCTGGCTGGATATTCAGCTAGCATCAGATCACTCCATTTGATAAGTGTAATGCTGAGCATAAGCATGGCTTGCTGGATTACTGGGGAGTTGGCTGTGGGCAGAAGTCAGCAGAGTGGTGAAAGACCTGACATGATATGGTTACTCAGTTTAAAGTAGGCTTTAACTAGACTTAAACATACCCTACAGAATGGTGAGGAGTGGAGAAATGCTGTTTATAGAAAATAAGCTTATTTATTTAAGATTTGTCTGAATTTTCCAAATCTCTTGAAGAACTAGGGAGATGGGTACAGCTGAGTTGACCATATGAGGATTTATTTTAATAGCACGACAGTGAATAAATTAGTCATTTTATAAGTGCCATCCTTCTACAGTATCAGTACGGTCAGAAATCCATTGTGTTGCAATTTCTAGTTCCACAAAAAAGGATTTATAAGGCAATGAAACGCTGAAAATATAGTCTATCTATAACCTGATATGCCACTAGATAGTTTTTTTAAAAAAAAAGAAAGAAAAGGCTAAAACAAGCACCTGTGGCTCAATGCCCAGTTGTTTTATTTCCTTGAGTAAAGCTGTTGGAAATCAACACCTGCATATTTTCCAACATGATCTCATTTCATAATGGGCCTTCGGTGAGTATATTGTGGTTCCAGGTGTCATTGTCTTTTCATTCTTTGGCATCCAGAAATGCAGCATTTGCCTGACAAATGATTGCATTGGTTTTGGCAGGGAAGGGCCATTCTGCTGTGGGAAGATATGCAGAAAGGGGCCTGCAGCTGAGGCCAGTTCAACATAACTCTTATCAGCTTGGCTAGTTCCTTTTGGACTTCACCGTGTATCTGCGGAGTAGAGTCCCTGGTTGTATCAGTTCATATTGCAGCTGTGGCAATAAATGGTAAGCAAAATAGTTTCTGCTACTTTTTGAGTTAAATCTGCTCTTACGTTAGTCATCCAGAAGACGCTTCTGATATATAAATGGAACAGACTATCTGTGAAAAACTTAAAGTGGATCAGCAATGACACATCTTAATATTCCTCCAGTTTAAGTATTCATGAAAATTGAAATACAACCGCCTAGGGAACTGATTAAGTTTCACAAATATATAATCCATCCTTCATATTTTTCTTTCCAAAAACCTGTACTGTAGGCTAAAGATTAAATATGTAGTTTTTTTAAATTTTTTTTTTATTTCAGCATATTATGGGGGTACAAATGTCATATGTAGTTTTGTAAAAAAAGTTTCTTTATCCATCAGGTAGGCAGGTAGACTCTCCTCCATTTCCCACTTCTCACCTACTATTTTGCTTTAAAATAATCACACAGAAGAAAAATTATGTGGGAAAGATTCAAGTAAATACATTTATTTGGCCTTTTATTAAAGCATCCAGAAAGGTGAGAACAAAGCTGTTTGTAAATGGTCAGCTGTACATGGGTAGAGGAACAAGGAGAAAGCAAAGAGATATACGTGGGGGAGAGTTGGAACAAAGAAACTTTAAAAGCCACATTTAAAACCATAGGAAAAGAAAAAATTCTCAGGTTGAAATGCTAGATGATTGATACTGTTTGCAATTCTCACTCACTCATGAAATAAATCTTACTAAACCCTTACCAAGTGAAACTCACTATATTAGGTGTTGGAAGTAAATTTTCTGTCCTCTAGGAGCTTACAAACTTGTTGGGGAGAGAAAAGTTCTATATGCATGAACTAGCTGCCAACTATAATTTTTCTATTATCAAAAGAAAGATTCTAAAATGCTCACAGAGCAGGTTAAGTGCCTGTAAGAATTTTTCCATGTCCAAATTTAATGTAAAGACTCACAAATTTATATTTCCAGCTTCTTTTCTAAGTTTCAAGCATCCAGCTGTATATTCAGTATCTCCACTTTGATGTTTCAAGACTACATAATATTCAACCAATTCATTATCTTCTAATGAAAGCTAATTCATTATCTTCTAATGAAACTAATTCCTTATCTTCTAATGAAAATAGCTCCTGTTTCAATGTTTGTTATTCCATTAGCTGATCCTAACTGATCTAGTTACAGAAAACAAAAATCTTATGTTCCTTTGAATCCTTCTTCCTCACCTACATATCTAATTTACTACCAATTCTTGGCTCATTTAACTGTTAAATTTCTTAAATCTTCACATGTCTCCTTCTCAAGTACTGCCACTGTATTCAAAGCTATAAACTTCTATAATTTGGATTCCACCATTGGCCTAGAGACTGGTCTTCCCTCATCCACCAGTGCTCTTCTTCATTTATTCCTCATACCGCAGGCAGAGTGATTTTGCAAAATGTGGTTTATCTATTATCTCTCTAACAATTGAAACTTTTCAATGTCTACTGTGCTCTTAGGATAAAGGTCAAATTCTTTAATAAAGTAGATCAGTTGAGTTCTCTTAGGAACATGTGACAGAAACATAGCCCAAACTGGCTTAAGCTACCAGAGGATTTATTAGTCCACACACATTAAAGGTCTAGGAAAGTGACTCATTTCAGGCACAACTGGAAGCATCTGTTCCCTTCTTTCTTCATCCAGGGGAGCCCAGATGAGCCTCAGTCTCCCAGCAACCCTCATGTGTATTAATGAGAAATAATTGTTTGTCATTTTAAGCCACTGATATTTTTAGGGCTCCTTCCACAGTTTAACTCAGAGAAAACAATATAGAATTTGGTGTCTAGGAATGGGGTACTGCCATAAAAAAACACCAAAGCATGTGGCAGTTTCTAATGGGACAGGAAGAAGACAGTGAGGGCACTATTATAGGAGACTGGAAAAGGGGAGACCACAGGATACTGTAGTGAAATATTTGGTAAAATGATCACTTGGAAAGGAGAAGACATACTTAATAAACTTTGAGATTTAGATGAACAGTTTTTGGTGAAAATATTGGCAGCCTAAGTTGCCCATTATTTGTTCTATTTGAAAAGGTACTTCAAGTATGAAATGAACTCAGAGGGAAAAAATGGTTAGTTTCTAAGTAGGGAAAGAAGACAAAATAATTAGAGACTTGTAGAGCTGAAAAATGTATCTGTCCTTCAACTCTAGTTGCAAAAATATTCTCAAATTAAGGTCAATCCTAAAGATAAAAACCAAATCAAGGGTGTGCTCACAGAAACATAACCTGGAGACAAAGACTAAATAAAAGGCATAAATGTAAAAGTTTTTTCTTAAGTCTGATTGTATTAAGTGGCCCTGAATAAATCATTTCATTTGGACAAGATTTCTTAAAGATAAGAGAATACCATTATGATTTCACAGAAGCTTGTCTCAGTTAGCTCAGGCTGCCATAATCAAATACCATAAATTGGGTGGCTTAAAAACAAACAAAAAAAAATTATTTCTCATGGATCTGGAGGCTGGAAGTTTAATATCAGGGTGCTAGCATGGTTCTGGTGGGGGCTCTTGCTAGCTTTCAGGCACCACTGCCTTCTTGTGTCCTCACGAAGAGAAGAGAAGACTATCTCTTCCCTTAAGGGCACTAATCTAATCATGAGGGCTGGCCCTGCCCTTAAGACCTCATCTCCAAATACCATCACACTGAGGTTTCAACACATGAATGGCAGCAGACACAATTTAGTCCGTAGCACCTGATAAACTCAAAAAATTTACCATTAAGTCTAGAAAGAGCATGAGAGAAGTTACATCTCAGAGAGAATTGTGAGTGTGGCTATTGGCACATAAAGCTGTCTGGAATTACAGAAATAAAAACTAGCAAAATTTTTGAGAGTTGTATTGCCAAAAGTGTTATCCAATCTTGATTTAAAAGACTGTAAATATTCTAGACATAAAATTTCCTTTGGTCTCCCAACTGTCTATGGATAGGAAAAAGACTGAGACATTTATTCAGTAACAAGGTAGGAACATCCCCAATGCCTTCTTAAATTTTGGCCAAAGAGAATATCCTCAAAGACAGAGTCAAATGCCTAAGGAGGACAACGAACAGAATTGTTAATTCTGTGGGACAGAATTGGGCCTAATCAAGAAACATTCCCTATGTGAGATTAGGGGAAATCTTATATTTGCCCAGAATGACTGCAGAATTTCAAAGAATTGGTAATTACTGCGAATATTTTTTTCCCTGTTTCTATGTGAATATTCATTGCAATTGTCTTGTCCTTCTTCTCTCACTATACTTTGGATATATAGGGGAGCAGACAGCTTGTGTTTTTAACTGAAAATTCTTAGATTCAAGCAAAGCCCTAGCAGCATCTAATTTGGATCAAAAGTCTTAGTTTTTTGAGCATAGTTTTTACTTTTAGATGAGACATTTAAGTGGCTTGAGGATGGAGCAAGCATATATTTTGCTTGTAGTATGGAAATAAATACTATGATAGGTTGTATTATGGGTTTACAATCATTCATTACCTCTTCATACTTCCCATGCTTCCTGGTACCACTGAATTTGGGGTTGGCCATGGGGCATACGTTGGCCAATTTGATAGGAACACTTGTGACTTTTGACATACCTGAACAGAAGGTTTAAATGCAACTGAATGGCTTTACTGGGGTCCTTGCGCTCTAGCACTCCCTCATGAGCACTTTTCTTAGACAGAAGCATCTCCTTCAGCTCCAATTCTGGATTGAGAAGACATATGAAGTCAGGTCTAGGTCATCCAAAGTGGAGACCGACAGAGCCACAATTGACCTGAAAACCTCCTGTAGCATATATATGAGAAATAAATACTTTTTAAACATTGAGATTTTTAAAAATTGTTTTTAATACCATATCTCCCAGAAAGTATAGATTCCAATGATTTGTATTTTAATGAAATGAAAACATCATAATAATGAGTAATAATGGCAGGGTTTAGAGTATTGTGTACAGAATGATCCTGATTATATAAAAATAATTTTTAGAGTTATATGTGTTTCTTATATGAAGAAAATACCCATTAAAATGTAAACAATGGTGACTATTTGGATAGCAGGGTTAAGAGAGATGTTGAACTTTGTTTTAGAGACCTAGATCTCTGTTCAGCCACTCATCAGTCTGTGATTTTGAGGTGAACAATTTAACTTCTTTGCTTCAGTTTCTTCATTTTAAACTATATCTATGTCTATCTCACTGGGGCATTGTGGGATTAGGGAAAATATAAATATGCATAATACATTAGCATAGTACTTCAGAGGAATCTGTAAATAAATGTCAGCTATCATGATTTTTGTCTTGATATTATTATAATAATTTCCTTTGTTTCCCATTTTTTTTAAATACTGGGTATATGTTACTTTTAGTCAGACAAAAATCAAAATCATAAAGATAGAAAAATTAAATTGCCAAGTCTAATATTAAAAAAAAAGAACCATAAAATGTTAAATGGCCTATTGATGAGAGGGAATAGTACCGATTTGAAAGGCATGGTGAGCAGCTAGCAGGCAACTACAGAGCAGAAGCATGCTGGAGCCGTTCTTATTAACAGCATATGGCTGTCAGAGAAGCTGACTGATTAATCTACAGGTATTGTAAAGAATAAGTTGAAAGTGACCCAGAAATGAGAAAAAGGATGGAGGAGTCATCACAAAAGATAATTCTCTCTGAAAACTTAAGAACATTCTTTGCACCCAGTGGGATGTAGTTTGATGAAGTCCTGGCTTGTGTGCTAGGAAAAATACCTAATGAAGTCTTGATGCCTGCAGAGAGAACCCAGGCTGAAATCTCAGCCTTCACACCTCTTTAATGAGAAATGACCAGTGGACTGTGAATTTTCAGCAGAGTTGCAGGATCTCTTAAGTACAGATATTTACAAGGTCTGTAAAATCAAAAGGGTCTGCTGAGGTCAAAGCTGCCAGAAAGTTGTTGGGTCAGCCGTGAATAAAAAAGACCCAGGCCGTATTTGCAAGAAGTAGAGTTGTAACTCATATAACTTATGAGTTACTTACTTATAACTCATATACATATGAGTTATATATGTATATAACATATATAACATACTTATAACTCATATACATATGAGTTATAAGTATGTTCAGAACCAAAAGATTGTGGTAGTGAAGTAGGAATTAGTCTTCATAGATTATTTTCATGATGCAACATATTCAAGAACAAGCAACATGTTTTTTTATTGATAGCCATATATACTATACTAGGGGTCATAAGACCACGTAAGTAGGCTCCTAAATTGCTCCATGACTTTGTATATGCCACAAAAATGAAAGAGACTTTAAGGCATGTGACAAGATGGCTACTGTGGCTGGATAGGAGAGTGTACAAAAACAGTGAAAAATTCTACTGAATTTAAAGTATAAGAGACCATGAAAACTTAATAATGATTTTACACTTTATTCTGTACACTCTTTGTCAGTTCTTATGCTCATATTTATTAAACAGCTTCTAGATTCTGTGGATTACGTGAGGCACTGGGAATATATAGATAAGACTAAGTAAGACATGGTCTCTATATTTGAGTTTACATTCTGCTAAAGGGACATACACACAGATACACAATAGAATAAGATGATCAGTACTGCAGGAAGCGTTTATGTAAAGTGCTCTCAGAGAATAGAACATAGAGGGAAAATTAATGTCTTGAGGGAAGGCTTCAAAGAAGAGGGGATATTTGAACTGTTCTTTAAAAGATGAGCATAAGTTCTTAAACATAGAAAGGAAAAAAGGCAGAACACAAATCATAATAAAATAGTGATGAAAATGTATAATACATTCAGTGAAATGTGAGTAGGTTAGAATTGCAAAAGTTTAGAATAAATAGTGTGGGAGTGTTAAGAAGAGTAGATAAAGAGAACCAATTTGCGTTGGGCCTTCAAGAACATGCTAAAATGTTGGAGGCTTTTGACCAAGAGTTTTAGCCCCTTTATCTTGAATTCTTAAGATTCATCACGCGTACCCCAGGATGTTGGGTATAGGAACATTCAGTGGTCAAAGGTCTGAGCCCTCCACCCTCTATCAAGATCATTCCTGCTTTGTCCAGAGAAATTCCCTTTTTATCTGTGGATTTCATTGCAGAGCAGTGATAAGGAGGCATTGTTAAAAATGAATATAAAATAAACTGATGATCATTGCTTTAAGCGATGGGGAGCCATTAGTGTTTGAAAACAGGAGAATGCTATGCTGACCTAGGTATCTTAAAGGGCTGTTCTGATGATCTTGAGGAGAGTATGCAGGTTGGAGGAAGGACACATGAAACAGGGAGACCAGTTAGAACGTAGACAATTTTAAAATCCTCAATTAAAGGCAGTGGTAGTATAGATTTTAATAAATGCATTTAGGAAGCATTTTTAAAGTAATGAGGAAAGAAATTGGATGTGAATTAAAGTGGGAAAGTGGAGCCAAACATTATTTTTCAGATAATTGCAAAATTAACTTTGATACAAATAGGATAAGAAAAGGATGCTTGGAATTTGAGGAAGATAATGAGATGTATTATGAATATATTAGGTTGAGGGTGTTATTAGAATAACAATACTCAGTATGCAGTTGAAAATACATATTGGAGCATAAAATAGAAGTTAGAAAATCTTCAATAGATAGAACACAGCTAAAGAATTAGGAACAGATGACATCCCAATGGGATATATGAAACAAAAAAGAAAAATAAATAAGATTGAACCCCAGGGAGTCAATCATTTAAGAGCTAGAGAGGGTGCAAATTGAGAAATATAGAGGATGAATCAGAAAAGAGCACTCAAAGAACTCAAATTAAAATAGAGCCTCGAGAAAGTAGTCAATAGAACCAAATTCACTGAAGATAAAGTAATGTAGAACAATAATTCAAAAGAAGCAGCTAGATAGCAAGGTGAACAAGTTATTGGGAGCTTTGCAAAATTTTCTGTAGAAAAGGCCAGAAAAGAATTCCTAGTATGTAGGCATCTCCTAGACCTTAATATTTTGATTCATCCCATATTGCATACTACTTGCTCAATTTAGACCAATTTACAAGGGCAAAAATTAGTTATGTTTGGAGTCCTTAAAAAAGTAAATAAAATCAATAGCATAGGAAAAGTACTAAATTTAACACCTTAATTTTAAATATATATATATATTTAAAATACATATACATTTAAAATAAATTCTGAATTTTTTTGAATTTTCAAATTTTAAATTTAAATTTTTCTTATAAAAATAGAGCCTGGATGAAATATTGAAATAGTATACTATATATCTGGGACAATTTACATGGAACAATAAACACAGACATTCTGATAAAACTACTAGATTATAATAAAAGGAAAATATTCTTTGGGCCTCTAAGAAAAGTCACTTATAATTGAGGGAAATGGGAAATCAGATTATTATTCAACATTTCAGTAACAATAATCTTATGCAAGAAGACAATGGAATAGTACATTTGATGCTCTAGGAAAGAAAATATGAGCCAACAATTTTATATATAGCCAATTGACTTTCAAATATAAAGATGGCAAACTGTAATAAGGCTTTCCAAGGCTTACTTCCTTGGAAATATTTCCAGAAGCACTTCCTGAAGTAAGTACTATAAGCCATTCCACATTTTTTGTGCAAAAAGAATAGCATTTTATTTGAGGGAGCTGACAAAAGCAAAATGTCTTTAACTTATGGCTCCAGCTCTGGATAGCTTTGAACTGAGGACCTGCAAAAATACTCATTTTAATGTTGAAATTTTAATACATATAATCAATAGATATTGTGTAAACAATGTTGTATAAACATTGTGTTACAATGTTGTGTAAACATTGTATAAACAGTGTTATGATATTTTACATGAAAACATTGTTTTGTTCTGAATTGTAAATTTAATTGTAACAATATACAAAGAAAATTTTTATAGTGTAAACTTTAGTATTCATCTCTTTATTTATCGTTGCCTTTTTTCTTATTAAAATTACTAAAACAAATGCATAGGTACCTGAAAAATTATCACTTATAAACTGTATATTAGTCATAATAATAATTAAGTTAGCTTTTGATGCTATATTAAGATTATTCATTATAGTCTTTCATAGAAAAATAAGGTCATAAGATCGTTCGGTGTGCAAGCTATTGGTAACATTAAGAGCAATTTTGTTGGAATTGGGAGGCAAATGCTTGATTGGGATTAGTTTATAGGAGAATGGGATCTGAGGATTTGGAAAGAACATATATAGGCAAGTTGTTTGAAGAGTTTTGCTGAAAGGAAGTTAGTGGATGTGAGTCAAAAGATTTTTCTAACAGCGTGCTGTAAGCTGATAGGGTCCAATAATGAGTATAAAATTGACAGTGCAAAGAGAAGAGGAGAAAATTGACAGATGACATCTTTATGAAGGTGAGATGGATATTATTAAATGCTGTAGTAGGATAGTTGGCCTTTTCTGGAGGCACAGATGGTTTATCTATAGTAGAGGGAGAGGAGATAAGATGTGTGGGTACCAATGCATGTAGGAGGATAGATGCAGTGAGGGGACTTGTGGAAGTTCTATTCTCATAGCTCATATTTTCTTAGAGAAGTAGGAAACCAAAAGTCAGAATGGGAAGGAGACATTGAAGGTTAAAGGAAAGAGAACATAGTTAATCATACAATTGAAGTGAGACTACTTATCATAAGATTTTTTTCCCAGCCACATATAAGTGCAGAAATGGATGCATGGAGTGGGTAGGGAGTTATATTTAACTATGATTGGTATTTGGTGAAAAGATAAAGGGGAAAGTAGACAGGTATAAGAGATTTATGGGTCTACAATGTTGTACAATGATTAGGATTGAATTTTTTAAAGCAATATTATTGAGGTATACTTTTTATACAATAAAAGTTTCATTTTTATGACTATTTTTTAGAAAAGTTTTAAGTTCATAGCAAAATTCAAAGGATGGTACAGAGATTTTACATGTAACCCCTGCCCACACACATACATAGGTTCACCTGTTGTCAACATGCCTCACCAAAGTGGTACATTTGTTACAATTGATAAACCCACACTGATACATCATTATTACCTAAAGTACATTGTTTGCATTAGGGTACACTCTGTATGCACATTCTGTGGGTTTGAACAAATGTGTAATTATACATATTCACCCTTATACTATCATATAGGTTGTTTTCACTCTAAAAATTCTCTGTGCTCTGTCTATTCATCCCTTCCTCCCTCTCTGAACCTCTGGCAGCCACAGATCTTTTTACTGTCTCCACAGTTTTGCCTTTTCCAGAATGTCATATACTGGGAATCATACAGTGTGTAGCCTTTTCAGATTGGCTTCTTTCATTTAGTAAAATGCATTTAAGTTTCCTCTGTGTCTTTGCATGGCTGACAGCACATTTATTTTTATCACCAGTTCATTTTCTGGATGTACCACAGTTTATTTTTCACCTCCTGAAGGATGCCTTGTTTGCTTCCAAGTTCTGTCAGTGGAGTGTTGCAGTCCCCAGCAATTATAATGCTACTGTTTATTTCTTCACTTAGATCTAGTAGAATTTGCTTTATGAAACTGGGAGCTGCTGTGTTAGGTGCATGTATATTTATGACTGTTATGTCTTCTTATTGAATTGTTGCTTTGCCATCACATAATGACCATCTTTGTCTTTTTATACCATTCATTGTTGATTAGTCTATTTTATCTTATATGAGAATGGCTACACTTGCTTCCTTTTAGTTTCCATTTGCGTGGAATTTTTTTTCCATCCATTTACTTCAAGTCTGTGCATATGCTTGCAAGTTAGATGTGTTTCTTGCAGACAACATATACTTAGCTTATGTTTTCTCATCCATTCAACCAGTTTATTTCTTTAAATTGGGCATTAAGAGTTTTCACATTCAGAGTTAGCATCGATATGTGGGATGCTGTTCTGTTCATCATGTTGGATGATACCTTGTTTTGTTTTCTCTCCTGTTATTGCTCTATTTATAAGAGTGTTGAGCTTTAACTTTCAGCTGTTTTTACACTGGTTGGTATCTATTGTGCTGTTCCATGTATAATGTACTTTGGAGTATTTCCTGTAGGGCAGGACTAGTACTGACAAATTTCCTTAGTGTTTGCTTGCTTGGAAAAGCCTTTATTTCTCCATCATTCATGCAACTTACTTTGGCAGGATACAAAGTTCTTGGCTGGCAATTCATTGCTCTGTTTAAGAAGTCTGAAAATGGTGCCCCAATCCCTTCTGGCTTGTAAGATCTCTGCTGAGAAGTCTGCTGTTAGCCTGATGGGTTTTCCTTTTTAGGTTAGTTGTTGCTTTCACCTTGCTGGTTGTAGAATTTTCTCTTCATTTTAACTTTGGCCAAGTTGCTGCCGATCTGTCTTGGAGATACCCTATTTGCTATGAATCTTGCTGGTGTTTGAAGACCATCTTGTATCTGGATATCTGAATCTCTGGAGGTAACAGGGAAGTTATCCTCCATATTGCCCTTGAATAGATTTTCCATGTTTTTTTGTTTTTTCTTCTCTCTCAGGGATACCTATAATTCATATATTAGTTTGCTTCACATAGTCCCATATTTCTCTGATCATTCTTCTTTACTCTCTTTTCTGTATCTTTGACTTACTGGGTTAGTTCACAAGCCTTGTCTTCCAGCTTTGAGATTTTTTTCTTCTGCTTGGTGTAGCCTGTTGTTGAAGTCTTCTGCTGCATTTTAAAATTCCCTAAATGACTCTTTCATTTCTTTAAATTCTATTATATCTTTTCTTCTGTTGTCTAGCTCTTCAGTGGTATTTTTGTTTTTTTAATTGATGTCCTTAAATATTTTTTGGCTACTGTTTGTTGGTTTTCAACTTTCTTTTCAATGCCATTCATTTTATTTGCCATCCATATTCTGAATAATATTTCTGACATTTTGACAATTCTCTTTGGTTATGATCCATTGTTGTAGGTTCTTTGTGATCCCTTGGGGGTGTCAAACTGTTTTGTTTTTTCATGTTGCCAGAATTCTTTTGCTAGTTTCTTCTCTACTAAATATTCTCTCAGCTCAGGTCTGATAGGACTGCAGTGTATCTGTTCTGCTTTGCTGTGAACTCTCCTACTTAGTGAGGAGAAGGAGAGGTCCCTAGATGGTGCTTTTGTGTCCTATTCTGGAAGATTGACTCTGCAACAGAGGGGTAGGCACACTGAGATCCTATAGTGCAGCTGTTCTGTTTTATCGTATTTCCCTGGGATTGTCACAGTTCAAGCCAGTGCTGGATGATTTTCATGCAGAGTGGTGGGTTATTCCCCAGGCCACTATTGGAAGCTTGGGCAGGGGCCTGGGTGAGTCTCTCTCCAAGGAGGTTGGCATTGCAAGAGATTATTCTGCCCAGGTCTCCCCATGGCAATGGCAGCAGCAGCTAGGTGAGGCTATCTAGGCTGTGGTCATGGGTGTCAAGGCTACAGGCATTCAGTCTACCCAGTTTCAGGTATTTTGGTGGCTTGCAGCTATAGGTAACTGATGGAATGTTGAACCACAGGTTTGGTTCCCACCAGAAAGTGAGTAGGAGCCTCAGGGGTGAGGCCTAGTGGTGCAGGAGTCTTGGGGGCTGGGCTGTGTGAGTCTTGAGGGCAGGGCTATGGGGTGGTGCTGCTGGGTGGCTGGGGCTCTCCGCCTGCCCAGGACCTGCTGAGGTAGACACCATGGAGCTTCTCAGGTGGCATATGTGGTACCTGTTCTGCTCAACTCTCTATGAGCCTCCTATTCACAGGCACATGAGAGCATCCACTTTCCCTGATCTCTCCCAGCCTGGCCGGGGTGATGTGGATATGGCTGCATCCCAGCCAAGCCCTTTGTAGACCAAGCATTCTGATCCCATGATCTCAGAATGGCATCAGCTGCAGTGACCTGAAATGGAAGTCACCAGTTTCCTGCTGTGCCTATTCTGTGGTGTAATGTCACTGCACAGACTCCAAGCAGCTCCCTGCTCAGTCTGAAATTCTGTATTGGTGCTGGGGGCCCCTCATAGATCCAGCAGCAGTGTCCGCATGGAGTCCCAGGTTCTCTCCTCCTATCCATCCTCACATGTAGATGCCTCCCCAGGTACCTTCCAATTTTGCCAAGTGGATCATCCCATCACCTTTTTGTTCACTCTGATTGTCCTTTGTCACTTCTCTGATGTGTAACCATGCTCTCTTCAAGAAGGCCCATCCATAGGTGGGCATCCACCTGAAACTTTCGGTTCTGTCCTTGAGAGCACATATGTGGGCTGCTTCTAGACCATCATCTTTTCATAGAGTAAGTTTTAGAGTTGTATAGTATCAGTTCTCCAACTTTATTTTCTCTTCCAATATTGTGTTGACTATTCTGAGTATTTTGCTTTCTCATATAAACTTTAGAATCAATTTGTTGATATCCACAGAATATCTTTTGGATTTTGTTTATATTGTGTTGAATCTGTAATTTGTGAAAAACTGACATCTTTTAGTTTTCAGGAAGAAAATTGAGTCCTCCTACCCGTGAACATGGAATAGCTCCCCATTGACTTAGATATCCCTTGATGTGTTTCATCAAACTTTGTAGTTTTCCTGATATAGGTCTTGCACATATCTTGTTACATTTATACCTACATATTTCATTTTGGGGAGAGGGTGCTAATGTAAATAGTATTGTATTTTTAATTTCAAATTTCAAATTGTCATTGCTGGCATATATGGAAGTCAATGACTTTTGTATATTAAGTTTTCACCCTGCATCCTTGCTATAATCACTTATGAGTTCCAGATGATTTTTTGTTGTTTTGTTGATTTTTTGGGATTTTTTCCATAGACATTCATGTCATGTCAAACAAAGGCAAGTTTATTTCTTCCTTCCAGATCTATATATTTTTATTTCCTTTCATTATTTTAGTGCATTAGTTATGACTTCCAGCATAGTGTTGACTAGGAATGGTGAGAAGGGACATTCTTGCCTTGTTCTTGATGCTGATGGAAAGCATTTAGTTTCTCACCATTAAGTATGATGTTAGCTGTAGGTTATTTGTAATATTCTTTATCAACTTGAGGAAATTATCAACTTGAGGAAATTCTCCTCTGTTTCTAGCTTGCTGAGAGTTATTATCATGAATGGGTGTTGGATTTTATCAAATGTTTTTTTCTCCATTTATTGATATGAACATATGACTTTTTCTTTAATCTGTTAATGTGATGAATTACTATAGTTGATTTTGAAATGCTGAACTGGCCTTATGTACCTGATGTAAGTCCTATTTGGTCATGATATATAATTCTTTTTATACAATTTTTATTCAATTTGCTAACATTTTGTTGATATTTTATTTACATTCATGAGAAATATTGGTCTTTAGTTATCTTTTCTTATAATATTTTTGTCTTATTTTGGTATTAGGGTAATGCTGGCCTCATAGAATGAATTAGAAGTATCCCCTCTACCTCTATCTTCTAGAAATGATTATAAATAATTGGGAAAATTTCTCCCTTATATTTTGGTAGAATTCACCAGTGAACCCATCTTGACTCACTTTCCATATATTCCTCACCTGGCCTCTACTAATGTCACATACCCATGGTACAGTTATCAAAACCAAGAGATTAGCATTGATAAAAAAGCATTACCTAAGCTACAAACTTTATCTGACTTTCAATGCACTGCTCAGTTCTAGGATCCTTTCCAAAGTTCATTGTTGAGTTTCTCCTTAGTCCCCTATAGTCTATAACAGTTCCTCAGCCTTTCCTTGTCTTTTAGAATCTTGACAGTTTTGAAGAATACTGCTAAATTATTTTTTGACTCTTTCCATTTGTGTTTGCCTGATATTTTCATGTAACTGAACTGTTATTATGCTTTTTTAAAACAGAATAGGACAGGAATCATTCTAAATGCATCATATAACAAGGTTTGTGGTGATAATATGTTAATACAAGTGATGATATTGTTCATCACTTGGTTAAGGTATCTTCTTTAGGCTTCTTCTATTGTAACATTGCTATAACTTTTTAGTTAATAAGTATCCTGGAGGAGATACTTTGAGATGATGAAATCCTGTTTCTCCTCAAATTTTCGTCAGCTAACTTTAGCATGATATCAATCTCATCTTACAAATTATTACTGTAATATTTGCTTAATTGCAATTTTTCTATTTTTCTCTTTACTTCCCATTTATTAATTAGAATTCTATTATACAGAAGAGCTGTACCTTATCTTCTACTTGAATGTTTATATATATCAGTATGGAATTATGGATATTTTTCATTCTGTGGGTTAACACTAGTATTATTATTATTTATTTTAAAGCTTGAAGTGTTCCAGCTTTCGCCATTAGGAGCAGCATTAGGTTGGCTCCTGCGGTGTTTGATAACCCCTCATCTTTCTTTGAGCACCTCCTTACTTTCTGGAACTGGGCTTCTCTTTATTTTCACTGCCCCTAGTCCTGGAATTAACCACTTCTCTGGGAATCCTCAATTCATTTATTGGCAAATGATATTTGGAAATCAAGATACAAGTGCTAGGTATCTGGGGTTATTTTGAATTTTAAAATTGTACCATGTTTTAAAAAGTAAGAACTACATGCAGAAAAATAAAGATACTCCCATTCTGAGGACAACATGAGAAATGAAAATGAGAGAAATTAAGATCTTATATACACATTAAGACCTGTGTTCATTGAGTGGGAAAGTTCACATTATTTTAAATGTTAACATTTTTAGTTTCTTGATTAGCCTATGTGGATGATTTTGTCTAAAGTAAAGTTTGTATGGTACAACTTCCCCATTTCATGAAATCACAGATTAGAGAAAGCTTTTTTTCATCTTGGGATAATCAGGGCAGGTGATTGGTGTTGGTTGACTTGTTTGTAATTAAGAAAAACCCAAGGCCGGGCGCGGTGGCTCACGCCTGTAATCCTAGCACTCTGGGAGGCCGAGGTGGGCGGATCGTTTGAGCTCAGGAGTTCGAGACCAGCCTGAGCAAGAGCGAGACCCCATCTCTACTAAAAATAGAAAGAAATTATATGGACAGCTAAAAATATATATAGAAAAAATTAGCCGGGCATGGTGGCACATGCCTGTAGTCCCAGCTACTCGGGAGGCTGAGGCAGTAGGATCGCTTGAGCTCAGGAGTTTGAGGTTGCTGTGAGCTAGGCTGACGCCATGGCACTCACTCTAGCCTGGGCAACAGAGTGAGACTCTGTCTCAAAAAAAAAAAAAAAAGAAAACCCAACAAGACAAATAAAAGAACAAATAAAATAGCCAAATAACAGAAAAGTACTTTTTATTTAAAAGCTCGTGTATCCATGGGAAGTATAGGCCTCAGGGACAGATAGAACTGGGAGCACAAATACTTCCAGGGCTTCTGCTGTATCATTACAACCTCTTTCTAGGTTGCTGGGTGCTGTTTTCAAATCACTTCATTTTGGGAACCTGACTTCTGGCAGCCCCCATGCCTCATCCAGCATAGCTTAGTAATCAAGTAAGGCTGAATGTCTTTAAGTGAATATAATCATGAAAATGAACTACTTAACATGATTTGGACTACATGCCTACCCCTGAACAAATCAACAGCAGTTAGAGATGTAATTCTATAATCAGCATCCCTCACCAGAACTATATGACAGAAGTGTGGCATAAATAGTTCCACAAAAAAATGGAAGTTGTCTTAGAAAAGGAGAACTCAGAATAAAAACCAAAGATAGTCTAGTCTTAGGCAATAATGTACAAATAAGATTCCATTATTTAATGTATAGAAAGTGTGTGTGTGTGTGTATGTGGTGTGTTAGAAAATATTCTGTGCAAATGAAGTTGGAATCTGAACATCAGGGAGACACAAGACAGCATGATGTAGCAGAGGAGGCTGGAGGGTAGAATATAAGTGAGGTACATAATGTTATGAGATGAGGCATATATACAAAGAGTATGGGGCATTTCACAGGTAATGGGTCCATAATGGGTCATACATGAAGCACTTCGAGCTTTATCCTGAAACTTTATCCTGTTGCTGACAAAAGCTATTTGTATGTTTATTTTCATTTTAACTAGGACAGTGAAATTATCAGATTTCATTTTACAGTTTGCAAGGTGATTGCTTTGGTGGTGATTATTGGATTGGTTAGAAGCAGAATGTCCTGTTTAGGTGAGAAATGACAAGAGAATTTCACCTACGGGTATTGAAAAACGAAACAGAAAGTAAAATCAACAGGTCTTTCTAACTGATTTTATTTAAGGGAAAATGGTGAGTCAAATAGGACACCTGATTTTGATTTGACCAAATGAATAAAGTGATTATATTTTCAAAAATAGTGTGAGCAGCCATTCCAGTTTTGCCTAGGACGTCCAAATTTATATGCATTGTCCCAGCATGTATATTTATATTCGCTGACCCCTTTCATTTTCATGTGTATCTTGTTCTGGCCATTAAATTATTTATAGAGAGCAAGAGTACAGAAGGAGAAATGGGTTTGGGGAGAAAATAATAAATTATTTTAGAATATATATTGAGTTTAAAGTGCTGTGCTACATTCAATTAAAAATGACTATATTAATCTGATTAAATATTTCAGAATTCTATAATTCGTTTGCCTACATTGATGAAATCAGTTGTTTAGCATCCTGAATAAGGGATTTGATCTTGAAGTGGAACTGTTTGCTTTGCTTTGTTCCTTTACTACCGACTGCATCTTTAAACCTTACCAACTGTTTTACAAATATACACAGTCACAAGGGATCTCAGATTAGAATGCATGATTAGCACCTATTTCAATTCTTGAAACAAAACCTCACAAACTAAGTCCTAATGGTGGTGGTCAGTAGTTGCTTTTACATGTGAACATAAAGCATATGTGCAATGAACATATTTTATGAACTAAAACCTTAGATATTTGGTCTGATAAAATGGTTTTTGATGCTTCTGTATACAAAAGGCAGAAAATGAATTAGACTATAAATAGTAAAATACTACAACTTCTGGAATTTTAATGACTTATATGGACAAAAGAACTTAATATCTGAAAAAATATATTTTCCTAAAAAATGTAGAAAGATTTCAAGATAATTTAAGAAGCAATTCTTCCCAATTATCTTAGTTAATAACACCTCTAATGTAAGTGATACTGAAACTCTTATTTTCATTGTCCTTTTCACATTGCACACTGACCATCTTCCACAAAATATAAAATGTAGCACATTAATTTTAAAAAATTATGTCTTTCTCCCTAGACTGAATGAAGATATTTTCTTTGGTCAAATTTCCTCCTATTTTATGTATATACATTCCTTTAGGGCACAATAATACATTAAATCAGAATACCTTGAAAATTCATTTCCCTTCAAATTCATCGTCCAGCTTGGGGATGTATTTTTAAGTTTCAAAAACTATTTACTTCATAGTTTTATAAATGCTTCTGCTATTTTCCAACACAGTATTTACAACAAAAAATATAATTTTGTTACAGTTTTCCCAACCGTATAAGAATCTTAAAAATGCAAATGCTTAAACATTTTTCCTAATGTTTGTAATGCCCCAAATCATGCTCTCTTAAAAATCTGTGTGACCATGCTAATAAAAAAATAGTAGACACCTGAAAAATATTGTCAAGTGTTTATCTGCACCCCCAAATTATCATGAATCAATTAGTGAACATATATGGGATAAATTGAGTTTTAGTGACATATTATAAAAATAATAGATTAACTATTTTTAGTTTTATAAAGAATGACAGTCACCAGAAAATTGGTTTCCCTGATCACCACCTAAATACGAATCTGGGAACGACACCAATTGGATATCAGACTGAGGTGGGGGGTGGGGGAGGGGATGGGTGTATGCCTACACAATGAGTGCATTGCGCACCGTTTGGGGAGTGGTAACACTTGAAGGTGCTGACTCGGGAAGGGGGGGTGGGGAAGGGAGGGATTTATACCTACATGATGGGTGCAATGCGCACGACCTGGGGAACAGACACGCCTGGAGCTCTGACTTGGGGGGAAAGGCGGTACAGGAGCAACGTATGTAACCTGCAATTCTGTATCCCCCATAACATGATTAAATAAAAAAAAAAAAAAAGAATGACAGTGAAAAGGTTTCACACTATGATTGATGGCGGATATCATTGACGTATTAAAGATCTCATGGGAATGTAACTTTAAAACATTTGCTAATTCAAGAATCCATAGAGAGAGGATATAGTGGTATACGCTTTAAAAATAATGGAATTTATAAGCTGAATCCACTGAGGTTCTGACGGAAAGGCTGGTAGGTAGGTGGTGGCTTGTTGTGTAGAGCTAAAAAATGTATTTTAAAAAAGGAAGAATCATTGAGGAGAGGGAGAGAGAAGGCATAAGGAAGCAGAGTGAGTTGATCCATGAAAAGGAGGTGGAGAAAGCATCATGAGAAAAGCCATGACAATAAGGACAGTAGGAATTCAAAGGCATAATAGAAACGATTTGGGTCTGGGGAATAGTGGGAAAAACACAGGAAGTGTTGCCAAAGTGTGATATACCGGTCCCATTTTTAATGTGGGCATTATTCTAGCTAAGATGATAAGATAAAAATTTCTACCCGAAGCCAAAATTAAGAGTTCCAGAGGGTTATATAGTTGGAAGTTATACTTTCCTTAGAAACTAAGAAACTGTCTATTAAAAGAAAGGAACAAGCATAAAACATGCAGAGCTATTTCTCACTGTCTTTTCCATGGCAAACATGAGTAATACATTAGGACCCTTTTCACTATGGAGAGTGGACATGGTCTCAAAACTCTTCTCAATATAGTGCTTCAGATAGCCTTTAGCAACAAATAGGCACATGATCAAAAATCTACTTTCCTTATCTATGTTCAATTGTTAATGTTTTACTAATCAGAGTAACATAAAATAATTAAACAATATGGCTAGAAAAGACATAAAATGACATTGTGTTCAACTCTCACCCACAGTAGTTGAATTTTGGCATTAGAATCTTCCCAAATTTTTATCTACAATATGGCTGAAAATAGTACCACAGTGGGGTATTGAGGTTCCTGACAATTACAATGGCACTATTTATTTCTTTGCTTAGATCTAGTAAAATTTGCTTTATGCATCTGGGAGCTCCTGTGTTGGGTGTATATATATTTAGGGTTTTTATATCTTTTTGAATTGCTCCTTCTACCATTGTATAATGACCCTCTTTCTCTTTCTTTACCTTTTTTGGCTAAAGTCAATGTTATCTGATATGAGAGTGGCTACACTTGCTTTTAATTTCCATTTGCATGGAATATTTTTTTTCCATCCTTTCATGTTGAGTCTGTGTGTGTCATTGTGGTTTAGATGTGTTTCCTGGAGACAGCACATCGTTAGGTTATGTTTTTTCATCCATTCAGCCAGCCTATGTCTTTTGAGAGGAGCATTCAATCCATTAATGTTAATTGATAGCATTGATATGTGGGATGTTGATCTGTTCATCCTGTTGGATAATCCTTTATTGCTTTGTTTCACCTCTTGTTCTATTGTTTTATAACAGTTGTAAGTTTTGGGGTTTTTTAGGTGACTTTACACTGGTGTGTATCTGTTGTGCTGATTTATGTATAGTGCTATTCTGAATATTTTGTGCAGGGCAGGTCAGGTCATGGCAAATTCCCTTAGTGTTTTCTCCTCTGGAAAAGACTTAATTTCTCCTTCAATTGTGAAACTTAGTTTTGCAGGATACAAAATTCTAGGCTGGCAATTGTTCTGTTTAAGGGAATTGAAGGTGAGGTCCCAATCCCTTCTGGCTTGTAAGGTTTCTGCTGAGAATTCTTCAGTTAGCTTGATGGGTTTTCCTTCATAGGTTATTTGATGCTTTTGTCTTGCTGCTTGCATGATTTTCTTCTTCATTTTGACTTTGGGCAGGTTGCTCACTGTGTGTCTTGGAGATTACCTATTTGCTATGAATCTTCCGGTGTTCGATGTCCATCTTGTATCTGTATGTCTGAATTTCTGCCAATACCAAGGAAATTTTCTTTAATAATTTATTCAAATAGGTTTTCCATGATTTTAGCTCTTTCTTCTTCTCCCTCAATGATACCTGTAATTTGAATGTTAGTTTATTTCACATAGTCCCATATTTCTCTGTGACTGCTTGAACTTTTTTATACTCTTCTCTCCCTTTTTGAATGACTGGGTTATCTCAAGACCCTTGTCTTCAAGCTCTGAGATTCTTTCTTCTCTTTGGTTTAGTCTGTTAAAACTGTCTGCTGTGTTTTGAAATTCCCAGAATGACTCTCATTTCTTTAAGTTCTATCATATCCTTTCTTATGTTGTCTAGCTCTCTTGTGACTTTTTCATTTTTTTCATTGATTTCCTAAAATACTTTTTGGCTTCTTTTTGTTGGTTTTCAAAGTTGTCTTCAATTCCATTCATCTTATTTACTTGCCATCCATATTCCAAATTCCATTTCTGTCATTCTGGCAATTTCCTTGGGGGTGGAGTACACTACTGTAGCTCCATTTTATTCCCTTGGGAGTGTCAAACTATTTTGTTTTTTCATGTTGCCAGGGTTCTTTTTTCAGGTTTCTTCTCATCTGGCTCCCCTTCTCTTGGCTCTGGGTTAATAGGATTGCAGGGCATCTGTTCTCTTTTGCTGGAAACTTTCTTGAATCAAGTCTAGGAATGATGGCTAATCAGGGATGGGGATTCCTGAGTAAAGTGTTGGTCCTTGGGGTGGTTCCACAAGCCCAGTAGGAATGGCAGGGACTCAGTAGTGATGTCTTGGGGTCCAGGCACAATTCTGGAGTCTGAAGGGTGAAGTCACAGGACTGGGGAGGGTTCTGAAGCTATAGGGGCAGAGCTTCAGACTTAGGCACAGTAAAAGCTTCAGAGCTGCCTCTGGGGATTTTGGGGGCAGAGTTGCCCATATGGGGGCTGTTCCATCAGTGTGAGGACTGCTGATGCCCAGTCACACAGGCAGGGGTTTTTCTCAGCAGCCCAGTGTCCCTGTAGGCAGGCTGGAGCTGCCAGTCAGCCAAGGTTCTCCTCCCACACTAGGACCCACTGAGGCAGTCACCCCAGGCTTCCCAAGTGGTGTCTGTGGTGTCTAGGTCTCCTCTTCTGTGTGGCTTCCATGCTAGGGAGGCGGTGTGCTCTGTCCCCTCTCACATGGCATGAAATAGGCGAGTGTCTGTTCCCTCCCTGGCCAGCAGCGGTGATGAAAAGGCTACTGCTGGAAGTCTGAGTCCCACGTGGACCTTTCTCTGTGTGCCAGAGTGATCAGGGTGGCATTGATTGCAGAAACCTGTGATTGGCAGGCACCAGATCTTTACTGCACCTGCTCTCAAGTAGAATGTCTCTACACAGCTCTGAGCAGCTCCCTGATCAACCCAGAGGTCTGCAGTGAAGGAGGAAGACCCTGCACAGATTGAGCTGCCTGTAACTTTTGTTTCTCTCCTAAAAAGCAGTGTCCCCTCAGGTTGCTTCTATCCTGCTGTCTTCATCTCTTCCCACTAGTGTGAATTGTACTGGGACCCCCAGCTTAATCTCCGCAATGGTGAGTGATGCTTGTGAGTAAGAATCAGCAACACCCTGTATGATTGAGTTGGTAGGTGCTGCAATGAGATATAGAGTTGTTCTCCCTGTCAGTGGCTGATGCTTGAGGAAAGAGCCAACTGCAAAGATGTTCTTTTGTGCCTGTGATAAGCTCTAGTCCTTCAGGTGGAGCACTTGAATGCCCCAGGATTTGGGAGGGACCCTATAGCTCCCAGGGGTTTCCTTGATCTCCACCACAGCAGAGGGGGATGGAGGAGCGAGGCTGGGCATGGTTAGGTTGTGTACAAGCCTGGAGCGCTTTGCAAAGGCTCAGCAGGGCTAAGAGATTGTTTTCCCAGCTGCTAGGGGAAGGCACTGGGAGAAGGGTCAATGCTAGCTCTCCAAATTGGGATGACTGTTAGGAAAGGGTCTGCAATTCCTCAACTGGTTGCTAGGTGTGAGCTCTGTCCCTCTTATGTTACCCCTGCCTTCTGGTGTCTGGCTGCAAATGGTCATGCCTTAATGGGCAGTAGTTGCTATGGCGGTGTGGGCTGGGATCTTCCTGGGGGTGGGGAGGAAGGACCCTCCCTAATCCAATAGCTTGGCTTTGAGCCTTCGTGGGTCTCCAAGGTCATCTTCTTGGCCATTAAGGAAAGCCACTGGGAGGAGGGGTAAAGACACGTTCTCCAGACTGGGAAGGCTATTTGTGGGGAAGTGGCCACAATTCCCCAGCTGGCTATGGAGAGTGAACTCCATTCCTCTTGTGTTACCCCTGCCCTCTGGTGTCTGGTTTCAAATGGGTGTGCCTGAATGTGCTGCACTCAGTTGCTATGGTGCCATGGGCTGGGATCTTCTCAGAGGGAGGACCCAGCCTAGTCTGACAGCATGGCTTTTCTGTGTGAGGGATGGGCACTTTCCCAGATCACCATGTCTTCGGCCCCCACAGTATTCTCCCATCAGTTCCACCCATGTGGGCTCCCTTGCCTCCCAAGTCCAGCTCCCAAACCTCACCCCTGTGTCTCCCAGGAACCTGCTTGAGTCCAGGGCCCATGGGATCCGGCCTATATGCCTGACCTGCTGGCTGGCAGGCATCTCTGAGAAATGCTGCTGGGCAGGGAGCTCCCAGATTAGGCACCCTGGGTCTACGGTAGGTCCCCAAGAAGAAAGACATAGGCCCCACTCTCTGTGGAACCTCAGATTGGAGGATGCACCAGCTGGGGAGAGGTGGCCACTCGCTAAATTCAACTGCTCTCCTGGTTGCAGTGGATGGAGCGGGTCAGGGTAGGATAAAATTCTGAATGGAAGGAAGCGGGCTCTCTGGCCTCTCTGGTCACTCTCCTTGCATGGGAACCCCACACAGAATGTCCAAGTTCTGGGAGCATGCAGGTTCTTCCCACAATTCCATGGTTGCTGCAGTGCTTGAGCTCATAGGGGTGGAAAAGCTTCCAAGTAACGTGGTAGTCCTCTGATCACCAAAGGATTGTGGGAGGGAAAAAGGAATGCCCCCTTACCACTTCACTGGGCTCTGAGCCTCTCTGGGTTTGATATCATTGATATCTTTTTCCTTTATTCTCTTCCTTCTTTGCTTTGCAAATTTCCTCCGTGAGGTCCCCAGCAGGCTCCAATACTTCTTTCTCTGACCTATACCTGAGATGCGTCCCCTCTCCCGTCTCCTTTATCTAAAACCCTTCCTTCCCTTTAGGATGGTCTGGCAAGCGATGTTTCTAGTCAGCAATCTTGCTCCCCCATCCTCACAGGCCTTATTTAAATATCATTAATTGTCCCAACATCAGATCCAAGATCCTATATTGCATTTAGTTTTCATGTCTATCTAGGTTCCTTTAATCTGGGACAGTTCCTTAAGTTGAAGGCATTTCTATCTGTGATGAAAGAGGGGGAAAAATTGTTCCTGAAAAGATGTGATATTATCATCATTTTTAGAGTATTAATTTCCCTTCATGTATTAGAATCTGAAAACTTGTTAAATTGTGCTTAATTGGTTTTTCCCCTGAAAAATAACTTTTTTCAGATAGATGATATCAAAGGTAACAAAATTATTTCAAGGACATGAGTTTGGCCACTAGATGACAATAGAATCCTTTTCTGTTTGGCAGGATATGCTTCAGTCTTGTTAGCATTTCCAGTTTAAGGATCAGCACTGGCGGTATATTAACCAAAGGCTTTACCATATTCTCATACTGTTTGGAGACATATGAGAACTTTAGAGATGGCATGTTGTGCTAGAAGATTCAACATAGTACAGATCACATTGTCTTATAATTAATTATCTGTTTACATGTCTGTCTCCCCCAGTATGTTGTGAAGTAAACTTAAGGTACCTGGTTATCTCTACTTATTCTTATGTTTTAATGGTAAGAATGTACCACACTACAACCAATATATAGTTGATTGGCAGTACATATTAATGTATATGTGGATAATGCATATATATAATACCTTAAAAAACACCTTCCAACAATATTATGATTAATGCTTGCTGAATTCTCTCTCTCCCCTTCTCTCTCTATATATATACAAATCTATACACACATGCATATATATACACACATATATACAGATATATACACATGCATACACACACACACACACACATATATATACTATTTAATGCTTTGTTTTTTGACAGAACTGAGAAATACTTTTAAATTTGCTCTTTACAGGCTGATTTATAGTTCTCTATTGGTTGTTGTCACTGGAAAACTGTACTTATAATTGTCTAGTATTAGTATTGAAAGGTCTTTTATTTGATTCACACAATCCTTCTTAGTTATTTTTCAGTAAATAGTGACAATGTAATCCAGATTTAGGCCAATTAAATGTAAGTAGAAGTAGGCTGTGGACTTCCTGCAGACCTTTGCTCATTTCATACGGATGTCATCTTTTTTCCTTTCCTTTGTCTTCCATTGAAATCAGTATTTATTACTCATTTATAATGAGTTGCTGCACCAGGCATCCTATGGTCATGGGAGGCACTCACAAGGGAAAGCTGAAGACAATAGCAAAGTTATAAGTCCACCTTTACTGAGCTGCTGAAGAAATGACAGAAATATCCTATATCTAGAATATGCATATATAAATTATCCCTATATATTTGTGTCACTATACCTTGGTTTTCTGTTACTTAAAGCTTGATTTATTTCTAATGATGGATACGAAGTCTAGGTGTAATCTGGAGGGAAGAGCTATTAATCTTTCAGCCAGACTTAAAATTCTATAATGGCAGCCACAATGTTTATCTTGGGTTTATGTTAATCTTCTAGTGATTAGTAGAGAGTCTTATACATTTGGGGGGCTGATAAATATTTGCTAAATAAATGTATAAATGACTGAGCTCTTAAATTCCTTGGCAGAGCTTATTTTAAATTGAAGTATTCTTTTTTTTGAAATGGCCATCCTTAATAAATAAACAAACAAAAATGGTAATAGAGTTTTCAGGAATCAATGGAAAATTAAAAAATGAACCAGAAGTGATACCTGTTTTTAAATATTTTTTTCTCTCTTGAATTTTACTTCAGGCTTGCCAAGTTTCTAACATCTATTTCTTGATTGATAGTTATGATTGGACTATCTTTAGCAAATATGGTGAATCCCCTGTCATTTCTGTACCACTGATAAAGTATACTTGATTTTGTAGCTTAATCCAAGACTGTTGTAAAATCTCAAATCACCTGGGTTTATAAAATATTCAACTTCTTAAAAATGGGGAAGGTTTTGTTTGTTATATTCATTACAGAATAGCTTGGGACCTGAGGAATTAACAGGTGAACCAGATATGGGAAAATTTGGGATACATCTTGACTCTGACGTATATTAGGGTCATAAAAAAAAAAACAGCAGAAAATAAAATTAGAAGTAGTATTCATCAGTAATTAATTTGTCCTCTTATTTTTTTAATATGTATTTATTATATTAAATGCATATTTATCAATGTCAATAATTAATTAAGAGATTGTTGCCATTAAAAACTTTGAAGTTAAGGAAGGGATGCAGATGAATAAGTCGTGCTGCCTTTTGGGAGACTGGGGACACTAAGTTCACATTGAGTCAAGGTTTTTTTTCTGGGCAACAGGAACTAAGAGCCTAAGGACAGGCTGGGCTCGGTGGCTCATGCCTGTAATCCTAGCACCATGGGAGGCCGAGGAGTCAGGAAGATTGCTCAAGCTCAGGAGTTGGAGACCAGCCTGAGCAAGAGCGAGACCCCCTCTCTCCAAAAAAAAAAAAAAAAAGAAAAGAAAAGAAAGAAAAAGAAAGAAATTAGCTGTACAACTAAAAATATATAGAAAAAATTAGCTGGGCTTGGTGGTGCATGCTTGTAGTTCCAGCTACTTGGGAGGCTGAGGCAGGAGAATCTCTAGAGCCCAAGAGTGTGAGGTTGCTGTGAGCTAGGCTGACGCCATGGCACTCTAGCCCAGGCAACAAAGTGAGACTGTCTCCAAAAAGAAAAAAAAAAAAAAAAAAAAAAAGCCTAAGGGAGACCTGACAATGGGATCATAGAACAACCTAAATATTTTTCTGGTTGTTAGTCAATACTAGTAAAGCAAATTATAGGAGGATATGGGGAGGTGAGAAGTTGCAAGTAGCAAGTATTTGTGTAAGAATACAGAAAATATAGGCCAACAGAAATTTAGGAAACAAGTTATGTGAGTTGGTGGTGGACAGAAATGGCTTGCATTTGAACTGCTTGATGGGGCTTTTTATCCTACCACCTCTGATCATAAAAGCATACTTAGAACCTTCTAGTTGCATTTAGAGTGAATGCAAGAGCTTTCCTTCCTCCTCTTTGATAAAGGAATCTCATAAAAATAAAATCTTATAATAATTAAGATCCTTCCCAATTCAATGATTAATTTTATTTTTCTAACTTAATTGGCTATTTTAAGCAGTTTTAGGTTTACAGATAAAGTAAACAGAAAGTACAGAGTCCCCATATACCCCTTCATTTCCCACCCCCTATAATTTCTCCCATTATTAACATTTTGCATTAGTGTGATGCATTTATTATAACTGATGAACCAATATTGATACATTATTAACAACTAAAGTCCATTCCTTACTAGGGCTCACTCTTTGTGTTGTACCTTCTACAGGTTTTGACATGTATAATGACATGTATCGATCATTACTATGTCATATACAATAGTTTCACTCCCCTAAAAATCCCCTGTGCTCTGCCTCCCTTGTCCCCCCTCAAAACCCTCAAAACTCCTGGCAACATGAATCTTTTTACATCTCCATGGTTTTGTCTTTTCTAGAATGTCATATAATTGAAATCACACAGTATGTACCCTTTCAGATTGACTTCTTTCACTTAGTAATGCACAGATAAATTTTCTCCATATATTTTCATAGCTTGATGACTCATTTCTTTTTAGCACTGAATAATATTACATTGTATGGATGTACTACAATTTGTTTATCCATTTACCTATTTTTTTTTTTTTTTGAAACAGAGTCTCGCTCTGTTGCCCGGGCTAGAGTGCCGTGACGTCAGCCTAGCTCACAGCAACCTCAAACTCCTGGGCTTAAGTGATCCTCCTGCCTCAGCCTCCTGAGTAGCTGGGACTACAGGTGTGCGCCACCATGCCCGGCTAATTTTTTCTATATGTATTTTTAGTTGGCCAGATAATTTCTTTCTGCTTTTAGTAGAGATGGGGGGGAGGGAGGAGGAGTCTCACTGTTGCTCAGGCTGGCCTTGAACTCCTGAGCTCAAACGATCTGCCCACCTCGGCCTCCCAGAGTGCTAGGATTACAGGCGTGAGCCACCGCGCCCGGCCTCGAATAAAGTTTCTATAAATATTTGTGCACAGGTTTTTTGGTGTGGACATACATTTCAATTCGTTTCAGTACCAAGAAGCACAACCACTGTAGGAATGTTTGGCTTTTTAAGAAACTGCCAAATTGTCATCCAAAGCGATTGTACCATTTCCAATTACAAGTCCCACCAGCAATGAATGAGAGTTCTTGTTGCTCCACATCCTCGCCAGTATTTAGTGTTGTCAGTGTTTTGGATTTTAGCCATTGTAATAAGTGTATAGCAATATATAATTATTTTAGTTTTCAACTCCATGCTGCTATTTGATGTTGAGTATCTTTTCATATGCTTATTTTCCATCTGTACATTTTGTTTGGTGAGGTGTCTGTTCAGATATTTTTCCCTTTGTTTTAACTGGATTGTTTGTTTTCTTATTGTTGAGTTTTTAAAGTTTTTTATATAGTTTGGGTACCAGCACTTTATCAGGTATGTATTTTGCAAATATTTTTTTCCAGTTTGTGGCCTTTCTTTTTATTCTTTTAACAAAGATTTATTTTTCAAGACAATAAAATTGAAGATAATACAACAATTTTAATTTGTATTCATAATTAATAGAGATTTTCCACACCAATAAAACATTATGTGATCATAATTATTTTAGATGACTAAAGAGATTTAATAAATAATCTAACATGAAATAATTCCCAACTATTTCTGGGAAAATTATCTCCCATTGTTTGAAATAATTTCTGACAAATATGTGCTTAGTGGTAGTATTAGCTATTAGTGTTGTTGATTAATAGAGTTCAAAGAAATAAGATGCTTCTAGCTTTTATTAGAATACAATATTGTCATAATTGACAAATAGTTTATGGTTATGAGCGCTTTCATGTTTCTACCTATGCACACAGTGAGCAGAGGCCTCCAAGTTTTTCAGAGCTTTATAAATGAGCATAGATTTCATGAACTATTTATTGAGAAACAGCTTATTTATTATTCAAAAATGAGAAATTTAATAATGCAAAAAAGAATTAATTTAACTTAATTTGTACTGACTAGCCAAATTACAGGTTGATTTTAATCAAGTAACTGAGAATACAGCTACATTAGGATCCCCAGTTGCAGGCAAACTAATTCTGGCTGATTTAAGCAAAACAAACAAACTGATTTTAACATATTCATAGCTCAGTGTGACAGATATGAATAACTATTGAACAGGTTTTTGTACTTCTATTGAATAGAGTTGTTGTTGAGGAATTGCCACAACCTATGGACAATAGTTCCCTTCAACTGTGAGTCCATGTGTGTCAGGTGTCTGGATCTCACCAAAGAATGTGCACATGACATTTAATGTTTTTCGGTTTTTTTTTTTAATGAAGTAACCTTTCTATACCCTCTTTTCTCTTGCTGTAACTACAGATGTTAATGAATTTCGAGGGGGTGGTAAAGCTCTAAGATGGAAACAGCCTGAGCCATCTGCTAATCAAAACACCCTCTATGGTTTTTAAGTTCATAAGAAATGAACTTCTGTGTTTTAAGCCATTGAAATTTTGAATTGATTTATTATAGCAGCCACAATTACCCTATCTCGTACATCCATCCGTACATTTGCTGAAAACCTGGATGATCAAACTGGAAAACTGGCAGCAAAAATGGCAAAGTAAAAGTTAAAATGACAGCCAAATCATACCAGTGAATCAGTTGGGTGAAGACACGTCTATTTTCACAGCTGAATGCTGGAAATCGTAACTTGGATTATCACTGGCATTGGACAATAGGAATTGTTGCTGGCTCTACCGCTACTAGCATATCAGGATACTTGAAGTTGTTGCAGTTTCTGCAATGTTGGGTGTTGGAAGGTGCTAGAAAATAAGTGCCCTTTTTGACCTATTTTATAGTGGAAGGCAATCAACTAGGCATCATCTGGAGAGTCATTCAAGGAAGTTATTCAAAGACGTGCTAAACTAGCATGTAACATTAATTATGAAGAGTGTATTAGTTGCCTATTTCTATACAAAAAGTTAATCCCAAATGTGCATAACTAAAACAGTTGATGTGTGCAGTTTTTCTGGGTGAGCAATTTATCAACAGCTTAGCTGAGTGGTTCTAGTTCAGGATCTCTCATGAGGGACCTGTTAGGGGCTGCAGGCATCTGCAGTCTTGACAGATGCTGGAGGATCTACTTATGAGATGGCGCACTCACATGGCTGTTGGCAAGAGTATCAGTTCCCTGCCATGGGGCCTCTGCATAGGACTACCTGTGTCTCCTCAAGACACAGCATCTGGCTTTCCCCAGAATGAGTGATCCAAGAGAGAAGACAGGCAGAAGCCACAATTTCTGTTGTAACTTAGCCTGCCAAGTCACGTACCATCTATACTGTCATATTTGATTGGTCACATAGAACAACAATGATACCATGTGAAGAGGACCACACAATGGTGTGAATATCAGAAGATAGGGCCACACAGTGGTGTGAATATCAGGAGGTAGTGCCACATAATGGTGTGAATATCACTGGGGGCTACTTTGGGGGCTAGCTACCACAAGAAGAGTAGGGTTTACTTTATAACTCTACATCTCAATTTTGACTATGCAATGTTAATCATGGACTCTATAAGTTTCAGATAAAAGGAGGTTATTTTATTGATCCGGGTAGTACCAAATATTGCTCTGAGTTTGATTTTTAAATGAATATTTCTGTCAATTTCTGGGCTTCCAGTCCACTTTAGGAGGAGGTTAGCTTGTTTTCAGCTCTTAAAAATAGGTCCCATCAGCATTGTGGATAATTTCTATTCCTTTATATTCCCAAGGCAGTATCAAGCAAATGGGCTGGTAAGAATGAGTAGGAGACACGAAAAGCTGATGCTGTTCAGTTGTCTAGATGGCAGGTTAAGCATATTAGTTAGATACCAATGCCTGAGGGAGGGGAGACATAGAAATATACTGAATATTCGAAAGAAGTGATAAACATTGAGGACCAGGTGGTGACCCTGAAGGTTTACACTTGCCTGAAGGAAAGTATGTATATTGGGAAAATGCACATGGAGAAAAGAATGGTTGGAGTGGAGTGGACAAGTCAGCGTGGCAGGAAATAAGAGACAAAAGGGAATTAGGGGCCAGGTCATGTAGGGTTTATAGGCAATTATAAAGACATTGAATTTTACTTTGATCTGGGAAGACTTTGGAGGGATTTGAGTAAATGGTAGACATTTCAAAAATGTTTTAGGGGATAAGCATGAGTGCAGAAAGACAGAATAAGATACTAATGCAATGAGTGAGGCAAGAAATGATGGCTACTTGGATTGTAATAGTATCTTGGATTTGGTGAGAAGAAATCAGATTCTGGATATATTTTAATGATAAAGTCAACATAATTTGCTTCTGAATTGGTTGTGAGATATGAGAGAAATATAACTTATGGATGAAATCAGGATGTGTGGTCTGAACTCCTGAAGTAGGGGGAAGATTTTTTTTTTTTTTAATCAATGGTAGCAAGAATCAAGTAACTGGTTTTGGATATGGTTAAGTTTTACAAGCAAACTAAATATACAGGGAGATGTTGATTTGGCAATTTGATATACCAATTGAAGTTTATAGGTCTGGGAGAGGAAGAAAAATCAGAAAGAAGTTGGGAAAGAGTAATACATAAAGTAGGAGAATTCAGACAGAGTGGTGTTTTAAAAGCCAATTATATAAAGTGAGTGACAGGAATGGAATGATCAGATTGTGCTGACAGATTGAGTACTAGGAGAACTGAACAGTGACCATTGGATTCAGTCACATTGTTGTCACTAATGATCCTGACAAGCTTTCTTTCAGCAGAATAGAGAGAGGGAAGTCCTACTGGAGTGAGATCCAAGAGAATGGGAAGAGATGAGTAGAAGGTACCATCAGTTAGGCAATGCTAGCAAAGGAATGGTTTTCTGTAGAGTGATGTAGGGTCAAGGGAGATGTATATCTTTTTCCAAGAGGGAGAATCTTCGCACCCAAAGGCTATGTAGAAGTGGCTGGTACCTCAATTAGTTTGTGGAGTTGAAACTCATTATTTACTACTTACTTAATTCTTTCTTGGTTTTTGTAAAGGGATAGTTTATAAGTAACTGAACTTTCATTCTAAGAAGCTGAGGCAGACAGTGAAGTAAGATGAAGACTGATATTATTGATACAAGAAATATGAGGCCATTATACTCTTCAAAAACACAGAAAAACATGGTACTTGGTTAAAAAAATTAATTAAAATGCAAATCTTAAAGATTTTAAAGTTTCATTCCTGAATTTGTCCAACAAAACTGTTCTTTCAGACACAAATAATTAGAGGATAAAAAAAAATTCCATGCTCTTCCTGTGCAATGTTCCAACCTGTGAGCCCTCAGACCTGAGTGTTTTGGTAAGGGGTCCACAAAATCCATAATATGTAGTATAAGCATTTCATTGTCTGTAGACAATGTATTATACCTAAGTACAAATATAAAGATACCCTCCAAATTGGAAAGATTGGGAACCACAATTTAGAACCATAAATTATGTATCTTTCCCATTCCCAGGTACCTGAGATTAATTTATAAGTTCATTCAGCCACACTCTTTGACTTTCTATTTTGTACAAAGCAATGTATACAAATTAAAAGTATATTAATCATCAATTATAATTTGCATGTTGTGACTTAAAGTACATTCTCAAGGTTGTTTAAATGGAATTTTATTAGGATCTGATAGTATCTACTTTCTACAGGAGACAAATTTGTTTATAGCCTGTCTTGACTTAGATAGCAATTACTTTTTCATAAGTGCGGAAAGGTTGACAATTTACTACACTTTCTGACCTACATTATCTTGGTTTTGAAGTCAATAATAGCAACAACATATTCTGATCAGGAAAATCCTATTATTTACTATAGATATAATGGCAAAATAAGAAAGCAAGTATTCCTTATCTGATAAAAATTACATGCAAATCAGCTTTTGTCTTACTCAGTGGAATAAGAAGAAATAGATTATTTTCCTTCTCTGTGTCCCCACACCTTTATACCTGTTTATCTACACACAATATAAAGCAGACTACTTTCTGATTACATTGAAGGTGATTCAGTTATTTGTGGTATTACATTATATTTTTAGGATTACATTATATATTATTGCCTTTTTATTGTGAGAATTTATACAGTAGTGTTACAGAAGAGTAAAGGAATGACTATATTGTCAAAAAATACACATTGATTTAATTTCCTGACAATACTTTGTAACGGGTATTTCTTATGGTTCATAGGGAAATTATCAGCTTCTACATTTAATTTATTCTTTAATTCACTATAATTTCAATTCCTTTCTTATCATCTCACCACCTACATAGCTTTTAATAAAGTTGCCAATGACCTCCAAATTTTCCATCTCTTTCTCGCTGCTTTTTTTACTGTCCGGGGAATCTGCCTGGCATTTTACTCTGTATTACACAATTCTTCCTTCTCAGGACTCTCTCCTCACCTGGCTTCTGTGAGACTACAGCTTCAGGTTCTTCTACTTTATGAATCAACTTTCTCCTTCCTCCCTCCCTCTCTTCCTTCATGTATATCTTTCTTTCTGTCTTATTTATTTTTTTTATTCTTATTTATGCTGTCTTACTTATTTTTGGCTACTCTTTCTTATCCTGACCCTTAGATATTTTCATTCTATATGCTTTTGCAATAGTTGATTTTTTTTTTTTTTTTTAAGTTTACCAGTGTTTCTTAACTCTGACTTCACATAATCACCTGGAGAAATTTTACAAAAACAGGACCACCTGGCTCCACCCACAGAGATGTTTCAAAATTTCTAGGGTGGATCCTGGGCATTTTTATTTTTTTTTAAAATTCCCTAGATAATTTTAAAGTGTAGCCAGATTTAAGAACCACTGCTATTTACATTCACCATGCACTCTTAATGTTTCAACTACCTACTCTACACGGATGATTTATAAATATGTATCAGCTGCTCTAGCTTCTCTCCTGAGCCAGACGCTTGTCATAGATAATTGCTCAGTTTAAATTCCTTCCTTCCTTCACTCATTGAACGTTTATGAAGGCTACCATGTACTAGACACTCTGCTGGACATGCCGATTCAGAAATGAGCTATATATAGTTCCTGTCCTCAAGGAATTTGAGGAATACAGTGTATACAATAAAGACAAGTAAATAGACAACTAACTTTGGTGTTATAGCCAAGACAGAGGTAAGATGAGAACATAGGGCATGCACATAGCTCATATTAGGGCAGATGTTTAGAATTTTCAGAAATTATGTCCTGGGTGTGTATGAAAGCCAAGATATATCTTGAAAACTGGAAATACATTTTCCAGGTATAAAAGATTGGTAATATGGGAAGAGAGAGGACTAAACTCAGGAATAGGGACAAGGAAAAGTAGCATATATTTGAGACAGTACACATGCAGGCTTCCCCTGCAGAGCTTTTTTCCTTTTAATGATTTCCCTATAAAATGTCTATATTTTTATATCCAAACTTCATAAAAAATCTATCAGTTAAAGGACTTTGGTCAAAATTTATGTAAACAAAATTTATATTTATGCCCTCAAACACAAAACAGTATGTGTGGGAAGTCTCCAGTAATATTCTAAAACAATTGGCAGAATGTCAAGTTCATGTGTAAATGTTTGAAAAATCACGTTGACTATCAGCAACAGAGACATACATCTCCATTGCTGCTGGTGCTGCAAGGAGCTTTGCATTTCCATACCCAATCTGTCCCTTTCTCTATGCACTTTGTCATTGTCCTGAATGTGTTTCTTTCACTTTTTGCTTTTGTTTTTACCTAGAGTTTGAAACGAGTCACAAAAATTGAAAAAAAAAATCAGAAACAAACAAACAAAAATGTTGAAAGAAAATTCACACATAAGGTAATAAGGGGCTTAGAGAAAATGATTAAAATTGAAGCAGTACAGCATAATACAAAGAAAATTACTAACAGGAATAAGAGCAAAGCTGGATTTTGCAATTCTCTCATGCTAGAGCCTTGACCACCTGCCCTGTAGAGCCTTTTTGTCATACAGTCCTTTCAAATACACCAAAATAAGGGAAACTATCAGTTTCTCTAAGTCTGATAATTGGTCTGAATTATCCCTTCATTACCCATTTATTCAGCACCATAACCTTTTTCAACCTGTCAAACCTACTCCCTTCTCCCTCCCCAACTCTTTTTCAAATTTCTATTCTCCCTCTCAATTAAAAGTAAAACTTCTTTTCAAGGAATCACTTTGCCTTTTTATTGAACAGTTTTTATTTACTTTGTTCTAACAAAAATGCATGTATCTGTGTTTCTCATTCCCATCTAATTTTGGGAAATGGTTTATTGATGTTACCTGAAAAAGGCAATGCCTTCGCTTCATGCCCAGAAGACCGAGGTCCAAGGCAGTGGCCCACTGAAAGAAGGTGTAGGCAAGTTTTATGTCATAATCAATTATATCTACCACGATAAAGAATTTGTATAAAGATATCTCTGGAAAGTCTTTGAATGATCTTAGTGATACGAATTTATTTGAAGTCAGAAAGTTCATTCTGCTGTCAGTGTTGAAACAGGATCAAAGAAGCGATACCAGAGGCTGGTACTAGGTAAAAGGCTGTAGCAGTCATCCAGCCAAAAATTTCTGAGCAATTTCACAGAAACAAAGAGAAGGAAGATAGAGAGAAGGTGATAGCTTTTTAAAATGTTAAGAAGGTGGACTCAAGTTTATAGGCGGGAAAAAAAAGGCTTCGGTGAGCATAAAAGATTAATGTCCAAATAAATAATTTTCAAAGTGAAAGGGCCCACCGATATTAATTACACTCACATTTGTAAGTAAGCACACATAAATTGTTTTTCCTGAGGAAAATAGGGACGTATGGCTACCCTAGTAATGTGTCATGGAGAATAATAACAGTAGAAAACATGTCACAAGGGCATATATGTATCAGGCAGGGTGGTAAGTATTTTCCATAAATCATGTCACATAATCCAGATACCATCCCAGATAGTTAGGTTCTATCCTTATGCCCAATTTACAGATGATAAAACTGGGGTCAGATGAGTTAAAAACTTCCCAGAAGTGACGAATTAGTAACCCACATTTGAACACTGGCCTTTCTGATTAGCAAGCCCATTCACCTCACTAGTGCTATTATTGCCCTTTCATTCTGAATTATTTAATAAAAAAGCAACCATCTCCCAAAATATCATCCTCAAACAAAATTAATAATAATATCTTGACCCTTACCATGAGAGAGGGTAGGGATACTGTCACACCTTGAAGTTAGGGAGAAATGTGTTGGGCACTCATAGGATCTGAGTGAGCACTGGTTTCCCCTTACCTAATTTTGATGGGAAATGGACAAGTGTTCAACCACACTCTGAAAAAAGTATAGAGATTTTGTGCTTAGATCCCTCACCTCAGGCTACCAGGAAAACGACTGAGACCAGAAGAGGTGCTAGCTGAGGGTGAGGGAAATCCAGAATGGGTATTACAGAAGGAGGATGATGAATGGTATCGGTGGCCTTGAGACCAGCTGCAATGGTGGGGGCTGTTGTGTGTCCAACTTACTTTTCTTTTTCCCCCAGTGGTTCACTTTCTAGATATTGATAAATTGGAATAAGCCCATTTGATCTGTCTCTACTACTGAATGCAGTTACAAAATCTGGACAGAATGTATAGAACAGCTACTTGAGGATCTGGAAAGTAAGTAGCAGAAGGTAAGTTGGGGAAGAAGACCAAAATCTGGAACCTGCAATGAGTTTACCTTTGTTTTCTTTTTACGCTAGTATCTCCCAGCCTAAACTAAATGTAATCTGAGGCTCAGAAGTGGCACTTGGGACATAGACAGGAAGAGATCCAAAGCAGCATTCTAGTTCTAGCTCAAGGAGCATGGAAAACTCCAGTTTTCCATTCTCTCCTTTTCTCAACTCTCTGACACCCCAGTCCCCAAGCCACGTGTGGTGGCAGCTCCAGCCATGTCAACAGGGGTTCTGAAAAATCAAAATTCTGAGGAAGGGAACATTCCTCTCTGATCACTGGAACTGTGGTCCCAGGAGGGTAGAGCAAATCTCTGTTGATGTTTTCCTTCTCTGCTCTCCTGCTGCTTGGCCCAAAATGCAAATGCAGTCATAGAAATTCAGGGCAGAGTTGGGTAAGTAAACCACCACTTTCTGACTGGAACAGGAGAAACTGGAAAGCCAGAAGTGCAGGGGAGATTGTGGAGATGGAGTTGCTAGAGGAAATTTGTTCATGAGGCCTTGGGCTCACTTCTGAGCAGCACATACATAGGTCTGATTCTCATTAGAATATCAAAGACTTTGAGAAGTAGACCAACAGGCCATCTGCTGCTCAATGAGTAGAGCTCTTGTGGGAGATGACCAAATAGTCCAGCAAAGACTTTAAACGCTGAAATGATATTAGAACCACAGTCCACAGAAGATACTTGGAACTTGGGTCTGAAGAAGCTTTCTTATTTTAAGACGAAAGAGAAATTTGAGTTAGAAGACGACATAGGTACACAATCCATGAAGCACTGAATTAGAGACAAACTTGGGATAAGCATACTATCAATTTGTTCAAATTGCCAACTGGATTAGCTATCTCTCTTTGGACAAAAAAAAAAAAAAAGAAAGAGATTTATGCTTATATCAACTGTCAAAAGTAAACCACCAATTGTTGCTTTGTTAAAAACATGTTTACGTGGGAACACAAGAAACATAACAGAACAAAATAAAACATCATATTTGATATTTTAATTTTTTTCCAGATGTTTAGAATACCATTTTATGAAATACATTTAACAATTGAAATTTTAGAACATCAATGCTTTTAAAATTTTAAGTCAGATTAACCCTACTAAACACTTAATCCTAGAGGTGTGTGGTTTTGTATAAAAAGCATTCTTTCAAGTTTAAAAATTTTTATAATATATATATACACATACACTTTTAAAACATAAATTATTTCTTATGAATTGTTTTTTTAAGTGCAAGTAAATAATTACTAACTAATGATGATAAATTTTCTATTTTTTCTAGGAAAATATTATATGAAACACTAGATATTAATTGATGAACTGAATTATTCACCAAGGAGAGTAGTTATTTATTCATGAATTATAAAACACACAAATTATTTCTGGCACACTAGAATAGAGCTTAATTTTGATTACAGGTAGAGACTAATAATTTTCCCATATGAATCTAATTATAATTGTCATTTCAAAGTTATTTTTACTTCTGTTTTGGCTTAGTGACATTTTTAATTTCTAATAATTGGAGTATATTTAAAGATTCAAAAGATAAATGAAATATAGGTTTTACCTTTCTCGTTTTATAAATCAAGGACACATATTCCTGATCCCTTTGCTCACATTTGCCAAAGGGGACAACAAAGGGCAATGTAACTGATAATCAGTGAGGAATTAAATACAATTGTCTTATTCTTATGCCTTATTAAATAGAGTATATTTTAATAGTGATCCAGTTTCTTTAATGGAATTTTTCTTTTTTTTAATGTTGCTGGCATCAGAAGTCTATCTTTAATGGATTTTAACCTTTCCAGGTTTAGTAGTTCTTCTTGTTTACATTGTGGTATTATTTTTTGTAAAAAAGTCTTTCTTTAATCTATATTTTAAATGTTTAAATTTATAAAACTCATATTTTGAATTTATAACTGTAGTTACATCTTGTTCATTACTAATATTGTTTCACTAAGCATTCTTACTGTCTTCTTAATTATAGTCATGTAAGTGGTTTGCCAATTTTATTTGTCTTCTCAAAAGCTATCTTTATTCACTGTTCTCCTTAATGTGTTATTTTAGCTCATTATTTTGTTCCTTATCATGCTTTAATGAATTCTTTTTTCACTGTTGCTCGTGAATCCCACTTCTCTCTGGCTTCATTTTTTCTTTTGTTGAAAGTATGATTTGTGATCCTTAATGTCTTAAAATGACTTTATTTTGAGTGTACTCTTAATGATAAATTTTAGCACATAAACTTTTTATATTTACAGTTCTATTTTCTCAGTATTTTTCTCATGGTATCTACCTTTACTTCTTGGTGATTTGGGGTTATTTTCTTTAGTCTTCATGTTCAGCAGCATCTCTATGAAGAGATTTAATATTCATTCAAAAAATCTGTTCTATAATCTATCATTTTTTCAATCTGTGGAATTTTTTCATGGTAGATTCTGGGAATATCCTCCCTCCTCCCACACATAGTGTCATGATCTCTTCAATTATCACTTTTTTCTGCTTTTTATTAGATTTATGCTGTAACTTCTTGCTCCATTTTCTATGTCTCTTAGTTTCTCTTCATTATGGTTCATTATTTAACCCCTCTGTTATTCATTCTCAAAGATTTTCTTTATTATATCTTGTAATTAATTAATTCTTCTTTGGCTATATCCAACTATTAAATTCTCTTTTTGTTGTAACTAGTTTATACTATACGCTGGCATTTTTACTGTATTTTTAATTCCCAAAGTTCCTATAAAAATTTGCTTTGTTTTTAGCTTTACAACTGCCTTTTCTTATTTAATAAATTCTTTTTGTATACATTATTTCATCATTTTCTATGCAAAAATTATAAATATAGTTGCTTTATAGTCCGTTTCCTATCACTACAATATCATTTCTTTTTTAGAGTTTTTGACTGTCTTTCATGTTTGTATTTTATGTTTAAGAGCTAGTCTTCTGAGCAAGTTTTCCCTTGTATGGTGATTTGGTGTTTGCCTAAACCCTGGTACGGTGGAATGTATGCATCTTCAGTGAGAAGCCTTGTTTGTGGCTATACGTGTACACATTTAGGTTTGGTCCCATGTGTGACCACTTGCAACTTGGATAGCCCATTCAAGCGCTTTTTTTTTTTTTTAAATAAATGAACTTTTTAATAATTTTTTAAAAATAAATGGACAATATAATTCCAGCTTTAGATTTCATTAGTGGATGCTGATTATAATTTCCTGCCAAATGCAAGGTGTTTGTCCCCTATCCTCAGGTGGCCTTTGAGTTCTTATGCCATATGTCTCCCATCAAACTATGAGATCCAGGACCTTCTCACCATAGTAAATTTTATTTTTATTTTTAATTAATATATTTCTTTCTTATTTTCAAACACAGGTACATATTTTTGACCATGTACATTTTTGAAGTGTACTTTTGAGTGCAGTTGTAGTCTGTATACAATGAAATGTACTCATTTTAAATGTACACTTCATTGAGTTTTGAATAATGTATACAGTCAAAATTTATAATAGTCCCATGACCACATAAAGTTTCTTCATGGTTGGTCATCATTATTGCAATATAATTTTTGAAACTATTTCAAAGTCATAGAAAAGTTGAAGTACAGTACAAATAACAATTTTTTCTAAATCATTTGAAAGTAAGTTACCAGCCTGATGGCTTATCACCCTGAATATGTTTTGGATAATTCTTAAAAACAAAGTTGTTTTCTTACACAACAAGAATACAACTATCAAAATCAAGAAATTAATGTGGAGACATTACTACATATAATTCTCAGACTTCACTCAAATTTTGTTAATTGTCCGAGGAATGTCCCTTATGGCAAAAGAATACAGTTGAAAATAACATATTACATATAGTTGTCAGGCTTTTATGGTCTCTCCTCCAATCAGAAATATTTCTGCGGTTTTACTTTCTCTTCCATAACATTAAAATTTGAAAATAACAGATCTATTATTTTGTAAAATGCCCCTCAATTTTTTTGTCTAATATTTTCTCATAACTCGATTTAGATTATGCTTCATTGGCAAGCATAATAGACAAGTGATGTGTGTTCTTCTCATTGCACTGTCTGTTGTATACAGGTTCAGGTTATCTTATCACTGTGTTGTTCACATCTATCCTTTCCTTAAAAGTCATATCCTTTAGCTTTCTCCTCTGTGAAGGGATTCTTTTGCAGTCTATGATGATTGAGTACTTTGTGGAAAGGTAAGGTCCTTTGGAATAACTCATTACTCATAAAACTTTCAATTTATTCATCTATTTATTTCAGAGTAGGTGCATGTATTCTCATTTTATTTAATAGATAATGATCTATTGTTAATTTTTATTTTGATACTGATATTGTCTCAGAGTTGGCCAGTGAGAGAAAGCCCCTTCAAGCCGGCTTCTATGTCCTCTGTATATGTCCCCATTTGTCTTTAATGCTTAAATGCTTGCTTTCTAATGCAATGAGTGTTCCTAGCTCACCTTCTAATTTCCTTGCTTTGCCTCTGGATTCAGCCATTTTTCTAAGGAGCTTTTGTTTCTTTCAGTTAATAATTACATTTATAATTCAGCATGTGGGTACTAGGTGTACTCATTACTATTGGGTTTTCATTGTACCCAGACCCTCTCAGTGGATGGACCTACAGCATACAAGTATATATACAAATATGTATATAGTATATGTTTATAAGTACATACACACATATGCTATATACACATATACATTTACATAAATACATGCATATCACATGGAAAGACACACATTTTTAGTTCTACAATTATTTCTGTATGTCTATATCCATTAAAATCATAAATTAATAATGATATCTCTAATTCCAATTCAATACCTCAGGATCCATTCTTGTTTTTTCTTATACCATATTTTTGATTAATTTTTTTTTTTTTTTAACTTTTGTAGAGACAGGCTGGTCTTGACTTGTGAGCTCAAGCACCCCTCCCACCTCCACCTCCCCAAGTGCTACGATTGCAGGCATGAGCCACCATCCTAGGCCTCTATCCCATATTTTTTAATTCCCTTCTCCAAAAGTGATAAAATTGGCTCTCTCATCCTTAATGTACACTTGTTTGATAAATCAGCCTGCATGTAATCCCAGGAGATGGTTAACTCTGTTCACTTCTTTCCCTTTCCAGGTTCCTTCCTCTTTCTACTCAGACCCTAACACCCCATCCGGACCACCCTGATGTATTTTAATGGCAAATTGCTATCCAGATCCCTAATAGATATCTACCCCTCAAAACCTGTAATCCCGCTCTGTAGATGCCCTTTTAACTGCTCTCAAGTTTTCATAACTGACTTCAGGATGCTCCAATACCAGACTCCACCCCTCGTGAACACCATCCTCAATCTGCTTTGGCTAAGATAGCCCATGCCAGGCTCTTCCCTCATGTTGATGTCATTCTCCCTCCACTCGGGTTCTGACAGCCCACACCAGGCTGCCCTCGCTGCGGGAACAGCTTCTTCACACTACTTGTGCTGGGCCAACCCTCACGCTGGGCCAACCCTCACGCTGGGCTCACTCCCTGGGAAGGTGCCTCCTCACCCTCTGCTGGTTTTGACTCCCAGTGCCAAATGCCACTCTGAACGTTTACATGTCAGTCTTTATTTTAGTTACATTCCTCCTTCTTTCCTTTTCTTTTTTTTTTTTTTTACCCTCCTATAGGATACAATTTGATGAATTATTCACTGTTTTTCTTTTTCTTTTTTTTTTTTTTTTTGAGACAGAGTCTCACTCTGTTGCCCAGGCTAGAGTAAGTGCCGTGGCGTCAGCCTAGCTCACAGCAACCTCAAACTCCTAGGCTCAAGCGATCCTCCTGTCTCAGCCTCCCGAGTAGCTGGGACTACAGGCATGCACCACCATGCCCGGCTAATTTTTTCTATATATATATATTTTTTTAGCTGTCCATATAATTTCTTTCTATTTTTAGTAGAGATGGGGTCTCGCTCTTGCTCAGGCTGGTCTCGAACTCCTGAGCTCAAACGATCCGCCCACCTCGGCCTCCCAGAGTGCTAGGATTACAGGCGTGAGCCACCACGCCCGGCCAATATTCACTGTTTTTCTATGGTCACTTTCTTCCTTTGCATTTGACCCTGTTTTTTAATCCAAAATATTTGTCTATGCACCACCTACTTTTCCTCATGTCATACCTTTATCATTCCCCTTTCTTTCACTTTTAGACATTTTTTAAGGGCTGTATTTTCTCTCTTCCCATTTTCTGCCAACCACTATCATCTTGTTTTTAATCTCATCATTCTACTGAAATTGAACTCTTTAACAGTGACTTTACAAGTTAAATCAGACTGCTATTTCAGTTTTCATCTTGCAGTACTTATCATTATCACATTATTTTTGAACAATGTTTAAAAATGCAAAAAGATTCACTGAAAGAATTAACTATTGCTCCTAAAATTATAACATATTCAAGATTATTTGTATGACACTCCAACAAAATCAAAGGAAAAAATATTCTAAAAGTGTAAAAAATTTAAAATAGCAGAACTTTCAAATTAATTTATTTATCTCTGTGTTTAATAAGATTTTTTAAAATGCAAATAATGCAAGAAAAAAGGAGTAAAATGACAATCATATCATAAAAATGTAATGCTAATAAGATCATAATATTAGCTATTTCCAATATACTGAACCTTTAGAATATTATACTATGATAGATTTTTAATTTTAATTAGCTAGAGGGCAAATTTTAACTTAAATTTTAATAGCAAAAAATTTATTTATTTTCATAGTAAATTATAAATTAGTAAATGGTAACTTCTATTCATAATAAGGCAAACTTCTTCTGTATCTTTAAAAGCTTCAATCACAGAATAGCTCAAGAAAAATCTTAAAAAAAGATGTAATGTATTATAAATTTACAAAAAAATCCAAGGGCCAAAACAAATTATCTTACCTTTGTAAATCAATAAGACTGACTTTGGATGGATTTTAAAGCACTCTAATTTATAAATATTTGGTGAGAATGCTTAAGCACACTTATATTTCTCTTGTTTAAAAGACTGATCACATGCTGGCAAGGTCTAAATATTGTCTGGTTAACTGATTTAGCATACAAATATTTGCCTGGAAGCAAGCTGTGTAATCGTGCTTCATTATAACTGGTAATTGGATAGCTGGCAAAGGATAGATAACACTGCCAGAAGTGGAAACACAAAGAATTCAGGCTGTTCATCCCTGTCCCAAGATGCACATTCACAGTAGAATTTGGTGCTTTATAATTACAATAGTAAGTTTTTTTTTTTTTTTTGAGACAGAGTCTCACTTTGTTGCCCAGGCTAGAGTGAGTGCCGTGGCGTCAGCCTAGCTCACAGCAACCTCAAACTCCTGAGCTCAAGCGATCCTCCTGTCTCAGCCTCCCGAGTAGCTGGGACTACAGGCATGCGCCACCATGCCCGGCTAATTTTTTTTCTATATATATTTTTAGCTGTCCATATAATTTCTTTCTATTTTTAGTAGAGGTGGGGTCTCGCTCTTGCTCAGGCTGGTCTCGAACTCCTGAGCTCAAACGATCCGCCCACCTCGGCCTCCCAGAGTGCTAGGAGTACAGGCGTGAGCCACCGCACCCAGCCACAATAGTAAGTTAAGAATTAATTTATTTTAACAAAGCACCTACTATGTGAGTGTTCTAGTGGCCAGAACCATAAAATTGAATAAGGCACATTTCCCTCAAGCTTCTAAATGTGATGTTAAGAGTATGTTCGGGGCATCTTTCTAGTGATGAAGAGGTCCCTGAGATAATACCCATCCTGGGGCTAAGGCACTTCCACTTTGTGTGAAAATGTCTTTCCTGTGTCATCAGAAACTCCTCTAGAGTTATGTAAGCTCTTATGCCTCAGATCTAAAGCTGTTTATAAACTAGATGGCTGAAATTAGGCATAGGTACTATGTCTAAAATGTGAGTATGTGATAAGCTTTCAGTCATTTGTCTTCTCACCCTTTCAACGTTGCAGCAGATCAGTTAAGAAAGCACCTGTTCAGTCTTGCTGTGGCAGGCTACACGGCCCCTACTTGTTTGACTGTTCCCAATAAATCACACTCAGACGCTACTGAGAAGGACAGCCTCAAGGATCTCTAGTATTCTCAGGCAATGAGACATTGTAATCCACGTATAGAACTGCTGTCCCTTCTCTGGCCAAGAGAGGACAGCCTAGCACCTTCTAACCCATGTATCTTGCCTGGAGCATAAAAACCGACAAGTCTTTTCTCTCCTCTTTGGCTAGAGATCTTTCCTTTCCCTAACAAGTTCTCTGGAGGATTAAGAGGGACTCTTCTGAAGGCGATTTTAATTTGCATGTCATTATTAATATATTTGAATGATATATTTTTTCAAATATATCTGTATTTCTGCTTTATTGAATTGTTTGTGTATGTCTTTTGCTCACTTTTGTCTCTTGAAGCTTTAGTATTTTTCTTGTTTATATAAAATGTAACATTTATATATCTTTTTTGAAGCATAGTTTGCATGTGATGATGTGTGTAGTTAATGATATTTTAGTGAATTTACCAAGTTGTACAAACATGACCAGAAATCAGTTTCAGAACATTTTCACCACCCCATTAAAACCCCTAATATCCCTTAGCTATTAATCTTCACCCTGCTTTGCTGCCCATCATCTCCTATCCAGACAACCTCTAATCTAGTTTTTGTCTTTATTAAAGATTTCCTTTTTCAGAATATTTCATGAAAGCTGGAATTAGGAAATATGTGGTGTTTTTTATTTGGCTTTGTTTCCCATAGCAGGTATCAATAGTACATTCTTTTTACCACTGAATAGTATTCCATTGTAAAACTATGGCATTGATATATCTATCACGGGATGGACCTTCAAGTTGTTTTCAATTTTTAAGATTTAACATTTTTGGCATTTTATTATCATCAATGTAATATCATTGACATCAAAATGTAAGTTATCTTTGTCTATTCATTATTATGAGGATAAAATGCAATATATGAAATGAAATTACTAGTTCTTTATCCACTTTTCACATCTCTCCTTTGATATTACTTATAAATTAAAATTTGAAGATTTGCTTTTGATTTTCCATATTTTTCTCACTTATAATTTTTCTCATTATTCCTTTACAGTGTCTTTTGGGAAACTTTCTCTGTTGTCTTTTCTATAACTGTTCCTACTTTCACACCAAAAATCTTGTTTCCTTACTGTATTATATATCTCACTAATTTATTAATTAGTGAATTTTGTTTTAGCAATAATTTTGTTTTTTAATATATGTTTATCTTATTTTACCCAGATCCTTTTAATAATTCTACTTTCAGTTCACCTTGCCTTCTCCTTGTGAGTCTCAGTTCCTATTATTTTCCATCTTATTCAGCTTATCAAGTAAATATTGTGTCAGATTTTTGTCTGTTTCTTGTTTGTGCTTTCTGAGTTAATATTTTAGTCCATCATTTATTCAACTGCTTAGTGCCTCTGTTTTCTTGTTCATAAAATGAGAGTAATAATGCCTACCACATTAATTCATAGTCAAGAATAGTGACAAATAGCTTTCCAGATAGATGAATAGATAGGACAGGACCTGGAACAAAATAAATCCTCAAAGGAATATAATCTAGGCAAATGCTGAGGTATTGCCTTAGCAAATCATGCTTAACTAAACCTGACCCTAAAATAACAAATAGTATTCTAGTGTAAATATATTTCATTGATACATCTACCAATGTTACTATCAAACAAATAATGAAAGAGTGATTTAATATTATATTAGCCAGAATTTCTTTGAGTACTTGAAGTATACATGGGCCAGATTAGGCTCTTTGTATATTTTAAGTTATTTAATCTCATTTAATTGTAATAATTCATATGATGCCCTCTTTTCTCCCTCACTGAGAAAATTGAGGTTCATAAAGATTAAGAAACTTTCTGAAACTATAAGAACTTATATGTGGAACTGGATTTATAGTTTAAACCTGTTAAAAAATGAAAACCATGTTCTTCTCACTATACTACACTCACATTTATTATAATAAATGTTGAGTGAAACTTAGTCAATCAGCTCACATAATTTTGGGATTTTATTTTACTATTTTTTATATTTTCTCTAGGAGAAAACAAATAGATATCATAGACTTCATTATGCTCTAAAAATGTGTAGAAGCATCCAGATGCCCCACCCATACGCTCTCTCATGTATGCCACCCCAAAGCATTCCTGTTGCAAGCTCTAGCAGCTCATTCATTGCCTGAGAACATTCTCTACCTCAGAGGTCCTTCTACAATGCAGTTCCAAAAAGCAAACTTTAAGAGCAGCCTTTGACTAACAAATTTCTTCTCTTTCAGGCATGAAAACGATGAAGGGTACTTTTTATAATCTCTTGAGATGGGGGGGATTGAGCCCCAGATACTTAGGGTGATAATTTACTCATTAACACTAATTAATATACTGTTTTATTGGCTTTTTTTTTTTCCTCATTGCACTTTACCTCTGTTCCACTGGTGCTTCCTGGGATCAAATCCATTCCCAAATAAACTATGTGTGTTCAAGTCCCTGTCTCAAGGTCAGCTTCTGAGGGAATCCAACCTAAGACAATGGGGTACATTGTGAAAATGTAAATTGTTTCAACATTTATATGAATTCCTATATAGTGGATGATGGATTATTAAGGTAATTGAATTATCTTTGATATTTAATCCTTTGTATTTGAATTGAATTAAAAATTGATATTTAAGAAGAAAAACAACTCAGTATTTTCTTGTCAGTGTTTTTTGTTTTTGTTTTCTTTCAATTGGATCATATAAAGCTATATAAAATTAAAAGTTCTGTCAACTAGGGATCTAATTTCTAGTCACCAAACATGTAAATAATTAGGTAGAGTTTTCAATATACTATTTCACATGTATCTAAATATTTCTTATTATAAATAGCCAGTCTATTAATATCCATTCCCTTTAATAAATATCATTAGAAGAAATTTGCAAAAGAACATTATATTTGAAGATATTAACAGTGATGTTAGTGTAATTATTGTAGTTTCACTGATAGATATTAAAATAGTATGTGCATGTCTTTTTACTAAGCATAGATTTTTCTGTTACAAATATTTTGAATTTTTTTCCACAGGAATGATGAAAATCCTTTGGGTGTTAGAGCTGATAAATTCAAATATGTAAAGAATATAATTTGACTCTAAGAGTTGGAGTTAAACATTTGTCTAATTGTGTTTTTACATATTTTGGGGGAAAATCACTCTAATCATCCTGAGACTGTTAGAAGTATAGAAATTAGTAGTAGACACCAGACATAACGAAATAAACTAGAACTGCACGCTTTACTGTTTGTTCTTAGAAGTGTTTCATTTCTAGAGAAGCATCCTGCTGCTGTGGTTATCTTTTTCAGAGCTTGCTCAAATTCCATGAGGACTTCTTTTGGATCGCTTGCCACAAAGATTACATTCTCTTTGGAGTTCAGATGCCATACATCAAAACACTCGAGCTTTTGTAAGTTTTCTCTCAACAGGGGAAATATATTCCCTACAAACTAAAGGCAAAGTCAAAAGAGCAATAAACAACTTTCTAACTTTCTTCTTCTAGTTTCCTTCATTAAAAAATGACTACACTATACCCTACTTATAGTATACTTCATCATTCACACTAAATCAGTGACATGAATATTGTAAATATGCAGTATTGCAAGAAGCAAATTCTTATTGTTTGCTTTTTATTGTTTTGTGGCTTTTTAAAATATAAACAAGACCAAATCTTAAGATTGCTTTGGGAACAAATATTTTCTAATTTAAATATTACCTGTTTCAAAATAGATTAAAATTAACCTTTCTGGAATAATATAATGCAAGGCTATAAATAAAAGCAAATCACATGTTTGCTTTAGTTATCTATGCTCGATCTGTTTATTTTTTTAAAACTTTTCTTGAAAATAGGAAATACCTGACTTCTGAAATTGTTTTTAAACATCCAAGTCATGTTATTGCATATAGCCAATTTTGAGAGAGTTATAATGATGATTTCAAATATAACTGTATGTTATCAGGCTCTTTCATTTCTAATTACAAATTTTGTTTCTTTATCTTTTCATTTTGTGTATATACATTGATGACTTATATTTCGTTCTAAGCTTGTCTTTTCATTTACCCATTATTCTCCTTTATCCTGTTTATTGCTCCAATCTTAAATTTCACCTTATCTGATTTTAACATCACCGCTCTTGCTTGCTTTTTGTTTGCATATGCCTGTTATCTACTTGTTCATCCCTTACTTTTAGCCTTAATTTTCACCATGCTTAGGATGTGTTTATTGTAAACATCATCAGGTGGTTGTTGTTGTTGTTGTTGTTGTTGAGACAGGGTCTTGCTCTGTCTCCTAGGCTGGGGTTCATTGGTGTCATCATAGCTCACTGCAACCTCAAACTCCTGGGCTCAAGAAATCCTCTTGGCTCAGCCTCCCAAGTAACTGGAACTACAGGCATGCACCACCACAGCCAATTAAGTTTTCTATTTTTTTTTTGTAGAGATGGGATCTCATTCTTGCTCAGGATGGTCTTGAAATCCTGGGCTCAAGCAATTCTCCCAATGTGCTGGGATTAGAGGCGTGAGCGACTGCATTGGCCAAGGCTATTTTTTTAAACCTACATCTGACAGTTTCTAATTCTGATGGAAGGATTTAGTCATTTAAACTTATATGTAATGCATGATATACTAGATTTTGTTTTACTTCATGTTTGTTACTTATTATACTTTCTTGTTTCTTCATTTTCTCTTCATTTGTTTTTACTTCTTTGTTCAAGGTGTTCGTTTCATTTTCTTTTCCTTGCTGAAAAGTAATCTCAACTGCAAATTTCTATTTATTAACGGTTACATTCACTTCCCCTGATCTTATAATCAAGCACTCTGTCCCAAATGATTGCCCACGAAATATACTCAAATTCCCCTCAATTCCCTCCGAACATAAATAATATAGATCTTTCCAATATTTCCATTTGCAGTACTCTCATCCTTTTCTCTTTTAACACTTCCTTTTTCCATTCCGGAGGTACTATTATAATTCATTTTTTCCCTCCCTCTCTTTGTTTTCTCACTCTCAATACTTTGCTTTTGTGAAGACAGAATAGTTACTAATTTCCTCTACAATAGTTTCTTCTATTTCAAAAGTTCTTTAACTTTGATATTCCTCGTTTCTATGCAGTCTATGCTTTCCATAAGCATATCTCATGAGGTTCATTTGTCACTTCTTTCCTTTCTTCTTATTATCTTATCTTAAAGTCTATTATTTTTATGTGATGTTTGATTAGAATCTTTTTTCAAAATATATTTGAAGTAAATACTCCATCATATTTGGAGTATGATGGTGATGTATACTGTCTAAATTCTTTTATGCCCTCAAAGATTTTTCTTTTTATCTGACAGATAAATAATGTATTTGGACTAAAGTCTTATTTTGCCAATAATATATCAATACTATTCAACTGTTGTTTAGCTTCTGGTGTTGCAAAAAGAAATGTATTTTGCCAATCTTTTTTATATATATATATGTGTGTGTATATATATATATATATATATATATATATTCCTTTCTAGGTGAGTTGTTTTATTTCTATCTGGAAGCTTATGATATTTTATTTTCAAACTAACACACTTTTATTAGGATATGCATTGTTGCATATCTAGCCTAGAACTTTCAATCTACAAACTGATATACTGAAACCTCCCTGTATAAAACTAATAAAGAGCCACAGGTGGGAACTGTGTTAGGTCCCTGAGCTCTGCAAAGATATAGGCATGGTTAAAATATATACATAACCAACTATCGTTCCCTAGTTTGCTTTCCTATACTTGCTTAGTACTCAGGAATTATATAGCTAAGGGTCATAAAGATTTTTAGCTTTATTGCTTGCTCCCGTAGATAACCTAAGTGAAACCTCCAGCTAGTTTTTGAGATATTTTCTAGGCCCTGTATTCTGGTGGAAGAGATGACCCATCCAGACCAGTGGCCCATACCAAGGAACTGACTTGGCTGTTCTTGAGACCCCCATGCCGGAAATAACTCAGCACAAGAAGACAATTTTGACACCCCTATAATTCCACCCCAACACAAGCCCATGAGCAGATCTGATTACCTAGCCCTTTGCCCACCAAACTATCTTTAAAATCCCTCTTTCCCAAATGCTCTGGAAGAGAGATTTGAGAACTTTCTCCCATCTCCTCACATGGCACCTGTGATATTAAACTGGTTCTCTGCTGTAACCTCTGGGGTCCCAGTGTATTGGCTTCCTCTCAAGTAGCAGGCAATGAACCTGGTAAGGCTGTAACAATATCTTTTGTTGATCGATTTTGACTTCTATTATTTGTTTAATTATTGCCTCACTTTTATTAGCACATTATTTTTTTTTCATTTGCATTGTTTCTGAAAGTTTTATAGTTCTTGTATTAGGACTCCTGAATCTATACTCAAGTCTTTTTAATTTTGTCTCATGGTTTATCTATTTTAGCACTGTGCTTTGAGATATTTCTTGCACTGGATCTTCTGGGCAGCTAATCCCTGTCTCATCAGTGACTAGTCAGATTTCATCTACTCATATTTTTAAGTGGAAAAATCATGGATTTTTTAATCACCAGTGTCTTGGGGTGTTTGTGTGTCTGTGATGCACTTGAATATCCTTAAATTCTCTTATTTTTGTAGCCACGTCTTCAGCACTTCTGCTTCACTGGATGTGCATGTTTAGTATCCTGCCAACTCTTCTTTGATCGGGATGCTGAGTCCCTTAGAAAAACTATTACTTTTCTTATTGCTCTGACTTATTTGAGTCAGGTCTAGTTATTGGAATATTAAGACCAAAAAAAAAAAAAAAAAAAAAATCCCATTAGTAGAAGAAGGCCAAGAGGCCTCTGTTCCAGGGCATTCATGTTGTGTAAATATGGAGGCTGTCAGTCACATAAGTTACCTGGGGAAAATCTCATTCTGTAGCCCCCTGAACTTACCAAACCTTCAGGTCAAGAAAGATCTCCTCTGCTCATTCTGTTTCATTTCATCCTTTTGGGGAACAATGAGAGTAAGCCCACTCAGGTGGAAGCTGATATCTTTTTGGTATGTCCTCTGATCTCTGCTAAGATTTTCTACAGTTCAAATAACCCCTGTTCCTTACTCCTTGATATTGATGCTATTCTGAGTTGTCTTCTCCAATACTTGGCCAACCTCTAAGGGAGAAAGTGCAGTGCCAATTCTCTTGCCCGCCATATTGGGACCCTAACAGAGTTCCTAGCCTCATTCAGAACACATCTGCCTGAAGGATCCATAGGTTGCTCCCCTATGTCTTCAGGTAGGAAGTTAAAGCATTAATATTTTTGCATCAATGTAAAATTAACAAGAACAATTTGTATTACCCAGGTTCTATTGATAAAGTGAATTTCCACACATGAGTTTAATTATCATGCAGTTTCATATTGTTAGAAAAGAAGTTTGAAAGTCACTCGTAAAAGATGGATAGATATGAAAACAACCTAAGTGTCTGTTTATGGATGAATGGATAAAATGTGGTACATATACACAATGGAATATTATTCAGCCGTAAAAAAGGAAATCTTGCCCTTTGTGATAACATGAATGAACCTGGCAGACATTATGCTAAGTGAAATAAGCCAAACACAGAAAGACAAATACCGTATGATCTCAATTATTTGTGGAATATAAAGTAGTCAAATTCTTCACATAGTAGAATGGGGGCTGCCAGAGCCTGGGCCATAGTAGAAATGGTGAGATGTTGCTCAGAGTACAAACTCTCCGTTATAAGATGAATATTTTTCTGAGGATCTAATGCTCAACATGGTGTCTGTAGTTAACTTTACTGTATTGTTTACTCAAAATTTGATAAGAGGGCAGATTTTAGTGTCCTCATTATATACACACATACACAAAAAATTATAACTGTATAGTTTGGGGTATGTTAACTACTATAATTATGGTAATAATCAAACAATGTATACATACATCAAATTATCACTTTGTACACTTTGAATATACACAATTTTTATCAATTATTTAATTAAAAATAAGAGAAAATAAGATGGATGGAAAATACCATTGTCAGGGCCGTTGCTTGGGTTGCACCCTCACCTCACAACGTGTTTTAATAAGGGTTGTAACCATGGGTTTTTGAAGAGATTCTTAGTATAGGCAATCATTAATAAAACAGAAATCTGTAAAACTTTCACAGTTTTCCATGAATCTCTCTAAAATCCTAGTCCAAAGAGAATAAAATTCACTTTCATAAAGCAATTGTGAGCCCAGGATACCTAGATGACCACTTTAGATCTATGCCTCTAGTTTCCTGTGATTTAAAAACCCTACCATTACCCTACTTTTCATTTCTAATATGAAAATTAAATATAGATTTTAGAGTGTATGACTTTCCAGGTTCCAGGGCTTTTATATGTATCACCTTCTGTACACCTGCTATGTAGCACTATTTTATATATACAAAATAGAAGCTCACAGGAGTTAAGTGCAAACCATAAGGTTACAAATAGTAATAGAGTTGAATATATCTACTTAATAGAAAGACAAGTGACAATGGTAAAGGAGAGGTCTTATAAGAACATTCTTTGACTTCTGAAAGGAAGATCTGATGTTAAGAGTTAACTAGCATTACATGTGCCTTTTCAACCTTACACAGATTAAAGCAACTTATATCACCTCAAATGTCAACCTGCTCCTGGAGACACATGCTTTCTGGAAACAAGATCACTTAATTAAGTACTTGGCTACTTCGTTTGTGACAAGTGCATTTGAAAATGCTGTAAAATAGCCGTAGATTACACGCATGGCTATTAATGCAATGAGACATGACAGAGCACGAAATGTGCAATATTCATTCACACTGAGGGCTAAGTACCATCAGTGTATCCACGTTTGCATTAACAGAATATAACACACTCCTGGCCATGGGATGTCACACAGTGACAGTGATTGGGATTGTTAACATGCCTTAATCAAAATATTATTTGGAAGGAACAAGTATATACTGTCACATTAATGACAAGGTTTAAAAGTGTTGAGCTAAATAAATTATACTGCACTATAGTCAACAGCCCATTAATCCCATCAATTGTGTAATTATTTTGAATTGCTTTATTTGAACTACATTTCAATTCCAAAGTCTTATATGAATCACAGGACATTGGATAAGTAAATCAAAGTCAGCAGCATATCTTTTTAATTCGTTCCATTTCCAGAAACACAAGCATATGTAAAATATAAATTTTATCATATTCATTTTATCTATTTAGGGACAGAGCCCTACTCCATTGGCAATTTTGTCTCTCTCTTGTATTTGCTCTTTCTTTAATAGCTATTTCCTCACAATCTCTATATAAGTGCTTCAGTTCACTTCCATGTTTAGAATTTACCTCTTTAGATCCCACATGCCTCTATCTTCTGACAATTCTTTTCTTTCACTGTAATAGCTTCCTCACTTCCCCCTCCATCTTCAACTGATCAGCTTCAACAGCAATCAGCTGTTTACCTACTACCCCTACTCCCATCCAAACCCCATCATACTGTAACTGTTTTAACTAAAGTCAACAATAATTTCTCAATTAATTATTACAAGGCATTCTTTTCAATTCCATGACAATTGCGGGACCCCTCTTGTATTTGACAAGTTTGATCACTTCCTTCCTGATTTTCATTACACTATTTCTACTAGGTCCCCTTCAACATCTTGAGCTACTTCCCCTCAGCCATCTTCTATTAATATTCATACTCTTTAACTGTTCTTGTTTCCTGAGATTTTCTTCTTGTCCTCTTTTTTTTTCCTTAAATCTCTCTCACTCTGCACCCACCTGGGCAATTTTTTCATACCCTGAGATTCTAGTGCTTACTATTCAAACATGACCACTAGCTTACATTTCTCCTCTGAGCTGTAGTCCCGTGTATCCACTGCCCACTGGATACCTACACTTACAGGATCCTCAATTTCAACGTTGCCTAATTATTATCATTCCTTTTATCACTCTGCTTTTTTTCCCTATAATCTGCAGCTTGGTGAATACTTTCATCATTAGCTCATTTATCTAAGCCTAATATCTAAAAGTCATTCTGGTTTCCCATTTTCTCTACCGCCTCCATTACAAAGGTGTCTCTATTGATTACCTTCACTAAATAAAGAGAACATTATGAGTGGATTTATGCTTGTACTCATCAATCGATGATTTTTATTAGCTCAGTATATCATAGGTTGGTCTTTTATATTCATAGAAATAATTTTGCAATTGGTAGTTTTTGTTTCAATCTTTTAATGTATTTTAAAATTTTCTTAGATTCTATATGAGATAAATATATTGTTCTATATCAGGCCATTCATACAGTATTCTTCATGCAGCATCCCTAAGTTCCTTATTTTAATTCATTTCTTGATTGACTATATTTTATTGCATTTATATTTTCAAGACTGACTCATTGTTTTTCAGTATCTTGTATTCCAACAGGTTTGAGAATGTCATTGTGTGGGAGTGTGTGTATATTTGGTACTGTATAATTTTATTACATGTGTTGGTTCATATATCATTCATCACAATCAAAATACTGAACAGTTCTGTCATCAATGGTATTCTTAGTGTTGTGTTACTCTTTTACCACCACATTCTCAGCCCTCCTTTCCTTCTCTCTCTCCCAGTTTGTAAGTCCTAGGAGCAGGGAGAGAGTTCCTGGTCCAACCTCTGATCCATTTTCCATTTCTGTAATTTTGTCATTTCACAAATATTATAAAATAGAATCATACAGTATGTAATAAAGTTTTGTTCTTTTTTTCCCACTCAGCGTAATTTCCTTGATATTATTTACTCAAGTCCTTTTGTGCATAAAAGTTTATTATCTTTATTGCTGAGTAATATTTCACGGTATAGATATATGCTTTGTGCTTAAAGCACAATCAGAAGGTTTAAGCTGTGTCAGATTTGCTGAGTTTATTGTTGTCATTATGGCAAGTTACACTGAGGAAGAAAATCACCAAAAATGTAAAATGGAAAGAAATATCAGTCATATGAAATTATTTTTCAAGTTAAAAGTAGTGCATTTATAAAACTATTATAGTTAAAATATTAGTTTTCTAAAAAATTAATGATTCTTCCCCCAAAATTAGGATGAGTCAAATGTAAACCCGTAGATAAGAAATCTGATCTCTTATTTTTTTATAACAATAGTTCTTAAAGGAATACTTTATTATTTTGCTAATGTTATGTAACAAATTACCAAAACAACACCCATTTATTATCTCACTGTTTTGTTGGTCAGAAGTCCAAGTGGGCTCATCCGGGGGTCTCTGTTCCAAGTGTTGTGATACTGAAATCAAAAAGTCCTCTGGGCTGGGCTCTTATCGAGAGACCTGGGTGAAGAATCTATTTCTAAGTTCATACAGGTTGTTGGCAAAAGTCATGTCCTTGTGGTGTAGAACTGAGGATCCGTTCTCTTGTTAGCTGTCAGCCAGGGTCTACTGTCTCTCCCCAGTTCCTCTCACAAGGCCTCTTCACAAATGTCTGCCTTTGCTCAGCCTGAGCCCCTGAGATCATCTGCTGAGCTGCAAGGACTGATTCAATCTTCTGGATCTGTAAAACTACATCTTAGCTTCCAAACAATCTTCTGCATCCAACATGAAAGGCAAAGCAATTTTTATAAATCCTCAGGAATATGACAGGCAAAGATGTAAGTAGGTGGAGCATCAGAAGATAGTCTTGGAGTTCTGGGACAGCTAAACAGGGCTATGGAGAAAGAATAACTGTGAGAGGCAGCTGTCTTGGCCCTTATCCAAACACAATACCCTTCAGAATACATCTAGGTCCTTTCTGTCAGGGGTGGGGAACCTGTGGCCTTCTAGATTCTTATGTGAGGCCTTTTGACTGAATCCCAATTTTACAGAACAAATCCTTTTGTTAAAAGGGGTGCACCAGAGAAAGATAAAGCTTTTCTTGCCTCCTTTGGTGCTTAAAAAAGAAAAATCTTGAAATCAGAAGGCTGCAGGTTCCCCATCCATGGAAGACAGTTCTGGAAATGGAGCAGTTAAACTCCTGAGCTGCTCTATAGAAGACATAGCTTAAATTAATTTTTTTTAAAGAAGTGGAATATTGTCTGTGTTTTCTGTAATGTGGGAAAAGAGTCTGAATCACTGTGATACTCCTCTAACCAAAAAGTAAGCAGAGTAAGATCCCTGTAGTTCCCACTGTGGGTAGAAAAATACAAGGCTCTGCGTGAGGGGCACGGACACAGGACGAATCTGCAGGGTTAAGCACACAGGGAGAAAGCCATGCCTAGATAAAAAGGGTGGACAGTACATCTTGTAGTGGATGTAGATTGAATGAATCTCTCTGAAAAGTCAAGTAATAAATAGCCTGAGTCTATTCTAAGCAAGTGTTTAAGTGGAGCTAAAAATACATTTTCAGTTAAATATAAAGACCAGGATGCACAGATATGCTCATCCTACTTCCCTGGTAGAGAACAATATTAGGCTGAGAAAAGAGATCCAGAATATCTTGGCAATGCAAAATGACAAATTAAGATTTAGTAAATGAAGAAATTATTTAAGTTCATCTGGCTAAAAATTTTAAGAAGTCTCAGAGGAGGAAATTGAAGACAGAAGAACAAAAGAATTGGGGTTTTAAATCTGTAGTTTTTGTAAATCTATTTTGTTTAACCATAAAATGACTGCAGCATATGTTAGTCATTTTTAATGACACCAAAGCACCCATGTGTGTGCTGACATGACACAAAGCTAACTGAGAAGGTGAAAGCCATATCGGAATGGCTACTATGCATACATGTTTGATCAATGATCTGATGTTGCTGGGTGCGGTGGCTCACGCCTGTAATCCTAGCACTCTGAGAGGCCGAGGCGGGAGGATCACTTGAGCTCAGGAGTTCGAGACCAGCCTGAGCAAGGGTGAGACCCCTGTCTTAAAAAAAAAAAAGGATCTGATGTTAAAGAAAGCATTTGAGACCACTGAACATGTACCCCTTTTCCCCTCAGCCAATTGCAGAAGAGATTATCAGGATAAGTAATAATTTGCGTCATGTTTTTGTTTACTTCTTTCATCATCAAATTATAGAGACCTCCTGTGTCCACAGCAGGGTCCAGAAAGAAGAAAGAAACTGTCTATACCAGTTATTTGAACAATGAGAATGTAATATAAACTAAATATACAAAGTTGTTAATGAGGTAGCTGAAAGGACAAAAATAGGTAGGAAAAGTAGCAACTGAAGAAGCAGTTATCAATCCTAGAGCTGAGGGAACAAAAAGAAGGGGTTGGAATGAAGCTTGGTAATTGAGATTAATTTCTCCATCTTTAAAATGAGGCTGTTGGGTTAAATTACGTCTAATGTCCTATGGCTATTATTCTCTACAATCTGTGCTCTAAAATTCTGTGATTCCATAAACCATGCTCAATTTAGCCCTGTAAGACAAAAAAGTGAGGATAATGTTAGTTTGAGGAAAATTAGTTTGAAAAAGGGGGCTAGTATATTAGAAGAACACTACCTGAACCCCCACATTATAATGTCCCAACCATTATTGAAGGTTATCTCTTGCTTACTTAAAAGCCATAAAAAGGTGTCCCTGATCATGGAGGGATTCTCCTCCACTTGGTGACATAGGGACCCAAGTCCTCCCATCAATGGCTCTCATATCCCCTCATCACTATGCCCATCTGCACCAGGCTGGGAGGTGAAAGAACAGGCAGGATTTATAAATGGGAGGTTTTTATTGTTATATGTTGAAACGGTATTCATTATTTCTGCTCACATTTAATTGGGTAGAACTCAGTCACCGTCAAGCCTAACTGAAAGGAATGCCGGAAAATTTGGTCTAGCTATGCTCCCCGTATAAAAACAAACATATTTGGGAATAAGCTAACCATCTCTGCTATGCTAGTTTTATGTAAAACATTTGAAGTCTAAAATTTCTAAAATAAACAGCTTAATTAGCTGTATTGTGTGGGTTTTTTTTTCCAAAAATCATATCCAAATTATCTTATTTAATTAATTGATTATTATTCATTTTCCTTTAACAATTTTTTAGAAGTCTATATTATTTCTAAAAATAAAGCACTATACATTAGTTAATTTTTGTCTTCTTTCTATTCCAAAGCCAAATGGTTTCTTTTTTAGTGAAAGTTACCATATTATATTCAAATATTCTATATATGCACTTTCTCTCCCACTGAAATTTAAGTCATGCTGGGAGGAGACTGTATCTTTTTCATATTCTGTTTCTTTAGCATCAAAAAATGCACAATAAAACTATATGACCTGTTAATAAAAATAGATGACCTCGATTGAAGTAAATGTTTTAATTTTCTCATTTTTATATTTTATTGAATGAGTTCAGTACTGTCTATGCCTTAAAAGATGAACAGCATGACATTAGGGACGGTTTCAGAAACGACCATGGAAGACAGACAGGAGTTTGAGTACACTAGTAGGAAATTTATTCTTTCCCAATCAAAGTTTGAACCCAGCACCAATATTAATATACTATTTCCTCTAGGTCTCATATCCCAGGCTTTGTATGAAGTATTGGCTCTCAGGAGTCACACATGGCTTCGCTAAAACATTTAAACTTCATCAGTAAAAGTGAAGAATCAACATACCTAGTACGTTTGTTCCTCCACTAGTAAAGAGTAAACCAAACCCCCTGTCCTCTAAGTTCTTACTTCCCCACCTCCCCACTGTCTGGGGCCAAAGAGGGATTCAGAGTTCCACTCACACTGAGGGTGGACATGCCAGCTGCCAGAAATTAGCAGCCAGCAGGCTCTGACCCTTCAAAGGCAGTGTAGAGTATGGATCTCTGCTGAGAGTGACAGCAACTGGCAGCCATTGCAGGTTGAGGAGGTAAAGGCAGAGACTTGATGGCTGGGTTCTCCCCATAAGCTGGTGGCTTTGGGCACAAAACTATTTCTGCCTCAGTTTTCTTATCTGTAAGATGAGCGTTTTGGGTGAAATTATTGCTAAGGTACTTTTCAGTTCTAACTTTTCATAAATGTAGCAGTCAGCTTTTGCTCTGGAGCGAGAAGATCTGGATTTGAATGTTGACTCTGTGTGATCATGCGTGAGTGATTTAATCTGTGTAAATCTTAATGTCTTCATGAACAAAATGAGGCTAATAGCACATTTTCTATAGGTGAGCACATTGCTTCACCTATAGAAATAGCTTAATAAAATGTAGTTATTAAAATTTCTATTAGTGGATATCAATCTCTTAAACTTCTCATAAAGTAATACTTTTTCAAATACCTTATTTATTTAAATCTGAAAATCAATAGGATTCTTATGAGAATTAAAGGAAATAATACATATAAAAGGATTTTTTACATTATAACATACATACATTGTTATTAATTGTGGAATATCAACCCTGCAAGAAAACATGCCTGCCTTAGTAATTGTAAATTTAGTTTCATCACTGTCTGTTCACCGTGTGTGTGTGTATATTTATATGTTAAAATATATGTTATATATATAATATATAATACAGTGGCTTGACTCAAAATAAGTAAATTTTTCTTCAATTAAATTATAGTCATTCGTTCATATAGAAAAATGTTAGGATGATAAAATGTGTAGTCTTGAAAATAGCAAGAGACATTGCAAAAAGATGGAACATTCGAATGAACTTTGTAGGTAGTAGCACTTCCACAACTATAAATTTTAATACTGCTATAATGGGGTGGGTTTGGAAGAGGTGAGAGTGGGAGAAGATGCCATGACCACAAGAAAGAGAAGAACAAAAGAGCAACACACACTGAGGGAAACATCTGAAAGTAATTTTCAGGCTGGAAATTTGTGTTAAATGATAGGAATGAAACAAATGTTAAATGCAGTAAATGTTAAATGAAATAAATTTCCCTAACTCATGATTGTAAAAACTAAGTAGAGTTTTAGGGAAAGCTTTTGTGGAGAAATTAAAAACGAGATAGATAAACCAGTGCTGCACATATAAACGGGCAGGAAAAAGCGAGTCTATGCCAGTATTCTTTCTTACCTAGTATCAAATAATGTGTTTCAGCAAAGCTTTATTTCCAAATCCTAAACTTCCAAACTTTTGTTTTTCTATTGTCATATTGCAATAAATATTCAACAAATAGGAAATTTAAAAATGCTTTGTGTGAATTAAACTGTTTTTGATACTCAGATGTATGTAATTTTGTTGAAGTTACCAGGTACTCTGCAGACAGATTTCACAGGCAGTTGAGATTCTCCGTTCTTTCTTGAACTCAGTGAAATTCTTTAGCAGTGTAAATCTCTTTGAAGTCAGGCTGATATGCCAATGTTGAGTCAAATTTTGTGAACTTCAAAGACCTCTCTCTTGCAGAGGATATCCTGGTGAGGCCAGATATTGCAAAAAGAAATGAGAACACTACCTGAACATTTTAACTAACTTGGTTTCTAAAGTAGTATGTGAGGTTTCTTATTTTGTGAATATTCATTTCTTTGACATACTTATAATATTTAGTAATTTATTATTACTATTTTATTTCCAAATATTAGTTTATACTTATTTTATGCCATAGAAGTCTGATGAACGTACTTGATAAGAAAAGAAAATAAAGTTTTATTTATCATTCATTTCTTTATCAAGTTTTACAATAAATTCATTTATTTGTTCAGAAGGAGTTCGGAAACAAATATATAATTTTGAATCATAGAGGCTTCATGAAGGGCTTCAGCTACGTGTCTTTGCGTAACTGCACTCAAAATGGGATTAACTAAAAAAATCTACATTATAGTGATTTTATGCAAAGGAAATAATATATGTATAATGTTTTAGCTTTAATTTATAGTTAATTTAAAGCATTTGATTAAAGTAAGTTTCCTCCTTTCTAATCTCCATAGAACATTGTCAATTATCAGGACAATGAATGTTTAAATTAAGGTATTTTGATGAATTTCTCCAAAGTGATGAATATATGGGCAATATGCTTCTTTCTTTTGTGTTAGAATGAGATGCTATTATATAATGCTATTGTAGAGTTTTCTTTAAAAATATCAACCACTGTTACAAAAAATACTTTATTCCTTTCAATACCACATGGGAGCACACAGATTTAATTAAATTTCCACATCGATTCTTTATCAAATTGGTATTGAGAGTCAACTATGTACTAGGCAGTACTTTTGTCAAAAAACAAATGAAACAAACACCCCTGTGCTTTTGCAGCTTAATTTAGAGTGTGGAGAGAGGCAATTAAAAGAAAATGAATCAGTAAATTCTATAATGGTAGGAAGTGCTATAGAAAAAGAGAAAATGCAGAGCAGGATTAGGTAGATTAGCAGTGAAGGGCATCACTTGGATGTGGGTGGCATTTTAGATAAATTATTAGAGTAGGTCTTGGTGAGCCTGTAACATATGAGGCAAGACTTGAGGTGAGAGAGTGAGTTCTGTGAATAAGTGGGGGACACCTTGAAGCAGAGGCAGTGGCAGTGTGGAGGCCCTCTAGGAGGAGTGTCCTTCAAGTGTCTGAAGAGCACAGTTTGGTGGAAGCAGAGTAAGCAAGAAGAGAATAACAGGAGATGAGAAGGGGTCTGATTGTGTAGGTCCGATAAGGCTAGTTTAGAAACTTTTAATTATACTCTGAGTGGATTAGCAAGAGCCATGGGTGGTAGTTGTAGGACACGCTGAATTGTTTCATTTCACATTTTAAAAGGATTGCTCTGGCTGCCATGCTGAGAATAAACAGAAAAAGTACGGACTCAGGGCGAGCAGTAAGAAGGCCAATGTGGTGATCAGAGAAAGAGAGGGCCTGGCTCCCAGCAGAGGACCAGCATGGGGAGTGCAGGGGGCGTGGAGAGAAAGTGGTCAGGCTCATGTCATTCTGAAAGGAGAACCAACAGCATTTCCTGGTGGGTTGCATGTGGGGTGTGAGAGGAAGTGAGGAGTCACAGATGACCAGTAAGTCTTTCTTTCTCTCATGAGTTTTAGAAAAAATGGGGTTGCAGTAAACATAGAAGGGAAAGGCTATAAGAAGAGCAGTTTGTTTGATGTGAGTGGAATCAGCAGCTCAGTTTTAATGAAACAACCTATTTAAGTCATGCACCTTTTTCCATATTGAATAAAGACTATATTTAAAAGATAGATGTATTTGTACTAACTTACATAGGCAGCCGTAACAGTTTTCAGAATTTGATCTGGCCCATGATGTAGCATTACATTTCTGGGATCATACAGTGTTAATAAACCTACAGTGAATAGCCTACAGAGACCAACAGCTTTAGGTGTAACTTGGTGCAAAGTATAGCTTCTGACAGCTCAAATTGAATGAAATTATGCCAGATGAATTTAAAGGAAATATCCTAATCCTTTTTCTTATATTAGTATCGATACTTGATTTTTCAAGAAATGGATAGGTTTTAAGGGAGGAATTAAATGTATTAGTGAAAATCGAATTGCTTGCCATGAGAGTGAAGTTTTAAGGACATTTTAATATAATAAAAGAGTCTTTTGGAAGATATTCTATAGAATGAGTGAAACAGAATATCAAAAACAATTACTTTGTAATGGAATTCAACTTGTACCCCCTAATTGTATTAAAATAAAAATAGAAAAAAAATTTAAAAAGAGAGAAGAAAACAAAGAAAATTAATATATCTATGTACTAAATTTTAATGTCAATTAATACTAACACTAGACTCTTTCAGATTATCAAAAGCAATTTAGAACATAGTGGGTGAAGTAGTGGTTAAAATCTGTTTTGGGAGCTAGAAAGATTTTTTTAAAACTCAAATGTTCAATGTAGTTAGATATTTTTGGCTTTTTTTCTCCTCTTGTCAACAATTGGAATGATACTAATCACCATTTATGATTTAGTATATGATGATTATACAAATAATTTCAATGCAATATTTTGTAGTTATGTGTAAGATATGTGTATGTATGTATACATATACATCTTAGCACAATACTTAATTCTAGAATGTGAACATAGCCATTATTCATTTTTGTTAATGGAATTAAATTTTGATTTTCTTTTGGAGGAAGAATTGTTTTGCCATTTAATAGAATCTGTTGAGACTATAGTCAGGAACTACATCAGTTAGGCCTCACTAAACTGCTGTAAAAAAATAAATACTAAAATATCAATAGTTCCAACATTGTAAGAGTGCATCTATCATTTAAAATGGAGGCAAGAGTGGACTTTGCAAGATGGTGGGAAGCTCTCCTCTATATTGATTTGGAGAGTCACACTTTTCTTCATTTCCCAACTGGACAACCCCCTAAAGCTTGTTAGAAATCTGTATTCAACAGCTGAATGGTTAACAGAGCATGGAGGAATGTCTTCTTCCTAGGAGACTAGAGATTTCTGATTATAGCCCATTCACCAAAACTAGTCTTATTGCCACACCTGACAACAAACAAAAGCTGAAAAAGAGTTCTCAGCTAGTTAACCATTTCTCACCTACAATTTTATACACTATGGAAATGAAAAAGTAATTTTTGTGACAACTAGTCATGCTAACCAAAGGCACTGAACTATCTTCTAGGTCAGATATTTGCACTTGACTCAATGTTGGCCAACTGGATACTATTTTTTTTAATTATATGTTTTTAGAGTTATTTTCTTAATGGTTAATCTAGAGATTACAGTATGCATCTCAAATTATAATTTACTTCATATTTATACCAACTTAATTCAGTGATATATAGATAATTTGCTTCACTATATAGTAATCCCCCTTTATCTGTGGTTTTACTTGGCTTGGTTTCAGTTACACACAGTCAAGCATAGTCTGAAAATATTAAATGGAAAATTCCAAAAATAAAGAATTCCGAAATTTTAAATTGTGCACCATTCTGAGTAGTGTAGTGAAATTTCACACTATCCTGCTGCATCCTGCTCCTGACATGAATCATCCCTTTGTCCAGTATATCCATGCTGTATATGCTACCTGCCCTTAGTTACCTAGTAGCCACCTCAGTTATTAGATTTATTGTCATGATATCACAGTGCTAATGTAAAAGTAACCCTTATTTTACCCCAAAATGGCCATAAAACACAAGCATGTTGGTGCTGGCAATTCAGATATGCTAAAGAAAACTATACAGTGCTTTCTTTAAGTGAAAGGTAAAAGTTCTCAGCCTAATAAGGAAAGAAAAACATCATATGCTGAGGTTGCTAAGATCTAGGGTAAGAACAAATCTTTTACCTGTGAAATTGGAAAAAAGCAAAAATAAATTCATGCTAATTTTGCTGTTGTACCTCACACTTTATCATAGGTATGTATGCATAGGAAAAACACAGTATATATAGGGCTTGGTACTATCTGTGGTTACAGGAATCCACTGGGGGTCTTGGAGTGTATCCCCGTCAGATAAGTGGGGACTACTATAGTTTTCTTCACTCCCCCCTTTGTGCTATTATTGTCAAATACATCTATATAGCAAACACAACAATACAGTGTTATATCAATAATTGCTGCTTTATAGAACCTTGGGTTTTTTAAGAAACTAAGAAAGGAGAAAAAATACAATGTTTTTAATTAAAATAATTATTTACTATTGCTGATAGTCTTCTCGATATGGAGTAGAGTTAAAAACTGAATGTTACTTCCATACTGCACTATAGCTTCCTCTCCCCCAATCCTTTGTGCTGCTTTGTCAAATATGTTATATCTCTATATGCTATAGTATCAGCAATTCAATTTTGAGGGTATTATTTATGGTATCATTTTTTAATAAATTAAGAAAAGAGAAGAAATATGTAATTATACTGTCTTTTATAGTTACTGTTTTCTATGTTATTACCCTTACTGACATTGTTTATGTCAATCAGAATTATGGTATCACTTCCTTTTAGCATGGACAACTTTTCTTTAGTATGTCTTGTAAGGTAGATCTACTAGAAAAAAAATTTTCTCTGTTTTGTGTTTTAATGTTCATTTTGCTTTCATTTTGAGACATTTTTGCTATTTATAGGACTCTTGGTTGACAGCTCTTTTCTTTCAGCTCTTTGAATAAGTCACCCCACTACCTTCTGGCCTCCATTGTTTCTGAGAAGAAATTCCCTGATAATCTTATGGATGTTCACTTGTACATGATGAGTTGTTTTTCTTTTTCTACTTTTAAGATATTCTCTTTGTCATTAGCTTTCAACATTTTGACCATGATATATCTAAACATGGATCTTTTAAAGTTTATTCTACTTGGAATTTGTTGGGCTTCATGGTTGTATAGATTAATGTTTTTCATTATATCTGGAAGTTTTCAGCAATTTTTTTCTTTAAGTATTTTTATTCCCATTTCTCTTTCTCCTTTTCTTCCAATTAGGAATAATGTTGGTGTGCTTAATGGTATCCTACAGGTCTCTGAGAGTTTGTTCATTTTCCTGCATTCTCTCTTTTTTTTTTTTTTCTGTTCATCGATTGCATACTTTCTAATAATCTATCTTCACATTTGCTGATTCTTTCTTCTCCCAGTTCAGATCTATTACTGAGTCCCTTTAGTAAATTTCATGTGGTTCTTGATTTTAAAAAAATTTACCTCTTTATTGATAATCTATTTGATGAGTCATTGTCATCAAATTTTCCCTTTATTCTTTAAGTACAATTTTCTTTAGTTCTTTGAACATATTTGTAATAGCTGCTTTGAAGTCTTTGCTAAGTCTAACATCTGGGTACACTCAAAGGCAGTTTCTCTTGCTTGCCTTTTTTAATCCTCCCCCCCCCAATAAGGTACACATCACCCTATTTCTTTGAGTTTCATAAATTTTTGTTGAAAACTGGACATTCTAGATAGCATAATTTAGCAACACTGGATTCTGATCTCCCTTTCCCTATCACCAACCAGGGGTTGATGTTGCTATTTTTTGCTAACGTATTTGCTTAGTGATTTTGCTGAACTAATTTCATAAAAGTCTGTATCTCTTGTAATATGAAGCCTTAGATGTTACTCTTTTGATCTTCACTTTTAATTTTTAAGCTTGATTGCTTAGGAGAAACTTCCGGTTCAACATAGCTTAATGTTCAGCCAATGGCTGGGCACAGTTTTGATTATGTGTTATTTCTTGTTACAGCTAGTGAGGAAAGGTCTTGCTATGTTGCCCAGGCTTGCCTCAATTTCCTGGGCTCAAGTGATCCTCCCCCTTAGCCTCCCAAGTAATTGGGGCTACAAACCCACACCACTACACCTGGCTTTGCCTTCTATTCTTAATTCACTATTATTCTGTTATTAATTGCTCACTACTAAGATCTCTATTTTTTTTTTTTTTTTTTTTTAGAAAGCATTAAGGCCTGTGTTCCTCCACTCTCTGTTCCAAATAAAGTCAGTTCCCTAAGCAGAGTGACAGAGCTGCCAGTCCTCCTGTCTTGCTCTTACCCAGGCATTGTGTATACCAAGTTTGATTCCTTATCTTTACTATTTTGAATAATTCAGCGATGAACATGGGAGTGCAGATATTCTTTCAATATATTGATTTCAATTCCTTTGGATATATACCCAGAAGCAGTATTACTGGATAATATAGTAGTTTGGTTTTTAGTATTTGGAGGAAACTTCATACAATAATGGTGGTACTAATTTACATTCCCACGAACAATGTACAAGAGTTCCCTTTTCTCTACATCCTTGACAACATTTATGATCTTTCATCTTTTTGATCAAAGTCATTCTAACCGGTGTGAGGTGATATATAATCATGATCTGAATTTGCATTTCCTTAATGATTACTGGTGCTGAGCATTTTTTCATGTACCTATTTGATATTTGTATGTCTTCTTTTGAGAAATAGCTGTTTAGGTCCTTTGGCTGTTTTTAATAGGGTTATTTATTTTCTTGCTATTGAATTATTTGAGTTTTTTAAAATATTTTGGACATTAACTCCTCATCAGATGTATGGTTTGCAAAAATTTTTTCGCATTCTGTGGGTCGTCTCTTCATTTTCTTAACTGTTTCCTTTGATGTGCAAAAGCTTTTCGGTTTGGTACCATCTCATTTGTCTATGTTTGCTTTTGTTTTGTGGGCTTTCGGTATCATATCCAAAAAACTATTGCCCAAATCAATGTTGTACAGCTTTGCCCCTGTGTTTTATTCTAGTAGTTTTACAGTTTCAGGTTTTAAATTTAACTGTCTAATCTATGTTGAGTTGAATTTTGTATATGGCATAAAATAAAGATCTAATTTCATTCTTCTGTATGTGGATAGCCAGTTTTCCCAACACCATTGATTGAAGAGAGTATCTTTTCCATTGTACGTTTTTGGCACTTTTTTGGAAAATCAATTGACTATAAATACACGAGTTTACTTCTTGGCTTTCTATCCTGTTCCATTGGGCAATGTGTCTGTTTTTATGCCAGAGGCTTGGGGGATGGGGACCTGTTGATCAAAGGATACAAATTTTCATATAGATAGGAGGTATAAGTTTTGAGATATGCTTTATAGTAGGGTTACTATAGTAAATAATAATGTATATTTCAAAACAACTAAAAAAGTAAATTTTAAACGTTTCTCCATAAAAATGATAGGTAGCAAGGTGATAGTTATGTTAATTAGTTCAATTTATTCACTCTACATTGTGTACATATATCAAAACCTCACATTGTACCCCATTAATGTGCATAATTATAAGTTGTCTATTAAAAATAATACTAATAAAAAGAATGACAACAATAATAATCAAAGTTAACATTTTTAAAATAAGAACAAAAAACATTCTTTTATTTAAATATTGCAATTAACTCTACAATACAACTATTAATATTGTAATTAATAAGGTAAAGAGACTGAGTTTCTCCTTAGTCCATCAGACCTAATATATTAGGAGTACTAAAATATTTTTGTAGGGAAAATATCTTAATTCTCTTCCACTTGACAATAAAATATTATTTAAAATCCATACTTTACAATATCTCAAATGAGGTAAGCAAAAATTAATAATAATGTATGACCCTTTTCTCCCATCACTCTTTAAACATTAGAAACACTGTAATGTGGTACCATGGAAAATAATGATATATACCACCAGAATAATAAGTAAAAGCTTTAAATCTACTGCTTACATACTATTGATAAATCAGAAAATTATAAAGCCAGTCTGAAACTCAGTTCTTTAGGTTATGATAATACCTACCCTGAATTCTTCTTCAAAGAATTGTGCTGGAAACTTTCTAAGCCATGATTAGGTACACAAATGTTAAACATTTTTAGAAATCATTAGAATAAAATTTATGTATAATATAAATAATACAATATATACTTATATAGCATTATTTTTTATAAATTATGACATATTCAACAAATTAAGATAAAATATGAACTCATGTAAACTGATGATTAAACACATCTACTCAGTTGGCAATGTTGATAAGAAAGATAATCATTTTTATTTCAAGATAAAAATTTATCTGGGCTACTTGGAAGAGATAAATTTATAAAATCAGTGACTCAGAGGTATGTGTCCACAGGCTGTAATGTCATCATGGAACTGTAGACAACCTAAGAAAAGAGGAGAATTTTTCATTCTTGTTACTGCAGATTGAAGGTGCTAGGGAACAGGGGATGGAGTGTGGCCAAATCAAACACAGTATAAATTGTGCATGCCCTGGAAATGGCATTCCTCCTCTAAGTTAATGATGCTATAATGGGAAAACCACATGCAAACAAAATAAAGTGGGGACCTCACTTGAGTTACTCTGACATCCCCTAGCTATCTTCAGAGAAAATCTAGGAAGACATTTAGAAAGACAAATGAGAGATCGTTGAAGAAATAACTTGCTATCTATAGAAAGTTAACATCAACCCCTGTGTCTGTGAGCTCTGAGTACTGTGCATTTGTTCATTCTGTCACATCAGTGTAGAAAAATACATCCTATAACACATCTCCTATCCTGTTCTCTTTCTGACTTCATGAATTATTATGGAAACAGGAACTGAGAACAGGAAACACAGAAGCTCATTTTTACTGTGTGCTTTGTAAATGGCCTAAGATCTCGGCAATAGCGGCAACCTGCCATTGGTCCTATTCTGCCCTTCCGTATTGTACCCCAGAAATTCCAGGTCCCCCAGCTGTATTGAGGAGTGGGAGGCTATGGGAGTAGTCTTGAGTTTTGATCTGATTTTAAGGTTTTAGGCTTTGGAACAGATAAAATAGAAAATATCACAACAATTTCCACTCCTTGAGCCACCAAAAGAATGTAAAATATGGAAATATCAGACATTGGGATATAGAACACTAACATTAAAAAGATTGAAAGGCTTTATAGGTGAAACAAATAAATTACTTATTTTTATGCCAACATGAAAAATAAAATAACAGGGAAAACAGTAATGAATGTTTGAGTTCCCTAGCTTTAAAGCACTCACATAGTATTTTCATTAGTTTCACTTTGCTATGTCTTGGTTTTCATGCTTAACAATGTTATTCAGAATGACTGCAGTTTACAGCACTTACATCTAAAGGGTATAATTTATTTTATTCTTCTAAACTTAAATATTTAATGTAAAACCACATTTGATTATTGTCCAAAAATATCTCCAAAATTTACATTTGGAGAAATAGAAAAGCAAATGTACAATAAAATAATAATTGAGACCTGTTCCGATCACATATTCATAGCCAAGTAGCATTTTATATATATATTTTTTATTACTATTCCTTTCCCTCTACAAATAATATGATTCTCATTTCTTTATGCTGGGAGTAATCCTCAAACAATTAGAAAATATTGATTTTATTAAATTGCTAAATGTTATGAAAATAGTGAAAAATAGAGAACATTATGAAAGTGACTCTTTCACTGTTGTGTAAATTTTCTGTACTTTAACAATCTCTTTTTTTTTAGAGCTGATGTAGATATTTTCAACTTTTAAATTTTATTGACAAGCCCCATGTTTCAAACAGTCAGATGTACTGGGGATAAGAGAGACATTGGCAATTGAGGAATCTATGACCTTTTTTTTTAAATATATCTCTTCATTTATATCTCATCTGTGGCTCTTTATGGCAGCTATGCAGAGGTCATTATTCTTTGAAAAGACTTATTTCCTGATGTGAATATCATCTCCAGAGCCACCTGTTCATATTACAATTCCAGGATACTATAAAAGAGTGTGTTATTTGAATTAAAAAATTCCCTGAAAAATTCAAAAATTCCTTTGTCTAATGTCTGATATTTTAAAATTTTTCTTTGTCAAACATATATACTTCCTTTTTCCTGTTAAAATGAAAATTCTTCGAAGTCAAATGTGCCCTTTTATTCCACTAAAATTCTTTCATAATATAAGGCAAATGCAAGGTTTATATTATGTTTCTTGAGTTTTATATCTGGTTTGCTTTTTTTTTTTTTGGAGCCAGGATCTCACTGTGTTGCCCAGGCTAGAGGGCAGTGGCATCATCATAGCTCACAGAAATATCAAACTCTTGGGCTCAAGCAATCCTCCTGCCTCAGCCTCCCAAGTAGCTGGGACTACAGGTGCATGCCACCATACCCAGCTAATTTTTTTCTATTTTTAGTAGAGAAGGGGTCTCGTTCTTGCTCAGGCTGGTCTGGAACTCCTGAGCTCAAGCAATCTTCCCACCTTGGCCTTCCAGAATGCTAGGATTACAGGTGTGAGCCACCGAGACTGGCTTTATTTGTTTTTTAAGCTAAATTTTGTTGGTTTGTTTTCTTAAGCTAAATTTTAAGAAATAATGCTAAACATTTTAATTGCTAAGCATGAAAACAAAACCTATACAAATATCATTTTTTCTACTAAATAGATCATATGAGTGAGATGCCAAACAAAAATCATATTAAACTTATTAGGATCATATAGTGGATTTCAATAATTAGTGTCTAGAATTGGGAGTCAAATGTCTATATGTCCTTATTATGGTATGTCACCAAGTAAAAGATTATTCATTTATTCATTACATAATGAATGTTTGACTATTAGCAAGCCATTGTACTAGGTAATGGCTACCAGTAGTGAGAAAAAAACAAACAAACAAACAAACTAAAATGGTCCCTGTTTTATTGGGGGCCAATTTTGAAATGGAAAGTAAGGTAAGGCCTGTTTGAAGTAGTGACATTATGGTTAATTTGATTGAATGAAAAGTTAGGCAAGTTACAAAGAAGTAGTGCTGAATTCCATAGTGAGAAAACAACATATGCAAGATTCCCATGTTGTTGTGAGCCATTTTAACCTAGCACAAATAAAACAAAAAGAGAAAACAATGTACTGCACTAAAATAGCAAAACAAAGCAATTGAGTTTCTTAGCCTTCACTGTAAAGAATCTGTTGAAAATGAACATTAATTTTAGGCTTTACACTTTATGGTATTGTTAGTTCTTTTTCTCTGACTTTTTTTTTTGTAAATAAAATGAGTGTTCTCTTTATGTTTATATATACACAAATATATATATAAACATAAATTTACTTGTGAGTAGTATTTGAGACTCCATAATCCAACTCAATCTGTTCTTCCTCTTTGGAAAAAATAATTAATGCTATGATTTTTAAAAGTTGTTCTGTGACAGTCTGTAGGAATTTTTAATAATAATATTGAATATATGACTTAATCATTATTTTTTAAGATCTTAATATTTACTTTTCTTGTCGCAAGTAAAAACTTTTCTCAGGATACAAAACAGAATCTAGCAATAAAATAAAAAATATCTATTAATCTTATTTTGAAATAAATAACTTCAGAAAATATAATTCTCCGAAGTTGTCATCATAACTCAGTTCTTAATGCACAATTAATATTAGCTCAAGTCCCTCATTTATAACTTGGATTCTAATGTCTTTCTATTACTCATCAACTCTCCCCTAAGCCTCATAAGTCAAAACTTCAACTGGTAGATTTCAACTATGTGAACAAGAACTTGAGTTTTCATCTCATGTTCTCTCTTTTCAATTTTATTTCACTAGTAGGTCTGAAACCAAAAGTAAGATATATAAATTTTTTTCTTCCATTTCCCAGTTGTCCATAATATTCTTCTGCTTCCTCTAGCTAGTGGATATCTGATCTAGCTTGCTTCCCATGTTTTGCCTTGAGACCAGTTATGTCTCTGTGCTCCACAAAATTCCTATTTCTCCTAAAATTCCTCTCGTTACCTATTGTCACTCACAAAACAACTTCTTTATCAAAAGGGCTGATGTATTGTACTAGAAATCTGCTTAGAGTCTGCTTGTTCAGTGGGATCCTGTGTCTCTTCCCTAGATGCATAAACATATGTACTCTCAACCTTAATTCCTAGAGAGTGTCAAGAACAGGGCAGCTAAAAATCACATTTTATTTGGATAACAGTTCATGAAATTGGATAGAAGAAGCACGAATGAGTGAGCAGAAATAAATTTTAACCCTCACTGTGTCAAGCCATATGGCTTGATACAGGTAACTTAATGAATTTGAGTCTGTTTTCTCATCTATAAAATGAATGGGTCGGTCTAAATGCTAATCAAGAACCCTTCCTACTCCAAAATAAGTAAGTCAAAATTTTACTTGTAATCATAGGTTTAGATTGCACCATTTATGATCCAGCTTCTAATTATATGATCTCATTTGGCAAAAATTAATACAGAGTCCATATTTTAACTGGAAAAGTAATCCATTTGCCTTTATTGTTAAAATTCATTCATTTATTCAACAAATACATAGTAGAGGCCTACTTTCTGTTAGATATTTCTGGACATTGCTCATTTAAAATGGTAGATTATCAGTAATATAGCAAAATAACTTAAATACATTTTACTACACCTGTAATCTCTGAACATATGCCATGAAGTGTGTAGCAAAGGATAAAGCAAATGCAACAATTTTATAGAAACTGACTTTAGAATAAATTAAAGGACTTTAAAGTGAGACTGAGAATGATAGTTATGGCAATAACATTATAAAATGAGATTCATTGTAATTTCAAAAAATGAATTAACATTTAAATGAAAAGTACTTCTATTTAATGGTCACTAGAAAAGATGAAGATATTGGACGAACTGGGTATTTAAAATGCAATTTTGTAAATATAATATTTGTTCTCAAAATATCTTAAATTTCACTAGAGAATTTATTTTTTTAATCCATCTACCTGTCTATCCACCCATCCATCTAATAAATATTTATTGACATACACTATATTATGATAGAGATACTAAGAAGATAATACAATAACTCATATGTAACCAACACCTTGCCTAGTAAGAAGATATTCAAAAACAAAAATAATTCCACAAAAGCATAATATATATTGTACATTCCTGGTTTTGATGGCTTTGTACCAAAAGTTAGTCCTAAAAAATGAGTATTTTCTACCAAAAATTTTAATTCCTTCAAAACTTGAAATTTCTTGAATTCTACTTTATTTTCTTGCATTAACTCACCCAATTCACAAAACACAGTCTTTTTTTCTTCTAAAAGAAAAATTTTGAAAATGTTGTACACAGTGCCAAAGCAATGTATAAATTTCAATGATGAAAACTGTATTAACCATCTAAGTTAAGCACTTTATACAATTTGTCACTTTTCATTTTTACTCCAAGTATCTCATTTCCTTTAAATAAAAATATAATATTTACATATATGTGTCCTTTATAGGCTTACCTCTTCATAAACAAGTTTTACCCAATAAAATGTTTTGTACCACTAAAACTTTCTTTATTTTACAGTATTTTAAATCTGTAGAAGCAAAAAACTTTCAATTCCAGGGGATATCAACTAATTGCCTGCTGTGATCTGCCCTGGTGGCCAATTGAACCACCACTGCTCTGAAAATTAAATAGAGCTATTTTCTCTGGTTGTAAGTTATAACTCTATGCTGGATAAACTACAAGATATTAACTCTTAAGTTATGCAAGAACAGTTTTACATTTCTTTAGTAGGATTGATTTTCACAATTGGCAACTGAGAAGATTATATAACACTATTTGTAATCTTTGTTAATATAATGTTGTGGTACATTTATACTTCTGTCTTCAGGGACTTGAAATTTAAAATTTATTGAGAAGTTTTTGTAATTGTCCCTTAACAAAAGATTGCATTATTTGAGAGGAAAAAAGCCAGTGGTTTTCAGATTGTTGTGTAACTATGTAAATATATTCTGGAAAATGGGAGGTATTTGTTAAGTAAAGAATGACCACCTGATTTCTAGGTCCACCAATGTCTACCTTATTTGTGAGTTAAGGCAGTGTTTGTTCTTGAGCAGACTTAGTCATTTGTGGAAGTAGACAGCTATTGTCAGCCATTCTCAGTGTTTGAGTCTCACGTCCCCTTCCCAACCTGCAGACCTGTAACTTCTAGGCATTGTGACAGCAACTCCTGCTTCCCTCTTCATATTTATCCTTTTGTGAAAAACAAAACAATAATGAAATTCCTTTGCAGTATCTAACCATATACAGATCTGCATTCAGTAAAATATAGACTTGATAAAATATGTGATGATGATGGAGTTTTGTGCTACCATATTTAATAGAGTATGAAATTGAGGGGAGTCTTAGTCCTGATTTATATTGTACAGATTTTTAAACTCATGTTATGATTTCACAAATTTGGTGCCAATAAATCTTACCTTATCTTCAATATCTGGAAGTACATAAGCATCACATGTTCACACTTAAAGCCAAGGTTATAGGAGACAAAGTCACTACAACTCATTTCCATTCCTTGCTTAAAGAATTGTCTACATCCAATTTAGATCATACATCCAATAAAAGTGAACACAAAGACAATCTCTCAGGTGCTGTGTATGGGTGTTGGAGAACATGAGACATAGAGAGACCCCAAAAGTAGTGCAATTAATCTTTTTTGTATTCAAACAGAATACTGAAGAACTCTTGGACACATAAGAGTGAGTCCTTTCCATTTCATTAAAGTTAGCCACAACTGTGCTCTCACTATGAGTTAGGCATTGCAAAAGGCATGAAGAGAGAATTCATTCATCCAGAGATTGTTTTGTTCACTTTTTAACTAATTAATCCAAACCAGACATTGTTTAAGGTTGTGAGACACAGTCCTGAAAAATGTAGAAAAATCCCTGCCTTCAAATTACTTACAAGATTAAGTAGAAAGTAAATTGAAATATAAACAGGAGCCAGACCTAAAAAGGCTTTCATGCCTAATTAAAGGGGTTAGATTTTATCAAGCAGATGATGAATAGACATTGCAAGCTTTTAGGCAAGGAGTAATACAGATTTTTCTTAAGGAAACGTAAAATCATGTACCTATCTTGTAGGTTATAAACAGTCAGTTAATTATTCTGAATGAGAGATTAGTGTATTTGGGAATGGTTTGGAGACTGACTCAGGGGAAGGTAATAATGAAAAGTATAAGGAGGGATTATACTCATGGAATATTAGGGTAATACAAAAAAAAAGGAATAGTGGATTAGGGAGGTTGAGAGAAATTACTTAATTTATATGATATTATAGAGGTAGAAACAATGGGATTTAGTAACTGATAGGATCTATAAAGTGGTGAGGAGGTAGGCAAGGACAATATAATGGCAGTGAAGGAAACTTGGGAACATGACAACAATGTTTTATGAATGTTCCCTCATGTCACAAATAATAAAATTATAGACAATAATTTCTCAAAGAGCTACCACGTTGTCCTCCTCTTTATAGCAAAACTGAAAGGCATTATCTATGCTTTTGGAGTCTCAAATTCCTCTTCTCCCATTCATCCTTAAACCACTGTAATTAAACTTTCATGGTACCACTGTAATTAAACTTTCATGTTACCACTCTACCAAAGCCTACTCTTACCGATGTCACTAATGATGTCCAAGCTGCATTCAATGGTCAAGTTTCAGTCTTTATTTTACTTGGCCAGTTATCAGTATTTGACATAGTTGATCCAGAAAGCCATATTTTCTTGGCTTTCTCCTATTGCATTGCTTATTCTTTCTCATTCCTTTATAGTTTTCTTTTTTCCCCCACCTCCTAATGTTGATGTTGCTAAAGTCTCTTTTCTTGATCCTTTTTTCATTTTGTATTCACATTCCTGATTATTTTGGCCAAGTTTATGTCATTAAGTATTATTCACTTGCTACTTATTCCCAGTTAATATTTCCAATTCAAACTTCATTTCTAAACTCCGGTCAGCTTTTTCCTCAACATTTTCATATGGATTTCTTATTTTTTTTAAAGCTGAAAAGACTTATTTAACATAGACAAATCTCTGGCAAAATTGATCAAGTAGTAAGAAAGAATGTACAAATACAAAATGTGCTGATTGAATAAGGGAAAATAATTTCCAATAATGTTGGTGGCTATGATTAGATGTGAACTCTCCTGCTCACCTGTAGAAGTAAACATGGCACAGCAACTTTGGAAAGCAATTGGGCAGTGCTTAGTGAAACTGAGTATATAGACATCATATAACAAATCAACTTTGCCTTTTCCTTTCCTTTTTTTTTTTGGCACTGCATGCATTTTATTTTTTATTTTATTTTTTTATTTCAAAATATTAAGGGGGTACAAATGTTTTTGTTACATGGGTAGATTTTGTAATGCTTAAGTCAGGGCTATGAGTGTGTCCATCACCCAGGTAGTGTGCATTGTACCCATTAAGTACATCTCCCCTTCTCTCCCCTTCCCCCCTGCTTGATTTCCAATGACTTGTACTTCCCTCTGTGTACATGTGTGCCCATAAGTTAGTCCAATTTATGAGAGAGTACATGTGGTGTTTGTTTTTCCATTCTTGAGAAACTTCCTTTAGGATAATGGTCTCCAGTTCCATTCAAATTGCTGCAAAAGGTATCAATTCATACTTTTTTGTGGCTGGGTAGTACTCCACAGTATACATATACTACATTTGGTTAATCCACTCATGAATTGATGGACACTTGGGATGATTCCAGATCTTTGCAATTGTGAATTGTGTTGCAATAAACATTCGAGTGCAGGTTTCTTTTTGATAAAATGACTTCTTTTCCTTTGGCTAGATACTCAAGAGTGGGATTCCTGGATAGAATGGTAGGTCTACTTTTAGTTCTTTGAGAAATCTGCATACTGTTGTTTATAGAGGTACTAATTTGCAGTTCCACCAACAGAGAATAAACATTCCTTTCTCTCTACATCCACTCCAGCATATATTATTTTTGGACTTTTTAATAAAAGCCATTCTAACAGGGGTAAGGTAATATCTCATTGTGGTTTTGATTTGCATTTCCCAGATGATTAGTGATGTTGAGAATTTTTTCATGTTTGCTGGCCATTCTTCTACCTTCTTTTCAAAATCTTCTGTCAATGTCTTTTGCTCACTTTTTAATGGGTAGCTTGTTTTTTCTTGCTATTTGTTTGGGTCTTTGTACATTCTGGATATTAGTCCTTTATCAAATATATAGTTTACAAATATTCTATCCCATTCTGTAATTTGTCTGTTTGCTGTATTGATTACTTCCTTAGCTGTGAAGAAGCTTTAAAATTAAATCAAGTCCCATTTATTTATTTTTGTTGCTGTAATTGCCTTTGGGATCTTAGTCATAAATTCTTTACCAAGGCCAATATCTAGAATAGTTTTTCCAATATTTGCCTCTGGAATTCTCATGATTTCAAGCCTTATATTTAAAACTTTTATTCATCTTGATTTAATTGTTGTGAGTGGTGAGGGATAGGGGTCCTGTTTCATTCTTCTGCATGTGGCTATCCAATTTTCCCAGCACCATTTATTGAATAGGGCTTCTTTTCTCCAGTGTTCATTGTTGTCTACTTTGCCAACAATCGGTTGGCTGTATGTAGATGGCACAAGTGTGGCCACTGTTACCACTTCTGTTCAACCCAGTGCTGGATGTCCTAGCCAGAGCAATTAGTCAAGAGAAAGAAATAAAGGGTATCTAAATCAGGAAAGAGGAGGTCAAAGTATCACTTTTTGCTGACGATATGACCTTGTATCTAGAAAACCCCAAAAACTTCATCAAAAGTCTTCTAGAATTGATAAAGAATTAAGCCAAGTCTCAAGTTACAAAATCAATGTACAGAAATTAGTATCATTTCTATACACCAATAACAGTCAAACTGAGAATCAAATAAAAGACTCAATACCATTCACAATAGCTACAAAGAAAATACAATACCTAGGAATATACTTAACTAGGGAAGTGAAAGACCTCTTCACAAGGAGAACTACAAAACACTGAGGAAAGAAGTTGCAGATGACACAAACAAATAGGAAAACATATCATGCTCATGGATCAGTAGAATCAATATTGTTAAAATGTCCATATTACCTAAAGTGATTTACAGATTCAATGCAATCTCCATCAAAATACCAACATCATTATTTCACAGATCTAGAAAAAATAATTCTATGCTCCATTTGGAACAAGAAAAGAGTCTGAATAGCAAAGCAATCTTAAGCAAGAAGAACAAATCTGGAGGCATTGCCAGACTTCAAACTATACTACAAGAATATAGTAACAAAAACAGCATTGTATTGGCACAAAAATAGAGACATAGACCAATGGAACAGAACAGAGAATTCACATGGATTTCTATTAATAAAAGCATTTTGAATTAAACATATCCATAATGTATTAATAACTTCTGTTCTCTCTTCTACCCATCACCACTACAGTCTGCGTCAATTATAGCCTTCCCCACATCAGTTGAAGTCAATTAACTTCCCTATTTGCCAAACCAAAATACTTGAAGCTATTTTTGAATCCTTTATGGCTCTCCCATATCATATCCTAGTCATCAGGAAACACTGTTAGTTCTAACTTCAAGATATTTCCAGAATCCCATTATTTTTCACTGCTTCTGCTGCTACACTTGTGATAGAAAGATATCATATCTCATGTGCACTGTTGCAATGGGATCACAACTGGAATTCTGCTTTTATTTTGCCCTTGTAAAATCTCTTTTTAAACAAAAGTCAAAATTAACCTTAAAAAGTAAATCAGTCATCTAATAATTCTAATCAAAACTCTTCAATAGCTCCTCTTTCACTCAAAGTCAAAGACCTTATATAGCAAATAAATCTCTTCATACCGTAGTAGCCCTAGGACCTCCCAGACTTCATTTTCTATGACTTTTCCCCTCTCTAACATAGCCCCAGTACCACTTTTGTATTTGATGTTCCTTGAAAATATAGACACAACCTCATGTTAGGGAGATTGCTCTGCTCAAATTGTTTCTTCTTCCTAAAGAAATCTGATTAGTTAGCATCTTCACCTTCTAATGGCTTTGCTCAAATTTTATCTTCTCAATGAAGCTCATCTTGACAACCAAACAGCAACCCACCTGAGAAGGATCAGTTAGAAGAAAAGGAAGAGAACCAGGGCATGAGATTCCAGGAAAAAATTGGCAGAGATAACTTGAAAAAAATGAGTAACGACTAGATTGTGAAGAAAATAACAGATCATGTAAGATAAGGAATAAATTGATCAATTTTATTTAGTAGTAAGGAGCTTGTTTGTAATCTTGGGAAGTATAGTAGATTTGGATTGGCAGGTGAGAACTCCAGAATGTATAGGATCTTTTACTTCATGCCATAGGATATATAGAATTGATGATGTCAAACAATTTAAATGACCCAGAAATTCAAGAACCATCTTGTCCTTACTCATCCTCATATATTTTTAGGAAAGGACAGTAGAATCCTTTTTCTTCGTTCATAAGATGGACATAACTATACTGGTTGATAGCTGTAGAACCTTGGAATATTAATTTGAAGGCCACTGCTATTGCACCAGACTGTTGTGTTACTTGTATTTTGCAGGAGAAAATCTGAGACCCTGGGCCTAATAAAATTAAATAAGCCTTCTATTCTTTGGAAAGTATTTACTTGAATTTATATTTCTTTAAAGTGATAATAAAATAATGTATTTGAAGACTAAGTTTTTATAAACTTTCTTATCGATTACTTTATAGATTGATATACCAATAGAATGTTGTTTTTGTATTCAAAGGTATCATTGTTTGAGGCATTACTTTACATTTTTATGATAATGTTACCAATATGTGAGTGACAGTTATTTCAAAGAGTCAGTAGCTATAGCCAGCAGGACTACCTTACCGCTTAGCTTTGGGTCTGGCCTGCTGTTTTCTTTAAAGTGAGAAACCATTTCAATTTGAATACCCTTGTGTCCTGCTATTGTTTCTTTCTACTAATAATATCACATTTGTTGAAATAGTGCTTCAATGTGATTTGGAGTATTGCTTCAATGTGTCCTAAGGGAAAGTAACCTTAGAGAGTTTATGTTGCAGCATTCATTCTTAATACCACTGCAAACTTTTTATTGTAATAACCTTAAAATTTTCTTTACTAAGTTTACCTGTACATTTCAAAATTCAAATTTTTCCTTCTACTTTCTGGGCTAGAGAATGTATCAAATAAAATGTTTTATGGAGATATTCAGTAATCAATACTTGCTATTTGCTAATACGTTTTGTTTGGCCAGGTCAACCACAGAGCTTAAGGTTTGAAGGCTTGGACTAATTTGTTTGAATTGTACCAAGGCTTCAGAAATCCAATCATTTATCTTCTCATTTTTCATTAAAACTACTTTAATTAAATTAACAGCATAAAGTATTTAACTGCTCACTAATTACTGAGTACAACAAAAAAGGGACAGACTATAGAACACTTTTAAAGAAATATAACCACCTGAGTACAAGTTAACTACTTTCAAGTTAAGGGCCATCTGGCTGCAACATCTGTTGCCTGTTGATTGCCAGTGTTCATTTGCACAGTCTGGATTACTAGGTGTGGGTAAAGAAGAACTTTCTCAACAGGCAAAAATCATTCTTTGGGCAAGAGTATATATATATATAGCAGTGTTTCTCTTTGTTAGAAGCTCATAATTTACTGCTACATTTAATTATTTTCTATTTGGTGTAATGATATGTCCTGCTTCTCTTGTTCCGTCCTGAGATAAATACCTGCTTAAGCCTGCCCACATTGAATTAATATACAGTGACTGAATTACTTGTCAATAAAAAACTCTTGAGCACTGCCTCTATATCCAGTGCCGTGAAAGGGGATATGTGGAAATGAACATGAGAGAGTCACGTCCTTCTGTTAGGGATCTAGTCAATGCTGCATCAATACAAGTCAGACTGCAGAAGAAGTAGGAAAGTAGAAGTGAGCTGGGTCAGACTCCTGTCATGAGATAGGTTTATTTTTAAACAATAAAGTTTACTGAAACCATTTTAATAGGAGAGTGATATGAACATGATGCAGACAGAGCATTTAAAATGTTAAGAGATGGTCAAAACTCAGGGTAAAAACTGAAAACTATTATAACCACCCAAGAAAGATCAGTTTTTGTCATCCTGAAATCTGGATGAAGAATTAATAGTATCTCTCTTCCCTTTCCCTGTTAAACAGTGACTTCCTTATCTCAACACCTTTATCTAATGCTTAGCTAGTCAGTTTTGAACAATTTTCAACTTTGCTTCATTCTAGGGGAAACTACCACTCTTGTAGGGCTTTTTTGTTTTATTTTGTTTGCCTTTACTTCAAAAAAAAATTTTTTTTGTTGTCAATGTTCAGGTTTAATGCTTTTACTCTCCCTCTTGTCATTCAAATCCTCATTGTCAGAACCACTGGTCTTCTCTACCTGTATATACTCAATCTTAAATGAATTCCCAGAACTTGACCTAGATTCTGTTAGCCCAATTCACAAAGGTTGATGTCTGTTACTCCTTCCTACCCTCTTTCCCAGAAGAATTCCTCTTTCTGCTGCAGCCAACATGACTTCAAAATGAATTATTGCCTAAAATATCCCACATCTCTTTCCTGCTCATGCAATGTGTCAATATAAATAACCAGAGATAGGCTCTCTAATAGAAAATGATATTTATTATATGGCACTGCAATGGGAACACATGTGCCATAGTAAACTGTGTGTGTGTTCAGGTGGATAAAGAAAGACAAATATATTTAAAAGAGAAAATGAGAAGGAATACTTAATTGTTTTGAAACAATTGTATTTTTTGTGTAAAGTTGCAATGGATTTTGTTCAACGTTGTGATTTTTGCAGATTATTTTGTGATAGTTTTAGTTATTGGGCATTTGTGCATGAGAACCCTTCTCTTCATGGCCTTCGCTGGTTCTCCTTGTTAGTTTTGTTTTTTTTTTAAGCACAAGTGACTCCTTTTTGATTCTGATAACTTTAACAAATGAATCCATGACTACTTTCAGTTTTCAGCATTATATCTGAGGTTGCTACCTATACCAAGGTGCTATATTTTGGGATGGTGTGTCTTGAACTCTATCAACTATATTTATAAAACATAGGACCTTCTGGCTCTAAAGCAAATGTTCTCTCTAACATGATATTAATATTATTGCCTTAAAATTCATTTATCCATGAGCTCTCTCTGGCAAAAAAAAAAATTTTAAATCTTTAAGTCTCATTTAAATCTTTAAGTCTCCACGCTCCCAGGGGTTGCTGAAGGTCTTCTTTGGATCTCTCTGACACCAAATTGTTAAAAAAAAAAAAAAAAAAAAAGACTTTAGGCAAATTAAATTTAACAGAGTTTATTTAGGCAAAGAATTATTCATGAATCAAGCAGCACTCAGAACCAGAAGTTCACAGAGCTCTACTACAGTGTAGCAGTGAGCTTTTATAGGTTGAACATAGAAGAAAAATAGCTAATACTTGCCTTGTTTGTGCCCGATATGATCAGTTGGTTGACCATGATTGGCTGAAGCTCAGCTGTTTGTTAAAAAAAACATACTGCTAAGTTAGTTTTCAATCTGTTATATACTGTTAGATTGAAGTTTCCTAAATAGGAACTCAACGTAGGGAAACAGACTCAGGCTAATGACCTCCTGCTTATTTAATTTAACAAGGATAATCAACAAAAGAATAAATACTTACACTGAAATTTATTAAAAGTAAAACTTCTTTTTGTCAAAGATGCTATCAAAAATGTAAAAATAAAACCACAGAATGGTAGAAATATTTTCAAATACTATACGGTACTGCAATATATAGAGAACTCTTAAAACTCAACAATAAAATAGTAATCAATTAGAAAATGGGGTAAGGATTTGAATAAAAATTTTTGCAAAGCAGGTATACAAATATACAATGCATCATTTGTCATTGGGAAAATGCAAAGAAAACCACAATGAGCTATCACATTATACGCACCAAAATATCTACAATAAAGAAAACAAAAAAATAGAAAAGAACAAGTTTTGGTAAATGTGGGAAATTGGAGGCCTCTTAATTTGCTGATGAGAATGTTAAATGAGGCTGCTACTGTGGAAAGCAGTGGCTGTTTCTCAAAAAGTTAAATAGCACGTGCAAGTCTAGGTATATACTGAAGATAATTAAAATCATGTGCTTACACAAAAACTTGTATATGATTGTTCATATACAAGCAGTGTTATTCCAAAAAGTGGAAATAACCCAAATGTTTATTAGCTGATGAATGGCTAAACAAAATGTAGTATATGAATACAATGAAATATTATTCAGCTATATAAAGGATTTAAGTGATGATACATGCTACCATACATATGAACCTTAAAAACATTATTCTACATGAAAGAAGCCAGATATAAAAAGCTACATATTATGTGATCTATCATATGCAATGTGAAGATCATGTAAAACTATAAAGACAGAGAGTAAATTAGTAGAAGTGCTCTTTTACTTCTGATACGGTTATGTCCTGATAAACCTGTCATAAGTGGAAAATATTGTTAAGTCAAAAATGTACAGAGTGAGACTCTGTCTCAAAAAAAAATGTATTTAATGCATCTAACCTATTGAATATCATAGCTTAGCCTAGCTTGCCTTAAATGTGCTCAGAACATTTTTCTTAGCCTGCAGTTGGGCAAAATCCTATAACAAAAAGCATATTTCATAATAAAGTGTTGAATATCTCATGTATTTTGTTGAATATTGTACTGAAAGTGAAAAACAGAATGGTTTTATGGGTACTCAAAATATGGTTTCTACTGAATGACGACGGCTTTGGAACCATTGTAATGTCTAAAATTTTAAGTTGCAACATGGTAACTGGCAGGGACTAGAGAAGTCAGGGCGGAGTTGAGTGTGACTTAATGGATCCTGTGTTTATTTGGGGGTGATAACATATTCTAACATATTCTATAATTAGATAGTAGTGATGGTTTTAAAACTCTGTGAATATATTAAAACTACTGAATTGTACATTTTAAGGGACTGAATTTTACGGTATGTGAATTATATCTCAGTTTTATAAAAAGAGGAGAGAGAGGCTGGAAAATAGGTTATCAAATTAAAAAAAAATCTTGTGGGCAATGTTAAGGAATGTGGATTTATTCTGTTGGCATTAGGAATTTATTAAAGCACTTTTAAGCAGGAAAGTAACAAAGTTTTATTTTAAGCCAAGGGGCAGTTCTTAGATCTGGGATGAGATGTATAGGTAGTCAGGGCAGAGAACAACCTAGGAAACTGCAGAGACAAATATAGAAAAATATAGAAAACAGAGCTAGATGGATTTGGAAACAGAAGGTTGACCTGACCAAAAAATAGTCATTGGTCTAGAAGCCAAATATCTGAGTAGTTGACATATTAAGCAATTAACTTAAAATAAAACATTACAAATAATTTAGTATTTTGAATTATGTAATTAAATCATACTTGATAGAATTAGCACACACCAAAATGTCTGATTTTTTTTTTTTTATGTCTTGAACAGGTACAGCTCAAGTAAAACATAACAAACTTCGAACTCCTATTTATCATAAATCATTATTAAAAGATATGTTCTTCATTGTTAGCAAATAAATAAGCATCACATGAATTTGAGGAGTCACAGTTTGTTTTAAATTAATATTCATCAATATTTAAGTGATGTCTGACTCTGAATTCTGTGGGGGAAGGAATGATACCTCCAGCATCCAATTGTGTTCTTGGTGCATCAAAGATGTTCTATTTAAAACACTCTTGAATTTTAAAAAATGCAATAGATGCTATGCTTGAGTTAATAATTGTAATAACTAACATTTGTCTAGCACCCTCTATGTCCTGGGTGTTATGACAAGGACTTTCAAAGCATCATCTCATCTATTTCCTTCAACCATACTATGGAATTTAAGAAAAATACTATTATTAATCTTCATTTTACAATGAGGCAACTGAAGCTTGAAGAAATTAAATGGCTTGTTCAATGTCACATAGAAAAAGACTGAGGGCCGTGGCTGGGATTAGGGTGAGGCCCATTAGACAGGGTTGTGCAAGTGCTGTCTTTATTTAGAAGTTTGATGTTTTATTCATTGTGTGCTTTTTTGCATTAACCTCAATTTTTAAAATATTAGATTAAAATAATATTTGTTTTGATTACTGGGCTCTTGGCAGCCCCTTAAATTTTGTTCCTGAGATGAGATCTTCCCAAGCCTCCCCTGTGTCCCAGTCTTGCTCAGATCTGTAATATTTAAATGTTCTCAATGAGCAACTATTACAAAAATGCAGCATTACTAAGGACCTTTGTATTAGAGGTTTGCCAAAGTGATCCTGGAGATAATTTAAATGGCTATGATAGTTTTATGGATTGGTAAATTGAGATTTTTAAGGGGATTAGTGTTAGAGGAAAGGCAGGAGCAGAATTTTTCAGCTTAGGCACACATAGTTACATCCTACCCAAACCCTGTACCCAATGAAAGCACACTTTAGTTTGAAATATATTTTCTCTTAGTGCATGTGTGTTTGCTAGATTATGATCATTATCTTTAAGACAAAAGTTCTAAAACTACAAATAAGTATCACCATTAAGTTTCAAAACTTATTTTTTACTTTGCTTCTTTTAATGTAAAATTCAGTTCTCCATACTCTTTTACATATATCTTACTTAGCCCTATTTTTATCAGAGATTTATTTTCGCCAACACAGACCTTCCCAAATATCTTGAAAGAAAATACATTATTTTCTCACAGTATAATATTCTCTAATAACAGACTCCTAAAATGATCACAATCTCATAGGCAGGCTTGATCTCCAGATTGGCTAGAATGCATTTTTCGTTCTTAAACTGGGGGGAGTGTGACTATCTGATCATTTGAACAGGAGAACTTTTGTTTACTAATAAAGATAAGAGCAGAAAAATTGTGTAAATCTAAGAAAATTATATAAAAATATGTTTTCAGTGACCTAATTACTGCTTTGGATGAGTATAGCAATTGATAAATTATTATGATCACAGCTCTCATTTATCTTTAACAAAATGTTAATATCGCGAAGCTCAATTTCAGTAGTATATTTATTCCATTATTTTGACTTTCAGAAAATAAATCATAGAAGAGTCAATGCTTAGTTTGGGCTGTATCTATAACAGTAAGTCAGGCTGATAAAATCATTTTAAACCAAGGGTTGAACTCAAGAGATTAAAATACAAATGTCTGTGTGTATGTGCGTGTGCACGTGTGGTAGAATAGAGCACTCTGATACTTTATTTTTTTCATTCCATTTCAACCTAACTGGTAAGGGGAAGGTATTCCATAATAATAATTTATTGTGTTATTCCATGTGGAGATATGTATTATAAGTGCTGTACTCTTAAGTGTAAGAATCTATCACAGTCTTTTTAAGGGGAAGCCAGGAACAGATTTTACAAGATAAGAAAGTCAGGGATGAATGGGCCTTCTAAACTGAAAGGAAGTTAGATACTACGAGAGAAGCATAAGGTTAGAAAAGGAGAGAGGGAAGGAAACAAAATACCCAATCACACTACTCCACTCTCATTGTTGCAGTAATTGTTTCCAGGGTAGACATACAATCCACACTAGTCTATTACAAACATCCCTGAATGTTAGTATGAAGATGGTGGGGCAAAGAGCGTTTTCTGTTCCTTTAGAATAATGAGCTTGGAGGGTGCCAAAATGGAAGACTAGAAGCGTCCTATACATACTGCTGTCATGGAGAGGACTGAAGATGGTGAGAGATATCCATGATCAGTTCAATAATCTAAGAGAGAGTATTGTGAATCAAAAGAGGGGTGACAGGAGGCACCCAAAATGGAGCAGAAGGAAGAGAAGTGACTTACTGTAAAGTTTACAGGTATACAAGGAAGATGAGTGGACATCTGGGGAAGGCACAGGGGAGAATCCTGGGGGCTCCACACTCCCTCCATGATCATTGTTATCTGACCTGTGGGAGGGACCCTCCACTTCAGAAGGCTGCAGGACTGACATAAGGGGCTATCTGGAGACTGTGCAGAGGCCTTGCTACAGAGAGAGAGCACAGAGATGACCCATCAGTTTGCAAACTGTGGGCTCTGTAGATGGTGCTATTTTAAAACCATAAACCCAGAGCATTTCCTCTATCCAGGGGTCAGATTCATTGCTGCTGCCTCTCCATCACCCCTGCCAGGCCAGGATAGGTGGTGGGAGCAGGGAGGCCAGGCACTTTTGTGAGTCCCATGGCCAGATGCCACACCTCCCCACTACAGCTGGAGGACCTGAGTAGTCCGACAATCACTGCAGCCTGTCAATGTAGGTCAGGCTAGGCTCAATCCAGTGCCCATCTGACAAACACGGCAGCCAGAGGATCTCAATGGGGCAGTTCTCAAACTGGAGTAGGCTGATAGTCACTATCTCCAGAGGGTGTGGGCAGAGTAGCACTCAATCTGGAGCCTTGCCGACAAATGCAGCTTCCCAAGGATCTGAACAGGGCAACTTTCAAGCTGGCCCAGGCTGAAAATAACCACTGCTGACAGAAGTAGGTGTGGCATTCACTCACTCTGCAATGTGGGGATTTCAAGTGACAACCACAGGGGAATGGTGAGGCAGGAGATGCAAGAAAGCAAGAGTTTTAAAATCCTCACTGTACATCTGCCCTTCTTGGGTCAGGACATTCCTCCAAAATAGGACACAAGTACTCCATCCAGAACCCTCTCCTTCTTTGCATTAAGTAGGAGAATTCCTAGGAAAGAACAAATGCACTGGAAGCTTATCTGTTTTGAGCTTACAGAAGAGATTTCAGATGAGAAGAAACCAGAATAAGAACTCTGGCAACATGAAAAAACAGTTTTGATACCTCTGAAGGATCACAATAAGCCTCCAGCAATGGACCATAACCTGTATGAAACTGTTGAACTATCAGAGAGGAAATTCAGCACATGGGTGGTAAATAAGATGAATAGCATTGAAAAAAAGTAGGAAACCAACAAAAAGAAGTGAAAAAATGTTTCAGAATATGAATGAAAAAAGGAAAAGTTCACTAAAGAGATAGAAAACATGAGAAAAGATATAACAGAACTTAAAGAAACAAAAGAGTCACTTAGGGGAGTTCAATATGCAGCAGAAAGTCTCAAAAACAGGCTATACCAAGCAGAAGAAAGAATTTCAGAACCTGAAGATATGGCTTTTGAACTAACCTAGTTAGTCAAAGATGTAGAAAAAAGAATAAAGAAGAATGAATAATCACTCAGAGAAGTATGGGACTATGCAAAGTAGGCCAATATAAGAATTATAGGCATCCCTGAAAGAGAAAGAGAAAAAGCAAAAGCATGAAAAACCTATTTAAGGGAATTATTAAGGAAAACTTCCCTGATACTGCCAGAGATTCAGATATCCAGATACAAAATAGTCATTGCACACTGGGATGATTTATAGCAAATAGGACATCTCCAAGACAAATAGTCATTAACTTGGCCAAAGTAAAAATGAAGGAGAAAATTCTACAAGCTACAAGATAAAAGCAACAACTAACCTACCAAGGAGAATCCATCAGGCTAACAGGAGACTTCTCTTCAAAGACCTTAAAAACCATGAAGCATTGGGCCCCCATTTTTAGTCTTCTTAAGCAGAACAACTGCCAGCCCAAAATTTTGTATTCCGAAAAACTAAGTTTCATAATTGATGGAGAAATAAAAACTTTTCCAGATAAGATACCATGAAGAAAATTTGTCAAAGACCTGCACTACAAGAAATACTCAAAACTGCATTATACTTGGAACAGCATAATAGGTACCCAACAGTATAAAAACGCCCAAAATTTGAAGCTCACAGTTCCAAGAAAACAATAACACAAGAGAAAAAACAAAACAAAAAAAGGTACTATACAACATGATGAACAGAAGAGTATCCCACATATCAACACTGAACATTTCCATACACTAACAATAGTCAAGCTGACAGTCAAATCAAGAATGGTGTACTATTTATAATAGCTTCAAAATAAATAAAATAACTAGGAATATACTTTATGAAGGAGAGACTGGATTTCTTCAAGGAGAACTACAAAATATTGATGAAAGAAGTCATAGATGATACAACTTAATGGAAAAAAGATCTTATGTTCATGAATTGGTAGATTTGACATCATTAATATGTCCATATTACCCAATGTTATATGGAGATTCAATACAATCCCCATTAAAATAGCAACTTCATATTTTATAGATCTAGAAAACATAATTCTAAGCTTCATTTGGAACCAAAAAGAGCCCAAATAGACAAATTAATCTTAAGCAAAAAGAACAAATCTTGAGGCATCACAACACCTGACTTCAAATTATACTACAAGGCTATAGTAACCAAAACAGCATGGTATTGGCACAGAAATAGAGATGTATACCAATGGAACAGAACAAAGAACCCAGAAATAAAATTATCTTCCTATAACTAAGTGATCTTTTTCAAAGCAGACAACAACATACACTGGTAAAAGAAAGCTCTATTTAATAAATATACTGGAAAAACAAGATAGTCACGTGCAGAAAAATAAAATGGGATTCCTAGCTCTTGCCATATACAAAAATTAATTCAAGATGCATAAAAGACTTAAATGAAAGGTATAAAACCATAAAAATTGTGAAAGAAAACACTGGGAAAACTCTTCTAGACATTGGCCTAGGCAAAAAATATATGATTAAGCCCCAAAGGCAAATAAAAGCAGCAACATGAATAAATAAATAAATAAGAATTAAATTAAAACCTTCTGAACATCAAAGGACATAATCAACAGAGTTAATAGACAAGCTACAGAATCAGAGAAAATATTCACAACTATACAGATGGTAAATAACTAACATCCAGAATCTACAAAGAACTTAAAGAAATCAGCAAAAAAAAAAATAAGCAACCCCATCAAAAAGTGGGTAAAAGCCATGAACAGAAGTTTTTTAAATGAAGATAGATAAGTGGCCAACAGACATATGGAAAAATGCTCAATAACACTAATAATCAGGGAAATGCAAATTAAACCCACAATGAGATGCCACCTTACCCTTGTCAGAATAGCCATTATTAAAAAGTCAAAAAACAGTAGATGATGGCATGGATGAAGAGAGATAGGAAGACTTAAACACTATTAGTGTGACTGTAGGTTAGTGCAGCCTCTACAGAAACCAGTATGGAGAGTCCTTAAAGAAATAAAGTAGATTTACCATTCGATACAGCAATCCCACTTCTGGGTAGCTATCCAAAAGAAAAGAAGTCATTTTATCAAAAAGACACCTGCACTAGAATGTTTATAGCAGCACAATTCATAACGGCAAAGATATGGATTCAGAAGTTCACAAGTGGATAAAGAAAATGTGACATACACAAACACACATACACACCCCCCACACTGTGAAACCTTGCCATGGAGTACTACTCAGCTATAAAAATGAATGAAATAATAATGTCTTTTGCCACAACTTGGATGGAATTAGAGCTCATTATCCTAAGTGAAGTATATAAAAATGAAAAGACAAACACCACATGTCCTCTTTAATAATTGGGAGCTAAACAGTGGGCACAAAGAGATGTAAAGGACATTGGAAAACAAGAATAGGGGAGCGTGAGATGTGGAGAGGAGTAAAAACTTACCTATCAGGTACAATGAACATTATTGTGGTCCTGGGCACACTAAAAGCCCTAACTTAAGCTTTATACAGGGTATCATGTAACAAAAACATTTCAAATATTTTGAAATAGGAAAAAAATACTAAAAACTGTAAAAAAAAATAGAATAATGAGATATATATATATATATATATGATGAACATACATTCCAGAATTCCCAGGAATTTCCTGGTTTTAACCTCTTTTCTTGGCATAATTATTAAGAGCACCTCTTCACTTTCAAAAGTATCTTACTTTGGATATCAATTAATATAGTTGTCTGGCCCAAGGATATAGTAAACTTGGAGCTTCTAGTGTTCACATCTGCTGCTCAAATGAATATAACTATGTGTGGAATATAATTAATCTTTGAAATATTACCAAGCAAGAAAATACAAATATATATAACCTTGACACCACTCATAGTGTCTGAATTGATGTATGTTTCAAGCTTCACAACCTCTGACTTGAGCCAGTTACTTAAGCTAATAAATTCCACCTCTTGCCACTCACAACCAGAAAGACTTCTGATAACAAGCATTTAGCCCCTCATTTTTGATCTGGGTAAAGTTAGTATTATTTAGTCATCCATCCTGTGGAACTTTTGAGTTAAATTTCATATACTTTACCCATCATCAGTTTACTTTTCTCAGTCCCTCCACTGAGGGGGGACTGAGCTAGACTCTGAGCTTCTTTAAACAGGAATTATGTCATATCTGCCTTTTTATTTCAGCTAGTAAAAGTTATATTTAATATTGAGTAGGCATTCAGTAAATATTATTGAATGAATATAAGAACTGATGAGTAAGTGAATGAATGAATGAATTGTTCTTGTGTTCAATCGGGGACCTACTAGATATAATGCCTAGTCATTTCCTGGGAGATTAGTGCAATGATGGGACATAAACATATGAGTAAGATTCTTATTTGTCCTAAAAGTTCTAAGACTAAATTTGAGCAGTTATAATTTCTCTTCTCTATCTCTCTCTTTTTTTTTTTTTTGAGGGTGGAAGAAAGGAGATTTTATTTTATTTTTTTTATTTTTTATTTATTTTTTTAATTTCATCTTATTATTATGGGGGATACAGAATTTCAGGTTACATACGTATCTCTTGACCAAACATACTAGTGCAGCTCCTCCATGCCCTGGAGAAGCAACTCTCTATGGATCTCTCCCTCTTCAACACCTTCTGTGAACAGAAACACTGACAGCTTTTGCTCTGCACTATATTTTCAAGAATGTTTCATACCAGGCATTCGTAGAAAATAAGATGTGACTCCCTCTAGAGCAGAGGGCAGGTTTGTTTACTGACCAGCATAGGAAGGACAGTTTCTCCTTACAGTTAAGGCTCTGTGTCTTCAGGATTCAAATGCATATCAACACAGGTATAAGCCAAGTCAATGTGACAGACTGTACTAATAACATCTCTCCTACATTTTAATTATTACTATTGGTTAAAACTTGTACACCAGAATCTCTTACTTCAAAATAATTTTCACCACATGGACTTTAATTACATGAGAAATTAGATACTTGCTGCCCATAAGAAATGCCTCAACATGTCTATATTCTGATATTGATCATTTTGGCTCATGCATGGGCCTTCTACTACATGAATATAAAATATCTACATTTAGGCATAACTGTCACAGTGTATGCTAATATTATAGTAAGTCTTGTGGGCATTAATGAAAAAATGTTGCAATGTGTTTTTAAAACTGTTAATGTAATTTAAAGATTTTACAATTTAATTAGAGAGGTGTTTTATTTTTTTAATTTAATTTTACCAAAGAGATACATTTATATTATTTTAAACAAAATTAAAACTTTGGATAATTTTTAAAAAATTGCCTATCATGCTTTTACCAAAAGTTTATACACCAATGAGAAATATTACCTGGTGTCAAATGTTTAGTCCCAGGTTAAGTATTGTGTGCTACTAAGTGTTGGTAATTATATTAAATCCATTTTGAGTTTCTCTTAATTTATTTTCAGTAAACAATTTAAACATTAATATGGTCAATGCTACTTGAATTATGTGCAATAATATTTAATTATTAGTGGTTGCTTTCTATATGTAGAACTAACTACCATATACCATATAATTGTGAAACATTCAATTCCAATGTCTGGAAGAGTGATGTTTTTGACAATTTTTTCTTAAATACATACAATTTTTTAAAGAAAACAAAAAAGCAGGGGCAAGATGGAGGACAAGAAAAACTGTCAGCCAGAGTGTCTCTAAAAGAAAGATAGATTTTAGAAGGGAAAAAAAAAAAAAATAAACAGGCAGACAAACATAGATTGGATGAGGGTAGTGTAAGGCTGGTGGCAGGCACCCCTCCCCTCCCTAACTGAAAGAGAAGAAGTCCATGAGACCTGCTGAAAACAATGCCTGCAAGGCCCAGCTAAGTTAAAGGATGACCACACCTGGACGGTTACCCTGATAAGAGTCATGGTTCCTGGAGTCCACACATACATGGGACCCTCCCTTTTGGGGCCCTACAGTGGACTGAGGGGTACTCAGACTGGGAGCTCCCTGCAGGCCAGCCCTCCCAGGTGCTGCTTGCTGGTGACTCCAGGAGAGCCGGGCAAATCCAGAGGTGGAGAGACATTAATCCAGCGTCAGCACCCCATGGATGACTTGAGATGAGCACTTTTCCCGCTGGCAGGGTCCGGGATTGATCTCCAGGGCCCAGGGGACAGGCCTTCAGACCAGATCCTGTACACCCAGGTCTCAATTGCATTGCCCCAGGACACAGAAGGGATATTTGTGAACGGGCCTATTGAGGTGTGTGTGCCTTCAGGGGCAGATCTGTGTGCTTGAGGGGCAATTCTCTTCCCATGGGAGGGCTGTGCTCTCTCAGACTACCATGCTGGGCAGGGAACCTCCCAGTGCACATCACAGCCTGGGGAGATCCGCTGGCTTGAGGTCCTGCCTACTGGCAGACGCACGCACAGGAGAAACCGGAGAATCAGGGAGGGTGGAAAGGAGCGAGGCCTTCTCCAAACTGTAGGTCTCAGACAGCCCCACCCCACAGGCAGAATTTTTGGTTGAGTGAGGCCATTTCAGCACCTCCCTGGAAGCTTTGCCCAGAAGCAGAACAGACCTTTGACCCCTGCTTATAGCATTTGTGGAGCTTCAGGGCAGGTTCACCCAACCCAATTCAGTGCAGCCTCAGTCTGCCACTGAGGTGGAGAATAAGGACACACCTGGAGTCCCAGGGCCCCACCCACCACCTGAGGCACTACAATGCCTCTCCAGAGGAACAAGAGCTAGTGACAGGACCCCAACACAACACTGCAGCCTGCTCCTCCCAGCAAGTGCCACCTACTGACAGGGAGGTCATTCTGCACACACTTTAGGTGCATCTACTGACAGGTCAAATCTCACCCACAGGCACCACCTACTAGCTCAGAGACTAAACATTATCCAAACAAAAATCCATAGGCAAGAAGCAACAGCTGATCCAGGTGGGAAGGAATCCATGAAAGAACTCTGGAAGTAGGAAGAATCAAACAGAAAGCACACCCCCAAAGAGAAAAACCAGCTCTCTAGCAATGGACATTAATCAAACTCAGAACACCAAAATGACAGAAGAAGAATTTTAAACATGGATCATCAGAAAACTGAACAGTATGCAACAAAACATGGATAACCAACACAAATAAACCACAAAATAAATCCAGGACTTGGAAGAAAAATTCACTAAAGAAATCGAACTATTAAAGAGAAATCAAACCAAACTCCTGGAAATGAAGCATTTATTCAAGGAACTACAAAACACAGTGGAAAGCCTCAAGAACAAGGTAGATCAAACAGAAGAAAGAATCTCAAGGATTGAAGACAATGCCTTTCAATTAAATAAGTCGGTCACAGAGATAGAGCAGAGAAATAAGAGAAAAGAGCAAAGCCTACAAGAAATGTGGGATTATGTGAAGAGGCCTAACGTGAGAATCATAGGCATCCCTGAGGGTGAAGAAAAAAATACACAATGGTTGAATAAGCTATTTGAGGATATAATAGAGGAAAATTTCCCAGGCCTTACTAAAAATCTAGATAGCCAGGTAAAAGAAGCTCTAAGGACTTATGGGAGATTCATTGCAAACGGGAAGACACCACGACACATAGTCATCAGACTGACCAAAATGATCACTGAAGAGGCAGGCCCTCCTACGAGCTATAAGGCGAACGAAGCAGGTAACGTACCAAAAATAAATAAATAAATAAATAAAACCCGTCAGAATAACGGCAGTTTTTTCAACTGAGACCTTCCAAGCAAGAAGAGACTGGGGCCCCATTCTCACTCTTCTCAAACAGAATAATGCCCACTCTAGACTCTTGTACTCTGCAAAACTAAGTTTTGTATATGAAGGAGAAATAAAGACTTTCTCAGACAAGCAAAGACTGAGGGAATCCATCAAGACAAGACTTACCCTCCAGACAGACTAATGCCCAACAAACATACAAAAAAATGCTCAACGTCTCTAATCATCAGGGAAATGCAAACCAAAACCGCAATGAGATATCACTTATCTCTTGTGAGAATGCCTTTATCAAAAAGTCCCAAAACAATAAATATTGGCATAGATGCAGAGAGATAGTAACATTCATGCACTGATGGTGGGACTGCAAACTAGTGCAACCTCTGTGGAAAGTAAGACGGAGATTCCTCAGAGAGCTACGAGTAGAACTACCATTTGATCCAGCAATCTCATTACTGTGCATCTACCCAAAAGAACAAAAGACGTTCTATTAAAAAAGACATCTTCACTCAAATGTTTATAGCAGCACGACTCACAATTGCAAAGATGTGGAAACAACACAAGTGCCCATCAATAACTGAGTGGATTAATAAAATGTGATATATGTATATCATGGAGCTTTACTCAGTCACAAAAAACAATAGTGATCTAGCACCTCTTGTATTATCCTGGATAGAGCTGGAGCCCATTCTATTAAGTGAAGTATCCCAAGAATGGAAAAACAAGCAACAACTGTACTCACCATCAAATTGGTTTCACTGATCAACACCTAAATGCACATATAGTAAGTAGTAACATTCATCAGGTGTTCGGGCAGATGGGAAAGGGGAGGAGGGGATGGATATATACACACCTAATGGGTGTGGTGCACATCATCTGGGGGATGGACACGCTTGAAACTCTGACTCAGGTGGAGCAAAGGCAATATATGTAACCTAAACATTTGTACCCCTGTAATATGCTGAAATAAAAAAAAAAAGGAAACAATGAAGCTCTGATTTATATCATGTTTAAAAAAGAAAAAATATCTAACATATTAAAATAGCCTTTGTACAATTTTCAATAAAAATCTCTTTGAGTTTTAGTCTTGAAGCATTTTTCCCTTTTTTGGAGAAAATTTTAATATAATAACCATGAAGTTAAGTAGAGGAAAAGAATCATTTTTATTGTACCCATATATTAAAATCTTTGATATAAAATAACATAATATGCTCAAAATATGCAATTATGTTCTAAAAGAATCTGGAAATATGATGGATGTACAACATAATTTTTAAAAATACTAAAATATTACAAACATATTTTATGTTAGTTTTTAATTCTCTTAGACCATCTATACAGTTCTCTTGAGAAAACACTTTTTAACAATTGGTACTAAGAATAGCCTAGGTAGTAGACGCACAGACAAAAATGGAAAAAGTATACATGATGCTTATTTTCCTGGACTTACTGTGGAAGACTCTTTTGGTTTGGGGAATGATTGCTCTTGAAATAGATGGTGCAATATTATTTTCTCTTTCTACACTGAGGACTAACTTTATGTTCAGAGTTAAAAATCTCTACCACTGCATACTTCCATGACATATTCCCACTCTTGTCCATAATACAAGAGCAGCTTCTCACTGGTACCTTTCCTCAAAACCATTCCATAAGAACTAGATATTTAATATCTTATTGGATTATTATTTGCTCTAAAATACAGGCAGAAAAGAGAAGACCCAAATACTATTAGCTATACTAATCTACTCTATTTATGGAGAAAAGTCTAATAAATCAAGACTTTAATCAAACTTGGCCTTATAAACCAATACAAAAGTAACTTCAGAGTCATATGGTTTGTAAGTCAACATGGACTCTCTTTGACTATTGACCACTAAGTACTTGGTTTCTTCTGCTTCCCTCCTTCCCCTCTTCCTCCTTTATCTTATCCTTCCTTCCTGCTTTTCTTTCTTCCTTCCTTTTTTTTATAGTAGGAAAGTACTTTCTTTGCAAATAGAAAAAAAATTCTTTTCAAGCTGAAATTTTAATTCTTGAATGTACATAAGAATTAAAACGTCAGTGCAAATGTTTTGAGTGTCTTCAATAAAGTTGATACATTCTATTATTGTTTAGCCTATTTTATTTGAGTAGGAAACTTTCTGAAAACTCTCAGAATATTTATTGAAAATGTGAGTTCAAGATGATTTAATGGATCAAAACCCTAGCAGGCGAAAGAAAATTAGGTAACTGCAATCAAACTAGTTCAAACCAATCATACCATATTTTCCTTTCCTATTTTCTCAGCATGTCATAACACTTCTCACATTCTGTCAATTGTGTATCTAATGTATAATGTTTCTGAAGTATTTTCAGCCCACCCCCATGATCTTTTACTCTAAACACTAACCTCTCTGACTCCTACTTTTCCCTCTCTGCATAAAATCCTGCTATTTCTACTGCATATCCCACACTGTTTTCTTTTCTGTGTATTGTACTCTTCTTACTTCTATTTTCTACAAGTGTTAGCCTACTGGATTTATTTATAGAAAGTCCATCTTTTCTTTTTCTCTATTACTCATTGTATTTCAACTTGCCTCATTTTTCTTTTATTTGCAATTCTTTTTTTGTTTTCCTTGTTTTTCACCTTCTTTTCTTTCATTTTCTGTTGTATATCACTCATTCTTGTAACTCCTTTCGTTTTAATTTCTGTAATTTATTAACCATGTTTATTAGTCCGCTATTGCCAAAATAAGTGCTGCATAATCAATTACCCCAAAACTCATTAGTTTACAACAACCAGGATTTATTTTTCTCACTGAGAAAATAAATAGTCTACCTGTTGGCTGGGTGGTTCTGCTGCTTCTTGTGAATTGAATTCAGGTCTGCTCCACTTATTTCCACATTGTTCGTGGACAAGTTGGGTGAAGAGTATAATCTTTTCATGATGGAACTAAATAGCAAAAGAGAATAGATCAAAATCTCTGGTGGCAACATACCCACTCACATTCCATTGGCCAAACCAGAATAGGGATAGGTAGTTCGCCTCCAGGAGGAGGTGGGATATCACTAAACAAAAATACAACCCATCGCACTATGCTTTCTCTTTACTGCATTGTTCATTAGTGTCCATTTTGTCTGGCTGATTCCTTATAGTCAGTACTCAAATCAAGGGCTACTGCTTCAGTTCTCAGTCCCATTCAGCTTCCCACAATCCCGCTATTTGCTGTGTGTAAAAACTCACAATTATTGTGAGTAATTGATCTCTATGTGCTGTAACTAGCTTGAACAAAAAGGAAATTAATTGGCTCATATAATCCATAGAATATAGTTTGCAATCAAACCGTGTGAAGGGAAGAGTATGGCTCTACCTTAGGAAAAATGGGATCAGCAACTCAGATGCTGCTTGTACTTCACCTGTTTCTCATCATTACTTCTCGTTGTGAGTTCTGTTCTCTCACACAATTTACTGGTTTATTTGACATAGTTGAATATCAGGGAGACCCAGAGAGGACCTGCATATTTTTTGTCTCCCTTTCAGTTTAAACAAATCAGAAAGACCTGCTTGGGACAGGTACCACCCCTGAACCTAGCATCTGTGCGCAGAGTATGTGGAAGAGATAGCTTTAGTGTGGATAAAGAAAGACTTCATAGGATGAAAAAAAAGAGAGAATTTCTAAATGTCTTTCACCTTTCCTACAGTATCTTCCTCTCTGCTTTATCTCATCTGTGAGCGCAGCTCTAGCTTTGATTCTAACACAGCTGTTCTTGGCCTGCTAGTGAACATTGCTCATCCATACATAGTGAATGCTGCAATAGATAGCATAATTGGGTTAACAGGAACCCATTATTAGTACACAGTTTCCTTATATAAATAAACTTAACTACATGATATAAACTAGTCATTATTAATTGACTTTAAGATAATAGTATAAAATAATATACTATTTCTTAAGTGAATATGAAATTTTATATGAATTCTGAGATGTTGTCCAAATCTCCTTGACAGAAAACCTGCTTTATTCAATAAAAACGGAGTAGTACTCCTTCTGTAAATACAGATATAACACTTCAGGGAGAAAAAATAAATCATACGATCAGCTCTAGAACAGCATGACCCTCAAACAATGAGTCCATTTCACTTATAATATTACACATGTGAGAATTATATATTAATCTGACTGCTATTGCCAGTGATAACCTCAATTATAGGTGCCTGAAAAGGAGGGAACGGCAAGTGCTTTGAATGAGCTGCAGAAAGCTGTTAAGTGATAAAGGATGCTTAAAATACACCAAGGGAAAATATAATCCTCAAAAAATTGAGGAGTTCCTTATAAGCGGTAAAATAAAATCCTCTGTGGCCACTTTTGCTTTATGTGATAACCTGAATGTTATGAATAAATGTGATGCTGAGTTGAAATAATTTCCCATCTGGTAGCTGACCGTACTGTCTTTTCCTTTTGTTGGTAGAATAGCTGGTGACTATTTTGAAACAGAAATTAAGAATTTTTCAGATAGACTGCAAAGGAGAGTCCCACTTGCCAAACGTAGAAGAACCATGCTAAATGTACCCTCAGTTCCATACTGTTCCCTAACGAACTCAGAAATCTAAATAAAAATGAAAATTAGACATCATTAGGACTACCATCTGTGTGTGTATTACTACTCAGAATTATATTTACGAGTTTACATATTTGATTATCGGTAAAATGTTAATGATCACTCTATAACAGTGCTTTAAAGAATCCACAAATGATAAAATAATAATTAGGAAAACACAAACAAATTTCCAAGGTGAAATGGGTCATTGGTTGATGCTCAGATACTAGTATATAAATTTATTTAACAATTCAATTCAACACTCATTTAATAAATGTTTTTATTTACACAGTGTTGTACAGAAAATTCTATTTGTAGCCCAGAAAAGTTTGTCTTTTTCATCTAAAAATTAGATAAGTAGCCAGGTATTTATAATAAAAGGCAGAATATATGTTATATTAAAATAAAGCCTTATGCCAAGACCTTAAAGATTATGACCAGCTTAAGATCACATCTAATTTTGAACATCAGTGTAGGCTCCTTGGAGGAAGTATCATTTAAAATGGAGATCCAAGAATTGCTAGTGGTTTGATAAGCAGATATGAGGACAAAATAATTACTGTAGAGGTAATCGATCTGATAATTTGGTATTTAATAAATTCTAGTTAAGTCTGAATTTAGATTTCCAAAAACATAAGTGAAGAAATGGATTTAGTAAAAGAATAACTATGTTGAGGAGTGGTCAATAGTACACATTGCTTGGACTACTAGTTTCATGTACAGTAAGTGTTAGACATCAAGTTAGAGTCAGATAAGAAGCAAGGATGGAGAGAGCTTCAACTATGTTTCCAAGAATTTTGTGTTTTATTAAATAGATAGTAAGGAGCTTTGAAGATTTCTGAGAAAGTACAAAGTAGTCATAGTATTGCTTTTTAAGTAGACTAATATGTTCATGGGTTATAGAATGGATTCTGGAAAGGAAACCTGAAGTCAGATCAATTGAGAGGCTTTCTGCCATAGTCCTTTTGACTATATTTGTGACAGGTTTTTCACAAATATGCTGCCCCTCTTCTTTTTGAGAATATGGTAAGATTCCATGTCCTAGCCCAGTAGACGCTAGATCAGCCACATGACTTGATTGGGGAAAAAAAAAAAAAAAGACACATGGGCAGAAACATTTCAAGTCAGTCTGTGTTTTGCTACTTCTCAGAACCTCTGCCGTTTCATGAAGTGGCTGCACCATCGTGATCAATCCTGGAGTAAGGACGACTTTCACGCAGAGCACTGCGTTCCTCTGGTTGGCACTTGAATCTGTAGCGTGAATGAAGAATAAATCTTCACCAAAATTAAACCATTGAGCTTTGGAGATTGGATCTCATTGCTCTATAACTGTCCTGGCTCTATAACTGTACTGACTAACCAAAAGAAAGGTAATTAGGATTTGGACTAGCATTGAGTTACAAAAAGAGAAATGTAAAAATAGACATGATGCTGTTATTTTATGTACATAGTATTGCTTAGATTTTTTTTTTTTATTCTATCCTTTGGGGTTCTGGCTATCTTTAATTTATTAACAGCTGGCTTAAAAGCACTCCTCCCCAAGTTTCCATGAAATATCCAGTATTGTTGTGGATGATAACATAACACACCTGGAAACTTAAAATCATGCAACATTTAAAAAAGAGATAATCAGATGAGACATTAAGGTCATAATATTCAAAGAAAAATTTGAAAAATGTGAGAAGCATGATTTCTAAGAATTTCTAAGAATTAGATTTTTCCTAAAATTTTCCTGACCCCTTAGTTTTTAATAGGTGGAGTTAGGGCATAGGCTACGTCAGAATCACCTGGAGTTTTAACAGAAATGTAAATTCCTGAGCCCCGCTCAATAAACATATAAGTATCATGATCGGTGGTGGTGGTAAGTGAAAATTTTAGAGAACTGTAATGCCATACTGAATTTTAAGGACAACTACCAGTGTTAACATATTCTCTCTTTTCTAAATTCTTAAAGTTTTTTTTTTCTTCCCTTAATTTTTACAACCTTTAATATGATATACCTAATTGCTAGTAATTTATGAATCATATATTTTAGTAGAATTTATACTCCAAGAAGTCAAGAACTTTCTACATCTTTTATTCTCTATAGCATGTGGCACAGATGTCTCATAGTAGGGAAAAAATAGTACTTATTATACAGTTCATTGATCTTAGTCACAAAAAGAAAAAAAAAAACAGAAGCAGAGACTAAATTTGGTAAATGACATTAGATATCTCATGGAAGGCTGTGAAGGCCTTAGAGGCAGAAAACTAGCAGCAATACCTGATCACAATCTATAAGTTCTACTAGGGAAGCACTATTATCTTTGCTACTTCAATAGAACTTGACATTTTATAGCAGAAATTCTGCAACCTCCACCCTTGAAAAATTGGTGCCTTCAACAATTGACACATGATATTTGACAGATGGTCCATTCTGGGAAACATAACCAACTCATCACGTTGATCACTTCAACATTCAGGTCCTTTATGAATAACTGTGAATGCAGGAACCTAGGTCATGTGCATGCATCCTCATGGCCAGGGAGGTATATTCCTTGGCAGTTCAGAACTCATAAGGTGGGAAAACTCCACAGTGAAGGAAAAGGTTCTCAAATAACTGGAATGACCACAAATATAAAGTATCAACTGTGTGGTTTAATATAAAATTCTATTTTAGCTAAGATGGTGTTATTGTAGGTACACTAGTCTATGGGAACATATAATGGCAGCATTCCCAGCTTTTATTTAGAAGATAACTGCCAGTTTATATCACTGAACTGAGCTCTAGTTTGCCAGTGTTCTCTGTTCAGTACAAATCCCTTAGATTCTCTGGACTCTAGTGTTTTTCTCTGTAAAATGAGGGTCTTAAACTATAGTGTCTATAAGATCTCTTTTTGCTCCACAAATTTTGCCATTGTTTAATTAGTGCCTGTCCAGTAGAGAAAATTAATGTTGTTTCAAAGACAAAAAGATTCTCATGTACAATACACATTTGGAACCACTAGGTATTAATTAATATTCACTCCATTTTAGCTTATGTATTATATTATTTGAAGTATAATACATGTGAATACAGAGGACATATACAGGCAGTAATAGTGGGAAAAGAGACAAGTCACAGAGGATTCTTCCCTAAAAAACTGAATTTTTGTTATTTAAACTGATCATAGACTCCCTGAAATATCACAAGTCTGGAGTGTAATTGATATTTTAAAAACAATATTTCTATTTCACTCCTTATGATATTCCTTATATTTATATTTCTGCCTTTTCTTTTTCTTTTTTCTTCTTCTTGTTTTTTTTGTTTTTTTTTCTTTTCAGGAGCAACAGAAAGCCCTCTGTCTAAGTCATCTATAAATGTGTAATGTAGCACATGATTTGAGATCACAGTGTTCAATAACTCAACAGCTTTTTCCTGTTGCTTATTGGTTGCAGGTTTACCTTTTGACCTTATGTAATATTTCATGTAATGCCAAATCGGCCATATGGTGAGAGGGTTAGTGACCTCATTGACAATATAAAATGGCCAAACATGTTCCCTGTTACTTCCAGTGAGTAAGATAAAAACAGGGCAAGTCCCATAAAATGTCAGTATAAGCAACTACTCTTTTAAAGAAAATGAAAAGCTAAGAGCATGGATAAAAAAAAACCTTTTATAGCATTATGGTTTATATATTATTATTTTAATATACATTTTTGCTACAGCATTAGTTGCTAGAATAATTTTAAGTTTTAAATTCATGAAAATTGGGAGGGTTCAAGCCTTAGATGAAATTTTCTGTGATAAAGTATGTTAAATGGAAATCATTAAATAATTGATAATTCAATATTCGTGGAATAAAATATCAAAGAAGAAGATGACAGTTTCTAATGAAATAATGATACCTAATGAGATTTCTAGCCACTCGTCTTCACTTTCCTGTTGGAATACATTTTTTTAAACTATTACTGCCACAATTTTCCAGTAGCTAATTATTCATTATATCTATGGTGATTTTCTCCTAGTTAACCTAAGTGACTATTACGGTTCAGATCAATATTAAGTGAACTTTCCTGTGACACCTGCATATCTAAAACACTACTGTACTTCTCTGCTTCATATCATGCAGCAGATGGTCTTTACATTGCATGAACCCATCTCCCATGAAATTTTGACCTCTCTCCTGGATCCATCTCCCATACATTTATGACCTCTCTTTGATACCAATTTGTTCTTGATATTAATGCAAGCGTCCCTTGGAGATATTTTGGGTTTGGTTCCAGACCACCAAATAAAGCAAATAGCACAATAATTCAAGTCACACAAACTTTTTCATTTCCCAGTGCATATAAAATTTATTATAGTCTATTAAATGTGCAACAGCATACGTCTGAAAAATGTACATACTTTAATTAAAAATACTTTATTGCTAAAAATCCAAATCATCATCCAAGCCTCAATAAGTAGTAATGTTTTTGCTGGTGAGCGATCTTGCCAGGGTCCTTCTACTGACTAGCCAAGATCCTTCTTGCCAAGATCTTTCTACTAACTGATCCAAGTGGTAGTTGCTGAAGCTTTGGGTGACTATGGCAATTTCATAAAATAAAGCATCAGTGAAGTTTGCTGTATTGATTGGCTCTTCCTTTAATGAAAGATTTCTCTGTAGCATGTGATGTTGCATGATAGTATTTTACTCACAGTAGAGTTTATTTCAAAATTAGAATTAATCCTCTCAAATCCTGTCATGGCTTTATCAACTAAATTTATGGATTATTCTAAATCTGTTGTTGTCACGTCAACAATGTTCATAGCATCTTCAGCAGAATAGATACCATCTCAAGAAATCTTTTCTTTTTTTTTTTTTGGTCAACCACAAGACACAACTCCTCATCCATTCAAGTTTTATCATGAGATATTGCTACAATTCAGTCACATATTCAGACTCTGATTTTAATTCTAGTTCTCTTGCTATTTCCAACACATCTGCAGTTACTTCATCCACTGAAGTTTTGAGCCCCTCAAAGTCTTCGATGAGGGTTCAACTTCTTCCAAACTCCTGTTAAGGTTGATATTTTGACCTCCAATGAAGTAAGAATGTTTTTGGCAGCATTGAGAAAGGTAAATTCTTTTCAAAACATTTTCATTTGTCTTTGCCAAGATCCATCAGAGTAATAACTATGAATGGTAGCTATAGCCTTATGAAATATATTTATTAAATAATAATTGAAAGTTGAAATTATTCCTTGACCCATGGACTGCAGAATAGATGTTGTGTTAGCAGGCATGAAAACAACATTAACATCCTTGTACATCTTCATCAGAGATCTTGGGCGACTGGTGCATTGTCAATGATCAGTGATATTAATATTTTGAAAGCAGTCTTTTTTTTTTTCCTGAGCAGTGTTTTTCAACAGCAAGTTTAAAATATTCAAGTAAATAATGCTGTAAATATATGTGCTGTCATTCCAGATTTTGTTGTTCCATTTCTAGAGCACATGCAGATTAGATGTAGTGTAATTATTAAGGGGCCTAGGATTTTGGAGTGGTAAATGAGCATTGGCTTCAATTTAAAGTCACCAGCTGCATGGTCCTAACAAAAGAGTCAGCCTGTTTTTTGAAACTTCGAAGTCAGGCATAATGATCTCTTCTCCAACTACACAAGTCTTAAAATATTCCACTAGTAGAAGGCTACTCTGTCCACGCTGAAAAATCAGTTGTTTAGTGTAGCCACCTTCTTCAATTATTGTAACTACATCTTCTGGATAAGTTGCTACAGCTTCTCCATCAGAGCTTGCTGCTTCCTCTAGTACTTTTATCTTATGGAGATGGTTTCTTTCCTTAAACTTCATGAATGCACCTCTGCTAACTTCAAACTTTTTTTCTGCAGATTCTTCCCCTATCTCAGCCTTCACAGAATTGAGAAGAATTAGAGCGTTTCTCTGGAATGCACTTTGTGTAAGGGAATTTTGTGGCTGGTTTGATCTTCTATCCAGTCTACTAAAACTTTTCCCACATCACTAATGAGGGTGTTTCGCCTTCTTACCATTTATGTTTTCACTGTGGTAGCACTCTCAATTTCCTGCAGGAACTTTTTATTCACAACTTGGCTGTTTGGCATAAGTGGTCTAGCTTTCGGCCATCTCAGCTTTCAACATGCCTTTCTCGGTAAGCTTAATCATGTGCTATTCTTCCTTTCATTTGAACACTTAGAAACCATCATAGGGTTATTAGGGTTACTAATTGGCCTAATTTCATATTGTTGCATCTCAGGAAATAGAGAGGCCTAAGGAAAGGGAGAGGATGGGGCAATGGCCAGTTGGGGGAACATTCAGAATACACATAGCATTTATAGATTAAGTTTGCTGATTTCTATGGGAGTGGCTCATCACACCACAAAATGGTTACAATAGCAACATCAAAGATCACTGATCACAGATCACCATAACAGACATAATAATCACGAAAAAGTTTGAAATTTCGTGAGAATTACCACAGTGTGACGCAGAGACATGGAGTGAGTGCATGCCACTGGAAAAATAGTGCCCACAGACTTGCTCAATGCAGGGTGGCCACAAACCTTCAATTTGAGAGAATCTCAATACCTGCAAAGTATAATAAAGTTCAGTAAAATGAGGGGTGACTGTATAGTATATAAAGATGTTTAGGTTTATCTTATGTCCCCCCATTCGATCTCTTTCTCAGAATTTCTTGAGAAGTTTTAAGCATATTCTTTATTATATTTTCACAATTCCTGTCCCTAAACAAGATCTAAATGTGTGATTGGATAGGTATGGATCCAAATACTCTACCCTCACTCTTTTACTGACATCTAAAATTTTACTTCTAACAATTTTTAGTTATATTTTAAACATTGGCTTCTCTGGCGAGGCGTTCTTAAAATGGTTTCTTATACAGGGAGGGATAATAGATTAATTCACAAGTAACTTATTATGAATGAATTTCATCAGTAACCTTATCATGGTTCAAAAGCCTGAGCCCTGAGGATAGGACACTGGAATGTAGGCAAATGTCTCAGGTGTAAGGGGCACTAAAGCCTCCACATGGCGACAGAGTGGCTGCTTAGGCTTTTCCATGTGAGAATTATTTAGGGAATTGGTTGGAAAGAGACATTATGAGATTTGTCTCGAAAATGTATTTATTTTTAATTGGATTTTTTTTGTTTATATGGGATGGCTTAAAAAGAGACTTGATAAAGAATTTAAGGAGCTAAAGTTCCTTCCAAGAGAAATCCTTTGTATGGCTGCATGTGCTGAAGGGTTAGATATTAGTTCTAGTTCCTCCAGCTTATTCATGTAGCCTATAAACATATATTCAGTATTATCTATCAACCAAGTATTGTTTCAGGTGCTGATGATACAGAAAAAAAAAAAAACCCTAAAAAACAAAATATGCTTCTTTATAAGTAATCCATGGAAATGAATTCTAGCTCTTGTGTCTTGGGTATGACATCCTCTCAAAGCCATATGGGACTTTTTTTTACAATATTTTTGAAAAATAAAGTAGCCATTTCAGTCCCATTTTCATGGGAGGTTTATCAGATAACAACACAATACTTAAACAATGTTTCTGCCTAGTAACATCAAGCACAACAGCTATTCCATCACAATGAACTGCCTTTCTCCTCAGAAGCACTTCCTTTGGGATAGGGAAGGAGATAAGCCATCTTTTCTGGGGCTCTGGTTGTCTGCTTCTGTGAATGAGGCTCAAAGGTGAAGGATGAGAAATGGGTCTAAAGCATATAGGATCAATAAAAAGAAAGGAAAGAAAGAAAGAAAAAAAAAAAAAAAACCTGTTGCAAGCAAGGAGAAACACCCAAAGGCTAAAGATGGCTGGTTGTAAAGATGGCCAGTTGTGCATCATTTTTACTTAAGGAAGTGTCATGCAATCCTTTTAACACATCTCAGACTCATCTTTACACCATGAGCCACCCAGTCTTCTCTATACAAAGGAATACAACAAACAAACCAGTGCTTTGGAACAATTGGTTTTAGAATTTGGTTAAGGTTTCCTAAGAAGCACATGTGTTTATTTGGAACAAAGTACTGATATTTTTTTAAAACAAAGCAAAACTCACAAGTTCTCCTCAAAGATAATTTGTCTTTAGTAGGCCACATATTAATCAAGATGCTAACTTCTGCATGATCAGTAGAGAAATCTCCCTTCACTTATCCTCTGATTTTAATTCAGACAAAATGTATGTTAAACAAAAAGCACATTTAAAAAAAATTTCAAAATCTAGTCATCATATGAAAAGTTTATTTAATATGTAATTTTAAAGAATAAGTAATATTAGAGAAAATGATATGATTATCCATTGCAGTAGTTATTTATTGCTGTGTAACAATATTATTATCAACTTAGTAGTTCAGAAAACATATATTTATTATTTCATGGTTTCCGTGGGTCAGGGCTATGGACAAGCGTTGGCTGGGTTATTTACAGAAGAACCTTTGCTTCAGATCTCAAAAGGCTGCAAAGAAGGTGTTAGCCTGGGCTGCTGTCTCATCTCAAGATACTCTGTTAAAGAAGACTCCACTTCTAAGCATATGTAATTGTTGGTAGAATTTCATTTCTTGTAGTTTAAATTCCCGTGTCTCATTTTCTTTCTGGCTGTTGAATGGAGGCCTCCTTCATTTCCTTTTTATGCGCGTCTCTCCATAGGACAAGTCAAAATATACTAGCTTGATTCATCAAATCCTACAAAGGAGAAAGAGGCTATGAGCAAGATGCATAGTAATCACAGAAGTGTTATATGTGATAGCTAGAAGCAAGTCATAAGTTCTTCCTAAACTCCAGGGGTGTGAATATCAGAAAGCAGTATAATTTGGGGTCATCTTAGAACTTGTCCATGACAGTCCACACTCTGACCCCTAATTATTCATGTCCCTTCCAACCACAAAACACATTCACCTCCTTTCAAGGTTCCCAAGGGTCTCCTCTCATTTGCTCATAATCCAGAATCTCATCATTTAAATTGGTCCAAGTGTGGGTAAATCTCCTTAGGTATATATATAATTAATAAATCTATAAAACTAATAAAAAACATATAAATATATAAAACTAACAAGACAATATATCTCTTTTCTACTATCAAAATATCATTACAGAACAGGCATAGAAACATACCCATAGATATTTTTGTTTAAAAATGGAGAATGTGGAAGCTACAATGGAGTCATGGGTCCACAGCAACACTGAAATATAACTGGGCAAGATTTTGATGTTCTTTGTTAGGTTTATAAAGGCTGGGAATAATTCTCCATATCTCTTTGTTCCATTCTCTATGTCATTCTTTTTTCTTTATGAAAGGTACCATGTGTTTGCAGCTGAGTAGTTTTATCAGCGTGCTTCCTGACAGTAGAATTTTAGGAGTACAATAGCTTGTTTTCCAGGTTTTCAGGTTTTTTTTTTTTCTTCCATCAAAAACTGCAGATATTCTGCAATTTTACTAGCATTTACTCCATTAGACAAGAGCCATACCCACAGAGCTCTGAGACAAGGCCTTCTCTACCTTGGACTCTGGCTGAGAGTGCTAGGGACAACATGATTATTTTTCCTAGAGATCTGATTGACATTTTATGAGGCACACTTTTATCTCTTTAATGGGTCCTCAGAGTAACTGAATGCTCTAAACTTTTAATCTTTCTAAAGTTTTCGCAATATGTGTAGTCACTTTCTTGTCCTTTTTCTAGAACAGAGCTTATCTCTATTCCACTCTTTTCCATTAATGCTTGGAAGTAATTTCTTAATTTTAGCATCTTCTGCAATGTGGAGCAGGTGAGAATTTTCTAAATAGTCAGGCCCTAGCTCTTTTGTGTTTAGCAGTTCTTTTCTCAATTTATGTTTCTCTTGTCATATTTTGTTGTAGACTGGAAGAAACCAGGCAATATTTTGCTTGAAAATCTTAGTTGGATAACCAAGTTCAACATTTACATGTTCCACTTTCAGCATAACTGCAGGATATAATTTTGCCAGGCTTTCTGTCTCTCTGTTACAAGGATACTTTCTTCCTCCAATAGTTCCTCATTTCTTTTTGAGCCCTCACCAATGTCTTTGAAGTCCAGATTCCTACTAATAGTCTGTTGAAGGCACTTTAGGCTTTCTCTATTACTGATGCAACTATAGTTGGAAACATGGGGTCTGGGTAACTGCTAATGCAGCTTATGCGTTCCCTCTGTTCCTATTAATACTTATGCTTTCTCACAGACGAACTGTTGCCATCTTATAATGGACTGCTTCTGAGCCCAACCTGCTTTACGACTTAGTGTGTCCAACATAGCCAGATCACAATAGGAACTATTACACACATTTGCACATGGTGCTTCATGCTCAAGCATTATCTATGTACAAGGACCAGGCAACATATAACACATTTCTATCAAAAAACCAAATCTGTGCTGTGATTCTTTCACTGTAGCATACCATATTCTTCACTCTGTACCTTTTGCTACTGATCACACCTCTAATGACATAATGGAATCTGGAAAATTGTATGATGTATGTGGTAGAGACACTTACACTGCAATGTGGCCCTACCACTGAACACTTTTCTGATCCAGGTTCCATTTGATTCTGACAGCATTCCATCATCCACCTTGTGTTTGGGCCAGAGTCATTATTACTAGGTGTAACCGAAAGAGGCCAAACAGGTACTGTGGTTCCCTCTTTGTAGGAGGACATGAAATATGCAGCAATTTGTCTTTGACTTGGCAGGAAATATCCTGGCTTTTCCTTGACCACTGGACCCCTAAAAAATTCAGTATACATCCCTGAATCTTCATCGAATTTGTCTCCCATCTCTTGAAGCATGTATGTCTTCCTAAGACTCCTCAAATATTAGCCATCTCCTGTTTTTCCATCCAATTAGCACGACGTCATTGATTAGTGTGTAATCCATTAGGATGATATTCAGCAAGATGCCTGGGCAATTAAGATCTTTTTTGGCTGCATCATGACAGAGAGTGGAAGAGTTAATATGGCCCTGAGGCAAAACTATAAATGAATGTCTTTCATCATATGTGGATGCAAACTCTTTCTGATTCTCTTTTCCAATTGGAACCCCCCAAAATGCATTCATCAAATCAATGCCTACACAGTATCTATGTACAATTTATTAATCTGCTTTAGCAATGATAATTCATCTCTCAGTCTATCTGCAGTCATGGGAGACTGTGATATTCTATAGTTGTTTTCCAGGATCTCTGTTTTCTGTAGGGGCTAAACTGGTGGAATAAATGATAGTTATATGAAAGGGACCACCACCCTTGCATTCTTTAGATCTTTAATAGTGGACCTAATCTCCACTTTCCCTTTGGATAGTGGGGATGCAATATTGTTTTTAATTCAATATCTTGGTTAGGGGTTGAGAAAGTTTCAAAGGTTTCTACTTGGCCTTCCCATTTATGATATTTTTGACTCCATAGGTCAAGGACCCAATACAGGTCCTCCAACTACCAAGTATATAAAATGAAATTATACTTTGATACTGGCAAAATGATCAATGGGTGGGTATATGAACCTAATGAGTTCTCTTTGAGTTAGGTTTTAGCTAGAACTCAATTTATTACTTTTTCTTCTAAGCCTTAGCTCCAGTGGAGAAGGGCAGTTATAAAGACAGTTTAGATCTGAAGATAGTATTGACAACTTAATTCCTTGAAAATTCAAAGTACAATATTCTCCTTTTCCCAATGTTCAGTCACTCAAATAATTGCAATATGTCCCTTTAAAAAAAGAACTGGGAGATTCATTAAAGAATATGATTTTGTGTAATGTTGCAAGATCTTTCCTCCTAGGAACCTGATCACCTTTCAGTCAATGGGTTCTGGAAATAAACATTGACTAATATCTGGAAAATGAGTAAGAGATCATGACTTTTGGGAGCAACCACCTGGCACCTTGATTCCTTATTCTTGACTTCCTTCTAGTTATAGATATTCAGAAGCACATTTGTACACTGTACTTTTGAACCTGTGCTCTTCTGTCTCTGCAGTTTCTTACATGTTAGAGCTCCTTGTCTGACAACCTTGTTTGTTATAGTAATTATGGTCTCAGACTTCCAGAGAGTATGTACCAAAATCTGGTCTCTATTGGTGTAGGGCTCCATACATCCATGAATATTAATATACCTAGATCTGTGACCACTTCTCCCATTATTATTGATAAGGAAAACTCCCATCTATTACTTGACACAACAGCCGCCTGAGGCCCCCACCCCTCACAGAGGACCCACATTGGCATATCACTAACCTAACACCTGGTACATTAACATATCACTAACCTAATATTTGGCACATCAGCATAACACTAATCCTATTGCCTGGTGCAGGCACTAAACTTATTACCTGGCAGGCATTGTCACCTGAGACCTCCCTCCACTTGGATCACCCTAACTTAATAGAAATGGGAAAAATTAGGTAGACGGGGCTCAGAATTTGGTGGTGAGACCTCTCTGAGCCTGCAGGCGAATAAACGTTGATTCTCCGACTCTCCGTGTGCCGCTCGGTTTGTCCTCGGGTCCACTCACTGTAACACTTGCCGTAACATTATCCCTAGTCTGTAGAAGAGTGACTGTTGAACTGAGTGATGCCGGTGTGCCTTGTGCAGCCCATTTCTGATGGCCTTGTGGATGGTGTGGCCTCTCGGCCCACATTTGGAACATAATTACCGGATAGATTTGCTTACCTTGCATAAGATATCCATGCTTGATTTTAGGATCCTAGGTTTTCTCTACCAGGAGACTAACATTAGCATAATGGACTCCTTACACTGAAGCCTGGAGGGCTACAACTATAACCATCAGACCCTAAGTCTGCTGTTCAGCTGCAACAGTTCTCCCTCTGCAGGAGACAACTGTCTCTCTAAGCTGGCTAAAAGGACCTCTGTTTCTGACACTTGTCTGTCTTCACACTGTCTCTCACATCTTGGTTTCTTATTATTTCTCTATGGGTCATCAATGGTACTTACTGAACTAGGCAACTCCATTGTTGTTGGAGATGTTTTTCCTACCCATATGTTTTGAACACCTAAATCATGGCAAACTGCATGGGTTTTCATCTCTGTGTTTTTAGAGGTCATCATTTCAGTGAAATATTTACAATTGGGATCCCAACTTATGCTGGGTATTAGGTCCCTGAGAAGAGGCTTTTGTCTCCAGGACAGTGACAAGCTTTAAGATTTGCTTACCTCCTAGGAATCTGGCCTTCAAAAATTCCATTACATTTCATCCAGCTCAGTCATTCAAGATTTCTTTAATGAGTGGTTTTGTCTGATCCTCTTGGCTGCCATATATTGAAAAAACAAGTCCCATGAGCATTGTTCACTTATGGGAATATGAGGATTTATTTTCTCCTTTTCCATGCTTTCTTTTTTTTTCTCACTCTTGGTATGAGAAAGGATGTCTTGTTAGGTTGATAATGCATTTATTTTAGGCCATGGAATAGTCTCTATTGGCAAGAAAAGAAGTCAATATTTTTTGAATGCTGGAAGAATAAAGCCTCCTTATACTTGCCCTTCAAGACTGTGACTATTACCATGAAGACATATATATTTATACATGTGCACACACACACCCCACTGGAAATATTTTGACTTCCCTGTAAATATAATAGCAGTGTCTCCTTTTTGACAGCCTTTAAAAATACATATAGACACATTTTTCTGAATAATTGTATAGTAATAATTAATATATTGTACAGTATAAACACTCATACATATATACATATTAAAGAGTTTATATGTAATCAAATTAATTTCTTATATTAGTTTTCTATTGCTGCATAATTAATTACCCCAAACTTAGTGGCATGAAACATCAAACATTATCTCACTGTCAGTGGGTCTGGAATGTAGGTTCAGTTTAGTAGAGTGCCTTTGTCTTAGGGTTCGGTCAATCTGTTGGTTAGTACATTCTGTAGCTTAACTAGGAGAGGATCTACCTCTGGGCTCATTCATGTGGTTTTTAGAAGGATTTTGTGTCTCTCATTCAGCAGAATTTTGGGGTAAACTCCTAATGGATGCCAGGACCACTTGTTCCAGGGACCTTCCGTTCATTACCCAGAATGGCACTGACTTAGTGCAGAGCTGTTGGAGCAAGGAACCAAAAAACCTCTGTGAGTTGACAGACTCGAATTGGAATTTTGTACGGTAAATCACTCCAGTCCATACAACCAGAAACTCCTTTTCCCTCTGTTTATGCTTTTCCTTGAAATAAGCCATCCTATTCTGGTTTTTGTTTGGGATACCCTGTTAGAGATGGAAATAGTTGTTGGGCTTTTAGCTGATTTGAGAACTGGTTCCTTTGCATTTGTGTAATCTGTCTATACTTCCACTTTGTAATTATGAGGAACACTCCACCTACCCACAAGGAGAGTGTACTAGGATGCATCCTGAACAAATGGTCTGATTATAGTTATAAACGTATGACTAGGAACAAGATGTAAAATCATAAAACCAAGAACCTCATTTCCTCACTGACTGTTGGCCAGAGACTCCCTCAGCAACTTGCCAGGTTAGCATCTGCACAGAGCAGCTCCCAGCAGAGCAGCTGGCTTTCCTAAGGGTGAACAAACCAGAAAGTGATTGGGAGATGAGCTCGCAAGATTGAAGCCACAGTCTTTTTATAACCTAATATCTAAAGTGACATTGCATTACGTCTGCTGCAATCTGGTCATTGTAAGAGAAGCAATACACCCATCTCACATGCAAGGGGCAGGGCTACCATAAGGTGCAAATACCAAATGTCAAGGATTATTAGGAGCCATTCAGAGGCTGCCTGTCAAATTTCTCCTCCAAAAGTTCTTGTGGAATTTCTCTTATATTTTGGTGATGATGTACTGAATAATATAAAGCACACTATAATCACTTAAGACTTTCTGGGTTTTACAATTATTTATGCTACTTGCTAGCAGCTTGACCTTTGGCAGATCATTTAATTTTGAAGAGCGTGATTTCCTTCCAGAAAATTTGGATAATAATATAAGTCCTGACCAAGTCAGAAGGTCATAGTTATGTTTTTTTCCTCGGAGTATCTGGCCCTTAGGATGGGTTTCATATACGTTTGTTAAAATACAAAAACAGCTATTGGAAATCAATTACTAATTTCTTTTAAAATTATTAAGTAAATTATTAATTGATTCTTTTAATGAAATTAAGAATTTACTAGGCTATATAGCTGTTCTGTAAGCTTGTAAATCATAGAGTTGTCTTTTTTTGTTCAAAACTCTGGCGTGTAATTGAAACTTCATTAGTCAATAAACACAAAGGAAGGATTTTTAGAACATTATTTGCCATCTCAGTGGGAACTAACATCATACTTAGATAAAGGAAGCAATCAGGTCTAACTGGTTTTCAGGCTTTCTGCTCTGGCAAGTTATAAAGCCACAAGTACAACGGGCCAGGCCTCGCTGGCTCTCATTACTGCACTCCCACGCCCATCCATCCTCTCTGCAGCACTAGGGAACACTGACCGGGAGACTGTGGCCCTCTTAACCTCCCAAGGGCTCCTTTTTTATTTGTAACATGACGCCGGTGGACTAGGTGATTGAAAAGATCCCTCTAAGGTCTTGCTGCTTTCCCAGAAAGCTATTATAGGCTATGTCTATTTTCACAAATAGCATTTTCTAAAGCCTATCCCTATAAAGAGAAAATTTTTACCGATTAGTTCTTATATACTGACTACACATAAGGTTTCACCTTAGTTTATGTCAGATTTTACTTCATTGCACTGATGTATTATTAGATATTTCAGCAGTGATAAGAAACACAGTTGAGTATCCTGTGTAAATTATCAAATTTATTTTTTCAGACATTAAGACAATTTTAACCATATGGATAATCTGAAAGAAAAATGCCAAGATTTATGAACGCGTTTTTATTAGATTTTAATATATCGTCCTGCTGTTTTCTACTTTATTTTTTATATGCCATAATAAATTTCATTGGTGATTACATAATGGTGCAATGGAACATAATATTATACATTAGAAGGACAAAATATATATTAGGTTTTTTTTCTGTATTTTTAAATAAACTTCTATATGTGTTTAAATAAAAATATATTTTCATTTAGACAGAAATCTAGTTTTTGAGGCCATTTTGTTTTGTATTAGAAAGTGTTTTATAATAGAAATAGTAGAAATGAGATTCTTGCAATATTCTTTCCATTTATGTTTCTCATGATTTTGTAAATGTTGCTGCCATTCCTTTAGAAACGTGATCTTGAGATATCTTTGGCAGTGTCCTATGGGGCGAATATAGAGAATAATATCATCTGACACTTAAATAACCATAAATGACTAAATAAATGTCCAAGCCACTAGGGGAAAGAGAAGGTCATAGACTCTGCATTTCAGCTTGCAGAGCAGGAATAAATTATGCCCTAGAGACTTCATCTGTGTTCAAGGAGGCAGAGTATTACCTGTGTTAACATATTGACAGAGGACAAAGGAAGGTTTAATTAACTCAGTAGTTAACCTTAAAAGTTTAAAAGAATCTATAAATGGAAAAGTAGTATCAAATCCATTATCTTTTCCCAGTAAGGGTCATTCATTTAGGCAACAAATATGGAGCATCAACTATCGTGACATGATTTCATGGAGTTTATAATCTAACTGGAGAAATTGAGACTAATTAAATTATTAAAGAAATAACTGTGTAATTAGAGACCCAGATATATGCTACGTGCCTTGAGAGTATTTAAGAGGGGAACTAGAATCAGTCTTTGGAAGTCAGGAGAAGATAACCTAAAAAAGTGACTTGAGCCGACAACTGATGATCGAGGTCATTTCCTAGCTAATAGGCAGAAGGGTGGGATGGTGGGCAAGAAGGGATTTGGACAGAGAAAAACAAGACAGTAGACCTTATGGAAAATATTGCATGCCTGGTTAGATGGGGACAAATGACAAAACTAAAAATAGAAATGTAGATTTGGATTAAGACCTTAAGATCTTATCAAATATAAATACAACATATACTAATCTAAAAATAAAATAAAATTAACAACACTTTAATTCTCTTTAGAAGATTAGTTGATGCATTTTTTAAAATATATCAGATATTTGAAAATTATTCTTGGTGCTGATGTTTTATAGTTTCCTGAGAATGCTGTCAAGCATGAATTTCAACAGCGGGTGGGGCTCTGATCATGTAAGTCATTGTAAACCATGTTAAATATCTTGGATTTTAATGTAAGAAAAAAATAAGCAGATTTGGTTACAAAGGGACAAACAATTTGGAGAGAGGAGCAGGGGATATGGCAAGTCCAGATTGGAGATTTATATAGTAATACATTCAAAAAATGTTATGTTGGAAAGAAGAATATGGGAGAGAAGACGACAGAATTGATACATCTTTAGACGGTAATATTAAAATTGGAAGATTTGTAGCTTCTAATCTTCTCATTTAGATAGATTGTACTTGTAGAGAGTTTGAGCACTGGAGGAAAATCAGAGTTTTTTTCTGTTTGGGGTGCAGCTGTGATTGTGGTGTGTGTTTAATTTGAAGCAGCTTTGAGAAACTCAATTTGAAATATTTAACAGTTAGACACAGAGGTCTGGAGTCAGAGGAGAGCTCTGAGCTTGGAATGTTGTTTTAAGGGTGGCTGGCATGTAATAAGGAATTGAATAGAAAAGACAATGCTTAGGAGAATTATGTTCACTCTTCAAGTAGCTGAAGAAAAGTCTAAAAAGGAGAGGGAGAAGGATTAACCAGAGGGTATGAGTGAAATCAGCAGAGTGTGATGGAAGAGAAGCCCTAAATAAAAGAAAAAGATAAGTAAACCAAACTCAAAGTACAATTCAATAGTCAAAAAGAAAAAAGATAAACAATGAAAGCCTATAGATAAGTAGGGAAATATCTGCAAATACCACTCAGCGTATCTATGTGTCTGTGAGGTGTGCAATTATGATGTTCACCTGGTTTGTTCAAAAATATTTAGCAGATATAATTTTTCTGTAGCCTTTTGTTTATCCAATAACTAATTATTGAGTGTGTCTATGATGAAACTGGACAGAGAGAGAGAGAGAGAGAGAGACTGACTTTTTGTTTTTATGGATTTTATAATCAAGCATTCCAGCAGGGGAATATTGACAATAAACAAATCAGTGAGTGGCACAAGACTTGAAGAAAAATTAAAGAAGAATAAAGAGAAACAAAGCGAGTGTGTATGGGAGGAAGATATCGTGCTATATTGGGTGTTCAGAGAAAATATTTTGATACTGTGGCATTTGAGGAGAGCTTTGAGTGAAGTGCAAGACTGAGCCACAGGAACATCTGCTTGGCAGAGGGACAGGAAGATGCATGGATCTTGAGGTTGGAAGAAACTTGGCTTGTCTGAAAAATTGCAAAAGGGGCCCAAGGAGCTCAGATAGTATTTATGGGGATAACTGGGTGACTGAAATATTAAGCCCCGAAAAGAATGATGGTTTGGTTTTATTTTTGAATGAGATAAAAGAACATTAGAAATTTGACTTCCCTTCTGTTTCTAAGGGAATATCAGAATTGTTTTGACTGTGGTAATGAAAACAGACTAAGGAAGCAGAGTTTGAAATGGGAAAGACAACTTAAGAGAGCATTAACATAATCCAGGACATCAAGAATGGCTATTGAAAGAGGCATTACCAGTGAAGATGATAAGAGAAAACATAAGCGATAAATGTAGACAGATCTGTTAAGAAATTTTACTGAATAGGTGAGTGGAAGAATGGGGTGTCAATGTAGAAGGCTGTAAGGTCAGAAGTGTGTGTATGTGTGTATGTGTGTTTTACATCGAAGCATGTTAAATTTAATATGTGACTAGCATATGTTGGATGGAAATGATCTAGGAAGTATAAAAAATGTAAGAAAAAAATGCTGGAGTGACATCCTTGAGCAGTGAGCATTTTAAAATTATTCATTAAGCAGTAACTTTGTGCTAGGCACAGTTCTAGGAGATTCAAAAATAAACAGATGACATGCATGCTCTTATAGAGCCTAACGCTAGGGGTTGGGGAGAAATAGTAAATCTAATAGGTAAACATATGTCAGCTGTTGATAAGTGCCAAGGAGAAAACTAAAGTAGGGAAGTGGGATGAAGGCAGCCAGGGAATGGGCTGTGATGTTACAGAGGGCACTAAGGGAAGGAGTGCTGATAAGCTGACTGTGAAGAAAGACTTGAAGGACAGATGCAGTTGTCATGTCATGGCAAGCAAGTCCCAAACTTCATGACAGTAATTTCTATAATTTCCCATTCTTTTTATACCCCTTAGGGTCAAATCTGTGCTCAGAATTTCTTTTAACACTAAGGAAATTCTTCTTCAACTACCGAATGAAGGACTAAAAATAACAATTGTATAATCTCCCTTTTGCATGGGAAGGTTGTTTGGACAAATGAGATGTTTGTTGGTGTTGATGTTGTTTTGTGTTTGAGAGAGGTCTTGCTCTGTTGCCAGGGCTAGAGTGCAGTGGCTTCTTCATAGCTCACTGCAACCTCAAACTCCTGGGCTCAAGCGATCCTCCTGCCTCAGCCTCCCTAGTAGCGGGGGCTTACAGGTGTACACCTCTATGCCTAGCTAAGTTTATTTTTATTTTTTTTAAAGATGGGAGTCTTGCTATGTTGCTCAGGCTGGTTTTGAAATCCTGGCCTCAAGCAATCCTCCCGCCTTAGGCTCCCGAAGTCCTAGGATTAGCCACTGTGCCCACTGAATAACAAATGAGAAATTTATCTATTTTCAAAAGATCTTGGATAATGAAAGATCAATATTTTTATGAATACCTAAAGAGCATGCACACACATAATTCCTATTTTTAAAAATCTGGATATGTAAAATACCATTGCATATTTGTGCAATGATTAGGAGGACAGAAAACATGGACAACTTTGGCCTCCACACTGTTCCTGTTATAATTATCACAGAGACAACATTCAGTCAGAAGGCAAAAAAACCCCAGACTTCTCATTAGTGTTTATATGCATAAAAACATATTTTACTTCTGGAGTTATATCATTGTTAATGAATTCTATGTGATTAACACATCTATGGATAAGTGTACCATTGATATTCATTCATGTTAGAGGTGACATAGTTGCCATAAAAAGTGCCTGTTTAGTAATTTTAGTAACATATTCATTTGGATGGATTTCAAAAAGGATCTTGATAGCACATAAGATTTTTATAGTATACAAAACATTTAATAATATGTTAATTCAATTTTAATGTGATTATGTAATGTTTGTATAATGTAAAAATTTTAATTTTCCAAATTAATTAATTAAGATAAGTTTAAATACTTAATAAAGAAACTGCCTTATTGAGATGTTCAATAAATGATGGTATAATAATGAAAATATTATCTTAGCATGTCATAACAGAATGTTAGTCAAATATAATGTAGTCATAAAAAAGGCATGAATATGTCTAATTTCTAAATGAGTTTAATATGACAAAAATGGTTATTCAATATGTTTTGAATTATAAAATTTCCTTTTAATAGGGGAAAACTTCATAGTTGCATAGATACAAAGAAATTCCAAATATAAAAACACAAAATAAGGGAAAATCATTAATACACTACTTGATATAATGCAAAAGTTAATTCATATTTTATTCATTGTAAAGTTAGCTGTTTTCTTTTTGTTACAGTTGGAGGAAACTAAACTATGTGTAATTTTGCACCATATTTGATTTTTGGCACAGAACAATTACCAAAGTATTTCATTATTTTCATTGTCTTATGGCTCAGGTAGATAAGGTTATAAATATGGAAAACAGTATCATTATTAAGAAAAGTTTCAAGATTAAAAAATTAAATTATTAATTTAATATTAAATTAATTTATTAATTTAATATTAAATTAATTTTTATTTATTTTACAATATTTATTTATTTATATTAATTTAATATTAATAATAATAATTAAATTAATATTAAATTCTTAGTGTTTTTCAAATTCAAAATTTTCACTTTATAATTTTGAGATGTATTGAATAAGTCAGTCATGTATTTACATTTTATTTTATTTTATTTTTATTTATACTTTAGGTGGATACAGAACTACATGCATTGAAAGTGTGTGGTGTTTATATGATTTGTTTTTGGTCTGTGCACATAGTTGCAACATCAGAATTGTCTTTTTGAAATAGAGCAAGTGGTATGAAGAAGTAAGCCCTGAGCGAATGCTCTGCACTTCTGCAGTACCTATTATAAGAAACAGTAGAATGTTCTATCCCTGACATACAAAATATAACTGAGTTCTAAGTCACTTACCTTTGATATTCTCTCATTCATCTTAACTTTTATGACCAAAGAGACTTGTAGCTGGTATACTTAAATGGACACCGCGGATATGGGTGCAATGAACTGAAATTCTACATCCAAATCCTAGGAAAAATATGAAGGGAAATCTGAACTTTTATGCCATGTTATTATACATTTCTCATTAGCATCTATACTACTTTTTTCCTGTTCAACAATGAACTTTCTTGAAAGACATATTTTCTTTTATTTCTGACTTTTTCCTGATTAATAATGTCATTTAATACATACATATATATGTTATACACCATTTGGTAAAGAGCAGTTTTCTTTCTTCGGGGAAACACATTGCGTTATGACTGTGCAATTTAAACAAAATGCCTATGTAAGTCCAGGACACACTGCAGCGGTTGTCATATTGAGATCAGATGATTTCAAGTCATGGAGAACAAGAAGGTGATAACACCTGCCCTGTAAGTACAGAAATTATGGTAGCAATAAATAAAAATAATGTAATTTGAGAATAGTGAAGTACATTTCAATAAACATCCCATGCAAAGGTAAAGAATGTGAGCTATACTATGGTAAGTTACATTCTTTGGGTGTGCAGAAGAGCGCATGACATAGGAGTGCACTGCTTTCCTCAGGAATCCAAACTGAGGTTAGAAAAATTGATTCACATAAAAATATATGCCTAATAAAAATTAATTTCTATGCTGCTTCTAGATTTCCAATAGAAATTACCTTTTAGAGTTTATTATATCCATTAATTTCTCTAAGCCTATTATTAAATTTACCATCGTTATAATGCCAGCCTGCCTAGGGGACTATAGTAAATTGTACAAGCACTGCTCAGCTTCTAGCTGCACTTATTCTACTTTCGCACAAACTATATCCAGAGCTGCCACGTGAATATGTACTGGAAAAAATGTTTATGTTGCATACACATTTAGTTTATTGTGTTTCAAAGGGTAACTTTATATTTTCTTTGCTTTTATATTCTTGGAGTTATTCTTACTTACTGTCTTTCTCTGACCTCATATCTAATCTGACAGTAAGTCCTGTTACTTCTACATTCAAAAAATAACCAATCATTTCCCACTAGTTCTGCTGACTTCACCCTGGTCCAAACCACCATTATCTTTGACCTGAACAATTGGAATTGGCTCTTAAAAATGTCTGTCGCTGATAATCTATTCTCAACAGAACTGATAGAACGGTCTTATTTAAATAGAAATCATATCCTCTCTCTTCTCAATATGCACCAATGGCTCTCTTTCTTATTTCAAATGCAACTCAAAGTCTTTATAGGGGCCTTACGAAACAAGCCCCTTATCATTCATAGCATCTCTTACTTTATCACCTACTAGTTTCCCATTCAATTATTCTCTTCTGCCACCTGGTCACATTGTTCTATGCATTGTATGATAATTAGTGGCATCTTTTGCCTCTACTTACCAGAGGGCATAGCACCCTCTGCCCCTGTTGAAGAAATAAGAAGTGTCTCCACACATTGCCAAATGTCCTCTGGGGAAAAAAATCACATGCTTCCTCTGACTGAGAACCCATTGATTTAGAGGATTCTAAACACACTACAACATTATGTAGTGTGTATTCATTAAGTTCCTGTCTCATTTACATTTTCCGGGACTTTATATAACTTGTAGCTGACTGCAACTATCTTTCCCAACAATGTCTTGAATGTCTATTCAGTAATACATTTTCTTTTGAAGGGGGTAAAAGTAAAACTTGTGTTGTTTTTAAAATATTGTGGAATCCAGAATTATTTTTTTCAAAAACATAATTTAAGGAGCCAGACGTCAATGGAAACAATGCAACTTTAAAAATAAAATGATTTCATGTACTGTTTATGGATTTACATTTATATTGAAGTAAATGAACATGGATGGGAAGGGTACCTGTTGGGAAAAGACAGAAGGGAATGCTACTAGTGAAGGCGCATAGGAAGCTACAGTTGTATCAATCATATATAATTTCTTATTAGTCTTAAAATTAAGTACTGAGTATATGTGCATAAAAAGAATATGTAAGTCATGAGTAAAGTATGAGGAATAACAACAAAATAAACATCCATGTCCCTACATCCCATCTTAAAAAGTCCAATACTGCCTCTGGATGCCCCTCCCAATCTCATTTTTCTCAATTGCCCCAGATACAAGTAGTATCCTGAATTTTGCATTTTCATTCCCTTGCTTCTCTTTCTGGTTTTATCACACATATATCCTTGCTAAATACGTTGTTTAATTTTGCATGGTTTTGAATTTTATGTTGACTGACTAATATTCAATGTATTATCTTCAATCAACATTATGTTCATTGGATGGATAAATGTAACTTTGGTTAATTCATTTTCATTGCTATAGTGTATTCCATTGTGTGACTATGCCGCAAGTCATTCTTGTTGCTTAATTTTTACTGACACATGAAAATATTTCCTGAGCATGGAAGCGTCGCTCTGAGGAAAAATCACAATTATGAAAAATAAAAATTTAAAAAAATTGGCTCTATTTAATAATTTTTTAGCCTATAGTATTTTATATGAAATACTTGTATTGGGCATTGTATCACAAACTACCCCAATAAAAATGTAAGTATTTATTTAAATGCGTAAAGCAATAGACATCTACTCAGACCACAAGTCTACCACTAGGTTGAGTGGTTCTGCTGACCAGAAAGAGATGGGATAAATTAATATCAAGGGGCACGCCTTTGTATTTGTAGTTAGCCACTGATCTGCTAGGCATTTTTTCTGATCTTGGCTAGCCCATCTCACATATCTGGGGCCATGGCTGGGACAATTGGATCAAGTTGTCTCTGCTGCACAAAGTCTGATTCCAACAGATTAGCTTTGGCTTTATCTCATGACAGAAGTCAAGTTTCAAGAGAGTAAAATCCCACAAAGCCTCTTGAAGTTCAACTTCAATCATATCTTCTGTGTTCTACTGGACAAACGAAGTCACAAGAGCAGCTCAGACTCAGGACTTGACAAAATGGACTTCACTTAGTGGTGAGAGGAGCTCAAAGTCACATTGCAAAAGAATATAAGGAGACCATTAATGATATAATTACTCTACATAACATGAATATACATATATACATATACATACATACATATATAAAAGTTTGAAAAATCCTCCCTACATGTCCTTTCCTCAAAGTTATTAGGCTTCATATAATACACCAAAGATTAATGTCAACCCAGTGTTGTTAAAACAGCTGGACACTGGAAATTCTGCTTAATTTGGTATTTGGTGGCTTACTGGGCATCTAGCAGAGCCCACTGGCCAAACAAATGTAAAGAACTTCAGTTTTTCTCTGAAGTCATTAGTGATATTCTCAGATATTTATATTCCTGTAAAAGACATATTTTACAAAGTAAATTGGAGCATTAATGTCTACTTGAATAACAAATCCTTATTTAAAAAAATTATCAATGAACATAAAAAGAGGAAATCCAAAATCGCTCCCAAGAAGATAACTTTAATGACTTTTCATAATTTAATGTTTTCTTTTTGAGGGATTATTAGCCTCTTCAAACATCTGGCATTTTGTGTTTATGTGAATAATTCTTATTTCATTATTATTTAATTAAAATCAAATAATTCTTATGTCTTTCACTAGTACTTGGAAAATAACAATCCATGCCAATTGAGTACATAGTCAAATCAAAACACTTTCAAAATTGATTTTAAATATTTGAAAATATAGTAATTATTTTCTTACAGATACAAGGTTTACAAAGATATCCTTTATTTTCACAAAAAATAATTACCATTTAATTATTTGTTCATTTAAATTGTATGCAAAATTTTCAAGTTGAATGCTATGAATTAGGGGACAGTTTATGATCTTGTCCTCAATTCATGTGTTTCATACAATATTTGCAATCAGTGGCTCCCATCTTTACAAACAAAATATTTTAAACAGATCATTGAACTTTGAATAAAATTGAGTTTACTAAACTTATTTATAAATATATAATGTACAACAGATAAATGTAGTAATATTATAAGGAAATTCAATGCAAATGTGTTAAAAATATATTTAAGATTGTAACAAATTTAGAAGAAAACACTAAAAAAATCACTATTACATGTTGCTATACAGTGTTATGGAATATTTTAATTTTCTTCTTTATACATCTCTATATGTTTCATTTTTTCCATATTATATTTGTATTTATTTCATAATCAGAAAGAAATAACAAATTGATGATTTAGCAAATTAAACACAGTCAGCAGGTATTTTCAATCGACAGATGATTGTTCATTTTTGGCACAAGACCTGTTTGAAAGATTTGATATTTATACACATTAGCAAGTGTTTCCTGTTTCTTATTAATAATAACAACTATAGCAGCTAATATGTTATGTACTGACTACACTATGTGTGTACTATGTATGCTTACCAAGTACTGTTTTAAACATTTTACAATATCTGCTCATTTATTAATGATTTCCATGGCAATATGAAGTACAAGTATTACCCCCATTTTACAGATGAAAAAAGTGCAAATGGAAAGATAATTTAAATTACTCATGGTCACAGCCAGTCATGGTGGAGAAAACAAAACGCTTTTGGACTAATATAATATTTTAATGCCTCCTCAATTTTTATGTCATGTTTTGGAAAAAAATCTCTAAAGATGCACTATTGCACAGGTATAATATATATTTTTCTTGGGCTTGTTTTTAAAATTTGACAGAAACACTAACAGAAATTCTTTTATTCTAATTCAGGACCTGCAATATGGATCTTTGAAAGACATTGGACAGGATTTTAATGTATGTTAAATGTTTATACCTAATTTATTAAAGTAGTAATATAATTATTTTTGAGAGTAAAGTAATTTTAAGGTTATTTCATATATAGAATCTTTTTGAGGATAACAAATTATACAAGCAAAGCTCTTTTTATGTCCAGTAGAATGGCAAGAATAAAAGTCTGTTAAATTAGTAAAAACAATGAGAAATATATTATGATATATAAATTGAGTTATTTAACAATTTCAATAATTTATTTGATAAGTATGATACTAGTTATCTAATGCTTCATAACAAATTACCCCAAAACATAACAGACTAAAACAATATCGTTTTTTTTTTTCAGCATATTACAGGGGTATAAATGTTTAGGTTACATATATTGCCTTTGTCCCACCCAAGTCAGTGTGTTCACACCCCAGACTTAAACAGAACTCTAGAGCAAATGGTCCTGACTGACATTTATAAGAACATTCTACCCCCAAACCACTGAAAATACATTTTTTCTCCTCAGCTCATGGGACATTCTCAAAGATTGACCATATCCTAGGTCATAAAGCATGTCTCAACAAATTTTAAAAATAGAAATTATACCATGAATCTTCTCAGACCACAGTAGAATAAAATTAGAAATCAACTCCAACAGAAACTCTCATCTCTAAACAAAGTCATGGAAAATAAACAACCTTCTGCTGAATGATTATTGGGTTAAGGAGGAAATTAAGATAGAAATCAAAAGATTCTTTGAACTAAATGATAAAGGAGAAACAAGTTATCAAAATCTGTGGGACACAGCTAAAGCAGTCCTGAGCAGAAAATTTATATCCATAAATGCCTACATCCAAAAGACAGAAAAATCACAAGTCAACAATATAATGAATCATCTCAAAGAACTGGAAAAGGATGAAAAAACCAACCCAAAACCCAGCAGAAAAAAGGAAATGCCAGGGATCAGAGCAGAACTAAATGAAATCAATAATAAAAAAATTGCATGGAAGATTAATTTTAAAAAGTTAGTTCCTTGAATAAATAAGCAAAATTGACATGCCTCTTGCTGGATTAATGAGAAGCAGAAGAGAAAGGACTCTAATAAGCTCCATCAGGAATGAAAAAGGAGAAATTACAACTGATACCACAGAAATACAAAATATCATCTATGAATACTATAAAAACCTCTATGCACATAAACTTGAAAACGTGGAGGAAACTGACAAATTGTTAGAAACACACAGCCTCCCTGGGCTCAATCAGGAAGAGATAGAATCCCTGAACAGACCAATATCAGGCACCAAAATTAAAGCAGCAATAAAAAACCTTCCTAAAAAGAAAAGTCCTGGACCAGATGGTTTCACACCTGAATTTTATCAGACCTACAAAGAAGAACTGGTGCCTATCCTGCAGAAATTATTCCACAACATTGAGAAGGAAGGAATCCTCCCCAACATGTTTTACGAAGCCAAAACCAGGAAAGGACGCAACAAAAAAAGAAAACCGCAGACCGATGTCCGTTACAAATATAGGTGCAAAAATTCTCCATAAGATCTTAGCAATCTGATTTCAGGTGCTTAATAAAAAAATAATCCATCTCAACCAAGTGGGCTTCATCTCAGAGAGGCAGGGATGGTCCAACATACACAAATCTATAAATGTAATTGAACACATAAAGAGAAGCAAAAACAAAGACCATATGATCCTCTCAATAGATGCAGAAAAAGCATTCGACAAAATTCAGCACCCTTTTATATTAAGAACGCTTAACAAAATAGGCATAGATGGGACTTACCTAAAATAATTACTATCTATTGCTTCACAGTTTCCATGAGTTAGGAATCTGGGCACAGTTTAGGTATATGCCTCTGAATGAAGATTTGGGCAGGGTTACAATAAAGGTGTCATTTAGGGCTGCAGACATCTCCAAGCTTAGCTAGGGGACAATTGGCTTCCAAGATCACTCACATGGTGGTTGACAAGTCTCAGGTCTTTGCTGGCTGTTGGCAGGGACATCATCTCCTTGCTGCATGACCTTCTCTAAGGCAGTTCACATAGAGCATCTGCCTTCCCTCAGAGCTAGTGAGGAAGAGAGTAAGAGAGAACAGGCAAGATAGGAGTGACAGTCCTTGTGACTTGTTCTCAGAAGTGTCATGCTATCATTTTTCTCATATCCTGCTGCTTAGAAGCAAGTCACTAGGTCCAGTCAGGGGCTTACACTAGAGTGTGCATACCAGGAGGCAGGATTGTGAGGGGCCACTTTAGGGCACTTTTACAAATGAAGAAAGTAATTTAAATTTAAACATTGAGAAAGGAATGGAGCTGGGATTCAATGTACACAAATTTTATTCTAACATCTACTACTGCATTATAGTTTCTAAAATTATGGAGATTATATTTAGATGTAGAAGATAAGAAACATATGAAACTTACCATAACAAAAATGCAATGCAATCAATACATTAAGAATAATGTGAATAGAATGCTTTTAGAATTCTATGACAATATCCAGGGTTTGGCATAATTAGCTGAGGAGGAGGAAAAAGCCCAAGCTTATTTATGAATAAGTTCAGTTTGGAGTGTGGCTTTAAGGCCAAAGTGAAAAATGGTTTATGACTGAGATGTTATGGATACACTCCATAGAGGCCTTGAAAGAGAGTGTAGAGAGGGAAAATTTTCTCAAGAGGTGGAGCTGCAAGCAATACATGTGGACATCTGCTTGCTATGGAAGGAGCATTGGCCCATTGTAAGAATTTATCTGTTTTCCTGCTTGGCTAACAGATTGATCAGGGGCCTGCAAATAGAAAGACTAGAGGATCAGAGATAAGAAGGTCTGGGCGTGTATGTGTATGGCCATATGAAAATGGGCACAAATATTTTCCCCCTTAAAACCAAACAGAATAGTCCCTGAAGTGTATAGTCTAGGTCCTAACCTTACCCTCTTATCTCAAGTCCTCAAATCTTCCAAGTGCCTACTTCTTTCATTTTCTCTGTTGCATCCACTTTTAGAAAACCCTATTTTGTATCCAAATATTAATTCTTGGAAAAATTTTAATTTTCTTCCAGTAGTAAGTGTGGCTTTCCAAGTAGAAGATATCTAGTATAGAATAATGTTCTGAGTAGGATAGCCCATGGCTGTTTAAAGGATGTCCAACTATACAGAGCAGTCTGGGGGCTCCAGGTGTTGTAAAACATATCAAGACAGCTATAGGCATCCTGAATCCATTACCATATTAGACCTCCTTTCTAGGTCAGTTGTGGTTATGCTTTGTTATTTCCTTAGTTCTACATTATGAAAAAAAAATAAGACTAATCACTTGATATATTTTCCAAGAACAAATATATATTCAAGACAGTATAGTCTGAATCCCTACAGATACAGGAAATATCTTTCCAATATTTATAACCGTACTTTTTCACAGTGTGAGAAGTTCTAAATATTTCTTTAGTTCATTCTTTTTTTGTTATTAAATAGGACTTTGTAAATGATAGATACCTAAAGAACTAATTTAAACTATCAGCTATGTATCTATCATGCATGTATGTATGTATCTAATTCTCTCTCTCTCTATATATAGATAGAATTGGGAGATCCAAATGATGGAGATGACTAAGGATGACAAAATACAGCTCTAGACAAATGTCATTAAGATTATCTCTCTATTTATTTATTTATCAGACCTTTCTCAGTTTTAGACTCCAATTAAGTTTTAGGTCCCTTCCTTTATGATGGCTACATCTTCATTGGAAATCCCAAACTCATATCATCTTTACAGGTCAGAATATTAAACAAAATAAGTAAACAAAAAATTCAAGGAATAATGGGAGGTGAAAGGTCAGTAGTGTGTTTTTTTATAGCTCCAGAAAAATTCTTAGGAATTCTTAATAATACCCTTTATTATTCCTACTTGGATTGCATAACATTTCTGAACTAATCACTGTGTCCAAGAGCCTAACTTCTTGGATTAGACAATCCTATTTTTTATGCCAAGTCTTAGAGGAGGATTAGCGAAGGCAGCCACACTCAATTACAGAATTGGGATGGCTGTGTGATGATGTGATGAGGTAGCTTTCAAATGGAATTGCAGCCGGGCAGACCAAAAGTCATTTATTTAAGTAACATTTTAAAATCTCCATTCCTGCTTTCAAATCTTGTCCTTAAATGTATGTCAAAAAGAAGAAAATACAGATCCATTATTGAGTCTAGTTAATTTCTAATAACTGCTTTTTTAGTTAGAAAGACTTCAGAGTTTTTAAATTACTACTATACAAATTGATTAATTAGTCAAGGCTAATCCTTATCTGCAGTTTCTGACAGGAAAGGGAACGAGGTCGATTTTGCACTTGCAGGTATGTATGTGTCTGTTTTCTTGGTGATGCACAGACACACATGTACAAATGTGCCTATAAAAAGAAAGACACAGACACAGGCATGCACACTTGTAAATGGAATTTGGGCTTCTTACCAATTGTACTTATATACATAACATATTATAGAGTGTACATAAGAAATAATTCATAAAATACATGCAGAATAACCAGACAGAGATTTAATTTATGAATTATTTTAAGGTCTGTCATACTGATTTTTAAAATTAAAACAAAATACTGACATATACAATCATGATATATTTAAATGTGTTCAAATTATATTATTAATCTTAAAACAAAATCATTACTAACTTGATGCCCTTTAATATAGGTAATATAGAGCATTCTTGAAAATGAATCCAGATTATATTCTTTTTATAAATTTTCTTTATCAGTTAATAACAAGGCCTTCAATTAGTTTAAAATAATGTAGAGATACTTGCAAAAGCATCCGAATTCTTCAGGTCTATTTTTTTATTCGAAGGAAAGCATGTTTTCAACTGTCTAATAAAGCTTTTTAAATGTGTAGTCACAGATGTTATTTCTGAATTTAATTTCTGCCTGATTTGAAAAATTATGTTTTTTATGCAAAGGCACAGCAAGGGAACAAACTATGCAAATATAAGACAGAGATTGCTGTAGAAGCAAGTGATATAGGAAAAAAAAATTGGTTTTTAATAACCGAATAAGCAAAATAGTAAATGCTAAAAAAAGAAAGCATTGCATAACAATTTATAACAGATATAAGCATAATGGCCTTGATATAGTCCTCACCTGGGAATTGGTTTTGACTTCCGTTTTTCTTACATCGAAGAATATTCATAATTTGAATTATAATATGTATGTACATAATAACAATTGATGACAAAACCGCACTTAATTGTAAAAATAAATTGAAATTATTTTGGATGATGTTTCAAATGTCTAAAAGTGAAAAGTTTAAACACATCTATGAAGAAATTTAGAGAAAACTAGAACTGCTTATCTATATAATAAAGTGACTTTAAATTAGTATATGTAAATAAATTCCACACCAGTAATACATATCCAAATATCTTTCAGAAAATACAAATTATGAATAAAAACATTCTTACTTTGCATTAACCTTAATTTTTTAAATATACAAGTTCAACAAAATAGTGCATTTAAAACATCCATGTGATTACACATAGTAGTTGCTATGTAAATATTAACTTTGTTTCCTTATGGAAAACAATCTCCAGAAAATAAGATTATTTTAAAGAATGTTCATCACCTAGAACACTGGAATTAATATTGTTGGCTATATCAAGGGCAAGAAATTAATCATATTAGAAAAAGGGTCTAGATTTGGTGGTATCTCTCACAACATATTTTTTTTCTTTTTCAGTCAAGATGATTACTATAATGATCCCCAATTTGATGATTCTTTAATAAACTTTTGAAATATAGGCAAGGTATGGATATATCTGTTTCATGAATTTTGCTTTTGATAATATTTCTATCCCATAATTATAAATACAAGAGTGCATTTAGCCTTTATTTTTGGTAAATACATCAATTCTTTACATGAATGTTTGGCCTCATAAATATTCCTAGGACTCTGTATTGTTAGGTTTTTATCCAATTGAATGCCTTTATTGACCACAGTGAAGCAATAAAGCAGAGTGATTAAAAGCATGAGGATTGAAACTTGGTAACCTTAGGCAAATTTCCTAAACTCTGATCAGGTAATACTGGGGCAAATTTTTAATCTGTTTCAGATTCGCTTCTTCCTCGGGAAATGAAAATACCAACAATGTCTACCATGCAGGAATATTTTGAGGGTTAAAAGAGATAATGTGTGGATAACACTTAGCACAGTGTTTGTCACATAGTTAGTGCCCCAACGTTGTTAGCTGTTATTATTAGACTAGCAAACATAAATAGCAAATAGTATATAAAGTGTTAATTATGCAGAGTAGGTGAGGTTCACAATTTCCAAATTTCTAATCTCTATCTGGAGAGTGCCTTCATTTTCATTTGTTATGAACCGTGAGCATAATGTTCCATTTTGAGCATATTTGCCATACATTATGGCTTTATTGTGGTCACCTGTAAAGGCAGATGGACTCCAAGGTTTGGTTTGGATGAGGACACAGCAACACACACGCCCAGTGGGTAGGAAAAAGTATACAATTTACGTAATTGAGGTCTCTGAGCACAAGCAAGAGAGGCCTTTCAAGAAGGTCTGACATGGCTTGAACAAGCAAGGGAAGGAGACTGGTCTAGATTTTTATTGTGCTTCAAGGATGGATCAGGGTGAGGGTTTGCATAGAGGAAGAGGTTTGCAGGGTGGTTTGAATACCCACTCACCTCCAGGTTTAGGAGGGAGTGCTTAGGCTTTATCAGTGAGTCCAGGTATGAAACACAAGGGGAACCGGGAGAGGTGAGCTTTAAAAGCTGTCAGCAGTCATATAACAAAAAAATGGAGTCAGACCCCTTATTACATAGCAAAAAAGGAATGTGAATTCGTATGATACCTCCTTACCTTTATCTTAGGAAATCATTCTTAAATAGTGCTGTAATGTCATAAAGTACACTGAGCAAGTTAAATAATATTCGTTGCAGTTCCAGGGACATTTTTGCACTAACTGTCTGCAAGTGTATTCCTCTTTTCATTACTTTCATTCCTTCCTTTCCTTCTTTTCTTTATGTCTTCCTTCCCTTCCTCCCACTTCTTCTTCCTTCTTTCTTTCTTTCCTTCTTATGATCCTTCTCCTTTTTTCTTTTGCTTTTTAAAAATAACTAACTTCAATTTTTATAGTGATATGGCAGAAATGATAAGAAAATAAATGTTTGTTTCATAATTTAGGGATTTCATATTAAATATACATGAAGAGTTGTGAGCTCTGAAGAAGTCATTTTTTGCTGTTGTTAACTTATGTCTTTTCATCTTATTTACACTACTCTCTGGTGGTTTATAGAACAGAGCTTATTGTTGACACACGGTTCTTGTATTTTTTTTACTAAAGATAAAACTTAATATGGCATATAGCACTCTATGAAATTTTATCTAGAATACAAAAATCTTTCATTCTTTCATTCTATACCCTTCAAATTTCATCAAAATGGGTTTCAATTTTTTATTATATTGGTCTAGTTCTCATTTTTTAGCTCCATATCATAAAGGAGCTATTAGATATATTTTTCATAGATTATTTTTAATTTTAATTTTTTAATACATAAAAAGATCTTGCGGCTGTTTTATGATAGTATGTCCTTCTTTTCTAATACAGTGTATATGTTATATACAATCAAAACTAATTTATACTCTGTCAGTTCAATTCAACAGACAATTTTTGAATGCAGAATTTTGGATCCATTTCATTTCATAAAAGTGAAGAGAGTAAGGGGGACAGACGGAGACAGAGACAAACAAATCATATTCCTTACTCTGCTTAAGTACTTGTGTTAATTATTAATACATTGGGCAGTCTAAGATTTACACAGATAAAAAATTAGGGAAGTGAGATGATACAAACCATAAGTTAATTAAAAAATTTAATGGCAAAATTATGCTATTTTTAAATGAGCTTTTATATTCCTTGACTGAGCTATTTTTATGGTTTTATTCCATCTATTAAAACAGTAGCTACATATAAGGTGGTCAGTTATTTCTTACTAATAATGAATCATCTAATAATAAAGATGATAATCATGAATAGTAAGATGAGCAATTGCTATTATAATAGCTAATGATAATCAGAGTGGGTTAATAAAAGACTTGAGAAGCATTTTATAAGATGGATAGTGTCTAGAAAGTTATAGATTTGAGAGTAAGTTATTCCAAGTATTAATCATCATAAACAAAGTCATAGTGTATGGGAGGGATAACTATGATATATAAAAAGAGATGATGAAAATTAAAGTAGGAAGTAAAAGTAGAAGGCATTTTTATAGAATAGTCTGGTTTGAAGTGGCTTTGAAAACTGACACTAGACTCTGAGAACTTCAGCTTTAGCTGAGGAATTTGAACAGTCTTACAATGGGGAATCAATTTGAATAACTAAACAGAAGAAAGCCATAACCAAAATGGCATTCTGATAAATAGTCTTCTTATTTATTATGCAGGGAATATTGGAAGAATTGGAATTGTTAAAAATTAATAAATGCCTAGCAAAGTTTCCATATGTGATCCCTGGAATACAGACTCCAAGATGATAATTTGCATGCAGAAAATTTACTGGTGAGTATTTTCAGGAGTGTTACTCATATGAAAAGGAAAGAAAGTGGGGTAGAGAAGGTGAGTGTGATGCAGTCACAACAAGACTTTACTTCATGTTACTGCTGAAGTTAGGAGAGCCCTTCAGAATTGTCCCAAACTTAATGTGAGTAGGCAGGAACTTTATTCTTCTGTGTGGATTAGTCATTGGATTCGGTTAGCCCTGTGTAGAGGGGCTGGGCTTGTGCCAAGTGGTTGCCTTGAGCTGAGGGCAATTTACAGGAAGAGCTAGAGCTGAGGGCTGTCAATAGGCAGCACTCCCCACAGCAGGGGAATAGGTCCTTCATCTCTGAAAAGGAGACGAGAGGGGTACAGCATAGGGTTCATTATAGGCCACCTCTTGAGCTGCTTAGATCCATTCTTAAACTTTCTAGGGCAGGTTCTCCAAAGTTCATGTTGGCCTGTCTTCCTGAGAGCCTATAAAATAAAGTTTATTAAGACAAACTCCAGTTCTTGTTCTATTTTTCTCAAGATTGCAAAAAATATTACTGTCCTCCTTTTTATTCATTCTATATTCATCTCTGGCTTGTACCCCTTCTGTTCTAAATAATTTACATGATGACATAGCTCAAACACCCATCGCTGAGAGGTCTGAGATCTTTCAATTGTCCTTTTCCTGTTAAAACTGGGCAATAGAATATCAAACTATGTGCAGTTGATCACAATGGTACAAAACATATTCATTCCTCTCTGTTCCCATTATATGATAGCAAATGATCAAGATGGTTTTAGCCTTCTTCTTTAGTCCTTTAAGGTTGCTATAACAAAATGCCTTGGACTGGGTTATTTATAAATAACAGACATTTATGGTTCACAGTTATGGAGGCTGAGAATTTCAAGACCAAGGTGCAAACAGACTCAGTGTCCGGTAAGAACACGCTCTCTGCTTCAGAGATGACACCTTGTTGGTGCATCCTCACAGGGTGCAAGGGGTAAGGGAGTTCACTTGAGCCTCAAAGGGCACTAATCCCATTGATGTGGATGGAGTCCTCATGACTTTATCAAGTCCCCAAAGCCCCACCTCTTAATACTATCAAATTGAGTATTAGGTTCCAACATATGAATTGTGGAGGGATACTAATATTCAGACCATAGCACATTTCTCTCAGCTTGACTAAACTTTAGACATGCTTCTTTATGACTATGCCCTCATCTCCCTTTTCTTAGAGCATTTTCTTAAGAAAATTGCAGTCGCAAATTGTCTCTCTGCCCCTCTGAAATATATGTAAATATTCCAGACATTGGCCAGTTTCACAACCAAAGAAATGTCTTTTTCAAAGATCTAGCAGCTATCTCTGTGAAATGTAAACATCTAAGGAGAAAACAACCTTCTCTCCCAGTCTCTTCGGGAAGGTAGGAGCCTAACTTCAACGGAGGTCAATTGGCATAATCACAGACAAAAATATCTGCAAACCCATGCATAACTCAAGGTACTTGACATATCCTGTTGGTCCACCTCCCTCCTCCCTGACTTCCCCAAAAGTCTTCCAATACTTTTCCAGTTTCAGCAGAGTTAAATCTTTCTCTCTTTCTATTACAATGGTCTTTAAATAAATCTTTCTTGCCTCTGTAATTGCCACTGAATACTAACTATTGGATTTAACAATGGTCATTATTGTGACCTTGACGGATTTAACGTCAGTAAATGGAAGGTGAAAGCCCGACTGGAATAGTTCAAGAGAAAATAGGATGAAATTAATTGTAAATACCAATAAGCATGCTCTAAATATTCTAAATGTGTGTGTGTGTGTGTGTGAGAGAGAGAGAGAGAGAGACAGAAAGTAGAACAATAAACTGGTAACTGGAGGAGGAAGTGGGCTCAAGCAAAAAATTTTTAGAGATAAGAAAAAAACTGCATGCTTAAATACTGATGATACAATCAGAGAAAGGTAATAAAAATAGATGATTCAGGATAGTGTGGGGAAAATTGCAGGAACAAAGCACTCATAAACATGATATAGGATCGCTATAGAACACAAGCTGGGATATGGCCTCAGGCAAGATCAAGGATAACTAATCCACTGTAACGGGATGTGGGTTGCACATGCAGATACATATGCAGGTGTATTGGAATTGGGTGGAAGGTGTTCTCTTCTTAACTCTTCTGGTTTCTTAGTAAGCTCAGAATCATAAATGACAAAGGAGAGGAGATATAAGATGTTTAAAAAGAGAAAAGGTATTTGAAATCATCCTTTAGGAGAGTGGGAAATCTGAAAAAAATGAGGAAACATTGAACTGCCGGACAGTTCTGAAGAAGAATCTGAAGTTAGACAATCATGTATTTAAAGTAAGAGCAGTCAGCATGATTGTAGTTTTCCCTTCTAGGCAGGTTTAATTCTGTAAGCATAAGTGTAAGGAAAAGTTATTTAATCAAGGTTGGGTTTTGATCAAGTGACTACTAAGGGGGTGGGAAGGGCACAGCAGTTAAGGAGAGATGGTTCAGAGTGAGAAAGTGCACAAAGAACATAAAAATTGGTAGAATATTTAAAGTGATGGATGCTTGAAATATAGATCCTGGGATGGTTGAAGGATTGTTGGAGTTAGAATACAAAGAAGGTATGAGATGGAAAATAAGAGATAGTGCTTTCATTTTCAGACACTTACAACTGATATGTTGGAAGGGTTGTAGTTATTGGTAATAATAAGGTTTAGTATATGGCTGTAGGAGTGAGTGGTTAGGTAAAGGTGAGCAAAAGTTCACTGGTAGAATATAAGTTAGGGGTGGGGACCTTTTCATGCTAGAAGGCCACATTCAGGAAACTTCAATTAGATATACATAAAAATGTACATTATTTTGTAAAAATCTAACTATTGTATACTTAATAATTTCAAAAAATGAAAACTGTTAATTTTAAAGTTAACTAACCTTTTAATGACTTTGTTGTGTCTGCTCTTTGTTGGAAAGCATTTGAATATTTGGTTGCAGCATGGAGGTCTGCAGTCTGAGTTGATGCACTAGATGGATATTGGTCATTTGTGAACTTAATGGCATCTTGATTTGGGTTAGGCAGGAAAATGCAGATTTGCAGCAATAAGTAGTTGAAAAGCAAGAAAGCATTTTTCAGGCATGTTGCCGAAGGTGTGAGTATTCTACTACATCTTTCTTTATTTCAATTGGATTTTTCTTGACATCAAACGACTTTAAAATGTCATCTACTGAGAGCTCAGTCAATTCCATCTGTAGTTCTTTCTGTGCCTTGGCGATATCAACTAGGTGAGGCTGCAATGCTAATTTTAGTGTGATGTCATGATTGTCAAAGTCAGTGAACCTTTCATTTTATTCTCTAATTAATAGGTCTATAACAGCCACACATTCTTCAAGTGATTCACATATATCATACTGCTCATCAATGACCTTTGCTAACTGGGGACAATGTTCATCTGAAATTTCTTTTTGAAGAAGTGTTTAGAAAAAGGTTTTTTCAAAATGCTTGGATTTTTTCCCACATATCATATATAGATTTAGTTTAATGTTGCAAAGAAATATTCAAGTTGTTTTGATTTGACATATCACACAGAAATGCTGCATTCCTATAGAAATCTTCTTTTAATAAATCACATTGCTGATTCTGTTCTTCAGAAAATTTAACTATCTGTTCTCACAGAGATAAAATTTTGGCCAACATCTATCCCTGTGATGGCCAACACACTTTAGAATGATGCGGCAAATCCACACTGAATCCACATCTTTCAACTTTAGCATGAAACTGATGATTCCCTGTTGGGATTTATAGGAATGCAGTTAACAATACATGTAACTTGTTGCAAAGTGTAACTTAAAATAGAAGCTTTAGAAGAGAGAGATTTTGCTGATGCAAGATAAAATGAAAAGAAATGAGAGCATATGGATCTGTTAATTTTTTTTTTAATCTGGGCAATAAACCCTTCATATTTTTTGTCATGGAAAGTGCACGGTCTGTACATACAATCACTAAATTTACCAAATTTAGTCCAACTTCATGACATTTATCTTGAAAGTTGTTAAAGATATCTATTCTCCATCGTGGTTGTGTTCTGTTCCCAAGAGTGCCCAAAGTGAGTAACTGTTTGTGGCAAAGAAAATCTTCTGATATGATCTGAATAAAGTATAAAACCTGCATCGAGTAGTATCAGTTGATTCATCCAAACCAATTGAATAATATATTTTTTCCTTTTGAAGTATTGCAGGAAGTTGCTCTGTTAAGTTGAAGGCTAATTCATACTGCCGATCAGTTATGGTCCTCCTTGAAAGATGCAGTTGTTTGTACTTTGAAACCTTATTGGGGTCTAAGCATCCTACAATTTTGACAACGCATTCTTTCACAATTTCTACACCACTGAATGGCTTCCCTTTTTTCTTGAGCATATAAGCTACTTTATGAGTTGCTTCAGTGGCATTATTTCCACATCTTATTACTGCTTGAAGGAATTGTCATTGTTTTTCCTTCTCATCTTTTAATTTCTTCAATACAACTTTTTGTGCCTCTCCCTCTAGTTTAAAATATTTGTGGTCCTTATGAGTGTTATAATACTGATGAGCATTGAATTTCTTCAGTGTTGAAATTGCAGTACCACAAAGCAAGCAGATCAACTTATCTTTAGCAGAAACAAAATAATACTGCAATTCCCAATTCTCATAATTAAAAAATCTGTTTTCTTCCTTCAGCATTCTCTTGGTCTGCTTTGACGTGATGGGCTGGTAAGCAGACAGAATTAAACAGATACTGTCTAGCTGTGCAACTACTCACAAATTCCACTTCCAATAGAAACACAGTGCACTGTTGTCAAACGCTGATAACAAACTGGTGTACTCGACTCCCATAAAGTCTCGTCACCCAGCCTCCTGGTGCAGTAGTGGCGCCAGTCAGGCAGGGGACGTTAGAGGTAAATCATGAGCACAGTGGCCATCAATTTAGCCCTTATGGCTTTTACTAATGTTCTAATTGCACTGGTCAACCTGGGAGGATTATTTCTTTGAACCTCATTTTATTCTTTGGTATTTTAAATGCATTCATTTAAAAAATAAAAATATAAAAGGTGAACAAAAATGTATTAATGAAAATAAATGAATGTGTTGTGTAAAATTTGAATTCTGTCAAAAGGCTGCACTTAAGGACCTAGAAGGCCACATGTGGCCTTAGGGCTGAAGGTTCCCCACCCCTGGTATAAGTATTTGAGAGGCTAGTGTTTTAAGAAGTATTCTATGCAGTTATTAAGGTAACCAACGATATTGATGGAATAGTGCTGGAGGGAGGTCAGGGGAACTGCAAAAGGAGACAGTGGATGTTAGAATCAGATGGCATGAAGGAGATAGTTTTGAAAAGGGCTATATTTACCAAATCCTTTTATAAATTCAGAAGTACTTCCGTGAGAACTTTCAGAGTCTTTGGAAACATTATCATTAAAGATACTGCAAAAATTTATACTAAACTTTGTATATTTCTTTCTAAATTTTGGGATCTGGTTTCATTTTTTTGTGTATGTGCTTCTCTGTTTTCCATGTTTCTTTTTTCTTTTAACAAAGCATTATATGTATAATAATAAAGAAATTAGTGAAAGTTTTAAAACTTATTATAAAATCATTTAACCCACAAAATTAAACTTTCCTTTTGACATTTTAACCATATCATTTAATAGAAAATTAAGGACTTTTAATTATTAATGCTTCTCAAGTAAAAGAATCTGTCCATGGTATATATTTGAATTAAAATTTATAATTTTTCTTTTCATAAATTACAATAAAAAACACTCAACAGATTTCTTTAAGATAATTAAGTAACACCATCATGAGTAAGTAAATTACCATTTTTCTACAACTGTCATCATTTCTATTTACAGAAATGACGTCAAAGAATATGCATAAGAAGGTCAGTTTGTAAAACTAAAGACTCAATCACTTGTCCGATATGATAAGGATGCATTTAGAAACATCACAATTTATGGCAAGAATATATACTATATTTTTAGAAAATAAACACAAAATAATTTTGCCAATTGAGAAGACTAGCTTAAGAATTGGAGAATTTGAAAGCTTTTAAGTGAGTCAGTTATTTCAAACATTAAAATATCCAAGGTAGTTATTAAAAATACTGATGCCTGATTTCATTTTCAGTTATTTTTTGAACAGTTTAATTAGTCATATTTTTTAAACCACCCAGTTCCTTGTGGAGAACCACACTCTTTTAAGTAGCCAAGGCCCCAGGGGGAGAGATTCACAGGCAAAGATCTCTCTGACAACATGTGTAGCTTTATATCATTGTAGGAATCCTAGAGATACCCTCAGTTAGTGGATAAAATTACCAAAAAATAGCAAATACAGATAAAAGTGAATACTTCAGAGAAGGTAATAGAAATTTTTGTCACTTGAAAAAATGAAGATTACCTTAAAGGATTTTTCCCAAAAACCTTTTCTGAAGAACCTAAAATGTTATGAGCGAGAGGTAATATGAACCAAAGTATGATGCTGCTATGAATAAATGTATAGATTGATATCAAAAGTGTTCTGGTGCTGAGTTATTAATACTTAGTTCGCTACATGAAAGAAATTAAAAATACCACTAAAATTGTAGCAGGAAAGGGATAAACTCAACTAATTTTCTACCCTATTAGTCATACTGCAATATAATTTAGTATAGCTTGCACTAAGCAAAAGTAGAGGTTCGCCTTGGGGCAGACAAAATGCAATCACTTACTGTTATGGTTATTCTTGTTTAAAATTCCTCAGCCACCCCTGCATCCCCATCCCCCAATCTATCCTTCTTCTCTGGCTTGCTCTCTGCCTGGGAAAGGCAGCCACCGTGGACTACATGACCTCGGCTTCCCTGCCTGATGGTTTCTGAGATTTTGAAAGAATAAGATTTGCAGACTTGGTGATAGGATATCTGTGCAACAGTTATGTAGAAAGACCTCTTGGCAGAGACAAAGGATATTTGGTCCAGTGCCACTGCACACCAGAGGGCATGTAGTGCAAAGGGGCAAGCAATGATGAGGCAGCTGTTTTAGAGCTGTCAATCAGCCTTTCTCTTTAACCAACACAGTGCTTGATTTAAAAACTCAGACACAGAATGGCCATGGCAGCACACCTATATGTGCACTCAGAAGCCTCAAATTCCTCAGACTGGCTGTTAGATCTGCTGAGTGCTGAACCCAGGACTATCACAGGCCGGCAATGTGGCACAGCTTCTGGGGAGGACCAGCGAGCTGCCTGATGACGGTATGATTATGCTAGGCCTCGTCCATCAGGAAGTGGATAGAGGTTTGACTTCATTGTAATACATGTGTATTTACAAAATAAATTTTCTTTCCTTGTCTACAATGAGTCTGCCAGTACCAACATCTGTGGACCTAGAGAATGAAAGAGTAGTCTGAGGAAAACTCATCTGATAGCATTTTGTGAGCAGAATGAGTATAAACTGAAGCTAGGTAAGGAAGTTAGCAGGCTACCAAAGTTGGTAAGAAAAAGTGCAGTGGAAAGGACTCTGGACTGGAACATGGTGGTCCCAAGCTTTTCCTTATCTTCTCAGAGCTTTTGTTTTATCACCATTATAGTGAGGATAGAAAAGTCTGTGTAGAATGTTTCATAAGATGGTTTCAGCCACTAAATAAAATACTATGTGACAATGCTTCGAACATTTTAAAACATTGTGCAATGTGAGTTACTATTCACCCTTTATTAAGTTTGAAGTCTGGAGGTGCTGGACTAGCAACGGTGGCATTAAAAGTAGACAAGAAAGTATGGATTGGAGAGTTTTCATTTAGAAATAATTGATAAACCATAGTGACGCTGAATAAGGAGATTAAAAAATGTAGTCCATGCTAATATAAAGTTTAGAACTTCATGCTGGGGGCATGGAGAAAGGAGGCTGACTTTGATGAAAATGTTGCTTCCAGTTTAGAAAGACGTGAGGCAGTGGAAATGCAAAATTTTAGCTCAAAGAAGTTCAGATATATAATTTGGAGAAATCTCAGAAATACTTATTGACTCTGATATGAAAGATACTGTGGTATGTAGTTATATACCACAATGATTCTATATAGTAAATCATTCAAAAACTCAGTGGCTTAAAACAACAGTCATTTACTTAGCTCATGAATTGGTAGATTGGCTGAAAGTTTCCTTTAGTGTTGATGGGGCTTATTAGTGTATCTATAGTTATCCGCATATCATGTCCGCTGCCCTTGGTTAAGATTTCTTATATCAAATGGTTGTTGATTGTTCTAGGAAGGCCTCAGTTGGGACAGTTGCAGAGAACATCTCTGATTCATGTAGTTCATCCTTCAGCTGTCTATCCTGAACATGTCCTTATGCTAAAATTATATTGTACAAGAACGATCAAGTGGAAATTCAGATGGCTTCTTAGCTTAGAACGGGCATAGTCACTTCTGCCACATTTTATTAGCCAACACAGTTAAAGTTCAGGCAAAAAAAAACCAAAAACAAGTAGAGGTAAATAAAACCTGTCTCATTTATGAGAAAAATTAAAAAATAACATGAAGGCTGTAGATAGAAGGAAGAATAACAAAATGAGGCCATTAATGAATTCAACCTGCCACAGTGGTGTTATAAATCAAGTAATTTATCAGTAAATATTCTTTGAGTGTCTATTCTAGCGACTGAAATAAAGCAATAAACAGGAGAGGAAAGGGCTGTCCTTAATTGAGAAAAATATGTTAGTGATTGAGGTCAGAAAAAAAATAACAAAATATCAGTTGGTGATAAATGCTTTAATAAATATAACAAGTGATATGGTAGAATGTGTCCAGGTGAGTGGTATGTATGCTAGATTGGATGGTTTTCTGAGTAGATATTGGAACTAGGACAAGAATTAAAAGAAGGTACCCTTGAAAGTAAGGGGAAAGGATCATTAAAGATGGCAGGAGGAACCAGTGCAAAGACCATAAGGTGCAGAAAATATTGGTGTATTTGAAGACTGGAAAGAAGGTAGTGTTAGTGGAAACTAGAGACCAAGTGGTGGGTGGTAAGAGGAGATTATAGAGGCAAGTGAGAAACAGAACATGTTAAGCCTTAAGATGATGATAAGGGCCTCAGATTTAATTTAGGTGAGATAATAAGCCATGAAGAGTTTGAAGCATAAGAGTATTATTACATGATTATGTATGGAAAATATTCTGAACGTTGTGTGGGTCATGCATGTAAGGTAGGCATACATAGATGGTAAATCTTAACATCTTTTAATTTCTAAACCACAGAAAAATATTAGAGATATGAACAAAAAGTCAAATTAAAATAAGTGCTAAACCACAACAAAAGTGGCAATCTGAGTGAAGGCAGAGGAGGGAATAATTCATTCTCACAGGGGAATCTATGAAGACTTCATAGAGACAATAATACTTGAACTAAACACTGAAGAAGGAAGAGAAATTCAATATGATGAAAAGGACATGACAGCCATTCAAGGCATAAGGAGACAGCAACAGCAAAAGGACTGAAGTTGAAAAATACATTTGTGTCAGGTGTTATGTAGACACACAATTATCAAATTTAAAATGCATATAAGCATGTAAGTAATGTCTTATTTGTTGCAGAATAATGGATTGTCAAGCATAATCTTAGTGTTTTGTTCTTAGATTCTTTGTTGGAAGATCTTACAATTTATTCAAAAAGTGCTATAATTTTGTTCTTCCTAACTAAAATGTTAACAATTGTTTTTTCACAAGAATTTCAAGGGAATGTTCAGATAGTTACAATTACCAAACCACAGGTAACTGTAATATATTTCAAAGTCAAGAATGCTAAAAATTACCAAGAAAATCTGTGCAGGAGCATGGTATAACAGTGAAACATCATATGTAGGACTTCCAAAGCAAAAAAATCATGGTTTTTATTATGTGGCAGGATATCCAAAATCTCTCAAAGGAATGTGAAATCTGTATTTTCTAATCAGAAGAACATGCTGTAAAATCAGACATTCTTTAAATGTTGAGATGTTTTATTTTCTTTTCTCTTTCTCTCATTTCTTTTTCTTTCCTTCCCTAATTCTGTCTCTCTTCTTCCTTCCCCTCCCTTTCTTTTTCTTTCCTCCTCCTCCTCCTCCTCTTCTTCACTTCTTCCTTTTTCCCTCCTCTTCCTCCTCCTCTTCTTCCTTTTTCTTCTGTTACCCAGAAATCTCCTATTTAGAGGTAAATTTTCTTATAGACTTGGTATATTTATTTAACAACATTCTATTTCCATTGCTATTTACTGACAGCTAGAGACTATTTTTTTTATTGCAGCATATTATGGGGGGTACAAAATTTTGATTACCTTTACTATTTTAATCATTACCTGCTCTAATAGAATATTTATTGAAATTTTTAAAATAATGATTGAGGTTCAACACTGAGTCAGTAAATTTAATCCTAAATTTAAAACTCAAAGGATATATATCTTGATCTGCATGTGAATGGGATCACAGCATATACTTTTTTAATCTGTGAGAATATTCTATGCTTGTTAAATGTAGCTGCAGATTTTATTGTTTACATTGGATATTAATCCATTGCATGAATATACCTGATTTTTGGGAGGCATTTCAGAATTGATGCATTTTGGACAGTTTCTAGTTTGGTACTTTTAAAAGTAAAGCTGCTGTACACATTTGTATATGTGTCTTTTTATGAATTTAAGTATTCAATATGTTGAGAACATACCAAGGAGCCAAAATGCCATGTGGTAGGTATATATTGAGCTTCTCCTGATACTGCCAAACATTTTTTAGTTATAGTACCAACTTATACCCCAAATGATAGTATATGAATTCTGCCATCTTCACATTCTGTCTAACCAACACTTGATATTGTCAGTCATTCTGTTTGCTTTTTAGTTTTCTCATTGTGGTTCTAATTTGCATATTTTTGATAACAAATGATTTTGAGAATTTTCTGCATGTTTATTGGCCATTTGAGTATCTCATCGGCAAAGTACTTGTTCAAATATACAGATCATTTTTAAATTGAATTGTCTGAGTTCTTCCTATTGATTCAGATAAATTTTTGTATATTCTGGATATAGACTTTTCATTAGGTATAAGCATTGCAAACACTTTCTCCACGTCTGTGGCCTAATATTAATAAAATCTAATTTGTCAAACTTTTGTTTTAAGAATAGTGGCGATTTTTTTCTCAGTCTTGGATATTATTCTCATGTATCTGAACTGATCAGTACTCTGCCAAATATTTGAGGGGAGCCCTCTGCTTGTCTTCAGAGTTCTCTTTCTATGTAGCTCTTTCCTCTCTGTTATTCTCTCCTGCTGGCCTTGGTCTACTCCTAGCCTGCTGGGTGTCCTCAGACAACACTGTTCCATAGTCTTCATTCAAGGAGTTCCCGGGGTTCCTCCTGCTTGTGTGGTGGCTGGAATACTCTTTCAGGGCAGTCAGCTATTAGATTGGTGCAAAAGTAATTGCAGGTTCGGAGCATGAATTTTAATTCATTATAACTAGGCTCAAACACATTTTTATTAATCAAAATAGGAACCATTACAATCAACACATTTTTTTCCAATGAGAAATAAGTTTTTTTTTTTTTTTTATTGCTATAGCATAAAAATCTGTGCTTCAGGATTCCAGGAACTCTTGGACAGCATTTTCTGTATCCTGCTGCTTGTGGAAGTGTTTTCCCTTCAAAAAGTTGTCAAAATGCTTGAAGAAGTGGTAGTCAGTTCGCCAGAGGTCAGGTGAACGTGGCAGATGAGGCAAAACTGCGTAGCCCAGTTTATTTCTGCTTTTGAAGCTTTGGTTGTGCCATGTGCGGTCGGGTGTTGTCGTGGAGAAGAATCGGGCCCTTTCTGTTGACCAATGCCGGCTGCAGGCGTTGCAGTTTTCGTGGCATCTCATCAATTTGCTGAGCAGACTTCTCAGGTGTAATGGTTTCCCCGGAATTCAGAAAGCTATAGTGGATCAGACTGGCAGCGGACCACCAAACAGTGACCTCGGCATTTTTTTGGTGCAAGTTTGGCTTTGGGAAGTGCTTTGGGGCTTCTTTTTTTTTTTTTTTTTTTTTTTGAGACAGAGTCTCACTCTGTTGCCCAGGCTAGAGTGAGTGCCGTGGCGTCAGCCTAGCTCACAGCAACCTCAAACTCCTGAGCTCAAGTGATCTTCCTGTGTCTCAGCCTCCCGAGTAGCTGGGACTACAGGCATGCGCCACCATGCCCGGCTAGTTTTTTTTCTATATATATTTTTAGCTGTCCATATAATTTCTTTCTATTTTTAGTAGAGATGGGGTCTCGCTCTTGCTCAGGCTGGTCTCGAACTTCTGAGCTCAAACGATCCGCCCACCTCGGCCTCCCAGAGTGCTAGGATTACAGGCGTGAGCCACCGCGCCCGGCCTTTCTTTGGGGCTTCTTGATCCAACCACTGAGCTGATCGTGGCCGGTTGTTGTATAAAATCCACTTTTGAGGCATGTCACAATCCGATCAAGAAATGGTTCCTCATTGCGTACAAGAGAAGGCAACACTTCAAAACGATGTTTTTTTTTTTTTTTTGGTTTTTGGTCAGCTTATGAGGCACCCACTTAATCGAGCCTTTTCATGTTTCCGATTTGCTTCAAATGCCAAATGACCATAGAATGGTCAATGTTGAGTTCTTTGGCAACTTCTCCTGTAGCTGTAAGATGATCGGTTTCAATGATTTCTCTCAATTGGTCGTTGTCATCTTCCGATGGCTGGCCACTGAGCTCCGCATCTTCAAGGCTCTCGTCTCCTTTGCAAAACTTCTTGAACCACCACTGCATTGTACGTTCCTTAGCTGTTCCTGCGCCAAATGCATTGTTGATGTTGGGAGTTGTCTCTGCTGCTTTACAACCCATTTGAACTTGAATAAGAATATCACTCGAATTTGCTTTTTGTCTAACATCATTTCCATAGTCTAAAATAAATATAAAATAAATAGCAAGTAATAAGTCATTAGCAAAAAAAAGCACACTAAAATTATGTATAATATTACCACATTTAAGAATGTATTCTGATATCAAATGGCAAATTTCAATGATGCTAAAACCACAATTACTTTTGTATCAGCCAAATAGTTGATACACAATTACAGATTTTCCCAAGATTGTTTCTCTCAAGGAACCATTGTTTATTGCTTGATGTTGAAAATCATTGTTTTATATATTTTTCCCCTTTTTTGGTTGTTTTAAGTGGGGGAATGAATAAATCTGGACCCTGTTTTTTCATCATGGCCCAAAGCAGCAAAAATCTCTCTCTCACTCTCTCTCTCATTTTTGTTGTTTTATGATACACACATACACACACACACAAAAACATATGCATTATCCAAGGCTTTATTTTTTTATCCTCTTTACTATTCTCTTTCCTGTCTATACTATCTCTAAGATATCTCCTATGTTCTCTCAATTTTAACTGTTAACTATTAATTTCATCAGATAAATTGCTGGCTTTACCCATCCCAAGATGCAGACCTTGGAGATATTTGTTCTTATACTAGGAATGAAAGAATGGGGAAAAAAATGGTTTCAAATTGGGATCCTAAGCATATTTACTCCTTCTAATACGTGGGACCATTTCAACCTTAGTGCTAAGACCATCCACTGGGAACTTGGCAGATGAAAGGGAAGAATTTCAGTCATCACCCTTGTCTAGAGTCCAGCTATAGCAGAGAGCCCTTTGGAACCCTTTGTATTTAGTCCCTTTGCATTTTTCCAATTAATAAATCCTCCCTATGAACAAGGATAATTACATATAGAGATATATTAATAGCATATTTCCTCTGATTATCTTATAATTTTCCATTGGCTTGTTTCAACGTCTGCCATATTTTCTAGGACCCTTTTACACACATTCCCTGTTGGATAGACTTAAGCCTTTTGGTCACTGTATCTCTAGTTATTAAAATCATACTTATTTTTTAACCCCTAACCTAAGTGTTCCCCAATCCATGAAACCTGACATAATTGATTTCTTGTGATGTCCTTAATACCTTGGGAGTAATTGTTTTATAAAGAAAAATGCATATATAAAATTTTAATATTACTAAGGACAAAGAGAAAAATTATTTCTTATAAGGCAGTATGTATGCCTACAGTAGGAAAAGATCTGCCTTTTTAAAAGTTGCTTCAACAAACTTATCTTCACCCAGACTGAGCCTTTAGGATCAGAGGATGAATAAACCATTGTCTACACTTTGATGAAAATGCTAATGTTGTTCTTCCTGAGACTAGAAGAAAATCGATTTGTTCTAGAGAAGGAGGAATAAGTAGGCCAAGACTGCAGGGAAGAAGTGTGAGAGGGAAAGGGAACATCTGGAGGAAAAGCGGCCTACAGAATTTAAAGGAGAATGTATGAGGCTGAGAGGGATTTTAAGTTGATCACATTGAGATGTCGTGGTAAACTCCAGTTCGTATATTTGATCACAGGACAAGTTCCCTCTTATTATTTATGTTCACCAAAACAAGAAATGTATAAAATGTCTGTTAAGACACTGCTGGACCACTGTGGTTGTTAAAATAATTTTTATTGAGTGGAAGAAAAAAATCTGATATCTGTTTGAGGAGACATGGGTTCCAGTCTTCATTCTGGCAAGATGTATCAAAAGTCTGTGATATAAAATTATTTTGATATGTCTATGGATGAAAGATATGAAAATATTGGTTATATCTATTGGTTATATGTATTAGTGAAGAAAATGTCAATTTTCAGGAAATGTTTGTTTCTAAGACCCAATTAATTCTACTATTCCCCCAGATAGCTAGTTGCTGAATGGAAGGTCAAGTTAAAATAAGAAAGAAGTTTAGGAAGCTGAACCACCTTGATTTAGGGAAAGGTCAGAGGTATTTTTTGTTTGTTTTTGTTTTGTTTTGTTTTTTCATGATGATACTCAAATTTTATTAGAAACGAGCTTTGTCTCTTGAAATTAATTGGTAACTATTGTTTCTGACTATCATTTTCCAAGCATTAGGAATGGGGAGAACCAAACTTTAAAAAAAATAAGTAAATATATTTAAATGTATATATACATACACATTGAGAAGGAAAATAAGTTAGTTACAAACTCCACAAAATCAGTTACCTTTGTGGGACTTTCCCAGACAAAATACACAAGAATCACGTTACAAATAATACCTCATTATTATCTGGTGATATACCATGTAAAAGTTTTAGAGACTGACTTATTCTTTAAATCCTCAATCTCAGTGAATAAAATATTTTTTCTTTTATTTTGTAAATATTGACTAAAATTACGCATTTACAGCTTCCATCCTAGATCTAAACACTAGATTTGTCATATTTATTGGTTTAATTTTTAAAAATTTTTAGCTTTTTATCATTGCTAGTTTTTAACTGAGCATACTTATCCATGAGAGAGTTTTTTTTTTTTTTTTCTTTTTTCTAAAGCAGCGTATTCTTCTGTGAAGCATTCAAGGTCACAGTCTCTCTACCCTTGCCTGCTGTACATAGACAGAGCAATAAAACAGGTAATACTCTTACTCAATTGAGGTGCAGATCTCATTTCTGCTGAACATCTGTGCAGTATGAATCTCCATATTATACCCTAAACACCAATTTTTTGGTAATATTATCGACTTTGCCTCTTTGCATTTTTATTTACATTGATATGACTCAATTGGGATATGGTGTTGTTGAGGCATGCATAATTTTTAATGACAGAAAATGTAGGAAAAACCATACCAATATTAGGAAAATGTCAGTTTGAAGCAATACAGTCTCTAATAAAAAACAACTTAGAGAGGCAATAAATACTAGAAAATAAGCTGCTTCTCTATTTAGAAAATCACACTTAGGGAAAAAAATTGGTTCATCACATCATAATGAAAACAGATCATTTTCTGTGATAATATTAGAATTATGCCTCCTTTTCAGCCTTTGCTCTCGCTTACCTAAAAGATTGTATTTCACTGCAATGTTAATTTCTAAAATAGGCAAAGTAGAATTATATAAACCAAAGGCAGTAAACATCATTGGGGCCAAAAAGTAGCAAGTTTTGCAATATACATATTATTGGTTTCAGATTGATAAATATTTTAAAAAATTGTGAATTAGAACTTATCTATATTCAGACATAGAACATTGAGATAAACATGGTATAAGATTACAGTGTATCTAATTAATTTGTGTTTTCTTTCTTGATGATGAGGTTGAGTAAATATATTTGTAGTGGGTTCAGGGACACATAAATGAAATAGTTGCATGGAATTTATAGAATATTTAATAATGGTACATTAGGAAGTCCCACTGCCCCCTTTCCTGGATAGGCAACTGATTTCTTTATTATTTTTCATGGGTTCAAAAGTGTGTGTCAAAGCCTCAGTCTAAAGCTGTTCTTATAATACTAACAATATAAACTGTCATTTATGGTCCATTAAAAAAAACTTACTTTGATTATTTGTCTAATAATTTTCTGTTTCCATACATATGCACACATGCACACACATAGATATTCAGAAAAAGGAGGATTTTTTTTTTTGGATTTTGTTTTTTGAAAATTACATTCAAAAGTGAAATGCCTTTAAAAATTCATTAATATTTTTACTTTAAGGTACAACTTTGTAGTTAGTATTTCTCACATAGTAGATAATAAACTAATATTTGTTGTGAGAAGGAATGAATTAATATTTTCTCTGAAAGTTTTGCAAACACCTACAGGGAAAATAAGTTGTTCTTCCTGTGTACTCCCATAATGCTTATTTCATAATGATCATTTGACTGGATCCATGTCATGTAGCAGAGAGATATGAGAACTTCATAATGGACCAGGAGCTAATGGCATCACTGTGCCGTTTTTAATTTAGATTCTGCAGCTTGACTGAGGCGTGGAAGACTTTGCCAGAGAAAAGCACTAAATATAATTACAAAATTGGAAACATAATTCCTATGAGAAAAGCCTAATGTAATTAGTCAGCGGCATTTTAGTGGGGATAACTGCAAATGTGTATGGGGGCAAGGTATTTAATGATAATCAAATCTGTGAATGTGAAGTAAACCCTAAAGAGACAGTGCCACATGTTTACATTGTTATGTTTTCTTTGGCCCTTGTGAGAAATAAATCAGTATTAAATAACAATTATGCAGTACAGTTATTATTATTGATCAAATTAAGCATTTGTTGGTTAGATTTCCATTTCCATTGAGCTTTAAAGCTATAGACTGTGATATATTTTATGTCATTACAATTGTATTAATTAAAAAAGACTATTTTTTACCTCCTTTGCAGCAAAGTAACATAAGATGTAAAATCATCTACCTTTCATGGTAGAGGCTTCTGATTATCATTATTCCATGAACTGCATTTTATGGCTATGCCTTAAAAAGCTACTTAAAATTCATCCACATAGGGAAAGAACACACTATATTGTTTCCCTGAATAAGACAGTGAAACATTCTACTTATTCCTCAGTTAGTATCCTTCTGAAAGTGGGTGACAAAATAAAAAAACCCCCACAGTGATAGCAAAAACAATAAAATAAACCAAATAGACCCTATGATTTACCAACATAGCATGTTGAAAATGAGAATTAAAGGAATATTCTGTATAGATTGTATTTCCGTCTCCACAGAAATATACAGTCAAACTCAGCTGTGGTCACTGACATTTTTCAATGTTACAGACTATTTTCCCATGCTAGAGAGAGGGTTGGAATTTTCTAAGTAGAGATGTTTGCAGATTTTATGGAGTAATAAAATATTCAATGAATAGATTATAAAGCACTTGATAAAATTTTAGAGGCATATAAATACCAAGAGATGTAGTCCATTGGGAAAAGGAAACACACACATGCACACAAGTACACTCTAGACCTCCAGTAATTCCTTTGGTCTTCTCTGGGGGAGAAAAGGTGAGGGTCTGGGAACAGTGAGGAGAGAAAAAGGACAAAGAAGAAAGAGAAAATGTAGATGTGATCCTTGGAAGCAGTTTGAATCTTTTCTGAAATATATAAATAATTATTGTTTTTCTTTTTTTCTTGGCAAATAACTAAAGCACTAGACTTTCTCTGACAACTCCTCTGTATTATAAATAATAAATAATAACTGAAACTGTTATTTAGCATGTGTTTTTTAAGAAAAGTGATATTTTAAAGTTATAGACAATTGGTAAAAAATTCTCATTTATCCTCATTTAGTCTCTTGTTTTGAACTGTTCTATCAATATTAATTTACCTTAGATTCATTGTCTACTTCTCCCATGGTTTTTATGTCATTTACCAGAAAGAACTGGTGCCAATTGAATAAAAATCTATGGCTGTACCTATATTTATGTAAATTAATATTAAAACATAAACTTGCTGAAGTTTCATGTAATGCCAAGAATACATATTTAAGATGCAGAGAAAACCGCCCAGGGAGCAAGAGATCGGAAAGTACTTTGCAGAGTGTACTGTCAGAAGGGTGGCAGACAGGTCCTTTGAAGCTAATGTACTCAAATTTCCTGGGGCTGCTGCTGTCTTCCACAGGAGCAGCCTCTGAATAAGAAATATTTCTGTCTAATCCTGCTGAAGACAGATAAGTCTGCCAATTGAAACTGTAAAGTCCTGACAGCCAACAGCATTGGTTTTGTAATAGCAAAAGACTGATGGTGAAATATCAGAAATGGAACAGCATTCTCTGACAGTCAGAAACTAACATGTTTGACAAGAAATTGGAACCATGATTATTTCTAGTCAAACAAGATGTCTGTTCATTCAAAGCATCAAATTTACCTTTACTTCCAAAGTTCAAGATTCATTTCATTACTGACATATGTTTTTTCCCTTCTTATCAAGGGGGGAAACTTACAGAGACATATGTGTTTGATGTATTTTACCAGGTAACAACCTTTGCAATTTCCGTTTTAATAAGGACCATAATAAAAAGAATCATGTTTCCTACACTGTGTTCAATCACATTGCGTCATTCATTTATAAAATCTTCTCCATTTCACCAAGCGGTTACACATTTCAGATTTTAAAGAAGTTTTTATTTCAACATCCATCAAAGTTGAACTCTTTTCAGATCCCCCCTATTTTATCTCATTTTTATCTACCCAGGTGTTACCCATTAGTCTTAAACACTTTATGACAGATTAGAATATGGGTTATCTTGATACAAAACATAAGAAAATTAAACTCACCATTTTGAAATATGGTTTCAGAAAATTAGCCAAACTATAATGAATGAAGAAAATGGAACTTAGCTTCTATTTCCATAATATTAAATGTAGATAATACTCAATATCCTGACTTTGAGTAAACCCCTTGGGTAATTTTGTCTAAGTTTTAGGAAACTGCATATAATTTATCAGAAACAAAGCAACATTCTTTGGAGCAGAATTTTCTTACATGAAAAAAGGCATAGAAAGTCTGCCCAAGAATATTAAAAATAATTGTCAAATGAATGCCAAATGGATGGTAAACTTCATTTTATATATTAACAGTTTTTGAAATAGTTTTTTATTTTAATACTCTTATAATGCCTGGCACTTATCTATTTTTAATTTTTCAGAAAACTTTAAATCAAAAAATTTAAAATACTTTTTAGTTAACTGTGCTCTTAATCTTTTCTTAAAAATAAACTTCATAAATACTATATTTCATAGATAGGAACAAAGTTATCATATACTGTCTCACACACATTCAAAAGTATTGGCAGAGTGCAAATGTATAGTATAATTTAAATAGGACTTTAATATAGTGTACATCTTGTTTAGAATTGTGGCAGTCACATAACATTATATAAACAATGGGAAAATAAATCATTGACACAAAATGGTATATTTTCCTAATCATGGATGTCAGTTCAATTACACTATATTATGGGCATAATTTGTAAGACAAATCCTCTTCTATAAATGCAGCATTCTAAACATGGTTACGTGTAATGAAATGCAGTTAATTTGCATTTGGCTTACATTCTTTAATGTTTAATCCTATTTTTGCCAAAAGGATTATTAGGTATGTAGTTTGAGAAATCAGTAAAATTTTGAGTTACTATAAATTTACGTATATTTTAAGGCTGTAGTAATCAAAACAACATGGTACTAGCACAAAAAAAACAAAGAAATAGACCAATGGATCAGGACAGAGAACCCAGATATAAAATCATCCTCATATTGCCATCTGATCTTTGAAAAAGTGGACAATATACACTGGAGAAAAGAATCCCTATTCAATAAATGGTGCTGAGGAAATTGGATAGCCACAGGTAGACAATTGAAACAAGATCCTCACCTCTCACCACTCACAAAAATTAATTCGTAATAGATAATAGACTTAAACCTAAGGCATGAAACTCTAACAATTCTAGAAGAAAATGTTAGAAAAACATTTTTAGATACCAGGCTAGGCAAAGAACTTATGAAGAAGACCCCAAAGGCACTCACAGCAACAACAAAAATTAATAAATGGGACTTGATTAAATTAAAAAGTTTCTGCACAGCCAAGGGAATAATCAATAGAGTGAATAGGCAACCAACTGAATGGGAGAAAATATTTGCATGCTCTACATCCAAAAAGGGCTAATTACTAGAATCTAAAAAGAACTCAAGCAAATCAGTAAGAAATAATCAAACAACCCAATAAAATGTGGGTAAAAGACATGAACAGAAGCTTATCAAAAGAAGATAGACTAATGGCCAATAAACACATGAAAAAATTCTCAATCATCAGGGAAATGCAAATCAAAGCTACAATGAGATGCTACATAACTTCAGTGAGAAGGCTTTTGTCAAAAAATCCCAAAACAACAGATTCTGGCATGGATGCAGAGAGAAAGGAACACTTACACACTGCTGGTGAGACTAAAAACTAGTACAACCTCTATGGAAAGCGGTATGGAGATACCTCAGAGAACTAAAAGAAGAACTACCATTTGACCAAGGTTGGAGTAAAAGATTCCTGAACTTTATTCAAATTGTTTCAGTAATGTGCAGTTTTGATTAGACCTTTTAGGGAAAATATTCAGATTTTTTTTCATTCAACACTTATTGCATGTCTGTTTTGTACAGTTTTGTAAATGTACACTATCTGGGTGATAGGCACACTTAAAACTTTGACTCAAGCAGTACAAAAGACTTACTGCATGTCTGTTTTGGGTCAGGAAATGTGCTTGATTAAAATCAACAAAATTGAATAATATACAGTTTCTGCCTTTATAATTTCATGCCGTGGTTATTTTATCTATTAATAATAAAATAACAAAGGTATATGAATAGAGATAGTCACTCAATTGTTTGTTTTCTCATACTGCTACCTTGACAATTCAGAGGTAGTCTGAAAATTCTGAAATGGCTTGGGGAGGCTTCAATGAAGGGGAGGGGAGGTCCATTATCCATAGTAGAAGTTGGGAAAGGGAGAAAGGGTGCTGTACAATAGGGTGTCTCTGTGCTTCCCCTGTAAATTATGAGGGTATTTTGAAAAGAAAGAACTAAAAGAATGGAAAGGAAGTGGAGCTCTCCCTCCTACAACATATTAGAGTTAAGATGTTATCTGGTTAATTTCCTCTACATTTCTAACTATTTTGTGACTCTAACTCTGAGTGACTTTGTCTAAGAGGCTTAAACTTTTTCCTAATTATTCTGAAAGGAATATGCTTTCTTTAATAAACATGTGGGACAATAGCCCTTGAGTTCACTCTGCCTCATAGGTAGCATTTTATTTTTATTGCTATTACTGCAACCACTAGCTACCTTTATATGGCTACTACCACTACAGCTACACATATTATTTTAATATGAAGAATTGCTTCTTCTATGCAATGTGCACTGTCTAGAGGATGGACATGTTTGAAGCTCTGACTCGGGGAGGTGGGGGGGAAGGGCAATATACATAACCTAAACTTTTGTACCCCCACAATATGCTGAAATAAGAATAAAAAATAAAAAATAAATAAAATTCAAAAAAAGTAAGTATATTAAACTGAACTTTTCTTCCATAAAAAAAAAAAGAATTGCTTTCATAACCTTTTTATTAGGACATTTTGAGACCATGGCCTCAAATCCCATGCTTCAGTTAAGAATTTTCCATGGGTTTCTGTGGTTTCAGTTATACCAGTGAATCTCAACATGGTATCACTTGGCTTGAGCTCCAGACCCATGCTTAGGCTGTCCCCTGGATACCATAATGTGTATATACTGCAGACATCTAACTCAGCACATTCCACACTGAGCATGTTACTCATCACCCTCTAGTCAACCATATCCATTCTATCACCTAATTCTGTCAAATATATTTTGAAATGTGTTATATATTTTTATTATCTTCTCTTCATTATTGTTTTTGTTTATGTAACTCCAGACATCATTATTTTTACCTCATTTATCATGGTACTTTTCCCAGTTATTAAAAAATCCTCAGTTTTCTAATCCCCACCGGGCTCTCTAATTCTATTTAGTGAACTTGTCTGTCAGGGTTCACTTTAGTTTGAACCTCATCACCAGACTATGTCTCTCACTGAGAGCTTCCTTTAGCATGGATCTACTGACTCCCCACATCTGTCTTCCTTTTCATTCATTGAAGATTTCAGCAGCTGAGTCCATGTTGGTCCCTAACACCTCTCCTGCTATATTCCTTGATTTTAATATCCAGATACATGATTTCCATGAGGCCTTGTCCTAGCAGTTCTTTGACTTCTTTCTGAATACTTAGTTAACTACTTGCCTCAAGCCACTTAATCCTATCTGTAATGATGCCCTAGAATTTTCATTAACAATAACTTCTACTCCTCGGTAATCTCCATGTCTAGCACATAGATTTCCGCCCCCTGTCTTACTAGGTGATTTCTTATTGTCTGACTCCAACAATTGTTTGACCCCACCAGGGAAGGTAATTTACCTTTCATTATTTCTCATCCTTCAGCTCTTTTCTTCCCCTCCTCTGCTGGTTTAAATTACTACACCCTCAAGTCCATTGCCATTGTCTCCATTACTATAACTTCCCTGGCAAAATCTTAACTCTAAGGAAAAAAAAAAATCAGTGTCTGCCCAATCTGAGCCTGCACCATTGCAGATGAAGGTAGCTGGTGAAAAAAATCAGTCAACAATCTGGCTGTACTTTCTTTAGATTAAGTTCGCTAACTACAGATGAACGTCAGTTCATTAAACCTCTTATTGTCCTAAATGACTATTTCATAGTTTCACATCCCTGCTTAATCCTCCAATGCCTCCTCTCCCATTACTTAGAGTTGACTACCTAGATCCTATTTCAGAATTACAGTATAAGCAATTTGAAAAAGGCCTTCATAAGCTCCCATCATCACATCTGCCTACCTGTGACAGCATCCATACACTCTCTGCATTGCTGTTACTGACGTCAAAACGTCTATGTAGCTCCCCATGGCCAACAGCTCCATTTATGCACATTTCTTGTCTATTCAGGGACATCTCATTCTCTATTGTTGTTACCTTATTTGCACTTTACATCAGCACTCAAACATGCTTAAATTTTTCCACATTGAAGACTATTACCTCTTTACTCCACATCTACAGGAAATACCTCAATTATTTGATTTCCTTTACAATGACAACCCTCAGGATTGGTCAAGGTTTCTAATCCCCCCCAACTTTTATTCTTTCTTGAAACCACATTAGTCAGGTTTTTGCTCCCATCCCTCAGTGAAACTACTCCTGTTAGGCTTAGCAATAATATACATGATGCTCAATCCTAAACCCTATGGTCAGAGTTAAGTCCTCATCCATTTGATCTCTTGGCAGCATTAATCACCCCTTTTCTTGAAGCAATCTAACCACTCTGCTCTCCATAGCCCATATTCCCTTTAATTATTCTATTCTAGTGTCTCTTTCTCAGGCTTCTTTCCCCGTATTTTCCCCCCTCATTTTCTCTCTATAGTCATCAAATTCTCTTGTTTTTGTTTTGCACACTTTCCTAGTGATCTCATCCAGTTTCATAGCTATATACACCTTGGATATGCTGTGAAATTTATCTACAGCCCAGATCTCTCTCTTGAACTTTACACCTGTGATTTCTGCTGCCTATTTGGCATCTCTACTCACTCTACTTGCATGCCCCTGCTATGCACTAATGATTCTTCCCACCTGGTTCTACCTGTTGCTTTTTAATATTTTTCTCAAGTTTATTTATGGAAATCCCCTCCCTTTTAAATTTATTTGTTTGTTTGTCTGTTTGTTTGCATTTCTCTTGTCCAGCATCCTAGAGTCATCATATTTATCTTCTTCTTACACACTCCACACACAGTTCATAAATAAATTTTGTCAATTGGACTATTTTGCACCTTTCCACTGCCATTTTTTGGTCCAAGTTACAATCATCCCTCACTCTGATTGCTTTGCTAACATTTTAGCTGTTTTTCCTCTTTCTGCCTTGCATCCCACATCAGTCTGTTTTCAGTGCAGAAACCCCTATGATCCTTTTGAAATACACGTAAAATCACATAGCTCCATGCTGAAAATCATTCAGTGTCTTCCTGTGCTGTTGAGTACCCAAATTCTTACAATGCTCTAGACCATCTGGCTCCTGTTTACATCCGTGATCATGCTTCTCTGATTCCTCCACATTTCACTTGCTCTATTCTTAGTTCTTTGTCCTTCGCTTACTACTCTTGCAAATGTTTGTCCAAATGTTGCCACCTCAATGAGGTCTTGGAATACTGACCATAGTATTCCAAATTTCAGCCTGACCCGCCACAGCACTCCATAGCTCTCTTCCCTGCTTTATTTTTAGCAAGACTAAATTTTATTACCATATCGTGAACTGTGTCTCTTGCTTATGAGTTTGTTATGCATTTCACCCCCACCTCTGCCACCCATGAGCCATTTAGAATGTAAACCCCATGAGGGCAGAGGATTTTATTTTGTTTATTTGTATCTAGACAGTGCCTATAGATACTCAGTTAGTATTTATTGAATAAATTAATAAAGAAATGCATTAATAGATTATCCAGGCTGAAGAAAAAAAATGAGGCACTATCTTAATTTGTGCAAATGTCATATATTTATCAATTGGCTGGGATGGAAGGTAAGATCATAGAAGTGAGCAGGAACCTGATGGTGTAGACCCATGTAAGAAATTTGGTACTCATTTGGACAGGAAGTTATCAGATGTTTTTGAGCAAAGGCATGGCTTGATTTTATGTATACATATTTCAAGCATTTAATTATGTTTATTTTCTTTTCTCCATTTGAGGAATGAAGTAGACAGTCATTACAATCCTAGATTTGGGAATTGGAAAGAAGCATGCAGCAGCAGCATTGCTTAATTGGGTTGATGCAACTGAGAATTGAGCCTTAAGAAGCCACCAAAAATTAATCATCACCACTCTTTCCTTAAGTCATCTTAAATGTTGATGACAGTTGTATGTGGAGTGATGGATTTAATTATCTTGTTTTGTATATTTAAAAAATGTGACTGTAGAAAATGGAGTGCACATGTTAAGTATTTTTTAGGATAGTGGTCCCCAAACTTTTTGGCACCAGGGACTGGTTTCATGAAAGACAATTTTTCCATAGACCAGCAGAGTGCGGGATGGTTTCAGGATGATTCATTACATTACATTTATTGTGCAGTCAGACCTCTCTGTTAATGATGATCTGTATTTGCAGCCGCTCCCCAGCACTAGCATCACCACCTCAGCTCCACCTCAGATCATCAGCCATTAGATTCTCATAAGCAGCTGCAACCTAGATCCCTCTCATACGCAGTTTACAGCAGGGTTCGCGTTCCTATGAGAATCTAATGCTGCCACTGATCTGACAGGAGGTGGAGCTTATGCTGTGATGTGAGAGATGGGGAGCAGCTGTAAATACAAATTAAGCTTCCCGAGCTTGTCCTCTGCTCACCTCCTGCTGTGCGGCCCAATTCCTAACAGGCCATGAACCATATAAGTTCTCAGCCTGGGAGTTGAGGACCGTAGTTTTAGGATACATTTTTGTCTGTGGTTTAGAATGATCTTTTCTCACTTGTGTTCATTAATAGAAAACTTAGAGCCAAACATGTATCTCACCATCTGCAGGTAAGTATATTGCACTTCAGAAATCCATTTTGTGTATGTGTAATTTACACAGGATTAATGTGACAGTTTTTAAAAAGTAAAATAAAAAAGATAGTAACACTTTTTAAATACACACAAACTAACCTCAGAGTAACACTGCTTAATTGTTTAGCAAATTTTTTGAAATCTCATGGTGGCAACCATCCTCCCTGGCCAACAGCCAAAGGTAGTAGTGCCACATGATAGAAGAGATTGGATGGGCAGCATGAACTTCCTACTTGTCACATAATTGCTACTGGGGTTCAGCACAATGGAGAAGGAAAGCAGTAGCACCAGCTGCCTACAGGAGTTAATGCAGGGCCAGATTAAGCCATTGAGAGGTTCTGGGAAAACATGGAGGGGATATTTGATTCGGGACCTGAGGATGAACTTGTACAGGCTGCTGATTCTGTTTTTAAATTCCAACACTTAATGTTCAGGGGAATATCAGGAGTTTGATAGCACTAAGATCTATGTTCAGCAATTAACACAGACACTGAGGAATGTTTAGAGAATGGAAGATGGATCAACAGGTACAGGGGGTAATTGAGGCCTGGCGAATATGGCTACCTGGTCCAGGAGAGCTCTCGGGCCACAGATGGAGAAGGTCTAAGCACATGAAATAAATATGAAGCCACACAATTTATATTATGTGCAGAAGAATTTGGGTTTCTCATGTTTCTTAAGTCTGACTATTAAATTCTTATTTTCCAGAAGTCAGTTTAGGAACACATGAATTTAGGAAACATTGTCAGAATCCCAACCCTTTTTTCCATCTTTACAGCTGTATCTAGCCTGCATTTAAAGACATTACCTGTGCATTCTAATGAGGATAAATACCTTTCAAGTGAATATTTTAAACACACAAAAAAATTTCAAAACCAGATGTTCATAAACAAAATTATATCTCCACACACAGTGATTGTGGAGCAGAATTTCAATTGCCAATAGAAAGAATTTCAGTTCACTACACTCCTCAATCTATCTTTCTGTCTTCCATAGCCTCTCTATGTACTGCACTTTTTTCTATATATTTTGATTTGGTGATAGTCTATTGGTATCTTAACTTCTGAAATGATCATACGTAACATGATTGAGATCATTGGAATTACATAATGTTATGTTTTTACTTTAAAAAGCAGTAGATTTTCCTCAGAAGCAAGAAGCAAGTAGGAGACCATTCATTATATTAGGTGAAGCTTTTACAGTCCACGCGATGCCTGAACTTTTGCAGCTGGCTAGGAAACACTTTCCATGGGTTCAGGCGTCCATCTCACTGGCCCTTTGTTTCTATTTCCATTGTTTTACCAAGGAGCGGACAACATCATCACTTTAGTATTTACAACTAGTGACCCTCCTATGACACACAATCAGATTGCAGACCTGTGTTTGCAAGGCCCAGGTTAAGAGCGCAAATAAAGGGCCACACCCCATATTCTGAATATCGAAAAGATATAGTTTTCTAAACTAAACTTGACAAACAGATCTTCATAACACCTAGAAAAAGGCCAGGTTAAAATGCAGAATTTCAACCCCCTGAGTTTTTCTCACCAGAATGTGACAGCGGTGGGCGCCAGTTCACTGACCCGTAGTCTGCCCCTCTTCTCTTCCAGCTCCTTGCTTTATCTTGACCACAACATGCATGCGTATATCCTGTGCATGGGCATGGCTACCTTTTCCTGTAGCCCAAGCTCTGTTAACACTCATGCAAGTAGTGACCCTTTGCCAGGTCGCTTGCTTAGTGATTTGAGCACTGGAAGTGGGCAGGCCCTGGAAGTGGGCTTGAAGCCATTTGGACAAGGAATTTGTGTGTCTTAAATACTGAGAGCATGGTATGGAAGGGGAAAGGATGGGATCCAGGTGGGCATGTCCCTTTGCCCGAGACTCTTCACTTTCAGGGTGAATAAAAATTTCAGAGGAGGGCCAGAGTGGGTCCCTCAGACCACCGGCCAGGTTTAAGGATACTATTTAAGCCTATGGTTTGAAGGATCTTTCTAAATAAGAAATGTATTTCTTAGTCTTACTGGAAGAAGAAAAATAACAGAATTCAGATTATGTTAAGTTAAAAAATGTGTACTGGAAATTTTTTTCAATCGTAGTATGCTACTCATTACTACTGTTACTATTACTATTATTATTATCATCATATTATTATCAATATACAGTATAGTACTAAAATTTTCATGGTGGTTTTTATTGATATATAATAATTACACATATTTATGAGGTATATGTAATATTTTGATACATGCATAGAATGTGTAACTATCAAATCAGGGTAATTGGGATATTCATCACCTTGAACATTTATTATTTCTTTGTGTTGGGAGCATTTCAGTTCTCCTCTTGCTGTTTAGAAATATACTATAAATTTTTGTTAACTATAGGTTCCCTACTGTGCTCTTAAACACTAGAACTTATTCCTTCTAACTAACTGTGTTTTTGTGCCCATTAACTAATCCCTGTTTACTCCCCTCACCCCACTACACTTTTCAGCCTCCTATAACCATCATTCTATTCACTATATTCATGAGATAAATTCTTTTAGTTCCATGCATGAGTAAGAACATGCTATATTTTCCAATCCGCACCTGGCTTATTTCACTTAACATAATGTCCTCCAGTTTTATTCATGTTGCTACAAATGACAGGATTTCATTTTTTATGACTGAATAATATTCTATTATATATATATATCTCACATTTTCTTTATCCATTCATTCATCTATGAACATTTAGGTTGACTCCATATCTTGGCTACTGTGAATAGTGCTGCAGTAAACATGGGAGAGCAGATATCTCTTCTATACACTAGTTTCCCTTCTTTTAGATGTATACTCAGCATCTGCACAACAAAGGAAGTAATCAGCAAAGTGAAGAGACAACCTACAAGGGTGGGAGAAGATATTTGCAAGCTATATATCAGATAAGAGATTAATAATCAGAATATATACAGAACTCAAACAATTCAATAGAGAAAAACAAAACAACCCAATTTAAAAATGAACAAAAGATCTGAGGAGACATTTCTCAAAAGAAGACACAGAAATGGCCAACATATGTTGTATCTAAAAACATGTGAGTATATATATATATATATGGCCAACATATGAGTATATGAAAAACTTCTCAATATCACTAATCATCAGGAAAATGCAAATCAAAATTACAATGAGATATCATCTCATCTTAGTTAAAATAGTATTATCAAAAAGAGAGAAAATAACAGATGCTGGGAGGATGCAGAGCAAGGGGAATGCTGGTACACTATTGATGGGAATGTAAATTAGTACAGCCACTATGCACAACAGTATGGAGGTTCCTCAGAAAACTAAAAATAGAACTACCATATGATACATGGTTGTTTCTTATCTATTTATCTTAATATGTGCAAAACAATCTTTAAGAAGATACACATATTATCTATCTTATATGAAACAGATATATAAGATAGATATCAATTTTATAGCTTTTGATTATTACCTCTCTTTTATGTATCCCTTTGTTGAAATTCCCCAAATTATCCTTTTGTGTAGATGCCACTGAGTGAGGTTATTAATAGTACATTCATTAAATGAGACATTTACCAAAGTTCAAACTGTAGAATAATTGAATTCATATAATTTGTTTACCTGGGAAGAAAACAATAATGGTTTCTGGGGGGACTGATCAAGGTCTTTTTCCTGTACTAGGCTATATTTCATTACTTCACATAAGAGAATGAATAGAGACATTACCTAATCTAGCCTTGAGGAAAAAAGAAGTTCCTTACTTCTCCATAGTAACAGCTGTAAGAGACAGATGTTTTGATGGTATCAGAAAACTTCACTCACTTAAATTATAAAATTACAAAATCTCACTTAAATTATACAATCTAAAAATTAAATCACAGAATCTAAATTTAGGCTTCCTCTTATTGTGATTCATTTGTTAAATTTCTTATGACAATAGAATATTGGTTTTGATTTAATAAGATTAACTTAAATTATCAATATTCTAAGCAATTGACTCTTTCTTTTTTCCTCAGGAGGGATTTATGTCTTCTTTGTCCGAAGTTGGATCAATGTGGTTTGACCTAGCACACTTACATTATTATTAAGTCTAACATTTGTTCAGTCTGAGTAAATTTTCTAAATAGATAAATAAAAATCATAATAAAAAGGTAACGTGACCCATTTCATCAATATTATAAGGAGAAAACTGGGCAGAATTCAATTTGTGTATGTGTATGCTATACAATGGAGGAGGATTCAAAAAAGGAAAGCAAAGTGATAAGATTGAAATAATTAGTTTTAAACAATTCAATTAATTTATTCATCTATGACCATTAAGAGATACTTTTGTCTACATTCATCATAAGAATGTAAGTTTACAAAATGCTCTCTGTGTACAAAGCACACATTGGATGCCAACAAGAGAAAATATTGTGTGTTAACTGCTCTACATAAGTTAATTTATAGCATCAATAACAACATATATATCATGCAGAGATCCCAATTACTAAATAAGAAAAAAATGAAGACCAACTGTACTAAGACAGAAGAAAATACAAGTTACATTTGGTGGTTCTGTTTAATAAAGATGGCAAAGCAGGGTGTTAGAAAGCTATAACTTTGCTTGCTGCTTGGCATGAATAAAAGAGTAAATTACACACTAAGGGAGAAAAGTTTTCATCCAGATTCCCTCTCTAATTAAGAATCTCCCATTGAGAGCTTGTCTGAATAAAATATAATAGCAATATGAAGTTAAGGTTATAAAATAGTGGTCAAGATTGTGGAGTTGACATATGAGGTATTAATGACCAGGTGTGGGTAGGAAGGAGGCAGGGAGGCCAAAGAACTGTAAGGCTAATATATTAAATGGGTCATTCACTCATTTATCATAGTGATTCTCAATTCTGTCTGTATATTAGAAATACCTAGAAAACTCTTAAAAATGCCAATGCTAAGTACAACCCAGATAAATTAAATCAGAATCTTTGGTAGTGAGTTCCATGTAAATTTATTTGTGTTTAAAACCTCCTTGTGATGGGCACATTGACTCATGCCTGTAATCCTAGCACTCTGGGAGGCCAAGGTGGGAGGATTGCTTGAGCTCAGGAGTTTGAGGCCAGCATGAATAAGAGAAAGACCCTCCATCTCCACAAAAAAATAGAAAAATTAGCCTGGTGTCATGTCACACTTCTGTAGTCCCAGGTACTCCAGAGGCTGGGCAGGAGGATCGCTTGAGCCCAGGAATTTGAGGTTGCAGTGAGCTACAGTGATGCCACAGTACTCTAGCCCTCTAACCTGGGTGACAGAAAGAGATTCTGTCTCAAACAAACAAACAAACAACTCTTCTTGTTGCTGATTTAGAATTGTAGTAGAATTGGCTAGGAGAGCTGATACTGAGAGAGGTGCCTAAGTCTTAACTTCAGTGAGAATGGCTTTTATTAAAAAGCCCCAAAACAGCAAATGCTGGCATAGATGCAGAGAAATAGAAACACACTCATACTGTTGGTGGAACTGCAAACTAGTATAACCTCTATGGAAAGTAGTATGGTGATACCTAAAAGAATTAAAAGAAGAACTACCATTTGACCCAGCAATCCCACTACTGGATATTTACCCAAAGGAAAAAAAGACATTCTGTCTGCTTTATGTTTTAACAGGATCACTCTGACCAATTACTGACTCTAGTCCAAAAGCAGGAAGTAGCAGAAGCCATATCAGAAATTACTACATTAATCCAGGAGAGAGATGATTGTGACTTGGACAAGAATCTAACATAGGTGGGAGTATTTGGAGTCTGGTTATATATTGATTGCAGAGCCAATGGGTTTTGATCTGGGAATGGATTTGGTATAGTATGAAGAGAAGAATTATAGTTGATTCCTAGGCTTTTGGCCCTAGGCTTTTGGCCGGAAGAGTAGATTTGCCATTTACTCTGATCCAGAAAAGTACAGAGAAACTAAATTGGGGTAGAGGAGAGATCAGAAATCCAGTTCTGTTCATACTAAGTTAGAGATGTGTATAAAATATCCAAGTGGTTAGGGTGAGTAAGCAGTAGGATACACAAGTGTGGAGTTCAGAGAAAAGGTCTGACTGGAATATTTAAATTTGGAAATCATCAGGATAGAGAGCATATTTGGAGTGTCTAGATGAGATTTCCAAGGAGGAGAATATTGGTTGAGAAAAAAAGAAGTGTTAGAAGTGAACCTTGGAGGATCAATGTTTAGACTTTGCAGAGGTGAGGAAGAACCAGCAGTCAGATCCAGAAATGGGCAGCTGGGGTAGAGGTAATAAAATTAGGAATATGTGATGTCCTAAAAGCCAAGTTTTGTGGAGGAAGGAGAAACAAACTGGGTTATAACTGCTATAAATCAAGAAAGGATAGAAATTAAGAACTGATTATTAGAATCCATTCTACTTCTTTCTTGATGTTGGCTTAGTTTTCTCATCCTGGCATCCTCCACATGGCTGGCAACACAGTCATTAGACTGTCCTGTGCTTCACAATTTTCCACCATGGAAACTGATAAAGTTGTCAGGCTTTAATTCAAAATTGCCTGAGGAAGGTGACCATTTCTGGATCTATAAAGTTTGGCTTCTGGTAACAGCGTCTCCAAGAAGATGGAGCACCAAATTGGCTATCTTTCCATGGCTATCCCCATAACTTAATTACAAAGGGAGAAGGAATATTTCCAATACAAAATTATATATTTCTATGATAATAGTTTAATACTTAATAAGAGTGTACCATGTATGTAAGCTTTCATTTATTTTCTCATTTTCTCAGAAGACATCAGAACCTATGATAGTTCTATGTTAGTGTTTCTGCTAGGCATATATGGATTTTTAATCTGTCTTTAAACTATATTTCTAGTACTCATTTTGGGGTACAGGCCTTTTGGTCTATAGAGCACTCCATCTTAATGTCTCTCCCCTTGGACAGAAAAACCCCCAAACCCCCCCAAAAATTATCATTAAGAGACCTCCTAACTTCCTTACCTGTTCTACCTAATTTAAACTTGCATTTTTAGTTCAAAAATATTCTGTAAGGTAGACAACATTACCCTAATTTATAAGCAAACAATACACAAATACAAAACCATTGTGCATAGCTAAGCAACTGAACCAAAGCCCTATAGGTAGCAAGTGTTAAAATTTAAGAGTAGATATGTTTAATTACAACATATATGATTTTCTCAACCTTTACACAATCAGTCTGATTTTCTTTGACTCCCTAAACTATGGGTGCTAATCTAATCTTAATGTCTGATGCTATGTCTCTTTAGCAAAGCTCACTTCTTCATCTCATATTTTTGCTAATATGGGATTGAGCACTAATATCTCTGAGGTACCAGAGTTAAAGGAGATTGTATGATAAGAGAAAAACATGTTTTGTAATGAGATGGACTTGGTTCAAATCTTAACAACTATTTCATAACTGGGTATAATTAGACATAATATCTAACCTCTACAATTTCAGTGCTCTCATCATCAAATTATTTATGTATTAAATGAGATGACAAATAAAGTACCTAGAATAGCTTTTGTCATATTACGTGTATAGAAAAACCCTGAACACAAGAGCTACTGAAAGGAAGGAGGAAGAGGTGGGTGTTGCATAGGGACTGCACAACTGGCTGGAACTGCGTGGCTTATTACCAGGGAAGATCAATCTTAGACAACTGCAAGTTTAAATTCTTAAGAGACCTGGAATTATCATTCAGGTGGTCTAAGTATACTCCATGGGATAAAGACTGATGGGAGGATGAGTTGTAAGTATCAAGGTCTTCAATCCAGTATTGGTTCTTGGTAAAATGTAATCTGTGCTGGCAGTAACACAGAAAAAAAGGCACAGGACTTTCCACCTTTGTGCATTATGCACTAATAGGAAGTAGGCATAGAAATTAAGCTACAAGCAAATCCCTCTGGTATACTCTGCAGGACTCCCATCCCAGTATGTAAATAAAGTAGGAATTGGTGCTTTATAGGCAGTTATTCAGATTGGCCTTGGCCTTACTCTGTGGGAGGTTTGGAAAATCAGCTTATCTCTAGGCTTATGCAAAGTCCATAGGCCTATGTTCACACTTGGTTTTGAAGCAGCAACTTACTCTTGGTGCTCACTATCCTGCACTCTACACTGGGCTTTTCTCGGCTCTTGGCCTGGAATGGACTGAGCCTACAGCTACCAGATTTATTTTCTTCATAATTGGGTAGGCTAAAGGAAAGTAGGAAAGGACTAATAGCCATTCATTTTGGATTCTGTCATTTATGTGCATAGAAAGATTAGAGAATTTCTAGATGCATTATGGAACACATCACATAGTACGGGAAAAGTTAAATTTCGGGAAGATGAAGTGAAATATATTGCTATAAACCAAATTATTTGATATAGATGATTGACTACATTAAAGCTGAATAGCTTTTGGATTGTCTAAAAATTTCAAATCTCTGAGGTTTATGTACTTTAATAACAGAGAGCATTATCATCCTGGTTTTCTGCTGAGTGTGGAAAATTCCGAACGGTGAAAGGATTCAGCAGACATTTTCTTATTTCATTTCTGCTACCATGCACAAGAATTAAACTCAGTGAATTAATATTTCCCTACCCATATTAACTTCAACTGAAAAGAAAGTTAAATACCTCATATCATCAATTAAAGACCATATATTAAGCCAGGGACTATTAATAAGATTTTGCTCTGTGAATTACTAAACTGCTTGTGATTTTGAACATTTGTTTCTAGAATGTCCATGTATAGTGCTCATATTCCTGAAAATAATTTATATTTGAAATTTTAATTAAACACAAAATAACCTTGGGCTGCTCTTCAAAAATCAGATAAGCAGTATTTTCATGTAATATTTATATTGACATATGAAAATAGTGAACCTTTCAATTTATTTAAGTACATCATTCATAGTAGATAGTATCATCTGAGATTTTAATTCCAAGCCATATTAAGGTGTTTTGTTACTAGAAAAATTCTGATCATTAGTGAAAATTTATTAAAGTTGGATTCAGCAATTGAAATTAAGTTAGTAAATTGTGCAATTAAAAAATAAGTTCAGGCTGGGAACAGTGGCTCATGTCTGTAATCCTAGCTCTCTGGGAGACCAAGGCAGGAGGATCACTTGAGCTCAGGAGTTCAAGACCAGCCTGAGCAAGAGCGAGACCCCGACTCTACTTAAAAAAAAAAAAAAAAAAAAAGAAAGAAAAATTAGCTAGGCGTTGTGGCGTGCACCTGTAGTCTCAGCTACTTGGAGGCTGCGACAGGAAGATTGCTTGAGCCCAGGAGTTTGAGGGCACAATGAGCTATGATGTCACCAACTGCATTCTACCTGGGGTGACAGAGCGAGACTCTATCTTAAAAAAAAAAAGTTCAAGTACAGTAAACATCTGAATAATTATTTTAAAAGAATACAAAAATAAACTAACCTAATGGATAAAAAACTGAAGTAAATACAAGTTGAAGAGTTAATGTTGAAATATACAATAGAAATTAAATCCTGTGGAAATTCAATTCTGGTAATGTAGAAATAGTTTTATCACACTATTTTTTCCATGAATAAATATAATGAACTATGGGAGAAATTATGTTTGTAGGCAGTGATGAGTGAACAAAAAAACAGGTTGAAACTGAGAAGGATTCAATCCATAAAAAAGGAAACCATCCGGGCTATAGTCACCTTTATGTAGCTTTCTTCCTGAGGGCATTGTCTCATCTGCAAGCAATTGGGTAGCTAGAACTCAAGCAGTAAAGCACAATCTTTTTGGCTTGATGTCAGAGGCTAAACCTCGGAGTTGTCTGACTGGCTGGAAATTGAAAGATAGAGAATAATGCAAGGAGGAAACCACAGAGATGGAAACCCCAGCATCTTCATATAAAATCATCTTGAAATATTGAGTGACTTCTGAACTAATGGGGAAAACTCTATGGAAACAAATGCCTGGGAGCACAAAAGCCTTAGCAGAGATTTGTAATCCTAGCACTTTGGGAAGCTGAGATGGGAAGATCCTTTGAGGTCTGGAGTTTGAGACCAAAAATTGACACAATCAAAAGTTCAAAGTGAGCATTCATCAATTTAATTACCTATTAGGGTAAAAAATACTCTTCAGAAGAAGATATTACAATCTAAAATCTTTAAGCATTTTATTCACAGTGTTTGGTATGTAATAAAATTATTTGAAATTAAAAAATAGTAAATTCTTGGTCATATTTAAGAAAAAAACAATCAAAAGATATATACCTACAGATTATTCAGACATTAAAATTAGCAGATAAGAACTTTAAAGCTGCTAAATTGATCATGTTCATGGTTTAAAGTAAAAGGTGGATAAAGTAAAGGTAATCAATGGGGAATCTTGGAAGAAAACTTGGATCTATTTTTAAAATTAAATATAAATTTTATGACATAAAAGTACAAATTTAAAATTTATTTAATGGACTTTACAGCAGATTGAAGATGGCAAAAGACAAGGATGATGAACTTGAAAAGATCGAATAACCTGTGGGACAATATCCAGCAGTCTAATATCTGTGTAATTTCTGTTCCAGAAAGAAAAGAGAGAAAGGATAAGTAAGAAGAAATATCAAAAAAAAAAAAAAGAAAGACTGAAAATATCTTCAATTTAGTGAAAAGCCTGAATTTATAGAGCCAAGAACCTTGGAAAACCCTAAGAAGGGTTAATACAAGGAAAACCACACATAAGCACATTAAACTCCAGTTGCTTAAAACTAGAAAAAAACCTTGAAAGAAGCCAGAGGAAAAGAATATATTTCAACAGAGGAAAAATGACACAAATAATAGCTGATGACTTCAATGAAAGTCATAAAATATTAGATCTTCTTTCCCCCTTTTTAAAATTTCAGAATATTACAAGGGTACAAACGTTTTGGTTACATGATTCAGCTTTTGTACAGTTTGAGTCAAAGTTATAAATGTGTCCATCACCCAGATAGTGTGCATTGTACTCATTAGGTGTGAATTTGCCCTTCCCCGCCTCCCCCTTGCCTACCTGCTTGATTTCTGTTAAATTTTACTACCATATGTGTACATGGGTGTTGATCAATTAGTTCCAATTTAAAAGGGAATATATGTGGTGTTTGTTTTTCCATGCTTGTGATACTTCACTGAGAAGGATCTTTAAAGTGTTGAAAACAAACAAACTAACAACCTCAACCTAATTTCTAACACCCAGCAAAAATATCTATTTCAAAAATGAAGGTTAAATAGTGACATTTTCAGATAGGCAATAGGTGAAAAAATGGAGGACCAGCAAATCTGTCCTTAAAGAAATACTAAAATAAGTTGTTTTTAGGCAGGAAAAAAATGAAACAAAACAAAACATGGCAACAGACATAACTGCTAGTAACAAAAAAAAAAAAAGGATTGAAGGGCTCCAAAAAAGAAAATGTTTTGATAAATTTCTACTTTTACATTTTTTTTTTTTACGTAGGAAAGCTGACAGCTTAAAATAAAATAGAATTTAGAATATTGTATTGCTGGATTTGTAACATTTGTAAATGTGACATATATGAAAATAATGGCATCTAATGGTGGGTCGATAAAGGAAATATGCTATGACAATATTCTTATATTTTAATTGAAGTGATAAAATGTTAGCCATAAGGAGACTGTAAAAGATAAGGATATATATTTTAATCCTTAGAACAACCACCCAAAATTATAGAGATTTACTTGAAAGTAACTGGAATCATTATAATGAAATGATAAAAAATTCAGAACTTCTGCTTATTAAGAGTCATATTATTAAAATAAAAATGTAATGAGAAAACAGAGAAATATTTACGATACATAACAACAAAGGACTTCTACCTAAAATATATAAAGCACTTCTAGAAACCAATAATAAACAGACTGCTTGGTACTTTCTTAAAAGTTCAATGTATCCTTACTCCATGAGCTAGCAATTCCACTTCTAAGTATTCCTCAAGAGAAATGAAAGCATATTTTCACAAAAAGTCTGGCACAAGAATGTTTATATAACTTTTCTTCGTAATAGTCATCTATTTCAAAATAACCCAAATTTGATCATAAGGGGAGAGATAAACAAATTGTCATATATTCATTCAGTGGTGTATTACTCCAAAGAATGAAAAAAAAATATTAATGCTACAACAATATGAATAAAATAAAAAAAAATGTCGAGCAAAAAGGCAATCAGAAGAATTCTTACTGTGTGACTCATTTATATGAAGTTCAAGAGAGAGATCTGCAGTGATAGGATATGGAAAATAGTTGCCTATTAGGGATGGGAATTGACTGCAAGGGGACTTATGTGGGGCGGTATAAAAAAAATCTCTCTTTCTGTAAAAATTTTGGTTGCACAGGTATGTATATTTACTCAGGCTCATCAAATAGTAAAGTTGAAATTTACCATTGTACTGTATGCAAATATTACCAAAATGAAAAATAAAAATAAATCTTGCAATTTTGTTTGACTACTTGAGGTTTTCTATGAAGCTTTTATTTTTTCCCATGTTAATATCTCTACTGGGTCAAATAATTGTTAGAATTGTTCTTAAATCAACTTAGAAGTAAATAGTTTCACACATTTTTGTTTCATTATTATTGATTTTATTTATTTTTTATAAACTGTCGGTAATGAACACAATAGTCTACAAATAAAGTTCACACATCAAAGGCCTTGCAATTAAAAAATGGGGTATATTGAGGCCAAGAAATGTCATGTTGCAAATGTGAGCAAATGTAAGATTAGTGTACACGTCTCTTTCCTTCATTATCATTTTTTTCTCTCTCTGTAAGTTTTCTTATTAAATTAGGAAAAGACATTATGGAAATTATTATATAAAAAATTTTAAGGAGAGAAAGTTCACAGATGACTTAAGAGATGCACATCGTCCTGCAACATGGGGGTTTGCAGAGTGGATAGCTATTCAGTCCATTTTAGCCGATAAATTAAAGATGACCAATCTAAGTGGAGAAAGTCTTTGCATTAAATGCACTAAAATAGCGGTTTCCAACCTTTATGGCACCAGGGACCGGTTTCATGGGAAGACAGGAAGACAATTTTTCCACGGATGGTGGGGAAGGGGGGAGGAGGCGGAGCTTAGGCGGTGATGTGTGAGTGATGGGAACCACCTGTAAATACAGGTGAAATTCACTCTCTCGCCTGCCACTCACCTCCCTCCATGAGGCACCCCTCCCCCCCAAAGTTTCATGGAAGACAGTTTTTTCACAAACCACAGACGGGTAGGGGGGGTAGGGGATAGCAGAGCTGTGCAGCCTGGTCCCTAACATACCGGTCCACTGTCTGGGGGTGAAGGACCACAGCACTAAAAGATAGATAGTGGAAATGCATTTTAACATGCATTTAACATATAACATTTGATCTTATATTTCCTCAGAAATTCTCTGTGCATATTTATATCTCTATATATGCACACATTTCTATTTATATAGATGTATGTGTGTGTGTATATACAGGAGGGCTGTGCAGAAAGTATCCAGCCATGTAACTGTTCTTGTGTTATTAACAATGGCTGGATACACGAACTTACATGCATATACTTATATACAGTTGGCCTCCAGATCCATAGGTTCTACATCCATGGATTCAACTAACCACAGATAGAAAATATATGGAGGAAAAAATGGATGGTCGTGTCGGTACTGAGCATGTATAGACTTATCTCTTGTCATTATTCCCTAAATAATACAGTCTAACAACTATTTATATAGCATGTACATTATATTAGGTATTACAAGTAATCTAGATATGATTTAAAGTATATGGGAGGATATGTACAGATTATATGCAAATACTACACCATTTTACATAAGGAACTTGAACATTTGTGGATTTTGTTACCTGCAGGGCATCCTGGAACCAATCTCCCATGGAGACAGTGGGATGACTATATTCATAGTTTCTATTCAATATTGTCTCAATTAAAATTTTATTAGGGATAGTCTATCTGTACAATTTGCACTCTGAGTAAATTTGAATTTGTAAATTTCTTAAATATTTGCAAAGTTATTAAAATCTCTGTTCTCAGTATTTCTATTTATAACATGGGGAAAATAGTAAGAGATAATCTTATAGTGTTGGTGTTTATACATTGCTAGAAGAGAGTCTGACACATTACTACTCTATAGAAGTTTTCTACCATTATTAAAATTATTCAATTTATCATAAATTTTCTATAATATTGCTTTTTTCAATAATTTTGTTTATGTGAACAGATTCTACCTTTTCTCACTGCTTATAGCCTAGGTTATTAAAAGGAAGACTTTAAAATCAAATTCATGCTTATATCCACAGGAATGATTCAATTTCTATGTAGCAGTAAACTTAAAAGAGTAGGAAAAAAAGATCTTCTTCATCTGGTAGTTCGCTTTTAATCCAAGAAGGATTGTTTTCTTTTTCTGTTATGAGTTCAGGACAAGGAAGAATAGGACTAGAAAACATAACTCAGAGTTTCAGTAATTTATTTGTTGTGTAAATTCTTTATAAAAACCAAATATCTTAGTCAACATATATTTGTAGAGAATTAAGACTAGGTGAGACAGTCATGGAGGTAGATAAAGTAAGTATAAGAGCTTATTTCTTTTCTTTTTTATTTATTTAATTATCTTGATCTCACTTCTACAAAGAGAAAAAATATTTGGGGCTGGGAAATTTAGCCCAAAAAATATTTTCTGTAAATCACGAAGCATCCTCTGCAGGACCAGGCCTTTGATTACCTGAGTCTCCAAGTCACTTCCTGCATCAAAGCAGGTTTACATTATATTTGAAAACCTAGAGGCCAGATATTCTCTTCATGGTTTACACAGATGTAAGCACTTTCATCATAGTCATCATTCCTGATGATGAGAATTTTTTATTTTCCTTTTGTCACCCAAGGATAATAGCATTTGTGCAGGTTTGTATTTACTTTTTCAATAAATACCTTTTGAGCATCTACCGTCAAGGACCAAGCTGTGCATTAGGGATACATGGATGAAAGACATGGTCTCTTCCTTTACAAACTCCATATTCTGGGGATAGCAGAGAGTAGAGAGGCAAACATATATGTGCCTGATAGCGTAATATGTGTTAATATAAATATATGAGCTGGGTGTTAAGGAGATACATGGCAAGTTCACATGAAACAGCCTGAGAGATTAAATAAGGTATCATTCAGGAAATATTTATTGAGGTATTTTTTTTTTTCTTCCAGAGGGTAAGGAAATGGGCTGATCATTGGAAAACATATAACTTTGTCAGGTAAAGAGGCAGAATTGACATTGAATAGACAAGAAACTGTATGTGCTAGAGTCAAGAGAATACAATTTATGCTGTGGAAATTGTGAGCAAATCATTTAGTATATCTGGAAAAATATTAGCAGGTTAAGATAGAAAGATAAAATAAAATTTTTAAATGTCATTCTAAGGAGCTTAGAAAGACAAATGGAGACTGATTTTAATCAGAGAGTGACAGATCAATAGAAAGACAACTCTGGCAAATGATTTGTGGATGTATCTGAGGCAGGTAAGACTAGAAGTGGAGCAATCTCCAGTATTACAGATAATTTTTTAGTTCCTAGGTTAAAATATTACCTATAACTATATAAAGAAGATATGAGGGATATTCAGAAAGTAAAATTGAAAGAGCTTTGTGATCAATTGAAAGTGTGAGTCAGGCAGAGGGAATGATTTTCTGACATCAGTGATTGCCACATGGAATCTCTATTTGCCAATATAAGAAATTGAGAATGAGCAGCAAATATGGACATAATATGGTGATTTCTGTTAGTTGATTTTTTACAGCAGAAATTTAATGAGCATTTACTGCGTGACAGAAGTCCTATCTTTTAAGAAGATATTTCCTACTAGGAGAAACAGGCATTGTAGAAATTATTACAATTATTATGTGTATGTGTTTGTGTATATGTTTTTGATAGTGATAAGTACAATGGCTAAAAGTAGGATAGGGAGACAAGGAGTGTGATATAGGATGCCATTTTATGGGATGCTGTCAGGAGACCTCATTAAGAAGAAAATATTTGATGAAAAGCCCAGAGCAGATAAAGGAATAAATTTGAGGATATTTCAGCTGGGAGGTGGAGGCAAAGCTCTAGGTTGAGGAGGCAGCCATTTAAAGATCCTTCTGTAGGAACACACCCAGCATGCTATTGGATGCTCAAGAATGCCAATATGACTGCAGCCAGTCATCAAGGCAGTAGAAAAAAGGAATCTTTTTTTTTTTTTTTTTTTTTTTTTGAGACAGGGACTTGCTCTGTGACCCCAGCTAGAGTGCAGTAGTGTCATCGTAGCTCACTGCAGCCTCAAACTCCTGAGTTCAAATGATCCTCCTGCCCTAGCTTCCCCAGTAGCAGGGACTACAGGCATGCGCTACCACTCCTGGCTAATTTTTCTATTTTTTCTTTTCTTTTCTTTTTTTTTTTTTTTTCAGTAGAGACAGGGTCTTGCTCTGGCTCAGGCTGGTCTTGAACTCCTGAGCTTAAGCAATCCTCCCATCTTGGCCTCCCAGAGTGCTAGGATTACAGTCGTGAACCACTACACCTGGCCAAAAAGGGAATCTTTTAGAAGGTAGAGTTAATGGATCATTTAGGATTTTGTGGGCCAACATAAGGATGTTAGCTTCTGAAGGAGATGCGATGTCATCAGAATTTTGAGTAGAAGAGTGATATAACGTATGTTTTTTTGTTTGTTTGTTTTTTAGTCTGTTAAAATCAGACAGGGCAAATAGAAGAAGCAAAGAAATCCTGTTTTAGACATTCACAACAATTCAGTAAAGGGTTATTGTACTTTGTGCCATAGTGATAAAAGTAGAAGTGATAAGACATTTCCAGAATTTGAAAATATTTTAAAATCACAGGCAAAAACAATTAGAATGTAAAATAAAAACATAGATAAAAGATGACTGTAAGATTTTGCTTGAAGAATAGAAGAATGAAGTATCTGAGTTTGAGTAAACTGAAGAAAGACTATATTGGTGTGAGGGTTCAACTGTAGAGAGTCAATTTTGAAAATGAGAAGCTTTAGATAGTCCCAAGACATGTAAGTGATGATGAAGAGAGGAGAAAACTAGATCTGTCAGTCAAGAATTTACTGAATGTACCAGACGTGAGATATAAATTGTAGAGACACTAATATATAGAAAGTACTTAAATACATGAGACTCTAAGGTTTAGGTAACGATTAATACAATGTTTTGAAGTCTGGAAAATGAGGAAGAACCAACAAAGGAACTGAGAATGAGTGGTTACTTAGGTGGGAGAATAAACAATAGTGTGCGGTGTACTGGAAGTCAAAGGAAGAAAGCGATTCGGAGAGGAGGGAGTAATTAAGTAAAATACTGCCAATAAGTCAAGTAATATGAGACAGAGCATTGACTAGTTTTAGATTTATGGTATTTGTTATGCTTCAAATTTTAGTGGACCATGAGTCTCTATTCCAGAAAGAAAATTCTGTATGTATACATATTTAGGAATTATCAATGGTATTTGAAGCCAGCGGTGTGGATAAAATTTTCCAAGGAAAATAGGTATTCATGGCGTGAAACCAAGAAAATGAGTGACTAAATAGAGCTAGCTGATGAGTGAAGAGGGAGAGAGAGCAAGGTAAACAATTTAATGGAATTATTCTCTTAATTTAGATTCTGTTTTTATTTTAGTTTGGGTTTTATTTCTATTTTTCTCAATTGGACTTGCAATGTTTGGCATTTTTGTTTTTCTTTTCAACGTTCTAGCTTTTTTATTTTATAAATCAAGTCTAATTAAAGTTTTGTCTATTTTGTTAACTACTATATTTTTACTCACTAATGAATCCCTTCATTAACTTTGGTCTAATATTTTATCATATTTATAGTTTATTCCTATTTTTATCGCATATTCATTTGATATCTTGTTACAGTATATTAGTAAAATCTAGTACATCTAGGATCCAGGTCCCTGAGTCTCAATTGCATGTGCAGTGAGGAAGAAAAGGACCCTCGTAACCCTAACTTGTTGGATAAGATATATTTATCTACCTATATTATACATTTAAAACAGTAATATATTTTCATAATTCATTTAATTAAATTAGGTATTCAAACTATTTTGAGCATCTGTCATAAATATGACAGAAAAATACATGATATTTGCCTTTCAAGATCGCACTGTTTAGTGGAGATCAGATTATAGGAAGGAGATCATGATGTAGGAGTCACCAAAAAGGGTTAAGGCAAGATGTTACGAAGCCCTGGGTGAACTTTTCACATAGGGTAACACTTGTGCTTTAGAAAAGGGACTGAATGTTTTATCAGAGGAATGGAGAATTTTGAGGTAAAAACATTCCGTGAGGCTGGTGTAAGCGGTGACTGTGAGCAGGGAGGATGGGTGAAAAAGGCGTATCTCGGTAAGCAGTGATTCATTTAACAAATGTGGGTCTGGCAGAAGAGAAAGCCAAGGGAGGTGAAAGCAGCTTCAGAAAACACCGCTTTCCCATAAGAAGGGTGAATATATGGTGTGTCTTTTTGCCTGTCCTGAATAGTTCAGACTTAACACAGTTAAGTAGTCAAAATCTGGTAGCCATGACAATTCTCACATCCTAGCAAATCACACTGTGATAATAAAAATATATGATTATGTTGTGATTCTATACATTAATAAACTTAGTAATAGGTAGAGCTAATGTAGGAAAAATACATCAGGATTTAGATGCTAAAGGACTTCTTGATAGACAAGGCTGCTTCTAAAATCCAAACCTGTCCATGATTAACTGGGCTTTTCCTCTCTCTCTTTTTCTATTTTTCTGTCTCTTTCAAGCTCTCTTTCCAGTTTTCACTATCAGAGGCCTATGTTTATGGTCTGAGATTTAATTTTCAATTCTTTATAACCTCTTCATTGTGATGATAAGACTTTTGGTAATTAAAGAGATAATATGGCCCTTTTGCTAAAATTTATATCTCTGCATTGGAGAATTCCAGATTCTCTTTTTTTTCTTATATGATGAGCAAAAGGCAAAGTATGGTATTCATCACTTTCCTATACAATTGAAAATTAATTTCTGACATATTAAGAAAATCAGCAAGAGGATCTCAAATGATTTCCATTATTAAAATCAGCAAATTGCTGTGGGCTTTCATTGATTTCATGTGATACTAATCACTGTATCATTGAATTAATATTCCATCAGGTATGCCAGAGTATCACTTATAAATAGTCTTAAAATATAAAGAAATTTAAGTACAACTGTATGTAAATATTGATAAATATTGTAAAAAGAATTTGTGTATTTTCATGAAAATCACATAAAGGCACCTTTTCTCTTCCTGAAATTAAAGGTAGTGCTTTAGCTATCACAATCCAGACTCCCATTATCGTATCTCTTTATTGTAAAACTTTAAAAAATCTTGGGGATGATTACTTTGCTTAAATGTATATTTATTCAGTGCCTATTATGTGCTGAAAATATGGCTGATAATGTTTAGAACTATTAATTGTATTGTTCCTATTCTGAAGAAACGTGTTGCCTAGAGTGATAGATAAATATTTTAAAATACAAGTTAAATAGAATGAATGAAGCCCATCAATAGATATAAGCATACAATGGGATATATAAAATGAGTTGGGGGTTCATTCTGTCCTAGACATTGGGCTGGTCACTCCAAATTGAATACGATGTATTTCCTGCAGAGTTGTGTGTACATGAGAAAGGATTACAGAGTAATGAGTCACTAAATGTATGGTTGGAGACTAAAGTAAAGATTTTAGAAAGGGGTTGCTATTTAAAATTTAGTAAAAGATAAGTGTTACTGTTTCCATATAAGTAATATTACTGATACTGGACAGTTCTACTGGTGTTACTTTGGTTTATTTCATGTAGTATGTCTCCAGCTTTGGTTTTCAAGGCACATCTTATCTTGGATACACTTAACACATTAACTGCCATGTGAGTTGTATTTAACTCATACTTGTTTTGAGCCCGGGGCCTCCTGAAGCATATGTAACTCACATGTCTCTTTACCTTAGGAGCTGTGTAGTGTGCAGGCAACTCACACTGCCCTGCTGTAGTATACACCTTATGTGATGGGTGGCCCCCTGGGCAAAACTCTGCATTTGGTTTGTGAAAATCTTACTTGTTGATGTTCTTATTGTTACAATTAATACTGACAATTTAATTGCATAAAACTCACACACAGAAAACAATAAAAAAATAGCAAATATTTCATTAAATTAGAAAGCATTGTTTTGTTTTTGAAGTTTTTATTCTATTTTTGTACTAAAACACCACTAAAGCCCCAAAGAAAATTTTTTTTTCTAGTGTAGCGGTAACTATGTTAAATGAGTCATGTGATCTTAAAGGGATTTTAGTTTTAAATCTGTAAATGAGAGATCTAAACAATGGAATAACTAATTTTTTTTATCTTTGGAGTTTGATTACATTCTTTGAATTTTTTCTGTGTGTTAGGTACTGCCATGATACCCTAATTCCTTATTTTAGGCATTTACTCCAAATGATATTCTTCTTACTCAGTTGGTTCATAAAACAAACATACCATAACCCTACATTCTCTTACTCTTTTTTTACTGTCAACCAAAATTTCATTCAGTGTTAATAGGAAGAAGTTTAAGTAGAAAAAAGTAATCTCATAATCCCATAAATTCTACCTGTGTTAATTTTTTCTGTCTGAATAGTATTATCATTTAATGTTTAGTTTATAAGAAGGAAAAAAAAAACAGTCAAAAAATCTTCCTGCAGCCAATCCACTCTGCAGTGATGCAGAATGCTTTCAGAAGGTACAGTTTCATGTGATTCATCCCTGCAAGCACACCAACTCTCTCACCAAACATCTTAGATCCCCATCAGTGGTTTCTTGTTCCTCTGTACCATTACTCACCTATGCACTGCTTTCTTCATAAGCACTTGCTTTCTATAAATAGAAGTAGCTAGAACGTATTCTAAAAGCAGAGCAACCTAAGACCTAATACATAGCAAGAACTAGTCTAAATGACAATGTAATAATTTCCTGTTGTAATCTAAGGCAGAGTTTCTCAAACTCAGTATTACTGACATTTTGGCTAGATAGTCTTTGCTGTGAGGGACTGTTTTATTCATTGTGGAATATTTAGAAGTATCTCTGGCCTGCACCCACACCATGATGGTAGCACCCCCACCACTAGTTGTGACAATCCAAAATGTCTCAGGACATTGTCAAATGTCCCCTGTGGTTCATAGTGTTGCCAGATTAAATGCAGGACACTCACGTAAATTTGAATTTTAGATGAGCAATGCTATGTGTATGTGCGCATGTGTGTGTATTTAGTATAAGCACATCCCAAATATTGCATGGGTCAGAGTTAAACTAAAAGAAAAAATTGTTTATCTGAAATTCAAATTTAACAAGATATTCTGTATTTCTATTTTAAACCTGACAATCTTACTTGAGTTGGGTTGAGGGAACACAATTGCCTCCAATTGAGACCCACTAATTTAGGATTATCTAAAAAAAATAAAAATACAGTGTTCTAGGCATAATTTTGAGAGAGCCATATGTTAAAGCATTTAGCTAAATGGGTTATGGTTACTATTAATGTAGTTAATTTGATAAGTTCAAATATATGCATTCGTGTGAAATAAAGCAAAATGGACCACTTAGTTTCACTATGCGGTTTCAGTTTTTGAGTGATTTGGTACTTTGGTATCTGTGAAGACAAGTGGCTCCATTGACTTCAATTTTCTGTAGCACTCATTAGGCTAGAGGCAGACTTTATTCAGATATAAAAATGATGGATGGAATTCAGAACCTGATAGTTATCCTCATGATAGCACAGACATCAGGAATATGTGTTTGCCCTCTGAATGAAGCCTACACAGTCTGCCGTGGGAACACCCAAGTGCATAGACACTGAACCATTTAATCTGCTCTGAGCCTTCGTCGCCTAATCTTGAAGTTGATATAATCATCTTCAGACACTTACAGGTCTCTAGACGACACAGCTAAGGAAGATAAAAAGACAAGGTGAACTTGTATTTGCCCTCTCATTAAATTTTGCAAGCTGCTGTGTTTAAGTTTCTATTTTATGGACCACTTAGACAACTATTAACCTTTAAAAATACATTAGCATTTTTATTTCAGACTTTCAAGAAAGACACAGATTAAAATAGAAATAAAGGATGGTGGGAAGTTTTGACTTACAAACTGATATTCAAATGTTCAAAACATGTTTTTCCTACTACCATATTAATGAATATCCCAAATAATTCAATTATTATAGTTTTCTCTTAAAACTGGTTATGTCTTTTGCTGGTATAAATTATAGTATAATGGTAATAAGCACAATGAGGTTTGTTGAAATAGAATGCTAGAGAAGAATTACTGATGATCTATTACTTCTCAATTGAAAGATGATGAAGACTTAAATGGGCAGGAGAGACTCATTGAAGAGCAGTAAAATTGAATCTATTTGCTTTATAAGTTCATAATTAAATACAATTTTATTAGAGTTTTTAAAATTTCATTTTTTAATTTGCATTGGCTAGAAATTATATTCTATATCATAGATACTTTTTGCAGATAGTCATTGCAAAAATATAAATACTATGTATTTTGTTTTAACATTTAACTAGTTATCAAAATGTTCTTGCTTTTTGATGGTATAATTGAGAAAATATGATATCTGCGATTTTAGTCTTGTAACATTTTACAGTGTTTTTGAAAATACATGAACATTATTTTTAAGGACACATTTTGGCTTGATGATCATATACTTTACTTTTGGATACTAAGTGTCAATCTCTTAGACTTTGAGCACCAAAACAGTAATTTACAGGTTTCAAAGTGTCTTATAGATTTTTGAAGTTTAGCGTTATCTACAATATATCAGGCTAATTGCACATGGAGAAGAAATTAAATCTGTTGTATTGTGTGTCCTTACCTAGCACTTTTATGCAGGTTACAATGAGCATCAAACACACTTCAAATTTAAATATAAAATCCCTAAATATGTCTGATTGCCTGCAATGAACATGATCTGTTCTATGTACTGGAGATACAATGATAATTGAAACAGGATCTCTACAGGCTGAAAAGTTTGGACTAGAGAGATGGGATCTGAAGTCTTACTTCCTTTTCTTTTCTTTTCATGTGTGCTTGGAGCTAAGAAGTGAAGAACTGAACAGGGAACAGAGAGGAAAGAGACCAACAAAGAGGCCAGGGTGATTTATTGCATGCTTATGATTATATATTTTGTTTTCTTAAACAAGAAATAAGAAAGCCAGACCTTTTTTCTCCTCATACAACTTCTCCATCAGGGAATTTGATGGCAAAACTTCAAAACATTGCCCAACCCATGGTTGAAGCAAGAAGAGATGCAATAAGAGTAATTGCTAAGCCATATACAGTCAACCCTTGAAAAACACAGGTTTGAACTGTGCAGATCCAGTTATATGCATATTTTTTCAACCAAATGCAGATGGAAAAAATAATATTTGCCATATTTCAAACCAGTGTATACCAAAGGTTAACTTTTTGTAACTGCATAGACCAAGGGAGATCACTAATCCTGAAGTAAGAGAAAATTAAGACATTTAAACTTGTCCTTGGAGATAATGGTTTGAAGGTGGAAGAAGTACCCAAGATGGTTTTAGAATTTAGCTACTGAGGGAGCCTGTATAAAGGAAAAAGTTAATTTTCATAACAGTTTCCCCTAAATGCACTGTGAGATGCAAAGAGCCCAAGACAGGAGTTGATTAAGAGCGTGTATCTCCCCTGGGCCATCCTTCCACCCCACCCCAGTTAAATGGTTGCGGGTGATGAATTGAAACATGGTTTCAGTCACTCTAGTGTTAAGTGGAAAATTACTAGCATGATTTTCTGGACAATAATTAATGAAGTTTGGAGACTTATAGAATAAATGGCCAATATTATAAGGTAGAAAAGCACGGTCATGATTTTTTTTGGTCAACACGAGACATTTACTCTGTTTCCTTAAACCAGAAGACTGAGTATGATTTAATTTAGAGGACTAATAACAAGTTCTGGCTGTGCTATTCTTATTTTTGATATACTGTACCAATAGATAGTAATAATTTTTATCATTATTTTACTTATTTTAGACGAAATTTAGAGATAGGCTTCACTACAAGTAAGGTATATAAAATTTAACTTATTTTCTCCTAAAGAAATTGATACACTATCAACTTAATAAATGAGTTCAAAAGACAAAAAAATAAAAAGCCCACACCTTTCTGTTTACATTTAGGAAAAATCCAACATTTATTATTTAAAGTCTTTCAGAAAAATTGTAAAATTATTTTTTTAAATATTTTAATGTTTTGATTTTATATCCTGTTTTTCTTAGTGTGTTAAATGCTGTCACATTAGAAGTGAAGGGCAGAACAGGGTGGGTTTATGAGGCAAAGCACTTTCTTCTTGGAAACTTTTAAACCTTGAACACAAAAACATTCTGAAAACTCATCATTGTTTAGCTTTGGTCGAAACCATTCAATATAGCTTTAATTAGCTTTCAAAGTCTTTAGCACAAAATAGAGTGGTGGCAGAAATAAATTGTTTAAAAGCAAAGTACAGAGTGTGCTAAAATGCACACCCTGATCTTCAAGAAATGCTATATTCTAAGACCAACATAGTGTTGTCTTCATATTGCCTTTGTTTGGATTTAAAAATGTGTGTCTTCCATTTTCCATAGAATATAAATAGCTTCAGAAATTTAGAGTTAACTTTGAAGTTTGTAGCCAACAGTTCTTTTTCTGTAAGAGTTCAAATTTCTTATTTAAAGGAAAAGTGAGCTCTTAAAATTTCCTTGTCAATCATCAGCCTTTGATGTGGTATTTATTCACATGTTATTGAAAACAGGATATAAAGGATGTGAATCCCAAATGGGAAAGCAGTGCTATTGAGAGGACTGTTGGTCATCTCTCCACAAGATCTAAGTTTATGTCCATCTCTAAATTTCTATGCTAAAAAGGGCAAATGACATCTGGATGGGAGGACTTTATTGAAGTTAGAAATGAAACAGGTTCTAGGAGGGTAGATTTCACATATACTTTGGAAAATTATAGGTTTTGAATGTATTCCCTATGACAATTTACCTTATATTAATTCTTTCAAGTTAAACTTGAAATTATGTACTCATATGCATAGTTCCTGATTAATAATGACAACATTTTTTCAATATGTTAACTTATATTCTCAACATTTTTATAGCAATTATCTTATATTACTCAAGTGAACTCTTTGCAACAGTGGGGCAGTTGTTCCACTTGAAACATTAAAAAAACCTCATATTATCTGGCTTGCTTACATCTCTATTGATAGAAGCAGAGATTGTTTTCCCTTTATTCTCTATTTTGTCCCATGCATGTGAAAATTTGGTTTTATAAGATATCCTTTATAAAAATAATTTTCTAGGTATTGTAATATATAGTACTGTACTGTTTTTTTCTAGGTATAATGATGCTATGGTTTGATTGTGTATTCCAAAGTTCATACTTCCTCTGTGTAATAGTCTTTAAAGGTGGGACCTTTAAGAAGTGATTAGGTTATGTTGGCTCTTCTCTCATGAAGAGATTATTGCTGTTATGGTGGGAGTGAGTTAGTTGAAAGAGTGGGTTTCTGATTAAAGGATGAGTTTGACTCCTACTTCTTTCTCTCCCTTATGCTTTCTTGCCTTTCTGCTTTCTACCCTGGGGTAACACCTCATCTGGCCCTTGTCAGATGTCAGCACCTTGATATTGGACTTCTTAGCCTCTAGAAACTGTGAGGAATAAATTTATTTTCCTAATAAAGTATGTAGCTGGGCTTACAGAATCACTAAACGGACTAACACAGAAGGGTTCTTTTCTGCATTATTTTCAATGTCCAGGCAATAGCGATTCCCTCCAGCCTCTGTAGCTTGAAGATTTTAGCTTCATAGTTGGGACGCAGCAGCCATTCTGGTTTTCTATGTTTCCATGTTGCATCACTCAAAGTCTTATGATATTCTACCCTGAGCACCTTCCTCTCAGCTCTGCTATCTTTGTGACCTTGACCTAATTACTTTATTTCACTGTGCCTCTATTTCCTTCTCTATAAAATAATGCTTACCCCATGAAGAGCTGTAAGAATTAAGTGGTTTCATATATGTATGGCCTTTGGAGCACAGTATAATAAGTGCTCAGTAAATATCAGTTATTTTTATCTTTTAATTTTTAAACATGATAATATTTAAGAACAAGCATAATAGCAGTTATTGTTTTTGTTTCATACATTTACATGAATTTTCTTATTGAACCCTCATAGCAATCATATGGGATAAGTACTAATACGAACCCTGTCTTGCAAATGATAAAACTAAGATCATAAAGAGGTTCTATAAATTATTCAGGGTCACACAACTAGTAGATGGTAGAGTTTGCATTACAGACCCATGGATTCTGACTCCATAGCCATGATCCTCACGAGTTATAGTACATAGCTTCTTACATATTTCATATCAGATTTTCTGTACTCTTTCAGAAATGCACTGAGATGATTTTCTTTCACTCATTGTTAAGAGTACATGCATCGATTGAGAGACAAATCTAGTTTGTGGTTTTATATGAGAGTATCTCTCTGATCTCTCTTGCATTGTTCCTAAACTTGTGAAGAGGCAAGCATGCCAACAAACCCATGAACTGGGGAATTTTGTGGCCATATGACTACTAGGCAGCCAGGTGCATGGGCTAGGGTAATACAGAAACACCCTTCAACTAAAATCTCCAATAATGGGAAACGCAATTATTCAATTCACTTCTGAGAAGAGTTCTTCTTTGACTGTTATGACTTCAGCTTGTCTTCAAGTTATACATCTATCCTCTGAGACAGAAAATTGTATCTCAATTCTTCCTATATTCCCTATTTGCTTAGCTAAATATCTTGACAATCATACCATAGTATTATAAATTATACATTGTAATAATTTGGTAAAAAATTGACATGCTGCACAATTTGAAAGCTTCAGTACTAACACTAGTCAGCACTGACTTTTTTATGTCTGGTGAGTGTTAGTAGTATATGTTGGTGAAATTATACTGCTTTGGGTTATTCTTTTTAATATCAAGTTTTCTGTGATTGTGACTAAGAAATTATTAACTGTGTATTTATTTTATTATATTTAATTCCACTCTAGGATAAAATCATATTATGTCACTGGAAGAGTATTTGGTCTCATATAATACACAAGGGACAAAACATACTCCCTTACTACTGGGAAGCAGAAAAATAAAACTGCTTCAGTATCATCTGCTGAATTAAAACAGAGAAATGATTTCAATAATTGAACATTTTTCCTAACTGTAAGGAAAAATGAGGCCACGATACTAAAAATTATATTTTAGAATCATATTTACATAGCATATGCTAAGCATATATTTTGAATTCTATGAATTTGCTTCATTTAGAATTCTTATTTTTGGAATTCTTAGTAGACTATCAGAATGTTCAATTACTTTTGCCCACTTCACTAACTGATGGGTCCCATAAATATTGAACCACATGAATTGTAGTGATCATAGTCTCTGTGCTCAGAATTTTTACTCTTAATTAAGTAATGAGGCTCATAAATTTCAGACCATGAATTGTCCAGGAAGCCACAGTTTAGAATGTTTATCAGCCAATCAGATCCCTTAATTTGTTTTCTGGTCTTATGAAATGAAATGTGGCTTCTCTATGACTTTAAATGTGATGGAAACAGAGTGTTTGTTAGTTTGGCCTCCTTTGTTTTTGTAAGCTCTAATATTTTGGAAGATAAATAGTACTTGATGCATCATTTACTTTGATTGTTTTTAATCTCAGGATACTTTGGAAAATTTATTATGCTATAAAGCTTGAGTTAGCTACAGCTTTTCTGTTCTGATCCAAATAAGCAATCGTCATCAAAACTTCAGTAATTCAGAAACACTGTGTCATGGTTATAGCAGCAAAACCATTTCAGAATGAAACTAATTATTGATTATCCCCAGGGCTTCTGAGATCAAGTATGCCTTAGTATAGTTAATTATGCCCTCAGCCCTGCAGTTTTTGCAACAGCAGGTTCAATTTACTTAGTAAAAGTATTGCTTTGTAAGATTTGCAGATGAGTCAATTAGACAGTCATTAATTGGGTGGCCACTGGAAATGTGGTGTTGCCCAGTTGGGAAATGGTCCAATGACTAATGTGTATTAATGCCAGCATTAATGACCTTCGAGTCTTTCCCCATGTATACCAGGGAAAATAAATTAAAGAACCACTCAAGAAAAAATAGATTTTGTTGAACAGATATGCTTTCCAGGAGAGAGATTAAAATTGCTCATTGAATGTACTAAAACCACAAAATTTTAGGGTAACATTTATAGCTATCCTAAATTGAATAAAACTAAGTGCTGGAAATTTCAAAGTAAATTTCCATAGTGTTATATTTTAAATATTTTTATTAAGTAAACGATTTTAGTCTCTTTGAGGAAGCATTTTTTTCATTGCCAATAACCTTCAACATTATTTCAAAAAGATTATAGCATTACCAATTTTTAAATGAATTATATAAATAGTATTAAGGATCTTACTGAAATAAACCATCTAATTTCTTATGGACTAATTGAAAAATTAGAGAATGTTCACTTTTCTTCCTGGAGCACATGGTAATTAAACTAATAGAATTATGCCATGTTCTTATTTATGAAACTTATCCCAAATTGCTAATATATTTTGCTGAGTAAATTGTAATCTTTATATTACTGCTATTAATTTAAAGTAGTGTGGAAATAACAGAACCTGACTTCCAAGAAAAATCTTTGTAATTGGTGTAGTCATATTCCAAAAGAACCATATAATAAAAAAATGAGTTAGAAAAAGAAGAGAATACATTTAGATAAAAAAATTGTCAGGCCTGAAATATACGTACAAATGGACTTAATATTTTTTTTTTCAAAATGCCACACTTTGTGTCTTAGAATCTTTATTCCTGTTTCTCTGTGGGAAGCAAAAGAAATAGCCTTCATATACATGATCCAGCAATCTAATATAAATCTAATATAAATTATGTGCACATGTGAGTAAAAAATTAAGAAAGCTCACAGCACAATAAATGATTAGGTCAGTATTAATATCACATGAAAGTATATTTATGCTGAAGGGACACAGAAGGGAGATACAACCTCCCTGCACAAAGCAAGTCTATAGAATTGGTCTGAAAGATTTTCCCTAACATCGTTCATAATTTCCCCGAGATTTAATATTTTTCCCTTATTGATGCCATTGGTGACCACAGATTTACAGCAACCCTGGTAAATTTAGAAACAATATTTCTTAAAGTATGTTCTATTAAACACTAGTTCCAATGATAATAAAAGATGGAAGAGAATGATGTAGTCAAATGAGTCCTAGAAATGTTGAGTTTTATGAAAATCAGACAAATGTATTTATTCTCCAGGCCGATATATGCAGGTGAGAATAGTCAGCAAGGAGATATGTTGGGCAATCTATTGCCAAATAATTTGGTCCTTTAACTTTTTTTTTTAACATCTCACTAGTGGACAAAAGTCCCATAACATTTTGCATTTATCACAGCATATTTTCTTATGCAAGTGTTCCAAGGACAACATTTTAGAGACGTCAACTCAAGATTAATTTTGAAGGCCTATTCTAACTGAATATATAAAACTCAACACATGACATTGTACTAAGTTTCTAGAATCTTTAAAATTTTACATTACGGGCAATTATATACAGTTATGTAGTAAATATTAAAAACAAAGTATGAGTTATGAAATGTAATGATAAAATGGACTTTTGTAAATTCTCTAACCAGATTTAGAATGAGAATACTGCCAATATATATCTATCAGTGTGCTTCGTCCTTTTCCACCCTCTGCTTAAACCCTGGAAACAGCCCTTTCCTTGAATCTAATACTCTTGTTCTTCTTTTCAAAATATTTCACAATATATACAAATATATCCTCAAGCAATATATTATTTTGCTTGTTTTCCTTCCTTTATTAGAAGTATCATATGTTAACATTTATGACTTAATTTTTGCTCATTATTTTTAAGATATATCTATGTTGCTATGGTGTATATATAACTTATTCATTTTTATAACTCTATAAACTCCATTGTGAGAACAACTATTCTTAATGCCTTTTCTAGTCTATCTGTGTGGTATCACTAGACCTCCAACTCTCTACTCTTGAGCCCAGATTACAGTAAATTTGAAAATAAAGATATTCATTGAAGACTCATTTACAATTTCCTAAGAACTACACAAAAGAAAACAAAATTAAAATAGCAAAAGAAACCAGAAGTGCAGGGAGAGGGTGCAATTTTAAGTAGAATGGTCTGGGTAACCTCACTGAGAAGTATTGGAACATAGCCTTGAAGGAGGGATGGATCTGACCAGTTCATATATGTATAATAGATAGATAGATAGATGGAGGATGGATATTCCAAGTAGAGCCCAAACCAGTGTAAACAATCTAAAGACAAAGCATGCCTGACATGTACTGGGGCCAGTCAGGCCTGTGAGGCAGCAAAGGAGTGAACAAAACAGTAGATTTTAGACCACTGAGGTCATGAGTGAAAACCATATAGAGCTTATAGGCCGTTGCAATGACTTTAGCTTTTCCTTATGAGCAATGGGATACATTTGGAAGGGGAATTGATAGAGCAATGCCATCCATGATGTGACATTTTAATAGGAACTCGATGGCTACTATATTGAGACTTGGGGATAGAAAAAGGTTACAAGAGGAATATAAAAATTTATAGTAATCCAGGTGGGAAATATGAACTGGTCAAACCTAGGTAGTAGCAGGGTGGTAAATAAGGTGTGCTTAGATTCTGAAGAGATTTTTTAAATGTGATTCTATTTTTCACTTTAATTAGCTGACTTGTTATACCTTTTTTATTATTTTTGTTAGCTTCACTGGAGTTTATATCATACATTTTTTATGAATTAAAATCTACTTTAAATTAGTACTGACATGGCTTCCCAAACTTAGAACAAGGACTTAGAACTCTTATTCTCTCCCATTATTTATCTCATTGTATTTATTTATTTTAATTTTGTATTATATTAAAACTCTCAAAACATTATTATTGTTTTAATCAGTGTTACTTTCATTACTCATACGTCTCCTTTCCAGTACTCTTTCTTCCTGCATTGCCATCTGGGATAATATTCCTTTTGTTTCAAAAGTCCCTTTAGTATTTCTTTTGTTTACATTTGTAGTCAAAACAGTCTTTCAGTTTCTCTTTATCTCTCAGCAATTGCTACATAGTTATCCTTTACAACCGATAATTTTCAAGAGATTTAGAATCTAAAATGGCAGGTATTTTCTTTCAGAAGTCATTCAATTTTATTTTAGTTACTATTATTTCCATTTAAAAATTATCCTCTGGTTTTACTGTTTCTATGTAACAATATTATGGTTTAATTTTTGTTTGGCCATATTTTAGATTTTTATCTTTGTTGCTGGATTTCAGCAGTTTTACTATGATATATCTAGGTATGGGGGTCCTTTTGTGTCCCCTTCTTGTTTTTGTAGAGCTTCCTTCATTTATTTACTTATTTATTTATATATTTTTGCCATTTGTGGTAATTCCCAGTTTTTTTTTTCTAATATTGCTTCTGCCCTTTCTCTCATTCATCCCATTCAAGGCCTGAAATTACATGTATGTATGTTACTTTTACCCATGTCCCATACCTAAGTTGTTTCTCATATTTTTTTTTTATCTTTTTTACTTCATATTAGTTATTTATACTGACATAAAGATCAGGTTACAAATTCTAAGTTCTACTGTGTCAAATATATGCATAAATTTTTCAGTCAAATTATTTATTACAATTTTTAAATTTTCAGTTCAAAAATATTACATTTTATATTTTGGTACAGATTTTATTCTCTGGTGAATTTCTTTATATTGTTGTCTACTTTATTGAACATGTTAGTCATTATCATAACTGTTTTAAAGTCTATGTTTGATAACTCAAATATTCAAATCACCTAAGAAACTATTTTATTCATTTGGATTTTGTCATTTGTTCCTGTTTTTTGTTAGTTTTGAATACGTGTGTGTGTGTGTGTGTGTGTATGTTTGTGTTTCATGTCTGGAAATTTTGATAAATGCCAGACATTGTATTTGAAAAATCGCAGAGATTCAGGATGCGGCTATCTTCCTCCAGAAAGAATGTAGTTTTTATTCGTTTCTTTCTTTCTGTGAGGCAGTTAGGGAAGCATAAATCACCTTGATCTAATCAGGGTTTGCTATGACGTGAGACTGGATTTCAGATGTCCTGGGGATTTGTCTGTTTTCAACTTGCCTTTACTGCTAGAGTACTTCAGGACTCTCAAATAAAACACTGTAGTGCTTTTAAAGTATCTTCTTATTGGTGGACCCTAAAAACAGTTTTGCTCCGCCTCCTCAGAGCCATATCCCCAAATTCTGAACTGTTGGTGTCGTTTGTTCCCTCAGCTCCTTGAAGGAAAATGTGGAACTGAGCAATCCACATAGGTGGTAGAAAGGTATTCCAGACAGAGCGAAAGCCAGTGCTAAGACTGTAAGGCTAAAGTGTGCTGAGTTTCTGTCTCACTGTATTTTTATACCCATTAACCAACATAACATCTCTCCTCCCCACGAGCCTTCCCAGCCTCTGGTAACCACCATTCTATTCATTACCTCCACGAGATCAGTTATTTTAGCTTCCACATATGAGTGAGACATTTATTTTTCTGTTTCTGGCTTATTTCACTTAACATAATGCCCTCCAGTTTCCATATTATCACAAATGATAGGATTTCATTCTTTTTATGGTGAAATTTTACTCCATTGTGTACATATACCACATTTTTTTATCCATTCATCTGTTAATAGACACTTATGATAATTCCATATCTTGGCTATTGTGAATAGTGCTGAAATAAACATGGAAGTGCAAATATCTCTTCAATATGTTGATTTTCTTTCTCTTGTGTATATACCTAGCAGTAAGATTGTTGTATTATATGGTAGTTTTATTTTTAACTTTTCAAGGAACTTCCATACTGTTTTCTATAGTGACTATACAAATTTACATTCCCACCCACAGTGTACAAGCACTCTTCTTTCTCTGCATCGTCACCAGCATTTGTTATTTTCTGTTTTTTTGAAAGTAGCCATTTTAATTGGGGTGAGATATCTCATTGTGGTTTTGATTTGCATTTCCCTGATGATTAGTGATGTTGAGCTGTTGAGCACTTTTTTTTCAAACACTTGTTGGCCATTTGTATATCTTTTTTTGAGAAATGTCTCTTCAGATCTCTTGCCCATTTTTTAATCAGATTTTTTTTTTCTTATTGAGTTGAGTTTCTTATGTTTTCTCTTATTATTAATCTCTTATCAGTTGAATAGTTTGCAAATATTTTCTCCCATTCTGTGGGTTGTCTTTCTTTTCATGTTGTTGATTGTTTCTTTTGCTGTGCAAAAGTTTTTAGCTTGATTTGGTCCCATTTATTCGTACATGCTTCAGTTATCTGGGCTTTGCCCAGGACAATGTCTTGAAGCAGTTCCTCAATATTTTCTTTTAGTCGTTTTAAAGGTTCAGGTGTAACAATTAAGACTTTAATCTATTTTTTATTTGATTTTTCTATGTGGTAAGAGATATATGTCTAGTTTTCTAACACTCGGTAGCACAATAGGACAACTATAGTTGCAAATAATTTATTGCATGTTTCAAAAAAAATACTAGACAAATAGATTCGGAATGTTTTCAACACAAAGAAGTGATAATTTTTTTAGGTGATGAATATCTCAATTCCCCAGATTTGATCATTACACAGTGTTTGCTTGTATCAAAATATAACATAATATAACATAACAAAATATAACATACCTCATAAATATGTACAACTATTACAGATCAATAAAAATTAAAAATTAAAAAAATGAAGTGTGTCTGGCATGTACCAGGGCAAGTCAGGCCTTTGAAGCCACAAAGAAGTAAGAATAGCAGATGAAACATTATTACAGTAAGCAAAGATAACATAGGAATTGCAAATTGGCATTTTACGTTCACAATCTGGAAGATTTCTTAAATGAAAAACATGCAATGTAATGTTTCCTTTTCCTTTGGGATCTTTGCTCCTCCCTCAGATTCAAGCTGACTCAACTGTTCTCTGATGCTTGCTGATCTGTGTGATTATGTGTTTGTTTTTGTATGTTTTATTTTTTTTTTCAAGTGTTTAGGTGTTCTTATCTGGAGGATTGTTTTCTGATACAGGCTACTTTTTCATAGCTGAGAGAAGTCAATTTTGGACATTTTTATGTGCTCCAAAATATGGAGAACCCCTCCATTTGTGCCCTGGATCCCAGCGCTTATAGTCTTCTCAAGAATATTCACATAGAATTTTGCCCCCATAATATCTCTACATCATCAATTTTTATAATCTCTCTCATAATTTGCTTATTCTCGCCATTATTCAAATGATATATTTCTCATCTTAAAAGTTATCCGTTGACCCGCATCTTCCAACAACTGTGTTCAATGTGTCATACCTATTCTTCTTTACATCAAACACCTTGAAAGTGTCATCCATATTCATTGTCTACATTTCTTTTCCCATTCTTTTCTAAATGCCTTCTTTCCTCTAACACTCAATCACGAGGTTTTTGCCAAGATCGGCAATAACCCAGATTTTGCAAAATTCAAGGATGAATTCTGTGTCTCTGTGTTATCTGACCTACCTCCAGCTTTTGACCCAACTTCTTGAAGTACGTTCTTTACCTGACTTTCAGAATCTCGCCCTCTCTTTATTAACTTTGCACTTCATTGGCTAGTGCTTGCAGTTCCTTTTGCTGGTTCTTCATTTCTAATCAAATGTTGTGGGTTTGCTATTTCTTATTCTTTCCTTATGTAACCCCTCCTAGATCACTACATACATTGAGGCTTAACAAGCAGCCTGTTGCATCTAAACTTCTACATGAGATGCCAATAACACTGTTGACCACTTCAGCACAGTGGGAACTTTGTTATCCAAGGCCTGGCTGAATGTGATGCTTTTTTTCATTTGGGAAGGAGTTGTTTCTCTCACTGTTCCCAATCTCTTCTAAAAAAGAGTTTAATTGGCAATAAGAAACTGCCTTAAGAGCTGAAGGAAGAAAATAAGTTAATTTCCTCTCTGTCTACATTTTTATTGTGTTTTATTGAACTATGAAAATGGATATAGGGAAAGAAATGTAAATTGGTAGATGAATTGAAAGCTCTACTTTAGGTTTTGAATTATGGCTTTTTTGTTTGGAGGCCTAGAAACATGAGCTTTCTGATTGCACTGTTTTGAAGGTAGGATGATGTGTGCATAGTGTATGAATGATTGTGAAATAGCTCTGAGTAAATCTTCTAAGGAAGCCATATTTTTATACCTCATTGCTCACAGTGGTTGGTGCAGTAGTTTATTTTTTTATGGCATTGTGCTTACTGTGGCCCAGACTAAGATATTCAAACTTATAGCCTAGTGGCATTCTTCTCCATAACTTAGAGTCCTAAATATAATGCCTAATTTCACAGTCACTTTCCATGCTTTTTTCTGACTTGTGAAATGTCTGACATTGTAAATAATTTTATTTAAGTTACATGTTTTCAGTTATTAACATGCTTTTTATTTAACCATGTACAGCCAACACATGGTTGGATAAAATTTGTCTATTTTTAATATTTAGTGGTTTTCCTAGCCATGTATTTGCCTTTTTATTTGCTATTTGTTTTTTAAAACAATGATAACCTTTTAGGATTAATTGTATTTTTACCTGGTTTTATAACAGGTACAGCTACCCAAGTATGCCAAATGGACACACATATGCACACACATACAAACTGGCAAAAAAGCTTTTCACAGTACACATGCTCAAACTGTGCGAGCTTCAGTTAGATAGATTTGGCTATTGATGCGACAGGTCACAATGCAATTTAGAAGCAATTAAAAGGTAATGAATGTGCTGAACTGAAAACTCTGCCTAGAAGGCTTTTTCTACGTACACGGACAAAGTAGATAGATTTCTGTGTCTCTGTTGTCACCTGCAGTAATGTCTTCAGGCAAAATGTCATTTCAAGGGCTACAGACACCTGCCTAAAATCTTGATTTTTTTTATGCAATGTTTACACAGAAAGTTATGAACACTTCATTGGTACAACAGCATGACTCATCCTATAGACAGTTATTAGGTACAAGCTAATTTAAAAGTCAAATTTCCATGGTGAATATCTATTTTTAAAGACACTCTCATGACAATAGGTTTTGTAGTATTGAATAATGACAGTCTTTAGTGGTTCATGAAGAAGTGCACTGGCAATGTGGATTGGACACCTGCACATTTTCCACAGGTTTCTGCATCGCTATGTGTAGGATAAATTTCCTAACAGATGAGGCAAGGTAGCCTGTGTACCTAATTACTGGAAGTGTGTATCAAACACTGACAGAACAAAAATCCTGGATATGATTGTAGGCAGGAGAACATCAAATAGTTTTGTTTATATTGCAAAGGTGTAAAGTAGAGCATTGTCATTATGTTATTTTAATAAAATGAATACTTTTCATTCTAAGAATCATTTCTGATTAATACTGTCATTACGTGTATGTACAGTCCCCAGTTCAGATTATGGTTTATTGTATCTGTTTAATGATCAATGAATATTCCTAAATAATATTGTAACTATGTTAAAAAATTCTGAACTTTCAGCATAACATCATGCCCACACTGCCCATATTTTTCTTTTCATTACCTTGTTTTTGTGTCCTAGATAATATTCTGATCAAGAAAATCTAGATTGTTCCTGAAAAATAAATATTATGCCATTTAAGTGAATTGTTTTCTAAAAAGTCAAGAAAATAACATGAAAGCGTCACTTATAGATAGTTAATTTATTTATTTATTTTTAAGATTTATTGAGGTATAATTGGCAAATAAAATTATATATATTTAAGTGGCACAATGTGATAATTTGATTTATGCATATATTGTAAAATGAGTCCCACAATCAAGTTAGTTAACACTCTATAACCTTACATAGTTACTGTTTATTGTTTTTTGTTTTGTTTTGTTTTTTGTGGTAAGAAGACTGAAGATCTACTCTCTTGGCAAGTTTCAAGTAAAGAATACCCTATTATTAACTGTATTCATCATGTTGGACATTAGATCACCAAAACTTACTCACCTTGTAACTGAAAGCTTGCATGCTTTAAACAAGCTGCTCATTTAAAATGGAGATTCTCTTAAACCTTCTCATGGTTCTCCAAGTTCAACTCTAAATTTTATTCTGTGACTTTGTCACTGCTGATAAAACTGCCACTGACAGAATTTAATCAATATAGTGAAAAAATAATCAAATTATTAGTGCCTATTGATGCCACGTAAAGTATCTCTTAGAATACATGGGATTAACTATTTTCTCTCACTTCAGGGTCTGTATCTTTTGTATATTTTTGACCATCCTCTTATATATGACTGAGAAATGTTCATTTTGACTACACAAGAGTTATTTCATCAAGCAGTCATTTATAGAGAACCTACTATGTGTCAGTTTTGGAAGTATAAATAAGAATAGCAGCATTCCATGTCTTTGAAGGGCAGGAGATATAGCAGAAAGTATTAAAATAGCATGTTAGCTCTACCTGTGCTCTTTTACTTTTCTGTGAAAATCTTGGTAAAAAAATAATCATTTCAGTCTAACAATTTTTTTGGGTAAATTAATCAATTTTGATTGAATTTGTTTAATCTCAATGATTTGTTATTAAGCAAATGTAATATGCATTTTATAGCAGAATTTGCCATTAATTATCTGAGTAATAGGAGTAAAGGTGCGAACTTGTAGGTATTAGACTTTGTACACAATGCTGTTTATATAGACTAGGCAAAACATTTCTCAAATTTGAGTTGGCTTCAAACCATTACTACTAGATGGAAGATCTTTCTATGTTTCATTATTAAACCACCAGTGGATTGTTTTTTTTTTAAGTGAAAAAACACTCTTATAATGTTATTTATGATGAATATAGCCAAGAGACATTCATTTCTTTTCAACATGGTTGACTTCACTTTTCTTTATTAAAGCAGAGCTATGTCTTTTATGTTCACACAATTGCACATATTTAGCGAACATGGAGTTTCACTGTTTTGAATACTTGCAAGGAGTTTTAAGAAATAAAAAAAAAAAAAGCAATACACATTTTGTGGTCCCAAAGAGTAGAATGAATAAGGATCATGAGTAAAAAAATGAGAAAAGTAAATAGGAAAGTCACACAGCCAACAAAATATCTCATAAGTAGGAACAGTAGCATCTGCAGCATGGTTGAAGTAACAAGGAATGTCAAGAAGAACTTACTAGGCAAAAAGAAATTACTTGGTCTGAAATATGTTAGGACATTTATTCATTTATTGAGGAAATTTAACAGCTTTCCCTCTTAGAATGTGTATTCTTGGACACATGGCTTTTCATACAGTAAAAATTACAGAGTAAAATTTTGGCTTTTGATAAAAACAAGTAGAATGTAGTGAGAGCATTAATATTGATAATTATGATATAAATTAACTTATATACATGGTATTTAACCTCCCCAAATTGAATTACTTTCATGAAGAATAGAGGCACAAATATTTGTAAATTATAGGGATGCTGAATGATTAAAAAAGAAAAAGGTAATAAACCACTTAGCTTGATTCTGATAACTATAATTGCCTCTTTCCTGTTATTATTTTCCATGTAGAAATAAATGGCAGCTTGGCACCCCTTTTTGGGGGGAAAAATGACTGCTGCACACCTTCTATGCATACATTATTCCATTAGACAAGGTACTATCCAATCGTCATGGCTATAGTTTTAGATGCAATGCTTCAGTGAGTCAATTTCTGTATATCTCATCCGTTTACATGTTTTGGAATGTGCATACTTTCAAAATCAATATATTAATTCATGTATAACATGGTCTTGGAAGACAATATCTTCACTAGGATGCCCAGTCAAAATATAAATCCTTATTCAACTAAATTTGGAAAATTCTGTACAATCTAGTCCTGGTTCAGAGTTTCACAAAATAAATTAGCATATTGAAATCTTTAAAAAGTCCTGAAGTTAAAAAAAAAAAACAAACTTCTTTTCACCTTTATTAACATTCTTGATAACTAGGTATAGGCTGGTTTGGGGATTATTGATCTAGATTAAATCATGAGGTATGCCTAACTTCTCTTATCCTCAACACTAGACATTTCTCAACTGATGTCCTTTACTAAAATCCCCAGCATTATTCTTTATATACCTCCAAGTTAAGATATTATTAATATGTTTCTTAAGGATATCAGTTTAAATGCAAATATTTATTTGAAAAGTTTCTTTTACTAAGCATTATTATTACTATTACATAGAAAAAGCAAAACTATATGAGAATAAAACACAAGTCATAATATATTAACACATTCGGTTTCTCAAGCTATAAATCTTGGGTTTATATACAATTTATATCTCTCTGTATTTCTCAACCTCCACAATTTATAGGTTGTAACTCAGAAATGCCTAGTGTTATGCTGGAGTTGGCTGGAACTAGCTCAGGAGAGCTTGCTAGGCACATTTCTTCTGAATTCTGCATTCAGTGATAAAACATAAGCAACCTGAAATTGGCCATGCTAGGGACATTCACATACCACAGAAGTTGTGGCAAGTGTTACAAATCAGGTATTGTTTGCTTTGAGCTAGTTGTGAAACACTTACCAGCACACCACTGGAAATACCTTCACTCTTATCCTCCTTTTCAGTCTTCTAACTCAGTGTTAGTTCAGGCCTCCTCATTGCTTAACTGGAATATTACAGCTTGGTGCTCATCACTTAAGTGTATTCCCTACATAACTGTCACATGTTGCTTCATAAAAATATAATAAATTATTGAGTAAATAAAACATGTCTTCATATTTTTTTCCTGCTTAACTTCCTCAGTCTTCCTATTGTCTATGGGTAATATCTAAGTTTCCTAGTAGGTCTTAAAAGGTCCTTTATAACCTAGAACTCATTAATTTTTAGTTTTGTACTTTTTTTTAGTTATGTAAAAGTTCTTATCATTCCTGAAATGGCCTTGCCTGTTGAGTCAACATGTCCTTTCACCCATCTCTCTATAGCAGGATTCTCATCTTTCAAAACATTTGACATATTTCTTCTTCTCTATCAAATATTTCCTGACTGCCTTAGTTAAATTTTCTTTCCTCTCTTCCTTCACAAGTTCAGATATAATTTTTAACTTTCATATAAAACTGATTACCCTAGATTTTATTAATAATAATATATTAATATGGCTGCCCTCCACACTGGATTCTGGGTTTATTGACACCTTCATAGGTGTCTGCTTTTGAAATGGTGATTCCGAAAACAAATTGATGGTAGTAAGCTAGAGGAGCAGAGAAGGAATATTGAGGACAAACCTGTCAGAACTCTCTATAGTTTTGTCCAGTACCAAATCTTTATTCCATAAGATGAAACACAGAAAATGCACACCATTAAACATTCCTTCATAAAATAAGCAATCCCATTTAAAAACATAGGCATTTTAAACTGAGCTGATGAGAGATTGTGAAGTGAGAGTTATTAATGCAGAACCAAATTACTTTAGAGCAGGCAAAACAATGGATGCTTATAATGGATTCTTCTCTTCATATGTCATTTGAAAAGCTCATATTTTCAAGAATAGAAGGGAAAGTGGGCTGGAGGGAAGATCAGGAAAGGATTTCTCGTTTTAATCCAGAATTAATTTCATTATATGGTAAGGGTGCATATTATAGCACTTGGTGGATATTTATTCATAACCCCATTTAATGTGATATGACACGCCTGTTTTTAAAAGCGATTTATTTTAGCTGCTTCCAAAAGCTGCCTGAAATCCTATTAAGGAAGAGATCTCTGAAGAAATACATCTTACTTGCTGTAAAAGGTTTACAAATACAGGTATCTCGGAGTAATCCTGCCTTTACAACAAATGCTATCTCTCATGCAATGTTATGGTGACCGGTCATAAGCTTTTCTATCTCCAATTCTACAGAAAATATATTAAGAAAAATGCCGTATATCTGTGCCTGTGATACTTTTGACTAAACAGAAAATTGTGTATGAAGAGAAGAAGGATCATTATCTAAAGTCATGCTCATTCATCCAACATATGCTCACTGACATACCTGTTAAGCCAGATACCCTTTCAGGCCCTTAAGATAAAATGGCAACTGTAAAGAGAATCCCTATTCTCTCTGGGAAACAGATATTAAATAATAACAGTAAAGATGCAGTATGAAAGATAACAATGATTCTTTGAAAGCAAGAATAGGTCTAGGTGTCATAGGACTTGAAACTATTATAATTTGGCCTCCCTTCTAAGGAAAAGAATACCAAGGACAAGTACCAATAAAACAGCAGGCAGTGGTTAGGTGCATGTGCTGCCTATGAATATCCCCTGTGATCAGGACCTGGGTCAAAATATGACAGTGAATGACACAAGTCAGGTGTAGGGGGCGGGGGGTGATTGCCCCTTGGTAGGTCTGGAGTTGGGAATGAGGATTTGTAGGGAGTGAGTCAGAGAAAAGGGCAGGAATAAATGGGGAATGGGAAGAGGAAGAAAGAATTGAAGATAGAGATGAAAAAGAGATACAGAAAGAAGAAATTCACCAAGAGACAAATAGTTACGGTGAGAAAGAAACAGAGGAAAGAAGAAATGGATGTTAAAAATCCTTCATTCTTTGTTCATACTTTGATGCTTCAATATCCCTTTCACTGCCCTAATTCTGAACCCACACTGAAAACTAGCTGAAACTCCTAGATAACAAACCCATTCCTTGTGGCCCAGTCTTGACCCCATAGCTGCTCATGATCTGGCTGACACTCCCTACCTGGCAGGGGGGAGAGCTGTAATGGCTCTAGGGGGTGTCAGTTGGTGATCCAAGAAGCAAATATTGAGACACAGGACTGCAAATGTTTATTACAGAAATGTCTACAGAATGTTGAAAGGAGGAAGATGCAGTATTGGGTAGCAAAAACCCACAGAGCATGATACAGTCTTGACACCTTTTCTAACTTTAAAAAACCACCAGTTGGGGAGGAAAAATGGCAGAGTAAAGGCGACCTCCTGGCTCCCTGCTCCCAGAGAAAGAGGTGAAGAACAAGAACTCGGTCTGCTATGCATGAGTGGATCGCTCCCCTGCAAGAACCGCATTGTGAAACTGCAGAGAAATAGCATGGGACACAAAACACAGGAAAAAGAAAAGGTAAAGGAGAGATAGGATCATAAAGTCTGGAGAGTGTGAGATAAACCATAGAGAATAGAGCGTGGGATGGCTGCACACGGCTGGCCAGTGTGTGCTGTGGGCTCTGACCCACGGGAGAATGTCCTGCTTCCCCAGTGACCTCCAGGCCCACTCAGACAGGGACCTACCTGAAGTCAGTGCAAAATCGCAGCAGGAGACATCGGGCTCTGTGGAGAGGAGACAATAGCAGGAAGCACCTTGAACTCCCCGGAGCTCTGTGCTAGGACCCTACTGGGCGGGGAAGGGACTGGTCTGAGCTACCCCTCCAGGGAGTTAGGGGACAGGCACCTGGTCTCTGGTGGTCAGCGGGACCAGAACAATGGAGGTGAACAATGAAAAGGGGCCTCTACCCTGGAAACTCCTGTGGGCTATTAGGCTGGCTCAGGGCACACCAGAAAGAGCAAGACCTCCTGCCGGACAGGCACAAGATTGCAGGAGGGCGACACAAAAGAGTCGTCCTGATGACTCAGCTCCCCAGTCTGGCATCCACCAACTCCTGAACAGTCGTCCCCAGCGGAGCGCTCTGTGGGTGGGCAGCCATCATTTTGGGGGTCCACAACCCAGACGCTGTGGTGCGCTACAGTTTTGGGCAGCACCCTTCCTCCAGACCAGAGACTCTCGTGACAAGCTCTACCCTTTCCCGACGCATTGTCAACTAGCCAGGCCCGTTTTGAAGGGCGCATTTTGAGCGCTTCCCCAGTCATGGGAGTTTGCCACCTGCGGGATTCACAGGCGCAGGGGCACTGGGCAGACTCGGGCATCACCCTCCCCCTAGCGCAGCGACTTTCCCTGGAAAGTGGTGGGCTCCACCCCTGGAGATGGGGAGAGGCAAGAAAAGCCACTTTCCCTGTGAAACTGGCGTGAATCTGCGGGCCTTGGCGCAGATCAATAGTTGACAGCCCAGTGACTGTCAGACGGCTTAGGTCATCCAGGAGGATCATAACTCTGGGGCCTGATCCCTGCGTCTGGGCGGCTGCCAACAGGGGGATTCAGGGTCAGGGAAGAAAATCCTGGCCAGAGGCCACCGCAGGTGCACCAAGTAACCCCTCCCATCAGGAGCAGCCTCCCAGGTGTGATGGAAGAGGTGTGATGAATAACATGTTAGCGGCTCCCCCTAGCGGCAGATCAAGCAACCACAGGAGCACACACATCCAGGCTGGTAGGCAGCAGCTGTGATCTGCCTTGCTCCTACCACCACTTTAAGGGGCATAGGGTCCCAGTAACCCTCAGGAGTGGCGAGATTCTTCCTAAAGATCGGGGCACTAGTTTCCTCACCCAGGGACCAGAAACCAACACAGAGGTTATAACTGGCTCCTCCACACAATGTACAACCAATTAGAGAGAGGGTAACCCCACAGCTCAACACAATGTCCTCCATCTCAAGCTATTAGAGGGCAGTGGAGTGATACACACCAGTGTGAGTCACCACATGGGAGCTTAAGCTGGAGCGCCAAACTCACTAATCTCCACTGGCAAGAGGTGAAAATAACAGGTCAGAGGTAACTCAATTTGCCAAAATATCTCTAAGGCAATACAAGACCAGCGGGCCTCCTCCCACCACTGTTAAGGAATGTCCCTTGGGGCTTGAAGTTAAGGGCACAAACCAGTCCCAGCAGCACTCCCAGTTCTCAATCAATTACCCTGATGAGCAAGAACCAGAGAAAGAACACCGGGAATATGAAAGAGCAGAGAGAAAAGTCATCCCCAAAAGAAATCATAGCTACATAGGAAGGAGCCTGTTAGAGCAGCAAGAAATGGCAAAACCTGCGCTGACTGGTCCTTCAATCACGTCTCAGGATTTGTTATTATTGCTGTATAGGAAAACCCATTAAAGATAAAAGTGACAAAAAAAAAAAACTCATAAGAATTATTTCCAATGAAAGATACTGTTAATGAAAAAGAACACGGAGAAAGAGGGGGATAATTTAGTAAAACAAAAGCAGCAAAATATCTCTGAAGATGAAAAATTCATGTAGAAAATTGTGACACAGGAAATTCCTGACCCAAATATACAAGACTTTTTAACTATCTTAAGGTTGTAATTATAAATATAAAGAAAGGCCACACAACAGTAGGGGATTCCATAAGCACACAGGAAAGATATGGCCAGATAACATAGATAACATGAGACTATGGCCAAACAACAAACAAAGTTGGACCTGATAGAACTGGTTAAATTTTGAGACAAATAGAAGAATATACCAAATAATTGTAAAGTAAAGGCTATGCTACAAAGTACAAAATGAAAAAAAGATGCTAAAAATCTGCAAGGAAATATAGGAGAGTTACAATAAAAATTATGCCCAAATTTAATAAAAAATAGATATAAAAATAATTTTTTTAAAAAAGCAATCTATAGATAAGACTGGCAAAGAAGTTGCAACATACTCATATTTGAAATCCCTGAAAAACATAAACAAAACACTGGAATGGAATGAATATTCAAAAATATAATTTAAAAATATGTCCTGAAATAATAGAGAATATCAGTGTACATATTTAAAAAATAAAACACATTATATTCCAGGAAAAATTGACCCAGAATAGAAACATTTCTTAGTAATAGGATTGGATTTTAAAGAAAAAGAAAAAAAAATCCTTTGGCCATCTAAGATTAATTTATTTGACCAGGTAAGATTAATTTAAGGAAAATAATCACATATTCAGTTTTTTCTGGGGCAGTTGCTGGCTCAAATCTTGTGTACTATCCAATTTTTAGTTAATTTCCCTTTCAAAAGAGCTCCCCTTTGAAAATAAATTATAAAATTAAGTTGGTATAAAGCTTCTCACAACTTTTAATGTTTGTAGATAGTAAGTACCTAGTACTAAGAAGTTTATCAAAAGTGGGCCAAGTGTTCTGTGTTCAATAAAGCTCTCTTTCTATAGGCCTACACATATCCCATTTTGAAGTTCCAAGAACTCAGGGAATATACTTCCTATAATAACTTTCTGATCAATTTCTTAGATCAAGATGGGCAAAATAATGTCCTGCAGGTCAGTTCATGTCCCTTGTCTATTTTTTTAAGTAGCTTTATTGGAGCATCCATTTATAATACATATTGTTTGTGGCTTTTTTTTTGCACTACAGCATGAGAGTTAAATACTCGTGTCAAACATAACATGGTGTACAAAGCCTAAAATATTTACTATCTGGCCTTTACTGAAAAACATTTGCTGCCCCTTTCTATAATAATAGTTCCGCACTAGAATTTGGGAATCCTTAAAGTGAATTGATAGCAATCCTTGAAGATATTATATTTATCAAATAATTTTATTATCCTTAATTTTGAAAAACCAAAGTGTTAACTACCAAACCATAATACTTTCTGCTTTATTAGCTAGTATGATTTTGCAGAATATATTAATATTTTCTCTTCTTAATTTGGTACACTTAAACTCATTTAATTGTATTAAATATATTGAAATATGCATTTTACCACAATTTGATACAATGAAACAGATTCCTTGAGGTGTAACATATTAAGCCTCTTTCCAAAGTTTCTAAATTAGCAGAACAGTGGCTGCCAAATGATGAAAAACAATTCTTGTTTGCACTCCCACCAGTTGCAAGACAAAGAACAAAGCTTCTGCAGCGCTCTCATCACCTGCTGGCTCAGGAGTAGAGAAAAGGTTTTAACAAAGATCTCCCACCTAAGCTATTTTATGCTAGCACCAGCCTGCTGAATCAGCTTAAAAAATACATGTTTTTTCTTGACCTTAAATTCTATGTCTCAGCATTAGTATATGAATAGTAACTTCACTTTCCAAAATAAATACCTTGAAAATATCATAATGGCACATTTTCTTATTAATTTTCTTTTATGTTTATGATATAGCTACCAAAAACTAAGGTAGCAAATCCTGTTCAAAATCTAGTAGCCATTTTAAAGTATGCTTTTACATCTAATTGTAATACATAGAGCACAAAGTGTCAGTATCATGCCTTAGAATAACAAATTTTAAGAATTAGATGTGGAAGAAAGGTAACCAAAGTTTCTAATTTGAGATAAATTTAGAACTTCCACAGAAAGTGGGAAATTCTAAATAAAATCTAGGGAAGTTTATTTTTCCTAATTTCTATCAATGTGAGCCTTAGTTGACCTTTATAGTAGCCTTTGTTAAAAAAAAAAAGGCTTTGTATATAAAATAATTAAAAATATATTTTCACAAGTGTTCAAGTCTGTCTTACAAATTATGTTATTCTACTTAGAAATTTAGGCCAGGCGCGGTGGCTCACGCCTGTAATCCTAGCACTCTGGGAGGCCGAGGCGGGTGGATCGCTCAAGGTCAAGAGTTCGAGACCAGCCTGAGCAAGAGCGAGACCCCGTCTCTACTAAAAATAGAAAGAAATTATATGGACAACTAAAAATATATATATAGAAAAATTAGCCGGGCATGGTGGCGCATGCCTGTAGTCCCAGCTACTCGGGAGGCTGAGGCAAGAGGATCGCTTGAGCCCAGGAGTTTGAGGTTGCTGTGAGCTAGGCTGATGCCACGGCACTCACTCTAGCCTGGACAACAAAGTGAGACTCTGTCTCAAAAAAAAAAAAAAAAAAAAAAGAAATTTAATTACACTTAACTAATATCTTTTATTAAGTCAATCAAATTTTCTGATATATTAAACTATATTAAATATTTAAGTACTTATATTTATATAAAAATAAAAATTCCCAAAATATTTTTGACTTGTTTAAATTTAATACACTAAATTAAAAATAAGGAAAATATTATTTTCTTAATTTTTTCAATATTGCTTTTACACATAAATTAAAAATTAAAAAATAAGTTGGAACTAAGAAACTAATCAGTGAGATATTCTAACATGCCAGATTATTTTTTAAAATCACATTTCAACTTAACACATAGTATGAATGCCCTTAGAATATGTCCATGTTAAACTTTACTTGTTTAAAATATTTTGTATTGCAATGGCTATATTTCATTGAATATAACTCTCTTTCAAGATAACATTTTAAACCAGATCAGAAAAATGTATAATTACATCTCCAAAACTCAATATGACATACATAACAAAATAAATGTTACATTCAAAATGTAACTATTAGAAATTTGAATAGTGTCTTCAAAAATATCTTTTGAGTATCAATAGAGATGTTGCTCTCAGGTGTTGCTGCTAGGAGAAATCACATAACTGTATAGAACAACTTCTTGGCAACTACATTATTAGTACTTTGACAATCAAGACGCAATATTTTCAATGATCAAGAAGCAAAATTTTCAGCACTTTTATCTTAATATGGTAGTTTATTATTAATATATAGGTACGCCTGTGGTTTAATCAAGTTTTAAGAAATGTTCAGGTGGCATTGGGTTTATATGTAATACTTTATAATTGGTTTCTATTAGAAATAATGGGGAATAGATTCTCAGTTATCCTTTTTACATAGGACATGATTTCAGGAACAGATTATTTCAGTGTAAGTGGAAAACCCTGTGTTCATTATTTTCATCATTTTTATACTCAATTACAAACATACTTAGGGTAAAGGCATTTTTTTTTTTTTCTGTAAGGGAAATATATCTTCCAAATGAATTGGGTTTTCCATGCCAAACAAATTTGAATTTATTTTTACAGTTAATTAATGTTGCTTATAAAAAAAAATGGTCAAAAGAGTGAATTCACAGTCTGAGTCTCTTGAGTTCACGTTAAGTCCTTAATTCTTGGGCAACTTTCAACTTCATGTTCTGTGTGAAGGTGAAAAATACACTTTTGTGTATTAACAAAAAATATGCAGTACTGAAAAATTATGATTTTAAAAATTATAGATACTTAGAAATTTAGCTGATTGAAATACCATGAGTAAGAATGGAATGTCTTATTCTGACAGAGAAGAACTGAGCCACTTTAATAAAGAAAAACACCCTCAATTTCCAGACTGGGTTTAGAATCAGATAAGAGATTTCTGCACAAAATGTTTTACAACCAACTTACTTTGTAATTTCATAATAAATCTAATTCTCAACCACGATTTGGTGGTAATCCCTTTTCACACAGCCCAGTCTTGCTTTGCAATTATCAAAACACTGCTTTGTTTCAATTTCACCTGAATTCCACCTTTACTCTAAATCCTATAGGAAGGTGATATCATCATTCGTCAGGTGGACAGAATTCCTTGATGCCTCCTAAGGATTTTTAGAAGATGAAATTCTGTAATATCTTTACTGATTATTTCACCACTTGAGTGAGCTCAGTTATATTTAAATTTGGTTATTTTCTGAATTTTTAATATATTATTTGGAAGCACCACAGCATTTCCCAATATTTAAATTAAATCCAGTTGAGTTAAGTATATTTGTTAAGTTGATTGGGTTCTAGAATAAGATAAAGTTATGGTCATTCTAAGAGGTCTCTGTAATGAATTTTAAAATTCATTTCGTAAGTGTCATTTAGCATATATTTGAGCATATAGAAGGCACAGCTTTGTATACTTCACATGCATATAAAAGAGTGACCATGTTCATAAAATTATACTCCAACAAAGCCATAAATTTCAATGTGTGCATATAAATGTAACGTGATAAAAAATTATCACATCATGTTCTATGAATAGTAATCTTAATTCCTCTGTTCTTTAAAATAGCAAAGTAGTAATACTTTCAGAAACAAAGAAAAAGAGATACTTAAATACAAATTACCATTAAATAATTGAACTTACCTATGCATAAAAACTGGTACACAGATATACAGCATTCTCATTAATGTATGCATTTATTTACTCTGAATAATGCACCAAGAAGCTTAAACTATTAACATAAATATTTTCAGAAAAACTAGTTTATTTTTAGTCATTGCATACTATAAATTATTAATGAAGATTACTGTCATAATAAATTAAAATGTATATTCATTTTAATTTGTGCCAGCATATATTGGAGTTTTAAAATATTTTGTTGGAAAAATATTATTACTGCCTAATAGTAATTAAAAAATCATAAAAAAGAATTTATGATTATTTATTTATGATTTATTTATTCCAATTCAGGAATAAAACTTTGAAAGTTACTAAAATATAATATTGAGATACAATTATTTATTTATTTATTATTATTATTATTTTTTTTTGGAGACAGAGTATCGCTCTGTTGCCTGGGCTAGAGTGAGTGCCGTGGCATCAGCCTAGCTCATAGCAACCTCAATCTCCTGAGCTCAAGCAATCTTCCTGCCTCAGCTTCCCGAGTAGCTGGGACTACAGGCATGCGCCACCATGCCTGGCTAATTTTTTCTATATATATTTTTAGTTGGCCAGATAATTTCTTTCTATTTTTAGTAGAGACGGGGGGTCTCGCTCTTGCTCAGGCTGGTCTCGAACTCCTGAGCTCCAGCGATCCGCCCACCTCGGCCTCCCAGAGTGCTAGGATTACAGGCGTGAGCCACCGCGCCCGGCCCAAGCATAATTCTTTATAAAAGATTCTTACCTCAGAGGTTAGGGCAGTGCCTTCCTGGGCTCCTAGCATGTTATACAATATGTCTACAGTTTGCAGTGCACTGTAGAGAGTGCGTTAAAATACACACTCATGGTTTTATACATAGGGATGGAGTGATAGTTGATAAATGGGAGTTCACCATTCATCATCTGATGTGTTCCAATTCCAACAAGCAAAAGAGTTGGCAGCCTGGACACTTCTAGTTGAGTCAATCTGTGAGCGATCCAATACCAGGCCAACTCTGTGGCTGTGACATAGACAAGGCTTTGGGGCTTTGCATTTTTCTATGACAGAATGAAACCACAGTCACTCAAGTATCGGGCAATGTTACATAAAATGTGTATTAAAAAATAATTATGGCCAGGCGCGGTGGCTGGCTGAGGTCAGGAGTTTGAGACCAGCCTGAGCAAGAGCGAGACCCCGTCTCTACTAAAAATAGAAATTATATGGACAACTAAAATATATATACACAAAAAATTAGCCGGGCATGGTGGCGCATGCCTGTAGTCCCAGCTACTCGGGAGGCTGAGGCAGTAGGATCGCTTAAGCCCAGGAGTTTGAGGTTGCTGTGAGCTAGGCTGACGCCACGGCACTCACTCTAGCCCGGGCAACAGAGTGAGACTCTGTCTCAAAAAAAAAAAAAAAAAAAAAAAAAGAATTATGCTTGGTTCCCTGTTTTACAGTTTCCATCAACCTTAGAGAAAGAAGTTAATTGTACTTAAGCCTCTTGAGTGATGTGGTATTAGTCTTACAACAAGATGATCCTCCTAAGAGAGAAGGGAACATAAAGCTTATGAAATAGAAGCATCTGTCTTTGTCTCTTTTGGATTTAAATTTATGCCCAAGGCATTTTTTATTAAAACTAGAAAAACATTAGTAGGTATCATTGTAAAAATGTCATGCTGTGCTAAATGCCTACACATTTTTTTTCAGATTATTTCATGGAATCTGATTCCATTTTTTTAAAATTTTAACTTAATTTTTGTTTTAAAATAAGTCTGTACGTTACATAGTTCTTATTCAAACACTTAGCTTAATAAGGGTCACCATTTCCTGTTTCAGCTGAATCTCAATACCACACAGCTCTTCAGAAAGGATTGTGTCCAGCAACTTACTTTACTAGAAAAAGACAACTCTAAGATATCCCTAAACAATCAATTAGATCTGAAACAAAGTCTGATATGGCCTTACTGGCTTCAGACACTTTACTCAGATACTTTGAGTGAACAAGAATTTTAAATGTTTTTCTAGTAGACATCACTTTGAAAAGCAAGGAGATTGTTATATCTAAACACATTTCAAAATGATAGTAAGAATTATCATAAGAAAATAATATGACTGGAATTTCTATTCTTTGGTAATTTTTGTGAATTGGACAAGTCTACCTATTCAGTTTATAATTATAATAAAAATAACATCCTCATGTAAAATGCTTAGAATAATGTGTTTTGTGGGAACTCTGAAAACCTAAAAATGATGAAAATTAAAAAAAATAACGGGAGCTTTCAGGTTGGTGAAAGCATTTATGAACTGGGAGGGTGGCATTCCCCAATTGCGCAGGAAAAGAAGTTCTTATTCTTGGGACCCTGATGGGCCTCACCCTACGTACCTCGTCATCTGGCTGTTCATTTATGTGCCCCATCATAGTAAGCCTGGAAAAGAAAATATGTAAAATTAAAAAAAAATTGAATTGAAGAGAGAAAATAAAAATATAAGTGTTAGGAAGAAGAGAAGAGAAGGACATTGGCACGAATAAAGATAAATATTTGAGTCTCTTACTATACCTTTCTAGATGCATATAAGTAGTTACTGACTTCTAAGAAGTACCACTGAAAAATGTTCATCTGAAGTAACACCAGCGAGATGGCACAATAAGAAGTCCCAGCCCTCATCCCCCTAGAGAAACATCAACAAAGGAGTATCTGACAATACGTTTATGAGAACTCCAGAATTCAGTTAAAAATTACAATACTTCAGACAAGCACAGAACCAAGAAAAATTATTTTTAAACAGGTATGAAGAACAGTTTTATTTCAGCCATGTCATCCTCTCCTCCAGGCTGGCACAGGTCAGTACCAAGCGAGTTCCACTAGGCCTGTGATTTCTCCTTTGGAAGAAGCAGTGAGTGAAACATACATTCAACATCCCTCAGCCTTTCAAGGGACTGCCCAAGAGGCCTACTTCTGTCACACCGAATTCACTACACAGTGAGGCAGCCAGCATAGAGAGAATAGCTGGAGGCAGCGAAGAACAAGAAAAGGAGCAGATACTCTCAGTAGCCTGCACAGTGCTGCAGGATGGAGAGAAGGTGCACAACCCTAAGACTTCTCCTTCAGGAGGAAGGGAGAGAAGTGGAGCTTGTATCTAATGTCCTGGAATTTCAGTGCACTGCCCTAGGGGAAAGGAGTGGGCAGCTCTCAGCAGCAGGAAAAGCTCTACAGGATAGGGGGACTATATACAACCCCAAATCTTCTCCTTTAGGAGGAAGAAAGAGAAGTGGAGCTTGCGCCTCATGTCTCAGCATCTTGGCACACTTCTATAAAGTCAAGGAGAGAGAGGTTTATGGTGGTCCACATAGCTCTGCATGTATGGAAGAAAGCACACAACCCTGAGATTCTCCCTCAGGAGTGAGGGAGAGCATTGGAATGCACATGCAACATCTCAGCCCATGAGTGCGCTGCTCTAGAGTAAAGAGAAAGGCAGCTTACTGTGGCCAGAAGGGCTCTGTGATATTTGGAGAAGGCACACACCCCTGAGGAAGGGAGAGCCGTGGAGCAGAATGCTTATGTAAAGAAATAATGGCCAAAATCTTCCTAAATACGGGGAGAGAATTGGACACCCAGATTCATGAAGCCTAAAGAACCCAGATAAGAACAGAAAGAAATCCACATTAAAACACATTATAATCAAATTGTCAGAAGTCAAAAACAAAAGAGAGAATTTTGAAAACAGCAAGAGAAAAACAACTCATAGTGTGTAGGAGAACCTCTATACAATTATCAGCAAATGTATCAGCAGAAGCTTTGCAGGCCAGAAGAGAGTTGGATGATATAGTCAAAGTGCTATATGAAAAACTGTCAATCAAGGCTACTATATTTGGCAATATTGTCCATTAAAAATTAGAGAGATAAAGACTTTCCAAGACAAACAAGAGCTAAGGGAGCTCATCACCACTAGACCTGCTTTACACAAAATGCTAAAGTGAGTTCTTCAAGTTGAAATGAAGGTTGCCAAACAGCAAATTAAAGCATATGAAAGTATAAAACTCACTAGTATAGGTAAATATATAAACAAATACAGAATAATATAACATAGTATTAGTGATGTGTAAATCATATTTAATTTTATAATAAAAGTTAAAAGACAAAAAAATGAATAACTATAAACACAAACATCTGTTAATAAATTCACTATATAAAAATATGCAAATTGTGACATCAATAACAAAGTGTGTCCAGGGAGAAGTAATAGTGTAGAGTTTTTGTATGTAATTTAAATTGTTGTCTTAAAATAAACTATTATAAGATGTTTTATATAAGACTCATGGTAACCACAAAAAAAGTACAGAATTTATAAAAAAGAAAAAGAAACAGGAATCAGAGAATATCATTACAGAACAATCAAAGACAGACAGACAGGAAAAGAGGAATAAAGAACTTCAAAAAACAGACAATAAAAATAATAACAATGGTAAATCCTTTATATTAGAAAAAATTGACTTTAAGTCAAAACCTGTCAAAAGGGGCAAAGAAGGACATTATATAATGATAAAAGGGTCAATTCGTCAGGAAGATATAACAATTATAAATACATATGTACCAAACATTAGAACATCTAAATTTATAATACAAATGTTCACAGACCTGAAGGGAGAAATATACAATACAATAATCGTCAGAGACTTCAGTAACCCACTTTCAACAATGGTTATACCATCCAAACAGAAAATCAATAAGACAGTAGTGGACACGAACAACACAATAGACCAAATGGACCCCACAGAGATACTAATATAAAGAACATTTCACCCAATAGCAGCAGAATATGCATTCTTCTCAAGTGCACATGGAATATTCTCCAGGATAGATCACAATTTAGGACACAAAATAGATAGAAAATCTGAAGAGACTGTTGATGACTAAGGAATTTAACAACAACAACAACCAAACCTTCCCAATAAACAAAAGCCGAGGACCAGATGGCTTGACCAGGGAATTCTACCAAACATTTAAAGAATTAACATTAACCTTTCTTAAACTCTTCCAAAAAATTGAAGAGAACAGAGTACTTCTAAACTTAGTTGGTGAGGCCAGGATTACCCTGCTACCAAATCCAAATAAGGATACTAAAAGAGCAGGAGCCCATTCTACTAAGTGAAGTATCATAAGAATGGAAAAACAGGCACCATTTGTATTCACCATCAAATTGGTACTAACTGATCAACACTTACGTGCACATATAGTAGTAACATTCATTGGGTGTCGGGAAGTTGGGAGGGGGAGAAGGGGATGTGTATATTCACACATAATGGGTGCGGTCACTGGTGGTTTAACTTAGCCCATGATGATTTTATTAAACAACAAATCTATATTTCAAATATATGTTTATTTTATTTCAACAGTCATGCTCTTTATACTGTTATCAGTGCTCAGCACATATTGAGATAATGAAGACATCATACACATATTTCTGAGGCAAGTCTTCATTTCTTTTTCAATTAATCTGTGCATTATTCAAAGTAAATGCATGAATAAATTAATAAAAGTGCCATATATAATCAAAGTATTTTTATTTTCTTTTTCCATTAGTCTTCTGTACTGGTAATTGTTTTTTAATTCCCAGTGACTAACTCTGGAATTTTAACTGGCCCTTTACAAACTGGTTGTGCAAGCTGAAGCCCTGCTAGGAAACCATTTTCTCATAATTTGGTAACATTGAATACTTAAATTTATTAAGTTCATTTAAAATCTCCCATTTTTGTATTGCCCGGCTTTTTGAGTCATTCTAATCCTTATAACATTTAGGTTGTCATTTGCCTGAATAATCTCTGGGACAGACCATTTATCTTCAACCCCAAGTTGCTCAGAAGAATGCTCCCATCTGTTTATTTAAATAACATCAGTCTTCATGACAGAATATTCTTCTGAGTTTTCCTCCTAATTATCATTGCATTTCTCCATGTTACTAGCTACCAATCTTTGATTATAAATAGGTCATAATGCCACTATTAGTTGTTTATTCCTCGTCATCTTTTTCCTTTTCTATAATTGAAAAAACATAGACTTTGAGATAGTTTGACAACTTTGCTTGAAATCATGTAGTGTCTTTTAACCTGTTAAAAATTATAAAAGCATATTTGGCATCTTGCTTTGCTTCAGAATAATATGGAACGATGAGTATTACATTTTTGTTGATGCATTGTCTGAATATCTAACTTTTAAATTATGTATTCATCTTAACTTTGATCAAAATAAGTTAATAGGTACACAAAGCTAACACAACTGGAGAAAAATACAGGTCATTTTTTTAAAGTTAATTTTCCCTGCCAGAGAATAGAAAAATAAAGAGACTCTCATAAAAATTACATGTATCGTTTACCTCTCATGGTGAACTTGTATGCCTTGACTATGGTATATTTTGTTAAGTGAAAAAGAATAAAGGCCTAAGGGTTTTGCCCTCACAGAGCTTATATTCAAGATAGACATACAGTAGAGAAATTACACATATATGTGTATGTGTGTGTGCATGTGTATGTGTTCAGTTATATTTGTGAAGATTATTATGAAGTCAAATAAGAGAGAGAGTTTCTAATAGCCAGCAATAATGCCTCACATTTGTTGAGTGTTTGCTAAATGCCAGACCCTGGCTACATGCAGTGGCTCATGCTTGTAAACAGAATATTTGGGAGGCTGAGACAGGAGGAGTGCTTAAAGCCAGGGGTTTGAGACCAACCTAAGCAACATAGCATAATTCATCTCTACCAAAAAAAAAAAAAAAAAAAGACTGTAGTGCCAGCTACTTGGGAGGCTGAGGCTGAGGCAGGAGGATTGCTTAAGCCCAGGAGTTCAAACTTTCAATGAGCTCTGATTGTGCAAGACTATGTCTCTTAAATAAAAATTCCAGGCTCTGTTTAAAGTACTTAACATATTTTATTTTCCACCTAAAAAAGGTTATGAGCTAAGCATTTTAATCCTATTTTACTAATGAGGTAGTAGAGGTACATAGATGTTAAATAATTTTCACGTAGTCACAGGGCTAATGAGTATTGTAACCAGAGGTCAAATTCAGAAATTCTGGCTCCATAGTTCACACTCTACAGAGCAACCTACAGTATGATATTCTTGCAGAATAAACGGTGGTAAGAACCAAAGAATGAGGATCAATTAACCAGGATGTGCTACCAAGAGGGAGAACTTTCTAGCACAGACATAGAGTGTGCCATAGTTGTGAAGTGGGAGGCAACTTTGCATAAGCAAGGGATGGAGAAAATGTCTAAGAAGCTTGGGCACAGAAAGCAAATATATGCATACCGTATGTAAAAAAGGATTAGGTTAAAAAGTCAGCCAGGGCCAAATAACATAGAGACCTATGGTGTATGTAAATAATTTAGAACTTTACCAAAATACAATGAGAAAGGATTTGCACAGTTTTATACTTGCATGGAATGTTCAAATTTGCCTGTTTAGCACATAACTCTAGAATAAATTGGAGCAGACACAGGAAATGCCTAAAATTCAATTTAGTATTTCAGGTAAGTCATAGTTTGTGTAGAGAAATCATGGTATTAGTAAACAAAGAGGAGTACATGGGTCTAAAATATATTTAGGGAACATATACATTCTTTAAGATAATCTAAATTATAATTACCTATTTATTTGTCTATTTTCCCGTACAAAATTAGATTTTCCTCATCTTTGAGTGCATAATACCTCTTAATAGCATACCACCTGGCACATGGTGGACACTTATGAGTGATTTAACCCAAATCATAAAGCAATAGGTTGAGAGCCATAGAACAACCAATATGTCACTGACAAAACCAACTGGATCACATGGGCCTTAGGTGAGAAAAGCAATGGAATCTCTATGGATGCTCACAAGGTTATAGGAGTAGTACTTTCATTAAATATGTTTTTCCTGACTTAAAATTTTGAGTTTTAAAATCTGGAAAATACTACTATCCCCAAATCTATTGATTTTCAGTTGGGACTAAAGCAAAAAGAATGGTAAGCCTAACATATAACTTGTATTCTTCACTCTGCCCAACTTATTTATAAAAAATTAGACACAAAAACCAATTATTTTAATTTAATTTAACATCCTGAATATTAAGAAACAATTTAGGATAGAACATGGATTTAAAATAGTCCCACCTACTCTTCAGATAAATTATTCAACTAATTTAGTACATTGCAAGTTGTTCTCATTATTTTTCATATCACCACAAGGAAAGTTTGTTAGAAATGGCATTGCTATTAAAAGGCTATTTGTAAAACATAAACATAATTTCAACAAAATAATAAAATGATTAATATTTTCCAACAATTTTCTCTAGGTCTATAACATTGGCAAACTGCATTAAAAGACATTTGAGCAACTACACAGAAATTGGCATTCCAATTTGTTCAACTAGCATATCAATCCCACCTCTGCAATTGAAAGGTGGAAGAAGAATATATTCTAAAAGCTAAATTTATTCATTAACTTTTCAAACTGATACCTTAAAAATTGGGAAAAATAATTTTAATAATACAAAGGCATAGGTTTATTTTGTTTAACTTAGTTAAAATGTGAATATACCAATAAAAATTACTGTTGATTTTCCCCGTTTTTAGAAAAATTGAACCACCTTTGAAAATCATAGCCAATAATCTTATTATTTTGAGTGCTATAACTGATTAGATCTAACTCAATAGTCTATTTTTTTGAGTGTTTGCTATGTATCAGTTATTGTGTACATGGTAGCAAACACATGATTCCTGTCATTCTTCTTGCTTTAAGCTCACAGTTCCAAGAGGAAAATATGTAAACTAATAATTACAACATGATATAAAAAAGCAATCATAAAAATGACTACAACCTGGCATGCTTCCACTCTCACCTGCCCCAGAAATCGTGTAAAATCTGTTACAGAAACAATTATTTGGTTATTACTTTTAACAGAGAATTCATCTCCAATAGAACCTACATCCTAGAAAAATTATAGTCTTATCAATTTTATTATGATTTTGTTATACAGTAACATAAAACTCCAAAATCCATCATGACCAAGTCATACTCTTTCTATCTCCTATCAGTCCCTCATAAGCCTTTTAGTCCCGTGCTTATGAGACAACGGTGGCACAATTTCAATGTGTTGATAGTGGTTATGGGCAAAGCTGCTATGTCCACTCGTATCAAATCTGACAAATGCATCAATTTATTTCATTGTATTAACAAGTTGACATGGAAGTGTTTTATGTAGGACACGATGAAATCACCCACAGCCATTCATGCCCTCAGAACAAAGGTAGATACACAGTGGGTGCTAATTATATTCTCCTGGAAGTAAATGCCATTTCTTCCTGCTTTGATTTAATTGGTACTATGCCTACTAAAATGATTTTTACACATACATATACATATATGTATGTATATGCATGTACATGTATACACTTGCATATATCTACCTCTATGAATGAGAGGGGGAGAGAGAGGGAGAGATAATAGAGAAAGAAAGAAGAAAAGGAAGGCAGGCAGGCAGGTAGGATGGAAGGAAGAAAAGAAGGAATGAAGAAAGAAAGGAAAAATTGATTCATGCAGAATCTGAACAGAGCACAATAATTTATATAGTTGAAGAAAATAAACCCCTACCTCATAATTGGTTTTCTGTTGTTTACTAGTTCAAGTTTTTTTAACTTATGGCAAAGATAATAAAATCTCCAGAGCAAATTTATACCTAAAAGTCTGTCTGTTTTATTCAAAGAGTTATAAAAATTGTTTAGTAACATATATAATTTTTTGTTTTGTGTCCAGAATTTAAATACTTTTTTAATCCTCAAATAATGTTTGTTCAACAACTCTTCCTTTGATTTTTTTCATCAAAATGAGATGTTTTCTTACGGAACTGTACAGGGAGCAGATAACAAAAGCACAATACAAAACTGAATAATAAATGGGTCTGTGGAATTGAATGGAGCACTAGTTATTGTGCTGTGGGTAGACCTGCATAATAAAAGTAAAATGCCAGGGAGGCTTTGGACAGCAACTTCATTATTGAATGTGGAAGAGAAAATTCATGCTTAGAAGTTGGGAATTATTTTCAGATCTGCAGATAGCCACCATGCTGCAATGTCAGTCATTTTTATTATGTTTATATATTCCTTTAAAGATTTCTCTAAAATCCCATTAATTAATTATTGCTATGTCCAATATTTGATTTGTTTTTAAACTTAATATTTTGTTTATTGATTTAACTTCGGCCTCAAATTATATGTGTATATTTATATGACATGATGTAAAATATGCATGTACACATATATTTTAGATTTATGCCTTCTATTTTGTTGGTTTTATTTTCCTTCTTGGAAGCAAAAAAACTTAATCAGACTTACCAGCATTTTCAGTGTTTCATCCAAGGATTTTGATATGTATTTTCCTGCTTGACAGAGATCTCAAATCTTACCTTCTTCATCCAGCATTCCATGAACACTCCTCAAAAGTAGTGAAAGCCTGAAATGTTGTCATTGCTGCTGTATCTCTGCCTTTCTGTTTTGGCACTTTTTCACTCATATTATCAAATCAGTATAATCTAATCAAAATATGTTGATAATCCGATCATAGTTACAAATAATTTGGCACTAATTACCACCAGGTAGCAAGTGTTACTTATTTCGGAATAATGGAATATGGTATGTGTCTGTACAATGCTCTTTACAAATCTGCAGAGTTGCTATGTGTCCATATAAAGGAATTAGCCAAGAAGCCTTCAGTCTCCAAAAAAAAAAAAAAAAACTTTTGTGTTTTGAGAATATGAAGTCTATTCCTGGATTTCTCCTGGCTCAGAATAAAAGCTTTATTACCTTAAAGTAATGAATTATGTTAATACTGAGAGTAGTCTAAAATACATATGAGTCACTGTCATATGGCTGCTTTTGAAGTCAAATCAATTTTATTATTGTTTAAACATTTATTATTATAATATGCATGTTTTTATTTGGGGTAAGAAGTTTTTTTTAAAAAATAGATAAAATCACAGCTATCTCTATAATTTTTAAAATTTTGATATTCATCATTTCATGTGTTATCTGATGTATATAATGTACACATACATAATTTTTCTTTCTAAATAGTATCAAACTACACAAACTTTGGTAAATAGGTTTTCTGATTAAATTAAGAGCATGAACTCTAGAATAAGACTGCCTGGACTTTAAGATTTGTCACCTTTCAGCTTTTTACACTTTAACACACTGACTGCTACACTAGAACATTTCTTTTTTCCTTGAGGCCATGAGGTTTTATTATGAAAATAGAATAAAAACTTGGAAAACAAAACGATCCTTTCTAATTTAATGAAAAATTTGTTATTTTTTGTTTTCTGTGCATGAGTTATTTACAATTTGAAAAATAGTTCTCTTGGCTCCTACAGTGAATATGTTAAATAAAACTCACATGGTGGTTAAAGTGTTAAATTATTTACATAATATCCTAGGCACTAGCTTTCTAATTTATATTTGGATATTATACAGGCGAATATATAGGATTCCTTTCCCTTTATCATTTGTATATCTGCTATAGTTTTTGCTTTATGGTCACCATGAGGTTTATGAAAAATATCTTATATTTATAATAGACTATTTTACACTGATAACAACTTGACTTCATTCACATACAAAAACTCTATACTTTTACCCTATCCTCACAATTCATATTAATACTTTTGATGCTACAATTTAGATCTTTTTATATTATGAATTTCTTAACAACTTATGTAGCTATCACTATTTTTGACTGTTTTCACTTTTAAACTTCATTCAAGAGATATATATGACTTACAGAGTACCATAACAGTATTGGAGTATTCTGAATTTGACTATATGTTTATTTTTACCAGTGACTTTTTTATACTTTTATATGTTCTCATGTTAGTAATTAGCATTATGTCATTTCTACTTGAATAGCTCCCTTAAATATTTCTTGTAGGGCAGAAGTAGTGGTGATGAATTTCCTCAACCTTTGCTTGTCTGGGAAACATTTTATTTCTCCTTCATTTCTGAAAGAAAGTTTTGCTGTGTATAATATCCTTGGTCAGCATGTGTTTCTTTCAGCACTTTAAATATATCACCTCATTCTTCCCCAGCTGGTGGGGTTTCTGCTGAGAAATCCACTGATAGCCTAATATAAATTTCATTATATGTGATGGAACACTTTTATAAAGCGAAAGAAAACAAAACTTAGCACTAAGGAAAATAACCAAATCACAAAGATAAACAACAAAAGCAGAAATAAAAAACAAAGGATCTACAAATAAACCAGAAAACCACTAACAAATTGTCAGTAGTAAGTCCTTACCTTTCAATAATTACTTTGAATGTAAATGGATTAAATGTTCCAATCAAAAGACATAAAATCCCTGAATGAATAAAAAGTAGCATCCAACTACATGTTGCCTCCAGAAGACCCACATTATCTTTAAGGACAAACACAGGCTGAAAGTAAGGGGATAGTAGAAAATATTCCATGCACATGGTAACTAAAAGAGAGCAGGGGTTACTATACATTTATAAGATCAAATAAAGTTCACCTCAAAAACTGTTACAAGAGAATAAAAGTCATTATGGCTTAGTTAATCAAGAAGACATACCACTTGTACATATATTAGCACCCAACATTGGAACATCTACATATATAAAGCAAATATTAATGGGCAAAAAGGGAGAAATAGAGAGCAATGCAGTAATAGGAGGGGACTTCAAAGTTTCACTTTCAATGATGGACAGATCAACCAGACAGAAAATTAATCAGGAAATACTGGAACCAAACTGCACTTTAGACAAAAATGGACCTAACAGATTATCAGATTTATATATATATATATATATATATATATATATACATATATATATATATATATACATATATACAAACATACACCCCCCCCCAAATTTTCCATCCAACAGCAACAGAATACATATTCTTCTATAGTGCATATGGAACATTCTCCAGGGTGGCGCACAAAACTAGTCTTAAAAATTTTTTTTAAATGAAATATTATAAAGTATTATTTATGACCATGATAATATAAAACTATAAATCATTAATAATAAAAATTTTGAAATTATAAAATGAAAATTAAATGACAGGCTCTTGAACAACCAATGGATCAATGAAGAAATTAAAATAGAGATTGAAAAACTTTCAGAGACAAATGAAAATGAAAACACAACATACAAAATCTATAGGTTACAACAAAAGGAGTACTCAGAAGAAAATTTATAGCAATAAATGCCTACATCAAAAATAAAGATCTCAAATAAATAACCTAATGCTGCACAAAACTACAAAACAAGAACCAAACCCAAAATTAATAGAAGGAAAAGAACTAATAAAGATCAGAGCTGAAATAAATGAAATGAAGACTAAAAAGTAATGCAAAACATCAATGAAATGAAGAGTTTGGTTTTTGATAAGATAAAAAAAAAAATTGACAAACTTTAAGCCAGACTTACTAACAAAAACAGAGAGAAGACTGAAACAACTAAAACCAGAGATGAAAAAGGAAACATTAGAATCGATAGAGAAATGCAAAGGATCATAAGGCTATTATAAACAACTATACACCAACAAATTGGAAAATCTAGAAGAAATGGATAAATTTCTGGACACATACAACCTACTATGATTGAATAATGAAGAAACAGGAAATCTAAATAGACCAACAATGAATAACAAGATTGAATCAGCAATAAAGAATCTTCCATTGAAGAAAAACCCAAGACCTGAAAGCTTCACCGTTGAGTTTGACCAAACATTTAAAGAAAAGCTGATACTAATTGTTATCAAACTATTCCAGAAAATTGAAGAGGAGGGAATTCTTCCAGGCTCATTCTGTGAGTCCAGCATTACCCTGATACCAAAACTACATAAGGACACATCAACTAAAAAGAAATCTTCAGGCCAGTATTTCTAATGAACACACTAAAATCTCCAGTGAAAAACAGAACTAATAAACAAATCTAGTTACATTACAGAGTACCAAATCAACATACAAATATTGGTAACATTTTTACATGTGAATAGTGAACTACCTGAAAGCTAGTTCTTACACTGCAGAAAGTTAGGCCCTTTCTCTGAGTTAGGCTTTGGCTTAAGGGAATTTTGTGGCTGGTTTGATCTTCTATGCAGACCACTGAAACTTTCTCTATATCAGCAATATGACTTTTTGCTTTCTTATCATTCATATGTGTGATGAGGCACAGTAATCACTATAGCTCTGTGAGCCACAGTGAAGCCATCTTGTGTACAGGCTCACTGCTGCTGTGTGATTCATAGGCCCATGACCTATGAGCTGAGAAAAAAATACATGAATAACAGAAAAAAAAATAAAGTGATTAACTTGTAAGTGATTGTTTAAAATCACTAGGTGTGTATAATTACATTGTACTGTCCTTGGAAAAATGTTTCTTGACTTAACTGATGCTATCTGCTTCTGTAAACTCTCTTGTGTATAAAATACAATCAAAACAGGTGGGCTGGGGCTGGTCCCAGGCCCCCTGATAATAGAATTTATTACAAAACTGACTCCACGTTGTGTACTCAGACTCACGTAAGACCCCAATGTAAAATGGTATAAAAACCCTTCCTCTTTTCGGGTTGAGCGCTGCTCTCTGTGCCGCCACCTTTGGCGGTGCAGAGGGTGGTCGGTGGGCCAGCTAATAAAAACTCACTAATTTGGCTCAATTCGGCTTTCAAGTGGTCATTTTCTCGTGTCTCAAACCATAACAATATGTTCATTGGAAGAGCAACTTTTAATTTCCTTCAACACCTTTCTCTTTGTATTTACAACCTGGCTAACCATTTGGTGCAAAAGGCCTAGCTTTCAGTGTATCTCAGTTTTGGACATACCTCTCTTACTAATCTTAATCATTTCTAGTTTTCTTTTTTTGATTAATGATTTTTTTTTTGAAAGAATTCAATAGATTTAGGAAGTACTAGTGTTTTTTGTTACATGGATGAATTGCGTAAGGCGGAAGTCAGGGCTTTTAGTGAGCCTGTCACCAGAATAGTGTACACTGTACCCAATAGGTAGGTTTTAATCCCTCACCCCTCTCCTACCTTCCCTCCTTCTTAGTTGTCAATGTCCATCACACCTCCTTGTGACCATACATACCCCGCATTTAGCTTTCCCTTATCTAGTTTTTGGTTTAAAGTGAGTGACATGTGATTTTTCCTTTCACTTTGAACACTTAGAAGACGTTGTAGAGTTTTAACTGGACTCATTTCAATATTGTTGTGTCTCAGGGAACGTGGAGGCTAAGGAGAGGGAGAGAGGCAGAAGAATGGCTGGTTGATGGAGCAGTCAGAACACATACAATCCTTGTCAATTAAGTTTGGCACTTAATATTGGTGTGGATTGTGATTCTCCAAAACAATTAAATAGTAACATCAAAGATCACTGATCACAGATCACCATAATAGATATAATGATAATGAAAATGTTTGAAATATTGTGAGAATTACCTAAATGTGACACAGAGACAGGAAGCGAGCACATGATCTTGAAAAATTGGCGCCAATAGACTTGCTTGATGCAGGGTTTCCATAAACCTTCAATTTATAAAAAAATGCAATGTCTGTGAATCACAACAAAGTGAAGTGCTATAAAATGGATTCTGCCGATAGTTAAAATGAGGTCTTTCTGGAGTAGAACGGGCTCTTAATCCAGTGTGACTGTTGTCCTTATCAGAAGAGAAGACACAGAGATAGAGACACACAGGGAGAATTCTATGTAACAACAGAGGCAGAGATTGGAGTAATATGGTCACAAACCGAAGAACAGCAAGTATTAATGACAAACCATCAGAAGCTACAAGAGAGACGAGAAAGCATTCTTCCCTACAGGTTTCAGAGAAAAGCATGGCACTATCAACACCTGGCTTTAATACTTCTAGTCTCCAGAACTGTGAGACAACAAATGTTTGAAGCCACCTAGCTTGTGGTATTTTGGTATAGCAAGCCTAGAAAACTAGTACAAATTTTGTGAAGAAGTGTTTTTTTTTGTTTTTTGTTTTTTGTTTTTCTTATCAGAGGCTCAGAAAGGTTAGATTATCTAATAACATCATATTGACAGTAAACAGTACTGTGTGATGTTGAATCAAGTGTTCTTGTTACTAAAAGTATTTCTTATCGTTTTAGAAATCACATAAAACTTTTGTATAACTCATGCAGTCTATTATGCCAAATATGACAAAAACAAGTATTCCATAAAGTCTTTGAGTAGATTCTTATATGCATTGTTCTTTCAAGAATAAATAGCATTAAAGTGTCCTTCTTTTTTATAAGAGTGAAACAGAAAGTACTGAAATTCTATGGTGTCTCTAATTGGATGCCATATGTTGAACTCTGTCAACCCTTTTCATCTCTCTGCTCTCTGTGGCACCTCTTGAAATCAATGAGAATGCTAAAATTAAATCAGAGTATATGTGTTCAGAGAATCATAAAAACTGTATAATCCTGATACTCTGGTTAATGACTGAATACATGAAAAGCATAGCAGAACTCTATTTATAAAAATCAATATCAGTCCTCATTTGTAGAGGCACACTTTACTACCTTTTCTGTTAACATCAGTTTTGAGGAAGTGTTTTATATGTATTATTTTTAGAAGCACTATTCAGCTGCAGGTTGGAATAGAAATAGAAACACTCATGGGATTGTTTTGCTGTGTATGAATGCAGATATAAGATAATATTTAGAAAAAATGTACGTATACAGTTTAACAAAATGAATTTCAGATAACATTTTATTTCACTAGGTTCATGCAATGATACACATTCATAAGATAGACACCCTTAAAATGAAACTACTTTGGATTTTAAATGACTATAAGCTGATTTCTATAACATTATAATAAAATGCCCATGTATAAAAATGCCTAATATAATTGATAATGGCAATGTTCAATCTCTGTCTTATAGTTAATGGTAGTTTTCATTTCTCTTACAATAATTTTGAGATTCTTCAGCTCCTTTACAGTGTTTTTGATTTCTAGCTTTTCCTTTGGAATCTTATTTAGAATTTTTATTATTTTGCTAACATTATCCATTTTTCCTTGCATGTTATCTACTTTTTTACATTAGAGCTGTTAACATATAAATCATAGGTATCTTAAATTCCATACCTAATACTTTCAACATCTATGTTATACCTGAGTCTGGTTCTGATCATTGCTTTGTTTCTTCAGATGGTTTTCCTTGCCTTTCAGCCTGCCTTGTGATTTTTGATAAAAGACAAAAATATCAGATTGAGTAATAGTAACTGATGTAAATACACCTTTATTGTGAGGATTCATGTTACCCTGGATAGTTGTCCTGAGCTTAATGTTTTCTGTAACTATAGCAGCCAGAGGCTTGAGTTTCTTCTAGTGTCCTTGTTTTTGTGTCCCCTTCTGACTTTGTACTTCCTGAATTACTCCTCCTCGGAGAGAATTTGCTCATTGTTACTCTTTCAATTGAAATCCACTGTAATTATACTGGACTACCTATTGGTATGATGTTAAGGTATGAAGATGGGGAGGCATTCTAAATCTCATGATTAAATCTTAGTCTTTTAGTGGATCTGTGTCTTTGAACTGTAACTTTCACATGTGTCTCTTCATTGCTATAGTTTTTTCCCCCCTTTTGTGAGAAAGGAATGTTAGAACATGCTGGAGTGTGAGGAAATTCCTTCCCTGAACTAACGCGAGGATCTGATTACATATTTTCCCCTGGAGAAATACTTTTTTTGATAGATAGGTTTTTTGATAGATAATGTTCTGAACATGTTTCAAATGCTCAATTTTCAGTTCACCTGCCAAAACCTCAGTGGATTGATTATTCTTAGCTCTTCAGTATGAGAACCTGGTAGGCTTCCAGGAGGTAAACACACAAACATGTGGGAACACCCATAGACTATAGGTCCCAGGAGTTTCTCACTCTTATTCCAGTCTACACTCAACCCCTAGAAATTTACCAAAATGACTATTTTAGTATTTCTACCAATTTGTGGCTCCAACAGCTTCTGTTCCAGGAAATCAAATCTTGGCTGTGACTCTCTGAAATGGCCTCTCTCTCCAGATTTTCAGGCTAATGATTTGCCTTGTTACCACAATTTACTGGTAGTCAAAGAAAAGTCAATAAGTTTTAGTTTTCTCATTGCTTTATTTTCGTAAGGAAAGAGTGAAGTTTTCCGAGTCTTTATATAACAGATTTGAAAAAGGAAGTTTGTTAAGATATGTTGCTTTATATTTTTTCTGTGCTTCATTCTGGAATTATTTTTTCTTAATCTTTAGTTTATAATTCTATTCAACAATTATCTTCTTTAATTTGTCTAATCTGCCATTAAAGTACACCTTATATCTTAATTTTATATTTTGTTTCCTAGCTATAATATTTCTATTTGGTTTCTTTTTAGTTTTTTCTTTTTTGCTGAAATACTCTATCTGGTCACTTAAAATTTTTGAACATGCCAATCACATTTATTATAAATTACATATATAATCACTCTAATATCTGAATAATTTTTGCTTCTACTACTATTATTTGTTTTTTCAGTTTGTTCTTCATCAATTTTTGTCATTTTTATACATTTTGATTGAATCCCACACATTGACGTTAAAAATATCAGAATAATTTGAGTCTCTTTGTCATGTTACTTTCCTGTAGAAATAATTTAATCTTGCTTTTTGGAGACAGATTAGGTAGAGCTAACCTTTCATCAATTAGGATTGATTGAGATGATTGAGGAATATGGTTCAGACTTTGTGATTATTGCCCATTCTCCTTTAGCACTAAGATCTATTTCTCCCAGTTCCCTAACAGTCATGCTTGACCTCCTTGTCATACATTAAACTCTAATTCTTTGGCTCCAGATTATGTGATGTAAAAAGCTCTGCCAAATGTTTTGTCTCTCGGCACCTATTTGAAAATTGATAAATACTTCAAGGGAAAAGACAGCATCTGTCCATGCTTCTATTCCTTCTGCAATCTTGGTCTTTCACATTTTCACTTTAGCTTTAATCAGATGATTTTTACACATTTTTTTGAAATACAGGTTTTCTAGTTGTCCTCACTAGGAGACTTGTTTTTAGTTAAGCCATTCTTCTATTGCCAGAACAATAAATTCTGTAGTAATTATTTATACAAACTGCCTGTTTAACAGTTCTAGTCATTAAAAATATACATGAATAAAATAATATTCAAAATGACTGAGTATAAATTTGTAAAAAATATAGTCAAGGCCGGGCGCGGTGGCTCACGCCTGTAATCCTAGCACTCTGGGAGGCCGAGGAGGGTGGATCGCTCAAGGTCAGGAGTTCGAGACCAGCCTGAGCGAGACCCCGTCTCTACTAAAAATAGAAAGACATTATATGGACAACTAAAAATCTATATAGAAAAAATTAGCCGGGCATGGTGGCGCATGCCTGTAGTCCCAGCTACTCAGGAGGCTGAGGCAGTAGGATCGCTTAAGCCGAGGAGTCTGAGGTTGCTGTGAGCTAAGCTGACGCCACGGCACTCACTCTAGCCTGGGCAACAAAGTGAGACTCTGTCTCAACAAAAAAAAAAAAAAAATATAGTCAAAATAATAAATTTCTAAAAGGAAATTTGTACAATAGAGACATCAATGGAGAAAAAAAGTTTAAAATATCATCAGTTCTTGAGGCTAAAAATTATGTATACAAAAGTGTTTGTAAACTTCATTGACAAAACCTGTTTTATTGATGTGAAATTACATAACAACTAGGATATCACTATTATATTATTGCAGTGGCACAAAATGTTTCCTGAGGCTTTGGATATGGTTTTTAAAATTCACCTCATTTTTATTACTTGTATGCTTTTATTTTTCCAGGACATTAACATTTGATTTTTGAAACAACTATATCACCTTCTCATAAACTTCTCCTGAGAATAATAATCCTAGGAAGTATTGGGAATATTTGTCTTGTTAAATAATGAGGAAAATTAGATCTCCTTAATGTAAATGTTTGTATATAACGTGTCTTTATATTATTTGGAATCATCTAATTTAATACATTAGACCTGAGATAATACATCTCAGAATATAATCTCATCTCTAATTTTTATCCAGTGTAAATGATGATAATTATAATTTGAATGCTATTACAATCATTGTTATAAAAATCAGAGTGCGTGGTCTTTAGTAGCATTTTGAGGCTTTTATTCTCCCCGTTGCCTAATGATGATGGGCATATTTTTTGATAAAATGGTAGATATTTTCTTTGATAATGCTTACATATTAAACCAGGAAATGAGTGTACAAATGGCATATGATATTATGTGAATAGTTTTATTATATGTCAAAAACATTGGCCATAGCATATATGTCTGTCATTTCTTCTGTTTATTCTTTCCTCTCTTCTTTAAACTCCTTCCCATTTATCTACTATTTTCCATGATAGTAACTTTTTTTTTATTTGCAAAAACACATTGAAGTTTTATGCACATTGCTATTGTTAAGGACACTTTCAATAAAACTTAAGTGTAAAATGTTATCATAATCCTGTATGGGTAGAAATGGGAGTTAGATGCTAATATATACTATCCAGGAGTGTAGTGTTATGGTGAGTTAATAATGAGGTATGATAGTTAATTCATGTCTAAGTACTGACTTATAATTGTTTCTGCTGAGTTTTATATGAAGTTAATGCCAAATGATTCAAAACCAAAGTGCCAAAAAAGACTTGATTGGTAGAGACTATGATTTTTAAATGATAGAAGATACATAGTAAATATATAGAGAGAAAGTACTATTTTAAAAATGTGCAAGTTTACAGATATTGCATCAGTTGTCACTTCATTAACAAAAGGTAGCACAAAGGGGAGTTGCAGCGATACATGTGGACAAAATAACTTTTTTAAAAAAAATGTACTCGGGGTACAATATATTTTATTATTACTACAACCATGATATTCCAAATCTTCCATTTAATTTTTACATTACATTATGGAATGGTTCTTTCAGGCTTTTGGTACATAGGGCAAGGCTAATTTTTATGACTTTTTCCTTCCTAATTCTGCCCCAAAATACAACTAGCAGATCAAGAAACTTAAACTAATTTTAAGAAAAACAGAAACTTCTAAATTTCTGCTGATATTAATTCTGCTGATTCTGAATAAAGGACCGAAGTGTTCTAATGTTTCAGCAATTTTGTGTTTTGCTGCCATCAATAGATGGTTTTTGGATTGGAATCAAGAGTTCAGGGATTCTAGGAGCACTTTTCAAGCTAAGGCCAGGAATCGAGATCGGGCACAGTTGAAGCAATGGCCTGATATTTCCAGTCCATTCTTCAAATTCCTTCAACCGTTTGTCTAAGCACTGGCAAGGGATACCCAAAGCATCCCTAACTCTGACGTTGACCTGCCAAGGTTCTGGATTTTTCTTTTTCATTTCTGAGTATTTATTGTAATTATTCTCTGGTATCACTTTCTTCTGAGCTGAGAAGTAAACCTCGTCTAGGGTTGGTTAGAGACCTGTAGTCTTCGAAAGCTTCAACCTTGGATTCTTGTATAATAAGAGTCTGTGGTTGTGGCAACTGGGAGTGGGTAGATTTTCTGGCATCTGTAATTAGATCCAATCCTGATCCACTTGACGTTCTCTGATCTTTTGATGTCTTTTTCTTCATATATCAATAACAGTCAATTCTCTTTGCTATTTTAGATTGATTTCAGCTAGGTTATTATGTTAATAAATATAATTGCTGTTACGTTGTTTATGCCAACATGGCAGCTTCCCAGTGCTCCACAGGGGAAGCATCTTTGGGAGAATGTTATTTATTTTTGGTATCTGTCTTGGTCCATAATTAATTTTTATTGTTAAATAGTAAAAAGCTTGAACTAAGTCTTTCCTTTATATTTCCTTTTTAGGACTTATGTAAAATTATGGAAATTAGTAATATTATGGAAATCTTTGCCTGGGTATTCAATGTAAGTTGATAAAATTAGACTGATAATTAATGCTCCTCAAACGGGATAATTGTTTAAAAATGAACACTGGTTCATTATCATTAAAACTTCTTTAAGGAAGAAATATAACCATATGCTATGTTTCCAATTATATTCATTTTGGTTATATTCTCTTGATTTAAAAATTAATTATTGAAAAATATGAGCTAAAAATTATGTTCAGTCATATTTTAAAAGTAAACTAAAACTTACAAATTGCTTTTATTTTGTTATTTAGGACTTTTAGTTAAGATTTGAAAATTTTAGTATTATATATTTAACTCAAAGGATTGCAACTTGTGGAGATATATCTCAAATTTGTAGAAGCTAGATTTAAAGTTTTTATCTCCTCATGCATATGTGATACTAAGTAGATTTATTGTTTGTGCATTATCTGTACAAGTGTCGTTAAACCAGATGGATGTGATTCTTGCTGTCTGTTCTCTCTTCTTGCTGCTTTCGACTACACTTTTTGTGTGCCACCTATGTCTAGAAGACTAAGGGATGACTCACAGTCCCATGCAAAATCAAGAAGCCTATGTTTCTTAGAAACCAATACTTTTCAAAATAAAATACAAGACTGGTATCAGTGTAATACTTAAAATACTCTAGGCAATCATCATTTTCTATATTACAGATTTCAATATTCTTTGTCATTTATAACAATGATAATGTTCATTCTTGTTCATCAGTACTGAAAAACATGTTGACAGTAGGGACAAAATTACTGTAATGGTAGTGTTTGTACATTCATAAATATACTAACAAGATCTGCCAACCCTTATTTGTTGTATTGTGTTGATAGTTTACAAGAAATTGGGGCCATTCTAGCATACTGTCAATAGAATAGAGGCCTATAACAATTTTATCATACAAATTTATACAAACATGGCATGTTCTGTTTTACAAGCAATAACTGTTTAATTGATAATTTCCTGTATTTTTAACTGATTGGAATAAGTACAATGTGAAGTGATTTTTGAGATTGATTTCCAATTGCTCCAGGGCTTGCTTTAAAAACAACTGAAAGGATTAATGAGTTCTTGTAGCTTTTACCAAGTAGAATGTTGCTGCTTATATAGATATTTTCACAGTGATTAAAAAAAATTATGGTCCTCCACAGAGATAATGAAGAAAATAAAAATGAAATAAATGATTGATTTAAAGGATTAATGATTTTTCATTTTTTTGAATATGTTAAGTCACAAAAAACAAGCATCTGTCCTAATACTATTCTAGATATATATTTGTATTTCATCCAATTTTTATGAAAAGAATACTATGAATTTTGAATCATATATTCTTTTTTTATTTAAAACACTTTCATGTACTCCTTCTCATTGTACCCTCTATTCTAGACACAATTAATATCCAAAAATAATAAATAAATGAGATTATGGTACATGAGCCACATTATTTTAATTATTTGAACAACTGAAATATGTTTTAAAAATCACATTTTAAAAACTATTCAAAATTACAGTGCTATGTGGAACTAGAATTATACCTATACTGTTTTACATTAACATACCCAATAACTTTATTATTCTTCATTCTAATATTCTAATATTTTACCCTTTTTTCCAAAACAACACAGAAATTTCACATTACCTTTCCCATTTATGCTGATTTTCTTTTTTTCCTAAACTTTCCGTGTTTTTTTCTGTAACTCAAAGCCTTCTTTTCCTGTTTCTTATAGATGTTTCCCTCTTGAGTTCTCTGCTTTCTATTCTAATTTACTCTCATTTCTTTAAAAACAACTTAGAGATCTAAACATGAGATTTCTTTAAATTACCTAGTTTCTGTCTATACATAATTTTGTTATCCTTAATTTTTAATCAACTCATGCAATGTCAGATTATTTTTGGCCAATTTAGAGATGCAACAAATATTGGTATGTAGGTGGATGCTATTACAGGCAATAAACTTACAACCTGCTAATATCTAATTTGCAAATGAGGTATTTCACGTTCCATAGCTTTCTAATTTTTTTTGAGAATATCCTAGTGTTTTTATCTGGTGATTGTCTCCGCTAAGCAAAGTAAAAAAACATGAGATAAGAAACTCTCAGAATTTTTATTAAATTCAAAATAGTGGCCGGGCGCGGTGGCTCACGCCTGTAATCCTAGCACTCTGGGAGGCCGAGGCGGGTGGATTGCTCAAGGTCAGGAGTTCGAGACCAGCCTGAGCAAGAGTGAGACCCCGTCTCTACTAAAAATAGAAAGAAATTATATGGACAACTAAAATATATATATACAAAAAATTAGCCGGGCATGGTGGCGCATGCCTGTAGTCCCCGCTACTCGGGAGGCTGAGGCAGTAGGATCGCTTAAGCCCAGGAGTTTGAGGTTGCTGTGAGCTAGACTGACGCCACGGCACTCACTCTAGCCCGGGCAACAGAGTGAGACTCTGTCTCAAAAAAAAAAAAACAAAAAAAAAAAAAACAAAATAGTATACTAAAGTAAGCATGACATAAAAATGACTTTTGAGTTAATTGCTGCTTAACTCAAAGTAATATTCATAATCCTTGAGGTAACTGACATTATTACATTTGTTCAAAATTAACTTACTGGGTCAGAAAGTTAAAATGTGTATTTAATAATAACAAATATATTATGGTATTCTAAAAGACTTGAAAAATCAGTAAGTGTTGCAAATTCTCATTTTATTGTAATCAAGTTCATTAAGTCACTTCTCACAGTCTATTACAAAACCACTCTACATTTTTAGGTATTTATGAGCACAAATAAGGGACCCAGTGATATTTCACTTAGGATCTGAGTAAATGGAATGGGTAAGAGTTACTATCAATCTCTGCTAGGATGTTTGCTGTATTTTAATATCAATGTATGTAATGCCTAAGACATGTGTTACCTATGTAATTAGTTTCTGTAAAACCAAATGAAATCAATTGGTAAATATGGACTTTTATATTTTCCTTATGAACTTAAACAATAAAAAAACTAAAAAAAGACTAGAATTAATTACATAATACAGACATGCATCAGAGATATTGCAAGTTTGGTTCCAGACCACCAAAATAAAGAGAATATCACTATAAAGTGAGTCACATGAATTTTTTGGTTTTCCACTACATATAAAAGTTATGTTTACATTATATTGTAGTCTATTAAATATGCAATAGCACTATGTCTGAAAATCAATGTACATTCTTTAATTAATTTGCATTTCCCTAACAATTAGTGATGTTAAACATTTTTTCATGTGTTTTTTGGCCATTTGTATATTTTCTTTTGAAAGGACTCTGTTCATGTCTTTTGCCTAATTGTTTTTTAATGGAGCTATTTTTTTTTCTTGCTAATTTGTTTGAATTCTTTGTAGATTCTGGATATTAGTCCTCTATCAGATGTATAGGTTGAGAATATTTTCACCTGTTTTGTAGGTTGCCTATTCACTCTTATTTCCCTTCATGTGAAGATATTTTTTAATTTAATTAAGTCCCATTTATTTATTTTTGTTGTTGCTATACTTGTCATTTGTGTCTTGGTCAGAAATTCTTTGCCTAGCCTGATGTCTAGAAAAGTTTTTTCTACATTTTCTTCTAGAATTTTTGTTTCTAGTCTTACAATTAAGTGTTTAATCCATTTTGTGTTCGTTTTTTTATATGGCAAGAGATAGGGATACTGTTTCATTTTTCTGCATGTGGCTACCCAATTTTCCTAGCACCATTTATTGAATAGTATATCCTTTCTCAAGTGTATGTTTTTGTCTGTTTTGTTGAAGAACTATTGGTCATAGCTATATGGTTTTATTTCTGCGTCTCTATTCTGTTCCATTCATCTATGTCTCTACCTTTACACCAGTACCATGATGGTTTGGTGACTGTAGACTTGTAGTATAATTTGAAATTGGGTAATGTGATGCTTCCATATTTGATCTTTTTGCATAAGATTGCTTTGGCTATTCAGGCTTTTTTTTTGTTTGTTTTTTGGTTCAATATGAAGTTTAGGATTAATTTATCTACATCTGTGGAAAATGGTGTTGGTATTTGATTGGAATTGAACTGAGTCTGTAAATCACCTTGTACAGTATGGACATTTTAACAATGTTGCTTCTTCAAGTCCATTAGCATAGGATGTTTTGCATTTGTGTCATCTACAGTTTCTTTCATCAGTGTTTTATAGTACTCCTTGTGAAATCTTTTACTTCCTTGGTTAGATATATTCTAAGGTATTTTTTTCTTTGCATCTAATGTAAATAGTATTAAGTTCTTGATTTGACTCTCGGCCATATTGTTATTAGTATATGCAAATGCTACTGATTTGCATACATTGATTTCGTAACCTGTGACTTTGCTGAATTCATTTATCAATTCTAGGAGTCTTTTGGTGGAGTCTTCAGGTTTTCTAGATACAAAATCATATTGTCAGCAAAAAGGGGTAGTTTGACCTCCTCTTTCCCAATTTGGATGCCCTTTATTTCTTTCTCTTGCCTGATTGCTCTGGCTGGGACTTCCAGTACTATGTTGAATAGAAGTGATGACAATAGGTATCCTTGTGTTGTTCCAGTTCTTAGGGAGAATGCTTTCAGCTTTAACCTATTCAGTTTGGTATTACCTATGAGTTTGTCATATATAGCTTTGTTGTTAGTAAATGATAACAATCGTCTGAGCCTTCAATGATTCATCATCCTTTTGCTGATGTAGTGCTTTGCCTAAGTGTTGATAGCAACTGATTGATCAGGGTGGTAGTTGCTGAACAGTAAGGTAGTTGTGGCAATTTCTTAAAATGAGACAACAAAGAAGTTTGCTACAATGATCGTCTCCTTTGTTCACAAAATATGGATCTATGGCATGCAATGCTATCTGACAGTATTTTACCAGACAGTAGGACTTCTTACAAAATTGAAGTTAATCCTTTCAAACTCTGCTTATGTTTTGTCAACTAAGCTAATGGAATATTCCAAATGATTTTATGCTATGTCAACAATGTTTTCAGCATATTGACCAGAAGATTCCATTTCCTTAAAATGTTTAATTTTGGTTTAGATATAGATATACTGATATATTAATACATGTATCAATAGATCTGTTGACAGGTAAGATTTATCTGGATGGATGGATATATGTAGGTATATGTGTATGTATTTGTACACATAAATACTTCCAATTATATGTATTTTCCAGTTATGTATTTTATTCATCTAACTCCAGCTCTACATACTATAGCAATATATACTGAACTGTAACTTTGTCTAATCTATTTAACTTTGCTAAAATGTGTGTGTGTGTATATATATATATATATATATCATACTTTTTTTTGCCTGTTTTTAATACCGTGCTGTAGCAACCTAACTATACTTCTTTTAATACCCTAGAGTCTGCTCAACTCCAGCCATAGCGATGCCACTGTATCTGACACTCTGTATTAGTTTACATAATTTTGATTTTGGCAAATTCTTTTTTGTTAAATAAAGTCAATTCCTATTAGTAAGATATACTTTCAGAGGTTATATATAATTATCCTATATATGGATATAATTATCAGAGGTTATATATAATTATCCTTTATATAGAATGACTGGTATTTATTTTGCTTTGAAAGACAAGAAGAAAAAATATAGAATATTATTGTGATTATACCAACAAAGAGATAATGCTGAACTGGGGGAACTGATTTCAGATGGAATCAACTTTAGGAATGTGATGTGAGCCCCATGAGGGCAGGAACTCCAGCATGCTCCCCCTGTACCTCCAATGTCTTAATAGTCAGTTGTCCATTGGGGATGACACATAGACATCTGTTGAAGAAATAAAGTTGATATTGAGATACTTCTAAATGTTAATATATTTAGCATTTCACATGTAATGCTGCCCTATAATATAAGAATATTATATTTAGTAATAACATTAAAGCATAATTTTCATTGAATATGTTAAACTTCTAGAGACTATCTGAATACTAAAAGTTGAGCATTTACAAGCTTTATAATCATATCATATTCCTTCTACTACTTTGTGTCCTGTATAACATTCTGTGTTGATTGTTAAAGGTGTTACCTGTAATTAAATCAAGAAATTTCTAGGACAATTAGTGATCATGTATAATTTCTATTTAATTCATTTTTGTTAGAAACTAATGATTTTTTATGCACTTGTATATTTACTGCTTTATGTACAGATCAATTGTGCATTCCCTCTATCTTTATAGAAAGTTATATAATATCAAAATTTCATATGAACTTTCCTTTAAAATCTCCTAAATCCATGTTCTTTTTTTTTTTTTTTTTTTTTTGAGACAGAGTGTTGCTTTGTTGCCCAGGCTAGAGTGAGTGCCGTGGCGTCAGCCTAGCTCACAGCAACCTCAAACGCCTGGGCTTAAGCAATCCTACTGCCTCAGCCTCCCGAGTAGCTGGGACTACAGGCATGCGCCACCATGCCCGGCTAATTTTTTTTTTTTCTATATATATTTTAGTTGGCCAGATAATTTCTTTCTATTTTTAGTAGAGACGAGGTCTCGCTCATTGCTCAGGCTGGTCTCGAACTGCTGACCTCGAGCGATCCACCCGCCTCGGCCTCCCAGAGTGCTAGGATTACAGGCGTGAGCCACTGCGCCCGGCCCTAAATCCATGTTCTAATTAGTTATAGTAAACTGAAAGGGCCAGATTTGTAAATATCATAGATTACTCTAGTACTAATTTTTTCTGAACATGCAGGTCATTTATCAACAAGGCAGAAAACTATGTGACTAGATCTTTCAACAAAAATCTTGGCTGTATAGTCTATTACTTCATTTATAAACTCTGTGACCATGCGCTTTTATTGAAAATGATCTCCATTAATTCACGTTTAAATTTTTTATATTTACTCAATGTAGTTGATTCTGTTATATAACAACTAGTTTATGAGCCACAGCTAAATTTATTGTAAAAAGATCAGCACCAAATCTATTCTTTTTTTTTTTATTTCAGCTTATTATGGGGGTACAAAAGTTCAGGTTATATATATTGCCCATGTACCGTCCATCCCCCCCGAGTCAGAGCTTCAAGCGTGTCCATTCCCCAGACAGTGCGCAACGCACTCATCATGTAGGCATACACCCATCCCCTTCCCCCACCCCCCCACCTCAGTCTGATACCCAATTGTTGTCATTCCTAAATGTGCATTTAGGTGATGATCAGGGAAACCAATTTGCTGGTGAGTACATGTGGTGCTTGTTTTTCCATTCTTGGGATACTTCACTTAATAGAATGGGTTCCAACTCTCTCCAAGAGAACAAAAGGGATTCTATATCAGCGTTGTTTCTTATAGCTGAGTAATACTCCATGGTATACATATACCACAATTTACTAATCCATTCATGAATTGATGGGCATTTGGGTTGTTTCCACATCTTTGCAATTGTGAATTGTGCTGCTATAAACATTCGGGTACAAGTGTCTTTGTCACAGAATGACTTTTGTTCCTTTGGGTACATGCCCAACAATGGGATTGCTGGATCGAATGGTAGGTCTACTTGAATCTGTTTAAGGAATCTCCATAATGCTTTCCACAGGGGTTGCACTAGTTTGCAGTCTCACCAGCAGTGTATGAGTCTTCTTGTCTCTCCGCATCCACGTCAATATGTGTTGTTTTGGGACTTTTTGATAAAGGCCATTCGATTCCAACTTTGCTTTGCATTCATTCTTTCCTTTGATGAGCACTTAGTGATGTTTACCACACGCTAGGCACTGTTCAGTGCCAGGCAACTAATGATAAATGAGACTCAGTTCTATAGCAATTCACAGTCCACTTACAGTTCAGTAGTGCAAAAAGACAGAGTGATAGGCTTTCACAATTAGTATGAAAATTATTTACATGGAGGTAAGTGCATGCTGCCATGGGAAAACAAGAGTACACCTAACACAGTTTTGAGAGTTTCAAAACAGGTTTCCTGGAAGAGGTAAAATCAACCCAAGATGTAAAGCAGGAGTAGGCGTGAATCTTACATGTTAGCAAAGCAATTCATGGAAGAACAACTTAGCCAAACGCCTACAAGGAAGCATCTTTAGGACAAATTGTCTACAGTGGCTTCAGGGCAGAATGAAAAATTGAATATGACTAAAAATGGTTCAGAAGTACAATGAATCTAGATCATGAAGAATGTTGTAGGTTACTTCATGGAATTTTGAACTTTATGTATTGTTAGTTGACCCAGTCTTCACCAACAGGAAAATGACAAAAATAAAACTTGTTAAAAGTTAGGCTATAATTTAGATATTTATAATTGTCTGCTTCTATGGTCTGAATGTATCCTCCAAAATCTATAAGTTGACAGTTAATCACCAATGTGATGGTATCAAGGAATGGGGCCTTTAGGAGATGATTAAGTCTTGGGGGGAGAGTCCTCATGGATGGGGTTAAGGGCCTTATAAGAGAGCTGGAGGAAGTAGCTTTGTCCCCTTCCATCCCTTCTGCCATGTGCACACACAGCATTCCTCCTCTGCAAAGGTTGCAACAACCGGTGCCATCTTGGGATCAGAGAGCAGCCCTCACCAGACATCAAACCTGCTAGCACCTTCGATTTTAGACTGTCCAAATAATTTATAATGATATAAAAAAATAAAAGGCCCTAAACAATAAATCTCTTTTTTTGAGAATCATGAGAATGTGCCTTTTTTTTTCCTTAAAAAATCCTTTATACATACACAGTGATTTTGTTATATAGTTTTGCAACCACTGACTTCCAAATTATTCTTTCTTGAATTAGAAGGCTATATTTTTATACCAATACTAAAATGAAGCACGATACGTTCATTTGGTGATTTTATAGAGGCTATGCCATTTTATTGAACAGTGTTTATAAAGTGACAACTTGGTACTTGTTATTGTACTAGGAATAATGAAATAATGTACATGAAGTTATAAATAAGTAAAATTTTAGCTAGCATTCTCAGGAACAGTTTGTCTTTTCCAGAAATTATTGTGGCATCTCTGTTGCTGAAGCATTAAGCACCGGTTTCTAGGTGTCACTCCAAAGGGAAATGAATTCCTCCTGCCAGAAAGGGTTTTATAGTCTCTTTCTTCAGTGCTTTAGTTTATGAATTTGGAGCTGACATTCCATAGACAATCCTGTTCATGTGGTAAGTTTAAAGAGAAAAAGAGCTCCAATACGTCAAAGTCACAGCTATCATCCTGTGGAGAATACTGAAGGAAGAAAGGAAAGCTCATATAAATCCATTTATAGCCTTGGTGCATACACATTAAACTTTGAGCATGTGTATGTACAAAGACTAAGACTCATTACTGATGTCCCTTAGGTAGGGGGCAGATATCACAGCACAGAGCAAAACTAGTAGAATTGGAGGGAAGGTAGGAAGCGTGTACTTTGTATACTGTATGTTTGTGTCATTTTGCTAGAGATATATTTTTATCTTTACTATGGAGATTGTCACTTTGTTTTTCAATGGGGGAAACTGGAAATTTCTATTAGAGAGCAAACTTTATATTCCAAAATGTATAAATGTAGATTGAGTAAGCCTTATATAGATTTTATTATGGAGTGAAGGTTTAATGATGAGCAACAATCTTTTTATTTCTTTAACAAGTTACAAGTTTAAAAATCCAACTTTATATATTGTCATGTCTCTGAGCCTAGGAGATCCAAAATATTAAATTGATAGTGGCTTGAAAAAGCAAAATCAGGTAAATAATTTTCATTTTCTATTTTAGAAGGAATTTTTATAGGTGTAGTAACTCGTGCTCTGAAGCACAAAGAAATGGAATATTTTGGAAATTGTTCTAGAGAAGGGGACCCTAAATTATTTTTACATCTGTTTTATCATGATATATCTGTATATAGCAGCATGATAAAAGTATTGTATGTTAAATGTTGATGCGTTAGAAAGTATTTGCTGAAAAAAAAAAAAGGCAGAGCTAAGTTGATGGCATATATTTTGGCTCATTTTCAACCCCAAGGCAATAAACAAGATATGTGAGCAATAATATCATCATCACTCCTTGTGTGGCAACGTTGAAGATGTTTTACAGGGGGCTTGGCTTTTGAACAATTTTAATAGGCTTCCTCAGAGCTTTAATTAGCTAGAGATCCAAATAGTAGCTGACAGCTAGCAGAATCTCTTGTCTTGAGTTAAAGTCAAACTAATTAAATTCCAGAAGGAAAACATTTTCCTTCTAGCACCCTTAATCAGTCATCCTTGCTTAGCAAAAAAAAAAAAAAGAAAAAAAAAAGGTGTCTTATGGCCTGACAATAATATAAACAAGCAAATTTGTAGCTGTGAAACAATGATAAACCAATTTTCCAACAAGGAAATATTGAACTTCTCAGTCACCCTTCATAAGACATATACAGGTTTCCTTAAAAAGGATCTATTTTAGGATAGGAATAGTTCAAGGAATTTAACAGTGTTCTTGTTAAAATTTTAGCATAAGGTTGATATTTTAAAATTATATATTTGCTGCTCATCTATATTTAAATACACATATCAAATATAATTATTAATGACATTAGGCATTACACCTTAACATTCATACAAATACCAAATTTTCTGGATTTCTTTTAAAAAACCAGTTTCAAAGAAGATGACTCACATTCATATCAGTTATAATATCTATGGAATATAACAAATAATAAAAATATATAGCTATCTCAGAAGCTCATGAAGCAAATATTCTTAAACAGTGAAATTTAATTTTTTTTATCTCACCACTTTAAGAATCTCGTTTGTAAAAAGGAAATGCTACGTTATGTATTTAACATTTTATACAAATAAATATCCACTGTTAAACATGTAAAACATTATTTTGCTGTGCTTCCTATACTCATATTTCCTTTTTTAGAGAACTGGCTGTGTCCTCCCAGGATTCTGCTCTTCTGAGTGCTGGTGAGCCGGCAGCAGGATACTGGTCCCTGCTGCTGTCGTCACATCTGGGCCAAGAAGACTTGCACTCTGCCAATTAAGATCTGTAGCTCAGACACTCTAGTTGTGAGCTTGAACTTGAAATTGATATAAGACTTGAGCTATGAAAGTCACATTGGACTATCGCAAGGAAAATCAAGGACAGCAGTAACAGCTAAGCAATAGCGGAGGAATAGAAGAATAATATAGGGGTATGAGTCACATAGAAATTAGAAAAAGTTGTGATGAGGGGAGAGATAAAGAGAAAATGAGAGTAGCATTTTACTAATTCCTTTTTGCCACTCTTTAGAACTATTACTGCTTTCTCTTATTTCTTTTTCTGGCTTCTGTTTACTATCTCTATCTATGTATCTGTCTATCGTCTATCTATCTACTTGGTTTTTACTTTCGTCTACTTTGTGCTCTGTTCAGAAAAATAATTAAGAATACATGGGCGATGTTTTTGTTGCTGTTTCCACTCCTCTGAGATTAAAAGATCTCTTAAATATTAATTCCCCCTGTGGTTAATGACCTTGACTATTTGTAAATAAACAGCCACTGAGTACTACTTTATACCAAGAATTGTTATAAAAGCTAGAAATGCATTGGAAAAATAAGACATTCTCTGCCTTTCTCAATTTGTATCTCCACCATAGTGGAGCCTAAAACAAGGGCTGGGATGCAGACAATTTATTTACAAGGTAATTCCAGAGGGAGAGTGAGACAAGTAATGAAGAAAAGCAAAAATGAAGGGGTTGTATTGAAATATTTGAATAGTTAAGGCTAAAGTTTCTGGGGTCTTTAAGAAGCACATAGAATATTTTCCAATATTGTCTTTCCAAAGACAAGAGCCTTGGGCATTCATCCACCAGCTCATATTGCCCATCAACTGCGGGTTAACCCCAGGAGTTGTGTCTTCCTCTAGCAATTCTGGGCTTCTCTGGGATATGTAATGAATCGTATTCTGTGGTTTTGAAGAAGGTTCTGAGGAAAAAAGTGGAAAAATGCACGGTGATCGTTTTAGTTTGGAGGAACTTGAGATTATAGGATCAGCTGTAACTGCAGCTAAAATCATGGTGAGCTGAAAGGATGTGCTGTGGACGGCAAAATTGTCTGCCGTAATCCAGGTTTTCATGCATAAATCTTCTCTATCACATAGGCTTCAAGATGCAGAAATCTCTCAAAGACAAACTTAAGTAGTATAGGTATAATGGGACAAACCAGTTCCCTGTTATTGCAACTTCTCTCAAAGCCCTAATACTCACTCTTTTCTTTGATTTTGTCTATTTTTTTTTTTTTTTTTTTTAGTATTTCAGCAAGCCTCCGGTGTAGAATCCAACTCCTTAATTTTCTTGTCCATGCCAGGGTACTATTATTACCAGGCAAAGAAACACAGTGACACCTCTGTGAAATCACTCAGTTCCAGACCTACTCATCCTAGCCCCCCTTATGGAGCAGCAACCCGAGATCCATGCATTCAATTAACTCTTTCAGTAGAGTAATTCCTTTTTTGGTCTACTGGTCCATTAGTGCCAGATAGAAGTCATAGCTTAAGGTTCACCAGAATTTACTGTGTCCTTACAGACTCCCTTGAAGAATGCAGTCTCTCTCAAAATCTTTAATCCAGTAAATATATGGTTTGGGAGATAAAAAACATAAATTAATAAGTAGGTCACTGGGAGTGATGGTGAGAAGGGCCAATCCTACTTTGGCCCATTTTTCCCAGATTTTTGCATTCTAGATACTAGAATCACAACATCAGATATTTGTTGTTTGTTACATGCATTAACTGCATCCTGGAGGACAGCCACCTAATCTCACAGGGTATTACACCTAACCTGGAATTTTAGCTGGAATTTTAGTCTATTGTAATAGACTATTACAATTTTCTATTAGAATTACTGCTTCCAAATGAGGATGTAAAGAATCAATGGATCCTGTGGTCATGCACAGTATTACCCCTCCTTTATCAGAAAATGTATCCCTTGGTCCATGAGTGGAATCCCATGAATATGAATCCCACGTGAAATCCCATGAGGAATCCCATGAATGTAAGTCAGGCATCCTGTAAGCCTTACATAGTGATTTTGGCAGAGAAATTTTAGGCAAAAACCCTGGCCAATTCCAATAAAGATGAATCACTGAATCTTTTGAGGTTGAAGGGGACAGATGTCATTAACTTCCTACTAAATTACAGGCTGGTTTTATCACAAGGATATTATCATATGAGGTAATTGGCATCCTTCATTGCCACATGCAAGATGAACATTCAGCTGTAGTACTAGTTAAATCAATACTGGTGTTAGAGAAACCATTCAGTTGAAAGCTTTCATGGCCTCTACCCTCACTAGCATCCTACTCCATTTGTGGCCCCTTGCAAAATCATTGTCATACCCAAGAATAGAGATTAACCAAGGACCACTAAAAAAAATTCATCTTGTCCACATAATTGTTGAGTAACTCTTCTGTGCTAGGTGATCTCTGGTTGGGTTTGATAGTGAAACAAAAATATCCACAGACTTTTTATTGACTTTCATAGGTCCAGCTGCATGTTTATTTACCCAGCAGCCTTTTGTGTATGATCTAGTCATGTATCTTTTAGACCCCTGATCAACCAACCATGCCATTTATTACCATCCTTGATGTGTCTATTTTCTTTTCTCAGACAAATTTTCTTTCCCATGTAAAATACAAGTACCATGTGTACGTTTATATCTATCTGCTTGAATTATTTCCACTTATCAATGAATAGGGCTGTAGTGTAGCAGTATTTAATTTTTATCCCATATCTACATTTCAAGTAAACATATCTCTAAATTAGGCCTATGGTTTTCCTCTCCTGTAATCTGATCATATGAAATCTTCCACCAGGCCCTCCCCCCCCCAAAAAAAAAAATGAGTTCAGTGACAGGCATTGATTGATAAAACATTGATTGGTGAGTCAAACTGGTGTGTGTGTGTCCAGCTCTTTAGGTAATTTACTTGTGTTATTTGGAACTGGTTGAGCCCAACACCAGCTGTCTTCTTAGCATACACTGGAATTTTTTTTTTGTATACATTAAATCTTACAATTTATTGGTTTTGATAATATCTAATTCAATTTCTTAGTCAGATGGTATCTTCTGGCCAGGTGCTCTATTTCTAAAGCGTCTCACAAGCACTCTTAAAACCGCTATTTAAATGGTTAGTTGGTGTTTAGGGCAGAAAGTGGGTTCTGCTTTCAAAACCCTGGGAGTCAGATTTGTCACTTTTCCATTAGGGTTTGCCTGGGATTTCACACACATACACACACACACACACACACACACACACATATACAAATAAATAAATAAATAAATAAAGGCAATAATAGATTTCTCCAGCAACATCAGATCTTCTAGGTCATAGAACCTGATCATAAAGATTATATCATGATCAAAACAGCTATAAAATTCTGTATCATTCTGGGGCTCCCTCAATTTTGCAGCCTTTATATCACCCAATAAATGCTGGAGGAATATTAAAAAATGTGGTTTGTACTGTTTCCGAAATTCAAAGAGGCTCACCAAGTTTTGTGCTCTGTTATTGTACTGGTTGCTTTACAGTTTCAAGTATACATGTTTAACTAATCATAATCTATTTTCAACACATATTATACCTTTCTACAAATAGTATAAGGACCACACAATAGTTTCCTTCCATTTTCTTCCTGACCTATATGCTATTGTTGTCATGCAATTTACTCCTACATGCATTGCAAACTATAATACATTGTTAGTACTTTTGCTTAAAAAGTAAATTTTCCTCTTAGCACTCTGGGAAGTGGAGGCATGGGGATCGCTTGAGCTCAGGAGTTCTAGACCAGCCTGACCAAGAGCAAGAGCCTGTCTCTACTAAAAATAGAAAAATTAGCCAGGCGTTGTGGTGCACCCCTGTAGTCCCAGCTACTTGGAAATCTGAGGCAAGAGGATCACTTGAGTCCAGTTTGAGACTGCAGTGAGCTGTGATGATACCACTGTACTCTACCTGGGGTGACACAGTAAGACTCTGTCTCAAAAAAAAAAAAAAAAAAAAAAAAGGAAATTTTCTTTAAAGAGATTTAAATATTAAGGAAAATATTATATAGTTACCAATATAGTTAACATTTGTTCTTCATTCTTTTGTGTGGATCTATATTTCTATCAGGTTGCATATTCCTCCTGCCTGAAAAAACTTCAAGTTTTCTTGCAGTGTGAATCATCTGGTGATAAATTTTTCAGCTTCTTTAATCTCTAAAAATGTCATCATTTTGTCTTTGCATTTGAAAGATATTTTTCCTGGATGTAGAATTCTATTTGCCTTTTGTTTCTATTTCCTTTCTGTATTTTACAGATATTACTCTTCTGTCTTCCGGCTTTCTTGTTTTCAGTAAAAAAGCTATCCCCATCCATAGTTTTGTTCATCTGTACATAAAATTTTCCCTTTTTTTTTTCTGGCTGTATTCAAGATTTTTTTCTTTATCACTGGTTTCGAGATTCTTAGTCATGAAGTGTCTTTATATAGTTTTCATGTTTTTTTTGTGTTCCACTTTATTGATTTCTTAAATCTGTAGGCTCATAATTTTTATCAAATTTGGGAAAATAGTTATTATTAATTTAAATAATTTTTTCTGGTTCTCACCTCTCTCTTCTCCCGAAGAGACTCTTAACATATATATTGGGCCTCCTGAAGTTTTCTCAGAACTCACAGATGTGCTGTTCTTTTAGTTAGTGTTCTTTTCTCCTCTCTGCATTTCATGTTGGACAGTTTCATTGCTAAACCTTTCAGGTCCTTCTTCTGCAATGCCTAATCTGGTGTTACTTCCATCCAGTGAAATTTTTATCTAATGCATCATATTTTTATTTCCAGAAGTTTGATTTGAGTCTTTTAAATATGTCACAAGTCTCTACTTAATTTTGTGAACATATGGAATATATATGGAATAGAGTTATAATAATTTTAACATTCTTCTCTACTAATTATAACATCTATGTCAGGTTTGAGTTGGTTTTGATTGATTGAATTTTCTCCTCAAAGGGGATTTTTTTTTTTTTTACCCTATCTTTTTCTCATGCTTGGGAATCTTTGATTAGAGGGTAGAAATTGTGGCTTTACCTTGTTGGTTTCTGGATATTTTTTTATTCTTATATATCTTCATAAGCTTTATTCTATGACACAGTTAAAGTTCTTGGAAATATTTTTATTCTTTAGATATGTATATATATGGCTTAACTTTGCTTAGTTGGGGCCAGAACAGTGTTTACTTTAGGAATAATTATTTTTCACTATAGAGGAAAGACTGTTTTGAATTCATTGTAAAATTTTGTGAATTATAAGATTTTTTTAGGCCGGCTTGTGGGAACAAGCACTTTTCTGGCTCTGTGTGAGTGGTAGGCACTGTTCTAATTCTTTTCAGTGGTTCTTCTTCTGGCCTGAGGTAGTTTCCTCACATGCATGAGTTGATCAATATTCTACTGAATACTCAAGGAAAATGGGTGGAGGAGTCTCTCTCTCCCTAACTCAGGAAGTCTGCTGGGCTCTACCTCAGTTGTCCTCTCCTGGTGTCATGGTCTACAAACTCTCTGGATGCAGTAAACCTGGGAAAATGTGAGGTTCATCTCATTTGTTTTCCATCTCTCAGTGATTACTGTCCTTTATTGCTCGATATTTAGTTGTCTAGTTTCTCTAAAATCAGTTGTGTGCAACATGTCTGGTTTTTGCTGTTGTTTTTGTTGTTGTCATTGTTTCAGACAGGAAGGTAAATACAGTCCCTAATACTCCATCATTACGAACCACAGGTGTTATTATTTTTTTTTTTTTTTGTATTTTTCCTTCTTGTGTTTTATAGTGATTGTTGTATATAAGCTTTGATATCTTTTGATACATTTTCAGTTTCAGGTATTTTATTTTCAAATCTGTTTTTCTCAATCTCTCCCCTTCTCTCTCACTTTTTCTCTCTCTCTCTCTCCCCCCACTACTTTCCCCTTTCTAGGACTTCAGTTACACATATTAGAAAACATCTTTTGTACTTCATATATCTGTTATCCATACCAACCATTTCTACATATTCCACTTTCAAAAATTGGACCAAGTTTAATTGTAAATATTTGAGTTTGGCTCCAAAAACTATGCTTTAATTCTCTCTTTCACATCCAAACTGCTATTAAACCCAACTGTGGATCCATAATTTTCTTTAATTATTTTTTTAGCTATGTATGGTGACCACAGTAAGTAGAAGAATTCCAAGGTTCTGCTGGTGAGAAATGAGAAGGCATTTACTTGTGGACTTTACCCTAAGTCTGACTTATACTGGCAGCCCCAAAAGAATCTTTCTTCCTAACAGATGGTTTGTCTGGTATAGTCAGCTGATGCAGTTTTATAATCTTATTTATAATCCTATGCTATAATTTGTGCCCTATCCTCTCAGCTAACTCTATCCTATAATTCCCTCAATCTCAGTTAAAGAACTTCCTTTTCCCAAATTAATGCCCTCCAAAATTGATACTTTTAGTACTCACCATTACTACCAATCACCTCACTATGTATTGCCTTCTAATTATGCATGTAATATTTTATACATATATCTATTTTCTCATCATCTGGAATAAAAAAATGATGAAGGCCAAAATAACACATCCAACTTATTTGATTTTCTTGCAGTATTTAATGTAGTCCTCTGCTCAAATCAATATATGGTGGATCAAGCAAGTATCAAACCATCACAATTAAAGATTAAGGTTAATTTCATCAATGCTTTGTGAAAAGTGCTATTATTTAATGTTTATGCTAAACTGTACTTACATAAATTATTATCTCTTTTTGATGTCTCTTTTATTATATATTTTTTAGGGTTGCTTCTTTTGCTAGTCTAGCATACCTTTTATTCACTGCTCCCATGCCTTTAATTTATTTTGTTCTTTTGTGTTCAATGGCATCTTAATTAACAAGCCCTACTTGTTTAAAGGAATTCACCCAAACATGAATGATGAGATTCATTTAAGGTACCTAGCATCGCTAGTGCCAGTTATATCAAGTAATTATGGTTCCCTCGCCCTTTTCATTAGATCAGGTATTGCCCAACTTTCTAATTTAGACTAAAAACATTTTTTTTTCTTATGTTGTATGTTCTATGCACAGTGTCCAATGCAGTGATTGATTTTTTTTTTTTTTTTGAGTCAGAGTCTCGCTTTGTTGCCCGGGCTGGAGTGCCGTGGCATCAGCCTAGCTCACATCAACCTCAAACTCCTGGGCTCAAGCAATCCTTCTGCCTCAGCCTCCCAAGTAGCTGGAACTACAGGCATGTGCCACCATGCCCGGCTAATTTTTCTATATATATTTTTAGTTGTCCATATAATTTCTTTCTATTTTTAGTAGAGAGGGGGTCTCGCTCTTGCTCAGGCTGGTCTTGAACTCCTGAGCTCAAACAATCCACCCTCCTTGGTCTCCCAGAGTGCTAGGATTACAGGTGGGAGCCACTGCACCCAGTCAATTGATTTTTATTATATAAGAAAACTTCAACACATTATGATGTTTTTCCTCATGTAGTGAGGGAGCTTATAATAACATTTGTTCTAGTATGTGCTTTTCAAGACTAATTCCCAATTTTTACTAATTTCCAATTACTATTTTTCTCAGCTGCTCTATCTTCTACTTCATCAACAACGTTGTTCCGTTCTCTACTTTGACAATTGTTAAACAGCAGTTTACTTTAGTGTAGTGGTTTTCAGACTGAGGTGAAAGCAAGATGTTTTACTGGAGTCTAAGAAGAAAGTATTATAATGTCTTCTGATTATTTTTATCTAAAATTAAACAAATGAATATGTACTATTATATTTGTGATGGTTTGATTTTATGTGTCAACTTGACTGGGCCAAAGGATGCCCAGGCATTTGGCCCAATATTATTCTAGTTGTGTCTGTGAAGGTGTTTTTGGATATGATTAATATTTGAATAGGTATTATAGACTGAATAAAGCAGATAATTCTCTCTAATACTGGTAGGTCTCCTCCAATCAACTGAAGATTTAAATACAACAAAAAGTCTAAGTAAGAGAGAACTCCTTGCTGACTGAGGTGGAATATTGGTCTCACACTAACCATTGACATTTCATGGACCTTGAGTCTGCCGTTTATTAGACTGGCACATATATTGGGCTGTTCTGGTTCTCAGGTCTTTGGATTCATACTGAAACACCACATTGGCTCTCCTGGGTGTCTAGCTTGCCAGCTCACCCTGCAGATCTCAGAACTTGTCAGCCTTCGTAATCTCATGAGCCGATTTCTTATATTCAATCTCTCTCTCTTCTCTCTCTCTCTACGTGCATATATGTGTGGGTGTGTGTACTAATACATTATTTAAATAAGTGTATTAGGTTTCTTTAGACAAACAGAACCAATAGGAGATATATAGAGAGATATATATGTACACACCCACACATATATACATCTATATCTGTATATATATATCTCCGATTGGTTCTGTCTAAAGAAACCCAATACACTATTATTTAAAATAGTGATTGATATAAATAATTGCGTATAATTTAGTGAGGGACTATTGAGCTATGCCCCCTTCCTTAAAACTCTTTCCTGATTCATTCCTATGGTATCTTTCTCTACTTGTCTCATTTTTTTTTTCTATATGATTATTCACTCTATTACTGTTTTCTGTAATCTCTATGATTATTTATTCTGTGATTGCATTCACTCTTTTCTTATACATTAAAATGTGTACTTCCCAGTTATTCACTTTTGGTTTGGTGCTCTCTCCTTTCCCATTCACATTTCAGTAATTAACTTTTCTGCCTCTGTATTTCCAAAGAAATATGAGAATATGTTTTTCTCTACACTAATATTGAGCTGAATTAATTTGTTACATGTCTACCTTTCTCACTAGAAGGCAAATTTGGGGGAAGGGATGATATATTATTCATTGCTGTATCGTAATTGCTTAGTATATTGTTAGGTGCACAGAAAGGACAATAAACTTCTTTTGTTGAAGTAACTTGAACTGGAATATTAGTAGGGATAATCCAGGAAGAAAAAGTCAGGATTTTAAAATTCTCTATAGGAAAAGAATAAAATTATTTCTATAGCAAATTTTAAAAACCTAGAATATTTTAGAATATTTCTCAGTGTTTAAAATAACAGAATTTGAATAATCTAATTCTGTACAAACATGGAATAGGAATAGATCAATCCAAACTGGCAGAATTAGTTTGATTCAAGATGGTAAAATTTAACCAAAATGCCTTTTACCTTGGTTACTTTTTTTTTCCTAACTTCCTATTTCTCTCTTTCAATCATGTTAGTGAGTTAGATGTGTTAAAAAAAAAAAAAAAAAAGAGGTGGGCAAAGCTATGATTTCGAGTGTACAAAAAATTTAATGTGATGCAGTTGTAGAGTTTTCTATGTTTCCATTATAAGGGAGATAAATATTGGCTTGTAGCTAGAGCATAATACATCAGGTTGGCAGAGAAAAACTATTTTGTGAATTTACACAAATATACCCAAGTGATAATATTTTGGATGAAAATATGGGAAAAATGGAACCAAATCCTCATTATATGTTTCTGGATATTTAACATTAATTGGACTTTTGATAAATAAGAATATTAAGATTATTCCTTTAGGCTAAGTTGAAAAATGAATGAATAAGCAAGTTTTCTCTAAGTTCTAAGTACATTTCTGAAATTATAGGATTATTGATAGAAATACATTTAAAAGACTTGGCCTCCTGGCCTTTATTACAAAAGAACTGAGTAAATTAACTGGGATCACAGCAGGGTTTTATCATCAAGGAAGAAACTAGTTCAATGTCTTTTTAAAAACAATTTTGAAAACTGTGATCTCACTGGAAGGCAAAGTGAGAAATATATTTGACTGTCAAAGAGAAGCATTCATTGATTCCTGTCAGTTCTCTAATATGTTCTTTAATTTCCTCTGCTCTTGTCTTCTGTCCTCTTCTTTTCTCCCTTCTCTCCTCCTTTCCTCTTTTCTCCTCTCCTGTCTTCTTTCTCCTTGATAGTACTGACTCCTAGTATTCAATATGTAGTAATATTTGCCATGCAAAATCACTTCTTTTAGATATCTTTTTGTCAAGGGATAATCAGTTTCTGAATTGGTTAATTAATAATCCCTCACCATTCATTCACAAACCATTTCCTTTTCCAAAAAAAAAAAAAAAAAATCAGTTCTGCTGTTGTTATCTACTCCACAAAGATGAATGAGATGAGGTATCTTTGGTCAAGGTGCTCAAGATGGTCAGTGTAGTAGCATCCAACTATGAAACCAAATTTGAAAATGACTTGTGAAGTTTTAAAATATAAACACCCAAGCCCACACAGACATATTGAATCAAAATCTCTGTGGTAGGGTCCAGTGTTTATATTTTCTGAAATTTTCACAATTAACTCCAATGTCTACGAAAGATGACAACAGTGGGCAAATGGAACAAGTGCTTAATGGAGTATGAATGACACAATAGTAGAATGAAAAGGATGGGTCTGACCACACATTTTAGGTGAAAAATTTAGGGCTTTAATTGAATACTTGTTCAGGTGCTTGCTTCAGCAATTATAAAACCCAGCCCTGGTATATATAGATGTCGCTACAACTTCCTCTCATTAGACACAGTATTAATTTTATCTCAGTAACACTACTTTGCCAACCAAGTGTGTGTGTGCAGTATATCATCACATCAAAAGCACCATAAAATACAGAATATGCAGAATATGTGGAATTCTGGCAAATTGGCAAATTCCCTGAATCCACACACTTTATTTTTAGTTACTGTCTGACTAATACTGTTCTAGTTGTTGGAGAATTAGCTGTGAACAAAATATAAAATGGACAAGCTTCTTGACTTCCAGAACCTGACATTTTAGTGGGAAAAGAAAGAACATAATCTTATGAACTATTGAATAAATAAGTTAATTTCAGGTCCAATAAACATACAGCATAAAATATACCATCATAGAAAATTACTAAAGGAAGGGATCACATTAGCTAAAATGGCCAGAGATTATACTTAAGTTGATTCAGAAAAATCCAAAGGAGACATATAAAGATAAGTGGAAATGTATTTCTGGCAAAAGAAAAGAGAAAAAAGGGATCTAATGATGGAAGAGACCTAATGATGTATTCATGTAGCTAAAGAAAGGCAGGAGCCTTCAGTCTTCAAATATCAGAAATCTAAGTCATTTCAGATGCATGACTGAGACATGTTAAATGCTACTTTAGCTTGTAATGGTAACTAACCAAATTTTGTATTAATATTTAAATTGATGGCTACCTTTTAATGTAAAAATTCCATGCTTTCCTCTCTCTTATCATTTTAAATGTAAGAGATGATTTTTTTTTCCATTTCTTTAACCAAAGAAGACCAGTTGATAAAGTAAATGTTTTGTTACAGCATTTTCCTTGCTGTATGGTTTCTGGTTCAAACATCTTATTGAAGATCTCTTCAGTTTTAAATTATACGACTGAATATATATGCAACTCTTTAATAATCTAACTGATACCTACATTTTTACCAATTGGTAAGCCAAAATCCATACAACATATTGACTTTCCCTTGGTAACACAGTTAAAAGCCGATTTAATTCCAGAATTTAGCTATTTTACTTTAGGGCTCTTCATGCTTATGGTTGGTCACTCAGATGCATTGCATTGAAAATGTCTCATACTTCATTAAAACAATTCAAAGTGCTTATAGTCCTAATGCTAAAAGTGAATGGCTTCTGTAATTAAAAAGCTTAAAGAAATATATCTCAACGTCATTATGAAACAGCATAATCTAGCAGTCATTTAATAGCCAGTACCCAAAGACACGACTTTGACTCAAAAAAAGTTATGTGACTATTTTTTAATACACATTATGTAATCAATCCAATTAAGACATAGTTCAGCTTGTTTTTTGTGTACAGGCAAAAATAGAAGTTCAAATTTTGGAAATTACAACTCCATTTTTCCTCCTGAGAAAATTATTTTTCTAGCTAACATTACATCTCATAGATTTTTTTCCCTGTCATGCTGGCATAGATTCACATTTCTGTTAAACTGTACAAATTATAATGTAATGTTCTTTTTAAAAAAATGTGTCAGGGTGGTTGCTTTTGTGCCCAGAGCAATATGACAAGCATATGGCCAAATAAGCTAAACAGATAAGAAATTAAAATCATGCATCTGAGCAAAAAGAATTTCAGAAGAAACTTTTATATATTTTAATGAGTTACAAATGATTCCAAGTATAATAAGATTCCTAATTCATAAAGTATGGTTTGAATATATTAAGATAAAACCCTCCCTATGCATTTCATAGTATACATAAACATTAAAATCAGAAAAAACAAAAAAGCAAACAAGCAACACTCTTCAAGGTCACAACTACCCTGTAATAAACATTGTTAACGAGTTTGTTGAGGTGTTTACCATTGTTCTGATTTCCAAGCAAGCAAAAACTTCATTAAACTAAAGGCAATTAATTATAAAATGCTTCAAATTGCAACTAATGAGCCTACAGGATTCATTACCAGTGAAGGTCACAGAACTAACTAGATTCCCAAATTTATCTTTATCTCTGGTTGTATGACTGACTGAGCTGAGTGTTGGGAGGTCTATCACACAGCCATCAATCAGACTGCCACCCAGCAATAGGGCTGCAGCAAGGCACTCTAATAAAAAGACTGTCAGAGTGCCTTCTGTGGACCATGTGTACTATTGTAAGTTCCATTTTTTCTAATAATTTAACTCTGATTTTGTTAAAAATAACTTACCTCCATATTGAAATGCCCTGTTTCTTAAGAAGAGAAAAGAAATAAACCTTTTATTTTAGCTAACATTTATATACTCTTATTAAAATCCACTGGGAATAAAATATTTTATTTTCATAAGTCAAGAAAGTACCAAAAGACATTATGACCATGGATAGTATAGACAGAATGTGACATATGGAAATCAGAAAAACAAAACCAAACAAAACAAAAAAACCACCATGTAAACCATTTTTTCTCACAATGGCTGAGATTGCATCGGAAAATATTTTCTTATATTTTGGTACTTCTTTGTTCTCTCATGAATGTTTGTTTATTTATAGTATCTTTCATTTCATTATATGTTAAAGAACTATGGAAAAATAAGTGTTACATAGAGAATAAGAAAACAAATTAAAAAATAGGTTCTCCTTTAAAGAAATATGGACCCTGGTGAATTGAGTAAGATAAACTTTCCAGCTATAATAAAGTGTCATTATAGCTACTGTCATAGAAGCTTTCCAAAGCACACTGAAACCACTAATAAATGGTCAGTGTAACTAATCCTTACAAAAATGTGATTTTAAGGCCTATTCTCTTCTAGTAGTTTTCCGCTGATGTACTGGTCTGCTTTGATCTGCTAGGCCTTACTTGAAATTGAAAGTCTATACATTGTATGTGTGCATGTTATTATTCTGTCTACATTTTATAACATGGCTTTCGGAAGTACAAGACAAGATATAGAAGGACCAGTCTTGAGCCTGTTGAATAATATTTGCAGTCTGTTACAAGTATCTGAATGAAAGCATCAGTGTTGTTGTTAGAAAAGAGATAACATATATATATATATGTAACAGTGTAAAGTATAGTCAGAACTTCTGTTTTACTGGATGTTGGAATTAAAGGAGAAGAAAGGTTCTGGCTAGAAGTATCAGATTCTATTGCTTGAAATAAGTATAATGTGTTTGAGGAGAACTGTTTTGAGGAAGAAACCAAGAAGTAAGATTTGGGGTATGTTAATTTTTATATGCATGGATAACTTCTAACAGAAGTTTATAAGTAGTCCAGTGGGTATATGGGAATGAAACTCACATAAAGACATTTTCCATCTTTAATTGGAAAGTAACTTAGTTCTGTGGATTTCAAATAATAAATTTGCAATGTGTTCTGTTTCAGTGAATATCTGATAACTCCATTCAGAGTAAAGTAAAAAACTATAATTTTATTATTTAAAATTTACAAAACTAAGTATAAAATATGTAAATAATTCAACTTATAATTTTTTTTTTCAGTTGATAGCATCGGGATATATACTTTTGAAGTTATGAATGTTTAAAATCAGGCTAAGATTTATGGGCACCTCTGCTAACATGTAACCTGAAAAGGAATCATTTATTGCACAACTGATCAAAAATGAGGATCAGTAGCAGAGAACCCAAAGAGAAAATCACTACAAAAAATAAGGAGTCGATGGTGTTAAATGACTTCTATTGGTCAAATTGGAATAGGCCTGAATGATTCAGTGCATATTTTATATGAAGAAGTAGACCATAGTTTTATTGGAATTTTGTAAGTAGAAGCAAGATTCCCAAATGGTACATGGGAAGTAAAACAGTGCACACAGAGATGGTAATTTGCACTACAGAGAAACTGAGTGAGAAACAACAGAGATTGGGGTATAGCTAGAAGAGTTCAAGGTCAAGTAATGTGTTGTACTTTTGGTTTTATTTATGATTTTAAGTATATTTCAGACATCAACAGTTTTTTTTTTTTTTCAGCTGGTAACAAAGAATCCAGTGAAATTGGAGCAAGGAATTGCAAACACAGGAGAGAAGAGACAGAAATAATGGAACAAAATCCTGGAGTAAATGGAAGTGATCAAATCAGGATCTGAGGCGAAGAATAGAGCCTTAAAAGTAGATTAGAGCAAAAAAGATGGTAGATTTGTAAGTATAGAGGCAAAGATTTTACATATTGTCTGCTAAGAGAATTACCTATTTAAGTCATTTTTGCATTTTCCATTTGTACTGGGCATGACATGGAATTCAGAATCACCCAAGTTCAATTTCTAGCTACTACCTATCAGGTGAGGAACCTAAAGCAAATAACATCCATGAAGATTAGTTCTCTCATTTTAAAATTGGAACAATAATTTCTATCTTAAAGAGTTCCTGTGATAATTAAATCAGACAGTGTTTGCAAAAATATTAAGTACAGTATGTGGCAAAAGGTAAGGTGATGATCAAATATGTTTCTGTCAGGACACACTGAACAATGTGCTTGCCTTATTATCTTCAATGAGCTGACCTTAGATTGCTAAGGGAAATACTTACGAACACTTTTATTGTAAAGCACTCTTTTACTCACATTAAACTGTATTTAAATTTGAAAACCAAAACCCTTTCTTTAAGCAACTCTCCTAGATAATGGAATAAGAATTTACATAAAATAATAAACATGTTTTTAATCACCTATTTTTTTTATATTTCGTGCCTATCTATGATGGATGGTGCAACACAAGAATGCTTTCTAAATTATACCTAAATTAATATTAACAGAAATCTCGCTGCATTAATCTTTTTCAAAAATAGCTGGTTGCAGTTATCTAATCTCCACCTTCCCTGTATTTTAGTTCTATTTGAAGCAAGACTGATTTGAAGGAGAAAATCCACAGTTGTGCCTTTCTGGCAGGATTTTCAGCAAAGCATCAAAACTTGAATTCTCTGAGTTTTCCTTGTTTAAACTGCATACATCTATGGTTCCCTTGTGAGTTTTAGGAACACTGACTTTGCATGCCAGTTTTCCCTCACAGCGTCTGGACATAAATTCTATGTGAAACATGAAGTCTTTTGCCCTCCCCACTAGAAGACACTTCAAAACCAAGGACAGAGAGAAATACTTGATTGGAAAAAAAACCTCAAAACTTTAAAATGATGAAATTGATAGAATGCACAAAGTTTTACCGAATCACTACCCTTTTTGGCCATGTTTATCTTCATAAAATTCCTTTTAATTTATGTCTATCTCCAAAGTTATCATCTATACCTCCCTATCATCCCACTCCTCCAGCCCCCAAAATAAAATTAACCAATGAAACAGTTCAAAATACCCTCTTGTTTTCTTTTATTCCACAGTTTGGTCAAAGTATCTCCATTTACTTAATCATCTTCATCTTGGATTTATTCTGAAATATTTCCTTTCCTCATTCCTCCCCCGCCCCCATAAAACAATATCCATGCCCTCTATATCAGACACTAAGCCCTACAAATCTTTCTCTTTATAAATATATTTAAAATCATTTTGTATGTTTTCCCAATAATGAATTATTAGAATGCTCTGAACATTTATCATCAGTATTGCTACACCATCTCTCTAACTGGACTTACTTTTTGCAGTCTTGTCTCCTACCAAATCATTATCTACACCATCTATATTATCACCTTCCTAAAATCCTCTAATCTCCTCATGGATTATTAAATAGAATGTATATTTCCTAGCATTGTATATCAGGACGTACATGACCAATCTCTTCTAACCATTTTTTGGATCTCAATCCCTGCCATGCCTTACCTACATACACTATACTTCAACAATGCGGAACTATTTGTTGTTCTCCAAATTTGTCCTACATTCTGCTATAACCATTCCCTTAACATCAAGTTCATTCTTATTTGAAATGTTCTTCACTATATAACTGCTTGCTCTCCTAACTAACAGAGCAAACTGAAAATTTCTCAAAGACAAGAATTGCCTTATTACTCTTTTTCTTATATTCTTTCTTATGACTTTTTGGATACATAACTAGTGATTAAAAAATACTAATATTATGCTGAATGCATGAAATAATGGAAATGTAAATAAATAAGTTTGTGAGTGAATAAAAGAAAACCAACATCCAAAGTTGTGATGAAGTTATACCTACCACTATTTCATATTAGATCATGGATTTTCTGTCCTATTTTTGTTTAGCTAAAATTTATTCTAGGAAATGCCCTTATCACTAACTTCTCTAAAATAATAACTCATTTATTAGACATTCTGAATTTCAGGCAGAAATATATGTCTATTTCTTCTTAACATCAAAATTTTCTATAGCTCCACACCTGCTAAAGCTCCACAGCTGCTAATTTTATGTATCAACTTAATTGGACCAAAATATCTTGTTAAACATTATTTCTGTCGGTGATGGTGTTTTTAGAAGAGATTAGCATTTGAATTGGTGGAATGAACAAATGAGTTTTCTTTCCCCAATATGCATAGGCATTGTACAATCTGCTGAGGCTCAAATAAAACGAAAAATAGAGGAAGTTTGCTTGATGGGTTAAAGGATGCAGGGGAGGTGGTTCCCACTACACCCCCACCCAACTCTCCTATTTGGCCTATGCAGACACAGATGAACTTTGAAGGATGACAAGCAATTATAATAACCTTACCCAAGTGGCGACCCCAATTTCAGTTGCCATACAGGATGTGGTTTTATTGCTTGAGCAAATTAACATACCTTCTGCTACATGCTAAGCAGCTATTGCTGTAGCAAATACTTTTTTCTCAATATCTATTAGTAAAGACTACCAGAAGTAGTTTTCTTTCAGATGGCAAGGCTAGCAATACACCTTTGCTGTCCTACCACTAGGGTATATAAATTCTTCAGCCCTATATCATAATTTGACTTGCATCCCTTCCACAAGATATCACACTGAACCATTATATTGATGACATTATCTTGATTGGACCTAGCGAGCAAGAATTAGTAACTACTCTAGACTAATTTGTAAGACATTTGCTTGTTCTTGGTGGGAAATAAATTTGGCTAACATCCAGCAGCCTTCTACCTCAGTGAAATTTCTAGGGTTGTAGTGGTATGTGGCCTGTTAAGGTAGCTCTTCTAAGTTGTTACATCTGGCCCCTCACGTAACCAAAAAAGAAGTACAATGCCTACTACTTCTCTTTGGATTTTTGAGGCGACATATTCCTCATTTTGGTGTATTACTCCTGACCATTTATTAAGTGATTCAAAAAGCTGCTAGATTTGAATGGGGTCCAGAATAAGAGAAGGCTCTGCAACAGGTAAATCTGCTGTGAAAGCTGTTCTGTTCCTTGGGCCACGTAACACAGCAGATATAATGTTGTTTAAATTTTCAGTGGTAGATAAGGATGCTGTTTGGAGACTTTGACATGTCCCTGTAGGTGAATCACAGCACAGACTCTTAGGATTTTGGAGTAAAGGCCTCACATCCTCCACAGAGGTTACTCTCCATTTGAAAAACAGCTCTTGGCATGTTACTGAGCTTTAGCGCAGACTGAATGTTTAACCATGGGCCACCAAGCTACTATGTGACCTGAGCTACCTATCATGAACTGGGTGTAATGTGACTCACCAAACCATAAAGATGGTGCAGAGCAGCCCCTCTATCATCAAATGGAGATATATATGTATATATATATATATATATATATATATAATAAAATCAGGCCCTGAAGGCACAAGTTAGATGAAAAAGTCACCCACATGCCCATGGTCCTCATTCCCACTACACTGCCTTCTCTCTCTCAGCCTGCACACAAGGTTTTATGGGGAGTTTTCTATAATCAGTTGACAGAGGAAGAGAAGACTCAGGGTTGGTTTAAAGATAGCGCTGTAAGATATATATGCACCACCCAAAAATGAACAGTTGCAGCATTATAGCACCTTTTTGGGACTCCCTGAAGGACGGTTGTGAGGGGAAATCCTCCCAGTGAGCAAAACATCAGGAATTTTGCACCTGGTTGTACACTTTGCTTAGGAGAAATTGATAAGCATATGATTATATACCAATTCATGGGCTGTAGCCAATGGTTTAGCTAAATAGTAAGGGACTTGGAAGAAACATGATTTGAAAATTGATGATAAGGAAATTTGGAGGAGAAATTTGCTTCTCTGAATGGGCAAAAATATGAAGATATGTGTGTTACTTGTGAATGCTCATAAAGATGACCTTGGCAGAGGAGGATTTTCATAAACAAGTGGATAGGATGACATATTCTGTAGTATCAGTCAGCCTCTTTCCCCTACTACCCCTGTCCTTGCTCAATGGGCTCATGAATAAAGTTGCCATGATATCAGGGATGCAGGTTATATATGGGCTCAGCAACATTAATTTCCACTCTACAAGGATTATCTAGCTATAACCACTGCTAATTGCCCAATCTGCAAGCAGTAGAGACCAATGTTGAGTCTCTGTTATGGCACTATACTCTGGGAGGGAGCAGACAACTACCTGGTGGTAGGTTGATCACATTGGACAGCTTTTATCATGGAAGAACAGCATGTCCTTAATGAAACAGACACTTTGGATATGGATTTTCCTTTTCTGCATGCAATACTTCTGCCAAAACTACCATCTGTAGACTTATATTAATAGAATGACTTATCCACTGTCATGGTATTCCACACATCATGGCTTCTGATCCAAGAACTCAGTTATAGCAAAAAAAGTGAAACAATGGTGCCATGGTCAGAATTACTGGTCTTACTGTGCTCTTCAACATGTTGAAACAGTTGGTTTGATAGAATGGTGGAATGGCCTTTTGAAGACTCAGTTACAGAATGAACTAGGTAGCAATACCTTGTATTGCTGAGGTGAAGTTCTTCAAGAATCTGTATAAACTCTGAATCGGCATCCAAAATGTGGTACTATTTTCCCCATAGCTGAATAAAAGGTCCAGGAATTAAGGGGTGGAAATAGTAGTAATACCACTCACTGTTACTTCTAGTAACTCATTAACATATGTTTGTTTCCTATTCATATGACTTTATGCTCTATTAGCCTAGTGGTCTTAGTTCCAGAGAGAGTAATGTTTCCATGAGCAGACACAACAATAATTCCATTTAACTGAAAGTTAAGACTGCCACCTGGTATCTTTGGGCTCTTCTTGCTTCTGAGTCAGCAGTCAAAGAAGGGGATTACCATGCTGTCTGGGGTGATAGATCCTGACTACCAAGGGGAAACTGCACTGCTATCCCATAAGAAAGGTAAGGAAGAGTATGTCTGAAATATAAGAGATCCCTTAGAATGTTCTTTACTATTATCATACCCTGTGATTAAGGTCAATGAAAAACTGCAATAATACAATCCAGGCAGGACTACTAATGGCTCAGACCCTTCAGTAATGAAGTTTTTGGTCCCCCTATGAGATAAAGAACCACAACTCTCTGAGGTGCTTGCTGAAGCCAAAGGGAATGCTGAATGGGTAGTAGATGAAGATAGTCATAAATACCAGCTATGACCACATGTATGTGTGCATGTGTACATAAAATATCTTCCTGTTTTTTTCCTCTCTTATTTCCTTATCATCAACATAAGATGTGTTGACTTTATATCATATTTAAGTATTATTAATTTCACATCATAGTGTTTAAGTTATAGAATATTGCTATGATCTGAATATTAGCATCCCTTCCCAAATTTATAGATTTCAACCTAATCCCCATTGTGATGGTACTAAGAGGTGGTGCCTTTGAGAGTTGACTAAAGGGATTAGTTTCCATATAAAAAACACCCCAGGAGCTCTCCTACCTGGTGGTAGGTTTACCACATTGGATGGCTTTTATCATAGAAGGACAGCATGTCTTTACTAAAATAGACAGTTACTCTGGATACGGATTTTCCTTCTCTGCCTGCAATAAAAGGGGCCTAAGGGAGCTTGTTTGCCCTTTCACCAGGTGAGGACTCAGTGAGAAGGCACAGTCAATGAGGAACGGGCCCTAACTAGACACTGAATCTTCCAGTGCCTTGATCTTTGACTTCCCAAACTCCAGAACTGAGGGAAATAAGTGTATGTGGATTATAAACTACCCAACTTATGGCATTTTTATTATGGCAGCCTGAACAGACTAAGATATCAAGAGGAAGAGTAAACATCACTGAAAGACTTCACCTTTTCTTCTGAGGAAGGGATTTGAGCTCTTTTGTTTGTACACAGCATATTTATATTATGTTAGACAGAATTAGGACTTCTTATTGTATTTATTTGGAAATAGGTATGGTTTATGGAGATGTATATGAATGGCAAATTGACAAGGGGTGGACTTGTGATTGTTAATTTTATATGTTAACTTGACCGGGCCACAAGACACCTAGATATCTGATTATTTCTTGGTGTTTCCATGATGGTGTTTCCAGAAGAGGTTAGCATTTGAACTGGTGGACTGAATAAAATAGATCACTTGTCCCAATGTGGGGAAGGCATCATCCAACTTGTTGAGGGCCAGAATAGAACAAAGAGTCAGAGGAAAGTTGCTTCTCTTTGACTACTTGAGCTGAGACTTCAGTCTTCTGCCCTTGGACAGGAACTTATGCCATTGGGACTTCTGGTTTTTAGGCCTTTAGATTTAGACTAGAATTTATGCCACTGGCTTTCCTGGGTCTCCAGCTTACAGATAGCAGATTGTGGGGCTTCTCAGCTGCCATAAGTGTGTGAGAAAATTCCTTGTAATATATTTCATATACGATATATATATTATATAATTTATATATAAATAGCTCCTATTTTTCTTGTTTTTCTGGAGAAGTCTTACTAATATAACAGGCTATCAGCCTCTCCTAATTGAATAGGTTTATCTGGTTTTGCCAGGAAAATAGCAAATTCTAGCCTGCATGTCTCCTGACATACAACCTGCTCTCAGAGCCCAAATATTTACTGTATGTTTCTTTAGCCCTGGACTATGCTGCTATCATAATGATTGTTTTTTCCCTGCTCCTTTCCATTTCTCCCACCCCTTCCCTGTATGAAAGCAATGGTGACATCTAAATTAATTGATATCTGAATGCTGAAGGGACATGGTACAAGGGAGGAGTTTGGGGAGCAAATGTGTTTCAGTTTAATCTTTTTATACTCTCTAAAATGTGTGTAAAATGCTCAAAATAATTGGGAACTACCCTAGAATCAAATAATAAAGTATTTTATATTATAGAAAAAAGCAACATTTAACTATTATTTTATTACTCTAGAAGTATAAAATATAAGTTTTTGTTTATACTATTTTAGTGTTTTATGATTTGTCACATAGTATAAAATATAGAGGTTGAAAAATCATCTCCTTCAGAAAAATGGAAGTCCAGACACAAAATATGTAGCAGATGAGATCACTGTGGTAAGCACGACGTGGCTGATCAATGTCCTTTCATTGTTTCACCCCTTCCAAAAGTTATTAGCATTCTATTACTTTGTAACTCATCAGCATCTCCAAATCACATAATAATTATTCCACAAAATATAAACTAAAAGTTGACTTGTGATTAATTTTGGAAACATAGAATATTCATGAGTTATTCCATTACTATTCTTATGTATTTAAAACTCTCTTAATAACTACTTTTGGAGAAATAATTGACTCGGTCATTCAATCTGAGCATGCATTTGATGGTTATTAAACTCAGACATATGTCTACAGAATTCAAATATCCAATCTCCATTAAAATTAAAATATGAAATCAACCTCCTATTCATAACATAATTGTACTGTGTTTTGACAAGTGTATCATCATAATCTGTGCATCCAGTTTGAATGTACAACTGTTTTTCTTAATAACCAGGAACATGTTTGTCCTTTTATCAGATATTACAATTGTTCCGTGTGTGTATAATGAAAAATTCTCTCATAAATTTAATAAATCCCAAAATAATTTGATGATGTGGTGTCAGTATTGAATATACAATATTTTTGACATGATTTGGGCACTCCCCATGGGTGAGACTGCTGCTAGTGTATTGGTTAGTGTCAGATTAAGTGACATGAGGCCTGGTAATGAGGCTGACATGTTGGGAAGAGAATGTTGGAGTGAGGGTTGTCACTTTGTGAGTCACCACCTTGCTGTCATGAAGGAAACGCGAGGATGAGGATGTGACTGGAAGAATGTCCTTCCTCTCATTCACTAATATAAAACTCCCATTTTCCTGCAAAATATTAACGTAACAAAAAAAAAATTCACTCATTTATTTATGCATTATTTCAACAAGTATTTTTGATTTCCAATTATGTATAAACACGCTACTAGATAATGAAAATGCCAGTGCCAGAAATGCATAAGCTAAAAGCAATCCATGACTTATAGGAGTTATTCCAAAAAGAGAGAGACGGGAAATACTTATTATACAATTAATTGCATTGTGATCAGAAAAATGAAAAAGTACAGAAAGCTGTGACAGCATTAGAAAGGAGCCCTGATGCAGTCTAGGAAAGAAGGGGAGGTTTCTTTGTGATAGTATCATTCAATGTGTCATCTAAATGGTGATTTAAGATAAGCAATATGAGAAACAGAAAAGAAGTGGAGAGACTTGCAGGTTCAAAAACATCTCACATAAAGGCCTTAAGATTGGACGAGATGTTTGAAAAACTGAAGAAAGAAAAAAAGACTCTGTATAGCTGGATCACTGAGAATGGAGGAAAGCAGAAGCTGGTGCAGGTCCTTTTAGGCCACAATCTGGTCACAAATTAGGAGATCCATTAATATATGTCTTCCCAAACTTCTTATTAATTTACCTTTTTATTTTATTTTTTCTAAATGTTTCATAATTCTATTAAAGCATTATTTGTAGATATCTCAGGCCTTCTCTCCTTTGAGGTAACATTGAAAATGTGATTATGCTAGTTGATGTTCTGATGCTAATAGGTTTTACTTTCTTCACCATCATTTAGAATTGTGCAAAAGTGGGATTTCAGTACTGTCGTAGTGCACTTTTGACCAGGGCAAGGAAATTAACTGTACAGTGTTATGTTTAAATCAGGCTTGGGCATTTTTTTTCCCATCAGACCAGTGGTCATAGGGATTACTAACGATGCTATGCATGTGTTTTGAGATGAGACATAGTGGGGGCAGGTGGAGACAAGCTATGTGAATCAACTCCTCATGCAAATTTTGTGTGCCTGTTGAGTCATGCTCGAAACAATCGTACCACCTTTACTTCACCATAAAGTGCAGCTGGGCATGTCTAAATTTATTGTGAAAGGATGTAACAAATCCTAAGTCACCACATTTAACTCAAGTGGGACAAACATCGCATATCCCACTGTTAAGCATTTTAGTTTATATCACTGTCCAGAAACAGGAAAAAAAAAAAAAAACTATTTCTCAAAAGGGAAAATAGTTAATTATTAAGATAGCACAAATTTACTTCCCCGTCTTTGGGGGATAATGTTGTGCCTCTTCTGTTGGAGCTTGCCATGGAGTTAAAACAAATCTGTCTCTACCATAGATGCTTAAGTAATATTAGACATGTGGAGTTATGAGTTAGTAAAGCTCAATACCCTGTAGCCTATATCAGCTTTCTGGACTACTTCAAAGCTAGCCTTTCCTGACTCTGAGTCCAATAAGTGCCACATAGAACATATGTTGTCTCTAAATTTCTATAGATCTTAGCAAGCAATGACTGCTTGTTTTAGTGGTCTAAAAAGTAACATGCAGAAACTTGCTTTTTACTGTTGTGGAGTGGATATCTCAAAATATCCAAGACTTCTGGATTCCTAGTTACTCAACTGACATGGCAAATACTGGAGTTTTCATGAGAATTATCTCCTGTCCTCTGGAATCCAAATGAATTACCTGCTACCCTTTCCTCTTCAGGGGCCATTGGGGTAAGAATATCAGTGTCACTGAGGGATGTCTCATGGAATAGTGAGATGGCCAAGGCTCTTCCTTAACTGTAAGATGATCAAATTCCTTCCAGACTTAATAATTGTTTAGAATCCAAAATTTGATTTAACACCAACGTAAGACATTTTAGGTAGAACTGATGTTCTTGCCAGATAAAAATAACTGCTTTCAGTTTTAATGATTTCTCAGAAGATTTTTTAAAAAAATATGAAATCAGAAACTGTACCAAAGCTTTTACTTATTTATTCATTTTAAGACAATCCATATGAAATAGCAGTGACAATTAAAGTCACCATTTGATTAAAACCATGATAATCAATTCCTATTTTTCAAGACACATTTGTTTTGTGCCTCAGAAATATTTGATAATTAAAGGAGGATATCAGAATCTAATCCAACACTATTCTCCAAAGTTACTTAGGTCAGCCTCTTTCTTCTTCTACCTTCTCAGTATAATATCAACATCATATACTGCTGATAATGATGGACTGAGAAGGGCTTATCACCTCTATGATATTCTTTCCCTAAATGTGCAACCTCAATCTAATAATGAGAAAACATCAGGCAACCACACATTGAGGAACATTCTACAAAGTAATCAATCAGTGCTCTTTAGAAAGCGTCAATGTGATGAAAGACAAGGAAAGACTGAAGAACTACTATAGATTGTATGAGACTTAAGAGAAATAACAAGTGAATGCAATGTGGGATCTAAATTGGATCCTAGAACAGAAAAAGGGTATTGATAGAAAAACTAGCGAAATCTAAAGTCTGTAGTATACCCAGTAATATTGTACCAATATCAATTTAGTTTTAATTGTACTATCATTACATAAATGTGTTAATATTGAGGAAAGCTGGGTGAAGGGTATATAGGAGCTGTGGTATATCTCTGAACTCAATAAACACTGTCCTTTTAATCTACCCTAGGAAGTAATACTTATCTATAATTATTTATAGGCAGAGCAGACACAGGCCAAGTGCAGAGCAGTATATGCTGAGTAATAACCCAATAAATTCAGATAAATAAAAGTGAATTATTTATATTGCTGAAAGACTTTTCTATTTTTTAGTTTGAGAATCATTAACTTTCCATTTTAGTATAGATGTTTATTTTTAAGTCAAATTTTAAAATTTAAATTAATTGTCCATGTATGTTTTCATATGTACATTATTGTACAAGAGATGTGTTTTTTTGGAAGGTGTTATATTTAAATTTGAGGATATTTAGTCATAATGTAAACGGTCCATAGATGATTGCATATTTTAATTGAAGAATAGTTTTATGTACAAAATAACTATTCCTAATTCATTTGAATGATAAATTATAATTTTGTAACTTTTGAAAAAGAATCTTATCTGTTCTTTCATTGGCATTTCATCTCATCTCACCAAACAGCAATTGCAAAAACATCTGCAATGCATAGTTAAATCTCCTATCTGGAGCACAGCACTGTTACCTAACTGGTTTCATCATTTCCCTTCCTGACTCAATGTAACCTATCCTCCCTGCAGCAGAAAAATGAAGCTTTCGAAATATAATTCAGATTGCATTATTTGTACGTGATTGTTTTTCCATTGAAAATAGAATCGAATCCCAGTGTTTTGCTCTGGTTTACAAGACCCTCACAATCTCCCAATTTTCTAGCTCCTCAAGCCTAACTGGTATTCCTCTTGCCATTATTTAATATACTCCTTTCAAATTATTTCTCTTTTAGTTTTGACATTCATTAAGAATTATTTACAGTAAGAGTGTTTGCATACACCATTCCTTTTACCCAGAAAAAAAATTAAAACATCATAATACTCCTCCTACTTTTGTAGATCTAGCTCCTTTTCAACTTTCAATTTTATGTAAATATTGCTGCTTCATAGAAGTCAACTTTTATCACCCTATTTTTATTCTTGATACCAGATTGTTTAAAACAGTAACACTAAATTAATTTTATTTAGTTGTTCACCATCTTCGAGTCTCTCTAGATTTGAAGATCCATGAGAGCTGATACAATACTTCCTATGCTCACGAGTTCACGTGAAGTGCCAAGTCAAATGCCTGAAGCATACCAGATATTATGTCAATATCTGTTGAATGACTGCAATAAACAAATTAATGAATAAGGCTTCATAATTGAATCCTCTACTATGTATAAATATGCAGCATGCATTAGTATTAATCTTGTTTTACTCATTTGATTTTAATAACTATAAAGATTTCACAAACATGTTATAACAGCCTGAATCAGTGTTTTTAATGGTTTTACAAAGCTCCAAGAAAGGGAACTGTGTTCCTAGAAAATTAGGTTATGCTTTTTCTTCAATAGCATCACATATATAATTAAAATTTATATTGTTAATGTATATGTATATATAGTGATACGAGTGGAAAGAGTGAAGGAGAGAGAAAAAAAAGAGATTCAAATATGGCTCACAGATGAGCAGATGTGTCTGTATTTAAAGATATTGCTTGAGGGTATATTCTAAAGTGCAATTTTATTAGATTCATAGCATCAACTTAATAATGTAATTTTTTTCATACAAATATATAATAAAATGATGTGTGTATGGAGTGGTGTATATATATTCCATTTGAAACATTTTTCCTTTCACTTTGCATTGTGTGAGAGAAGCACACTAATAAAAAAAGCCTTTATGTCCTAATATTGCAAATGCTAAAATAGAGTGAGGTAGAGAGGATAAAAAAAAAAAGGAGTATCAGGAAAGACTTGCTTAACAAAATGGAAGCTGAATCTTGAAAGATAAATAAGGCTTGTCATATTAAAAATGTAAAAGGGATTATTCTGAGCAGCATGTGAAAAAAGAAAAAGACAAAGTAAGGCATATATATTTGGAGAGCACCAGATTGTTTAAGTGGGTCCTAGTTGTCATTAATAGTTTGTGTATAACGGATTGGACACAAATAAAAAAATTTTGGTTACACTTTAAAAATATTTCAGTTTTAATTAAACTACTTATATCATTATATTGTTGTTAATCATTAAAATGACTTTTTTAAACTTTCAAATATTCTCCTATTCTTATCACACTTTATATATTCAATAATATTAAAAGTTAAATTGGATAGATTGTAACTCCTAGTTTACATATAAGGAAGAAAAAAGTAAACAGAAAATGCACTATAAATCTCTGATAGTTTGACAAACATCTCAGAGATCATCCTTTATTACTATTTAGAAAAGTCATTTAAAAACAGCCCAAACCACATTCCCTTAAAAACTCAGTAAAATGTTAATTTAAAATAATTTAACAAATGAATAACCATTCTGCTTGATTCAAATTTCAATAAAAAAACCTGCAGCATATGAAGAAACATAATTTACCTTGACACAACATCATTATTTGTTAAGATAAATTAATAAACAGCACCTTTGGGTGCAACCAATCTATTCAATTGCTGTCACTGTTGATTAGAATATCTGTCTAAACTGTAATAAAATGTGAATGCATTAATATATGATGGTGTCTTTTGTTTATTTAATGTGAAGCAATTACCACTTACTCATTCCACCAATCACAATTTTCCATGAGTGATTTTGTCTCTTGCTTACAGTGTTCAAATGAAAAAAGCCATTAGTCACATTTTATTGTTGCCCATAGCTATTATTTATTCTCAGTTAGAGATACCGTGGTGATTTAAGTAGGTAACATGCAACCTCACTAACCAGGTTTGTTCGAGAGATGTATGATTAGTAATTTCAGAAAGAGAAAAGTATCACAAATGAAGACAACATAAATTGAATCTTTGTGTATCATATTAGTTAATTTCAACAAGATTCAATTCAAATTCTCCATGGATTTTTTTCTAACATAATAATTCAATGTTCCTATTTTTAATATTTGGTTTTATAAAAAGTTCTCTTTAACAAATTATTTATGGTCAGACCTATTGAATTAAATTGTATCAGTAAGGTCATCATATTAATTATAAAAATCTATTCTTGTTTTCTAACAAGTTGTCACTTTGTATAAATCATTTTCTTATTACCTGTTTTGCTGTTTATTTCCTGAACACCATGTATTTTTATTGTTATCAAAAAATTATATCTACTGTGACTAAATTAATTTTCTCATATCTAGTTTTATAGGTAGTTTTGAATTTTAAAATTATCTGGTTATTTTTTTTTCATATTTTGAATTTACATATTGTAGTTACTTTGTAAATCCTATACTATGACAATGTACTTCTTTCATTCTACAACTATAAAGGATTTGAAATATTTCTGTAATATACATCTAATAGTTATTAACATGGGGGAAACATACCATAGAGGAGTTAAAGTCCTTGCTTGCTTAGAGTAGCAGTCACAGTTTTTCCACTTGTATTTACTTCAATGCATTCAGAAAACGTGGCTTCTCATTGAATTGCTTTTAATCTTTGTGAGCAAAGGGATCAAGTCAAAACAAGAATTTTTTTTGAAATATTGATATGTAGTGTATTTATTTTTAATGTGGCTACCAAAGACATACCATAACAGGTCCTCTAAGAGATAGATTATATCTTGTAGAAATGTATTAATCAAAAATATTTGCCTTTTTGCCTACTAGTACTAGAAGCAAATGTATATCCAAAGGCTCTGTTATTGAAGCAGGTCTAGAATTATCTACAAAATACAAACTAGCAGTGAATGTGAGAAGATAGTCATTGAAGCCACATATTTTGTATGTTTTCTAAGTAACATATTCCAAAACTTGTGATTTGAACATGCTGCTGATAGGAATAAAAACATAGTAGTTTTCTAAAATTCTTACCAAGATTTTTAGCATATGTTTATTTTAACAATGTTTAATATTTATAAAAGGTTTTAAATCATATTCTCAATTGCTGTCCTTCTAACTACATAATCAGTAACAACATTTTGCTGCCTATCACCAGTCCCTGGACCACACTTAGAGTACCGCTCTTCTAGAGAGATGAAAATTTAACACAGCATCTAAACGCATATAGCTTCTTTTCACAGAATAGATTTTCACTGCCTCATTGAGCACCAACAATACTTCAGTTATGTAATAAATCAAACATTGACAGAGTTCTTTCTCAGTAGTTCTATAATAAAACAAAAGAAGAGATAAGCAGAAGAAAAAATACAATTCTATGTGCTCAATGAGAAGGCAAGACAAAAGAAAGGAAGGTTTCCAAGTAAGGAGGTATCCTTCATCACTCATTTTTATACCTGTCATATTAAAATGTTAGAACTAAAACTTATTTATGAGTTAAATGTAAACACATGAACTAGCAAACATTTTACACAGAAGTAATACATTGAGCATATGTTTCTGAGTAGCTTCCCGTTATCCCTAATAAAAGAAAACCTATCTGACTAACATCCAAAGGGATTTATGGGCATTCAAATATTTTATAACCCTTTGATTTTTTCATTGAAGCCTATATGATCAATTTAATGAATAAATAAATAGAAAATACTTTGAAAATTGGCATCATGTCATAGTGATAGTTATTTCACCAATATTTTATCACATAAATAATGATTTGGCCAAATCCCTTTATTTTTTGTGGCCCTATCATTTTGGAAATGTCTTAAATAATTTGTGAATTTGATTGGATTAAATACTTAAAATACTACCATAATATGTGGGGTTTTATTTTTAGTGAAAATAAGGTATTTATTGAATTTAAGTATTAAAAATTCTAATCTCAACTAAGTCAACATTATCTTTGAAATAATATTCAACAGCATACTATGAGAAAACTTTCCACTGTCTTCAAGCTTTTTGTGTTTTGTTTGTTTGTTTGTTTTAATGATGTAAGTAATTTCCATTCATTAATGAACTTTCCGCTAAGGGTAAACTGTGTCCTTTGATAATTGATTGTTTTATTCAGTGAAGGCAATACAAAAATCTCTTAGATATTTCTTCATTATTAGTGCTGATTACACTTAATGGTGTTATCCATTTGCCTCACTTGGTCATATTGTGGTAGCATGTTTCTATGAAAAAATCAATTAATCTGTATAATCAATGAGGACAGGGACCACATGCTCAGAAATTAGGACTACATGAAGAATCTAATATTAATTAATGCATATTTGTTGAATGATTGAATTAATGGTTTGAATACTAGTTATATTGCTAAGTAGGCATAGAAATATTTTCAGGAAACTGCTTAAGTTTATATTCCTACTTCATGGTAGATTTGAAATTTGAACCCAAGAACCTTTCTCTCTAAAATCTGAACACTCAAACTGTGTCTCATGAAGTGAATTATGAATGAAAGGAACTGAGAAAATTATTTAAATATGCTTAAGAGAGGGAACTAAAATTTCTTCTTTGAGGTTAATTTTAATTATGTAATAAAAGAAATACTGATTGTTAGGATAATTTGACTACCTTAGACATCATTTCACTGCTCAGAGTAGAAGCTGTTGTTTGCATAAGAAGGTGTGGGAAGGTGTAGATGTAGATGGATGGATGGAAACGACTTTGGGGAAACCATGAGGAAAGCAAATGTGATGAACTAACTCTGTGAATCCATTGGAGGCTACACTGAGGGCAAGGTTTTACACAGACTCTCTTTGCCCGTGTCACTGGCAAGTTTCTCACTTTAGGTTCTTTCTCTCTCAAACATCTCTCCTTTACCAAGTGCCATAGCTCCAAATTCATTATTTTAATAAATCTTTATTGAGAACCTCCTATGCCAGGCACTCTGCCAGACAATGGGCATACAAATGTGAGTATGGCACAGTCCTTGCTCTCATAAATACATACATCATACTGAAGAAAATACAACAATAAAAAGTACAATATCAATAAATGTATAGAGATTCAAGGGCAATGATAAAGGGACTAATATAATTAAAGTTTGACCTCTTTTAGACAATTGAGAGTGAAAGGGCCCTTAGCATAAGCAAGGTCTTCTTAGACAAAATGAGATATATGCAAGGCATGAGACAAAGAAAAACAGTGTTTTTATTACATTGAAATTAAATATTTCTGTTTAGTGAAGAATGTCTCGAAAGTTTATGGCAGCACAATTCACTATAGCAAAGATGTAGGAACAACCCAAGTGCCCGTCAATCCATGAATGGATTAATAAAATATGGTACATGTATACAATGGAATACCACTTAATTATAAAAAACGACGGTGATCTAGCACCTCTTATAGTTTCCTGGATAGAGCTTGAACCCATCCTCTGAAGGGAGATATCACAAGAATGGAAGAATAGGCTCCATATGTACTCACCACCAAACTGGCACTGACTGACTGATCAACACTAAGGTGCTCACACAGTAGTAATATTCTTTGAGGGTAGATGGGTTGGGGGTGGGTAAACACAACTAATGGACACAGTGAGTGTTGTAGGGGGGGAAGGGCACACCTCAAATCATGGTTTGTATGTGGCAAAGTCATAACATGTAACCAAAATGTTTGTACCCCCTTAATATCCTGAAATTAAAAAAAAAAAAAAAGAATGCCTTGGACAAACATGATACATATAACAGAATATAATGGTATCACATAAACCAGCACACATCCCAAAAAAAAAATAGCAAATGAAAATATAAAACAGGTAGTATTCAAAGAGAAACTGAAATTCTACCAAGCATATAAAGTGATCTTTAATTTCATTTGTAATCAGGGAAATGAAAAATAAATAATACCAAATATCACTTTAGAACAATGAGAAAGACAAAATTAGAAAGCTGTATCATGCAAATATTTGTGTAGGATATAGGTGTGGAGGAATCCTCATACACTGCTTGTGTGAGTGAGGATGGCGCACGCATTCTGGATAGCAAATTGTCAACGTATACAATTAGTCAATTTAGGTACAAAACAATGATCGCACAATTCTGTTCCTGGGTGCTTATCTCAAAGAATTGACAAACATGAGTGGACATGTGTGAAGATGCTCATTTCAGTATTATTCCTGGAAATAGAAATTCGTGGAGAAATTTGGTGTTTATTGCTTAAAGAGTGAATAGGTAATGTATATTAGAAAAACACAATGGAGCACTATGAACCAGTAAAAGCAACGTAGAACATGTGCATATAGAAAAGCAAGCATAAGTTAAAAACAAACTACTGTTTTAAAAAACAACCAGAATGAAATATAACCAAAGAACATTTATATAAATTAAAAGTAACATTAAAGATATTATAATAATTGCCTATGTTGGAGGAGAAAAATTGGAGTGAGAATGTGGGATAAAGGGGAGTAAATAAAAGAGTAAATCAGAATGGTATTTATGTGATGCTTGTTTTTCCATTCTTGGGATACTTCACTTAATATAATGGGTTCCAATTCTCTCCAGGAGAACCATAGAGATGTCGTATCTTCATCATTCCTTATAGCTGAGTAATATTCCATGGTATACATATACCACAGCTTACTAATCCAATCATGTATTGATGGGCATTTGGGTTGCTTCCACATCTTTGCTATTGTGAATTGTGCTGCTATAAACATTCGGGTACATGTGTCTTTGTTAAAGAATGACCTTTTTTCCTTTGGGTATATGCCCAGTAATGGGATTGCTGGGTCAAATGGAAAAACAAGCATCACATGTACTCACCAGAAAATTGGTTTCCCTGATCATCACCTAAATACACATCTGGGAACAACACCAATTGGATGTCAGACTGAGGTGGGGGTCGGGGGAGGGGATGGGGGTATGCCTACACAATGAGTGCATTGTGCACCGTTTGGGGAGTGGTAACACTTGAAGGTGCTGACTCGGGAAGGGGGGGGGTGGGGAAGGGAGGGATATATACCTACATGATGGGTGCAATGCGCACGACCTGGGGAACAGACACGTCTGGAGCTCTGGCTTGGGGGGAAAGGCGGAACAGGAGCAACGTATGTAATCTGAAATTCTGTATCCCCCATAACAAGATGAAATAAAAAAAAAAAAAGAATGGTATTTATGTTCCTTGAGCTGGAAGTATAATCTACAACTCACTGCTTTGAGAGGACTTACAAGAAAGGGGAACAAATTAAATGGATCATGTGATGTTATTTAGCAGATACAGTTTGGGTTCTTTTTGGTATGCATTGCATAATGCTACATAATGTTATGTAGCGCTCTAAAAATGATATTAAAAAACCTACATATTAAGCAGTCAGCAGAGAGAGAAGATTTAATTAGCTTATATGGTCACATGTAATAACAACGAAAATCAATCAGCTTCAGGATATAGTCATTCCTGATACACTGTGCAGTTAGTTTGCCACAATGATGTCAAGAGACCACAATTACTTAGTGATCTATTATCCTCAGTCTCATATTTCTGGATTTTGTATTATGTGGAAAATAGGAACAGGTATGAACTCTTATTGAAAACATATCAGTATTCAAGGGGACAAAATACCGTAACAAAATTTGAGATAGAGCCAATCTAAAGGAGTGGAAATAGATTCAAGAGTTCTGCTTCACAAAGGACTGCCTGTTGAATTGTAATAGGTAAATTATTTTAGGAAAATGAATTCTAAATAGTAAAAATGATAACTTCTACCATGAATCAAAGCCCATTGTGGCAGAAGTTTAAGGTCATGAGTGACCCTGACCTGAGATTTCCAAGCAGACCAAGTCCACATTAATTCAATGTTTTCTAATATAGTTATAGCAGAAACGAAAGCACATAGCTAGAATATTCCCAAGGCTTATGTATTATGCAGGCAGCACAGAACAATGATTATAAATCTCCTTCTAGACATTGCAAAAACTTACCCTACCAATTTGCCTTTACTCTAGGTAGCAGAGGGGTTAAGGATACAACAAGAAATTTTCCTAAATTACTTCCCAATGTTTTGATAAATGATGTCAGCCATCACCACTAATGTGGATTAAATGAAATGGAATTAATTGTTCTGCAATCATGATCTGGTTCAGGGATCAAGGTCATGTTATTACATCAGCAGAACATTGACCAGTTGTGAATTATTCTTGATGAGACATCCAATTCTTAAATCTCGAGGTGGAAGTCACTGGTGGCCTATTATCAACTATAGATTTTAAGGCATTTCATATATTATAGTTATTCAGAGCTCCTACATACTGCCTCTGTGAATTAATAATACATATGGTTTAGAAAACTAACCTCTAAGGAATAATTAAGCAATTGGGTAGCAGATTAAAGGAAATTATCTGTGTGATTATTTATGTATACTTGAGTATTTAACATTTATAATCTGTAGAAAGGTGCTTCTCCATATCTTGAGATAAAAACATAGCCTATGCCTGCTGCTTTATATACTTGGCAAATGAACTTTAATTGATATGAATAGTAAATAAAATTAAATTAATTACTTATTAATTTTCAATTTAAGCATGCAAAGTCACCTGGAGTGGTCATCTTTTCCCTATGATTGAGTTATGAGACTTTGATGATCCAAACATTTTTAAAAATGTAAAAAATTAGAATAGTAGTCTCCAAGGTGAATAGTGTTTCTTTCACCAAGCCAATCAATTATAAACTGAAAATTCTACAAGTTCTATTTAACTAGGATGTCTACATTTTAGGATCTTTTGTATTTTACCTTACCTTACTAGGAAATTTCCCTAGTTTTATTACAGTGAAATTATTTTTATAAATTATTTCAAATATATTACATAATATATTTGGGCTCTTATTGAAGAAATTATTAGTTAAGCCTTTTGAGCAGAACTACCGTTTGCATAACTTGCAAAGCATAAATTTTAAGTTTGTGCTATATTATATAAATGTTAGTGCATATTAAGTAAATTGAGCAATTCTACTACATGGATTATGTTTGCTTAAAAGGATTTATATTAATAGCCACATTGCTAGACATACTTTAAATGCGTACTTTGAGGGTCAGTATAAAGATGGAAAATATAAAATTTATATATGTATATATGTGAAAATATGTGTGTATTGGAGAGAAAGTGCAGAAATAATTTGTTTTAAGAATGAATGAGAGAGAGCTAAATTATTAAGGATCAGACCACCGCTGTAAACAAATAAAAATGTAAAATATTCCTTAACATTCTTAAATGCATAAAAAAATCTGAAAATATGGTGATGAATTAATATGCTAAAGTGTAACTTGAAAATGACAACTGCACATGACAATTTGGGAAAACATGTCATTTGGTTTTGAGGGACTATCTGGAAAAAAAAATGAACACAATATAAAATCTAGACTTGCTTCATTTAAATTCTTAATGAGATCAAGGTGATCTGCTCATACTCTGTTGCTGATGGAAAATTAAGTCATTTTTGGAGGCTGTTAATATTGCCCAGCATCTTTACAGTCATTCACAACATCTAGCAGGCAATAAAACTGTGTAAGGCATGCCAAAAAACAGGAACAAAAATTGAGAGACATTAAAGAATAAAAACTGAGCCCAATGTCATATGGATGTTGAAATTATAGATATAGTCTGTAAAAGAATTAAAATATAACCCCCACAAAGAAGACAAGAGAATATTTCACATAAGAACTACCTATAAAAATGTAAACAGGATAAAACAAAATCTCTAAAATAAAAAAATGAAATACCAAGTCAATACATGTTTATGACAGCAGTTTAGACACAGCAGAGAAGACTGTTGTAATAGATGATAGCTTAATAGAAAATATACAAACTGAAGGTGGGAAAAAACAAAAACAAAAGGGAGTTCAAACAGGATAGGCAGTATGAATCTAAGGTATATTGTACTCCCATAGCAAGAGGGAAAAAAAAGTATAAATTAGATATGATAACTGAAAACAGGTACTGGTTGAACGTTTTTCAAAACTGATAAAAAAAATCAACACTGAGTCACACATTTAACAATAATATGAAAACCTATGCCATATGAGGGCTTTAAAAATTCTCTTAGGTGAATTCTACTTATACAAAATTTAAAAGCAGACTAAATTATTTTTAAAAAATATAACCGGGAATCCAAAAACACAATACAAAGGATCAATGAAACAAAAAGTTTGTTCTTTGAAAACATAAACAAAATTGATAGACTACTTGCCAGGTTAACCAGAAATAGAAGAGAAAGGACTCAAATAAACTCCAACAGAAATGAAAATGGAGACATTACAGCTGATGCCACAGAAATACAAAACATCATCCGTGAATACTCCAAATACTTCTATGCAAACAAATTAGTAAATGTAGAAGAAATGGATAAATTCCTGGAAACACAAAACCTCCCAAGCTTGAGTCAGTACAAAATAGAAACCCTGAACAGACCAATAATGAGGAGTGAGATTGAAGCAATAATAAAAAGTCTCCCAATAACAACAACAAAAAGCCCAGAACCTGACAGATTCATAGTTGAAGTCTACTAAAATTGCAAAAAAGAACTGGTACTTTTCATACAGAAATTATTCCATAATATCAAGAAGGAAGATATCCCTCTAACTCATTATATGAAGCCAATATCACCTGATACCAAAGCCAGGAAAGGATACAACAAAAATAAAAAACTACAGACCAATATCCCTCGTGAACATAGCTGCAAAAATCCTCAACAAAATACTAGGAAACCGAATTCAACAAAATATCAAAAAGACAATTTACTGTGATAAAATTGGTTTCATCCCAGGGATGTAAGAATAGTTTAAAATATGCAAATCAATAAACAGGATTCACCACATAAGCAAAAAGCAAAAACAAAGACCATATGATCATAATAGCTGCAGAAAAAGCATACAATAAAATCCAGCATGCTTTCATGATAAAAACCATCAACACACTAGGCATAAAAGAAAAACATCTCGAAATTACAAAATCCGTATATGACAAACCCACAACAAACATCATGCTGGGTGGGGAAAAGTTAAAAGCATTCCCCCTAAGAACTGGAACAAGAGAAGGATGCCACTATCACGACTTCTTTACAACAATATTGGAAGTCCTAGCCAGAGCATTCAAGAGAAAGAAATAAAGGACATCCAAATTGGGAAAGAGAAGGTTAAACTATCCCTGTTTGCTGAAAATATGATCTTGTATCCAAAAAACTTTAAATACTTCACCAAAAGATTTCTAGAATTGATATATTCAAAAAATTCTCAGGGTACAAAATCAATGTACACAAACCAATAGCATTTCTATATGCTAATAACAGTCAAGCTGAGAGTCAGATCAAGGACTCAATATCATTCACAATAGCTTATACAAAATATAAAATGCCTAGGAATATATTTAACCAAGGTGGTAAAAGATCTCTGCCATAAGAACTACAAACCACTGATGACAGAAATCACAGATGACAGAAACAGATTAAAAAAAAAATCCCTTGCTCATGGATTGTCGGAATCAACATCTTTTAAAGGTCCACACTATTCAAAGTGATTACAGATTCAACTCAATTCCCATCAAAATAACAATATCTTATTTCACAGACCTGGAAAAAATAACTCTAATCTTCATTTGGAACCAAGAAAGACCCTGAATAGCCAAAGAAATCCTAAGCAAAAAGAACAACCTGGAGGCATAACATTACCTGACTTCAGATTATACCACAAGCCTATAGTAACCAAAACAGCATAGTACTGACATACAAGTAGAGACATAGATGAATGGAACAGAATAGAGAACCCAGAAATAAAACCATCTACATACAAATGATCTTTGACAAAGCAGACAACAACCTATACTGGAAAAAGGAAGCCCTATACAATAAATGGTGCTGGGAATATTGGATAGCCACATGCGGAAGAATAAAACAGGATCTCTATGTCTCACCACACAAAAATTAATTCAAGGTGGATAAAAGACAAATGTAAGGCATGAAAGCATAAAAAATCTAGAAGAAAACATTGCAAAAACTCTTCTCAGCATTGGCTTAGGCAAAGAATTTATGACTAAACATCAGTAGCAAATATAGCAGCAAAAAACATAAATAAATGGGACTTAATTAAATTAAAAATCTTCTGCACAGTAAAATAAATAGTCAATAGAGTGAATAGACAATCTACAGAATGAGAGAAAATATTTGCAAACTATACATCCAACAAAGGACTAATAACCAGAATCTACAAAGAACTCGAACAAATCAACAAGAAAAAAACAAACAACCTCATCAAAAAGCGGGAAAAACTTTAAGCGATGTGTTTCAAAAGAAGATAAAGAAATGGCCTACAAATATATGAAAAAAATGTTCGAGATCACTAATTCTCAGGGAAATTAAAATTAAAACTACAATGAGATATGACCTTATCTCTATCACAATGGCCATTATTAAAAAGTAAAAAAACAATAGATGCTGACATGGAAGCAGAGAGAAAGGAATTCTTATATACAGTTGGTGGGACTGCAGATTAGCACAACCTCAATAGAAAACAGTATGGAAATTCTTCAAAGAATAAATGTAGACCTACCATTCAATCCAGAAATCCCACTTCTGGATATTTACCCAAAGGAAAAGAAGTCATTTTATAACAAAGACATCTGCACTCAAATGTTTACTGCAGCACAACTCACACTTGCAAAGATGTGGAACCCGCATAAGTGCACATCAATTCATGAGTGGAAAAAGAAAATGTGTTGTGTATACACACTCACACACACACACACACTCACACACCATGGAGTATTTTATTCCAAAAAAAGGAATGGAATAATGTCTTTTGAATCAACTCAGATGGAACTGGAGAACATTACCCTAAGTGAAGTATCTCAGGAACGGAAAACCAAACACCATATGTTATCACAAATAAACAGGAGCTAAATGATGGGTACACAGGGACATAAAGAGATACAAAGGACATCAGAAACCAAGAACGAGGGAGGGTCAGAGGGGAGCTGTGACATAAAAACTTACCTGTTGGTTATAATGAACACTATTCTGGTGGCAGATATACCAAAAGCCCTTACTCCCATGTAATATAAACATTTGTTCTCCATTAATATTTTGAAATAAAAAATCTATCAAAAACCCAGGAACGATTATCACATTCTAAGGGAAACAAACAGGGAGATGTAACTAAAAGGGGACAAAAGATGAGTTTTTGGAAACATTAGCAATGTTGTAATTCTTGATCAGTACTGGTAACAATGTCTTTATAATTAATTGTTAAATTGGGCATATATGTTTCAAAGACTGTGTGTGTATATGTGTGCCTGTGTTGAAGTTCAAAATGAAAATACTTTTAAAAAACCTATCAATTCTTCTATTAGGTTTATATTGCTACTGCAACAAATTATTACTAATATCCTCACTGTTAGAGGGGAAATAAAAAAATTATCTCATGGAGGTAGAGAATAAAAATAATGGTTCCCAGAGGCCGGGAGGTGTAGTGGGGCTTATAAATAGATCTGATTAATAGGTACAAAAATACAGTTAGATAGAAGCAATAAGATATAGTGCTTGATGGCACAATAGGACAGCTATAGTTAGCAATACTCTATCGTATATTTCAAAATAAATGGAAAAGTGGATTAGGAATATTCCCAGTACAATGAAACCATAAGTGTTTGAGGGGATGGACGTGCCAACTACCCTAATTTGATCATTATACATTGTATGACTGTAGCAAAGTATCACATGTACCCCATAAAAGTGTCCCACTATATGTATCCATAAAAATTAAAAATAAAAGTTTAAAAACCAACAAATTTATCATCTTTCAGTTAGCTTTGTTAAAAGTTTGATAAGAGTCTTAGTAGGCTAAAATCCAGGTATCAGCAGCACTGTTTCTTTCTGGAGGCTCACACACACACACACACACACACAAAAAATCAATGTTCTTCCCTTTTCAGGCTTCTAGAGGCCGCATGCAGTCCTTGGGTCACAGCCTCCTCCCTTCATCTTGAAAGCCAGCAATGTTGCATCTCTTTGACTGTTCTTCCATATTACATCTCCCTTTGACCTCATTGGCCACCCTCTTGCACTTTTAAGGTTACTTGTGACTACATTGATCTCACCTGGATAATCCAGGAAAGGCTCCTTATATTGGGACCAACTGATCAATACACTTAATTCCATCTGCAACGTTAATTCCTTTTTGTCATATAACCTAACATAGTCACAGTTCCTGGGAGTTAGAATATGGACATTTTGTGGGAAGCCATTATTCTGCCTAAAATAGTTCTAAACACTTTCTCACAGCACATGAACAATTAATGTTATCCCAGGCACCTGACAATGCTTTCAAAGTCCATGGTCAGCAAGTAAGCCTTCTGAATTTTTTTTTTTTTCCCCAGGTCTCACAAAGTATGATACTTATGAAATGATTTGTTACATTGCAGAATGAGGTCAGTTAAGTTTCTCAACTCTCCTCTTGGTACCATTCAACTATGTAAAAACTAACAAGTTTTACCAATTTTAGTTTTTTAGGAAAAATAAAATTTTAAAACTTATTTTTAGTAAACGATAGTATTTGCTTTACATATCTCCAAAACTCTTTTCAAGATATGCTACTTTCTTCATGGAGTTTGTTTGTTTATTTTGAGGCAGGGTCTCACTCTGTAGCCCAGGCTAGAGTGCATTGGCATCATCATAGCTCACTGAAACCTCAAATTCCTGGGCTCAAGTGATCCTCCTGTCTCAGCCTCCAGAGCAGCTGGCACTATAGGAGTGAGTCACCATGCCTGGCTAATTTTATTTATTTAGTTAGTTATTGTTGTAGATAGAAAGTCTTACTGTGTTGCTCAGGCTGGTCTCAAACTCTTGGCCTTAAATGATACTCCTGCCTTGGACTCCCAAAGTGCTAGGATTATAGGTGTGATCCATCACACCTGGCCCACGTTCATTTATTTTCTATATATAGGATTAAAGAGTTTTCTAAAATATATTTTTGTAAATAAATGTTTTTACAACATATATAACCTCTCCTTTGAGGACTAATAAATTGGAATTTTTACTTAATTGATCTTACTAACTTAGGTTTCTAGAAATTATTTTTTATTTCTTTGGAATAAGAGTACCCTAAAAGCGTTTTTTTTTTTTAAATTTTTAATTCATTTCTTAGTAAAAACTTTTTCAATTTTTTTGTTTTATTTTTAACTTATTTGGACAAGCAATATTGTTAAAAGTTAATTGCTTATATTCAAATAATATTTCTAAATACGAGTGAACATTGGAAATTGTTAAGCAGTTGTTTAGATTCTATTATATCTGGATATACAAGATGTCTGTTGGTTATTTCACTTATTTGAAATTTATGAAACATTTACAAATAATCCTATAGTTCATAATCTTTACTAACTCATACAGAATCACTCCAGAGTTAAATTTTATATGTGGTGTTTTATTTTCCTGTTGTAGACATATTTATCTCTCAGAATATACTTACATACAATCATACCCTTTTTTCTTTGTCTTTTAATGTTTATGTCTACCTCATTCCTAGAGGCCCTTGGTGCTCACCTCAGTAAAATTGTGCAAATGACCTTAAATGACTTATTTCAGATGAGCATCCTAAATTTCTGATATTTATGCAAATTTTAATCTAATTATCCAAAAGTTTTTAGAACGATGACCCCAGGAGTGTGACCCTTTTCCATAAACATCTTCCAGTACTAATAGGCTCTGGAAGCCCTCCTTCTTCTTTCCTCCCATGTAAATGGACACTGCTGAACTTAGGTGCACTTTAATGTTATTAAAAAACAGAACCAGTGGGGAGTCTAGCAGAGGCTGATGAAATATTTCCAAACTGTTGAAAAAGGAGAATTTCTAGGACATTATCACCTCGGTGTTGCACTTAATAGAAAATTTACTAAAGAGGGGAGATCACAGTTATTTTAAGAGGTAGTGTGTGTCATTTTTCTCTCCGAAGAGATTCACAGAGTAAGCAAAAGATTTCAGAGAAGCTGGTTATCTGGAATTTGCCTTTGTATTTCAAGAAAGTGGTTATTTCTAAAACATATTAGAAATAAGTACGAACATAATTAGAATATATTTGCCTATAGTTCAAAAATCAAATTTCATTTGAGAGTCTTCATGCCTTTTATGTTTTTCAAACAAATTAATTATAAATATATTTTACTATGTTAATGAATACTCCACATTTATTTATGCAAAAGTATCCTTGTGATTTACCCTTTGTGAAGTTGAAAACTTAAAAGGGAAATATCACTAAAAGGTTACAAGTGCAAATAAGAATGCATTGTCCCAAAGGGACTCTAAATTTTAATATTAAATTAACATTACGTATATTTTAAATAAAATTTTATGTATTTATTATTTTATCTCAGCACTAGACAAATTCAATTAGAAATATAGACATGAGTTTTAAAGTTTACTCAGCATTTTATTAAAGAAAACCCAAAGGCCGAAATTGTTCACTCTAAAGAATAAGCTTTGCTGGTTTACTTTTAAATTGAAATGAAAATGCAAAACCAAACCAAAAATGATGCTGGACTCAGCATCAGTTATCAAAATTAGCCACGTTTATCAAACTTTTGAGTTGGGTGACACATTCTCATTCACTGAATTTGAGAAGTATATATCAAATAAATTTGAACACAGGGTCCACTTTTATTGTCACTGAAATTATTCTTTGCAATGTCAAAATATACTAACCAATCATTTGATTTCATCTTCATGAATCCAAGCTTTATAAATTAGTATAAAACTTTGCAGGTTTCATAAAGTTGTTTCTCTAACAGTAGAGATTTAAAAACCCTCTGTGGAAGTATAAGTTGAAAATTGCCTGTTCAAAGAAATTTATGATTTTATTACAGCTGCATATTGACTATTCTTCTAGTAACCCACAGGCAGAAAATAACAGTTTATTTATTCAAACTGCAAATGAAATTGGGCAAGAAAAGTAATTAGCAAGCAACAAAAAATAATGAAAAAGCACCATAAAAACAGTTCAGAATTTATGTGGGTTGTTAGATGGTTAAAAAAAAAAAAACACTTTAATTTTTAAAAGTAGGAGTGTGTGTGTGTGTGTGTGTGTGTGTGTATGTGTGTGTGTATTTATACTAACTGCCTAAATATAGGTATAAATTTTTCAAAGGCAATAATTAGAAACACCCCATAGTTATTTTCAAATATTTTAAAATTCTTCTTAATGTTAAGTATTCTGTTAAAAAGAGAAACTTAATAGTGAACAATGTATTTTTTAAATTAAAGAGACAAGACATGTTTGATTGCCCTAATTTTTTGAAATGTCAGTAATGAGTTTTTTATAACTGAAAGATCCTCACTAACATTGCACAACTCATCCAGCTAATACATATATTTAGACCAAAATATTAAAAATATAACAATGAATACATCCATATTAATGCTAGTTATAAGATAATAGTGAAACTATTGTCTGGGTTGCAGAATTTTGTGGCATAAAAAAAATTTCTGAATCTGCCTGGAAAAGCCATATATTATTGAACAGACAATTCTTTTTTAAGTTTTTTATATATATAAATATAAAATATATATCAGTCATAGAATTATCAACACAAAAACATAGTTAAAAGAACAGTTTGCTTAAGCTTAGTGTGGAGTCCATTATTTACTAGTGGAGTACATCTTAGACCAAAAAATTTAGATTCTCTGACCACCAGGATAACGGGCAAGACCAATTTATAGCATAGGTAGATCAGTTTATTAAAAGTTTCATCAGGAGGACAGACACACTTGAAGCTCTGACTCGGGTGGGGCAAGGGCAATATAGGTAACCTAAACATTTGTACCCCCATAATATGATAACATAAAAATACATAAAAATCTTAAAAAAAATAAAAATAAAAAAATAGTTAATATGTCCCATTTATGCTTTCCTCAAAATCTTTAATGACAATAGAAATTCCTAAAAAAGTCATCAGGAAAATGTCAAAACTTCTTGGCCTGGTAGTCAGGTAACTTAGAAAATCTCCCAGCTACTTTTCCCTCACAAATATACTGTATTACACTCTTATTGGAAACTCGAACTTTGTTCACGCTGTGTGTAAATTCTTTGTAAGGTTTACTGTAATACAACCATACTTCACACCTATTCAACTTTTGCTCTTGATATTTTTTTTTTTTTCCCTTGGAAGGTCCTCCACCTTTTTTATTATCTTCTACCTGAACATAATATGAGAATGAGCCTAGATTCCAAAAATTTGTGAAGTCTTTTGCCTACTCTAGGATTTGGACATATCTTCTTCATTAACTTAATAAGCATATTGTTTTGTATCAATGAAATAAAATAAATAAAATGAGATGTTTACCGAGACACAGATTAGAAGTTGGTGGGAGGGGGAGTCAGGCATATAAAACACAATTAAAATGTATTAATACAGGTGATATAATGGAAGCATGAAAAAAATACTTTAGGATTACTTAAGAGAGAATGTCTAATTGCATATGGACAAATATGTGAGACTTGATATCTAGGAGAAGACATTTGAAAGCAGTCCATATCCCTACTCATTTACCAGAAACCCCCCAAATTATCTAGTACTCAACAGACTCTCCTTTCCCAGCTGAGAAATTTCATATTCAGTGCATTTCACAGTGCTTAAAACATGTTTGTTGGATGAATCAAAACTCATATTAGTTTATGACTTACAACACAATTCCCATACTTGTCTCACCAGCAATTCAAGAATGTCTCAACATTTCTGCATTTCTGAGATTTTCTGCTGTTTGTCTTCTATCCCCTACTTTAGAAATTAGAACACATTTTAAAGGAAAAACAGCAGAATATGAGACTAAGTTCATTGTTTCTCCTTTTTCACTGCAGTTGTAGCTCATCATGTATCTTGCATGAATAATCAATTTCTTGCCATGGGTAAAGAATCTGAAAATGTCCTGAAGAAAAAAGTAACCGCAAATTGTGGTTGACTTCCCTGAGTGAATTCCCTTTCTTCTCTACGATTTTTCACATCAGGACCTGTCTTTCTCATCATTTCTCCAGTGCCATTTAGGCTACTTTTTGTTTTCTCCTTTCATTCCTTATTTTTTTTTTTATTTAAAAAATTCTTCATAGGGTGCATCAGTCTGATTTTATCTACCACATCAGAGATGGAAGAGGAAGTCTGAAAGATCTTTGGCTTTGGAGTCAGACAGATAAGGATTCATATTCTATTATGTGCTTTACTGGGGAAGTAACTTACTCTTTTCTTTTATTACAGATCACAATCTTTTGCTTATAATGTATAAAATGTAATTCAAAATTAAAATTATTTCATTCATATATGTTAAAAATTCTTAGCATATGGATCAATATAAAAGAAAAAAATTAAATGAATACCAGGTTTTCTTTAGTCTGAAATATTGAATAAAATGTGTGTCAAATTTCAGTTCAAAATGTAGTGTTTTAAAAAGGAAACGTTTTCAAGTAAGGAAAATGGGCAAAACAATTCATTCTATGCCCAATTTTAAAAAAAAATAAAAGCACAAATATTTTCTTTAAAAAAAACCTTTATAGATCAAGTAGCTGCAAATATCAAATATCTGAACCAAAGTTGCTGATGTAGAGTTTTTTTCCAATACAATGCTGCTATTTTCCAAACGAAAAATAAAAAAAAAAACAAACTCTGTAAAAAGGCATAAATTAAGTATACCAGTCCAATTCCATTCTGCAAGTTTTCTGGAAAAGATCTGTAGTCTCATCAGCATTAGCATCCTGTTGAAACAGAATTCATTTTTCACTGAAAATGTAATAGCCATGCTTGACTTTTATATTATTTCAGGAAGTAGTGAATACTAAACATATTATGAAAAATCCCTTAACACATACTTGTGCATGGCTCTGTCTTCTACTTTAGCTAAATTAATTACATGAAAGCATCCTTGGGGAAGTCATGATGTGATCTATTTCTGCTTACATTGTAATGTCAGCCCTCACATGATACATACAAACATTGATATATAGCAGACAAAAGAAAAATATTAGAGATTTTTTTTTGCTTGTCTTTAAATTTTAGATAGAGATGTAGCATACTCCAAATCATTTCTATTTTGAATAAGCACTATAAAATCAGTTAGGCACTCATTCATAGTGCTTACAAAGACAATGCAATTATTTAAATATTCAGTCAATTAGAAAAAACAATTCATTGAGACTATAAAGATTTAATTGACTAGCTATGGGTATTGAAAGTTTAATACTTAACATCATTTAATATTGGAACATGGAATTTATGATTTAAGACATTATAATTTAGTTAATTTCAATGGCAAATGATTACCATTTTTAGAAATCTTGAAGTATGCATCAGTACATCCATTTAAATACAGACAGCTCAGACTTACAATTGTTCAACTTACAATTTTTCACTTTTATAATGCATTTATCAAAACATAACCCCATCATAAGTCAAGGAGCTCCTTACAACTTACCATGGAATTATGTTTCTACTAAATGTGTATGGCTTCTGCACTTTCTAAAGTCAAAATATTGTATAAGTACTGTGTGCTAACCGATTGCACCACTAGAGCACCCAAAAGTCAAAATATCATTTAAGTTGAGCCATGGTAAGTTGGAGATTATCTGCTCTGTTGCCAGAATTAAATGCTTTTTAACTTAATTATATTTTTGACTTAAGATGTGTTTATAGAGACAGAACCCCATTATAAGTTCAGGAGCATCAAGTATTTTAAATTGCATTATTTTTCTAATTTAACTGTCCTTCATATAGTTTACACATTCATATGTGATTGTGACAAGGAAAAATCATTCAAAAGGTGAAGTAGAGGCCATTCAATACCATCGCATTTTCTCTGTTCTCAAATTTGAATCATTTCCATTTTGTTATGTGGTTTTGCCACAGCGGTCCTCATCGCTGAGCTAGTGAAGCTGATTTTCTTGCCTTTGCTCCCAGTGACATTTCTCTTCTACACCTTGCTGTCACCCTGGAGAGGTACAACAATTATTTTAGGAGAGATAGATTGATAGATGCAGGTAGATAGATATTTCAAAGAGTAATGAAGTCATACGGATGCAGTTTTGAGAAAAACTTGCAGACCAAGAAAAATCTTACAAGTGCTTGCTATCTCATCACAGCCCACCTGATCTGTGCTGGTTCCCATCGTCATTACCCTCATTTTCTTTATTGTCACAAAGAAGTAACTTGTGGAAATTTTCTTACCAGCACTAAGTAATCATAGTCTCCTGTTCGAATCGACTTGCATGTGTAAGGTGAGCTCTGCAGTATTCCTTCACAGTACCACATTTCCAGGACCTAAGGGATGCTAGGTTTTATAGTAGAAACTCAAGTAGTAGTTGCTGAATAAAACAACAAAGGAATGAATAATTGATGTACGTATAAATTGAAAATGAATTCCTTTGACAAACTTCCAGTGATATTTTAGGGGAAGAGATTTTTGTCTTACACTTCAAATTACATAAGAGGATTACTAATTCACCTTCTCCACAGATGAAATATGTAACGAGGGAGGGATTACAATTGTCATTAAAATCAACTTCAACACATACGATACTTGGCTTGTGTATACTTAGTTTTAGAGAATCAGTAAGGTACACTTGACAATTTCGGGTACCAAACTATATTCGGTTTAATCATTATAATGGGCCATTTACTTTAGTTCATTGCAGAGAATATGGAACCTTCAGAGGTTTTCAATTAGCTCAAGATTCCATCTGCAACATGTTGGTCTGAAAAACGTATAGAGCAACAGAAGATGGAAAGTTTCTCCAAATTATTTTAGACATTTTAGAATTCCAAGGTCACTGTTTTGAAAAGTACCAAGACAGCAAGTGGGAAAACACAAAGGAGGACAATTTCAGTGTTTTTTTTTTTTTTTTTTTTTTTTTGTGGTTTTGAGAGAGAAAAGGAGAATAGGTCAAAGGAAAGAAGAAATGTCATTTTGAGGTGACGCTGATTTTTAACATGAGACAAATCTAGCCATTCCCCAATTGACAAGTTCTCTTTACACTAAAATAAAATCTAAGCAGCTAAGGTCAGAGTGGACTTTAAAATAACTACAAACATAAGATTTTTTCTGATGTTGTAAGTACTACTAGATTAGATGAGGTCATAGCAGCTGAGCTTGTATCAGCAATTTAAAATAAGAGTAAAAATATTTTTATATGCATGGATTATGTGTGTTTAATATCTCTTGCATAAAAAAAATTCCAATCCATGTAATATCACAGAAGAATGCCCTTGTTTCTAAGACACTTAACCTTATTACTCATACTGATCTATTTTCTAAACCATAAAAATAACCTTTTAGGCAGAAAGAAAAATGCTCACTTAACTAAATCTTTCACTTTTGCAGCAGCAGACTTTCTTACTTTCACTTATGTTTATCTAATGTACAGTAGCTTTTTTTCACTCTTCTTCTCTTACAGTTTACAAATGTCTCACTCCTAATCATGTCTTTACCATATTATTTTCTTTTCCTTTTCCTCACTTTTTTTCTGTCAGTTTTTCTTTCCCCCTTTTAAACATTATCAGTTATTTCCCAGCTTTTATCATATACATTTTCAAAATTTTTTCCTGTATTATTTTTATCTCTTGCCTTTCTAAGACTCTCAGAGGTTCCAGATGAACAGAAGCAGAAATATTTTGTGCATTCTCTAGAGGAGAAGCAGACTGCTGGATAAGGAAGTGGTTGAATTCAGTAGTAAACCTACCTCTGAGGCATGCAAAATTACATGTAGGTATGATGTCTAATCTATGTGTCAGCTTGAGTGGGGTAAGAGATGTCCAGATAACTGGCAAAATATTATTTCTGTGTGTGTCTGTGAAGGTGTTTCCACAGGATGTTAGCATTTGAATCAGTAGTCTGAGATCACCCTCACCAATCTGGGCAGCCATCATCCAGTCACTGAGGGCCTTGGTCAAACAAAAAGGTAAAAGAAAGGCAAAGTCATTTTCTCTTCTTGGGCTGGGATATCAATTTTCTCCTGCTCTCAGGCATCTGAGCTTTTGATTCTTGGAATTTCAGACTCAAACTGAATTACACAACCAGCTTTCCTGGTTCTCCAGCATGCTCATGAACATATTTTAGGATTTCTCAGCCTCCATAGTTGAATGAGCTAATCCCCATTCTAAATCTCCTCATTATCTATCTATCTATCTGTCTGTCTACTTATTGTCTATCTTACTGGTTCTGTTTCTCTGGAGAACGCTGACTAATACACGAGTCAATCAACACATCTTTTCCCTTTTCCAAACATCCTCACTTCCCTGCCTTTCAATCCCAGAGTGATCTTGTAGCCTTTTAATTTGCCAAATGCTATTTGGCAATTGGTTACCAATTTGAGACTGTATGTGTATATGTGTATGTGTGGGTGTTTGTGTGTGCGCGCACACATGCACATATGTGAGCGTGTGTGTGTCTTCCTTCCTAACACTGTAAGATGTAATATTGGAAAGCTATTTATTCCTTTTGTTTTTTTTTGTATATACAAATTTTATAGTTCAGTTCACCAAAACAGAACTTGAAGTAGATGGTCACTGTATTATTAGACACATTTTTATTCTCAGAATATGTTTCACTTACTCAAACATGCTTTGCAAAATAACTCTTTGACATCACAAAAACTGTTTATCCTTTCACGTCTGCTCTTCATGATCCCTCAAGTCTATCATGTCCTTCATTCATCAGTTGTAATAATTCCTTTGCAAACACTTTTAAATGGCCTTTACTTTTGCCTTTCTGCTTTATGTTCCCTTAAGGAAGAAACAACAGCGGTTAAACCCAACTATCCACTTACTTTACATAACCTACATCCACGGGGCAGAATTTATTTGGACAAAGCTTATAGTTTTGTGGATTAGATATATTAATACTTTAGCATATGAACACGACTTCTAAAGTATAAAAGTACTTGAAACACTATTACACATTCTGAGTTTGTTGGCCCTCCCACTCACCAAGACCTTTGTAATCATATTCTTCTTTTTCTCACTACTCAATAACTCTCTACATTCCCCTCTCTACACTCTCCTCAGCAAAAATGTCACCTCTAGTGAGAGCCCTTCTTCTTCCATCAATTAAAATAATTTCCTTGCTGCCCAATCATACTCAATTAATTTATATTTTAGACCCATAAATGGAAAATTTGCAAGTATCTCATTTACCTATTTGCTTAATTGTAATTGCCTGCCTCTTTATTATTTCTTTGGCATGCTCTGTGCTGTGTGTGTTTAATGGAGGGGAGAGGGCAGTTGATATCTTTCAAGCCTCAGAATAGCCATATGATATTGGACTTATCCCCATTTTCCAGATGAAGAAAAGAAGCTATACTATGAGAGACAAGATTTAAACTTAACGCTGTCTTTGTAACATTTTGGTATTAGTATGCTGAAATAATTATTCCCTAAAAATACAGCAAATGAACTTCAGTTTCCTAAAATCTGTATGTCTAGTAATAATAAAATGTACAACTTGCACTATTTTATGGTTGTATCATCAAATGAAAAATTTTTAAAGGCAGTTGGTATATTGCAGAGATATAATTTTTATTTAAGTTATAAAAAATATGCTAACTACAAAATGTCCTTGAAAAGTTCTGACATTCCCACAAATCTAATTTAAAATAAGATAGGACCTTTGAAGAAAACTCACAACAGTTTTGAGGAAAAAAAGTTCATTCCTTTTATTATAAACACAAATAAAGCAGCTTGATTCAGAACATTGGTGGGAAATTGAAAATAATTGAGAAATAACATTTTCCCATTCTTAATAGAAACATCTATAGACCTAATTGTTAGAACACCTTAATGACATTAATGTGATAATTTAGCAATAGAAATTTCACTTTACATTCAAAATGACATTTTTAGAGAAGATTTTTTTATTATTTCATGTATGTTAGAACCGCCAAAATTCTAAAATCAAAGGAGACGTGCATGAGATGGCAAAGCTATTCCCAAATGCAACCTGCAAGAAGACACAACTAAAATGTTGACATAGACAATGAATAGGACAATATATTATTTTTCTTTGTAGCTTGTTTTCAGTTTTTTAAAAATTATTTGCTACAGTTTTTTTTTTTTTTCCAATCCTGCAATCCTTAAAATGTAGCAGATATTTGGATATAATATGATTTATACTGTCATCATTTTACCAGGGTATATTATCGGTCAGGAGTAAGGGCTTTAGAAGAAGACAATGCAGAGTGAATTTTGAATTTTAGATCTGCCATTTACTCTCTGAGACAAGTAAGTAATATTACTTACTTTTGCTTACGAGGGCTATCAAGAGAATAAATGAGACAAATTATATAGTATCCATAGTTTTGTATTGCTACCTATTGATAAATCAAGATAATAATATATTTGACTGGACTCAGAGGAAAACAATAAAATTTAAAATTCCCCTTTTTTGGCTTCCATGACAACACATTATGATGTTTTTTCTCCTATCTTTCTTACTCCTCCTTTTGTTTCTTATTGTAGCTACTCCTCTTCCTCCTGTTTTCTAAATGTTGGAGCTATTGAAGGTTGAGTTCTAGGCCTCCTATTCTTGTTAGTTTGCTCTCTCCCATTAAGTATTCTTATAGAACTTGCTTGGATTTAAATGCATCCTTAACATGATTTTCAAATCTAGATGTCTAGCCCACAATTCTTCTGAGTCTTACGAGTATATTTAATTGCTTACATAGCATATTTACTGATACGTTTCAGAGGCGTCTTAAACTTTACATGTACAGAGTGAGTTCTTTTCTTTTCCTCCAAACTGTTTTCCTGCCAGTGTGTTCAGTATTGGCAAAGGACACCTCCATCCACCCTGTAGATCATGCTAGAAATCTGAGTGTCAACATTGCCACATCCATCTTTCTCAATCCCCGTATTCAATATGTCCTAATTGATTTTGCTTCTAAAGGTACTTAAATTAGCTCACTGAACTATCCATGCCACACTTTTCCTCTACCTTTAGTACTTATATATATGCCTAACTGGTTTCTCAGATTCCTCTCTTAGCACTTTTCAATTCATTCTCACATTCTAGCCAGAAAAATCTGTTTAAAATGTGAACTAGATTATACACCTTTACTTTGTACACCCTCTAAAGACTCCTCAGTGGCTTTAGGACAAAATATACATTCTTTTTTTTTTTTTTTTTTTTTTAGGGAAGCATGTTTTTTTTCCCTAAAAAAAAAAAAAAAAGAATGTATTTTTTTTTTTGGTGTTATATTTTTTAGTTTTGATGTTAACTATTTTGTTATCTGGAAGAGGAAGATGTTATGCCTTGGGAATTAACTATTTCTTACAGCCTGGAACATGTTGGTATTTTGAATGAAAGTAAAAACCAGGGAAAGTCCCTTAAGTATTCTTTACCAGAGCCTATGCACCATCTGGCTTTTGCCTACCTTTCCAGCCTCAAATAGCATCACTTTACCGCACTTATGCTGTGTCTTCTTCGTCAAAGGTTTGAAGATTTACAATTTTCTGGGCTCATGTTTTCCAGATCTTATCCTCGTAGAAATATTCCTTGACCTTCAATTCAGTCAGAATTCTCTATATTCCCATGTTTTAGTTATCATTTGTTAATCTGTCTTCTTTAGAATGGTATAAACTTCATGAAAGCAGAATTTTTACATCTACATTTCTAACATCTAACACATAGCTTAGCATATATTAGGTGTTCATAAATATTAAATGGATGTTATGGACTGAATTGTTTTCCCCCACAATCCATATGTGGAAGCCCTAACCCCAAAATGTGACTATATTTGCAAATGGATCATTTAAAAAATTAAAGTTAAATAAGGTCTTCACAGTGGGGCCCTGATCCCGTAGGACATGTGTGCTTATAAGAAGAGGAAGAGACAGCAGAGCTCTCTCTCTCTTCTCAAGGGCACAGAGGAAAGGGCATAGGATACAGTGAAAAGGCAGCGTCTACAAGATAGGAAGAGAGCCTTTGCCAGAAATTTAATTTTCCTGCACCTTGACCTGGGACTTCTAGCCTCCAGAACTATGAGAAAATAAATATCTATTGTTTAAGCCACACAATCTGTGACATTATGTTATGGAAGCCTGAGAAAAGACAGTGGATGAATGAGTAAATTATGAAAACAATCCATCAGGACATGGTGGCTATTCTTATTTTTCACAGAGAATTCAAACACAAAGATAAATAAAATCTTTAAACAGTAGTTACTCACTGAGGATTTCAGTAATTTTTTTTCCAAAGTTTTTTTCCCTTTACTAAATTCACCAAAATAAAAAAGTCATTTTATAATGCATTTACTAAATATATGTTATCACAGTATAAAGAGTTGAAGAAAGTGTTTCAATATTATTCAGGAATTATTAAAAATCAAAGTAACAAAACATTTTTATTCTAACACATTAAAATAGAAATTTTTTTATTAAAAGAGAAAAACTACCCCCTGACAAATTTATGTCCACTTATCTCAGTAATTCAATAATCTCCCCACCTAAGAAACAGTGAAATTAAGGTTTTTTGAAGAAAACAATGTCTATACATATAATGACATATAACTCATTTTAATAATTTCTCATGAACCTAATACCTGTAGGTTCATCTAAATTCACTTAAAAATAACAATATATAAAATGCTCATTTTAAATTCAAATGACATTTTCACTAAATGTATAAATATAGCCAAGTTATATAATCTCTTTGAGCTTCAGTTTCCTCATTGGTAAAGTCAAGCTAATAATACCTACTTTACAGAATTGGGAAAATTTAATGAGACAGCACTTGTGAGAGCAATCAACACAGAATTAGATTTTTATAAGAAATCCAGTTTTCAGTTTAAAAGCCTTTGTAATTATTTATATCAGTTCTATATATTGTTGAAATCTATCAACATACTCGAGGCAGTCATATGTAGACTTCTCCAGAACATGTGAAATATATTTCTGAACATTTTATAGAATTTTCAGTTTGTTATATAAGTAATTTTATTTAATAAAGCTTTGTACCTCAGGAACAAATGCTGCAATGTCTGACTTCTATCCAGGATTAAATGTTGTAGCTAAACAAACTAAAAATAGCAAATAAGTTCAATATTGAGGGGAGGAAAATTAAGAGCATAAATAGGACATTGTGTAAATACAACACTTAAAGTATACAAAACTGCTGGATTTAATTAAATTTGAAAATCCTACTTAGATCTAAAGTGCCTCATAGACTGAGCAGACTGATTGGATCAATTATGGCTTTTTTGCTTTTGATTTCATTTAACTTCTCCTACATATAAGCAATTGAAAGCAATCAATGCAGATAAAATAGGGAACAATTAACACATAGGTAACCAAAGTTTGATGTTTATACACACACATACAGACATACATACACACACATATGTAATATTCACCATTACAATAAATTTAAGCCTATAAGCCTGAATTTATATCTAGCATATTTTGTATACTAATAAAAGGAACATTCACCCCAGACAAATTTTAGTAGCAGCAAATCTTAGAAACAAGTTTGAAGTCCCAAACTTTACTATAATGGACACAAAGAGGATTAAATGTCCAGCAGCCAGTTTTTAAAGCATTCCTCTTCTCTCATCTGTACAGTTACTGTGTGGTCCTCTATGTTAGTACAACTCGATTTGGCACTATTTTCCAGAGGGTGGAAAGTGAGAGAGGCATTCCCTTATGCAAGCTAAGCCACTGAGTATATCCTTCCCTTAACTTTTAAATAAGAAGCAGAGAGTTCGGTCATCCTCTCTATGTTGATTAAGAATGGATGTTGATCAATTAGTCAGGTTAAGTTACATTATGTTTGGTAGCAAACAGACTCACAATATTTATTTAACAAAATAAAAACATATTTTTCACTCACATCACAATCATTGCCTATTAGATAGTTGTGGCCCAGAGAGCATGCAATTTTCATACTGCCACTTGTAACATACTGGATCTTCCATATGTATTTTTAAGGCTGCCCTGGTTGCATCCAGCTGATAGCTGGGTATAAAATGAGAAGGACTTTGAAGAGGGCACTTCCATTTTTAACTATCTAAGCCTTGATATTATGTCGAACTTCTGCTCATAGTCCAGTGGTAAGAACCAACCACATTATTAGTCTCCATTTTCCATGCAGGCTGGGAAATATTTAACAGAGAGCCAGGGAGAAAAATAGGTTTGTTGAATATCTTACCCATTTATACCACATAGTAGAAAACTTGAATGTTCTTGATGGTTATGTTTACTGCCAGGTGTTTAAAAAAATACAACTGGCATATTGCAAAGATGAGGAATAGTTCAAAGATTGCTTTCACTTCTGACACCAATTACAAACTTGGACATACCCCAGCCTACCCTTAACTTTGATAATTCACTAGGATTCATAAGACTCACTGAAAGCTGTTATACTCATGGTTAAGATTTATTACTCCTAAAAGGTAAGAGTTAAAGTCAGTCAAGGGAAGGGGCACATAGGGAAGTCTGAGAAATTTTCAAATGTGAATCTTCTATTGTTTTGTTTTGATTTTTTTTTCCTCTGTGTAATAATGGACAATATTATGCTCCTGGGATTGATGTGTGATAATGTGCACTTGCATGGAGTATTGTCAAAGAATGCAGCTTAACTGAAACTTGGTGTTTGGAGTCTTTGTTGGAGCTCCATCTAATGGACGTGGTAGATTTCCTAAGTGACTGATCTCAGTCTGCATTCCCTTTAAAGGTCAAGCTGATACCATGTGACCCAAAGCCTCCATCATAAATCTTAAATGATACTGTTAAACTATCGTGTATGGCCAGCCCTAACCGAAATCACATTGTTAGAATATCCAGGTGATCCAAGCCCTCAGGCAAACAAAAACACTCCAACAACCATGACATTTCAAGAGATTAGAGATTACCTCCCAGAACCCAAGGGTAAAGGCCAGACCTCTTTTTGGACAAGGTTAAATTCCTTACTACACACATATAGACATAGGTGTCATATTGGAGAAGAGAGATTAGTTCCAACCTTTGAGCCCTATTTCAAAGTATTCCTTGCTAGATGTCGTGGCACACTCTTGTAATCTCAGGACATTGGGAGGCTTAGGTGGAAGGATCTCTTGAGCCCAGGAATTCAAGATTGCAGAGAGCTATGATCCAACCACTGCAGTCTAGCCTGGGCTACAAAGTGAGACGCTGTCTCCAAACCAAAAACAAAATCAAACAAACAGAAGTTCCTGAAATCAAAATTTGTTTCTATACTTTATTTTGACCATTCCTTTAAATAAACAATATCATAAATTTCTTTGTATAGGCATATATGCACACCTCCCATTCTGTAGGTTCTCTGTTTGCTCTCGTGATAGTTTCTTTTGCTGTGCAGAGGTTTTTAATTTGATCAGGTCACATTTATTTATATATTTTTTGTTGCTGTGATTGCCTTTGGGGTTCTTCATAAATTCATTGCCTAGGCCAATGTCAATAAGATTTTTTCTAACATTGTCTTCTAGAATTCTTATAGTTTCATGCCTTATGTTTAAGTCTGTTATCCACTGTTAGTTGATTTTTGTGAGAGGTGAAAGGTGCAGATCCTATTTCAGTCTTCTGCATGTGGCTATTCAATTTTCTCATCACCATTTATTGAATAAAGATTCTTTTCCCCAGTGTATGTTTTTGTCTGCTTTGTCAAAGATTAGATGGCTATATGAGGATGGTTTTATATCTGAGTTCTCACTTATGTTCCATTGGTCTATGTCTCTGTTCCTGTGCCAGTACCATGCTGTTTTAGTTACTATAACCTTGTAGTATAGCTTGAATTAATGCCTCCTAATAATCACATGCTACATATCCCATAAAGGGCTGATAACTAGAATCTATATAGAACTCAGGAAAATCAGCAAGAAAAAAACAAACAACCCTGTAAAATTGTGGGCAAAGGACATGAACAGTAACTTTTCAAAAGAAAATAGACTAATGGACCACAAACATATGAAAAAATGCTCAACATCACTAATCAAGGAAATGCCAATCAAAACCACAGTGAAATAGCACTTATCTCCAGTGAGAATGGCCTTTATCAAAAAGTCCCAAAACAATAAATGTTGGCATGGATGCAGAGAGATAGGAACACTTATACACTACTAGTGGGACTGCAAACAAGTGCAACTTCTGTGGAAAGTAATATGGAGATACCTCAAAGATCTACAAGTAGAACTACTATTTGATCGAGCAATCCCATTACTGGGCATCTACCCAAAGGAAAAAAAAAAAAAAAGACATTCTATAAAAAAAGATGTCTGCACTAGAATGTTTATAGTAGCACAATTCACAATTGCAAAGATGTGGAAACAACCTAAGTGCCCATCAATACATGAGTGGATTAATAAAATGTGGTATATGCATACCATGCAGTTCTACTCAGCCACAAAAAACAATGGTGATCTAGCACCTCTTGTATTATCCTGGATAGAGCTGGAGCCCATTCTACTAAGTGAATTATTACAAGAATGGAAAAGCAAGCACCGCATATACTCACCATCAAATTGATATTAATTGATCAACACTTAAATGAACACATAACAGTAGCATTCATCCGGTGGTATCAGGCAGATAGGAGGTGGGAGGAGGGAATGGATATATTCACACCTAATAGGTGAGGTGCGCACCATCTGGGGTATGAACATACTTAAAGCTCTGACTCAGGTGGGGCAAAGGCAATATATGTAACCTAAACATTTGTACCCCCGTGATATGCTGAAATAAAAAAATAAAAATAAAAATGAAAATAAAGAAAAAGAATTGACTGGAAATTTTTAAAATGAATGTGACTATTATAAAATCTATCCAAATACCTTATATATATATATATATATATACACACACACACACACACACACATATGCACACCTCAAGCTAGGTGTTACATGTCTCATACCTAAGCACCATGTTCACCACACATTTTACATTTATTGTGGTAAAAAAAAAATAAGTGGTTTCTATAACATCAGCTCTCACAATTCAATTATATGACATGCCACTCAAAATAATAACAGGAGAAAATATCACGGTGGTAAGAATATTTCAGGACATGGAATAAAATGAAGGAATCAAAAATATCTGATTATGAGAAAGCTTTTAACGTTCCAGAAAAGGAGGGAGGGAGAAAGGTATCTTTGATAAAAAATCTTCTCTATGATGTAAATTTCTCACAAAATTACGTAAAACTCAGAACACTCATAGGGATCTAAGACCTTTATTTAGCAGGAAAAATTAATACTACACAAGACTTTAATGACTTGCATAATCCCTTAAATGAATTAGTAAGCAATGGTTGTATATAGAAATACTTAGCAGATGTTGCATATTTGGTTCCAGACCATCACAACAAAGTGAATATTGCAATAAGTAAATCATATGAATTTCTGGTTTCCCATTGCATATAAAAGTTATTTCTATACGACACTATAGTCTATTTACTATGCAACAGTATTATGTCTAAAAATCACTGTCCATACCTTAACTTAGAAAAATATTTTATTGTTATAAAATGCTAATAATCATCTGAGCCCTCAGAAAATTGTAATCTTTTTACTGGTAGAGGGCTTTGCCTTGATGTTGATGGCTGCTGACTGATCAGGGCAGTGGTTGCTGAAGGATGGTGTGGCTGTGGAAAGTTCTTAAAATAAGACAAAAGCGAAGTTTGCTAAATCAATTGATTTTTCTGTTCGTGACAGATTTCCTACTGTAGCACGCAATGCTATTTGATACTGCTTTACTCACAGTAGAACTTCTTTCAAAATTGGAGTCAATCCTCTCAATCCTCTGCTGCTATCAGCTAAGTTTATGGAATATTCTAAATCCTTTGTTGTCGTTTCAACAATGCTTACAGTATTTTCACTGGGAATAGATTCCATCTCAAGAAACTGCTTCTTTGCTGATCTATCAGAAGTCCGAATGCATGTGTTTCATCCTGAAATTGCAGCAGTTTAGTCACATCTTTAGGCACCATTTCTAATTCTAGCTCTCTTTCTATTTCCCTCCCTCTGCAGTTACTCCCTCCACTAAATTCTGGAGCCCCTCAAAATCATCCACGAGGGTTGAAATCCTCTTTTTGTAACCTACTGTTGATGTTGATATTCTGACTTCTTCCCATGTATCACAAATGTTCTTCATGCCATCTAGAATGGTGAATGATTTCCAGAAGGTTTTAAATATATTTTTGCCCAGGTCCTTCAGAAGAATCACTGTCTATGGAACCTCTAGAATTATGAAATGCATTTTTTAAATATTAAGACTTGAAAGTTGAAATTACTCCTTGATCCATGGGCCACAGAATGAATATCATGTTAGCAGGCAAAAAAACAACATTAATCTTGTATATTTTCATCAGAGCTCTGAATGATTAGCTACATTGTAAATGAGTAGTTATATTTTGAAACCATTCTTTTTTTTCTGAGTAGATCCAACAGTGGGCTTAAAATATTCAGGAAACAATACTGCAAGCAGATGTGATGTCAACCAGGCTTTGTTGTTGTTCTATTTATAGAGCAGAGACAGAGTAGAGTTAGCAGAATTCTTAAGGGCCTTAAAATTTTAATTTTAGGAATGATAATTGAGCATTGGCTTCAACTTAAAGACAACAGTTGTATTAGTCCCGAAAAAGAGAGTCAGACTGTCCCTTTAAAGTTTGAAGTCAGGCATTCTCCTTTATAGCTTGAAAGTCTTAGATGGCATACCCTTCCAATAGGAGGTTATTTCATCTAAATTGAAAATCTGTTGTTTAGTGTGGCCACTTTCATCAATTATCTTAGCTAGATCTCCTGGACAACTTGCTGGAGCTCCTACATCAACACTTAATCCTTCACCTTGCAATTTTATGTTATGGAAATAGCTTTTTTCCTTAAACCTCATGAACCAACCTCTGCTAGCTTCAAATGTCTGCAGCTTTCTTACCTGTCTCAGCCCTAATAGAATTGAAGAGAGTTTAGGCCTTGCCTTTTTTTTTTTTTTTTTTTTTTTGACAGTGTCTCACTCTGTTGTCCAGGCTAGAGTGCTGTGGCAACAGCCTAGTTCACAGCAACCTCAAACTCCTGGGCTCAAGCAATCCTTCTGCCTCAGCCTTCCAAATAGCTGGGACTACAGGCAGGCACCACCACTCCTGGCTAATTTTTTTTTTTTCTATTTTTAGTTGTCCAGATAATTTTTTTCTGTTTTTAGCAGAGATGAAGGATGAAGTCTCACTCTTGCTCAGTCTGGTCTCGAACTCCTGACCACAAGCGGTCCTCCTGCCTCAGCCTCCCAGAGTGCTAGGATTATAGGTGTGAGCTGCTGCTCCTGGTCTAGGATTTGCTTTAATTACAGTTTGGCTTAACGGAAAGTTTTTGCTGGTTTGATCTTCTATCCAGACCGCTAAAGCTTTCTCCATACCAGCAATAATGCAGTTCCACTTTCTAATCATTCATGTACTCACTGGAGTATCACTTTTAATTTCTTTCATGAACTTTTCCTTTGCATTTGCAACTTATCTGTTTGACACAAGAGGCTTAGCTTTGGCTCTATCTTGGCCTTTGCCATGCCTTTCTCACTAAGCTTAATCATTTCTAGCTTTTGATTTAAAGTGAGTGACATTTGACTTTGCCTTTCACTTGAACACTGAGAGGCTATTGTAGAGTTATTAATTGGCTTAATTTCTACATTGTTATGTCTCAGAAGATAAGGAGGCCTGAGGACAGGGAAAGAGTTGGGGGAGTCATCTCCCATCAGTTGGTGGAGCAATCAGAACACACGTTTGTTAGTCAATTAAGTTCAAGTTTTATATGGGCATTGTTTGTGGCACCTCAAACAATAGGAACATCAAAGATCACTGATCATAGAGTACCATAACAGAAATGATATTAATGAAAAAGTTTGAAACATTTTGAAAATTACCAAAATGTGACATAGAGACTTGAAGTGGCACAGGCTATTGGAAACAAGGTGCCAGTAGATTTGTTCAATCCAGGGTTGTCATGAACTTTCAATTTCTAAAACACAGTATCTGCAAAGTACCGTAAAGCCAATCACAATAAAATAAGATATGCTTGTACTTGAACAGTGTTCTTATTGGAGAATAAATCCTGATGTATTACTATGCTGCCTTGCTTTTTAAGACACAACTCCTGACCAGTCTATGACTTTATTTGGAACTTTTATTTCAATATTATAAAAATGAAAAATATTAATAGAAGCATTCAACTTAATCATAATTGACTAATTATATTGTATACACACACACATTTATACTTAAGGGCCGAAATTTTTTTGTAATAGAGTTGTTTTTCATGTTATTACTATATAAATATAAAGTTATTCCACAGTACCTATCTTAGTCAATTTTCTGTTGCTTATAACAGAATACCTAAAATGGGCAATTTATAAAGAAAAGAAATTTATTTCTTACAGTTATGAAAGCTGAGAGGTCCCAGGTCTAGTGACCACATCTGGCGAGAGTCGTCTTGCTGACTGGGACTTTCTGTAAAATCCTGAAGTGGGACAAGGTACTGCATGACGAGGTGGGGCTGAGCACCCTAGCTCAGGTTTCTCTTCCTCTTCTGATGAAGCGTCTTGCCCTACTGCCAAAATAATGCACTAATTCATTATTCATTAAGTGGATTAATCCATTTATGAAGGCAGAGTCCTCATGACCCAATCACCTCTTAGAGGTCCCACGTCTCAGTACTGGCACATTGGAGATTAAGTTTCAACATGAGTTTTAGTGGGCACAAACATTCAAACCATAGCAATACCTCAGTGTTCATATTATTATAGTGCGAAGAGTAATCTATAGTGTTATTTATTGTTTAAAGATTAAATGAGTTGAAATATGTCAAGCACTTAAAAAAAGTTCTTGGCACACAGTGAGCCTTTTATTGTGATTGATCAGTATGTTAATAATTATTATAATTATAATATTAACTTTTTGTTATTTTGTATGAATATCTTGATAAAGTTTCCAGAGTGTCTAAAGTTTTCTCTATTATTTTCACGGACACTTTAGCTTTTATATTTCAAATTTATGAGTGACAATTATTTTTCTTTCAGCCATTGCTCACAAAGTGTACAAATTCATAAATAATAATATTTTGATCATGAAGCCAATATAATTCCATAAAATTAACAATAATCATATTTAAATTAGTATTTAAATTTTCTGTGACCCGTTTGACTTTGTGTTAAGGCATAAAAACATAAAATTCAGGGGAAAATTTTAAAAATGTAATAAAATATAAAGCTATTAACAATGAAATTAATGCCCAAAATAAATAGATCAATTAAAGTAAACTGCGTAGAATGGTCAACAGTATTTGTCTATGTTACGCTAAGGCATTTTATAGTATATAATGGAACATAATTAAAGAAAGAGGAAAAAGTGAGCTGAATACATGTTCAAAAATGAAAACAAACATCATTAGAACAAAGTTCAAAATTGTATAAAGGGTAGATTGAATGGAATAGATTGAATATGTGGTTGATTGAGAAGTCAGTGAAAGTTGGTAAGAGGAGTGTTAAATCAGACTGCATTTGGGCATTAGAAGCTTCCACATGAGTCCTATGTAATGAACTCCAACCTAAATAAGTATGTAAACAAACTGAAAATTTAATGTCAGAAATTGCTTTTGTAACAAGTAACTGAGCCTCCACTAATCACAGCAGCACTGTGGCCAATTAGCTGTCTCTGCACCTCGCTTTTGTTTTCCGTGTATCACTTCACCTTTTCTGTCCATAAATCTTCAACCACGTGGCAGCCCCAAAGTTGCCCTGAATCTATTCTGCTTCTAGGGGCTTCCTGATTGGCCAGTCATTCTTTGTGCAACTAAACTCTGTTAAATTTCATTTGTTTGAAGTTTTTTCCTTTTGACCAAAAAATATAATTTAAAAATAAGTTGAACGTAATAAGAATGTGTTGATTTTTAATGATCTGATCTGTTTTTGAAGGGACTGAAAATTAAGCTAGATTTGAGGAGCTTTTATTTATTTATTTTCTTTATGACTAAAAGATATGACTTTGACCTATTTTAGTGTTTTCTAACATATATTTTTATTTGAAAACCTCAAAAAACTGTAGCATACTTATATTAACCACACAGTGGTTCTAAAAGGAAGTAAGCAACTGCCTGTCATAATTACTTAGAATATATTAATGCATATTAGTTTTACTTTTCATATTTATTTTTCAAGGAAACACATGTATTTAATAGAAATTTTACACAGAAAATCTATTACTGCATTTTAACTAAGCTAACAAATAGCTTCTGAGCTAAACTCACCAAGGAGTACTGTGTAGGCTCACTGTTCAACAAAGATCACAGTTTGAATCTTGGTACAGCCAATCAGAACGAAAATCAAACTTCAGGGAGCACCAATTTCCTAGGGATTATAAGGCTTGTTCTAAAGAAAACATCGATGCCAGGAAAACACTGAAAAATGTAGAAAATCAGAGTTGAAAGAAATAGATTAGAAAGAGAAAACTATAAACAGAGAGTTAGAAAGAATAGTTTGTTTCAAAATAATCTAAAGAAACTACAATTAAGCACAGTGAGGTTATTGTGACTATAGAATTAATAAGGAGTAAATTCCTTTAAAAGTCACTTCAAAGTACAGTACTGAATAGTAGAAAAAGAAAGTATTATTTAGATATTTTTTATATATACACATTTTTCCTCTCACTCCTGTAATGACTTTAAAGATAGAGAGTAAAATTGAGACTTTATTCAATATTTCTGTTAATTCCACGTTAACTTAGGATAGAATGTTTGCTAGGAAAAGCTTTTGTCAGCTATGATAGAACTTAAAATCTCAAAAGGATAATTGTGAAGGCCCAGTTTTTATTTCCAGCAGGGTTGCTTAGCATACCTGAGTCAATTATCTTTTTTACCAGACAGTGAGTTTTTAAAAACATGCATGCTAAATGTAAATACAAAAAGAAGGGAGGAAAGGGGGAAAGATCTACAGGAGAAACAGAAAAAAAAAAAAACGCATAAAATAAAATAAAAAAAGAAAGAAAAGGAAGAAACTCTCCCTGTACTTTATTTTTTAAAAATGAAGTATCTACAATGTAAAGTACTGGTAAGATTTGTCAAAGAAAATGTGCATTAGACAAGTTAAACACACAAGAAAGGCCTTACTATTAAAACTATTACAATAGGGACCTAAAGTATTGCAATAGGAAAGAGAGACTGAACTCAATCCCCTTGAAAGGAAAGGTAGGAGCTAGTGAAAAAATGCTGGGGACATTAGGAGAGAGAGAGCTCAATGTGATTAAGCCATCCGTGTTTGTGAATTGGTGCTTATGGAACTTTGGTTCCTACCCTTCTATAAAGACTATGAGATAGGGGCAGTATTTGTCATGATGATTGCATTTGAAAGGCCTGGCTCTCCCAGTTCCTTGAGAAAAACATAAAACTGGAAAGAGGCTGGGGAGAGATTTACCTCTCAAAGGACAGACCAAAATCTACAGTTTCAAATTTATAGGCTCTAAGAAGAGAGAACTCAGGAGTCTATAGTCAGGGAGCTACCTGCCTAAAGCGTAGTCAGGCTGAGAGGAATATTAAGGCTGTTTTGGTCAGATTTATAGGTTCTTAATTCTGTCAATATTTCTCATCAAACAGTCTCCCTTTTTGTCACTCTTTTTTTTTTTTCTTTTCTCTGTTATTTGGTTTTCTCTTGAAAACTCAGATATTAATTAATTCGTACCATTTTTTCTTCTTTTTGGTTTTTCTTTTCCCTTCTCTCTTCTTCCCTTTCTATTTGTATTCCATCTTAGGTTATTTGCTCCCCAATGCTAGCTTCTGTTAATCAGGTAACTATTGGCTGTTCCTCCTAATTAATTGCTAACTTATTAATTGCTTCACCAAGAATGAGTCTATTATTAAAGCCTTTATACAGATAAACATAAGACAAAGACATTAAAATACACTTACATGTCTCTAATTATCAGGGAAATGCAAGTCAAAACCACAAAGTGATAACATCTAACTCCAGGGAGAATGGCTTTTATCAAAAAGTCCCCAAACAACAGATGCTGGTGTGGATGAGGAGAAAAAAAGGAACAATTACACACTGTTGGTGAGACTGCAAACTAGTACAACCTCTATGGAAAGTAGTGTGGAGATATCTCAAAGAACTAAAAGTAGACCTACCATTTGATCCAGCAATACCAATACTGTGTATTTACCCAAAGGAAAAAAAAATAAATTTTATAAAAAAGACACTTGCATTTGAATGTTTGTAGCAGTAAAATTCACAATAGCAAAGATGTGGAAACAAACCAAGTGCCCACTAATACATGAGTGGACTAATAAAATGTGATATATGATACCAGGAAGTTCTACTCAGGTGTGAAAAATACTGGTGAACTAATACCTTTTGTAAGAACTTTGATGGAACTAGAAACCATCCTTTTAAGTGAAGTATCACAAGAATGGAAGAACAAACACCACATATACTCAGTACTAAATTGGAACTAATAGATCAACACTCATGTGCACATATGGTAGTAAAATTCAACAGAAATCATGCAGGTAGAAGGGGGGTGGGATGGATAAATTCACACCTAACAGGTACAATACGCACTATTGTGTGATGAACACACATAACTTTGACTCAAACTGCACAAAAGCAATTCATGTAATCAAAACGTTTATACCCCCATAATACTCCGAAATAAAAAAAAAATTAAAAGACAATCAAAGACATTAAAAACTACAATAAAAACAACTGAACCCTAAACCCCACATCATTAATGGATATCATCTCCTCTTAACAGTTATCAAATATTTCATCTACTGGGATATAGTTTTAACTGAATAGTCTCCATTACTAAAACTTGTCATAAGGATCCTACACAAAAAAATATTTTAAACATTAAACTACCTTTAAAACACATTGATTTTTAAGCAAAATTTTATTTTAAGTACATGTATCAAACAGTAAATATGAAAGTATTTTTGTAGAATGTCTTTTGTTCTTTTGGGTGGTGTCCAGTAATGGGATTGCTGGATCAAATAGTAGTTCTACCTGTATCTCTTTGAGGTCTCTCCATATTGCTTTCCACAAAGGTTGTACTAGTTTGCAGTCCCACCAGCACTGTATGAGTGTTCCTATCTCTCCACATCTACGCCAGCATTTATCGTTTTGGAACTTTTTGACAAAGGCCATTCTCACTGGAGATAAGTGATATCTCATTGTGGTTTTGATCTGCATTTCCCTGGTGCACATATAGTAAAAATATTCATTGGGTGTTGGGCAGATGGGAGGGGAGAGGAGGAGATGGGTATATGTATACCTAATGAGTGCAGTGTGCACCGTCTGGGGGAGGGACATGCTTGAAGCTCTGACTTGGCTGGGACAAAGGCAATATACGTAACTTAAATATTTGTACCACCATCATGTGCTGAAATTAAAAAAAAATTAAAAATTAAAAAAATACAGTATTTTGGCCGGGCGCGGTGGCTCACGCCTGTAATCCTAGCACTCTGGGAGGCCGAGGCGGGTGGATCTCTCAAGGTCAGGAGTTCGAGACCCCATCTCTACTAAAAATAGAAAGAAATTATATGGACAACTAAAAATATATATATAGAAAAAAAATTAGCCGGGCATAGTGGTGCATGCCTGTAGTCCCAGCTACTCGAGAAGCTGAGGCAGGAGGATCGCTTGAGCCCAGGAGTTTGAGGTTGCTGTGAGCTAGGCTGACACCACGGCACTCACTCTAGCCTGGGCAACAAAGTGAGACTCTGTCTCAAAAAAAAAAAAAAAAAAATACAGTATTTTTATACCTATACTGAGTCATTCATGCACTGAAGAAATAAACTTAGCATGTATTTTGCAGTACAGACTTGTGTGTTACCAATAATGGATAAAATGATAGATTTATGTTTTTAAAGTTCATTACTAGTTTGATAACAAAAGTTATGTTTAGTATTAGATGAAAACAGTACATTTATACAGCAGCTCTAATCTGAAATTTAGGTCATATCTCATAGATTATAATATGAATATAACATTTGGGATCTGACTTAAATATCCAACACACATTAGTTTATAAATGATAAGTAGAGATAATATAATAGAATATAAAACAATATTATGACTGTGAAAAGAAAAAAAAGAATATACACCAAATGTAATGTTCTTATTTTACTTTTTATAATAATTGATGAAAGAGCTTATACATGAATGGTTGGGAGAGAACAAAAATCAAAAGACCATTTATAGATAATTAATTCCAAATCATACTGTGCAAAAATATAAAAAATCCACATTTACTTTTATCTATTCATAGCATATTAATAAGCTGATAGCTATAATCATATATGGTATATTTTTGTACGTATAATTGTAAGCACTCTCCATTATTATGGCAGGCACTGTTTATACAAATAATTCCTTTGTTTTAATAGTTGTGTTTATACATTGGAGATACTCTGAAATAGTTTAAAAACTCTATTTTATACCAGTAATAGACTCAGAGAAATTTCCAGAAACAGAATTTTTACTTATTGAGCACCGAGGGAGGCAAGTATCTCACACGGCCATGCCTCCCAAGGCAGCTCACAAAGGTTCCGTTACTGAAGTTTTGGAGATAAATACCTGTGCTCCTTTCAAATCCTAGAGAGAGAAGTATGTCTGTCAAATTCTAGTCAGAGTTTGGTAGAATAAGTATGGCACACTCTTTCAATGTATACCTGCTATTTTTTTTTCTTTAGTATTTATTATGTGAAGTCTGGCCTTAACTGTGCAGACATTTTGAACTGCTAGTGACAGTCATATTTCCAGTAACAGAACAATGCAACTATTGCTTAATTGAATATTTGCAGACATATTTGCTTTAGTAAAGCAAGCTCTTCCTTCATAATCTCTGATTCTAGAACAATGGTTTTCAAAATATTGTATGTGAACCACTTATATCACAAGTAGCTGAAATTTATGTTAAAAATATATTTAGATTGTGGGGCCCTACCAGCCTCCTACTGAATCTTGGAGACAGGGCAAGAATAAGTATTTTAAAAAAAAAAAAAAACATGTAAATTTTTTGTTTTCATTTTTAAAAATAATTTTAAATTAAATTTTGATTAAACACAAATCTATACACCTTTTTAAAATTCTGATTTCTCCAGAATGATTTATCATATTTTAACTGCTTCCTATTATAGCTTGTCACAAATCCATTATGTACAGTGACTAAAATAGTGACCAATAATAACTTGCTCAATGAAGTTAATTTGTTCTATCTAAATAAACACTGATTTAAATATTAATATTTTTTTCTTAAATTATTGTAGTTGAAATAGCTCAGGTTTTGAAACCCAGAAAAAAAATTAAACCTCAGTTTTGCTGTATACCAATTCCAACTTGGGCAATAAATCATACCTCTCCAAACCTCAATATCCTTATTTTTAAAGTGGGAATTATATAACATAAATTACATTACTAATGGCATATTTAAATGAATAACAGAAAGCTGCATACATAAAAGACACATACGAAGAGCCCACTGATTTTATTTATTGATGAAACAAAATTGTCCTAGTGCTTTTAGATGTCATGATTTATGATAGAATTGAAAGACTCAGAGAGTTACACACTGAGCTATACTACACACAAAACCCCCTGCTTTTCTGATGCTATAAAATGCCATGGGTTCATAAGAATGGAAGTGCGGTGATAACAATATATTTTCTGTAAGTGAGTTATGATTAAAGTTGATGTGTGAGCCAGGCATTAGGGTCTTGATAGACATAAGTGAGGAGGAAGGGTGAAGGTGATAAGGGACGGCATAAGCTAAGACACAAGGGATGAAGAAATACATAATGCCTAGGAGAAAAGCCAACTAGCCAAATGTAATTACAGAAGAGGACACGTTAGGAAGTGATAGAAAACACTAAAAAGGGTTCTAATGTTTTAGGTGTTTTAGCTATAAATACTTCAGAAATATCTTTTCAATGATTTTTTTCTTGTACAGAAGCTTCTAAATCTTAGTAGTAATTTAGAATTTAACAGTGGTAGCAGTGAGAAAGACTGAAGACAGAGGTGCAACCTGAAATTGAATTCTTGATGCATTCCCTACACTTACACCCCCACATAAATGTTTTGCTGATTTTAACATTTAAATAAATTCAGAATCTTTGAAATCTTCTTTACATACCCTACCAAGCTAATCCAACTTATTATAAATCATTTGAACATAAGCCAATTGGGCATAGGTTAATTGAATATGTCTATTTTTATGCATTAGTCTTCTAATGGATACATCTGCATCCACTCTTCCCCTGTCCAATCAATTTCTATCCTGCAACTGTAATAAGTTATTTGTAATCTAAAACTAATCATGTCTCACACATTCACATTCCCCTACATACTTGTAGTAAACACCACATACTTATAGTAAACACATACTTATAGTAAACAACCACATGCTTATAGTAAACACCTATTTGAAAAGCATTCATGGCTTCCTTTTGCTCTTTAAGTTGTTCTACAAAACCCTTATGTAACTTTTCAGCCCCATCTACCTCTTCAGCTTCCTCTTAAGGTATTCTTCTTTATTCTCCATGCTGTAGTTTCTGTGGCTTTCTAATTTCCTCAGTACCATACATCGTTCTACAACAGGGTATTTATACCCATGATATTCCATTTGTCAAGGAAGATTTCCCATCCTCTCTTCACCTAGTTGACTCTATTTATTAATCAGGTCTCAGCTAAACTTTTACTTTCTCAGAAAAGGCCTTGCTGACCTCCCTTGCTATGTCAAATGCTCCATTACAAATTTTAATATCAACATGTATCCCTCCTTTGTTGTTCTCCCTGTATTGTGATTTGCCATTTATACATGTAATCTATTCCCCATACTAAACTATAAATGGTAGGAGAGAGGTTTTAGCCACTTCTTTATGTTAGGGCTAGCATAGTGCCTGATATACAATAGGAATCCATCGATAATGGTTGAGTTAAAGTTTGAATGATTGAATGCAAATAGGAAGTAAGTTAGAAAGTCACTGCATGTTACTGGAAAGAAAAAAAAAAACATGATTTGAGCAAGAGATTTCAGTGAAAATAGATAGGAAGTATGGATAAATAAAATAAAACCCATATGTCTTTGTGGATGATCAGATATTAAGTGTGGACATGCCATTGTTTACACACCAGCAAAAGCCTCCTGGTATCATTTCTTGAGAACATCTCTTTGTTTCATAACCATTGGCTTAATTATCTTGCTCCTTTGACTCCAAACTTGGATTAATATGGCCATTATTTTTTTTTCTCCTTGTGTGTGGGTTTTTTTTTTTTTTTTTTTATTCTTAATGGCAATTGCCAAAAATTACTAGAGAAACAAACATAACGTGAATCTGGCCACTGTAAATTCCTAATGTCAAATCATGTTTATGCCTTCATTGTTAACCAATAGTAGTTCCATATCTTCCTACTTCTATTTCACTAATAACTTCTTCAAACATTCACGTTTCTCGTCAAACTCTCTCAACTCCATATTCTCCTATGCAACAGAAACAAACCACATCAACATTTCCATCTACCATTTTCAACAATCTTAAGTGGAATACAATCATGCTACCCTTTCTTAGTGGACAGGACTATTGTCTTTCTGTCTGGTAAACAAGCAAAGTGCTTCAAAATACGATATGGAAGGAGGATGATTGAGAACATAATTCTGAGGAGGCAATATGGAAATTGTAGGATGGTTGGGTGCTCAAGATTCAAGACAGAGATAATAGGTAAGTGGTTATTAGTTTTTGGAGTAAAAGAGACGTAAACCAATCAATTGAGGTAATAAAGAGAAGGGGAATATATGTAATCTACTAAGGAAGTGTAAGACCTGACAACAGTTTAAGTTCCAAGGAGTGAAAGTAAGGAAGGTAGAGATGACTTTGAAAGTCTGTTATTTTCTTTGTGAGGAGAAAAATTATCTGTTGCCTAATGGCCTTCTCAATGGGTCTTTCACAATGCTGCCCATTCCTGGTTCTATTATTTCTTCGTCCAACTCTTGACCATTCAGATCCTTCACTACAGTCATAATTAATATATTATCATGTTAGAAGGTTTCTCTGAATTTCATTCTCATATAAATATTATTGCTCTACTTTATAATGCCCTTTGACAAGCATTACAATAGCATTTATCATATTATTAATATAATCACTGACATCTTTCTCTGCTAACTTTGGGAAAAATAGTTATCTTTTCTTTATGACTTCATTTTGCCAATAAATATCTCAATATTTGGTAGATAACAGATGTGCAATAAATAATTATTAAATGATTGAATAGTCTAGAAACAGTACAAAGAGGATATTTGAGAATAAATACATGGGATGAGATATATTTATAAATACTAATGGTTAGATATAAATTAAAGTGTTGCTAAGCAACCAGTGAAAGAACCAATAAAAATTAGTGTTGAATATTATGATAGCCTGTGAAATATATTTTATGGAATAGTCCACTGAAGCACGTGATGTTAATATTTATGTGGGAAGGTGAGTCTGATTTCTGAACAGGGAGACTTTTCACATTAGATGTAAGAGTTTGATATTTTGTTTATTAATGCATCCAATCAATAGGTATTTGTTACCTGATTGACAGTGTGGTTGGTAATAGAAAAGATTATGGTAAACACAGCTAGACTCAGTCCTTCTTTCACGATATTTTCATCTTAGTGAAGAATCAGACATCAATCTAATAATCACAAAAATAAATTGAAATACAACCTATGATAAGTATTATAAAGGTAGTGTACATAGTGTTGTAAGACTGTGTAATAAGATAAGACCACATGGTCCATAAGGATAGGGAAGTTTCCTAGAGAGTTACATTGGGTTGAGATCTTTGAAAAACAACAACAACAAAAAAAAAACATTCCTTAGAAAACAAACAGATAGGACTATAGACAAGTGAGATAATGTCAAAAAAGTATAACCGACCTTGGCAGCTTTTTAGTATAATACTATTGAAGGAAAAGGTGTTTTTGTTTCTTTGATTGTTTTCTGGGCTTAGTTTTTAAAAATAATTTATAGTACCTTTGATCGAAAGAACATATCACTCTAAAATCAACTCCAAAGCCAATTGTCAAAGAATGATTTAAAATTTAAATACTAAGCTTTGCTCAAAACACCAAGGAGATCCTTTCTGTATAATTTCTTATAATGCCACTTCTTACTGGAAAGGAATAAATTTACTTCCCGTATAATGTTTCATAAAACTATGCCTCATAATAAAGTTGAAAAATGTTCTCAAAAACATAAGCCTCAAAAACATACAAAATTATTGAATTAATTTGTATAAGGAGCTTTTAAATACAGATTCAATGTCTTACCATGTGGCATTCATAGGTCCTAAAAATAATACCAAATGCCAGGTTTGACATTTTATAAGCAACCAAAAAACTAGAAAAATACTCAATAAATTGTAGGCAAGAGAAAAATGAAGGACACAATAAAATATTTTTTTTCTTTATTGTCAAAGAGCAATTTTCAAATTTTATTTATAAACTATCACAGTAGTCCAATGATGTACCTTTTCACTGTGTATTGGATTTGATAGCATCATGCTTCTGAAAAGAAGCAAAAGAGCAATTCTTGCAGCTGAAGGTGACCTTTATTACATGTTTTTCTAAGTGTCTTCTGATTGCCAGCCCAAAGAGAAAAAAATTAGGAGTTAGTAGCTGGAAGAGCTGTACTCTCTTTTGTTTTCCTACACTAAATAATATTGATCTCTATGCATCGTCTAATTGATTTTTAAAATGATATGCAAAGAAAAGTAATTCTCAAGTGTTCATTCTGTCACAGTGACTAATCAGGTTTTCTCTCGTGTATTTTACAGCTTGGAGAAAATGCCGTTTCAGTGATAATTTTCATTAACATGTTCAGCACATGTCAAATGTTCCACATTAATGGTCACATAACCCTTATAAATGGGAAGAGTTCCATTGAGTTACCTAATAGGAAATAATAATCAATGGGGAAAGCAGTACATAAAAATACATTTACTTTTGTAAAATGAGTTTCTTTGAGATAGGAAATGCAAGTACAAACTTTTTGGTTTCTCTAAGACTAACTTATCCAGTAAATACATATTTATGGTCCTTTGAATTCATTTGTATCTGTCACTTTAATGTGCTTAAAATGTGATGTAAAATCCCAGGCTGTGAAGTAACTATAATATTTTCACTGCGTAAGGGTAATAGAGGCTTTTGCAGTGTAAGAGCCAGTAAGGAGGTACTGGAGACTGTGCAGTCTGAGGGTAGCAATAAAAATGTCCAGAGTGAGTTTTAGATGTGTTATGAATCTTTACATGGGTCATTACCTATTTTCAAAGAAAACATTCTAGCAGGGTGAGTGGGGTATTGAAAATTAAGTATACTGCTCCACAGGTGAGCAATCACTTTAGCAAAAAATTTCTTCAAAATTCTATTAATTGCAACTTGTATATCTTATATTCTAAACTCTAAAACTGAATCAAATATCATAGGAGTAAAACTAGAAAAATTACTAATGAAAAGATGTTACATGTAAGCAGATATGAATTTAGTGTCATTCCAAGTCTTCATCACACTTGTCTGCTATAAAGATTTGCCTTCTGCTTTTTAGACTTGACACACATCTACACATCTGAGTGTGCCCTTCAGAAACAAAATGTGTGATGAACTATGAACCTTAATCAAGAGAGTTGTGTCAGTTCACTTTTTGCTATATCCACTTACTAAAACACAGATTAATAATTGAAAAAAATGCAGAAAAAGGCAGCTTTACTTATAACAAAAAACCTAGTTATGTGAAACACAACTATAGAAACAATGAAAACCAAAATCATAGATTTTTTAAGAGTTCAAGTCCTGCATGAGACAGTGCTGGGAATTGTGATTCTTCCATTTAAGACAAGGGAAGATTACAACAGACAGCAGAAGCTATGAATCTTTTCAATAATCTCATTGAAGAAAGGAACTTGAAAAAACCTAGCTACTGAATTTATAGGATTTTTTTTTTTAGGAAAATAAAATATCATGCAGAACAATTTGAGGAAATACAATTTGACACTAAACAAAGCGTTCTGCATGTTCTGTGATTGGAATGTCCAATATCATCATATCACAGTAATTCCAAAATATCTTTTAAACATCCTACTTCTGTATTGGGGGTCCAGGAGCCAAGTGGAAGCAATTGTCTAAATGTTTGAGTGATTTCTCAAAGGAATCAGAAGAGAGAGGGATAGAGAAATAGATAGAGAAGCTGGATTTAAAAATGGAGAAAATCTCTAGCAAGAAGTAATATAATTATGAAAATATAAATCAAAATTTAATAGGCAGTGTCATGGTATTTGCAGATTATAAAATATACCTTCATTTCAAAGTCAAGCTCGAATACAGTCTATTGTTAAAAAGCATTGATAAAAATTAACAGTTCTCCCTGTAGAGTTCTTTCACCTCCTTAAATACATTCCTAGATATTTTATTTTCTTTGCTGCAATCGCAAAAGGTATTGAGTCTTTGATTTGGTTCTCAGTTTGACAGTTGTGGATGTATATGAATGCTACAAATTTGTGTACGATGATTTTGTAACCTGAGACTTTGCTGACTTTATTTATCAATTCCACTAGTCTCTTCACAGAATCTTGGGGTTTTCTATATATAAGATCATATCGTCAGCAAAGAGTGATAGTTTGACCTCTTCTGCCCCAATCTGGATGCCTTTCATTTCCTTCTCTTGTCTGATTGCTTTAGCTAGAACTTCCAATACTATGTTGAGTAGAAGTGGTGATATGAGCAGCCTTGTCTGGCCCCAGTTCTAAGTGGGAAGGCTTTCAATTTTTCCCCATTCAATATGATGTTGGCTGTGGGTTTGTCATATATGACTTTTATCATTTTGAAGTATGTCCCATCTATGGGTCTTCTCTCTTTTTTCTTGGTCTGACTAAAAGTGTGTCAATTTTGTATATTTTTTCAAAGAATCACCTTTTTTGTTGATCTTTTGTATTTTTTGCTTTTTAATTTTATTTATTTCTGCTCTGATCTCTATTATTTTTTTTTTCTTCTACTAATTTTGGGTTTGGTTTGCTCTTGTTTTTCTGATTATTTGAGGTGCATTGTTAGGTTGTTTATTTGAAGCTTTTTTAGTTGTTTGATGTAGGCACGTATTGCTATAAACTTTTCTCTTATTACTACTTTTACTTATCCCATAGGTTTTTATATGTTGTGTTTTCATTTTCATTTGTTTTGAGAAATCTTTCAATTTCATTTTTAATCTCTTCATTGATTCAGTGGTCATGTTTAATTTCCCTGTGTGTGTATATTTTCCAATGTTCCTCTTGTTACTGATTTCTAGTTTTATTGCATTGTGGTCAGAGGAAATATTTGATATGATTTCAGTTTTTTGAATTTTTTGAGAGATGTTTTGTGACCCAATATATGCTCTATCCTTGAAAATTATCCATGAGCTGAGGAGAAGAATGTGAATTCTGTAGCTGTTGGATGAAACATTCTGTAAATATTATATCTATTTGGTCTATAGTGCAGATTAACTCTCATGCTTCATTGTTGATTTTCTGTCTGTATGATTTGTCCAATACTGAAAGTGGAGTGTTGAGGTCTCTGATGATTATTGTGTTGGGGTCTACTTCTCTCTTTAGCGCCGATAATGTTTGTTTTATATATCTGGGTGTTCTGGTGTTGGGTGCATATATTTTTAGAATTATTTTATCCTCTTGCTGAATGACCCATTTATCATTATTTATTGACATTTTTTGCCTCTTTTTACAGTTTTTTTCTTGAAATCTGTTTTATAAGATGTAAATATAGACATTCCTGCTCTTTTTTGGTTTCCTTTTTCATGAACTCTGCTTTTCTTTTTCTTTATTTTTAGTCTATGTGTGTCTTTATGGGTGGAATATATTTCTTGCAGACAATATATAGTTGGCTTTTTTTAAAATCTGTTCAGCCACTCTGTCTTTTGATTGGACAACTTAATCCATTCACATTCAATGTTATTATTGATAGATTAGCACTTACTCTCATGTTGTTATTTGATTTCTGGTTGTTTTGTGGTCCTATCTTTCTTTCTTCCTTCCTTCCCATCTTCATTTGTTAAAAGTCATCTTCTCTGTAGTGTGTTTTAATTTCCTGCTTTTTATTATTTATGTAACTGCTGTAGTGTTTTTTTTTTGTTTGTTTGTTTGTTTTGTTTTTGAGACAGAGTCTCACTCTGTCACTCCAGCTAGAATGCAGTGGCATCATCATAGTTCACTGCAACTTCAAACTCATGGGCCTAAGCAATCCTCCTGCCTCAGCTACCCAAGTAGCTGGGACTATAGGTGCGCACCACTATGCTCACCTAATTTTTCTATTTTTTGTAGAGATGGGGGTCTCACTTCGCTTAGGCTGGTCTCAAACTCCTGAGCTCAAGTGATTCTTCCAGCTAGGCCTCCCAGAGTGCTAGGATTACAGGCATGAATCTATAGGATTTTTTATCTGAGGTTACCATGAGGCTTACAAAAATCATTTTGTAATCAATTATTTTAAACATATGACAACTCTACTTACAAAAAAACAAACAAATAAACAAACAGAAATCTAACAGAAATTCTACCCTTTAACTCCATCCCCCCCCCTACTTTTAATGTTTTGGTGTGTCCAGCCACATCATTTTATACTATTTATCTCTCAAAAAGTCATTGATAGTTTTATCTTTTAATCATCCTACTCAAGATTTAAGTGGTTTATATACTGCAATTCCAGAAACAGAGTATTCTGTATTTGTGTACTTAGTTATCAGTGAGTTGTATACCTTCCGGATATTTCTTATTTTTCATCAATGTCCTTTTCTTTTAGACTAAAGAACTTCTTGTAGAATGTGTCTGGTGATGAAATCCCTCAGCTTTTGTTTGTCTGGGGAAGTGTTTATTTCTCTGTCATGTTTGAAGGATATATTTGTAGGATATAATAACCTATGGTTAAGGTATTTTTCTTTCAGCACTTTGAATATGTCATTCCAGTCTCTTAGCCTGTAAGGTTTCCAGGGAGAAGTCTTCTCTCGCCAGACATATTGCAGCTTATTCACAATCATTGTGAGCTTGGTTACTATTAATAAATGGCTTGAGGTAGCCTTTTTTAGGTTAAATATGATTGATGATCTATGGCTTTCTTGGACCTGCATATTGATATGTTTCTCTAGGTTTGGAACGTTCTCTGTTACTATTTCTTTGAGTAAACTGTGTACCCCAGTCTGTCTGTCTCTCTCTTTGTCTCTCCCTCCTTTTTAAAGCTGATAACTCTTCGGTTTGCTCTTTTGAGGCTATTTTCTAGATTGTGCTGGCATGCTTTATTCTTACTTATTCTTTTTTATCTTCTGACTGTATTTTCAAATAGCGTGCCTTCAAGCTCACTAATTCTTTCTTCTGCTTCATTAATTCTGCTGTTGAGAGATTCTGATGCATTTCTCAGTTTGTCAATTGAATTCTCAAGCTCTAGAATTTTTGCTTATTTTATTATGATTTCAATCTCTTTGTTAAATTTCTCTGATATGCTTCTGAATTCCTTTTCTGTGTTGTCTTGAAGTTCATTGAACTTCTTCAGGACAGCTACTTTGAATTCTTTTCCTGAAAAGTCACCTATCTTCATTACTCCGGGATTGGTTACTGGTACCTCATTTAGTTCATTTGGTGAGATCATGTCTTCCTGTGTGTTCCTGATGCTTTTTAGTGTTCACCAATGTCTAGGCATTGAAGAGTTAGGTATTTATTTTAATTTTCAGAGGCTGGACTTATTCGAACCAATCCTTCTTGAGAAGGCTTTCAAGATATTCAAAAGGAATTGAGTATTATGGTCTAAGTATTTGGTCGCTGCAGCCATATTAGCACTGGGAGTGCCCCAAGCCACCCAGTAATGCTGTCACTTTTGTGGACTCCTGGTGGTACCTCTTTGGTGAGCTTGAGTCAGACACAAGAGAATTCCTGTGTTACCAGGCAAAGTCTCTCACTCTTCCCTCCTTCTCTGTGCTGGGCTGCTGGAGTTGGAGGAGGAGTGATGTGGGCACTCCCTCATGGCCACCAGCATCAATTCACACCCGAAGCCAGCCCAGTCTTGCCCCAAACCAGTGGAGACTGTTGTCTGGTTGCTTCTGATCTTTATTCAAAGTTCGCAGGCTTTTTAGTTAGCAGGTAGTGAATCCTGCCAGGACTGGATCCTTTCCTTCAAGGCAGCATGTTTCCTTCTGGTCCAGGGGAGTCCACAAAAGCCATCCAGGAAATAAAGACTGGAATCAGTAGCTTCTGGAGTCAGCTTGATACATTATTTTACTGTGGCTGATCTGGTACCCAGGTTGCAAAACAAAGCTCACTGAGCTCTTACCTTTCCTTTCCTCAAGTGGAAAGAGACTCCCTGAGCTGTTCTACTTGGAGTTGGGAGAGTGGCACTGGCTTAGCTCCAGCTTGCTGGTGTCTCACTGGGTCATGTGCACCCCAAGTCCACTGGGTTAAAGCCAATGCAGTCACAAGAATTGCTCAAGGACTGCAGCCCTTGTGGCCTATCTTAGGAAATTAGTTCAAGCCCCAGGATGCTCTTTGACCGGTGTTGGGGGTAGCAGGAACTTGGCTTCAGGGAGCATTTCCTTCTGGCCGGACTGGTCAGAATGCTTCCTCTGTGGACACTGGCATAATTTGGCACTGTGCTGTGTTCCCCTGTGTCAGAGCATCCCCAAGTCCCACAATCACTTCACTCTCCCTGGCACACAGATACTCTTTGCTCAGTGTGCTGGCATGACACTGCAATGGAATGGGGAGGGTGGTGTAGGCAATGCAAGACTGTCTTTTCTGCCATCTTCAGTGCCTCTTCCTTGGTATAATGCTAAAATCAGGTAGTATGATCACTCGCCTGATATTTGTTTCTTCTGATGTTGCTTGCTTATGTAGATAGTTGTTGAATTAGATGTTTGTGTGGAGGGATGATTGCTGGAGGTTTCTAGATTGCCATCTTGCTCCACTCCCCTTAATATAGTAATTTTGTCTTTCCATCCATACTAATAGACAATATTTCTTATTTCATTATTGTTTCCTGTAAACTTTTTTTTTTATTTCAGGATATTATGAGGGTACAAACATTTTGGCTACATTTTATGTCTCTGCCTCACCCAAGTGAGGATTAGAGGCTTGCTCTTCCCCTCTACAATGCTTACCGCATCCATTAGTTGTGAGTTTACTCCCCCAACCCCCTAATCCCTGGAGAATATTACTACCGTGTGAGCACCATAGTATTGAACAGTCAGTGCCAATTTGATGGTGAGTACATGTGGAGCCTATTCTTCCGATCTTGTGATAACTCACTTCGGATAATGGGCTCAAGCTCTATCCAGGAAAATATGAGGTAAACTTTTATTAATATATCAGGTGATCTATTAAAATTTCAGAAACTCTATGTATTTAACCTCTATGAATGTTCTCTGGAATATCATAAAACAGGGATATGTGTATGAAAGTACATGTTAGCCATAACCTAATACACAAGAGTGCACTCACAGACACACTAAGATTCTCATAGAAGAAAATGAGCTGTTAACAAAGTGAATATACTCTGACCCTACCAAAATAATTAATTAGTTACAAGTAGGAAATCCAGGGGGAGATAGTCACTGTATGTATTTTTAAGGCTTCATTGGGGTATAAGTTGCATACCGTAAAATTGACCCATTTTAATTATACAATTCAATGGTTTTTACTTAGGAGAATCACAGACTTGTACTGCTATCACTATAATCTAAATTTAAAATATTTCCAGTCCCCACTCAAAAAAGTGCTACCTATTGGCACTCACTCCCTATTCCCACCTCAGCCCAGGCCACCACCGGTCCACTTTCTGTAATACAGACTTATCTTTTCTCAATGCTTCATACATATGGCAATATGTGACCTTTTGCAACTGGCTTCTTTCACTTAGCATAATGCTATTAAAGTTTATCCATTCTGGTATGTACTGGTAATTTCCCCTATTTTATTTTCAAATATTAATCAATGAGATGGACAGATCATATGATTCTTTATTGAGTCATCAGTTGATGGATATCTGAGCGGTTTACACTTTTGGCTATTATGGATAACCATGTTATGAAGAGTCACCTCACAGTCTTTGTGAGATATATACCTTTTTCCACTTAGGCATATATCTAGAAATGAAATTGCTAAGTCCCGTGATAAGACTTTAGCATGTTAAACAACTGCCAAACTGTTTTCCAAAATGTCTCCACCATCTTATACTCTCACCAATGATATACAATTGTTCCAAAGTTTTCTTATTCTCACCAACACTTGTTATTGTATTTCTTTTTTATTATAGCTATTCTGGCAGATATGAATTAATTCTAAAAATGTAGCCAGCATAGAGAAAGCCAAGCAGTATTGGGCTATATAATATCAAACCATATTATTGATCACTTGTCTCAATTTGATAACTTGCATTTGCCTTTTAACATATAAAATAAAGGAAAATAGTTTTTATCTGAGTGTGCTGCTTTCACTCTTAGCTATATGCATCTATAGAGGCAACTTTTCAGAGATAATGTCACACAGTCTGCTTTGCTCACAATACTTTGACTATTTCCCAACTACACATAAGGCCACTAATCTCTCTTACGTTGCTATAAAAACACACAGGTTGTATTCTGATCCATTTGCAGGACTGACAGGACATTAAGGCCAGATGGGTAGCGCTCAAGGGGACATATGCTGTTCATAAGGAAATCCAGGTAATTATGTTTTTAGTGAAGTCTTTTAAACAGCTGGAGTTGAGCCTCTGCTATGTTTTTCCACACTTGAAGCTCCAAATTTCACATACTAAAACCTTAACCTTTAAAAGTCTGCAGCAGCTATATAAAAGTTGGTTTTACAAGAGATATTGAGTAATTTCCGTACTCATTAACTGCTGGCAATGACACTTTTTTATAGGGTATATATGCACCTTGTATATAAAGTTACTTATTAGTACCACCTAAGCACTTTATACATAGTCGATGAGCAAATCTTTATCATTTACCTTGTTTCTGTCTTTGAATTCTCACACCTTCAAGACTACTGTACTTATCCAAACAGAGATGGAGCGTGGTTGGTTGACATAATTAGACTACTCCAGTTTTATCAATGCTCTCTTACTATTTTCTTAAATGATCCAAGGGGAGTTTGAATTCTTTTTCAATTCTTTTTCATATTCTGCTGCTCTGAAAGATGTTGCATAAGTAGAGCTACAGAGTAATATTTTCTTATAATTTCATACTGTCAATTAGTTGAGTACCTTCTGTATGCTAGGTACAGTCCTAGATACTTGTGCAAAATCACTGTGTTCACATTTCTTATATAGCAATGTCGTTTTTATGAAGCTTTTTACAATACTTCAGGCATGAGATATTGTGACTGGTATAAGGGCAGTAAAAATGGAGATGTTAACATTGTTCAGGTTTCAGATATATTCATACAAATCAAATGTCCTATACTTACTGAAGCTGACATTTGGGAAAAGACAAGCCATACATACATGTAAAAAGACACACACACACAATCTTATAATTTATATACTGGAGATATAAAGGTAGTTATGATCCAGTTAGACTAGGGAGATGTACTGAGTGATCCAGTTAGACTAGGGAGATGTACTGAGTGATACCAAGGAGGACAAGATTAAAAAATTGATGTTAAAGCCAGTTACAATTTAGAAATAGATCTATGGTTTCCTATAAATATTTTTGGAAGATTGAAAAAATTCTGGAAAATTTATAGGGATCAAACATGGGTGTATTTGATTTTGTAAATTATGGAGTATATTTGTAATATAAAACATCATAATGAAAATCTGACTCTTTGATTATCTTAGCAATTAGTTCATGATGTACTTACTTCAGAAATTGAAAATTTTGTTTCATATATAAAAGTAAACATGGCAACCGCTATCAAGAAGAGAAAAATGATCTTCTTACAACTGCTAGGCCATAAACTTTAAGTTAGATGGTATAAAATATTTGTCTTTTTTCACCTCCAAATCTAGAATTTGTTGATATATTTTAAAGGTTGAGTAAACATTTATTGATTTATAGAAATTTTAAGCTTCTATTTTTTCTATTCTTTATAATTTGAAAGCCTCTTAGAAACTTTCATATATATAATTCTAATACCAAAGAAAAAACAAAATATTCAACATATGAAGGTCATTTATTAATACCTCTTCAGTATGTGGAAGGGATATGCCTATATATATGTATTTTTAATTTATCTTGTCATTTTAGGTCAGATTATTTCACAGTGCAACAAAGCACAAGTGTTTTATTATTCAGCAGCCTCCCTCTGTGATTTTCAATAAGCTAGATAGTTAAAAAAGAAAGCTCATTTTTACTTTTATAGTCTGGAATGTTAGATTCATGGACACAAACACATACCCTAAATTTTAAAGAAAATTGATGAAGATCGTACCATAGAGCACTTTGTTTCTGACAAGGGAAACAATGTAAACATCTCAAAGAAGATGCGGATGTCAAACAATAATAATAACCAATGTGCATCTCCATGGTCCAGCAGTTGTTGGTACTTAATTTCAACAAAATCACGTTCCTCCTACAGCCAGCTGTGTAAACTTGACAGCGACTTTAAATCTTCTTGACAACTACTTCCCTTACCTTTCAGTGGTCAGTCAGTTGCAGTTCAAAGAGTATCACACAAAAAGGTAATTCCCAATTTCTCTCCCATTGTCTAAACGTAAATGCAGTCATCTGGTTCAAAGCCAATTGTTGGGTCAGAAATGCTAAAGCTTCCAAAATAGATAAATAATTAACCAAACAATTAATTAGAAATGCAGTAGAAAACAGTGAATCTGTTTCATTTTTAGCATAAAAATTGCCTTGGCTTCTAAATTGTTCCAAACAGTATTGTTTGATAGTGGAGGAGAAGAAATTTCTTCTGTGATAGGAGAGTGGAATGAAATTACACAATCAAAGACAAAATGAAGACAAATCTCTCAACTTAGGTAAGGGCTTACTCCAAGAATGGATGTGACATGTGATTATTAATATTGACAGAACTACTCCTTGATACTATTTTGCAAAGAACTCTAGTGAAGTGCAAACGTACAGCATAGCCTCCTTAATGAGGTAAATGTGTGCAGTGTATGTGTGATTTCAACAAAACAAAATTCCAATATATACTTAAGACTTTGATGGATGTATATGGTAGTTTTAAAATTTGTGTAAACAAATCAGTGTTAAATTTGGTGAGCTATAATCGTAGAAGTTGTAGCTTAGTATATTTGCTAATAAAGAATGGTTTTGCATCCTGGACCTCCAATTTATTCAGTGAACAATGTTGGTTAATTCCCTTAAATCTTTTAAACTTGAGTTGTGACATAGGCATAGGTCCTCTCCACTTGCCATTGTGTCAATCACACATAAAGGACACTGTATACTCTGAAGATAAAAACCTAGCAGTACTGCTCTGTTAATAGTTACTCATACTTTTCATTGCCATTTCAAACATTTATACATTTGCTCATGCTGTTTTTATCATCTGAATAGTATATCTTTTCCTCCCATTCTTTAAAATTTCCCTTGGAGAACATTTCATTTTGTAGCACTGAATTACCCTCTGCAAAATACTCACCTCCCAGGTGCTACTGTAACGCCCCACTGGAATCTATTAATATTCTACTTATCATGTCATACTGAAATTGTCCATTTGCATCCCTCCTGAACTGCATCTGAAACATCTTAAAGTCACACTTTGAAAAGTCATGTCCCACTCACATTTTTATCTCTAGACTTCAACACTAGAGTATAGCACACTGTAGATGCTATTTTAAAGTTGACAAATCAATATTCTAGAATTGGGAGTAGGGCCACAGTGAAAGAAATAAGCAATTGTTGAATCATGTTTCTAATTTTATTTTTCTATTTCCTTCCTAGAATTATTTTTTTAATGATTTCACCTTAATTGTATTGCTAGTCTAAGAGAATTATTCATATTAGCCCTAAGACAAAGACCAGGTCTATTTTCAGGAGCACATTGAATATTGTCTCCATATTCCACTTTTTTTTTTTTTTTTGCTTTCAGTGCACTATAGAACTAATGAACAGCCATTCAATTTATGTAAAAAGATAAAACAAGGCGTTATGAATTATTGGGGTTATAACATAACATAGATGCAACTTGCATAAACCCATAAAATTATGACATTTAATGATGAAGTATGTCATTTTGAGGTTTGTAGTTTTATATACAATTTGTCAGGCAATTTTTATTTGTGTTTTACTAATATTAATTATAAATAAATTATTTGAGATAAGAAAATGTTCATAGCCTACTTCCTTGATTTTACAGTATTATTTTACAACCTTTAAAACACAGGTCAATTGCAACAAAAGGTCAAATCGATGCCCTATATGTTCTAGTTTCCTTTGATATCTAAAACCTGCTGAGTTTTAACATTGAGACCCATTAAACCAGGTTTAGACTATAGCACAATAAATGCCTATAAACTTCTTTAGAGAAGACATTTTTGTTTAAAATATTGCCACATTCTTAATTGCCCTCTGTGTCCTGGCAAAAGATCTTACTTTATATGAAAAACTTTGACTTTAGTCACTGGAATTTCTTAAACCAAATCAAGAAATCAGCATTGGCAATTAGATTAATGGAATGTGGGTTTTTCTAAATATGGGAGTGTGTGAACCAGAGAACCCATAAAATAAATAGATGAAGCAGGTGTGAGACAGACTCAGAATTGGAAGACTGCCAAGTGATCAGCTCACCAAGGTTTTATTATCTAACCAGAAACACATTTTGTTGATATTTAGACTTTCTCCCTCTAGATTAACTTCTGCCAACTGGATACAGTTCAGTGAACATAATGGCCATAACTGTTCCAGACTCAGGTAAATGATTGGCATTATAATCTATTTTGTACCTAAGGTTTTTCTCGGCTTGCATACAAAGATATTGATATAATCGTGCAACTTCAAATATTTCTCAGGTGCTTTATACAGAACAATCTAGAAATGTATACCTGTGCTTTCTTTCTGTTGGAACTCATTTTAGTAAAGAACTTAAATAACAATCAGAGAAATAAAATATAATTATTGAATTACTTTTCATGAAGCAATGAGTCTACACTAAGGAATATATAAATTTACAGCTATGAAAAAGTCATGAAATTATAAAATAGTTGAAACGTGGAAGAGATAGGAATTATATCTACAGAGGAAGCCACAAAAACTATGTGTGATCATTTACATCCCTGAGTTGGATGTGGTAAAAAAGGAAAAAATGATAGGCTTTCATGGCTCTGTGTCTCATTATATATTCAACAGATATATTCAAATGTCTAAAATTATACTCTTTTCAAGGTTATAACCATACTTAGGCTATCTCTTATATACAAAGATCAGCCAATTTATTCATAATTCTGGAACATTTTGCAATTGTTTCTTTTTTTTCCTTTTCTGTAATAGAGATAGACTTATACAGACTTGTTTTTGAATAAACAAAAGCAAAATGGTACAGAGAAAAGCAAATTTTGGTCAAAGAATGATAATAAGCTTGGAAAATATTTTCATCCTATATAGCAAGTGATGCCTGTGGTCAAGTTTTTAAAAAGTAACTGTGTTGAGTAAAAATTTCATTAAACAAAATGCACCTACTAAAAGTATAAGTTTCATTGAATTTTGACAAATATATAAAAATCCTATAAACATCATCTAAAGTATCCATCTTCAAAAGTTTCTTCATATTATTTTGCAGAAAATCTTCCCAACTCCCCTCGTCTAGGCAACTCGTTTTCTGATTTCTATCAACAGATTAGATTTCACTTTTCTAATATTTCATATAAACAAAATCATAGAGAATGAACTATTTTTTGTGTCTATCTCTTAATGTGTCTATTGTCTTAATGTTTTTGTAATGCATTCATGTTGTGTATATCAGTAAGTTTTCATTTACTTTGCTGAAAATTATTCTATTTTCTCGATATTCCACAAATTTTTCTTCAGTCACAGGTTGAAAAACATAGGTTTTCCTCATTATTGACAAGTATTGTAATGGATATATATTTGCATTATTCTTGAATCATTATTTAAGAATTTTTAATTCTTGGCCATATGGTAAGTACATGCTTACTTAGGAAGAGACTGTCAAATGTTTTTCAAACTGGTTACAAAGTTTTACGGTCTCACTAGTAAAATGTGACAGGCTCTTTTGCTGCACATCTTCATTAACACTTGGTATTATGAGGCATTTTACTTTTAGTCATTGTATAGTGTAAAAACTGGTGTCTCCTTGTAATTCTAGTTTGAATTTCCCTGATGATTAAACATATTGAACATTTATTTGTATATTTATTGGGCAATTATACATTTTTAAATGATTTTCATGTTCAAATAGTTTGCCCATTTCTATTGGATTTTCTGTATTATTAGTACTGATATGAAAGCTTTATGTCTATATATATAAATGACACATATATATCTATATACATATATGTGTATGTAGATATATGCATATATGCATATAGATATATGATATATCTATATATCTATATTTGTATGATGTGCTTAATCAATCTATTGCTTGACTTCTCATTTTTAACAACACTGAATTTTAATTTTAATGAAATACTCTTTATGAACTTGATATATTTTGATTACTGCTTTCTATGTCTTATGAAATATTGCCCACCCCAAGATCATTAATATTTTATTTTATGTTTACCTCTAGAAATTTTGTAATTTTGTTTCAATATTTATTTGTTATCCATTTTTATTTAGCTTTCTCTATGGTTTGAGGAAAGCTTTAAACTCATTTTTGAAATATATATATATAATTATTTCAGCAAAAATGTTTGTAAAGTCTATTCTTCCTATACTGAATTACGATGGCATGCTTGTTAAAAATTATTTGAATCTATATGTGTGGATACATTTGTAGACACTCTATTCTGTTCCACTGATTTATGTGATAATTCTAATTCTAATATACATTATCTTGAATTCTAAACTTGAAATCAAATGGTGGCAGCATATAGCTTTCTTTTTCCTTTTAAAAATTGTTACAACTATTCTAGGCCCTTTGCATTATAATACGCCATTTAGAATCAGTATAAGAATTTTTACAAAATATGAGCTGAGATTTGCATTGCTATTTCATTGATCTACAGATCACCTTTGAAAATTTGTCATCTTAACAACATTGACACTTCCAAGACACTTCCAATTCATGAACATATCTATTTTTTGGACTTTTAATATATCTTTCAGAAATATTTTGTGATATCTAGTATACATCTCAAAATGTTTTGTTAAATTTAAAATTTATTTTTATTTATATTTTTCTGTTATAAATATTAATGCTTATTATAGTTATATTTTATAATGGTTTATTGCTAGCGCCTAGAAATACTACTGATTATTTTATCTTGACCTTATATTTTATAAACTTGCTAAATTAATTTATTAATTTCAGTTTTTCATGAAATATTTAACATATTTTATTTACATGAGCATTTTATCTACAAAAAGGAAAAAATAATTCTAATTCAGCACCAACCTTTCATTTCTCTTACTTGCCTTAGTGCACTGTCTAGAATATTTGAGAATACTGAATGGAAGTGATAACAGTAGATATACTTGTCTTGTTTAGGATTGGGGGGTGCGTAAATCTTTCAGTATCTCACCATTAAATTATATTAACTGTAAGTTGTTCAGAGATACCTTTAGATGGTGGAGGAAATCTCTTCATTACTTTCCCTAGAGTTTTCCTCATGCATGGATGTTGAATTTTGCTTAAAAAATGCTTTATTCCTGCATCTATTGAGATGAGCACATAATTTGTTTTTTAGGTTGTTAATAAGGTGAATTATAGTTTTTGAATGTTAGACTAATTATACAAATAAGCCTATTTCCATTGTAGTGATATGTTTTTATATATTGTTGGATTCAATTGGTTAAGATTTGACTGAAAATTTTGGCATCTAAAGTTATGAAATATATAAGCATGCAGCTTCCTTTTCTTGTACCAGCTTTGTTTAGTTTTGTTATGTGGATAATCCTAACCTTATAAAATTAATTAGGAAGTGTATCCTCTTCTTTTCCAAAAGAATTTGTATGACATTGGTATTATTTCTTTTGAAAATATTTGATAGAATTTTCCAGTCTAGAGTTTTTCTTATAGGAAAATATCTAATAATGAATTATTATTAGATATTAGAAATAGATATTAGATATATTAGATATTAGATATATTATCTATATATAGATAATATATCTAATATCTAATATTAGATATATTAGAAAATATCTAATAATGAAATATTATTAGATATTATTAGATTTATTAAATTTTGTAAACCTATTTAGATTTTCTATTTCCTCTCATTTCAATTCAGTAACTTACACATTTTATAAAATTTGTCCATTCTTCTAAGTTTTAGAATATATTGGTATAAATTTTTTATAATATTGTCTTATCCTTTTGAGATTTTTAGTAAATATTATGATGTCTCTATTTTCATTCTTAATAGTGGTAATTTGGGTTCCTACTTCTTAATGATGATAAAAGTAGACTGTTGTCAATTTTATCAACCTTTCATAAAAAGCTATTTTTGGTTCCATTGATTTTATTTTAGTCTATTATGTATTACAGGTAAATATACAATGTGTCAGATGAACACATATTTTCCCTCTTACATAGAAACATAAATGGTTCTGAAGAATCAAAGAATTTTCCTGTTTTCAGAAAGTCAAAAATATGTACCATCACTACCGTTGTGTACACAAATGACTAAAAGTGTGTCTTGTCAAATCTTCTCTGGGTTGTGCCGTGTGTCTACATGGACTATGGAACAATCCTATATGGTAACTTAATCAGACTTTTTAGAGAAATTTCCTGTGCGTATTTGTAAAACTCTGTTCTTCAGTGTTTCACCCATCTAATAAGCTTCATTGATCTATAGATACAGGGATAATTGATGTCCCAGAAAACTGTCTGACAGGAAGAATTCTCTCTTACTAGAGGGAAGGTCAACCTTTTTTTTCTATTCAAGCCTTCAACTGATTGGATGAGGCCCACCCCCATTCGGGAGGGAAATCTACTTTACTCAGTCTACCAAATTAAATGTTACCAAAATTACCATCACAGAAACACTCAGAATATTTTTTGATCCAAATATCTGAGCATCTCATGTCTCAGTAAAATTGACATAAAATTCATCATCACAGAGACCAAACGGGGTAAACAAAAAGAAAATCCCATTCTATTTTTTTTTATTTTTAAATTTTATTAGGCATCATTATAGTACTATAGTTAATTTACAAAGAAAGAGTCATTATATATACATTCTAAGATTTTTTTCTTTTTTTTCTTTTTTTTATTTATTTATTTTGTTTTGTTTTGTTTTTCTGCTCATTATGGGGGTACAAAAGTTCAGGCTATATATATTGCCCGTGCCTCCCCATCCCCCGAAGTCTGAGCTTCAATTGTGTCCATTCCCTACAAGGCTGTGGTTCTTAAAACTGCCTGGTATTGGCACAAGTGCAAGGACACAGACCAGTGGGACAGAACAGAAAATCCAAATATAAAACCATCCTCACATAGCCATCTAATCTTTGACAAAGCAGACAAAAACATACTCTGGGGAAAAGGTTCCTTATTTAATAAATGGTGCTGGGAAAACTGGATAGCCACATGTAGAAGACTAAAACAGGACACACAGCTTTCACCTCTCACAAAAATCAAATCACGGTGGATAACAGACTTAAACCTTAGGTCAGAAACTATTAGAATTCTAGAAGAAAACATAGGAAAGACTCTTTCAGACATTGGCCTAGGCAAAGAAAATCCCATTCTTGATTACATATTATATTATATACAATTCAACAAATTGCAGAGATACATCTCTAAAATTCTTCACACTTTGTATTCCACCAGCCAAACATAGCTGATGAATGTTTGGGGAATAAGTCACAACTAATCTGAGGGAGTTGCACTTTGGCAATACAGCAGGGTGGTAAAAACCTGGAATTTGGAGGCAGATCCACCAAGGATTCCATAGTGCCCCCAAATATGATCTCTGTGACTTAGTGCAGATTATATAGCTTCTCTGACTCATCTATAGACTTCTTCAATATGACTTATCTTGCAAGTATGCCATACGGGCTTTTGAAGTACTTGGCACAATGCATGACACAGTGCAAGCCCCTTGAGGACCACAAAAAGAATTTCCTTAACGGTTTTCTGATTATATCCATGTGTCTTGACAAGCCATTTTCCAGAGCACAACCGCAGCGGAAGTGTTTCTTTCTTATGCAAAATACTTACACAGCAATCTTTTGAAGACCCATGTCAAATCTTACCACTCCTCTGCTTCCCTATAATGCTGTGGTCCCCCACCCCCTGGCCGTGCATCATTGCTTGATCTCCACCCCACCCCCTGGAACCCCCCCATCTGTGGAAAAATTGTCCAGCCCCACAGCAAGAGGCTTCATCTGTATTTACAGCCACTCCCCATCGCTGCCATCACTGCCTGAGCTCTGCTTTCCTCCCGTCCCACTCCCCTACCCTGCCCCCAGCCACCTCCCCACCCCCACCCCCACCCTCACCTCGGTGGAAAAATCTTCTTCTATGACACTGGTCCTTGATGCCAAAAAGGTTGGGGACTGCTGCAATGGCTTTCATTAGAGTCAAATCATACATCTTGGCCTAAATTGTAAAAGCCAATGGTGTCTAATTTTGGCCTAACTTCCTAGCCTCATATTGCTTTCCTTATTTGCCCACCACATGCTATCCTCCTCAGTCTTTTTCCTATTTCTTGAAAAACCAAAGCTGTTCCACCAAAGGCTTTTGAAGTAGCTGTTGTTTCTACTGCTCATGTTCTCCCCCCCATTTCTGTGTCACTCAGATCTCATCTCAAATGCTATTATCTCAAAAAGGCTTTCCCTTATCACTGTAGCATGTACCAGGGGCCGATGTTTCTTTCTTAATTTGCTAATCTAATTCACTGCTGTATCTCTCATTCATTAAATAGTGCCTGGTACAAAGAGGCAATCAATAAATATTTTTGAATGAAGGAATGAGTGATTTCAGATCACCTAAAACTGCACCTCATCTCCATAATTACCTTCTCCGTCTCTAATAATATTTATACATACAAGATCACAAAATTCTGTTGATTCAATCTGCTAAATAAAAGTAAGCTTGTTTTTTTAAAGTTTAAAATCTTCAGATTTTAAAAATGAGTTCTACAAGTCTTGAGTTCCTTTAATCTTAAGAGAAAGCAACTACATGTTCCAATATTGTACTTTCAAATTACTGGTTTAACTACCCAGGGCCATTTTGTTGAATTATGTTTTCTTTTCTATAGATTTTTTTTCATTGGTCAGATGGAATGGCCGAAGACATGTGTATCTCTTAATTTAGGACTCTTAGCTTAGGCCACAGGAATCAATCAACTGCCATACACAATTCTCTAAATGTTTCTTTTTCTTGCCTCAATAGGTATTTAAATTTCCTATTAGAAATCACTGGGGTAAAAATGTAGCAAGTATCATGGAAATTTTAGGAGGTTACATGAATAACATTTTAGTATTTTAGAAAGGTAGAATAAAGACTTTCTAGTTAACCAAAAAGTTACTTTTTGTGGGGTAAAACTTGAAACTTTGAAATTGGAAATGGAAAATAGCTTTTAAGCCAGCATTCCTACTTTTTCCTGCCCCCAGGAAAAAGGAGCTCAGTGCTATTTTAAATTAATTCTGTGATTTAATTTCCATTAGAAATTTCAAGTTTGACTTCTTCTAAAACTTTCTCTCAGCTCTAGTGATTATATTTTCCTAATCATGATGAAAAGTAAAATTATATTTCCATTAGATGCTTTAATGCATGAGCTCAGGTCTTTAACTGAGAAACTTTTCACATGAACCAAAAATACTTTGTGTGGTCACCAGGTGGTAGAATGGTAACAAAGATTCTTACGATAATCACTTCTAATCAAACCAACCAGTAAAGCAAAATTTAGCTACATTGCAGGTAAATTTATAAAATGGTAACTATTGGGTTTATGTCTATGTTCTTAATCTCGAGCTAGATAATCCTGTATAATTTGATTCTAAATTTAGGAGGTATTGGTTAACAGAATGACTACCACATTTGAGTATTTATATAGTATAAAAATAATAAACTTATTTTAAACCAGAGTTACATGACAAAATTTTTTATTCTCTTTCTGCAGATAGTAGCTATATAATTTTTTCCAAACCCTGCCTATATGCATGCCTCCATTCAATACCTTTTCTTTCTCTGCATAAAATATATTGTTTACTTCAAGTTCTAAGAGAAATTCGGTTTTATCATTGAAAAGTTTGGAAAAGCATAAAGTTGAAAATTAAAATACCCAAAGTTTCACCTTACAGAGATGAGGGTGATTCATATCCTGATGTATTTTATGCCATTTCTTTTCTGTGTTTAATTCAGAACTTTGCTGCTTCTGAGCTGTTATTCAGCTATTCCACCAATGGGTATATGGGACTCTTCTTTGAAGTCCTCAGAAAGACTCACCAAAAATGTCAGAGTAAAGTACATTATACTCATTTTAAAAGGGGAGAGAAAGTAGAGTTTTTATATCACTTAGTTCATGCCATTCAACCACATTCTCCATTTAACATTGTTTTTGTTTGTTTTTTTTTTTTTTTTCCCTAAAGTTTTCCATGGGATAGAGCCATAAGATTTCAAGGGCCAAAAATCTTAGTGATGCAATAGGATATTGGTAAGAGCATTAATTCTTTCCCTTATACCTTAAAAATTTCTCATCAATACAGGGTTTTCTAAAGCATATACTGCAGAGGATGATTTAGTTGAAGTATCAGTTTAGATTATATTTTTAATGTTGGCATATACTTGGTTAAGCACTTGTTTTTCATTTTGTAACAGTGAAGTTTTCAGAGCTTTTAATTAATAAGTATATATTGTGAATCTGTAAGAGGGACATGTAGCAAACAGAACTTGACAAATAATTAATTCATTAATACAATATTTATAATTTCCCATTCAAATATTTTGTAAGACTAGTGTTTCATGAAACCTGCTTTGAGGAACTCTCTCACCCCAGTATTCAGCCTATCAGCTAAAGAGCCATGTGATCTGCTATTCAAAATATGGCAGGCGACACTTTTAACAAATATTTTTGCCACTGTGTAACATGGGATGCAGGCTATTCAGACTGTTACATATGTATTCTTGTTGCCCATTTAATAACCAATGAACTATTCTCACATATTTTATAGTTTTGTTATAATGTATTAAATGCTTTATTAATGAGTATATGCCTATGCTACAGTAATAAATGCTGCAGTAAAAATGATCAACATCACAGTGATCTAACAAAATAAAAGTTAATTCCCCACTTACATCAAAGTCCTACTTGAATGAGGCTGTTCTCCTTGGCAGCTCTTATCCGAGGGATGATTTGGAGTATTCTTATCTGGAATGGTCTACAATCTTGCTCCATACCCTGTAGTAAATACATGTCATTCTATTTAGCTGTCTGTATCTAAAACTACTGCTTGATTGAGAACTTTCCTCATTTTGAGTATTGGTGGGAAGCAGAGTTGTTTTGCACTAAAATTGCTTTTAAAAAATGAATACTCATTTCTTAAGTTCTCCTTGAAGCAAAGCATTTGACTTAGGATCCAGCAACAGTAATCAGGCTCACCCATGCATGAGTACTGAATTAAGAAATCAGGGATGCAAATAATATCACTGGGGATGGTCATGGTTGCAATAAGAGTCTAGAGGCAATAATGGCAGGTGTACTAGTTGCAACATTCAAGCTCCCCTACTAACAGTGTCAAGTGGTTCAACAGCAGTTGTTAGTACTTGGAAAGACCACAGCAAATTACCATCTGGAATAGTTTTGAGAGTGAATCCAGGTATCTTTCCATGTTGCTACGCCTTTTCTATAACCCTTTAGGTGACTCAATATTCTTTTAATGAATTCATTTTCTACTAAAATCACTGAGATACTTTTTTTCTTTTGCTTTAACTAAGCTCTGACTATTTTATGGCCTTAAAAAGAACCCAACCACTTTAAATGATTTCTCATCTTGGATGTGAATATGTGAACATCAAAACACGAAACGCTCATGTAAAGTCAGGTGGTTAAACTGTGTGTTGATGGGAATCATGGGTTATCACAGTGACATATAATGAAAAAGCACCCTCTTATGGAAATATTTCAAAAGGATGTATAAAATGTTCCCTGACTTTAAGACCAAGCAAGGAAGTTGAGGATTTTGGTCAAAGGAAAGGCTATCTCAAATGTCTTCTTTGACCTTGATCCTTCTGTAAATGGCCACCTATTTAAGAGCATAGAGCTCATGAATCTATATTTAATGAGTCCCATGAAAATTAAGAATGAAATCAGAAGTTTTAGCTTATATTAGTGAATCAATCAAGCCTAAGACCATTGTGGAATATACTATTCTTATGTTTTGCTTTTCCACATAGAAACAAATATATTATTGACCACATAATCAATGCATTTAATTAGAAAAGTATGACATCAAAGTTTCTAGGAGATTGAACGTGTGAACCAGAGTTTGAGTTCTAATGATAGAAAATAGTTATGAATTTATCTCAAGAAAAATATTATACAAAGAAATACCCAAGCTGCTGGGTCCATATATAACACTTCTATCTAACTGAAGGTATGTTTAAGGTAGAATTTTCTTATATGTTGAACAGAGCAAACATATGTCACTAACCAGATGTCATAAAAAAAATCCAGGAACAGAGGATAAGAAAATATCTTGATAGGCTGAGCACAGTGGCTCACACCAGTAATCCTAGCATTTTGGGAGGCCAAAGTGGGAGGATTGCTTAAAGCCAGGATATCAAGACCAGCCTGAGTAACATAGCAAGACTTGGTCTCCACAAAAATCTTAAAAAATTTAGCTGAGCATGGTGGTATATTCCTGCAATTCCTACACTCAAGAGACTGAACCAGAAGAATTGCTTGAGCCCAGGAGTTTAAAATTGCAGCAAGCTATTTTCTCACCACTGCACTCTAGCCGGGGCAACAGGACGAGACCCTGTCTCTTAAAATAAATAAATAAATATTTTAATAGAAAGTAGTACAAAAACTCCAAAAAGAATGGTCTAAAAATTAGATTGAAAAAAGTATCTGAAGAAGGCTACATGCCCGCTTGCTATATGTGCTCACTCAAAATAGTTTGCACAAACTGAAAATGTCCAAACCAATAATCTGTGACAGCAGTGAGAAAACAGAATGATTATAATATAACATGCTTTCTGAACATTTGCAAAACACCTCAATAATTTAAAGTCAATTTACCAATTCATGTGTTTTGAATCTTCCTAATATGTATCATAAAGGTTAGCATTGATTTATGATATTAGGTTTAAAAATTTATATTATGAAATGCACATAAATTATTATACCAGTTCTATTAAACTGTCAGAAAAACAAATTATCTGTTGCATATATAGAAAAAATCATTAAAAAAAATAAAAATTCATTTCTGGAATTACTTCTTAGAAGTACCCAAAAACAAGTTACGAGAGATATTCCATAAGGCATTGTCTTTCTTTCCTCGAAGACACCACCTGTAGCTAGGGTTACACAAAAATGAAAGGACAGGATCCACATTTTAGGATTATCACACATCATAACACATGTATGTGCTTTTTTGTCCCCCAATACAATACTATAAATAATGCATAGTTTTTCTGAATCATCTCTGATAATATAACCTGAAAAAATGATAAACATTTTTCACAATGTACAAACTCTAGATTAATTTGGATTATTTTCAAAATATAAGCAACTAAATCCCATAATTATTACAGGTATTTCTCTAATTAATTACCCAGAGAGAAAACAAATTTGCAGCTAGTATAGAAAATCTGAATCATGTAATACTTGTTTCTATTATGTTATTTGTCTTTGATATAAAGTCTTATTTTGACATTTTTAATTTAAGCTAATCTGTGCATATGCAGGGATATCTTATTTTATTGAACTTCACTTTGTTGCACTTTGTAGATAATGAATTTTTTTTTTTCCACAAAGTGAAGATTTGTGTCAACCTTGCAGCAAGCAAGTCCATTGGGGCCACTTTTCTGTCAGTGTATGCTCACTTCATCTTTCTGTGTCACATTTTGGTAATTCTCAGAATATCACAAACTTTTTCATTATTATTATAGATGTTATGGTGATCTATGATCAGTTATCTTTGGCGTTACTATTGTAATTGCTTGTGCCTAGGTGACAGCAGATCTGTTTACAGCATGATGCTCTGAATATTTTAAGCCCATTCTTGATCCTAATGCTCCAAAAAAAGATTCCTTTCAAAATATGACTACTCATTGATGATGCATGTAGCCACCCAAGAGCACTGATGGAGATGTACATAGAGATCAATGTTGTTCTCATGCCTGTTTCCAAACATCCATTCTGTAGCCCATAGATCAAGGAGTCATTTTGACTTTCAAGTCTCATTATTATCATTTGTTGAAATGTCACCTGTTTATTTAATATATGATTTTTATTTTCTAAGTCATGTTTTTAGGACTCAGCATTATTGAAAGAAAAAAGGCATAAAGTAAATACAATATTCCTACCTCTGAAGTTTGATAAAATGAATGATTATTAAAAAATTATTTAAGAGTCAAGGGCTCTTTATCAAACTTAATTTCTATGTCATCAATAGTACTCTCCATTATAGGTTGGAAATGAAGATAAGATTAATGATAAACCAAAAAATGTGCAGTGTTCTATACATTTTCACAATGGTATACTATTTGGTTTCCCTCCTAGGTATATACCCGAAAGAACTGAAAATACATGTACAAAAGAAACCCTGTACACAGATGTTCATAGCAGCATTATTCATAACAGATGAGAAGTGGAAACAAACCAAAATCTCATCAACTTATAAATAAATAAACTGTGGTATAGCCATACAGTGGAATATTACTTGGCAATAAAAGAGAATGAAGTACTGATAAATACTACAGTATAAATGATCCTTGAAAACTTTATGCTAAGTGAAAGAAGCCAGTCACAAAGCTCACTCACATATTGCATGATTCCTTTTATATGGAATGGCCAGAATAAGCAAATCTGTAGAGACAACCAACACAGTGGTGGCCAATAGCTGGTGGGAGACGAGTGATGGAGGATAACTGCTAACAGGTATGGCGGTTCTTACTGGGGTCATGAGAATAATCTGATATTTGACAGTGGTGATGGTTACACAATCACCTACCAAAAACCACTGCATTGTATACTTTGAAAGAGTAATTTTATGGTAAGTGATTTTTTATCTCAATTTTTGTCTAAAACCTCAAATGGCTTCCCACAATAGTTCAAATTTTATTCTAATTCTCTCTTGTGGCCTATGAGGCCCTGACTCCTAACTCTCCTCACCACATCACCTTTCTTTCTGTTTCTCCAAAACAAGCTTATTCCTGCACCAGATGCTCTCTCTGCCTGGAATGCTCTGTCTCTCCTTTTCATCCCACAACTGGCTTCTGTCATTTGGTCTCACTTCAGTTGTTGTCTGTATAAAGTCCTTCATTGGCCACTGGAACTAACACTGCCTTCCTCCCCATGTTGCTATCATATTATCCAGTTTAATTTTTTGTGCCACTTATTTTCCAAAATTCTATAATGCATTTGTTTAGCAGTTTGCTAAATGCTCTAATATATTCGTGTAGCAGTCTGTCTCACCCACTAGAACTTATCTGCCCAATACAAAGGCCACTACCCACATTTCAGGGTGTTCAGTAGCCACACCTGGGTAGTGGCTACTGCATTGGACAGTGCAGTACAACTGTCATCATCTTGGAAAGTTCTGTTAGATCGCACTGCACCGGAATGCAAGCTTCATCACAGCAGGATGGATTGTTATCTCAGAAATATGTTTCATAAGGCTATAGCTATCATAGTGATTCCTCCGATGCATCTGGACAAAGTAAACTGAAAATCTCTGCAAAAGATTCACCATTTTAAATGCCATTAAGAACATGTATGATTCATGAAAGGTGGTCAAAATATCAACATTGACAGGAGTTTGGAAGAAGTTGATTTCAGCCCTTGTGGTTGACTTTGAAGGGTTGAAGACTTCCGTGGAGGAAATTACTGCAGATGTGCTGGAAATAGAAAAAGAACTAGAAAATTGGAGTGTGAAGATGTGACTGAATTGCTGCAATCTCATGATAAAATTTGAATGGTTGAGGACTTGCTTCTTAAGGATGAGTGAACAAAGTAGTTTTTTTGAGAAGGAATCAGCTCCTGATGAAGGTTCCATGAACATTGTTGAAATGACAAGAAAGAATGTAGAATATTTCATAACCTTAGTTGATGAACCAGTGGCAGGATTTAAAAGGATAACTCTAATTTTGAAAGAAATTCTACTGTGGGTAAAATGCTATCAAACAGCACTGCATGCTACAGAGAAATTTTTCGTGTGTGCAAAAAGAAGAGTCGATTGACATGGCAAACTTCATTGTTGTCTTATTTTAAGAAATTGCCGTAGCTGTCGCAAACTTCAGCAACCACCACCCTAATCAGGTCAGCAGCCATCAACATCAAGGTAAGACCCTCCACCAGCAAAAAGATTACAACTTGCTGAAAGTGCAGATAATCATTAGCATTTTTTAGCAATAAAGTATTTTTAATTAAGTCACACACATTATTTTATTAGACATAACATTATTGCACACTCAATAGACTATAGTCTATTTAATTACTAATGTATACAAAACTTTTACATGCACTGGGAAACCAAAAATAATTCATGTGACTCACTTTATTGTGATACTTGATTTATTGCATTGGTCTGAAACTGAACCCACAAGATCTTTGAGGTAAGCCTGTATTTAAATGCTGTGCAATTCTTTGAGGATTTTTTTAAAATTTTATTTTAAATAGAAAAAACAGAAATGTTTAGACACTCTGAAAGTCTGAAAGCATATTTTAAAATGTGGCTTCTTTATAGTCTGGTAACTTTGGTATAGAATACAGCATCTGATTTATTTATAATAATTTTTAAAGTGTTGTTTGATCTGATTTGTATTATTATTTACAAGTTTCTGAATAAATTTATATTTAAAAAGTATCTTTCCACATGACTTTCTGGCTTTAGCAACAGAATTACTTGAGTTTGACTTTCAGTTCTATCACTTGGATTTTTAATTTAAGTATGTCAATTAGCCTTTTTTATTTTTTTATACTTTTAAAACAGATTTACTTTCCCCACAATGTTATTTTGAAGGATAAGTGAGACAAGTAGGTCTATATGAGATAAATGAATAATTACTACCAACTTGTTAAAGTGCTTTATGGTTTACAGAACACTTTACGTATAGTATATTAAAATTTAGTTTTGCATCCACCTTCTGCAGTAAACATCATAAGTTTTACGGATAAAAAAATGGAGACTAAAATAAGTTAAGTGACCCAGATAATTAATAATAGATCTAAGAATATAATACAAATCTTTCATGCCTCTGTTCAATTATGTTTCCAGCATGATTGTTTAGATCAATAGAAACAAGGTAGCATATAAATAGAAAATGAAAAATGCAAAATATAGAAGTAAGACTTTTTGAGATGCTATATTTGGTTTTAAGAAAAGGGAGATAAGGGCATTATCATTATAAATACCTGGATGCTCTTAGTGTGTGTGCCGTTGTATCTGTTCTACTTAAACACTAGATGCATTATTTTATAGAGTATCTTAAGATATGTATCACACAAAAAAAATATTAATGCTTATGAATCTGATATATACTAATTTTGGTTAAAAAGAAATTATACAAAACTATGATTTTATGACTGTCATACAAGTATTCAAAATATAATGCACATTTACTTCTATAATTTTATGTAGGAATAAATTCTTGAGTTACATATCCCAAGATATAAAGAGTGGTCATTTCTTATGTTTAAAATAATGAATGTTTTACTTTTTTGAGTGTTTGCTTGTATAGTCTCCTTATATAAGAATTTTATACTTAGAAATTAAAAGATATTTGTGTTAATTAAAAATAACTCCATAGTAATCATTATAAGTATAAAATGCATGCTCACAAATATTCATTCTTAAAAAAAAAAAACCCCAAAAATGTCCTTTGGTCATGATTACCAGAAATAAAAGCAACCAATTTATAAAAATACAAGGTATACACGTATTCATAATAGATGGCACTGTATTTGCATACTGAATCTGAGATGAAATCTCATTTCACTCACACACACACACATACACACTCATACAAGAAGAGAGAGCAGCTTAGCAAGAGAACAATGGAACAATGCACAAATGTTCTTCAAGTATGGTAATGAAAATGTAAGACATGACAAACAAAAAAAATGAACGTGTGATATTTTTGCATTTTAATGGTTTCATTCAACTTAAAAAATTGAACATGAGAATCTTATATTCAAACTTAAAAAAAACTAGCATTTCTAAGAAGAAAAAACACAAGACAAAGGATTGCAAATAAAATATCACAATGAAAAGCAAAGAAATTTAGAGACAGTCATCTCGTTTAAACCCAGAAATTCAAAATAACTGAATAAGGACTCTACGGTATCCAATATTGTCTTCTGTAATTATAAGCTCTGCTGATTTGGCACTTGCAGAAACAAAGGTAGGGGCTATTGCTAAAGATTATAAATATGGAATAGTTTGAATTGCATGTGTGGGCCAGCAGATGTCACTCTTGTTAAAAGACTGTCTGAGTAATCTTTTATGAAGGGTAATTGTCCCCTGTGGTTTTGGGCAGAATTTCAACATCTGAAAGATTTAGTCCTGACCCTCTTTTCACCTCACCACCTACTTTACACTAATGACAACAGGATCAGTAAATTAAAAGTGTCAGCTGCTCTGCCATCAGTTTCCAAAGCTGTTTGGTCTAACTATAATTTATGGTCAATGGTTATACAAGCAGCATCACCAAATCTCTGTAATTATTATAGAGATGTAACCAGCACAGAAAATAGATGTTGCTGTAAGCTAAACCAAGCCTTGACATTACTATAATTAGGTCGATGATTCATGCCATTTTTCCCTCTTAGAAAATATCTAGAGTAGCCAGAAAATTAAGCTTCCATTTTTGAAGTAGCAATTTTTTTTTTCTTTTATTAAGCTAGGGTTTGATCAATGAAGAATGGACAGGTCTGTTAATTCACTACCTTTAATTAAACAAAGCACTCATAATATCTGAGTGTAACCTTTCCAAAAGATATGAGATATTTATAAGAGGTAAAAAAATAACAATGAATTTCCAGAATTAAGGCAGAATATCTGAAATATGCACACATATACATACATATATACACACACACATATATACACATCCATTTTTTGCACACACATGCACTTAAGGTTTCCCCAAAACAAAATAAATTAGGTGTGGAGTGTGTGTGCGTGTGCACACGTGTGCTCAATGAGTATGGTATACTCTGTTAAAAGCAAATATCAAATTCTTGTTATTGCTTTAGGTATGGAACCATACAATAGTTGTCATAAATGACTCTGTAGGATTATATCATTAATCTTCTTCAGGTGAAATCATTGTTATGATAAATCATTTCTTATATTAATGTGTTAAGTCATAGCTTATTTGGCCAACACTATGAATAAAACTATAATAACTTGAGAAATCCTGGATTCAGATACCAGTTCTACCAATCATTAAGTTTGTGGGCTTAGACAAATTACCTATCTAGTGTTATCTGAATTTTTTTCATCTAAAAATAATACCAATATCTTAGAACAATCATGCTTGTTAAATAAGATAATATGAATAAAATAACTTCTACAGTACTTGGTCGATTTATAGAGCTTCAAAGGACCTATTCTTTCTCATTCTAGGTAACTTAAACTTCCCAGTGAAACCACTGATAGGATCAAAAGTGCCATAGCCTAGTCATTAAAAGGAAATACTAACATAAATTTGTCCATTTGAAGGCTGTCCTCAAGGTTATTTATTCTATTGCCCCACCCAACGTAGCATTAATTGCTGGTTTACATACTTTAATATTTTTGAAAATGAAATTCAGATACTACCTTACATTTCGAGTTCACTGCTTCACAAAATAGGTCATTTCAATTTTAACCAGCTATATTTGTCCTAATAACATTGACTTAAAGTCTGCTTTCCAATTGCTACTTCAGTCTAGCCCTATACCTGGACTCTGCAGATATACAAAATACATTTATGCATCAAAACACTTTAACAGTTTATAATAGCAATCATTTTATAGAAATAGATTTCTAGTTCTTTCAATATTTCTCTATATTAATATTAAAATATGTTTATTTTCTATCTTATAGTTTTGTTTGAGAATTTAATAAGATGTTGCTTATTAAAAATATTTATCTCGGTGTCTCACATATAGTAAATATGCCATAAATTTACATTATTTTTACTGTACCCATTATTTTATGTGATAGATCCTAAAGACACAACTCATCATCATCCTACGTCTTACAATATTGTGATTAAACATGGCTGTAGTGTCTCAGATGTAGAATTATTATTCCTCATGTTGTAGTAATTAATTTTACATTTCATTATTTTAGGAGATGCATCATAACATTAACTCAGGTTGAGTTGTCCTAAAAATGATCTATTTTGCTTTGAATTAAGGAAAACCCAAATGGCTTAAAGAATACCAGTTTCATTGACTCATATAACTAAAATTTTAAAAAATAATACGTCTTGAATTTTACTTTGAATGATTCAGAAGTACAAATGATATTACCAAGGCACGTTACTGAGATAGTTATGATATTATTAAGACCTAATTTCTCTCTCTCTCTCCATCTCTCTGTCTTATTCTGGTTCATCTATATGACTTAATTATATGAGAGATTTCTCTCTTTTCATTTTTATGGTAATAGTCTATTTCATAATGGAACCAAACTGAACATTCAAAATGTGTGTGTGTGTGTGTGTGTGTGTGTGTGAGAGAGAGAGAGAGAGAGAGACAGAGAAATTATCTGTATTATTTTATACCTTAAGGTACTGTTGAGATTTCCAAAGGCATTTTGTTTAGCGATCTTTTATGAGAAACTAATCTTTTCCACTTTCTGGAACTTATTAACGACTTATCTTTGTCTCTAGTCATATTTTAATTTTTAATTTTATGAAAATTTATTTATCTATTTTCATAAATTGTGATATGACTCAGTAGGCCCTTTCAAATTGGAAACTCTAATCCTTCAGTTATAAAAAAATCTTGAAAGAAGAATATGTTCCTTTGGTTATTGCCTTGCTTTGATTTTTCTCCACTATTCAAATGTTAGTCTTCCTGAAGTGGTCCTCTAATTGTTTTATTTTTTGCTCCTTTTTTTTCTGCTTTATGTATCATTTAATCTACTTTCTCAGAGAAGTTCTTAACTTTATCTTCTAACCCTCCCAGGAAGACCACCGGAAAAAAAAAAAAAAAAAAAAACTTTAAATGGGTTGTTGGGTATGGCAATAAGGAGGAGTTTGTTAAGGTATACTGTAACTATGGAAAAAAAGAAACACCTATATAACTCTGGTTCTCTGGTTCAAGAAATGTGAGAACAACTCCAAATCTCAGAACATTAATTTCTAGTTAGTAATGTAAATGAGTCTTCAATAAGCCATCTCACCAATCCACCATAGAGGCTAGCTACGTAGTTATGATAAATAAAGTACATGACAAACCAATGAATCCTGGGAAAGTCAACACTAAGTTGCATTTACTTTTCCATGATTTGAGTCTCTCATGAAATGGAATATGTTTTAGGACATCGGCTGGTATCTATAGATGATGGTGCAGGGAAAGCAAATCCATATTCAGATAAAGTGTGGCTATTTTAATCTCAAATCATGGATGTCTTTTTGATGGAATGGGTCCCTTGTAATCAACTTGCCATCAAATGTATGTCTGATCTTCCCAGAAAATAAATTCATGTTTTGACTAAAAATTGATCTGTGCTGTTGACAGGCTGGGAACTCAGAAATAGTGGCAGTCAGGTCAGTCTTGTTGTGGTGAAGTTGGTGCAGCTGAGCTCGGACACAGCCTTCATCACTTTACATTTTGGTTATTAATTCCTTGTCAAATGGGTAGTTTGAAAATATTTTCTCCCATTCTGTGGGTTGTCTCTTCCCTTTGTTAATTTTTTCCTTTGCTTGCTGTACAGAGGCTTTTTAGCAAATGTGATCCCATGTGTTCAATTTTGCTTTGGTTTCCTATGCTTTGGGTGTATTACTATTACTCGAGAGGTTTACATCCATACCAATGTCCTAAAGTGTTTCCCCAAAGTTTTCTTTTAATAATTTTATAATTTCAGGACTTAGATTTTAGCCTTTAATCTATTTTGATTTGATTTTTGTATATGGTGAGAGAGAAGAGTCTACTTTCATTCTTCTACATATGAATATCCAGTTTTCCCAGTACCATTTATTGAAGAGACTGTCCTTTCTCCACTGTATGTTCTTGGTGTCTTTGTCAAAGATCAGTTCACTATAGATGTGTGGATTTATTTCTGAGTTCTCTATTTTTTTCCATTGATCTACATGTCTGTTTTTATGCCTATATCATGCTGCTTTGGTTCCTACAGCTCTGTAATATAATTTGAAGTAAGGTAATGCCATTCCTCCAGTTTTTTGTATTGCACATTTGTAAGAAACAGATTTTGTCAGCTTTTGTATGAAAAATAGGCCATTTTCTTCATAATGAAATATATTTTCACTTAGAATTGGTGAAATAGAATTTTAGGTTGGTTTCTCCCCAATGTTTTAAGGATGCTATTTCTGTCTTCTAGCATTAGTGGTTTACATTAAGAATTCTGCAGATATTTACCATTGTTCCATTGCAGATAATATATCTTTTTCTCCATCTGTATTCTATATTTTTCTTTTATTATTGCTTTCTTTAACATACTTACTACATGACTTATTTTTTTTTTTTTTTTTTTTTTTTGAGACAGAGTCTCACTTTGTTGCCCGGGCTAGAGTGAGTGCCATGGCGTCAGCCTAGCTCACAGCAACCTCAAACTCCTGGGCTCGAGCGATCCTCCTGCCTCAGCCTCCCGAGTAGCTGGGACTACAGGCACGCGCCACCATGCCCGGCTAATTTTTTCTATATATATTTTAGTTATCCATATAATTTCTTTCTATTTTTAGTAGAGATGGGGTCTCGCTCTTGCTCAGGCTGGTCTCGAACTCTTGACCTTGAGCGATCCACCCGCCTCGGCCTCCCAGAGTGCTAGGATTACAGGCGTGAGCCACCGCGCCCGGCCACTACATGACTTATTGTGGCTTTATTTGAACTTTTTCCTGTTTAGAGTATTGTATTTATAGGTTTTTGACCTTATAACAATTGGGAAATTTTCACCTATTATTTTCTCAAATTTTTGCTCCTTCCCCTAAGACTACAATTACACATGTGTTAGAATGAATAGAAATCACTGAAGTTTTTTTTTTTTTACTTTCTTTTTCTTTTTGTTTTATATTTTCACAGTTTTTATTTCCTTGTCTTTAGTTTGACTAATGTTTTCTTCCATACTATACAATTTGCTTTTGCTGTTGCTTGCTTGCAGAAAAATTTTACTGCTGATAATATTTGTATCTCTAGTAATGCCCTTAGGTATGTTTTTATATCTTCCATTTATTTCCTCATTATATTCAACTTTCTTTAGAATACTGGGCATATTGAGTATATTTATAAATTGTTGTTTTAATACCCTTGTCTTTTAATTTCATTATCTTTTTTTTTTTTTCCTGAGTCTATTTTGACCTATTTGTCTTTCTCTTAATTATTGGTCACATTTTTTTACCTCTTTTCATGACTGGTATTTTTTATTGGGTCTTTGGCATTGTGAATTTTCTATTTTTGAGTGCTAGATTTTGTTTTATTCCTTTATAAAGTATTAAGCTTTATTCATCAAGCAATCACTTGAAGAATACTGATCATTTTCTGTCTTAAGCTTTATTAGGGTGGGTTTAAAGTAGCCTTGACTCTAGTGCTTATTTAGCACAACTAAAAAGTCATAAGCCTTTGAAGAAAGAACTTAATACCCTGTGTATTCAATGAGCTCTCTTCACTCTGGCTCACGGGCACTCAAATGATCCCCAGTCCTGTGTGAACTCCAAAAAATTTGCAGTTTATAACGGGTCAATAAAAATAGTTATTTCCCTAGTAACTCTTCTATGCCTGGTCTTATGGAATTTTATGCTATTCGTCCTCATACTGGTGTTCAGACAAAGACTCCAAAGCACTCCTTTGCAGAATTCTATAGCTCTTTCTCTGTGGCATTTCTTTCTCTCTGTTATACTGTCCCCAAATTTCTGCATTGGTATCCCTGAAATCTCTTTAACATAGAAAGACCATTTGGCACTTTTGTGTTTTTCCTTCTTCAAATATGGTTTGGGAATTCTCTACAGGAAGAAATCTGAGGATTCTAGGATTCTCTCTAGGACTCACTTTCTGAGATTTCTCAATCTTAAAATGTTTATTTTGCAATGACTAACGAGTGGCTCCATATATTTTTTCCTGTTTTCTGAGTAGAATAAGTTCTGTAGCAATTAGTTTTTTATGTGTAGGAAAAAAATTGCCTTCAAAAATAATATTACTTGTTTTATTTCCTGTAACTTTTAACTTTTTTACTAATCAACTACCTGATTCTTAAAGAACAAAATCTGCTTTTCTTGTATTTCACTAAGTTTGACATGTTGAAAGTCATGCAGAGAAAAACTTATAAGGGCCTATATTACACAGTAGAAAAAGAAGTAGCCTGTGAATTGAAAGGAAAAAAATTCATTGGTTATCTCTCTTATGTATAACTCTACATTTTCTTGTATTTGTACCAATATATAATATACTTTTACGACTCCAATCTAATTTCTGCTAGAGTCCACTCTAATTTACCTTACTTAGGGGTTCAGATTTCTGCTAAAGGAATCTATCTGATAAATCTTTTAGGAATCAGTTTTACATGTTACATTTTTCATGTTGCTCTTCATGTGCATTCATATCATGGTCTAGTGTTCTAGATTAATGTATCAACTTTGAGTGTGGACACAAGTGGACTTCTATGCTTCCTAATTTATAATCAGAAGTGAATTGCAGTATGCCTAAATCTACCTCGGGGTCATTTCTCTAGTCTAGTTGATAGTGATTGACCTCAGAAAACCAAACATATTACTGGTGAGATCCCTACAACTGCACATGAGATTGACAGGCTCTGACAAAAATCTGTCCCATAGGTGGGCCACAATTCTTCAGGCTAAGTGGTCAAAGAATATTGTGTTAGTGGACATCTAATAATGAGTAAGAGCTACCCAATAATGACCAATCAAACTACCCAAAGTAAATTTTTTTACATTAAGCACTATTTCAATAGAAGTCCCATTTCTAAGGGAAGGAATGCTCAGAAAAACAGCTTCCTCTTAAAAATTGGTTTAAGGAGAGTGTTTTACAAAAGGCATAATAATTTCAATCTAATTACCTTTGCAATTTCAACTTAGTTTTATAAGAGTTTTAGTTAGTAGAAATATGTCACAAATTTCTTGTTCATCTCTAAAATATTATATAATCAATTGCCTCTTGATTTGTGTTTTGATATATATCTACAGAATACATATATATGAAAATGCATGAATATGTATATGCACTAATTTATTTCATGTATTTGTAATAAGACTGACACTTTAGTATCTACTATGCTCACTTATGGTCAAATCATTTATACTTACATATGTTTAGCCTCAAATATTTATAGAAAAAATATTATAAGAAAATTATTATTTAAAATATGAGTTGAATCATATTTAAAATATGATATGTATATTTACTTTACCTGGATATATTTGTTGTACCTCATATAGTCTATTTTCTAGCTTGCGAAATAATATTTATAAGGATAGTAATTGTCACTCATTTTATAAAATGTTTTGTCCTAAATAATATTACTATGACTCATTCTGTCAACTGCCTTGGAAAGAGAAGGCACTAAAGTTCAAGGTTAAAAGAATAATTAAATTTTATTTAAAATACACAATATATGAGTATATGAGAGATGTATCAGTAATTTACAGTCTTCCTAAGAAATATTTCAAGCATTAAAATTCATGCTACTCCAAGAAAGAAAAGTTGAAAGATAACTTTGGATGAAATAACCTTGGGGCAGAGGAACAGCAGAACATTATGCTTGACACAAAGAGCAATAGAAGAAGGTAGACCCCAGTGGTAGGGTTGAAATATTCCAGAACATATATTTCAAAACCACCTCAAGTCTCAAATACATTATGAAGAGCAAAGCAGAAAAAAATGGAATGAACAGACATAGCCAAATCATAGACAAAATGTATCATATACATTCATAAATTCTTCATGAAGACATATTCCCCCAAATCATAAGAATTATTACTTTGAGACCAGTAGTTAAGAATAAGTAATGACTTACTTAATATCAACATTTTGTGTTTATTTATTAGGGTCAAAAATTTTTATGTTTTGTTTGTGCTTATATATGTTAATAAACCTATTATAGACTATGAAGTTTGATTGAATTACATCAGTAGTCTATGGGAAATTGCCTATCAAGTCTTGAAGTTAGGAAAAAAAATAATTGCCTAATATTCTTTTTTATGTTTTGGAAACTACTCACAACAAAATTAAATGATTTTATTTATAATTAAAAAATAAATTTTAAATAATTATATATTTGTATAGTATAACAAAATACTGGCTACTTATTGATCATCTAGAAATCCTATTTTAATAGGAATATCTTATATTATGCAATTAAATATAGTTATTGTGTATTAATACAACAATGTCTTAAATGCTCAAACACAAAAAGCAGAAGCAGAAGTAATTGTGGTCTTAAATTTGTAGGTTAATATTTAATAGTGCTTTGGGATTAGTGGACAAACTTGATGAATAAGAAGTATAATTCAGTGATTTAGATTTCTTTTTAATGAAAAGAACAGAAAATAAATACAAGGTGCATGAAAAACTTACTTATTGAGAGCTTTCATTATCACATGCATCTCTGCTGTGCAGTTTTGCAGCTTGTTGATTATATATAATTTTAAATTTATAGCAAGTTTGCAAGAATTATACAATCATGTCATTTACCCAGATTCACCAACTGTTTATGTTTTGCCACCTTCTTTCTCCTTCTTCTCTCTTCTCCTCTGTCTTCTTCCCCTCCCATCTTCTCTTCTGCCCTCTTCTATCTTTATCTTTTTATGATAAAGATAGATATTAAAATTTGGAGATATCATATCCTTTACTCTTAAAAAGGATATTTTCTTAAAAAGGATATTACTACTTAAAAAGGGTATTTTCTTGCCTGACCCACTGTGTTGATTAAAATCAGGAAATTTACCATTAATCTAATACTGTATTCTGATTCATACTCCATTTCCACATTTTATCAACTGCTCAGTAATATCGTTTCCAGTTTTTTCTTTGGTCCAGGATCTAATCTAAAATCACACATTGAGTTGTTATGCCTCTTTAGGCTCCTTTATTCTGAAATGATTGCTTAGCTTTGTCTTTCTTGACTTTGATCTTTAGAAGAGTACGAACCAGATATATTGTAGAACATCTTCCCCTTTCCAAACTTAGCTACAGACAAATGTTGCAGACAAAAGTGAAAAGACTGTCAAGGACAATACATTAAATATTTATGCTACTTTTTCATTCTATTCCCTAACATATAGATGTTTGTTAAATATAATTTTCCTCCCAAACATGTTTGAGTGGAATTCATTTTTATCACGTACGTTTTTGTATAATCCACCATACAATTGCAATATTGCCCATTTGAATTTGACTTATTTTCATGACTGAATCCAATATTCATTGCTCTTTTTATTCGATTTTAAAGAATCTTGAAAAGAGTACTATAAAATGTTGGACCCTAATCACATACCTAGGCTCATTTAATTGATACTAAATTTGTACTGTCTGGAATAATTCCTAAAACTCATTACTACTCCTCTGGTATTTATGGGGAGAAAAAGATGCAAGACTAGGTAAGTTTTTGTTCTCATTAAGGAGTTATTAGCAGTGCATCTATTAATACTTTAAGACATAATTTGTCCTAAATAAAGAAAAAAATTGTTTATAAAATGTATACCCTGGAGCCAGGCATTGGAGAAGAGTGGAGTCAGAAATCTGATGCTGTTTCATTCTTTGTTCATATAAGCAGGCAACTTTACCTTTCAAGATGTCTATTTGGAATGCTTAATTCAGTTGAAACATGTGGGTGGTTTTCATTCAATGTTTTTTTCAGTCAACTGTCATTTTTATATACAAAGTACTACACCAGAATCTAGATATACAATGATGAGCAAAAATGAACATGATCACTGACCTTAGTGCATCTAAATTCTAGTAAAAAACAAATCAACAAATAATAACACACATTATTATATCCTTCCCAGTTGTAAGAAGTATTGTGACGAAAACATTAAACAGATGTCATAATTTTATACATACACAGATAATTAAGAGGAAATGATGTTTGCACTGAAATCTGGAAGAAGAAAAGGAGTTTGATTTCTAAAGAGCACGAAAGGTGCAGAACAGCATGTGTAAAGGGGCAGAGCAGAAAGGAGCACACCAAGATCCCTCATAAGGCAGGTGGGACTGCTTTGTAGAGCAATGTCAGAAGTGGAATGAGGTGAGGCTTCAAGAGGACAGTCAGTCAGATGCATGGCTTTATTAGCCATGCAACAAACTTCTTTATTTTAGAAAAATGATAAAGTATCGAAGTCTTTTAATTAAGTAGGTATCATAATTACACTTATATTTTTAAATTATTATTATGGCTGTAATAATTATAATAGGCTGCAAGAAAGCAAACATGGTTGTAGGTAGATACATTTTTAAAGTACTGTAGAAGTTCATTTAAGATGAATGTGATTTTGTTAAGACTGGAACAGGGCATGGATTTGAGATATATTTAGGAGCCAAATAAAATATATTGTAGTGATAGATTAAACAAGACCCTATGATTCAAGCTTGTCCAGAATCCATTCAGTAGCATATTGTTGGATGCCTACTAAGTATCACAGCTGAATTGCAGTGGTGAATGAGATGACTGCTTTGTTTTCAAAGATCTAACAATCTAGGAGACTTGAGAGACAGAAATGGTGAGTTTATTTTTAAATGCACTTTGATCAGATTTTCTCTTAAATAGTCTTAGATAATTACAAATTAGCAATTAATTCTGATACTATCTAGCAATGTAGATATGTATAAAGACTAATGAAAAACAAACCCATATGTATTGAATTTAATAGCCTAATTGTTAGAGTGTCTATTCTCGGCAACAGTCTACTCTAGAATAATTGCCAATATTTCTCATTTAGCCAAAGTGATAAAGCATCCTTAAGCCCCGTGGGGCAGGATGTATGTAATCCCCATAGATCGCTCTAATGTCTGTAAAAATTATATCTTATCACTCTCACCATGAACTCTTCCCAATAGGTAAATAAATAAGCATTCAGCAAGCAATCTAGAGCCTTTATCTTTCCTCTCTTCTGTTTCATCAAGCCTGCTTTTTGAGCTTGGGCACCTAGCCAGAAGCCTGCAAGATATCTGTTACAGATTGTGTTTATCCTCTTTATGACACTGTAAATCAGGCCCTTACAGTGAGACACACATTTTCGTAACAGTAAAGTTGCTGTTGAGGACAAGCACAGTCTATCAGCTTAAGAGCATTGATTACAAGACACAGAAAGCAACTCGAACGAACTTAAAAAGTGAATCTGTTGGAAAGATTTTGAATCTCTCAAGTGGCTAGACCTAGTCATAGCAGGAACAATGCGAGTTCCAGAGAGCCACAGAGCAGGAAGCAGGAAAGACAACGTCTGTCTGTTGAGAAGCACAGCTTCGTAAACATGGCACTCCTGGCAAAGAGAACAACAGACACCATGCCACCACCAGATCTACTCGTTAGGCAGAACTGACTAAAGCTGAGAAATGTCTACTAGTTGAGACTGACGGCTCCCTGGCGGGCGGGTTGTGCAGAACACCTAGAAAGTCAATTCGTAGATACATTTCGCAGAATTCTGGCATTTGGCTTTCGACTTTACAAGAATTCTAAAAATTCATGGGAAGATGACTAGGTGGAGAGAAGCAGCACTCACTAAGCAAATCAAGAAAGACTGTTTGTGGCCTGGGGTTACAGTAGAAGCTGTTGGAAAGATGTCACAATCTAGTAGCACCAGCCCTAGCATCAAAGAAACTGAGGTTCAAATCTAACTCCATTACTTCTTAGTCATACTGTCTTGAGCAAATCACTTAACTATTAGAGTTGTGTCATGAAGATAAAATAGAAAAAAATGCACTAAGATTTTACCTCAGGGCTGGAAAATTCTAATTGTTCAATAAATGATTTTTATTGCCTTTTCCAGCACTACCATAGTCATTGTCAACTTCATTATTTTACACCCATGAGAACTATGACTTAGAATTCACTTAGGGAATTAAATTTTGAATCAAGAAAAAAAAAAAAAGAATAATATTGGTGGCAATGGATTTGAAAAGAGAAAAGCAGAATAACATCTTTGTAAGAAAAGTTCCTTAAAATTATGGAAATTATCAATTTCTTGACAGAGAAATGCCCACTATAGAGCTATTTATGTCACAATATTAATTTCTAGTTATCTAGAAATCAAAGAATTTTCTCCCAGAAGGTATGCTAGAGACACATATTCCAAGAGTCAACTTGGGATGTTTGTTAGAAACTCAGGGGGCTTTCACTTATGAATCTCTTTCTTACAGTGCATACGGATGGGTGCAATGAAAGTGGAGGTGTCATTTATTATATTGGTTACAAATGTGCAATCTGAAATAAAACCACCTGGGCCAAAGCTACACTTCAGCTTTCTAGCTGTACAGTCTTGGGCAAGGTAATGACCTCTTTAAACTAATTATTTCCTATAAAATGGGATTACAATAATATTAGTACGTATATGCTGTTATCTGCTATGGTCTGAACGTTTGTGTCCTTTCCCCCAAATCCATATGTTTAAACCTAATGGGATAGTATTAGGAGAAGGATCCTGTTGGAAAGTGATTAGTTCCCATAAGAGCTTGTTGGGCCCTTTTATCACGTGAGGGCTCAACGAGAAGGTGCCATCTATGAGAAAGTGGGCCTTCATTAGACATCAAATTGGCTGGCAATTTGATCTTGGACTTCCCAGCCTTTAGAATTATAAGAAACAAATTTCTGTTGTTTAAAAGCTACCTAGTCTATAGTATTTTGTTATAGCAGCCCAGATTAAAGCAGTATCTCCCAGGGTTCTTTTGAATAGTTAAACAGTAAGATAACCTTGGGAGGTTAAATGAACAAAAATAAAGTATTAGATATAGGAACACACATAGTTCACCTCAAGCATGTACATTTGTTTTATAAACTTAACCTTTTCCTTCAACATCAGAGTGGAATGGTCCTGAATCTTTGATGCTTCTCAGAATCATCTGTGGACCTTTAAAAAAAAATCAAATGTCAGGACCCAACCCTTAATTTTCTGAGTCATAAATTCTAGGTTAGGCACAAACATATGAATGTGCATTTTTATTAAGATGTATTCAACATAGAAAATATAACCAATATTTAAAAGCACCTAGCTAATTAACTAAATAACATGTTCACAGAAGGGGTAGATTTGTTTGGATTTTCTATACATAAAATTTTTTCTCTAGAAAGCTAATTTAAAAACATCTTGCTGCTACAAGTCTTTATAATGTCAATGAAACATCTGAAATCTTGGTAAGTACAGCTTATTGAATGAAATCAATTATTTTCCTAGGTGATTCAGGACACTTTAGGCTATTATTTTGAATGCCCAAATTCCCAAAGTAAGAACTGATTGTATTTGAAAGAGTACATGCATTTGAGACTCTGACAGATCTGGGCCATCTCCCCATTAGTAGCTGTGTGATCCTAGATCAGTTCCTTCGTCTTCTTGAGTATACATTTGCTCATCTTTAAAAAAGAGTAATTAATGAATTAACCTCTAACAGAAGTAACAAAAGAAGATTTTTGACAAATTGATGTTTAATAAATAATTTTATGATGAATAGTATTATTCTTTTTACTTGAAGACAACATCAGCATAAAACCAGTCTCTGTTCAAGATATATGGTAGAATTAATTTTATCAGATGAAATCCCTTTAATGCTTTAGTTTATCATGTATCATTTTCTCCCAAATTCAAGTATTGAAATAAATCCCCATAGTTTATAGATTTTTATTAGGACTTGTTTATTCAGAGAATTTTTGGTTGAAATAAAAAGAAATCTTTTTAAGTATTCTCAATTTAACAAACTGAGGTTCAAGAAGAATTTTAAATGTAGCTTGCTTCAACTGGGTCAGAGTTTATATCACTTTGGCTCAATGTGGTATCTTATTATTTTAATGCATACACTTTATTCTGCTTTGATTATATATGGCCCATCATAGTGGTCCCCAAATAGTATTAGATATTTAACCCTAAAATTGACATATTTATTCAGTCTTCAAAAATTTATTGGCCAATCTGGTCACAGACCACATCAGCTTCTTTGTGATAATGACAGAACAGGCATTATTTTATGCTCACCTTAAAAGACAAAGTAGGACAAAGACAATGAGTGTAAATTACTAACCTAATTTCACATATCTATTAGTTACAAACTTAAGAATCAATCCAGGATCAGTTCCCTCTCCATTATCCCACCTTGCTCAAATGGCGGCAGTGGTGGTGGTGGTCAGGATGTGAGATAATGGTAGAAATTTTTGCTTGCCTCATTTATTCATAAATGCCTACTTGGATAACATAAATTCTATTTCTTAGTGAGAAAGAAAATTGGACAAAGGCTTTTCATTCCATAAAAATATTTTCGCAGTGTATTATAAGGCATGAAATAGTCATATGTGACAATATTTGAAAATTGTTTTCTGAGGACATTTTTCAAAATATAACTTGAAAAATAGCTACAGATTTCAATTTTACTTTTTATTTTATTTAGGAACAATCTTTTCCCCCCTTTTTTCTTAGCTACAGTAGTGCTTTAAACCATGGAAATTGCTGTTTCACTCATTTAAAACCACAAGAGTACTTGACTCTTTTCCCCTGCAAAAGAAAAAATAGAAAGTGCCACTTGATTTTAACAGAATGGTACTGAACTTTTATAAGATTTTTATGTAAGGTCATATATAGTTCAGTAATTCAGAGAGAAGTTACATACAAAAATTAGTTCTTAAAGTAATGATGGCAAATAACATAAAAGCAATTTTAACCTGTTGGTTTTTTAGTTTTCAGGTATTTTATTCATATTAATTCAGTATTATTCTTCTTAGATAATTCATTTTAAAATGTCCTAGGGAAATGCAAATGGAAACAAATTTTATTTTCTTTAAAAGTAAATTTATTGATACCACCTGAAAAAACAAATCTCAGTTCTGATCCACTATTCTCTTGCATTACTTAGAATATAAAGTGTTTTCATTTCAACCCATGGTTTTATAGTCTAACAAATGTTCTTTACAAAATAAAGTTGCAATGTAAGACATGGAAAGAATGGCGTTGTCTGTACCAACTAATCACTAATTATTTGCCAATTGCATTAATAAAATTCAAAAATTTTGAACATGCATATTTGTTAGCCAATTGCCTCAGGCAAACCATGCCCCTCTTCTCTGATTAAACAAAAAGGAGTACAAAGCAACATATAAATCTCCGCTAGTGAGTTAGACAACTCTTAGTAGTAACAAATAATAGTTGCAAAAAATAGTAATGGTAACAATTCTCCAAGGATTATAATTATTCATGCTCATAAAAGGTGTTGTTGAGGTAACACTGTTAATAGTGAAAGTTCTGAATATTTAAAAAAAATCTTTTACATAAAAAATAGCAGATCCATCCTGAACCAGCTCACCATTTACCTATGTCTGCCATCTGTTTGTTTGATCTGTTCATCCAATGAGACAGAAGTGTTGGAGAACTGTAAAACCAATCATTATTAATTATTTTCATGGCAATTTCTTCTAGTTTTTATATATAATATGTTCTGACCCATTTTTAGAAGGCTGAAATTTTACTCTTACTGTAGGATACATGATTTCTCATGTGGACTTGTAGAGCTGAGTAAAAGTTCGGTTTTTATAATCAGTGTCACAGTTAAATTCTCAGTCTGTCTTCACTTTTCCTTCCACTTTCCCTCAGAGCAGTTTTTTTTTTTACCTCTATTGGTACTAACTGTCCAAACTATCTACACCCCCCACCCTGCTCCCCCGCATTATAGCTTCTTTAAAATCTCTGTTTGTTCAAATTGAACTGCAATTGAACTATCAAAGGTGTCCCTGAGATGTTAATCCATTCATCCATTAAGCCATCAATTAATATAACAAATAGAGTTAATATTTGAGATGCACAAAATAAATAACAAATAGTCTTGTCCTCCAGTGCTTTGTGTATAATATATGGGAGAAACGTAGATGATAGCATATGGCACAAGGATCACCGTAGTAAGTATCACAATGGATTCATCTCTAGATTTTTACTATGACAAAAGGACATAATTTTTTGCTATTAATGGGTAGTATATTAGCATTACTAGGGGCATGAATCTGAAATTCAGAATCATATAAAGCTGTATTTGAATTCTAGTTTTGATATTTACTGGCTGTTTTACTGTGGGTACATTATTAAATTTATGTGTTTGTTTTCTCAACTATAATGTCTTTCCCCTAAATTTTCTATGAAGATGAAATGAGACAATTATATTTTTTATTATAATGAAATGAGACAATTATATTATTTTTGCTTTTTCCAAAGTAAAGAACAAGTAGAGTGAGTTGAGTAAAGGCATTGGCTAATTAAGAGTCTGATATTCATTAACATCTTTAACTCAGTAAACCTTAATAACTTATCGTTTACTGGAAATACAGACAAATATGTCATATATAAGAGATATCTTAAAAAAACTTTAGATGTACAAAGTCATTCAGTAATATAAAATGGTTATACGGCTAGATACTGAGAAAGAGCATTTAGTTGGTGACATACTTCCCTTCCCAGTGATGGGAGTGGCCTCCAACTGCCTGCCCATTCCATTGGCTGTTGTCAAGGAAACAGCTACAGGCAGTTCCTTAGCATGGCTCCTATGCTGAATACCCCAAAATGCATACAAAATCATAGAGGAATGACAAATGTCTAACAAATATATTAATGCATTTAACTCAACTGTAGTCAAAGAAAATAAAATTATAATAAAAAATAGCAAATATAATTTTCCAAATTGAGTTAAAAAGTATTATAACACTCAGTATTGTTGTTTGTATGTTGGATGGGTGACCTCATATTCTTCTGTGAAAATGTAAATATTAACAAAAGCTTTTGGAAAATATTATATTGTATTAATTTTTATTGACAAAACCATTGTGTCCTTCAAACCTAATTCCACCCTAAGAAACACAAACTAATAGGGTAGCTAGAACAAAGTTTTATATATTAATCCAAGAAGTAGCTAGATCTGAGGACATTGGGAATCTGCATCAGTCTTCCACTTTCTAAGTATGATTTATGAATTTTCTTTTTATTCTAAAATAATCCATCTCGGTGGAACATTTGAATTATAAGTTTTATTATGCCACAGTAAAAATGGAAACTTGTGCTAGAATGGGGAGTTTCGAGACAGGGAAAATTAATCTTTTGTGCCTAATAATGAAAATTGTTGTGGCTAATAAACATCTCAAGGAAAATATATTTGTCAGGAAAATGGGCTTAAACAGTTAATGGGAAGGAAAATAAACTCTCACTAAGCTTAACACACTGAAGTAGGTATTAGACTTTAAGAAGTTGACATATGATCAAAATGAACATGTTAGAAAAAAAGCAAAGATAGGAAAGAAAAGAAAAATATTTTGAGAAATAACATGTAAAAGGTTACTGTATGGATCCTGGAAATAGTTATATCTAGGTACGTTCAAATTTTATTTTTGCTTTGTCATAGTTTATGTTAAACTCAAATCTCAAAACATCATTGAATTCTAATTCTAAACTCCAATACTTTCGCTTAATTATATTTGGGGTTTAAAAAGGGCTTATGTCTCAAATGAGGCAAAAATTTGTAGAAGAAGGGTGACATCAGCCTAGGGTCTGATAGAAATACAACATAGGAGCAGTGGTTTTTCTGAGGATCACAGCAGTACCCTGCAGAAAGATTTAATGTTGAGGAAAGAACTAAATAATAAAAAAACCAAGGCAACATGAACTTATAAAATCTATAATCTTTTCTTAATGAGAAAGAACTAATTAGTAATTAATTGGCGTGGAGTCTAGTATTTACTGCATTTGGTCTTTAAGGGGAGTGAGTGCCCTTTCTCAGTAAAATACTGTGTATTATAGCAGGCTGAAACTCCTGATGTCACAAGTAGGAAAAAAATATCTAGATTAATTACAAAAATTATTTTATGAAAGACATCAGGGAGCATTGTATAAACAATGAGGAGAAGATGATCAAAATTCTGGAGAGGAAAGAACTGTTTTGATGTAAGCTCATAATATCTAGCTGTTAGTTTTCTTCCCTGTGAGTATCTGACAGTTTTTCCCAAAGAACATTTACTGAGTCCAGGGCCTATTTGGAAGGCAGGGGAGTTAGGCCAAAAGCTTCAAAAAGGCATATCCAGTAAAATCACCTATTATCTAGTGATAATTGGAAAAACAGACCTGTCAGAGTAGGTGCCACCTCAAAAACGTGACAAGTCTCTATCTTAAGATATTTGTCAGATTTTGAAACAACATAGGACCGCTGGTTAAGGGTAGAATGAAATCTCTCATATTTTAAGGAAAGACCTCGAGCAGACTCTTGAAACAAGAGTTAAATGACAAAGACAGAAACTTGCTGAAACTGCAACCCAGCCTGATGCAGCTCAATCCTTGCCAGGATTGAGGATTTGTCTCCGTATTACCTTAGAGAAAAGGGGGAACACTGTTTCTGGTAGGACAGAATATATGTTAACACAATGGCAAAATACAATAAAATATATTTTATACATGTTAGCATACAATTAAAAAATTGTTATACATACAAAGATGGCAGACTATTTGACCAATAAGCAAGGAAAAAAATAATGACAAAAGAAGGAGTTTTAGTAACTTTAGGGTCCTTGTCTGGAGACAGCAGATAAGGACCTTAAAGTTACTGTGATACATACTTTCAAGAAAATAAGAGAGTGACAACATAGAGAAGAGGATTGGAAAATTCTTCATTGAACTATAATCTATTTAAAAAACAATGATTTTATTCAAGAAATTGAAGAAAACTTTAAAAAATAAACATTGCATTTGAAATGAAGCAGCCACTGCTTTGTTTAACAGCAGAGGGGCCACAGAAGAATCTAAGATTGATTACGTGGAGGACAGAGCAATAAAAAAAATTTCTAGTGGAAACAACAGAGAAAAAATATGTTAAAAATAAATGTAGGGAGTTCTACTTTTAGCTCTTTGAGATATCTCCATATTACTTTCCACAGAGGATGTACTAGTTTTCAGTCCCACCAGCAGTGTATGAGTGTTTCTATCTGTTCGCATCCACACCAACATTTACTGCTTTGGGACTTTTTGATAAAAGCCATTCTCGCTGGAGATAAGTGATATCTCATTGTGGTTTTGATTTGCATTTCTTTGATGATTAGAGACGTTGAACATTTTTTCATGTGTTTGTTGGCCATTAGTCTGTCTACTTTTGAAAAGTTTCTGTTCATGTCCTTTGTCCACTTTTTAATGGGGTTGTGTGATTTTTTTTCTTGCTGATTTTCCTCAGTTCTATATAGATTCCAGTTATCAACCCTTTATCAGATGTGTGGGAGAGAGGAGGAGGGGGTGGATATATTCACACCTAATGGGTTTGGTGAGCACCATCTGGGGGATGGACATGCTTGAAGCTCTGACTCAGGTGGGGCAAGGACAATATAGGTAACCTAAACATTTGTGCCCCTGTAATATGCTGAAATAAAAAAAAAATAATTGATTAAAAAATGTGTGTGAAAGAAATGTGGGGTAAACATGATACCTACACTTTTCACTGGGTGTATTATATTGCAGTAAAACATTTTTTAAATTATTTTTTTCTGGCTGATTTTACATCTTTATTACTCTAGATATCCTTTGAGGCCCTTTTATCATTTTATAAGAAAATTCCACAGGCTTTTTGCCTAATTGAATTAGGTCTCTAAATTATTAATATAAAGGATGGCCATTTTTACAATTCCTATCCTGGCACTTGCCATATCATATCATTTATTCAGTTTTTAAAAAAATATTCCTAGTTAGTTTTAACATTTTTATTATTCTGCTTCTGGAGAGTTCTTAGCAAGTTTAATTTTGAATGTAATTTAATATTTCTAGTGACTATTTGAATATAATATTTTATATTGTTTTTCTCTAGGGGTTTTATGATAGGATTCTAATTAATTGCAATTTACTTATTTTATTTACTTATTACTCTATAATTGTCAGATAATATGCACATCTTAGTAATTCATTTTCTTTATTTTTAATATTTATATCTTCTATTTTAAACACTTTTAAAATCACATTGATGAAAAATGTAATTGTGTGAGCTAGTATCTTTGATTTACTACCATTTTACAAGGAGTGCTACTTATGTAGTGTTTCTTCTCAATAGTGTGTACATAGCACACAAGAGGCTCTACCTGGGAATAACATAATCAGTGCCCTGTGACTGGCACATAATAAACATGTAATAAATAGTTTAAGCAGAGGAATATATAGACAAAATTGTTCTCTCATCTTATAGAATTTTTGCTTTTGCCATTTTTAAGTCTCCTTTTCCTAGGCTTACAGAATTTTATCTTCTCTTTTCCCATACGCTATGCTTGTCCCAGATTCTATTTCATGTTATGAGAATATCACACACCAGTATTTATTGAATCTCACTACCCAAGGCTTTGGAAATATCAATATTCAAAACCAGTATGTGATTACTTGCTCCTATTTCATGTGATGAATGTGAGGACATATCATCTATTAAGTCAATTTGTGTTTTGAAAGAGGTCTACATCTGCAAAGTTTCTGTATATAACTTCTCTATACTGTTAATGTGTTGACAATATGTTGTGAAAGTAGAAACATCTCTCTCAAATATGTGTGAATCTACATATGTGCTAGGTAGACAGGTTTTCCTAGGGACAAAGGTGGATCCCAGCCTTGGTGCTGCCTCCAGCAATTACCACCCCCATGGGAAGCAGGAATGCCCTGCTAATATGCAAAAGAATTCCCTATCTGGGCCAGAGAGCCCCGGCACAATGGGGCCTGGAAATGACCTAGAGTAACCTAAGGTTAATTATCATGTCATTAATTGTCCATCAAAGTGGTTCAGTGGTGATGTTTGAACCGGCAGGAGGCTCCAATCCAGACAATATAAAACAGGACCCCAGACCATAACCAGAGCTTCTTGTTATGACAGGGGCCTGTTCCTCATTCGTGGCAAACACATCTTGTTCTTGCTCTGTGAACCTATCTTGCCTTTCCTCAATAAACTTCATTTTGCTCTTACCTTGCTTTTGGCGTGTCTGGTCATCCTTGGGCCAAGAGCACACCAAGAACCGATAGCAGATTGCAGTCACGGCGTCTCGGTGCCATGACTCAGATCACTCTGCCTAGGTAAGCCAGGTCACCTTCTCCATGGAAACACTCTCGCTTCGGATCTTCCTGCCTCGCAGCCAGTGCTGGAGGGGGTGCTGGTGCTTGGTTTTGCTTTTTCATCCTCCGTATTTCTCAGACTGCACAGTCGAGTTCTCAGCTAAACCCAGGTGTGTGATAAGGAGTTTGGGGATGCTTCCCTCACAGTAGAGGAGCCGTCTTTCATTTTATTTCACCTTAGGGAAGACGGCTCTGCGCCATAACTCTTGTGCTTCCAGGATTCACATTGCTTTTGACAATGGACTTTATTTTCTGATCTGATGGGTGCTTATGGCCCCTTCCTGGGTGAAGGCTAAACAGTGTTTCCTCCCCCTGGTTTTGTTGGCATTAAGCCATCTAGTGCCTGGCTCACTTGCTTGGAGTGAACTTACATCCCTGGTAATAAGGAAAGTGGGAGTTGGTAAGTGCCTATTTTTTAGGGTTCTTCATGGACCCGAGAGTTTATACAGCCCATGGACATGCCTGTACATGAACTGGCCTGGGTTAACTTAAGGCATAACTTCTAGATGTGTCCCTTCCATGTCTCTCTCACGTGGGCACAGCTATATACTTACACCCCAGGTTTTATCAGACCTTTCTCCTTCACCTTCAAATTGCTGCTTTCTCTCCATCCCAGGAAGCTCCTTCCTTATCGTAGCCGGGCCACCCAATCGCTGGTGCTAGTACTTTTACAAATGACCAGGCCATTACACCAACAGATACTGTTTTCTTGGCACTTGAAAAAAATGAGAATCTCTTAGGTTTGAGGGGTTGTGCACGGCCCTTCTTCCTACAACTCAGAAAGGAGATGTCCGGATGGTTTCTCAGCCAGATGGCCTGGGTCATTACCTGGGGACACCCAGCTCTTACAGAACCCAGCTGGCAAAGTCTCTCCCTTTCCCCTCACTTTTTTTCCCACCTTACTTTCTAGATGAGTGCACAGAGATCAAAAATCCCTCCTAACACCCCTTTGGGGTGCATTCTCTCAAACTCAAACAAGTTTGATACAGACACTCTGAAAAAGAAACGTTTAATCTTCTCCTGCACAACCGCCTGGCCACAGCACAAGCTGGACAGCAGGTACCACATGGGACTCTAAATCACCCCACCATCTTACAACTGCATCACTTTTGCAAAAGGTGAAGAAAAATGGGCCAAAATATCATACGTACAGATTTTTTTTTTTTTTTTTTTTTTTTTTTTTTTTTTTACAGGAAAATGCTCTATGGTGCAAGGGGTGTTCAGAGGCAAGTAAGACCATTGTGTTAAGAGATCCTCCTCTGATTCCTGCCTGTTCCAAGCTGCCCCCACACCCAGAGAGGCCTGCAGGGGGCCCTACAAACGGGGAGGTAGAGCCCTCTCTACCTCCACCAGGGAGAAAGCAGCTCAGTTCCTGCCCCTTGGTGGAAGCAGTAGGAGAGTTTGGACCAACCCTGGTCCATAAGTCCTTTAGTTTAGTAGCGTTAAAAACAAATAAAACAGGATCTGGGGAGTTGGCTAATATAAAGCAAAGCAAAACAAAAGATAAATTTATCCACATCATCATAAAAATTAAACATATACACAGAATGAGTTTTGAAATTGTTCTCATAGCTGAGTTTTGATGTAAAATTTTTGCTCATATTCTAAAATTAATTGGGGGATTTTTCTTTCTTCTTACACATTGAAATGATTAGGCAAATATAGATACTATTAATTTTTGAATTTTTAAACAAACATGCTCCTATAGATGATGACCCAGTGTGCTTTAGTGGGGTTAATATTTGACAAACTTCATGTTCATTAATTTAGGTTTTATATTACTTCTTGTGATTTAGGATTCCCTTAAAAAAATGTATACTGATTTTCAAATTTGCTATCACATATTTGTTTACAGAAATAATTATTTTAATTTTCATTTTGTGGTTATATGTGATATATATAATATATATAATTTCACACACAATTTGTGATGTCACTCTTTTTTGTTACTTTTTAGCAATTTTATTTTTCCCAAAATCAATTTTTAAAACATTATATATTTTAAAAACTTTAATAGCATGTCATTGTATTAGTGCCATTATTCCACATCTCTTTTTAAAGCTGATTTGAGTGGATGTGGATTCTGTTTCTTGCAAATAAACTGTTCCTAAGACAAAATGCTCTCTTTTTTGTGACTTGTTTCATATATATTTGACCATCCTTTAATTTAAATTTTTAAAGTTATTTTATTTTTCAACAACTTTATAGCATATTTGAATTCTAAAATAACTGATTCTTAACTCACTATGACATTTTTTAAATAGACATGGTTGTCTCATTTGTATTTTTAATTGATTTTTTTTTACATTTATAATCTTAATAACATTTTCTTTTTAATCTTTTCCTCCTTTTTGTTTTGACTTTGTCATTTAGACGTTTTCAACATTTTTCTCCATCATTTCAGTTGAAATAGAAATTACTTTCAAGTATTTATACAGCATGCATGACCATTAATTAGAATATCAACCCTGTGTATAAAAATTAACTTGGGGGTTGATAGCTCAACTATAAAAATCTTCCCTTCATTATGAACTACAGCAACAGCAGTTTACTCAGCTATGTTAGAATTATATGACTTTTCCAACTGGCTCTAGAAGAGAGTCAAGATTTTCACAGAAATTTCAATGCTGCTACTGATGGGCCATGTTAACGGAGGTAGAGCTTTATAATTGATTTATGTGAATCTCTACTTGTAAGTTATGCTTTGCCTTTGTTTTTGTTAGTATACGTTGTTCCTAATTCTATTATTTAAGGTCAAGTTCTCCACTTGTGCAATGGATCCATGAACTTCACTTCACAGGTTTTCATTGCTGTGTTAATCCCTACTCTGTCCTGCATCACCATTTTTGCTCTTCTGACTGGCTTATTTTATTGCCATAACAGTATGCTTCAATATTGCTCCTATTGAAAATTTAAACAAATAGGCAAAAAAACATCTTGTCATTATAGTCCCCTCCAACTACTGCATTTTTCTGCTCATTTTACAGGAAAATTAAATCTCCATATGAGATCCCTGTATCTACTATCTTTACCTCTTTTCTTTTTCTCTTGAGCTTACTTCAATAAGACATATGTTTGTTCTCCATATCCCCATAAACTATACAACTATACATCCCCATCCTCTCTCTCTCTCTCTCCCTCTCCCTGCCCCACTGGATCCCTCAATGTAATATGCTTCTCCTTTCAATAACCTTAAGCTGGATTTGTTTTGATTTTTTTGTTATGCTTCGAATTGTTAGAGCCATGAGCATGACCCTTGATTTGAACCTCATCTCTCAAAACTTACCCCTTACCCAGTGTGTGTATATATGTATATCTGTGTTGTTTGTATATATATGCACACACATATATATACACATATATAGGGGGAGAAAGAAAGAGAGAGTCTTTATCATAATATCATGAGAATTTAGAGGAGTTTCTGGCATACAAAAGGGGCTTAAACTATTTTTGTGGCTTAATATTAATATAAATTGAAAATGTGTGATTCCTGGTTCTTCTCAAATGCTGAAAATACTTAGATTTTTTTCTAAAAATTATGCTTTACTGTTCCTGGTCAGAATTACTTTCTGCATCTCAGCTCTGTTAATAAAGAAGGCAGCCAAGTGTCACCTTTTTCCAACTCTCATATCTCTAATTTTCTAATTTGAGCCAACGGTTTGTTATTGTTAATCATTTTTAAAGACTATAATTTGTGTATATTTTTTCAAGTTTTTAACATGTTTAAATGAAGTCATATACAGACACTCATAATTGCTTCTTAGATTTACTTTTGTATCAAAACTGTTTTAATTCTCATCCAACAGGTGTATTCTTAGATATATGCTTGTTAAAGACTACTTTTATTTAATTTTGTGGTTGTGGGTTTTCATAAACAGATCATCTATGCAGAAATTTTATTTTTTTTTGTAATATCATTTTAAATCTTTCTGTTCAATGTGTTTTATTCTCCTCTTTGGATATATTAATTATCTATATAATTACCATGCCTATAACTATTATCTATATTGTCTGGCTTCTGTTACTATTATCTGTGATTTCCTTTATTTCTAAGAATATTTTTCAGCAGCCTATAAAATTTTTTTGAGATCACACTTTACAACACTGATCAAATGTTTGACAGGATTGATTTTTTTCTTTGTTTAATTTAATTTTACATATGATACATTTGTTTTGTTAAACTTTTAAGAAAAACTCTTTGTAATCTTATTTTGTAATAATATACACAAGAAATTACTTCATCTTTTCATTTTCCACCTCCTCACCATACCCCAGGTTACCCACTCAACATTTCCCAAAATAAACACATAGCAGATTTTTTCACTTTCCTTAAGAAATATTTTGTATCAATTACTTAAAACTATAGCCTTCTTTGACTCTCTTTTGTTTTCCAGCTCTTAGTAGAGATAATAAGATAAAAATATGTTTTTCTTTTATAAGAAACAAAATAGTGAAACTGTAATAAATGAGCAATAACAATCACTTTCCATGCAAGAGAGACAGTAGTTTATAAACTAGAGAATGTATTCCCAATAAAAGGGACACAAACCTGATCTTTCTTCTCAAGAAAAGAAATTTGCATGTTTATGTTAGCTTTCTAATTCTTTTTCTTGTGGCTCAATTTCTTGAGAGAAAAAAAAAAAATCACCTTACCATTTGTCCATTTGGTCAATTTGTGATCTTTCTATGAAGAAATGTGTCAAGAAATTTTTCTATAAACTTAAGGGTTTCTGTAAATGAGAATCAGGAGGCACTGTATTTAAGAGATTAGAACTCAAGGTCTTTATTTTTCTCATGTATAAAAGCAAGTATATTCATTTTAAAAGCACATACACCTTTTTAATTTTTGAATTATTCAAGAGATATTTGAAACTTCTATTCAGTTGTATATGTTATCAATTAGGTCCAAAATAGTAGCACTTAAAACCACATTAAAAATAAGTCACTTGGATGAATTTAGTAACAATCCTTGCTCTACAGAGTGGAATATTAGCCTGCTTGATCACATGTAAACACCTGAAGACAGAAGCTCTATATAACCACTCTTTGTGCTTCTGTTACATGAAGCTTGACACTTTTCACCTGCACATACAAAGTACACTTTTTAGTGAGTAAATCTGATATACAGAGTTAACTCTTTTCACCAAATTTCACAAATGTAGGCAAAGCATTTTACTGATTTTATATCTCAACAGTTTTGTCAGTACAACAGTATGGATAGATCTATTTACATCTCAGATATCATGATGATGAACTGGATTGTAATTTTTAAAAATTGGACACTCTTTAGAAAACACACTTTGTGAATATATAAAATCTATTCTACCTAGTAGAAAATCAGTTGCCATGGTAGCTTTTTAGGAAATATAATCTTTGTCTTCAAAGCATGTTACCCACTGAAGTACTTTTAAAATGTAGGTCATGTGAAATTGGTGATGTCAGATCTAATTACATCTACTTGCTTTTATGTAATGCTTCTTTGGGGTATGGAATTTACCCTGTTATGGTGAGTCCTTTTGTGCACCGGATCTCTTAAATACTCCATAAGTGTCTTTTACTGTTAAAACCTACACCATGAAATGCAAACATCAGATACATAATTCTAGATAGATTTATAATAAAGGTTATAATCATTCTAAATAGCTTTTAGAATGACATAGGCAATAAACTAACCATTAGATAAGCTATGCTTTTCTCAATCTTAGGATTTAATTTGAATGTTTATCTGGATAATATTTTAATACCGTATACCTGTCAGGGATTCAACAGAGTAATAGTCATGGTTTTCTCTTATCAAAAAAAATCATATCTTTTGTATTGACAACATAGCTTGTGGGGATTACACATTAAAAATGCGTTAAAAGCTTTGAGTTTTTCAAGTGGTAGTTATTTTACAACTAATATTGTAGTGTCCTTATTTTGTATTTCTTTTATTTTGCTAAGGATAACAAACAAATTAGATATTCTTATTCAAAAATCTTCAAAGCCACAAAATTGTTTCCTCTTAGAACATATTGACTCTTTCAAAAAATATAAAAATTATTCAGTACCTATGTAACAGGCACCATAGGATATGATGTAATCACAGCATAGATCAGGAGCACACATTTATTGGATAAAAAAGGAATTTTTGAGACAGGAAAAAAGTGTAATTTTGGTATAAATACTGAATATTTTTAAAGTAACATAGGAAAATCACATAAGTAATCTTAGATAAAGTTATTGTCTTGGAGTGCTTCCTAGATATAACTTGTAACTGACGTAACTGAAGGAATAGAGGTATTACTTGGCTGAGCTGGGAGTAGTGAGTGCAGGGACAAGCGTACAGGTTGTAGGCTGAAGAAGAAAGAAGTTCTTCCAGAAAGAAGGAAAAACATGTACAAAGGCTAAGTGGCAAGGGAAATAGAAAAAAAATAGCATATATAATGGACTGTTCATGAATCAGCTTAGCTAGTACAAGAATGTTCCCTTTGGGAAACACGGTCAGAGGTCAAACCCTTGGTATTGAACTTTTCTTTTCATACCAAAGTCTTGATTTGAAACATCTTTATCAGTTTCATGAATCCCTTAATTTATGCCTGGAGTTTCTGAATTATGTATTCTGACCATAGACATGATTCCTTTGTTTCTGTTTATTCAACTTAAGTCCAACCAACGTGTCACATATGGTGGTGGTGTTCTTAGATCTGAAACACAAAACTTCATTCATTATTCCATTTATTTTCTTGCCTAGAAATAGGTTTTATAATTTTTTTCCAAGAATCTGAAGAAGGGTTTTCTCATACAATGGGATACTGGGAATGAAATTCTTTATTTTATTGCTTATTTTTATGTGTGTGTGTGTATGTGTGTGTGCATGTGCATGTATTTTCTTCCTCTAGTCCTGAGGAGTTACCTATTTGGATCATTGCAGAAAATAACATTGAAAACAGTGTTTCCAGAGAGCAATGCCAAAGCAATCTGAAACAGAAATATCCAATTCCTCACTCCAAACCAGAAGTTAGGAGAGGCATATAGAGAAAGTTGAAAGAAATAAGTGGCTACAGATAAGAATGTGGAATATTAATGTGTCCAAAATGAACGGGAGGCAAAATGATTGGCAAGGGAAGAATCAGTGTTTTATATCTAGCTTTTGGGGGAGCTTGGAATTGTTCATTTGTTGGAAGTAGATGAACTTCATTGTGTTTCCCAGGCTTGTTCCCTTTGACATCAGAAGTTGAAGAAGCAGTTGATTCCATTTGTTGTTCTATATTTGACTCGTCCTTAACTGGAACCAATGTCAAAATCATACATTCCTCATCATCTACTTCCACCTCAGAGAAATTCTTTTTGCTACTTTTATGATTTGAGTCTGACATTTTCAGCAACAACTAGGGGAAGGCAAAGCCAACAATGGTAAGGATATGGGCAGTTTACTTCTTTTAATATCGGGAATTACATTGGTGAACAAAGTTATATTTACAGAATGTGAGTGTTAATTTTATTAGTAAATAAAGAAAACGTATATGTACACAATGGAATACTATATGGCAATTAAAAAGAATGAAATCAAGTCATTTGCAGTAAAATAGATAGAACTGGAGGTCACTATCCTAAGTGAAATAAGCCAGATACAAAAAGACAAATAACACACATTCTCACTTATACATGGGAGCTAAAAACTTTGATCACATAGAGGTAGAGAGTAGAAAAATAGAAAACAGACTGGGAAGGGTGAATTGGAGGGAGAGGGGAATGAAAAGAAATGGTTTAAAGGATACAGGCACATAGTAAGTTAAATAAGAAGGAATAAAGGCACTGATAGCAGAGCAGGGAAACTGTACTTAACAAAAATGTGTTATACTTTGGTGATAGACACATGAAATTTTCTGACTTGATCACTATGCATTATATGCATGTAACACTATTTCTCATGAACCTCCTAAATTTGTACAAATAATGTATACATAAAATTATTCCGTTTCTTCCCTTCTGACATTGTGATTTCTACTATACGTCTTCAATGTTATCTTTTACTTATTAAATGGTTTGGAAGTGAAACGTGGTAAGAATAAGCCTAACTTTGTCACTGAAGATGCTATTGTTTAAATGAGTTATTATTTTTTTCTAAGTTGGAGCAATTTAGTAGTATTGAAATTTGACTGATTGTTCCTATTATTTTACTAATACCTTTGAAAAAATATTTCTGAAGCAAGGGAGTTTATGAATAAGACCAAATAATATTTAAACTATGTTTTTTTCAGTTTTTAAATGCCAAAAAGTAGTGCATACGCTCAAAAATTTGTATGACATATGCAAAATAATATTTTCAACCACAAAATAAACATTTTTCTAACCATAAAATATTTCTAGATAACCAACAGGGATTAAGCACCATGTTGAAACAAAAATAGTCTAGAGTTACACTTTCAAAGCTGAGCACCTGCTATAAAATAACCATCTGTGATTAACTGTAATTTAATTATGGATTCATTCCTTTTGTGTACACTGGAAGGATCTCATAGGTCTTCCCCAGTTGGTCGATAATCAACTTCTGGCATTTTGTAAAGCCAACTTGCATATTCTTTTAATAGCACCTGCTACCTCTATTTCATTGCAAATTTTGTAAAGAGCTTCTGGGACTTTATAGTGGCATTGATAGGCAAATAAATTATTAAACCTGTAATCAAAGCTGCATTAATTAATCATCTGCCTTAGAAAGCTGATGCCCCCAGCTTTAGGATAAGTTTGTGTTTACCTGTAAAAAGTCATATGATAAATTTAGATATTTAATGGAATAATTGAGGTAGCCAAATATTTGTGACCATCTTAATATTTTTAGGGGAGAAATTCATCATTTTATCCACAAGTATTTATCTAATTGTACTCTCCCCTTGCAATAATTAAATTGTGACAAAATTAAAAGTGTTATATTTTTATCTTTACACTGATTATTCTGATTACCCTTTTTATTAGATATATTAAAATCTTATATTTTCATCTTAAAAAATTCTTTGATTACTTATTATTGACTCAGAAGTTTCCAACTTCACAACAGCCATAAGGCAGAACCAACGACCTCTGGCATGGATTGACTTCCAGAATAGCAGAGTAAGAACATAAGTGAACTCCCTCCAAAATAATAAAAATATACTAAAACAACTAAAATTACCATTTCAAAAATCTAGCTATTATCCAAAGCCACAGAACAAAATAAAAATCTATCCAAGAGAAACTTTGAGCCTCATTAAAACACCAAATTCTATGGTTCTTTAACTTGGAGCTATATAAATCCTCTCGCTATCACCTGCTCAGTTGTAGAGTAGCCAAAGCCAGCAACATTGCAGCCAATGGCAAGTTCTATTTACAGAGCTCTCTTTAGAAGCATCAGTCTCAGCTGAGGTTTTACCATGGGTCTATTCTGTGAGCTGAACCAATATTTTACCAATTAATGAAGCAAAAAAGTTGTGTCATCGAGCTATATACTTTATTATTGAATTTATATATAGCAATTGGAATGAATTTACAATTTTCTCATATTCCCATAAATCTAATGAAATTAAAATTTTATTTTCTCTTTCCTCCCATTTCTCCAATTCTATTGTCCTCTATAAAAACAGCAGCATCATAGTCCATTTCCATTCTTAAATAAGGTGTACTTTCTTTTTGCCCTACTGATACCAATTGAACACTCAGTTTCAAAGACTCACCTTCCTTCTTCCCCAAACACACACACACACACACACACACACACACACACACAAATATAGACAGCTATTCACAAATCAAAATAGCCCAGAGAGAGCTTAAGTTTCCATTAAAGAATCTGGGGCAATGGAGAAAAGCAACAACAACAACGAAAGAGAATATAGAAAGTCTCACTGGTGAGATCAACATATTTGAGATTTTCAGTGATGGCTAGGAGCAGAGAAGAAAGGCAGAGGATGCTGGTATCAGCTATGTGGCAGAAACCACTGCAGTCCCCAGAAGTCTGCTGTGCAGCAGACACTGGCATCTCCTGCCCCTGAAGTAACTAGAAAGAGGAACCTCAGAAAGGAGAACCACAAAAAGGGAAACAAAGAAGGATGTGGAGAGATAGGAACACTCATACACTGCTGGATGGATAGATATTAAGTAGCTGAACAAATGAAATATGTTGGGTATGATGAACTGGCATTAAGCCTCTATTATACCTCCTTTCTAATGTCTGGTAGTCCTTCCTCTAAAGAATAGACTGAAAAGCTGAAAACTACTTCCTAACTCCCTTGTCATTTAATTCGTGATGAGAATTGTGTTCTGCCATTTAGAGTTGCAGGCATTTCCAAGCTAGAAGTCCAGTTGGCTTCCCCACATTTTGGGTCAATCGTAGCCAAAGTCAAGATGCTTTAATTACGGGAAGAAGGAAGAGCCAGAGTATTTCTCCCTTTCTCTCTCTGCCTCAAACTATATCTCTAGCACCTAAAACAAATTCTCCATAGCTCCTGCTCCAATCTGGCATGTCCACCATGCTTTCTGTTTCTAATGGGTAATGAAGCCCTGTAAACTTTGTTGACATTTCTGCTCTCGTTTGTCTGTCCTTAATAGGAATAGCAGTTGTTTCCTGTATTATAATCTTAGGAGTTGGGGAGGGGTGTCATTATTCACCTTTGGCTTCTCAAAAAAACAAATTCTCTCAATTGAATTCCTGCTGTTTTAAATTCTCACATTGGGTTTTGTGTTCCTGGTTACTTTAACTGAAACATTTCTGTAGTTTGTTTTGACATTTCTGTCATCAAACAAGGTCTTTGAATTGTGTTTAGAAGTTGCTACAACTAGACTGAGTGTTCACTGTCTAGTCAAAGTTTCATATATACCAAAAGTCAGGTGAACTAGCTACACTGAGCATTCCAGGACTAGTCACCACCATTTCTTGATGTTGAGCTACATACAGTCGTGGCAGTGGCTTCTTGATCCCAGTTTCAGATACAGATGGCATCTAAGGCAATATACTCTCAAACTTAATTTCCAGTAGTGATCTTTGATTCTGTAAGCACTTCTCCATATGGCTAAAAACAAACACACACCAAAACCCTAAAGTAGACTCTCTTCCTGTACCAAACCCTAATTGATATAACCTGGATGTTAAAAAATATAAAATTAAACTTAGGTTAAAGTATTATATTTTACATTACATTTTAAAACATTTCGCATTTTGATCCATACTGACCTATAACTTATAAGAGAGCCATTTTTTAAATTCAATCACATTTATAGAAACATTTTTCTTAGGATATTAAATATTCTTTTCTTCTCTTAAAAAAGTTTCTAGCTATTTATATCCCTTCAAGAGTTGCACAAAGCTTGGATTGATTAAACAAATAAAAACTAAATCCTTACTTGAAAGGCAATTTCAAGTGGTTATGTTGTCATGAATTTAAAATTATGTTTTTTTAAAAAATAACTTTTCTCAAGGGTATCCAATAACCTCTAATATCTAACATGAAAGGTTTAAAGAAAAAAATCCAATTTCCCTTAGAAAGTTTTTTTTCTCTGTTGTGTGGGATTCCAGAATTAAAATGTTAATACATATCATTATATTTTGATTTGTATTTTAATCCAGCAAACATTTCTTTTAATCACAGTGGTGTTACCAGTACTATGTGATCTGGAAAGCTGAGCTGCTTGTTGATCTGAAATAATAACTATTCTTAATGCTAATTATTACCCTATTCCAGCAGATTGCAAACATCACACAGTATATATTACTAATCAGAAAATACTGAAAGACAATGTTACCATGTGCAGAAAATAAAAATGAGACATGCCTACTTTTTAAGTGGTGTAAGTTCTAAGATTTCTTTATATGATCATGTTTCTATATGGTCAGGTATATGCACACCTGTGTGTGCACATGTATATGTATGTTTATATATATATATATGGAGAGAGAGAGACATTTCAATATTCCTACAATGTATATTTTATGTAAACTTAATAGTATTATGCAAAGCATATTCACTCTATATACTCATCAGTTGGAATTTTCACAAATATTGGTAAATTTTAATTACTATGGCAATTAAGAGGATCTTAGAAAATACTTATAATGAGCTGAAGTCATATGTTTTTGTTGTCACCCTGGAGCTTTAAGGCACCTGCCATATGTTGTCTTCAGTAATTGCTACAAGTTGCCTTCTCTATGCAACAGAAGTACTTATTAAGTTATAATGATGTACACAACACATTCAATTGTAGCTAATATCTTTTTGAAATAAACGCCTCAGGGTTTTATTTTTCTCATTTCATTTGACCATACCCCTGTCCCCCCACCAAACACTCCCCCAAGAGAAAGATTAGAAAGACAGTAAAAAAAATCATATGGGAAATAATGTGAGCAAATAAAAACAACCACACTGGAATAGGGATCAGAAAACTTGGATATTAAGAAGCCTTTACCTCTGTGGTTTGTGATTTGAGAAATAGCATTTAACTTGCCTCCTGCTGTTTCATCCTTTAGTTCAAGTAGATTAATAGAGATGAATTTTTCGAATGTACATCACAAGTACATATTGTAGCAAGAAAGTGAAGATAAAATAAGGCTGCACATATAAAAATATCTTGTAAAGTATAAACTTTACAAGTTTAAACTATTTTGTTGCTCTTCCTTCAAGATAGTTTTGAAAGCAAAGGCACATTAACAAATTTCATGATTGTCTCTGATGGTCAGGAGAAAGCCCAAGAACTTCTCTTGCAGGAGAGTTCCAGAAGCATTTGAGAAAAAAGATGACACATTCTATTTTTTTTTCCCCTTCAAATTCTTCTGCCTGGAACATGCAGAGAGGACATCTATCCTCTCTCCTTCTTGCTCCCTCCCTCATCCCAGGCCCTAGACCCTAACAAAACAACCGGAAAAGGTATGTGGTGAATTTCTTTGGTTCCATCCTTGGTCAAAATGAGCGCAGGTGTAACCTTTAATTTTCTGTATTAGTAATACTTGAATATGTGGGCTGGCTTTTCTCAAGATTCTATTTTCTAAGATTCTCTGAATTTGATGGAAGCAGAAGCCCCTTCTAGTACAAGGTGGATGGGACTAAACTTTAGAAAGAATAATAATGTGGGATTACATTTAAATTAATTTGGGTCTTGTCCTCTATCCATCTCTCTCCTTCCTCCTACCATGACCAAGCGTGAGTAAACCAGAATTTTGTTTTGAAAATTTTGTACAGCTTTGTAGAGTCCTTCTGGTTTTAAAACTTATGAGGATAAGCTCTATCTTGATATATTTCCCTTTTCTTTTCCTTAAGGCTCTTACATGTTAAAAATAGCTCTCTATCTTTCCGATTATATTTTGATTGCCTAGTTAATTCTTACAGTTCTGGTTCATTTAAGATTAACTAGATTAACATGCACTCTAAAGTTGAATTACATTTCCAGTTTGATTATCAATTACTTATTGGGTAAAATAACAAAAAAGAAATGCAGATGTAGCATCCTTCATCCTTTACTATAGATACTTTTACTCTTGCTAGTCTATTACGGAGGCCACACATCTATCAATGTCACTAAACACCAGCGATAAGGGTGCAGCTTATGTAAGGAATGCTTTTCTAGCTATGTCACTGCCCTTGTGTCAGAAAATACACAAAATGAATGTCAATATGTATGAGATTCTTTAATCTTTACATAAAGTTTAAGGGAAAAGTCAAAATAATGTACATGTTTTTCCTAACTCTCCAAATCTACTAATATACATAAATATTTGCATAATAATATATTTCATTTTAAATTTTATGGCGATATTTTATAACACACTATCAGCACTCCACGCCCCCACATTAATGACATTTCAAGTAGTTTACTTTAGAAGCCTCTCTTTTATCTTTTTTTTTTTCAAAAAAGGCTGCACACAGATCTACCTTTGTAGCCATTTTAAAATTTACTGCAAAAATTCAAATCTTGAATCAATTAAAGGTATCTTGTCTAGCCTTTCAATTTCCCTTTCTATGGTAACTGTACTTATTCCAGAGAAGAAACTACAGAGTCACCCTATGTCTTGGTAGCTCAATTCATAGGATTCAGAAAAAAGATCCCCAAATCTAGTAGATAGCTTCAGCAAAATCTAAGCAAGACTGGTAGTTTTTGGGTTTTCTACTTTTACATAGTTGGGTTCACAGGTAAGAATTTAATCTTCACTGACAGAAAAAAATCACCTGTCACTCCCCAGCCACCCATACCCCATCCAGTAATTTAACTGCCTCAGATTATCTACTTAGGGGGCCGGTAATTCTAAAGGGTTTTTGTGTGTGTTTATTTGTTTTAGACTTCCAAAGTACAGAAGTGGTGTCTCCACATGGTCCTTGTGGCAGATTCCCGCTTTCTTGCCACTAGCCCATTATCTGGATGTTAGTTTGAAATGTGCAGAATCTCCCACTGGCAAGGGAGAGACTGTCAACAGTTTTTACTGATAAAAGTAAAATGAGATGGTTTCTGGCTTTCAGCCCCCTCATGTGGATGTAATCAATGCTTTCACTTTTGAGGCCATGGTTTTCTTGCCAGTTCTTATCTAAGCCTACATCTCCCTCCCTATTCTTTGGATCCTCACTTCTCTAGCAGGTGGAGAGGGCAAATTAATTTTCATCTGGGTATTTTTGACATCTTTCCCATTCTCTCTGAGAGTCCCCTTTGCTATTCTAGGGACCATTTTTTTGTGAATTTATAATGATACGTTTTTCTCCCACAATATCATGTGTTGCTTTTCTGTCCACTTCCAGATCAGATTTTCCTTTGCCGTCATTATGGTTTTAATCTTCTACAAATCCCTCCCATTTGATTATACCAAAGAAGAAATAATCCAATAACTCTGCAGTAATATAATGCATAATCTCACAATGAGATTTGAAAGCTACTCACAAATTAGCAGGGGAGAGAGGAAAGTGGTTAGTCTTTGTAACCTTTGACAAAGCCAAGTAGCATGGCAACTTTCTGTTCAATCTCAGGTTTATTACCTGTTCTAAAATTATATTATTTTCAAAACTCATAAATTAGCTATTTAACTTATTAATGAAATCACCCTATATCAGTTAAAAATCAAATACCCTGGCAATGATGAAATGCAATTCATTTTAATTTACCCTATCTCCAGCCCAATCACTTAGCTATTTCAAACAGAAATTTCATAAAGAAGTGTCCTACCTGAATGGTCTGAATGTGTCCCTCCAAAATTCATGTTTTAAATCTAATCCCTTTTAGGTTGGTATTAAGAAGAGGTGCCTTGGGGAAGTGATTAAGTCATGAGGGCGCATGAGTGAAATTAATGACCTTATAAAAGTGGTTGAAGGGAACTGCCTGGCGCCTTCGGCCATGTGAGGATGCAGCGACCATCTTTGAAGCAGAGCATGATCCCTCTCCAGACACTGAATCTGCTAGTGTCTTGACCTTGGACGCTCCAATCTCCAGAACTGTGTCCAGTAAATTTCTATTGTTTATAAATTATACAGTCGAAGGTATTTGTTAGCAACCCAAATGGACTAAGTCACCATTGTAACAGCAGAACTATCATATGCCCATTTAAGTCAATTTTGTAAACTGTCTTCATTTATGTTATGTCTGTTTGTTCCCAGGATATTTGGCCTAATTGCTAAAACTCAAGACAGGGGTTGTTTGGAAGAGGAAAATATTAGCACATGCATGTTTAAAGATGGTTATTCACAGTCAAAAGCTTTAAATTGAAATTGATCTCGTTTTGGGGTAGTTTTTTTCAAGGGAAGGAGAGTGAATGAAAAATTATTATTATTTTTTTTTTTTTTGTGGAATGATTACACCTTCCCAAACTTACAAAGGGCAAATATTGACATCCTTTTATATTTCCCTGTATATTCCTCTTAGCAGATAAATGAATGCGATTGTAAGGAGTTAAACTATTTCTCAATTCTAGTTCCCTCTTCCACATTTAAAGCCTTGGTTGTTACCTAATTTATGACAGAAAGTAGCTTCTATTAATATCCAGCAGGGCCATCTAAACATCTACAATCTTCTGGAATTTTCTTTAACCTTTATAAATATGACAGACCAAAGAAATTGATCTAGGACATCTCTAATCTTGCCTCCTCCTTTATGAGTAGAGGAAGGTAGGTGACTCTTTTATATAATCCCCAAAAGAAACTACCCTAAATTGGTAAGCCTTCAGTTTTCAGTTATTCCTTTAAATGGTAGCACTTCTAATATTTAATTATGAGGACAGACTACAAATCTAACTTGTAATGACACTTGTAGCATTTAACATCCATTTCTGATACCAGCTACAGTATTTCTGGTATGTCGCATGTTTGCATGAGAATTCAATATATAGGTGTAAGTGTAAATTTAGATTAAGTATAATGTAATTAGCCAAGGATGCAAAATAAGGTTGGAAATAATATGGACATAAAAGCAGGAGGAAATGCAGAAATTTTTAGCATAATTTTCTTGGTTTCGATGGTCTGATATAGCAGTGGGAGTGGATAGTAGGGGATTCTAATTTCCTAGTGACATTATTAAAATGAAATTGTGTCTTTCTGGTTCTGTGAAGGTCCATTTGTAAATACCACTACCATTTTATACTTGAATCTTGCATCATCATTCTACAATAATGAAATAAGTCATCTAATATAGCTATATTAGATATATATATTCTATATATGTCATATACAGTATATCAATTTCTATTTTTCCATCTATATTATATGATTAAGGCACTATTTATAAATATGGTATTTTCCTGGTTTTGAACATAACATGGAGTTCACAAGGTCACATGTTCATCCAGTGAGAGAAAGCAGAGTAAAATCCCAGGTGAGGTGTCTCTCTCCTGATTTCCAAAATTCTGAATGGTTATTTCCTTTAATTTCTTATTGTCCTAATAATTTTCCAGTGAGAGGCAGGGAGAGAGAGTGAGAGAAATAATATAAATGTTTTATATGTCTGAAATTAGCAATGAATCACCATATATTAATGTTATACATTTTTAATTAGCAATTTCCTGGAAAATATGTCTCAATTTTAACAGAATTATTGTTTTTTGTTTTTGATAAGAAAATCAAACCGCCCATTTTTTCCTATGATAATTTTTATACCGGCACTACATCTTTACATGACTAGATTAAATATTCTCATTAAATGCTATACTTCTCTAAGAAACTGTTTTATGTATGGTACTGCTCTTGCCCACCTCCAAAAAGCTCTTCAAAAATTACACTAACATTCATCAGAATGTATATTTGGAAACATAATTTGATAAATATTTAATATAGTTGAAAACAAAAACAAATCTTCACAGTCTTCTAGATAATATAATTTTAGTTAAAAGGGTTTACCTTAAGAACATGTGAGCCTTGAAGAAAAAAAATTAACAGTGAATATTTCAAGATCAGTGACACATTTGTAAGAGAGAAGTGTTATTGATTTTCACCGTCAGCACTAGTCAAATGTGGCAATAGCTAGTTTCTAATTATACTCATAAAGTATATTAAACCCAAAGGTAATTAGGAAACCAATTATTAAAAAAAGACATAGCTAACAATAATTATAAAATTGTGAAACTGAAATAGAACATATAATTCAGATACAGACACATGCCTATATTATTTCTAAATATTTAAAGACTGATTATTTAATCTGTGATTAAACTGGCTGGCATTCTAGAAAAATAAATAAATTTATGATCCAGGTGAAAATTATTTACCAATGTTCATTCTCTCAGAATTAAAGCTTTTAATTTAAAAATAATTTGATGGAAATATTCAGATATATTAATTAATCTTGGAAATTAACTTTGTAAGAATGATATAAAAAGTAAAAATATTTAAAAGATTAAACAAAAATTTAAGAAAAAATTCTAAAATCTTTTGCAAGACTAAAATCATTTAATAAGTTAAAATCAAAATATCAAGTAAAACACATTCATCATTTGTAAGCTACAAAGTTTTTTAACCTTTTTAATAATTAAAGATAATTGTATTATAAATTAGAACATAAAATATTATTAATCCAATAGAATAATATAATATTTTCTGACAAGTTAAGAAAATACTCAGCTTCACCAGTAATAAAATAATTGCAAATAAAAACAACAAAAGCAAACAATATTTCATCTTGCAGACTTTTATAATAAAGAGCAATACTAATGACTAATGCTGGTGAAGGTATGTGGAAATGGACACTTTTGTATATTTATGTAGAATAGTCTTTACAGAGAAAAAAGTTCTTATCCTTAAAATTTTTCTTACTTTTGTACATAAAAATTCCCTTGTAAGAAAATATATTCAGACAATATTAAACAATTAAAGAGCATGATATCATCAGCATTATCCTAATAACTGGGGAGTCTCAGAGTAAGTTTTTCTCCCTAATTGTTAGGATCATTGAAGAACATCTATTAGGCATGTTTTATAAGGCAGGCTCTATTTAAATCCTATACATACAAAGATAATATTCTGTTTGTGAATGGAAGAGCCTTAAAATTTAGTGTATATGAAGAGAGAAGTAAATAATACCATAGTCAATTAAGTTTACTAAATGTCTGCAATAAAGATGAGTTTCTATCACCTAAAAGCATTAGGGGGTTGTTAATATTACAAACATAAAAATGGCCAACCCAGTCCAACTGAATTATAAGGTTTCAGTTTTTTATCTGCTTTTTGTTTTTTTATCATCTCCTAAATCCTCTGTTGCTGTGTGTAGGATTCAGTCTCCAAGATTATCCACAATGGCCTGGACTTCCCTCTCATACTGAATAAAGCTAATCTTTGTAACCAGAAGGATACTGGGGAAATGATGATGTGTCTTCTCAGAGTAAGTCATAAAATACAAGGCAGCTTCCACCTTACACTCTCGTTCTCTGGGATCATTTATTCTCATAGTAGCTCACTGACATACCCTAAGGACACTCAAGCAACCCTATGGAGTGTCCATGTGGGGAACAACTAAGTCTTGCTGCCAACCAGCCCCAACTTGCCAGGGGTGCTAGCAAATGAATCCTCAAGTCCCACTTAAACCTTCGCATGATCACAGCTCAAGCCAACATCTTCACTGCAACCTCATTTGAACCAGGACTATCTTTGAATTCAGAATGAAGGCAATGGTGTTTCAAGACACGGTACCAACCAAGGAACACTATCTTATCCTTTCTTATTGGTGTTACTTTCTTTTGTTCACTTAAGCTAAAAATGATGACAAAGAAGGAAAGAGAAAGAAAGAGCAACCTATAGTTTCTTTTCATTTCAGTCCTCCCTCGCTCACCAACAAGCCAAAGAGAGAGAGTGTTCATAGAGTGTGTGCATATAAAGAAGTAAAATAAAAAACAGCTCTGAGTTAATTTTGTGAAGTGTTTTCACCATTCTGGTAACAATGAAATACATTTATGTATAGTTTATGAAGCACTAATTGTGTAATTTCTGTTTTTCCCCTTGAGCATTAAATGCCCTTATATTTGCGATGAAAGTCAGAATTGAACAAATAAATGTGAACAGCAAAATTCATATTAATAATAGCCATTTTTCTTTACTTAGAATGACAACAACTAGCAAATGCAAAAATACTGCGATAAATTGAGAGAGAAAAAGAAAGAGAAATGCTTTATGTATTAGTATTTTTAATAGAACTTTATTCCCGCTTTTTAAACATATCCTTTCCTCCATTTCTGTCCACTCATATTTTCATGTTATACTGAGCTTCACAAACGATGTAGCTGGCCCTGAAGGAGCACATAGTCACATCACTAGAGAATACGATGAAGTCTAGGCACTACATATTATTTGAAAGTGCTTGTGCCCCAGAAAAGCAGATCAGATTTTATTTATTTATTTATTTATTTATTATTTCAGCATATTACGGGGGCACAAATGTTTACCTTACACATATTGTCTTTGCCCCACTCGAGTCAGAGCTTCAAGCGTGTCCATTCCTCAGACGGTGGTGCAGTGCACACATTAGGTGTGTATATACCCATCCCCATCCCCTCCTCCCCACTGCCACCGTCCCGACACACAATCAATGTTACTACTATATGTGCACTTAAATGTTGGTCAGTTAAGTCATTTAATAGCAATTTGACGGTGAGTGCCTATGGTGGCTGTTTTTCCATTCTTGCAATACTTCACTTAGTAAAATGGGCTCCAGCTCTATCCAGGATAATACAAGAGGTGCTACATCACTTTTGTTTTTTGTGGCTGAGTAGTACTCCAATGCATATACACATATATCACATTTTACTAATCCACTCAGGTATTGATGGGAACTTGGGTTGTTTCCACATCTTTGCAATTGTGAATTGTGCTACTATAAACATTCTAGTGCAGATGTCTTTTTTATCGAATGTCTTTTTTTCCTTTGGGTAGATGCCCAGTAATGGGATTGCTGGACCAGAAAAGCAAATCAGATTTTAGTTAAGAAATAGTGGTCACTTTTTGTTTGTTTGTTTTTGTTTTGTTCTGTTTTGTTTTTTGAGACAGGATCTTGCTCTGTCACCCAGGCTAGAGGACAGTGCTGTCATCATAGCTCACTGCAACCTCCAACTCCTAGGCTCAAGTGATCTCCTGCTTCAGCTTTCAGAGTAGGTGGAACTACAGGCTCATGTCACAACGGCCAGCTAACTTTTTTATTTTTTTCTTTTTCTTTTTGTAGAGAGGGTTCTAGCTCTTGCTCAGGCTGGTCTTGAACTTCTGAGTTCAAGCAGTCCTCCTGACTCAGCCTCCTAAAGTACTAGGATTACAGGCGTGGGGCACCTCATCCAGGCAGAGAAATAGTGGTCACTTCTTTAGTAGACCACTAAGACAAGTTTGGTAAACTCATTCTAAAATGTCACAAGTTCCAAATCTCCACAAGATTCCTCTTTTAATTTTCTCTGAAAATTTAGAATATTAAATTTTAATAATTGGAAAGATTGGGTAACTCTTTCTAGAATGTTTATTACTATGCTATCAAATTAATGTATCCTGCTTCCTCCTCCATAGGAAATAGAAAAGGAAACAGGCTGTTGTAAATCCACAGGCAAAAGAGGTACATGGGGAATAATAAAGACTATTTTCTAATCTACATCCACATACTCCATTCACCAATGTCATCCTAAACCAAGTGCTACGTTTTTCTTCTTTATATTTGTTTTTCTTTCAAAAAATTAGTTTTATAAAAATTCCACCAAATTCACTGAGTATTTACTGTCAGGATATTATTTTCTAGGTGTGTCAGTTTTTAAACAAAGTCAGTCTCAACTGAAAAAAAATTTAAGAAAGAAAAAAACAAAACATCCAAGAAATGAATGTCTTATACAAGTATTCACATGCATACATACACATACATTACTTGCAAAACTTTCACAATTTATCAAAGAATGCAGAATTATCTTCTTTATATTATAGTGTGATTTAAATTATTCTTTTAGTCTGATATCATAAGAGACATTCTAATTCCCAAAGCTTTGACATCTGTGCTCTTTGCAAACCTTTGCCCAATGTTTTTATTAACTCAATTTAATGGAACCTTTTTTATGATGACCTTAAGAATTTAATAACTCCTCAATGCAAGGATAATACCACCTGCAGGCTCCACAGGGATTAAACTCTGGTAGTTCAATATGTCTGCTGGAACACATTAAAGAAAAGAAGAGGCAGAGGGAGAAGCAGCTACACAAATCAGTCCCTTCCCTCTAACCACTAAGTACCGCTACTGTTTATGATGGTCAATGCCAGACACGTGTAGAAAATGTCTGTGGTTGCTAAGATAATATGCAGCTCACTAGCAGCTCTTTAATAATATTAATCTAACTTTGATCATGTCAGATATGCTAGCGATCTTCAATTCCAAAGTGTCTCTCCCCTTGACAAACATTCTGCATATCCTGTAGATACGATCAATACGTTATTAGTCAACAACCTGATGCCAGCCCATGAATTAATCCCTTTCTGTCAAGCTAGCAGTTTCTAGCTTTGGAACCTCATTCCTTTCAGTATGGATGGGACCTGGCTTAATCCAATTAAGATAAAATTAACTTTTTTTTTTCCCTTGTGGTACTCTCCATCTATTATATGTTAATGCAAAGCTCTGAGGACTGCTGCTCCAAGCAAATAATTTTATGCTTGACCTTTTATGAGCAAGATTAAAGTGGTATAGATATATGCATGGGAAGTCAATGAGCTATCTCTCTATTTTCACCCTCCTTCAGCTTCCCAGTAGTGCTGAAAAAAATTCAACTAAACACAGCGGATTGCTAAATGACAATGATATATTTATTTGGGTTGCAAAAAGGACTCTGTCTGTTTAGCTTTGTGTTCAGTATATGTGCTACCTTTGTCTTTTTGAAAGACAAATTCATAATAAGTGGTGACAGTACTATGGGCAGTATTGTAGATTTGATAAACAAAGAATGTTTTAAAAGTTTATAATATGCAAAACTAATCATTTATAGTCCTGGTACGTATGTGATATGTTGACATTACCTGCTAAGACAGAAAAGGAAAGAGCAACACTTATTGGAAAGATTATTTCTGTTTTGGGTCAAGGCATTAAAGCTAGGCTTTCTTTGTCATTTGACCAATATCAAGATTATATTAGGATAATATAGCAAGCTTCATTTCTCAGAACCTAACATGCACAGCTTTAAGGTTCAGTGTTTGTCATGTTTTAAAGATTGCAGATCTAATAATCTCCAGGCCAACATTTGAAAGGAGTTTGTCTCCTGGGCAAAATTATTATCATTTTATATCCCTTCCTTCCTCTTCTAGCCAAGCCCCACCCCCGTCCCTTAGCTGCCACCTTTGGTCTCCATCTAACTTCCTTTAAGACATTTAGGAAAATCTTGCTTTTCCTCTCCAAATCAAGCCTGCCTTGAGGAAAAGATAAATGACAAGTCGTTTCCACTTTGCTGTGAATTTAAAAAAATATATTGTCTCTTCGCAGCTTTAGGAGAATAAAAGTCTTTGATCTTGCACTAGTGAAGTGAAATATCGATAAGAAAGCTGTGGAAATATTTTTACTTCAGCAAAATCCCCTATATTGATCTTGTTTACAATTGACTGTTGTTAGGAACAACCACAGGAAGTAAAGGTTCTAAGAATAGGAAGCAGGAACAGTGGTCAGCTAAGACTAGTAAAATAACATTATTTCACATTTTTACTCAGCTGCACAATCTTAGCATGTATATAACTTACATGTTTATTATGAAGTGTTTTGAAAAACTAGCAAACACTATATATTCACCATCTAGACCTCAGTAATAGAACAATCATGAGATCTGTGAAGTTTTCTGTAATCCTTCTAAAATGCAATTTTCCTCAACTTAAATATATTGGGTATTTTAATATATTGTGTATCTTAGTTCAATCTTATCTTTTTAACTCTAAATTTGGTATTGGTAAATCAATATTTTGAAAGTGCCCACCAACTGATGAGTAAAGAAAATGGCTGACACACACACACACACCCACACACACACATGGAATACTACTAGGCCACAAAAGAGAATGAAATAATGTCTTTCACAGTGAATTGGAAGGGACTGGAGGCCATTATCCTAAGTGGAGTAACTCATGAATGGAAAAGCCAATACTGCATGTTATCACTTACAAGTGGGAGCTAAGCTGTGCGTATGCATGGCCATACCAAGTGACATAATAAACACTAGAAACTCAGAAGAGGGAGGGCAGGAGGAGGGTAAAGGATGAAAAATTACATATGGGGCACAATATACACTATTTGGGTGATGGTGTGATCGATACACTAAAAGTCCAGACTTTACCACTATGTAATTCATCCCTGTAACAATAAAACCCCATGTATCCCCCAAATTTATTGAAATAAAAGAGAGTAGGAACACATTTATTTTTAATTGGAGAATTAATTTTACTCAGTTTTTTAAATTGTGAAGGCATTACTTTTAAACAAAGAGAAACATGACATATTATGAAGTTAATTCATAATATGCCAATATGAGTTTATAATTATTTCTAGCATAAAACTTGGGACTTCAAAAGGATATTGAGCCCCTTTGGCCACCTAATGCTACATTCCCTAGTTCTTCTGGAGAATGTATTCTGAAATTAAAAAAAATATATATTTCTCAAGCTTCCCCATAAGTTGGAGCACATATTTTGATTGACCAATATATTTATTATCATCTTTACTAGCTCTTCTTTCGTACATCTCAACTCTTCTATATCTGCTTCTTTTTACTTTTTTATCTGAAGTCTAATTTTCAGAATTTCTTGCATAGAGTATTAGTGTTAGGAAAATCTTTTCAGTTTTTAACTAAAATGTTAAAATTTTAACATCTTTCCTGAAAGACAGCTTTGCTGTTATACAAGTCTAGGTCAGAAGTCATTTTCTCACAGCCTATTGAAGATTTTTTTTATAATTTCATTTTGGCCTTCATTATCGTCACTGAAAATTTAGGCTGTCTGTGTCTTTTCTTCCTCTCATAGATCATCTACATTGTCTCTGTGGCTTTTTACAAAATATTTTGTCTTTGGCTATCTACAATTTCATAAGAGATATTTTCTTTTATTTAATATGCTTGGAATTCACTGTGATGCCCAAATATTAGGCATTTTCTCACCAGTTCTGGAATATTCTTTTTCTATTTAAATAAATATTCTCCCCCCACATAAATGTATATTTTCACTTTTCCACGCTCCTTAATTTTTTTCTATCTCCTTATTTTTGCCTCTAGACACTCTCATTTGTATTTTGGTGTTTTTTAATTCAGCTTGGACAATACTTTTTGCCATTTTGTTTCTTTTTCATATTTTATTTTATCTTTAAGATTATTATATTTTTTTCTCTAAACAAAATTTGAGGGAGGCATATCTACATCATGTCCTGCATCTGATAAACTGCAAAATCTTAAGTATTTTTGCATCTGCTGCCTATTTTTCTGCTGGCTAATATTGTTTTTTGTGGGTTTTTTTGTGTGTCTGTGTGCATGCTTTGTGATTTTAGAGCTTGTGAACTGTGGCACTTATATTTAGATTCTCATATTAAAAAGAATGACTTTTGTATATAGAATTATTTCTGTTCCTCCAGAAATAAGTGTTTGTTTCACCGAGCTTAGATTACAAATTCACATGAGATTCCTAAAATTATCAGTCCTCAACAAAGACATTTCCCTTCCTGCCAAGCATCCAGGTTGAAACAGAACCCTTTTTTTTTTTTTTTTGTATATGTCAGATATAATTTGGTTCCATCCTTATAATGAGAATGTAGCATTTGGGATTCTATCCAAAAGCAGCATCTTTCCCATTAGATTCCTTACCAAATTTTCCTAGCCCCCGACTTTATCTTCTGTCTCTTCAATTCCACAGGACCCTCAAAAAGTGATAATTTATGTAAGTATAGAATTAATCTCAACTAGTATGTTGCAACCTTGTGCTTACTTTCAAGGGTGTCTGGAGTTTTGTGGGGCCCTTGGACAAACTTCAACAAGTTTTACTAATGACTAGAATGACTAGGGTAGTCCTGTGCTAGAATTTCAGATGGACCACGAGTTAACTTATACCAGGTTATCAATATTATTTATAGAAAGTGAACAGACTGATGGTTTGCACATGCTTGCTGTTTTGTTCTTTTTCTGCTATTGAGAACAGTAATGTATATTGGTTTTGGCTACATTAATAAGAGGATATAAAAGACTCTCCTCCTTTGATGAGGCAAAAATTTTCCTAAGACCTAGGTACCCCACCCTTTGTGGTGATTAACAATTTAAAGATCAAGTGTGGATTGTGCAACTAAGAAAGGACCCTGGGAACTATGTCTATAAGTCTTGGACTTCTGTGACGTTTGCCTATGCTCCTTCCTCGTGCTGTACTGTATATTTTATATTTTACCTTTATTAAAGCTGTATGTGAGTATACCCAATGGAGCATTTCAAGCCCTTTCAATTATCTCACCCTAAGTACTTGCTGCACAAGCATTTAGCAGATACCCTCAGGGCAAAAGCTACTTTCAGAACATGCTTGCCTCCTACTCACCTTCCAAGTTTCCTACTTTCTTTGTTTTTAACCTTTTAGAATTTATTATTTTCTTGCCAAATCAGCTTTCTACTTAAAAGTGTATTTTCTAAACGTTTTATTGAGCAGTTTTAGGTGCTTTCAGTGGGAAGGTCATTTAGCATGTCTTATACTGCCTGGGATGAAAGTCAATGAAAATTAATGTAGAGAAAAAGACGCTATATCTGAAGAAAACACCATGTTTCAGTATCTCATCAGAGAGTATTATGAATTAATTTTACTGGAAAGAACTGCCAAATGCTTGTCATGCATCTGCCACTACCATCACCACACACACACACACACACACACACACACACGGACTTTGTACTGTGTGTATGTGTGATGTATAGATGGAATAAATTGAGGACATTCACAATTCAGGAGGTTTCCAAAATATTCTTCTCATCTTTGTTGATGTTTCCAGAGAAGTGTATCATTTAGATATACTTTATATTGGCTTTAGATTTTATCCCCTATAAAATGGCAAATAATCATGAAAGAAATTCATCCTTATCCATAATTTTCATCCTTAAGTGAATGAATAAATATGCCATCGTTTTTAAACTGATAACAGGTTGTAATGAGAAATGAAAGAAAAAATGCTGAGTGCATTCGTAAGCTGGAAGAAGTCTGGAGGGAAAAAGGAGCACATGCCGGTTTCGACAGGGGTGGAGTAAAAAGGACCCAGGGAACCAAAGGCAAAGTCAGCCGCATGGGTTTAGTTCTGGCCTGAAATCCCCTGATAACCTGTGAAAACAAGTGTCATAGTTCCATGTGACACGTTTCGTTGGCCAGGCTGTGTCTATTTGGCAAAGAAAAGGGGACAGGTACCTCGTTGCCTATGTGTGTACTACTTGTTTGGCCTCTTTTTAATTGGCACCTGGCCCTTGCTCCAGTGGTGGGTGGCAAAGCCTCGTGTGTGCTCTGCAGCTGAGCAGCTATGATGAGCCAGCCTCCTTCAAAAAGGTTCTAAGCTTCAGTTCTGAGTTTAGGAGATTTTAGTTGGTTTCATTTGTAGAAAACCTACAAGTAAACCTTTCACCTGAAAAAAGATGAAAGACAATTTCACATAGAGAAATCATCCAGGGACCCAAACAAGGAGACAGCTGGAGATAGACTATTTAAAAATCTGTTCTGCCAGTTCTGATAACTTGAAAGAAGGATAAAAATGTCTGGGTAGAGCTCAGAGAGGGTGAAACAAGGCACACAGTCTGGTGACTCTTTTCCTTTGGTCTTGTGCCCTTCTAGTTAGTTGAACAGGTCATGTTCTTCCTTAAGAAACATATTGCTGTGAACTAAAAGAAATTAAAAATAATAATATTTCAAGAGCAGAATTTAAAAAGAAAATGCTTTAGTTGAATGTCTGTTAAAATAGAAAATCTGCCAAAATAGTTTGGGGGTCTGGACAGCACTCAGATAATATTTTAGTTTAAAACAGGACACCATTGCTATGCTTGTGTGTTTCCAGTTTTTGTTTATTGGCAAAATGGACAATCAATGAAGTCTGTTAGTAGAGATTCACAAATAACAGCTATTTCTAGACTATTCTTATAACCTCCATAAACAAAAGTCAATGATCATAAAATAGACAATAGTTCCCATTTAGCCACAGAGCTAATTTGACTAAGGATTACCTAAAGTCTATCCTATTTACTACACTTGAACTGATAATGTCTTTGTAAGTTGAAAGCTGCAAATTGTCTTTTAATGATTTGTAATTTTTTATTATCCCTTACATGATCCACCTTATATAAGACCCTAAGCACCTAAGCATCAGGCACCTCTTCTTTAAGTCTCTCTAGGGAACCCAGCACTTACTATAGTAAACTGTGGATATTAAAGTGGTAATGAATTCTATTTAACAAATTATATTAATAGAATCCCTGTATGCCCTCATATATAAATAAACTATCGAAACTTCTCCTAAATTTGTATTTGATTTTTCTTTCTTTCTTTTTTTTTTTTGCAATGGGAGGCATAAGCTCATCTGAAAGTTATTATTTCATGTTCAAATACATTCCCATGCCCCCATTACAGTTCTATATCTCAACAGATTGCACAAGACCTAGAGGCAAAGTATCCAGATTATCCACCTGCTAGCTCTGCAATGACAATTGAAGCAAGGCTTTTAACTTTTATAAGCTTCATATTTTTTTTCTGTAAAATGGAGGCAGTAACTGTATCTCATTCACAGAGTACTTGTGGAGAATTAAATGAAAGAGTTTGTGCAAAACAAGTAATGACCAAGCACACGACATGCTTAGTAACATTAATAAATATTAGGTATTATTATGAAAATATCAGAATCTCTCTATTACTCCAGTAATCAATGGAGAAAGAAGGTCACAGAAAACATCAAAAATTGGTTCTTAAAAACCTATGCCTTTAGTGAAAAATTTAATTTAATTTCTGAAAAATGCAAAAAGTTTCTGAAAATCTTGGGGAAAAAAGACTTATATTTTGTTTCCATATGTATTAAAAGTACTTGTTTTATTACATACTCAGATTAAGTGACACTAAGGAAAAGCAACCTTTAAAGTACAACTTGGAAAGGTGGTACTTGGTGACTATATTGTAGGGGTCCAATTACATAATAAAGGTTTATAAAGTTGGTAGTACTTGAGTCTATCATATGGGGTTTTGAATCTTGTCCTATAGGTCAAGAGTTCTTAATTTAAAAGTGATCATGAATTATAACTTTATAATTAAGTGGTATTATACATAAAAATCTTAATGCAGTGTCTATTACATATTAAACATCCTTTGAGAGACAATAATTTGCTCTTATTACTATCTTTATCATTATTATGGTTATTAGTATGAGTATCATTGCTATTGCTATTTTTGGCACAAGAAATTACTGTTTCAAGTACAAGTATTTGAAAATTCAGTTTGATTTTATTTTCTAAAACAATACTTAAATAGGAAATCAAATTATTGTTTTGATAAGAAATAAAGTACATAGCAATGGTCACTGATATAACACTGACATGAAGTAACATTCTTTGTAGCCTTGTAATATATGGGTGAATATGAAATAAAGATAAAGCCTTTGTTCATAAAATAAAGATTGGATAATTCTAATTTTATTTTATTAGTGGTTTGTTTAAATAAACTTTGTGGAATATTACCAGATATTCTGCTTTCAAATGTCACCTTCAATGGTAAGAATAAATCTCTGTCTGTAAAGGGTTCTGTTTTTTTTTTGTTTTTTTTTTTTAAGGGTTCTGTTTTTTGTATGTGTTTGTTATATTACCATACTTACTGTGAAGTACTGAGAAAGCCAAAGGCATATTGATAGAAAATGTTAAAATACACACATACACACTATATCCCATTTTGGTTACCCTAAGTGCAAAACTGAAAATTCAAATTAGAAGCAAAAAACTACAAATGATGTGAAAGCATATATATATAATAGTAGAATACCCTACCTCCCCCCCAAAAGAAACAATTTGAAACTTTTATATTTAGCAGTGAGAAAGGGTAAACTATGGAGCGAGATGTCATAGAACTAATGAGTTCATTTAGTTTATAGTATTTGTTTAGCATTTGTCTTAGTCTGTTTTGTGTTGCTGTAAAGGAATATCCATGGTTGGGCAATTCATTAAAAAAGAAAGAAAAGGGGTTGATTTGGCTCACACTTCTGATGGCTGGAAAGTTTAATTGGCCATCTGCATTCAGTGAGGGCCTCCAGCTGCTTTTACTCAAGCCAGAAAGTGGAGAGCCAGTCTGTGCAGAGATCACAAGGTGAAAGAGGAAGCAAGATAGAAAGGGGGAGGTGCCATGCTCTTTTTAGCAATCAGCTTTTGTGGAATGAACAGAGTGACAACTAACTCACCCTCATAGGAGGGCACTAATCTAGTCACGAGGAAACCACCCCCATGAGCCAATACTTCTCATTAGGTCCAACTTCTAACATTTGGGATAAAATTTCAGCATGAAGTTTGGAAGGGACAAACATCCAACCTATAGCAACGTTAAAATGTTAGCTTTAGAATTTTGAAAGCTCACTTCCTAAACATTTATCCTGATGAACTAAAATACCATTTCTGACATAATATGACTTATTGATAATTAACAATAATTTTATTGTAGATATTCTTGTAAATGATTATTATATCATGGTGCAACTTGAAAATCTTGCTTTGAGCTTGTCTACATTTTTAATAATTTCATTTCCTTAAAAGTAGGGTGTATTTATTTCTATTCATTCTATACAAATATGATCAATGGTACTAAAGGTTAGTTATCAACAGGGCACTTTACCAAAGATGGCATGGGAGCCTTTTACAAGTGTTATGCCTCATTGTCCTTGAATGTCCCAGTACCCTTGAGTTCCTAGAGTAACACCTTGTGTGGTCTTCCAGGTCATGAAGTGATCTACATCTTCCATTCCACATTTAGTATATAAACTCCCCTTTACAGCATTGGAGTGTGGTAAATTTAGCAGGGCAATGAACTTTGAATCTAAGGCCTTAGGATAAAAGTTCCCAGGATTATTCTTGATATTTGTGTGAGTGGAGAACATTCCCATAGATTTTAATCTATTGTGACATAAGAATACCTATATAATATGACTCTCTATATACACTGATGAATAATAATTTTACACTTTGATAGGGGCTGGCAAGATGGCTGACTAAGAGGCAGCTGGCACGTACCTCTTCATTAGAAAAGAATTAAGATATCCATTAGATATCCATACTTTGAATAGATCTTGGGGGAAAGAACACTTGAATATAACAGAGAGGTGACAGGATACACCAATGGTGAAGGAAGAGGATGCAGGACTGTCTGCTCAGGGTTGCTGAGAGCCTTGAGTGAGCCCGAGTCAGAGACCTTTCTGTTCCACACTCCTGCCTTGAACCTTTACAATTTTAGCTACAGAAGAGCTTCTTGACTCCCGTAGGCCTCCAGACTGGTGTAGAAAGCTATTTAGACATCATACAGAGACACTGCTCAAACTCACAGGGAGTTCTGCAGGCTTCCAAACTCTGGGCAAGTGCAGCCCAGAGCCATTCTGAGAGGCCTTCCCGCAAGACTCTGAGCCCTGCCCTGAGGCTGCTGCTGCTGGGCCAGGAAGGGAGAAGGGAACCTAGGCTGTCCTACATGCCCCAAAGTCACACTCTGTCACCATATCTGTGGGCTACCGTGGGACATAGAGGTGTTCAGACCACACTCCCTATTCCTGCCAGCCTTCCCCGAAGCTGCCCGCATGGCTGCGTTCCCAGAGACGGGCATACCCCTCCAGGTGGTTGTCCTGCAGTATAATTATCATTGACTCACCTGAATATTTTTTGGGAGGCCTAGAACCAGCCCAACCCTCCCTACCACAGTCAGCCCTTGAACTCAGAGGGCCTGAGGACAGGTCTGCTGGCCTGGGGCTGTTGCCCGCAGGACTTGATCATGTAGATCACGGGCACGGAAGGGATATTTGTGAACTGAACTCATGTGGGTAAGGATCCCTCGTGGGAAGAACTGAGAAGAGAGTGTGGCAGGAGCTCATGCTGTGGTGTGCAAGCAGTGAGTCCCTCCCTTCACAGGGAAGGGTGTGGCCTGACATCGCGGTTTCTGTTCTGTGTGAGACACTCGTGGGCTGGGGTGGCTCCATGACCTGAAAGCAGATTGCTTGGGACTGGCCTCGCTGGTTTGGTCTGTACCTGGAAGCCAGACACTCGAGGGACATCCATCAGTTCAAGAGAGTGGGAGCAGAGAGGGTCCCACTACCACCTACTGGGCTATGGATTCTGGACGCCTCCATGTAGGTTTTTTGATGGGGTAGAGGCACATCAGCCCCTTCCTGGCAGCTTCCCCCAGCAGCCTAAGAGCTGCCCCCAACCTAGCCATTAAGGCAGAAATTGCACCCACCTTTGAGAGCTTGGATGCAGGTTTGCCCAATGCAGCCACCCCAGCTTTGCTCTCCCCATCTGACTCAGTGGTGGCAGAACACAGGATAGGGACCCCTGGGAGTTCTAAGGCCCCAGCCATTGCCCAGGATGTCTGAGTACTTCTGACTAAATAAGGACAAGCTTACGTCCCACAAACACCACTACCACCAGTTGTCTCCTATTGGCAGGGAGATCAACTCATACAGCCCATTAAAACATTTGCTGGCACAATTATGCCATACATAGCTGACTTTTACCTGCAAGAGCCACTTACTATCCTGGAGGCAGTATAAGATCTGTAGATCATAAATGATTTCTTTGCTATTATTTTCATCAGATTTTTCCCAGCACATGATTTAAAAATCTCACTTAAATATATGTGACATTTGCTTCATATATCATTTTTAGAAAAGTGAATTTCAGGCTGTCACACCTGTGAATATGCACTTAAAATACCATCTCACATTTTACTAAGTCTCCCATGGTGTAAACTGAAATTTTGGATTGGCAAACCTATCATTAAAAGAGCACCCTTATGTTGTGTTTACAAATTTACATTATGTCAATTAAAGCTGCCAAGTAGGGCCTATCTTGCTGCTCAGAGGAATACTAATTTTTTCTTTTAAAAATAGTTTTATTATAAATCGAATAACAGAGTATTAGATAAAACAAATAATACAGCAACTATTTGTAGAGTATGCTTAAGATGTAAGAACTAAAAATACAATGAGCCCATCAGCCACCTTACAAAGTAAAACGTAACACTTAAAGCCCCATTTGTGCCCTCTTACCAATCCCATCCCTCTCCTTCAAACCTTAGGCAACTGCTCTGAAGAACTTTAAATTCATTCTTCACTTGTAGATGAAAATCCCAGCTTACCACTTCCTAGAGCATTTTGTTTTCACTTGAGACATCCACTGTATTTGTAGGGGTTGGGGAAACAGTGGAATGAGAGATACAAAACTGGGGAGCCAGAGACCAGGTGTTGCAGGTGCCAGGACCCCCTAGAACTCTACTCTCGTCCTCACCATCCACAGACTCTGTGCCTGCTTCTTCATACTCCTTCTTCAGGGCGGCCAGGTCCTCCCAAGCCTCGAAGAACTCCCTGTCCCCTATCCTGGCCCACATACCAGTGTGCAAATGCCCACTTGGCATATAACAGGTCAGACTTGTGGTCGAGATGGGCCCAGGCCTCGGTGATGGCTGTGATATTCCTTAGCATGCAGACTGCCTGCTGCATCTTGCCTCGGTTGCCACCAGGCACCACTGTTGGGGGCTGGTGGTTGATGCCACCCTTGAAACCTGTGGAATATCAGTCCACAAACTGGATGTTGCATTTGAGCTTGATAGTGTCAATGGCTGCATTCACACCCTTCGGCACCACTTCTCCACAATAAAGCATGAAGCAGGCCATGCACTTACCATGGTAAAGGTCACACTTGACCGTCTGATTGGAGGGTTCAAAACAGACATTGGTGATCTCTGCCACTGAGAGCTGCTCAAGGTAGGCCTTCTCAGCTGAGACAATAGGTGAGTAGGTCACCAGGGGAACCTGGATACAGGAGCAGGGCATCAGATTTCTCTGGAACTCCATGAACTCCACATCGAGGTACCATCAAAATGCAGTGAGGCAATGATGGAGGACAACTGGCTGATGAGCCTGTTGAGGTTGGTGTAGGGAGGGTGCTTGATGTCCAGGTTGCAGCAGCAGACATCATAGATGGCCTTGTTGCATATTATAAAGGCACGATCTGAGTATTCTGGGGTGGTGTGGGTGGTCAAGAGGGAGTTATGGGGTTCTACAATCACTGTGCACACTTGAAGGGGTGGGTAGAAAGCAAACTCCAACTTGGACTTCTTGCCACAGTCAACAGAGAGCCACTCCATCAGCAGGGAGGTAAAGCCTGAGCCAGTGCCACTCCCAAAACTAAGATTGGGAAGCCCTGAAGTCCAGTGCAATGGGCTGTTAGTTTTCGGATTCGCTCCAGCACTAGATGGATAATCTCCTTTCTCACAGTGTAGTGGTCACGGGCATAGTTGTTGGCAACATCTTCCTTGCCAGATATCAGCTGCTCAGGGTGGAAGGGCTGCTCATAAATGTCAGTTCTTACCCCATCTATGACAGCAGGATCCAGGTTCACAGAGACAGTCCAGTGCATGAGCTTGCCAGCCCGGCTTCACTGAAGAAGGTGTTGAAGGAGTCATCGCTGCTCCCTAGGGTCTTGTTGCTGGGCATGGAAAAAGGATCTTCAGCTAGAGCCTTTTTGTTTCTCTATCTCATATCATAATAGGATTTTTGTGAGAAAGACATTACATAAAAATGAATTATATTTATTATAGAGCCAATTACATGCTACATGTTCCACATATGCTAGCTAGTAATAATGACAATGTTAGTAATGGTATTAGAATTATACTAAGAAGAGAAAAAGTAGGATTAGTCACGTATTTTCCTTCCCTAAGGTATTCAGAAATAATTCCTGATTATTGATTCGGTGTTTCAAGTCTCTAATTTTCTCTGCCTTCCCTTGGTTTGGGGTCACATTATCAATGGTTTTCATAAGAGCTCCATTGCCTTCACAAAATCTTGAGCCTTAGGTCACATTGTTTATTTGCTATCAATAGACTATTAAGAAAGAAATTCAAATTACTAATTATTATTAAAGATTCCTCCTGATAAAATCTGAATGCATACACAGAAAATAAGCTAACTATTATGAGAAGGTGAATTTTTTTTTTTTTTTTTTTTAGGAGGTGAACATTTGACACCAGGGTTTAGTAGGAGGCAGGCATAAAGTCCGGAAAGGGCAAGACTGACAATAAGGTAGGGTCAGAAATAGTTTAAAAATAAACATCCTGATAAATGTGTAGAGCATGTTGTCACATTGATATGAGGGCAAAATTAATGAAAAAATATTCTCATGTTTCAGGTACAGAGAATGCTAGGATCATGCACTATGATTAATGATAGAAAGGGAGAGGTTGGAATATGAGTGGATATGGAGAAAGAACTGACGCAGCTACTGAGTGCCAACTCTTTGAAGATGAGCTGAAGTCTAAATTTCTGCATGGGGAAGTTCATTGAAAATTTGAATTTTTTAGCTTAGATTTCAGTTTATACAGAGGATATGCTGATATTGGATGACAGCAGATCTGAGATCAACAGTGATGGAACATGAAACATAGGGTCTAGGATTTAGTGCATATATCTAACCTAACTTATTTATCTATTAATTCCCTTAAGAAGTACTACTGAAACCTAGCATTTAATAGACTTCTCTTTTGCATCAGGAATATAGCTGTGGACAAAACGGCCTAGAATTGAGATCATATATAACTTAAGGCTTATCATCAAAAATCAATGATTAAGAAAGTAATTACAGCACAGTCTTGATTAGCAGAATGATTTGGAAGTGCATAACAAGGTGTCTAACATCAGATCATCCAGGTTTTAAATTGCTGAATCTGAACTCAAGGCAGAACAATTCATTCTTAAACACAGTTAACTTTAGGGTAGATTCTTATCAGCAGACACTCAGATTTCCAGAGCTCTCTCCTAGTGCATAGACATCAGGCCTGTAGAATTAGACTAATTTCAAATTCCACTGGAAATCTAATAACCTCAGGGGTTTGTCCATATCACTCAAGACTTCACTGATGTTAACCTTTAAAAGATAGCCATTAGTAATTAAAAATGGGTAGAACTGGTAAAAGAAGGGATTAGCACAACCATATGTGACTGGGATGCATCAACAGAATTCTTTATTTTACAAGGATAGAATGTAGAAATCGGGCCTCTAGTGGTAAGATCTGTATGAGCTGTCAGGCTCTTAATTTTCACAGGTGACCTAAGTTCACACTTAATTCCAACTTGCAGGAGTTGTACCAAGCAAAAATCAGAAGGGGGTAGAAAAGAGCTATCTGGGTGAGAGAAGCCATCCAATTTGAAAAGTGGCCAAAGAGGAGGATTACCATGTATTATAGTATATGGAAAATGCTATTCCAAAAGGGTGTCATTCCACATCAAATTCATAGACCCAGATCACCTCTGACCTCATAGGAGTTATTTTGTCTCTGAACATTTGTTCTTAGTTTTCTTGCCAGGATCTTTTTTTCTCTATGCAACTCTTGTATATTTGTTTGCAGGGTTCTGGCCTTCATCGGCTTTATTCTTGCTTTTCATACTTGCCATTTTTTAATTTTAATCTATATCCTCTTATCCACTGCCACAATAATAATTACCACCAATATGCTGAGAGAGCCTCTACTAGCATATAAGGCAGCTTTAATGCCCATTAGAAAGTCACACTCCCTTTCTGCAGATGGATTTCAAGTAGCTACCCCTGTTTTCACTTAAAAAGATTTCCTTTTCTTCAGGCTGATGTAACCTCTATTAAGGTTAGTAACCTCTTGATCAAACCAATAAATGTTTTTAGCCTTATTTCTCATCCCTTTGGCAAAGTCACGTACTGAAAACCATTAAAAAAAACAACACTGTTTTATGATAGGAATTCACAAATATTCATACCTAACCACTATTCTAATACAGAGACTCCACAATTATCTTCCAACCAGACATTTATACCAGAATATGTGGCAGATATGTCAAAAACCAGATTCATTACATTTCACCAAAAATGTATCCTTCTATATTTGCTTTTGTGCTTAATCATGATTCCTTATACCCCATCTGCTAAGGTAGAATGCTCTTATTCACTATTTCCTATTAATTTCAGCTCATAAATAACACCTCAACCTGGAAATCCAATAGCCTCATTTCTTCGTTCATGTCTCAAGACTTCAGTGATGTTGGCCTTGGAGAGGGTAACCATTAGCAATTAAAAACAGGTGTAACCATCTGGTTTTGCTAATCATTTCCATAGACTAGGCTACACCTTCTCTCCCAATTTCTTCACACATGATTTAGTCCTCCAGTCATTGGCTCTTGGTTTTCAGCCCCATTCTTCCAAGGAACTGACCACTCTGCATGATACAGCCTTTCTTTCCTATATCCAGTGACCACTTTCCAATATACTTTATTTGTCTTGCAATATTTGAAAATATTACTCTCATCATCCTCAGAGTGCTCTTTTATATTTCTTTCAAAGAAGGGTTCTATCCTATTTTTTTATTACTTCCTCTCAGTCATTGTGTGTGTGTGTGTGTGTGTGTGTGTGTGTGTGGTTTCAGCTTCCTTTGGCTATAAGTAAATATTCATATTCAGGAGGGTTCAGTTTCAGTCTTCCTGCTTCTCTATGTCCTAGGTTCTGTGATCATGTTCATGATTTCAACTGCTGCATATATGCTGCAGACTCCCCAAATTTCTATCTACATCTACATATCTGGCATCTTCACTTACAAGTCACCCAAAGTACCTAAAAATAAACGTGATCAGAATTTAATGTAGCATCTTCTTCCTTAACTATAGTAATTCTCAGGTTGTACATACATCCATTAGTTCCACAACCATTCCCTACTTATACAAGTGTAAATGCTGGAAGTCATTCATGATTCTTTGCTCTACTTCTCCTTCTTTCATCCCTCAACAAAGTTAGTCCCATCGGTTCATTTATCTCCCAAAATAATAAGAATACTATTATTCTCCCCATCATCTCTATTTTGGTTAAATTTCCTGGTACTATACTTAACTTGTACTTTTTTTTTTTTTTTTTTTGAGACAGAGTCTCACTTTGTTGCCCAGGCTAGAGTGAGCACCGTGGCGTTAGCCTAGCTCACAGCAACCTCAAACTCCTGGGCTTATGAGATCCTCCTGCCTCAGCCTCCCGAGTAGCTGGGACTACAGGCATGTGCCACCATGCCTGGCTAATTTTTTCTGTATATATTTTAGTTGGACAGATCATTTCTTTCTATTTTTAGTAGAGACGGGGGTCTCGCTCTTGCTCAGGCTGGTCTCGAACTCCTGACCTTGAGCGATCCACCCGCCTCGGCCTCCCAGAGTGCTAGGATTACAGGCGTGAGCCACTGTGCCTGGCCTAACCTGTACTTTTATACCATTTTCATATCAAATTTAGAAAGAAATATTTTACTGACATATCAGAAATTAAAGGAATTCTCTCTCAGATCACATTTTTCTGAAACTAGAAATAAAGAAATAAACTTTATTAACATGAGAAGATATTTTTAAATTTCCTCTTTAAAAAGGATATTTGAATCATGAAAAGGAGAAGGATAACATGATCTGTGAGAGTCCAACAACTCAGGGTGCCTGTACCGGGAAGACAAGCTGGGCAAGGCAGAGGCGCTGAGCCCAGGGAGGAAGGAAACTCTATCTGACCTCATGAAGGTCAACACGTTGAGATATTTTAAACATACAAGGAGCCAGTCAATGTTGAGGAGAAGTTGAAGGAGGAATACTTTGGATAATGAAAGAATGTTATAGTCCCTTATTCTGATTTTCAAAACATATGGTAGCTTTTATTTTCATGAGCCAGCACATAGTTCATGGATTGGCATCTGTTGGGTTCTAAAGATTAAGAACGAATGGTGGGCCGGGCGCGGTGGCTCACGCCTGTAATCCTAGCACTCTGGGAGGCCGAGGCGGGTGGATTGCTCAAGGTCAGGAGTTCGAGACCAGCCTGAGCGAGACCCCGTCTCTACTAAAAATAGAACGACATTATATGGACAACTAAAAATCTATATAGAAAAAATTAGCCGGGCATAGTGGCGCATGCCTGTAGTCCCAGCTACTCGGGAGGCTGAGGCAGTAGGATCGCATAAGCCGAGGAGTCTGAGGTTGCTGTGAGCTAAGCTGACACCACGGCACTCACTCTAGCCTGGGCAACAAAGTGAGACTCTGTCTCAACAAAAAAAAAAAAAAAAAAAAAAAAAAAAAAAAAAAAAGAACGAATGGTGGAGGAGAGGCACAGAAATCGTTTAATGAATTTACCTACCAAGGATTATCTGTGCTAAGCAGAATATATGTCAGCCTAGTAACCGGTTCAACAATGAGTTTGAGCATGAGGCTATGTGACATTATTAATTAATCAAAGTCTTGAGACTGGGCATGGTGGCTCTCACCTTATAAGCCCAGCTACTCAGGCAGTGAGGTGGACTTTTTTCTTGATACCAGAAGTTTGAGACCAGCCTATGCAACATAGCAGGATGTTGTCTATACAAAAAATAAAAAATAAAAACATTAGCTGGGCATGGTGTGGTGTGTGCCTGTAGTCCCAGATATTCTGGTGACTAAGATCCAAGAATCCCTTGGGCCCAGGAGTTCAAGGCTATAATGAGCTATAATAGCACCATTGTACTCTAGCCTGGGTGACAAAGTGAAACCCTGTCTCTAAAAATAAATAAATGAGTAAATAAATAATCAGAGTCCTGGTTTCATCTGATATTAGCCTATATAATCATAACAAAGACAGATAGCTCATATCATTTTTTATAATGTGCCATGAAATATTTTAACTTAGATTGTACTAAACTAAAAAAAAATCTTCCTAAACATATAAATAAAACTTTTAAGAAAATTTAATATAATCTTTTATAGAGGTTGAGCACCCCAATCTAAAAATGCAAAATCCAAAACTTTTTGAGTGCTGACATGACACAAGTGGAAAATTCCACATCTGACCTCATGTTGATAGTTCATAATCAAAACACAATAAAAACTTTGTTTCATGTACAAAATTATTTAAAATAATTCATAAAATTACCTTTAGGTTATATATATAAGGCATATTTGAAACATAAATGAATTTTATGTTTAGATTTGTGTCCTATCCACAAGATATCCCATTATGTGTATGAAAGTATTCCCACATCCAAAAGGTCTGAAATCCAAAGCACTTCTGGCCCCAAGCATTTCAGATAAAGGATACTCAACCTGTATATAATCTTTGATATAGATGAGAGATCATTAAAATAAATGAACAAACAACAGGATTTTTAATCACTTAAATGCTAATAATAACAAATTTTCCCATGAACTCACTGAGTCCATCTCATTTGTTCACTTATCAATACAAAATAGTTGACACTTCTTATTCATTTATTCACTCATTAGTTCACTGATTCACTTATTCAATGAAAAACATTTTAATGATTAATTATGTATCATTGCAGCAGTTACTTTTTGTTTATTTTGAGTTGGATCATTGAAAGAACCCATATAATTACACAAGTTATACTCAAGTGAAGTTTTAATAGAGACAATGTGTACAATAGAACAGGAGAAGAGAAACATGGGCAAATATCAAGCAGGTCCCAGACACTCAGGCAAAGATTTTCAAGGTTTTCTCTTATTCTCTCAGGAAAAGAGTCATCTTAGGGTCACAAACCATGAAGGTGTATGTGATATACCTTGGTATGAGGGAAGCTGAGGCTTATGGAGTGTTTGCTCAGGTTTTGTCTGTTTGTTTGTTTGTTGGTTTTTGTTTGAGACAGGGTCTTGCTCTGTCGACCCTGCTGGAGTGTGGTGGCCTCATAATAGCTCACTGTACCCTCAAACTCCTGGGCTCAACCGATTCTACGGCTTCAGCTTCCAGAGTAGATGAGACTACAGGTGCACACCATCACACTCAGAATTTTTTTTTTTTTTTAATTTTTTTGGAGAGATAATGTCTCGCTCTTGCTCAGGCTGGTCCCGAACTCCTGACCTCAAGCAATCCTCCCACCTGGGCCACCCACAGTGCTAGGATTACAGACGTGAGCCACCGCTTCCACCTGTGTTTGTTTTAAATAACCCATTAGTCAGACAGCCAAAACCAGGATGAGTAAACAGTTAAACCAAGTGCAAATCATCTATCTATACGTTTTCCATAAACAATGTTGTCTTGCCTCTGGAAGAGTTTCAGGACTTTAAGTTGCACAAAATAAATCACTAATAGATTATTTTATACCTATCTTAGCCCAGAGTTAGTCAGATGGAGCTATGGTAACATACAGCCACCATAGATCAGTGCCATGTAGACTCTATTTTACACCCTCTTCTTCTTTCCCTGAAAATTGGAAGTTGAATTTCACTTTAATGTTTTCCAGGTGTAAGTGCTAGAGTACTGGTCAGGGTGAAGGGACAAGCTCCTCTTTGATTACTGAGAGAAAATAGTGCCACAATAGAGTCCAAGTAACTGGATTAATGCATGTTACTTTCCCTTGAATAATACAATTTTAACCCTTCCAGAAGCACTTTCACCAATCTCCATTCTGTTCTATATGCCAGAAACCTGGGCTCTGTGGATTGCTGAAGTCAGGTCCCCAGCCATACGGCTTCTAGTGGAGTTTGGCCAATGAGAGCCAGTAGAATGAGATAGGAGGTTAGGAGAGAGTGATACTGGGGCCTTTAGTCCCTAGCTCCACCCCTGGAGAGACGTAGCTTCTGCAATGACATAGCTCCTCTTTGCCGGCTTGCTGTATACAGTTTTGTCTCCATGATGCGGTGCCTTTTCCCTTTTTTTCCCCCTTCAGTCCTAAGGTCAGGGATGATTGCTGGCCACGGTTACTAACTCTAGGGCAATAACCACCCTTACTGCATTTCGTAAACCCTACTCTCATTTATGAATATTAGAAAGGTTGTTTGTAGAAAAGTACTAATTACTGACTTCTGTTTTCAAAACAAGACCTTTCATCCTTTGTTCCCCTTGTTTAGGACACTCTTCTCCATACTGTCCTGCCTTCCTCTGTTATTGTCCGAAACCGAGCTACCATTTACACTTTTCCTTTAGAGAGTACTTCCTCCATGAGCACATCCCATCCCCAGTAATTAGATGGTCCTTCCAATCCCTGTGGTCACACAGGATGTTATATATCCTCATCACAATATTTAAAACACTATTCATTTTTGTTTGAATTTCCCATGAAACTATAGCTCAATTAGAGGGAATGTTTTACATATTTATTATTTTAAGAACTTATTTTTGTGTCCAAAGCATGACAGGAACTCAATATTTATGGAATTGAATAGGTGTATAAAGGATAAACAAAATTGTAGAAGACATTTGAGGAACATGGCTTTAATACACAGAGAACCTTTTAAGAGACTGATATATAGCAATGTATTCTTTTAGGCACTGGGATGTACAAATTTGAGGCAGTAATACTTTCTTCATGCTCTCCATTAGTCCACAAGCATGGACTGATGTGTTTGTCATATTGCAGCATATGTCTTAAGCTTAAGTTTTCTTCTATTCTCATCTGATTTTTTTCTGTAGTTGATTGCCTTTATAGCTTGAATTATCACCTACAAGCTCATTTCTACTATTAAGAGCTTAATACATACCTTGAACCATTTACATCTGCCCATTTGAGGGAACTTTAATTAAAGCAATAGTCTCATTTGTTCCCAAAATAGCAGTATCTGATATGACTGATGGTTAGGGTAAAACAACTGGATTTGCATTGCCTCCTTCTTTTCAGATCTGCTTACTCAAAGAAAGACTATATTCTCATATATCGTTAGCCATTTGATAAACTTAGAAGATAAGGTCCACATGGGGAAGCCTATAAACTCCAAAAGCTGCCAAAAAATGGAGGCTCTGTGGGCTTATTTTTTGAATTCCTTATTTGGAAGACCACCATAGCTACACAATTAGGCTATACTCTCAAACTTTGTTTTGCCAGTGAAAAAGGTGGTATTTAGATTGCCAACCGTCTGACTCTTCCTTCAACTGCTTCCAAATTTAGCAGGAAAGATAGAGTTTATTTATTTAGACACCCAAAAGCTCCAAGAATTTTCACAGTTATATTTCCAGCCCAGATATCTCCTCTGAGATTTATACTCACACATACAACTCATACAATTGAGAACTCAATAATTCCATTCAGATATTTCAAAGAATCAACAAACTCAACATTTTTATATCATTTTTATTTCAAAATATTAGAGGCTACAAGTGTTCATTGCTACATGCATGAATTGTATAATGCTGAAGTCAGGGCTTTTAGACATGTACCATAATAGGGTACATGTACTGAATAGGTAAGTTTTTTATCTCTCACCCACTCCCACTCTCCCCTCTTCTTAGTTTCCAGTGTCCTTTATACTACTTTATGACCATGTGCACCCATTGTTTAGCTCCCACTTATTAGTGAGAATATTTGGTGTTTGTTTTTCCATTCTTGAGATACTTCACTTAGGATAATGGTCTCCAGTTCCAGCCAAGTTGCTGCAAACGACATTATTTCATTCCTTTTATGGCTGAGTAGTACTCCATTGTGTGTATGTGTGTGTATGTGCATGTATGCCACATTTTCTTTATCCACTCATCAATTGATGGGCACTTAGGTTGATTCCACATCTTCGCAATTATGAAATGTGCTGCCATAATCATTCCGGTATAGGTGGGGAACTACAGACCAGTATCCCTTATGAACATAAAATCCTCAGCAAAATACAAGGAAACAAAATCCAACAGCATGACACAAAGATAACCCACCATCATCAAGTGGGTTTTATCCCTGTGATGCAAGGATGGTTCAACATATACAAATAAATAAATGTGATTCACCACATTTAGTGGAGTAAAAACAAATACCATAAGATCATCTTAATAGATGCAGAAAAAGTATTTGATAAAATCCAACACTCCTTCATGAAAAATCCCTCAACAAACCAAATTCAACATTTTAACATGTTTCTTTATTTTCCATAGTCTATACACACACAAAAACATTTTTTAAAAAGTTGTTTGACTGAATATTTAACATTGAAGAAAAGAACCCAACTAATGACTAGCTCAGTTGGGGTCGGTGTACCTTCTGATTCTCTTTTCACAATACTGGCATATCTTGAATTAAAGGTGGCAAAGTTGAAACAATTGGTCTGATTTTTTTTTTAATTTTGGTAATCTTAATGATCAAAACAGATCTTTCTTTGGTTTAAAATATTCTTTTTGGTTTTATTTTTCCTAATCTTGTCTACTGTATCTCTCAGCCCTTCCACATTATAGTGTAATTTCAATCATACCTACCTTTCTGTTCCTGGAAAAACCATGAACTCTGTCATGTATAAGACTTTGCATCTGTTTCTGTTTTATTTCCCCCTACTTCTATGCCTACTTAACTTTCATTCACACTAATAGTTAGCATATTTTCTGTATTTCTTTTAGATCTTCATTTATCCTTAAGCCCTGGATAAGAACCCTCTCCCAGCCTTCTATATTTCTACTAAACTCTTTTTAAGTTTCTTGATGCACTATTTTTATCAAAATGTAATTTTCCTATTTCTCAATCTGCATTCTTCTTCAAGATTACTGATAGACACCATGCCTTTTTCAATACTCTATTCACAAGTTTTAACACTATCATATATAAAGGCCTCTGGTGAGTAAAAAATGACCAAATAATAATAAAGCCTCTTAAATTTTCAGACACAAAGGTAACCAATTATAACATTTAAAAGTTGGAATCAAGATACTTGAAGTTTACTCTCCCTCTAACTAGCTTTTATTTATATTTTGGCAATTTATTTGCTTATCTTAAAAAGGAAGATCATTTATCTTTTCTCAGAGAAACAATTAATGGGTAAAACCAAAGAAATGTCCGCACACTGGTGTAATTGCAGGAGTGACAAAATATTCTCTTTACTATCAATATATTTTAAAGAGCATACTAATATTAAGGTTATTACATAGAGTAACTTACACCTTTGAGTAGTATAGAAAATACTATTTAAAACTTAGTAAAAGGGTTATGGTGCCTTCCTAGACAGAGGGCTACCAAGTTAAAATATTATAAATGGAAAAATAAAATAAAATGCAGTGAATTGTGAAATGGTTGTCCAGAGGAACTGTCAAATATTAGAAAATTTGATCTTATTGACAGATTGAGAATATTGGAAAAGTTTAATCAATGGATTTATGAGTAGGTATCTAAATGTGCAAAAAAATAAATATAAGTAAATATTCTTTACCAGCCATATGAGTATCCTGGTCACTTATTTTCTCATATAATAGAGATAATATATTAATAATAGGAACTACAATAATGTAGGTAGAGAATTCCATGGCATCAGCCATTTCTTTTGCTTCAATCTCATGCTCACTGAATCCATTGAATTTCTAATTGGGTCCTAAAGTCACTAAATAATGAACCAGATGTTCTCCAAGTTGAATCTATGAAAAGCAATATATCAAGCAAAATTAATCTTTAAAGTCCCAAATACCCTTCTGGATTACAGATCAACCTGATTATTGTTAGGTGAACTATTAAACTTGAGTCTAAGACTTCCCTCCTGCTGTCTCTCAAAGAACCTGCTTGAGCAGCCTACAGCCTGAAAATTAACAGAAATAGTATCTGGCCTTGTAATATGTTTCAATAGATAAGCTTATAGTCTAGCTCATATTTTAATTCCTCATCATTAAAAAGTAAAAACATGACATTCAACTGAAATATTCTGTATTTTTAGGCTTCAAATAAAAATAAAATAAAGCCCACAGGAAACATAAACTTAGAAGATATAATGCACAAGTCCTTCACTGTAGAAATAGAAAAGATGTTACATTGTAGGTTCGTTAGACCATTTATGCATTTTAGGATATTGTTATATCTACAAACACCGTTTATTTTATTTCTAGTATTCTTTAGTGGAAATGGTACATGCTGCTTGTAGTTTTACAGTATTTTTAGCTTTCTAGTTTGTAGTTTTGTAACTAAAATACTTTCACTATGAAGTAATATATATTTCTGTGTTTGAATTCAAATAAAGTATTTCATTATAGCTATAAGCTGAAAGAACAGGTAATAGAAATAAATTATACTAATCTTAGAAAGTACACATATTGTAAATGTTCATATCCAATCATTTTTGGTATTGCTATTTTATAGAATATAAGCAAAATGCAATGTTAAGGAAAAAGTTCCCAGTATGAACTGAATTTCACAAAAAAGACATTTTAAATAGCTTTTTTCTGTATTTCTGAATGTTTTAAATTTAAAACTTTAATAAGATAATGTCTCTCTCTGCTTATCCAAGTAACATTTTGCCACATTCCCCACACTCTTGTAGTCAGGGAAACCCATGGTTTTGTATGAGCCACTCAAAATGGGATTTCTATTAGCGGATTGCAATCACTCCATAAATAAATCACTTTGTGAGGTAAGTTGCATGTGAAAATCTGCCGCTATCTCAGTATGGAGCCTACAATGCATAATATAGTCAGTAAAGGAAAGACTCCGTGAGGTAGGAAGGGGCTCGCTTTGCCTGCTTTTCTACAAGTCAAAGTACTAAGAGAGTGAAGTAAAATGTTCTTTTAAGAGAAATGCAAACTCTTCCTATTCTTTCAAAACTATATTTAAATTATATAATTGCCCTTATAATGCAGCTGCTGTGAAGTATGTGATCTTGACTAATATTAGTGGGTTTTTTCTTAGGGCAATTTTTATACTACATTTTTCCACCCTTATAATATCTGCTATCATTCTTTTTTTTTTCCTTTTTTTTTTATTTCATCTTATTGTTATGGGGGATACAGAATTGCAGGTTACATACGTTGCCCAGGTACCGCCTTTCCCCCCAAGTCAGAGCTCCAGGCGTGTCTGTTCCCCAGGTAGTGCGCATTGCACCCATCATGTAGGTATATATCCCTCCCTTCCCCCGCCTTCCCGAGTCAGCACCTTCAAGTGTTACCATTCCCCAAAGGGTGCGCAATGCACTCATTGTGTAGGCATACTCCCATCCCCCCCCACCCCCACCTCAGTCTGATATCCGATTGGTGTCGTTCCCAGATGTGTATTTAGGTGATGATCAGGGAAACCAATTTTCTGGTGAGTACATGTAATGCTTGTTTTTCCATTCTTGGGATACTTCACTTAATATAATGGGTTCCAACTCTCTCCAGGAGAACCATAGAGATGTCGTATCTTCATTATTCCTTATAGCTGAGTAATATTCCATGGTATACATATACCACAGCTTACTAATCCAATCATGTATTGATGGGCATTTGGGTAGTTTCCACATCTTTGCTATTGTGAATTGTGCTGCTATAAACATTCAGGTACATATGTCTTTGTTACAGAATGACCTTTTTTCCTTTGGGTATATGTCCAATAATGGGATTGCTGGATCAAATGGCAGGTCTACTTGAATCTGTTTAAGATACCTCCATAATGCTTTCCACAGGGGTTGCACTAGTTTGCAGTCCCACCAGCAGTGTATTAGTGTTCCTGTCTCTCCACATCCACGCCAACATGTGTTGTTTTGGTTTTTTTTGATAAAGGCCATTCTCACTGGGGTTAAGTGATATCTCATTGTGGTTTTGATTTGCATTTCTCTGATGATTAGGTTTGTTGAGCATTTTTTCATATGTTTGTTAGCCATTCTTATATCTTCTTTCGAGTAGTTTCTATTCATGTCATTTGCCCACTTTTTGATAGGGTTGTTTGATTTTTTCTTGCTGACTTTCCTGAGTTCTAAATAGATTCCTGTTATCAGTCCTTTATCTGATGTGTAGTATGCAAATATTTTTTCCCATTCTGTAGGTGGTCTGTTTATTCTCGTGACTGTTTCTTTGGCTGTGCAGAAGCTTTTTAATTTAATCATGTCCCATTCATTTATTTTTGTTGCTGCTGTGATTGCCTTGGGGGTCTTCTTCATAAATTCTTTGCCTAGGCCAATGTCTGTAAGAGTCTTTCCTACATTTTCTTCTAGAATTCTGATTGTATCACGCCTAAGGTTTAAGTCTGTTATCCACTGTGATTTGATTTTTGTGAGAGGTGAAAGCTGTGGGTCCTGTTTCAGTCTTCTACAAGTGGCCAACCAATTCTCCCAGCACCATTTATTGGATAGGGATTCTTGTCCCCAGAGTATATTCTTTCCTACTTTGTCAAAAATTAGGTGACTGTATGAGGATGGTTCTATATTTGGATTTTCTGTTGTGTTCCACTGGTCTGTGTCCCTGTACTTGTGCCAGTACCAGGCTGTTTTAAGAACCACGGCCTTGTAGTATAGTTTGAGGTCTGGCAAATTAATACCTCCCATTTGTTTTTGTTGTCTCTATCATTCTTTTTTTTTCCAGTCGATGCTCATAAAAGTTTGATGACAGTGATGAGAGATTTATATTTTAAAATCCGTTTGACATGAGGATGCAAAGGGAAAGGGGAAGTATGGTACTGTATTTCACATGGGACATAAAGCTGAAAGATCAAAACTGCAAACTCTGATTTCTAAAATATTTGAATACAGGATTGTTTCATTTTACATATCAAAGAGATTATTATTAGTTAATATTATTGCCTAAGTGACTAATTCACAAAGAATGCCTTCAAACTTTAGGATAGTGTCCAGGAAAACGTCATTTGAGTGAAGAACAGACTCGTTGGCACTTTTAGCATCATTGCTGAAAAAGCCCAACTCCTTAGGATGGTTGTGAAATCCAGGTATCTTCCTTTGAAAGGAGTTGGAGAATTAGCAGTAACATCTTTTTCACTTTTGAAATTAAGCTAATGTGCAATTAAAAATGATAGAGGTTTGTTTGTAATATAATACTCATATGCTTTGCAAAGTAACTTTTGTTTGTACCAGTCCCCTGTTCCAAATTTTCCAGTAACATGCCAAAGCCTCCAGACCTCCTCCTCCACATCTTAGAACTTGTGTGATCTGGCTCTACTTCATCTATCAAATCAAATTCTTTGTGAAACACATTTCCCAATTTGACTCTGGTAATTTTGCACTTTTCAGCTTCATCTGTGCCTCACATGCTTGTTTTCCCTGCCTGAGTACAGCACTGTCTGTTCCTCTTGCGTCTTGAAATTTCTGACCAGCCATCTGAACTGTGGTTCCCCTTGTCTGTGCTCCTGTATATGCTCTTAGTGCATTTTCATCCTTTATTTACTTTTCTCTTTCGGTCCCAGATTATAAATTCCTTGACAGCAAAATTATGCATGTTTGTACTTGACTTCCTCAGGAATTAGCATAGTGCCTAAGATGGGGCACATGCTCAAAAAATGATTAACTGATTAATAAAATGCATTTACCTCCCATCTCCACACCCAAGTCTTACTTGTGCTGTAGAATCACATAACAACTTTTACGAACCCATTGCCAAGAAAGACCCTCATACATATGTCTCTTTCAACTTATTTAACTCCTGAATAAACATACAAAAACCCAAAATAATAATAATATAAATACTAACACTAATACAGTATCCTAAAAGAGACAACTAACATTAATACAACCTGACACGCATTGAGTGCTTAATATGTACTAAATAATGTATAAGTACTAAATAGTACATAACAGATAGATGTATTTTATTTCATCAAATTCAATTTCAATTATTATTTCAACAAATAATCTATGGTGGAGATACTAATATCATATTTATTTGATGTAGGAGGAAATAAGTGACTTGCCCCAGGTAATACAGCTTGGGCTGTGTGCATCAGAGAGTTAATCTGAGCAGTCTGTTTGACTTGAAAGCACATTATAATTTTTGAGTACCACATTACATAGACTCTACAAAGCATTTTATATTTGAATAATGCAAATATTATCCAATAAATAGTAATTATTTTATTGTCAATTTTATCTTATATTGCTCTCCAGCTGGATTATTTATTCAAAGCTTTAGTCTCAATTCCATGAGACAGAGCACACACTCTCTCTAATACCCTCAACATGTTTAGGTTAGATGTGCTCATGTAACAGTCATCAAATATGTATAATATACAAGTGGATCTAAAAGGCAACAATAACATAGACACCAGCCCAGGCCTAAAAGATATAGAGACCGCAGAGTAATGAACATTAATTATTTATTATGTTATTCTAAGATCATTATGAGCTTTGATTAGCTAATTAATAAAAATGTTAAAATACAAATTTAGACTGAATCTCTAAGCAGATGTGAAATAATGCATATTTTATTATATAAAGTTCTCTGTAATAATTTTAAAAATTGAAATTTGTATATAGAAGATATGATTTTCATCACTATCTTTGCCTTGAATTTCATTGTATTTTTGCCTGAAACTTTGAGGCTACATGTTCTAACGATTGCTTATGGGACTACACCATTTATAAAATAAGGATAATAATATATTTCTTCATTGAAGGTAAGAATATGGCAATAAACATGCATTCATTCTAGTTTACATCTATGTTTATATTGTCTTCCCAGTGCCTAGAAGTCTAGACATTCTTTTACTCACACTTTGCTGAAAATGAAGTTTTCTCCTGTGATATTACTGTAAATGTTATCAGGTCCAATTCTTTACCCTCAGATTTAACCAGAATGTTAGAAAATAGCAAATATTTCTAGTTTGTGTAAATTAAAGTGTAAGAGACAAAAAATTAAACCTACGAAATTTTTGGCTCTCTTTTACTGTTGTCCTGAAACCAAGATTGAAGGTATTAGCAATATCAATATATCACACTACCCATCAATCTGCCTGACTCTCAGCTGATAGTATATTTTGCATATATCACTGAAGCATAGCACCAGGATAATGTGGTCTTTCATGGGCTATTTGCATGGAAAATCTGATTAATCTTATACTTTAACGGTTCAGAATAAAGAATGAGTATGAAAAATACTGCTTACATGTTGAAAACTTCTTTAAAATTAATTTTCCCTTTATTTAGCCATGGTTTCACAACCTTTTTTAAAATGTAATGTTTGTAACACTTAAAAAATTAAAATCAAAAGTCACTCAGTACTGATCGTAGTAAAAGGTTAATCTTACAAAACAAACAACCCACTCCAAAATATGCTTCTGTGTAATTCTGTTAACTCTAATTTTTAAATAATATATCTGCTTTATAATTTACTCTATCATCCAGCAAAATTTTAAAACGTAAAAGGTTTTATTTGAATCACACACAGGAAAAGAAACACAAAGGCAATAAAAAAAATTTAAGAGCAAATGAGCTGCTTATGACATGAAAAATATGTTAAAAATGGAATATTATTGTAAAAGTTTAAAAATAAAACCTCATCACAAACACAATGTGAAAATTATATCTTGACTAAATATTTCATAAACCATTTTTAGAAAGTATAATAACTAAATACAAATATTGCATTATTAGGATAGTAGTAAATATCTTAGGTTTAAAGAATTGTGTAGCATTAAATCACATGCTAAGATTCAGTTCTTCACCTATTAGGAAATGGTGTTCTTGTTGCAGAGATCACCCACTTTGTTAGGAATATCCATTAATATTAAGAATATCACAGAAAATGTCATTAATTATCAACAGTCCCATGTGTTATAAATTGAAGGTATCACAGAGGGTAGACTGTGATACATTGAGTAATTCTCCACCAAAAATGTCTACATTCTAATCCCTGGAACCATTAGATATGTTATCACACGTGGCAAAAGAAACTTTGTGGATACAACGTTAATGATTTTAAGATGGGGACATTGTTCTGGATTATCTGGTGGGTCCTTATAAGAGGAAGGCTAGAAGGTCATATTTACAGAAGGCATTGTGATAACAGAAGGTGCTATGCTTCTGGCTTTGAAATTGGAGAAACAGGATATGAACCGAGGAATACAGATTTCTCATATAAACTAGACGAGTCAAGAAAACTGATTTTCTCCTAGAACCTACAGGAGGAACATAGCCTTTCTGGTCCATTTTAGGGCTTCTGACCTCCAGAATTGTGATAGAATAAATGTGTGCTGTTTTAGGCCACTAAATGTGTGAGAATTTGTTACAGAAGCAACAGGAAACAGGTACATCTTCTTTCTGCTAATGATTATACTTGTAACAACCTTCTAGTTGTCAATGCTTAAATGCATTTCAGTTATATTACTGATTTAAGTTTTCTTTTCAAAATTAGGTTCCTAGAAAGCATGACCTAAATTATAATTCATTTGAGTAAATCAAATCTCACATGAGATTCTGGAGCAGGATCACTTATCAGCCTATTAGCAATGAGGACGCCATCACCAGTGGCAGCATCTGTCATGAAGTAATGGTGTAATCCTTAAAAAGTACAGGTGAACTTGGAAGAACTACAGTGAAAAGAATTTAACTTGCAATGAAAATAGCCTGTACTCTTATGAAGTTTGGGAGAGGTGAGAGGGTTACTAATTAAGAAGCCAGTGGAATTGTATGGCAATTACTGAGGTCCACTGATGAATTGGGGAAAAAATGAAAGCTAAATGTGTTTAATGAATTGAAGTCAAATATGAGCTTCAAAGGGCTTTCTTGGCACTTTGGCCTTTTTGGACCCATTCCCTTAGGGAGAGGGGAGAATATCTGAATATTAGGACCTGCTTTAATTATAATTGCAAAAGTTTGAGAAGGCTAGGCATTCATTCTTTCTTAAATGTTTGGTAGAATTCCCTGGTAAAGCCATCTGGTCCTGGGCTTTTCTTTGTTGGAAAATGCTATGGTCTGAATGTTTGTGTCCCCCTCACCCAGATTTGTATGTTGAAATCCTGTTTCCCAAGGTGATGGTATTAAGAGGTGGGATCTTTTGGGAGCTGATTAGGTCATAAGGGAGAAACCTTCATGAATAGGGCTCTCACCCTTATAAAACAGACCCAAAGGAGCTCATTGACCCTTCCCACCATGGGAGGACACAGCAAGAAGGCATCATCTATGAACCAGTAAGCGTGCCTTCACCAGACACCAAATATCCTGGACTTGAACTTATCAGCCTCCAGAACTGTGAGAAATAAATTTCAGTTGTGTATTAGCTTCCCCATTTATGATACTTTTTTACACCATCCAGAAAGACTGAGATGGGAGATTTTTGATTACTGATTCATTTTTCTTACTTAGTGATGATATGTTCAGATTTTCAATTTCTTCATTATTCAATCTGGGTAGGTTGTATGTATCTGGGAATGAGTCCATTTCTTCTGGATTATTCCGTTTGCTATAGTATATTAGCTTACGGTATTCTCTTATCATTTTTATTTCTGTGGCATCAGTTGAAAATTCTATTTCATTTCTGATTTTTTTTTTTTTTTTTTTTTTTTTTTTTGAGACAGAGTCTCACTCTGTTGCCCGGGCTAGAGTGAGTGCCATGGCGTCAGTCTAGCTCACAGCAACCTCAAACTCCTGGGCTCAAGCGATCCTCCTGTCTCAGCCTCCCGAGTAGCTGGGACTACAGGCATGCGCCACCATGCCCGGCTAATTTTTTCTATATATATATATTTTTAGCTGTCCATATAATTCTTTCTAATTTTTTTTAGTAGAGATGGGGTCTCGCTCTTGCTCAGGCTGGTCTCGAACTCCTGAGCTCAAACGATCCGCCCACCTCGGCCTCCCAGAGAGCTAGGATTACAGGCGTGAGCCACCGCGCCCAGCCTCATTTCTGATTTTATTAATTTGGCTCTTCTCTCTTTTTTTTGTAGTATAGCCAAAGGTTTGTCAGTTATGTTTTAGCTCTAAAAACCATAAATAATTAAAGAAAACAACTCTTGGTTTTGTTGATATTTTCTATTGCTTTACCAGTTTTCATTTTATTTATTTCTGCTGTTAACTTTATTATTTCCCCCCTTTTGCTAATGTTGAATTACTTTGTTCTTCCTTTTCTAGATCCTCAAAGTGTAAAATTAGGCTGTGTATTTGAGATTTTTCTTCTTTTTTAGTGTAGGCATGTATCACTAAAATCTCTCAGTACTGCTTTTGCTGCATCACGTAAGTTCTGGTATATTGTGTTTTTATTTTCATTTTTCTCTGAATATTTTCTGATGTACCTTTTGATATTTTCTTTGATTCATTGGTTGTTTAGAAGTATGTTGTTTAATTTCCACATAGTTGTGAATTTTCCAATTTATTTTTTTTCACCAATTTCTAGTTTCACACAATTGTGGTCAAAAGAAATATTTGCTATGACTTTAGTCTTCTTAAATTTGTTAACACTTGTTTTATGGCCTAATATGTGATGTATCCTGGATAATGTTGTAGAATAGGAGAGTTCTAACATAGGTCAGCTTCTCAACCCCTGCAAATATGCTATGCAAAGATTAGGGTTCTATTTGGAAATGTGTGAAATGAGGACATCTGGGACAATGAATTCAACATTTCAAAACCCAGATCCCTCTAAATGCTTAGGACATGCAGAAGTGATCTGGCGTTTGAGGCTAACACTGCCCTTTGGCCGAAGATGATGAAAGGACTCTGTTTTGAAGGCCAAGCATGAACACATCTTTCTCAAGATTTAACCACATAGGATCAATAAGTAGGGAGAAAGTTACAATATAACCCAGTTAAGTAAGTGCAAAATGTATTAAAAGAGAAAAAGAGTAACTGTCAACAGAAGCTGCAGATTCTAGCCAAGCTGTACAGGAGCGATGCAAGCAGCATGTGACTGGACTCTGAGGTTACTAGATCAAGGGAGGTAGCAGAACATATGGGAGAGTTTGTGGATATGAGTATTCGTCCTCAGTAGAGGATTTAACACTCTGATCAGGGCCTTCAGAATGGTACTAACATAATACTACTTAGCTCTGGAAACTTACAGAAAATGATGAACTCATAAGCAAAACAGATGTATCATAATTTCCATGTCATATTCTGAGAAAGGAGATAAATGTCTCAAAGATATTGGCATGCTAGGATGGCTATACTAGATAAGGCTAGAAAAGTCATCTGCAGTTTATGTTCTATATTAGGACCATGATGACATCCTATTTAGTAAAGCAGTAAAGGATGCACTGGTGGGAGAGGCACCAGAATCACTGAGCTCAATATTGGGTGTTTTCTATAAGCCAAAGTTAATGGTGGGAGATGCTGCTACAAAACTGGGTTGTTGTTTTTTTTTTTTTTATAGCAAGGAAGCATATAATATCTCAAGTGATACTCGATCTAGATGGAAGTTCTTAACTGTCAGAAATAAGGAGAACATAGTTACTATAATAAAGGGTAAAATCAAAGTGAGAGTCAGGGGTGCATGACCCACAGAGAACCATGAAGATATACTACAACATCTCTAGAGTCAAAGTAGATGGGAAGCCAGGGGGGTATTGTTCAATGTAATCAATCAAAGGAAATCAAGAATGGATGAAGAGGCAGATAAGGATAGTTTAATAAAAACTCATAATCCTTTTCCCTGTTTTCAGACTTAAAATGTTTAAAGACCTGTAAATCTTTGACTGATGTTGACATTTTGCCCCAGGAGGAAGGACCCTGCAATAATACAAGTGTGCATGGTGACGTTTCCCTAATTACTTGCTCAACAATAATTACAACTCTATATTTAGTTAACCACTTACTTGTGAACAGAGCATACCCAGACACAGGATCTAACTTGACATTGATACTCATGGCCTCAATGGGATTTCATGTCCTCTAATATAGATGAGAAGACACGGGGACCAGGTAATTAATGGAGATGTGGCTCATTTACAACTCCCAGTGGGCTCACTTGACACAAAAACTCAACATGTATAACTGGAATGGACATATTACTAATTATCAAAAATCCCACAATTTTTATTTGGCCTGGAAGAAAAGAGCTATTACAGTGGAGATTGCCAAGAATAAGCTTTTACCATAGAACCCCTGGCCAAGATAAGCAAGCAAAAGTTATTTCTTGTCTTGTGGAAAACAATTCTCCATGAATCTCTTATCTTTCTTTATGTACATTCATTAGAAACCCATTTGATCAGATTCATTTACATTCCAGAAGATACAGACTATTTCCCTCTCCTCTCAGAGATTTGTTTACATTATAGGATATTAAGGATAATAATTCCCTCTGGAGGGGAGGCTATAAATTTTGTTGAATCTTCACCTTTAGTATCTGGTAATGTGACTGTATTTGGTAATAGGATCTTTAAAGACATGACTGAACCAAAATGCGGTTGTTAGGGTAGGTCCTAATTCAATCTGACTTTTGTTCTTATCAGAAGAGGAAATTTTGAGACAAAGAGAGATACCAGGGACATGTGTGCACAGAGAGACAACAATGTAATGAGGTAGCAAGATGGCAGCCATTTACAAGCCACAGAGAGTGGCCTCAGAAGAAACCAAACCTGCAGACACCTTGATCTTGGAATTCTAGCCTTCAGAACTGTGATAAAATAAATTTTATCACAGTTGTTTAAGCCAAGAAGTTTGTGATATTTCATTATAGCATTTTTAACAAACTAATATAGAGAGTTTTCATGGGCTCCTATTGACCAAGATTGATATAACTCTTACTGCTCCTGACAACATATTCTTTAGCGAGAATCACTGGCTACTCTCTTCCACCCTTAAAGACACTAGGATTCATCTTAACTATAATTAACACATATTCCAATAATGGTTTGCCTTTCTTGCCCACAAGACCTTAGCCAACATTATTAACCTAAGTGTTATATTTTATCCACCAACATAGAATCTCTCATAACATTCCCCAATATACACAATCCCTCTTAACATAAAAGACCAAAGTACTTATTTTATAGCAAAAAAGGTGTAGAAGTGGACACATGATACTGGGATCCACTGGTCCAAGGACATTCAGCACCATCCAAAGCATCTTCTTCACAAAATGAGAAAATGATCTTTTGAAGGTGCAACTGAGTTGTCCTCTTGGAGATGATATCATGCGAGGATGCAATGCTATCCTCCAGGACGCAGAACATAACTTAAATTAATGATCATGATATGATGATTTTTCCCTAGGAAACAGGAACCAAGGGATGGAGTGGGGGTGTCCCCAATTATCATCATTCTAAGCAATCCACTTCAGGGAATCTGTACTTCATATCAGTATAACATTGAGCTTTTCATATTTAGAGATTCCAGTCCCAGATAAGTAATGCTTCCATTGGACAACGCAAGTTTCCAGCTAAACTTTAAGCTGCTATTTGATCACTTCAAGAAAGAAAAAAGTCACGATCTGTATTAGCCAGGGTTTTCCAGAGAAACAGAACCAGCAGGTTTTATATATATAGGTATATAAGAGGGCATTTATCATGGGAACTGGTTCATGCAAATTTAAAGCCAACAAGTCCCACAGTATTTTCTCTGCAAAGCTGGAGACCCAGGAAAGCCAGTAGTGTAATTCAATCTGAGTCCAAAAGCTTGAGAACCAGAAGAGCCAATAGTGTAACTCTCAGTCCAAGGCTGAAGGTTTGTGAGTGGCTTGGAGGTGGGGTGCTGGTATAAGTTCCAAAGTCTGAAGGCCTAAGAACAGCTCTGATGTCCAATAGAAGGAGAAAATGAATTTTCCAGCTCCAGAAAAGAGAGTTAATTTGGCCTTGTTTTGTCTTTTTGTTCTTTTTTGACCTTGAACAGATTGGATGATGCCTGCCCACATTGGTGAGGGTTCATCTTCTTTACTCAGTCTATTGATTAAAATGCTAATCTCTTCTGGAAACATTCTCCCAGATACCCCAAAATTATGTTTTACCAGCTATCTGAGTACCCTGATCCCTCTCAAATTAAAACATAAGATTAACCATCACACTGCCCTAGCAGGTAGGCTGCTGTTACACAATAGGGGCAGGGAAAAAATTGGCATTCATGTGATGTACTATATATCTTTTAGAATTCCTTTACCTTATTTTAATGCTCAATGGGCAAGAAGCTTTGCTACAAAACAAGAAGGGCCTAGTGACCAGGGATTCTGAATACTCCGAAATCAAGGTTCTAGGTCATCCCATCAGAAAAGTCCCCTAACCCAGCAGAAATGCTAGCCAAGGGTGAAGGGATTTTAGAATGGATAATACAACAATATTAATTGTGACATCGAGACCAGGTTCAGAGCCACAGGTTATAGCTGGTCTTAGTAACCATTTCCTTTTAAGTTTATTCAGTAAAAGAGACTGGCCAGAATACTGGTGGAGATGTTTCCAGAACTTCCTGTACAAAGCAAATGGATCCATGAGTCACAAAATGTGCTTTGAAATCAATGCGTTGGGGCACAACACAATACTTCCCATTGGGATAGAGATATTCCTTTCTCTAGACGGTGTGAGAGAGAGCTGCTGCTATCACTTAGCTGAGTCCCTGTCCAGACATTGCCTTCAGCAGAAGCCAGCTATTTTACTCAAAATCACATTCTCATTTCAGAAGCCACCAGCATCCAAAGACTGGTCCATATAGTCTGTGAAGATCTAGAAGAGCTATTTCTTCAGGCAAGGGTAACTATGAACGGCCATACCAGATCTACAACTCCCTTTGCTATCAGTTGAGATCTTTGTTGTACTACTTCACAGTTCCACTCCTCTCTCTGCTTGGTCCTCCCTCTTTGGTGTCCCACACTTGTTGAAAAGGAGAATAATTCCCAGTAAACTTCCTGCATACACTTCTCAGTCTCTGGACATCCTCTAAGGAACTTGACCTAAGACAAATAAGGGAAGTCTGTGAAAGCCATGAGATAGCTGGTCAGAATGTCACACAATGTTTATTAGCAAACTCTGATGTATGCTCTCTATTTCACCTACACCTAATGATGACCTATTAGAGACTTCTGTTTGGAAGCACTTAAGGTTTTCTGAAGTAGCCATTAGTATGACAAGTACTGCGATAGAATCCACTGCTATCCTGGACAAATTACTTATCCTTTGATAGCAGCAGCCTGCAGAATTGAAGTATAAGACTGGCAAACCAATTTTTCAAATGAATTTACAGAGATTTCAGTCAAAAATAAAATAGAGGTAGAAAGTATATGGTTCACACAAGAGAGAAATAGATTTTCTGCTTTGACTACTTATAAGAACTTGAGATGCTAAAAGAGCTGATAACAACTGTATCTTATTTTCAGGGAAATGTCTTTATGTTTCTTATCTATCTTATCAGAATATTCAGAATATTTCAATAGTATTTAAAATCTACTTATAAAAATATTGATAATGTTTCCTCCATCCTACCTATATTCCAAAATCTAATAATATATGATATGAGTTTCATATAGTTTATTCTTTATTATAGATGTTATTTTATCCTTCCTTTTATGATTCCCTTATATCCATTTTCCTTATATACTTACTGACTTTTTATTTTTATTTTTCTGATTTTTATTTATTCTCATTTTAATTACTTCGCATACATATTTAGTAGTTTATAATTATAAGTTTATAATATTCTTTTCATGTTCTAGTTTATAGAATCACTCTAAATCTCTTAGCAAAGAAGACAAGAATTTTTATTATTGAGTCATGGCATTTTATTTAACAGTGATGTCTTAGTGGCCTGAATTTTTCCTGATAACTTTACACATCCACACAATAACGCGGTTCTAAACTTTTGCTCACTTAGACCTCCCTCTTGAATTTTTCTTCACTGGCCTTTAAATTCATATCTACTTTTCAAGTACAGCTTCTCCCTAAGAACTTACTGGCACATCTAAATTTTATACATTATAACATATATAAATTTAAAATAAATCCTCTTTTCAGCTTCTTTGTATCAGCATGTTTACATTATACATTTTTATTCTCTTTAGTTTTTTGTTTAATAAAAATACAAAAGGAAAAATAGAGCAGATATTGAAAGGCATATGTGTAAATTGTTTATAACTTCAATCACTTCACTTTCAGTACCTCTTTATCCAAATGTTTGAGACCTATAGCATTTTATTTAATTCTATTTGCTCCTTTGCTTTAAAATGTAATCTTAATAAATATTACCTTTTGTCTCCATTAATTTGGGGATTCTCCTTTACCATATGTTATTTTATATTTTAAAATCTATTTTGTTGAGTTTATCTGTTCAGTTTCACAGATTTGTCTCTGTTATCAAGAGTTTCACTATAATCATGGATTGGAAATTCGAGTAAACTTGAACAGCTAATTAGTATAAATAAATTTTCTTTTCTGTAAAACGTGATGACAATAATTATGCTTAAATCTTACTGTGAGAATGAATTACGAGTCTATTTTATGCCCATCACCAGAATCAGGGAATGATAACCTCTTACCGTTTATCCATTCATTCATTTAACAGAATATAAATTTATTTAGTTCCTATTAAGTGTCACACACTCTGCTTGGCATTGAGAATATATTATTGGAAACATTTTTAAAAGAAATAGCCTCTGCTTCCCAAGACGTCAGAATGTTTTGACAAGAGAAAACAAACAGACACAATACTGCTTGATACCTGATAATACAGGTGTATATTTATTTGCCAAGGTAACGACTAAAAGGCCAAATAACTCAATTTGTGGGTCTCGAAGAGGGAATATCCCAAAACAGCTGATGCCTCAGTTAAGATGTGTATATTCAGACTAGATTGCATGGTTATTCCAGGGGGTCTAATTCTAAGGTACACTGTCAACACTCTGATAGTAAATCCTAGGTAAATTAGTGTGAAAAAAAATTGAGATTATATTTCCTCATTTTTGTGTGCTTTTAACTTGTTAACTTATACTTCACAATTATACTTTGATCTGGCAACTGCTAGTGTATTTCTTTAATGCCACCAGTTACTCTTCTAGATTACCATCACTACTAATTCCTTAGACTGCATTTCTTCCTGACCATTGCATTAAAAATACAAGCTAGATACAGTTCTAATGGCCAGTGTCCTGCCAGGATATGACAGTTTGTTAGGAAATAGTAAAAATTATTTTCATAGATGTCTTTGCTATCTTTCCTTATTGTATTTTCTATTTGCATTCACTGATAGTTGTTTCAAGTTAAAATTAATACCCAGCATGGAGTTTTATTGGAACTGCATTAATCTCTAAATAACTTAGCTTGAGCTGACATCTTTATAATGTTCAATCTTCTCTTTCTGGAAATCTCTTTATCTCTGTTTTTACTCAAGTCTTTTATATTTGTCAGGAAAGATTTGTGGGTTGATTATTTGAGTATCATATATTTTATATTACAATCTTTTTTCAAATATTTATGGTTTTTATTGTTATGGATAGGACCTGTTTAATCATAATCTACTTGCTGATGTCTGCTGCTTTTAAATTGTGGAGGCACAAAAGGCTAAATTAACAGAGCAGAATCACCTGAATTATACATCTTAACACAAACCAAACTTTATTATTGATTAATGAAGAATACAAGTAAATGGAAGGCACAGATACATAAGAATCTGCCTGGAAAACTCAGAATTGCTAGATATAGCTTCCAAAACACTTCTTTATTGGATCAGGACACATGTTGGCTTTAGAGTTGTTAAATTAAATAAGCAGAAAGCCATTAGCCTGAAGCTGTCTTATCAGCATTTTATAAAACAGATCCTGTCCATGATAACAACAATAAATAAGCAATAAATAAACTAAAACATGATTTAGGAGTATATTTTTTGTACCAAACAGGCAAATTTTAGCCAATCACAAACAGCTGAGCATCAGCCAATCACAGCCAGCCAACTGATCAGACCGTGCCCAAACAAGGCAAATGCCTAGCTGTACTCAATGATGATCTGTCTGTTTGGCTTCTGTGTTAGATCTATAAAAGCTCACTGCTCACATTGCTGAGTGTAGCTCTCTGAACCACTTCTGGTTCTGAGTACTGCCTGTTTCAAGAACTATTCTTTGTGCAAGTAAACTCCGTTAAATTTAATTTGTCAATTTTTTTAACAGAATAAAAGGCATATTATAATTGTGTGATATAAGATAAATTAGAAGATGTATTAAGGTCAGGGCTTCTTAACTTATACATTCAGTCTCCAAAAAGCTACATCCCATGAATCCTCATTCCAGGTTTATTTACAATAAGCAAACAAAATGAGTTACATACGTCCTCATAAAAATAGTTTTATACAGAAACTCCCTCAAGTACTTTACAGCTATTATATCACATCCAAATATGATTTGGTTTACAAAATGGTCTAGTAGAGGGCTTTTATTTTTTTTAATTGAATTGTTAACTACACACTTTCACTATTCAGAACATACTGGGAAGAGATACCCGTATAAGAAGGAGGAACAAGGTTAGCCTTAGCTCTATGTTTAACATTTTATTTCCTTAAAACAATATTTTCCTGTTCATTCTGTGAGCCTTACAAAAAATAAAATAAAATAAAGAAACCAATATGCCAATGTTTTGATATCTGTTAAATTTGACGGCTGGCTATATAATTCCCTGTTATATTATTTTTGAAGGATCTCAGTATGTTAATATCAATAACTAGAAAAAAATCCTGTTTTTTTCTCTCTCATGTTACATATATTTTCAACACATCCCTATACAATGAATCCCAAATAAATTTAGTAAGAAAATAACAAATTGTAATCACAATCATTCCTCAGTAATATGAGTGGCATCATTCTAATGAGATATCCTCAGCTTCTATACAAAGGGACGAAGAAAATACATCCTCTATCAGGCTCATGAATTTGGTAAAAGAATACCCTCTATTGAGATCCACAATAGAAATGTAATATTTCTGAGAGGTATAGTTACTTCCACTCTATTTTTCATCAGATCTTGGAAATGAACCTACAGAAGCCTCAACAAAACAAAACAAAGATAGAATAGAATTACTGTACACTTTTTAGTTAACTGTAGTTAATGCCACAGAGGTTAAGCCTGAGGCAAGCCCTAGTCTGTTCATTTGTTCTTAACTTGTTTCCTTTTTCAATATTTATAGTTTTGTCTCTTCATCTTTGTAATTCATATTAAAAAATGCATAGGTCCATATGAGATTGCTTGTTTTTTTATATAAATATAAATCAAGGCAAACCTGTCATATTACATAGTCAATGTATTTATTCAACTCATAAAATTTTTATTCTCTTACAACATGGCATATTACTTTGTTTCATTTATTCTGATATATTCTTTAGGGCTATTTTCAATATTTGTGTAATTTTTTTCCATCTTCATTATCAATTCTTATTCTAAACATTTTTTTGTTTGTGAATTAAAAATGTCACCAGCTATTCATTACTAATTTTATTTTCTACCCATTCAATTTTGCTTGTCTGCTTTCCATTTGAATTTTAATGCTTTTGTATAATTTCATCACAACCCTTAAAAAATAAGTTTTAAGTCTCTTTCAATCTCTTCTGTGTTATCTCCTGACATTATTATTCTGTTTGATCTATGGCATATTTGAATTATTTGGTATCTTTATCAAGATCTTTGTCACATATACTTTATATTTTCTAAAATGTTATTTTCCATTTTATATAAAATATTTGTAAATCCCAAAACTTGCTTTTTCTTGCAATTATTCAAGGTAATGATAATTTCATTTTTGTAGGAAAAAAGAGAATAGAACCTCACAACTAATTTCTGTCTTACTAATCAAGAAATCAGTCATTAACTCATTTTATATATATATATATATATATATATGCAGAACTAATGTTTCTCAGAAAAGTTACAGTGATTATATTTGTGCTATCTCCCAATTCCTCTTCATGTCCTCTAAAATGATCACTGAATATAGATGACAGTTTTAAATGTTGATTATAAATTATAAAACACTGATATTAGCAAGCCTTAATTTTCTGCTGCCATGATAGACTGAGGTGGAAAAATTGCCCTGCTCCTAGTTTCTATTTTTCTGACAATTGAGAACCTAATTGTATTTTTATATCTAAGGCTATCTCTATTACCTAGGAACAAAACAAAAATAAAACAAGCACTCTTTACCTCATTAGCCATAATATATTGCACATCATGAAAAATACAGGAATTAACAGCTACCAATCAATAAAATTCAGCTCACATTAAAATTCTGCTACATTTCTTTAGATTTCTGTCTGTCTCTTAAAGGAAAAAGATATTACAGATAAATCAAAAAACCTTCCTGCAACTGTTGTATGTAACATTCTCAACAACAATTTTGTACTTTTCTTAATTTCTGCACTGTTTGTATTCATAAATAAAGCAAGAAGCTCTTCATGCTTGCTTTCAAAATTTGCTAAAATGGCATCACACCGTGTATATATACATATACATATATATATATATCTTTAATCTTCATAGAAAGTACTGAATCAGCTGGACTTGCTCAATAACTCTTTTTAAATCTACTTTGAAAATGAAAGTGATCATAGATGTTTGGCAGTCATCTTGTGGGGGGTGTGTGTGTATGTGTGTGTGTATTTAACCCACTCCACAATCTTTGTAATCATCATAGTTGCCATAGTGATTAAACACTTCACCTTTTAATCCCCCTACACCCTAACGTTTATCTTCATTTAATCACAAACCCTGAGCAGTAATAATTTAAATAATTGTCATAATGCTGTATTTCATGTACCACCTGTGTCTTATTTTCCCCTAAACAAATAGGATATTGGTTCACATAAAACATACAAGTGACATCCAACAATAAGTGATTATTTCTTAGAACTAAAGGAGCAAGGGAGAAAACAGTGTTATCAGACCCAGCAAGAACTGCTTTTCTAGTAAACAGGCCACAGAATAAAGATATGGTAGTAGGGGAACTCAACTACTTCTAGAACTACAATTTTGATAGAAAGGATTTGGATAAAATAAATACCAGAACCTAATTTTTTAAATTCTGTTTTCCTGCTGGTGATTCCCATTGGTAGAAACTAACTAGATGCTAAATGAAAGAGTCTCTGGCGAAGCAATCTGTACATATCAGCCTCCTGTGGCAAAAATTCAAAAAAGGAAGAGCACAGATGAAGTGGGGGGAAAATACTATTCAGCTTATATGGCATACCTTTCTCCATATATATTGATGGCTTCTATAGATTTTTGTTTACTCTTTAATAATTTTGAGCTCCAGAACTCATGAGAAAATGGGTACATTCAGGGTTGTTGGATGTTGTCCTTCCACAACATAGTTGTGTTCATCCACAACATATTTGCTGACAGACTTTTCCTGTGGTTCCACGACATTCTGATTATTACCACGGCAACGCTTATCCACGGGGAGATGGACCTAGAGAGTTCTGACAAAGCTGAGCACTTCTCTCCACTTGGCTATCTGTGCAGTTGAGCATTTTTTACAAAAATTCTGAAAGGTATATAGACAAATTTGAAGAAGAGATGTTACTGATTTCCACTCCTAGTGCCATGCTACTAACAACTCATTTTCTTAATTTTTAATCCTTTAATTTTAAATGTATTGTGGTTATATGTTTTATCTGATTTCCTTAAACAGAATATGACTGTACTTTTGTTATTTGTTTGATTATTTTCTAATTCCATCTGTGGATTTTTGTATTTTAAGGATTAATTATAGTCTGTTTATATTTAATGTGATTATGACTATATTTTAACTTGATCTATTGTCATATTTATGCTACTTCTTATATTTTTCTTTGTTTTTTTCACCACTTCTGTTCTCTTTGGTGATTATCAAATTTTCTTTATTGAATTTTTAATATCCTCTGCTAACTGGGAATCTGTCACTAAGGTTTATTTATGTCTGGAGTTCAAATATCTGAGCTTAAGCTACTTTTCACCTCAATAATTCTACAGTTTTAATTCTTCTTCTTCTTCTTCTATTTCACGTTATTTTATTTGAGTTTTTGTTTTTGTTTTTTAGAGATAGGATTGCCCAAGCTGGAGTGCAGTGGAACTGTCATAGCTTACTGCAGCCTCAAACTCCTAAACTAAAGCAATTCTCCCACCTCAGCCTCTTGAGTATCTATCTAGGACTACACGCGTGGGCCACCATGCCTAACTAATTTTTTTTTTTTTTTTTTTTTTTTCCTGTAGAGACGAGGTCTTGCCATGTTTCTCAGGCTGGTCTTGAATTCCTGGCCTCAAGCATTCCTCCCATCTTTGCCTCCCTAAGTGCTTGGATTACAGGTGTGAGCCACCATTTCCAGCCTTATTTGTTTTTTATTTATAGCATTTTGGTGAATTTTGTTATTTCTCACCCCAGATTGGCTATAACTATTACTCTTATGCAATAAATGTTTATGTATATTTAACTAAATCTTACCAATGTCTTTATTCTTATAATATTTACTTACCTACATCCCAATACTTCTTTCTCAATACCATTTTCTCTTCTTAAGATATACATTAAATAAATGATTCAGTGAGAAGTTATAGATGGAAATCCATCTTACTTTTCTCTTATTCTTGAATGATAGTTTAGTAAGCTATGGAATTTGTCTACAGCCACCCTACCCTGAATGTACCTGATCTCATCTCATCTCAGAAGATAAGTAGGGTCAGTTCTGGTTACTACTTGGATGGGAGTAAGCTATTGATTTTCATATTTACATTTATTTATTAAACACCTTGCATATATTCTATTTTTTTCAGCTCTTTACCATTTTTGAAAAATAAGTTACCTTTGTATGCTCTATAAATAATATTTCACTTTTCAAGGTGGTCTCTTTTAAGTTTCTCTCTTTCTCTTTTATTTTATTCTGAAATTTCAACACAATACATCTATACTTATATTTAGTTTTATTCATCCTTTTGAAGCTTACTGGATTTCATGGATTCACATATTCCTTTCTAAAAATTTCTCGCCATTTTATCTTCAGATATTAGCTCTCTGCTTTTTACTTGGTTATCCCTTTCAGGAAAGCTTTTCATAAGTATGTTTAATGTTTTCATTTTGTTCTCATTATTTCTTTAATATCATCTTCATGTTCTCCAGAATGTATATTTCCATGTCATTAATACATTCAATCTTTTGGTTAACAAATTCCCTTTTTTAAGCTAACTTCCATTTAACCCTCATGGGTATTACTTATTTTTATGGTGAACTATATTTTTGCTAGTTTTAGATTTCCATAAAAACTGAGCATAAAGTGCAGAGTCCCTTAAAAACTTTTTACCCTCCCTCAGTTTTCCCTATTAACATTTTGATATTACTTTTGCTTTCATTACCAAGATTCTATTTTAATTCTGCTCAAATATCCTTGCTTTTTGATTTTCACTGTTTTATTCTCTTGTTATTTCTGTATAATTTAAGTCATTTTATTCTTTTAATTCTGCTTTTCCTTTCTTATTGCTATATTACAGAAGATAACATGCTTTTAATTTTTGTGTTTTCTATCACTTAATGATGGCATATTGTTTCCACTTAGATAATGCTTAATAAGAAGTCTTTTTGAGTTCTGTTAATATTTATGACAATGACCTAGAATCCATTTACTAAAAAGAACCTATAAAAGCCCATAACTTAAAAAATATCATCATCCAGTTTCAAATTTGTATTGTATGTTTCAGGATCCCAGAACAAGGAAGGTGGGACATCTTGGAAATGCATAATTATATGAAGTAAAGATTACTGTTACTGACTTCCTAGCACTGTTTCCCACCCTCCAAACAGTACTTATGGTCTTGTATGCCCTTTTAGACTCTTGCCACTCTCTCACTAAAATGTGGGTTCTGTATCTCCTCACCTTTAACCTGGGTGGAATTTTGTTGCTTCCTTGATAAATAGAATGTGGTTTATGTGGCATTTGATAATTTCTGAGTCTGGATCATAATAGAAAAAAACAGCTTCCACCTGGCTTCTATTAATGTACCACATGTCTCAGAGCCCAAGTCAACATCTAAGATCAGTTATCTTGAAGACTCCCAGTAGGAAAAATTACATGGAAAGACTATAAATAGGTAATGGAAGATGATCAAGGACATATAGCTATTCTAGCCCCTAGCTGGTCATGTCTTTTTTTCCTAGGTATTAGATATGTGATAGTAAACAATCAGGGAAGACCAACATTGCAATTAATTTGCAATACTTAGTTGGGTCTATAAGACATTGGCTAAAAAATTTCATAGAGGGATCTGGGAAATTTGAGAACCATAATCTATCTTAATATAATTCCACATATCTCTGGCAGTTTGGAAAGCTGTGCGTATGTGGTAGGCTACCAGCAAGCTCATGAGTCACCAAAGATGACAGTAGGTATTGACAGTTTTTGACTAAATTTGAGACTTTATACACACAGACAGTGAAATAAAAGGAAGAATTTTAAGTTCCTGGAATTTTTAATACATCCCTGTCCTTCAAAAAGATATATTAATAACAGGTGAAAATCTTACCATTTCAAGTTGTTTCAGGACAACTTCTAGGCAATCTTGGCTGACAAGCTGTTTTGACCTAGGAATGGTACCTAGAAACCCAGGGTTAGTAAATAAAAAAATAATAAAGAAAAATTTAGCATAAATGGATAAATATAAAACTCTTAGAAGATAATAACATAGGAGAGAAAATAGATGAATAGCCTTGGGTTTAGTGATGTTTTTTAGATATGACACCAAAAGCATAATTCATGAAAGAAATAATTGTTAAGCTGGACTTTATTAAAATTAAAAATCTCTGCTCTATGAAAGATACTGTGAAAATAATAAAATGGCAAGACACAGACTGGGAGAGAATATTTGCAAAAAATACATTTGATAAAGAACTTTTATCCAAAATATACAAATAACACTTAAAACTCAACAATAAAATAACAAGCAACCCAATTAAAAAATGAGCTAAATGCCTTATAGACACTTCACCATAGAAGATATATAGATGGCATATAGGCATACGAAAAGATGCTCCAAATCATATGTCATCAAAAATGCAAATTATAATAACCACTAGATACATGTTAGAATGACAACATCACATATTGGTGAGGATATACAGCAACAGAAACTCTCCTATCCATTGCCAGTGGGAATGCAAAATGCTGTAGTCACTTTGGAAGACAGTTTGACTCTTTCTTACAAAACTATACTCTTAGCATACAGTTCAGCAATTGTATTTTTTGATATTTACCCAAAGAAATTAAAACTTATGTACACAAAAAAACCTGCCTATAGATGTTTTTATAGTAGCTTTATTCATAATTGCCTATATAGTAGCCTATAGTAGCTTTATTCACAATTGCCAAATCTTGGAAGCAACTAACATGTCCTTTAGGAGGTAAAAAGATAAATAAATTGTGGTATATCTAGACAGTGGAATAAATTAAAAAATAAGCAATTAAGGCATGAAAAGACATGGAGGAAACTTAAATGGATATTACTAGGTGAAACAAGCTAATCTTAAAAGGCTACCTACCATATGATTTCAACATTATAACAGCAAAAAATGTGAAACCATGAAGATAAAAAAGATCAGTGGTTGCTAGGGGTTACTAGTGAGTAAGGGATGAATAGCCAGACCACAGAGGATTTTAAAAGCAGTAGCACTATTCTGCATGATGCTATAATGGTGGATATATGTCATTTTGCATTTGTTTAAACTTGCAGAATATACAACACCAAGAGTGAACCCTACTGTAAACTATGGTCTTTGGGTCACAATGATGTGTCAATGTAGGTTCATGAATTGCAACCAATGTACCACTCTGGTGGGAGATGTTAATAATGAGAAAGGCTATGTATATATAGAAGCAGGGGGCATATGAGAAATTTTATGCTCAATTTTGCTGTGAACTTAAAACCGCTCTAAAAAAATCAAGTCTATTAAAAAAGTAAACAGAACTCCAAAATACATGAAAAAAAATCTGAATATGAGAAATAAGTAATTTGATAAAAATATTAAAATAATTAAGGTAATCAAAAGCCTCACTCACAACAGCATATATAACTATTAGATATAAAGTTAGCAAAGATATGAAGACTTGAACAAAACTATCAGTAAAGTTGACCTAACTGTCATTTATAGAACGTTTCAACCAAGAACAGCAGAATATATATATTCAGGTATACATGAAACATTTTCTAGGCTACATTATATTGTAGGCCATAAATTTGAAAGAACTTAATTTATAAAAAGAATTGAATTCTTAAAAGAATTAAATTAGGAATCACCAAGAGATCAAAAAAAGAGAAAATCCAAATATTTGGAAAATAATGATACACCTCTAAATAATCCAAAGAAGAAACCACAGGTGAAATTTGAAGATATTATGAACTGACTGAAAATAAAAATAAACACCAAAATTTACAAATGGATTCAAAACAATACCTGTAAGCAATTTATAAGTAAAAATTCATTTAATGGAGAATAAAAAAGGCCTCAAATTAAAAACCCAAGCTTTCACCTTGAGGAATAACTAAACTAAACCTAAAGCAAACAGAAAGAAGGAAACAGTAGAGATTAGAACAAAAATCAACAAATTAGAATTAATAGAATAATAGTGAAAGTCAATAAAACCAAAGACTGATTTTTAAAAATATCAATAAACTTAATAAATTAGCTAGATTGACCAAGAAAAAAAAAAGGTAAGAAAGACACAAGTTACCACAATCAGCAAATAAAAAGAGACACCACTATTCACCTTACAGAAATTAAAAATATGATAAAGGAATATTATACACAACTTTGCATGAACAAATTACACAACTTAGATGAAATGGAAAAATAATTCAAAAGAACAAAATTGAAACAGACTCAAGAAGCAATAAGGATTCTTCTTCCCAGTGTATGTTTTTGTCTACTTTGTCATGGATTAGATGGCTATCTGAGGATGGTTTTATATCTGGGTTCTCAGTTCTGTTCCATTTGTCTATGTCTCTGTTTTTGTGCCAGTACCATGCTGTTTTAATTACTATAGCCTTGTAGTATAGCTTGAGCTCTGGTAAATTGATGCCTCCTAATTTGTTCTTTTTGCTTAAGATTGCTTTTGCTTTACCAGGTCTTCCCTGGTTCCATACAAAGCGTAGAATTATTTTTCCTGTATCTGTGAAAAATGATGTTGGTATTTTAATAGGGATTGCATTGAATCTATAGATCACTCTGGGCAGTATAGACATTTTAACAATGTTGATTCTGCTGACCTGTGAGCATGGTATGGTTTTCTACCTGCTTATGTCCTCTATTTCCTTCCTCAGTGTTTCGAGGTTCTCCCTGTAGAGGTCTTTTACCTCCTTAGCTAAATATATTTGACAAATCAGACAAAAACATAAACTAGGGAAAAGAATCCTTATTCAATAAATGATTCTAGGAAAACTGCATAGCCACATGTAGAAGACTGAAACAGGATCAACACCTTTCACCTCTCACAAAAATCAACTCACGGTGAATAACACACTTAAACCTAAGATGTGAAACTATAAGAATTCTAGAAGAAAATGTCAGAAAAACTCTTACAGACATTGGCCTAGGCAAAGAATTTATGAAGAGGACCCCAAAGGCAATCACAGCAACAACAAAAATAAATAAAGGGGACCTGAGCAAATTAAAAAGCTTCTGCACAGCCAAGGGAACTATCACAAGAGCAAACAGACAACCTGCAGAATGGAAGAAAATATTTGCATATTACACATCTGATAAAGGATTCTGTACAGAACTCAGGAAAATCAGCAAGAAAAAAATCAAACAATCCTATCAAAATGTGGGCAAAGGACATAAACAGTAACTTTTCAAAAGAAGACAGACTAATGGCTAATAAACATATACAAAAATGCTCAACATCTCTAATCATCAGGGAAATGCAAATCAAAACCATAATGAGACATCACTTATCTACAGTGGGAATGGCCTTTATCAAAAAGTCCCAAAACAATAAATTTTGGCATGGGTGCAGAGAGATAGGAACACTTATGCACTGCTAGTGGGACTGCAAACTAGTACAACCTCTGTGGAAAGTAACATGGAGAGACCTTAAAGAGCTACAAGTAGAACTACTATTTGTTCCAGCAAACCCATCACTGGGCATCTACCCCAAAGAACAAAAGACATTCTATAAAAAGGACATCTGCACTCGAATATTTATAACAGCACAATTCACAATTGCAAAGATGTGAAAACAACCCAAGTACCTGTGAATACATGGGTGGATTAATAAAATGTAGTATATGTATACCATGGAGTTCTACTCAGCCACAAAAGACAATGGTGATCTAGCAACTCTTGTATTATCCTGAATAGAGTTAGAACCCATTCTACTAAGTGAAGTATACCAAGAATGGAAAAACAAGCACCACATGTACTCATCATCAAATTGGTATTAAGTGATCAACACTTAAGTGCACATATAGTAATAACATTCATCGGTGTTGGGCTGATGGGAAGGGAGAAGATAGGATGGGTATATTCACACCTAATGGGTGCGGTGCGTACCATCTGGGGGATGGACACACTTGAAGCTCTGACTCTGGCAGAGCAAAGGCAATATATGTGACCTAAACATTTGTACCCCTGTAAAATGCTGAAATAAAAAAAAATAAATGAATAAATAAAAGAAGAAATAGAAAGTTGAATTGACTTATGTCAAGTAAAGAAACTAAATTAGTAATTAAAATATTCCAACAAAGAAAGTCCTAGTCCCAAATTGCTTCATAGCTGAATTTGATTAGATATTTAAAGAAAAAATATTATCGTTCCTCCACAAAATCTTCTAGAAAAATCTAAGAGAAGGGAATATGTACTCACTCATTTTATGAGATTGGTAATACTCTGATGCTAAAGCTAGGCAAAGACATCACAAGAAAATAAACAATAGACAACACTAATTGTAAATATAGATGTGAAAGTTACCAACAAAATACTAGCAACCTAAATCCACCAACATATAAAAAGTATTACATACCTCCACCAAGTGGGATTTATCCCAAGAATGCAATATCTGTTTGCTATCTAAAAAGTGATTAATTAATACAATAAATCCTATTAATAAAATAAAGACAAAAGATACATGATCATGTCAACAGATGCAATAAAAAACATCTGAAAAATCCAACGTTCATTTGTAGTTCAAATTCTCAAAAACTATTAACAAAAGGAAGCTTCCTGAACTTGAAAAAGAGCAACTACAACAATAAAGCTACAGTAAAGCTACAGTTAAATTTTACTTTATAATGAAAGACAGAAATTTTTCAGAACTATCAAGTGTAATCAATAAGAAAAATAAATAAATCAACAGCTTGAAGATTGGAAAGGAAGAAGGAAAACTGTATTTTCCAACATCGCTATTCTGTATACAGAAAGTCATAAGGAATCCACCAAAAAAACCCCAAAAAACTACAATGCATAATTGAGTTCAGCAATGATAGAGGATACAAAATCAATATACAAAAATCTATTTTTATTTCTATGTGCTAGTACACAATGTGAAAATAAATTTTAAAAGTTTCCCTATACAATAGCTTTAATAAAAATAAAATATTTAGGAATACATTTAACAAAGGAAGTTCAAAACTTGCACATTAAAACTTCTAAAATATTTCTGAGACATATTAAGGAAAATCTAAATAAATGAAGACCTATTACATGTTTATGAATTAGAAGACTCAACATTAAGATAAAATTATTTCCCAATTATTTATAGATTTAATGGGCCCCTGTCAAAATCCTAGCAGGTATTTTTGTAGAAATTGAGAAGCTGATCCATAAAATGTATATAGCAATGCAAAATATGTGGTCCCGCTTGTCTATTTTTGCTTTTGCTGCTTGTGCTTTTGGTGCTATATGCAAAAAATCATTGCCATTTCCAATACCATGAAGATTTATCCCTACGTTTTCTTCTAGGAGTTTTATAGTTTCAGGTCTTACGTTTAAGTTTTTGATTATTTTTTAGTTGACTTTTGTGTATGGTGTAAGAAAGAATGCTATTTTATTATTTTACATGTGGAGACCCAGCTTTTCCACTACTATTTGCTGAAGAGACTGTTGTGTATTCTTGGTACCTTTACTAAAGATTATTTGATTGTATATGCATGAGTGTATTTCGGGGCTCTTCATTCTGCTCCAATGATTTAAATATCTATGTTTATGATGGTTTCATACTGGTTTGATTACTGTGGATTTGTAATATGTTTTGAGATCAGAAAGATTTGTTCATCTTTGTCAAGGTTGTTTTGGCTATTCTGAGTCTCTTGTCATTCCATATGAATTTTAAGATTGTTTTTTAATAGATAAATCAAAGTGGTATATTCAAAACAATTTTAATCATCAATAAAAAAAACCTGCTGTTATATGCAACATGGATAAAACTCAGTACAAGAAACAAATCTCAAAAGACCACATATTGTATGCTTATATTTATAAAAATGTCTGTGAAAAAAGAAAATCTCTAGGACAAAATGTAAACTGTAGATTAGTCATGGCCTGGAGCTGGGGGTAGGAACAGAGATTGACTTGAAGGGTTATAAGGAACTTTTTGGAGGTGATAAAAACATTCTAAAATTTTCTAAATGGGAATGGTTGCACAAATATGTAAATTTTACTAAAAATAATTGGATTGTACACATAAGCCATGTTAATTGTATGGTATATAATTATATCTCATTATAGCTGGCATCATTTATTTCAGAAATTCTCATAGAACTACATTATCTATTGTATTGATTCTTAAGGAAATCACATGAGAATTTCTTCTGACTGCTTTATTAACATTAATTACAGATTTTCAAGTCTAGAATCTGGCATTTGCTTTTTAAGAAATCCACAGATTCTAGGTTTGCTTCCCATAAGCAATCTAGACAAACAAGGTATATGTTATCAAAATAGTCCAAAAGTAAAGATTCCCCTGCTAGAAAATAATGAGTGTGTTTGCCAGGAGGTATATTTTTAGTATACTTATTAGGGAATTTGTCTAGCTTGCCTTTCTTTGTCTAAATGGGTATACAGCAGTAAAGAGTGATAATGGATTATAGATCTGGCACTAAAACTTTCTTTTCCAGCATAAAAACCTTATGTGCAAATTCAGAAAAAAAATTTGCTTTGTTTTCCTTATACCTTAATTAAGAGCATATCCCATTTGGAAAACCACACCACCTAAGACGATCACCGCAGGTAGTTGAATGGTAAATACAACTCATCTGAATCCATGTGCATTTGCAGCTGGCAAAATCATGATGGTTTTGTATATTGTCACATGCATATGACCACTTCATTGTCTTTTCGTGTAGTTGAGCCTTGAGTGCAATTCCTGTTAAAATGCATATTTTATTATGAGTTAATTACATTTCTTCAATTTCTTTATTATTTCCCTCCTAGGGCACGATATCATTATTGTTTTAAAGTAACTGTGTGAGAAGTTTATATTATCTATTAACTTAATCTTAAGAAAATACAAGGAGAATTTGAAAATAGTTAGTATATAAATGAAGCTCATGGTGTCTCATGTGGATGAGAATCATACAATATGTGGTCTTTTGAGACTTGTTTCTTTTACAAAGCAGATTTTCATCCATGCTGTAGCACATAACAGCAGTTTTTTAAATCGCTGATTAAAATTTCATGGAATATACCACATTTTGTTTATATATTTTTGAAAGCATCCTAAAATTCATATGAAACCATGAAAGACCCTTTGCAAGTGTCCTCTTTTCCTTGTGCAATTCCATTGTCATCACTCAGCCTATCCTCCAGCCAGCTTTCTTGGGTGTCTGCATATATTTATCCAGCTTTCAAATAAAAGGTACTCATCCTTTAAGCGTTCTCTCTGTGAAACCTTTAATAACGTAGTCCATCAGGTGTAGTTGCTTTTTTAATATTCTCCTCGATTTATTAAATGCTTCGAGTGCTGAATTTTCATACATCATGTACTGTTTGGTTGCCCATCTCCCACTGGAAACCCAAGAGCCTAGAGAACAAGAATGAGACGTTTTATTCTTAGTGCTTTCCAGAGTGTCTGAATTTCTTGGTCATAGCACTTAGTGATAGGTGAATATTAGCTAGACAAATGATATTTGATGAAAGAAAATCTGTTAAATTAATATAAATACTCTCTTTGTAGTGTTTATTCTACATTATGAATTATGATTTTTGGTATAATAAAAAACCAAAATATATTGAAAATGTGTTTTGTTAAATTTAGATGACATTGAGTAATGATCTCTAAGAAGTTGGGATTAGGCAACTTTATACTTAAAGCCTGACCTTAACCATATACTCCTACTTCTAAGTATCTTAATTCTTAAGTCTCATATTAAAATTCTGGGTACATAATTAAATTCTATCTAAAGCAATTATTAAAATACACAATAACAGGAAAGTTTTGTTTTTCCCATATTCATATACTTTTACCAACATGAGCACTATGCATTCACATTAAATGTATATACATCATCTTTCACAAATGTTCAACATTTTCTAACCTGTAATTCTCATATTGATAATTTTGCACTACATAATTTTATGAATAAGTTTCAAAAATAAAGTTCTTATCTCAAAAGTTATAATCATAACTATCCTTTCTAAAATACTCTTTATTCCTAAAAATGAGTCTTTGTAATTTAACATAAATAAGCCCTTAGTCCTCATAGGTATATAACAAATAACGTCCAGTGATAGTGGTGTACATTGATAAAAATCTGACCTTTAACAGCCCACATTTCCACTTAAACTAGCAAATTGTTGAGTGAGGAGTGATATAATTGATTTTATCATTGTTTCTGCCTTGTAATGTCAGCAACTTTACTCACTTCAACCCAAGTACATCTTAATCATTATATTCAAAGACAATTACATGAGTCTCCCACCCCTAAAGTATTCTTGGCTTCTCTCTGCTTTGTTTTTTTAATACTGTTAGTTTTTTTTTTTTTTTTCCTAGATTCTCTTGGGTAAAAATCTGTACTTAATATGCAGATCATCTCTCTTTGTAATCAGTACTTCTGAAAACTTGTTACCAATGTTCTCTAAGGACCCTACAAATCCTGAATCAGGAGGAAACGCCATACCAACCTTATTGTTCTATGCTCTCAGCCTCACATCAATGACAAAATCATATACCTACCCACTATCAGTGCAGTCAGTGATAGTTCACTAATTTATTTTAATTTAATATAATAGCACATTCACACATATACAGAGACACACATATGTACTTTTGCATACACACATATTAATATATAATACTTAAAAATATTTAAACTGTATTAAATTCTACTGCATTGCTTTGCTATCCATGTTTCACAAGGAGACATTCTGTTTCATTAAGTGGTGCTTCAGGGGCAGTCTAGCCTCATATTTTTCCTTAAAGAATTGTAAGCCTGATAGGTCCATAATATGTGCAAGATGCTTTATATTATTTAAAATATTATCACAGGGAAGTACAACCTACGCAAAATCCTCTGTATCGTGTGTAAGTCATTAATTAGCTACTTTTTTAAAGGAACATTAAAACCAGAGGGGAAGGGTAGAAATACATCTATAGGGAAAATTTCTACTCTTTTTAGAAATTTAGAGTACCTTCAGTTTATAGTAAAACCATTAGTATTATAAAAGCATAATGACTTCACAAAAAACCTTTTATAACAGACTATTTAGAGTTTAAAGGCTGTAAAAGAATTTTAAAATGTAGATGTTTAACTGCCTTTTAAGTTTGAACCCACCACATAATATTATATAGGCTAAATCTGGAAAGAGAAAAATAAAAATATTCCTATATTTGAATAAATTTGTAACATTCTCCCTCCCCAAAAATTCTGGATTCTTATATTGTAGATTATTTAATACACTACTTATGCCAATTTGTATGATGACATTATGAATTTGTATGATGATGTTATGAGATCATTTGTGCTAGTATTTAATTCTTACAGTAACAGTGTTTTATAAATTTTCTTATACAAGGTGATGGCATCCGTATGCTATATTTCATATTTTGCAAAATAACAGGAAAATGCATAAGCATCATGAAAAATCCTAAATGCTTTATGTAGAGAAAAAACACATTTGAGAGGCAAAAAGACAAATTATTAGTTAGAAAAGGTCAAGAGGCTAACTCAGTTCATAACAGAAATAGTGCAAGTAAGCAGTCATCACACCATAGCTAAAGAAAATAAAGCATATCATTAAACTAGAAGGGAAAAGGGGGTTGAAAACCAATCATGCTTGGCATTAATGGTTTCAATACTCTCAGCAAGTATAAATCTGGCATACTGAAAATTAAAGCTGAAATTTTAAGTAAATAAATACTTAGGTGTGCATTTGAGGTTTTTTCTTAGTGATTCAGCTGCTTATCACTTGGAAAAAATGTGTTTTAAAGCCATTAAATGGAATTCTTATATCATTAAAATAATTTTATGATAAGATAATGATATTTCAAATGACAGAGTGGGAATTTTCTTTGGATATAATAAAACCTCCACTTATGTTAGATATTTTATGAATTATTTATTTGTGAATTGGTATCTGTGCAAAAATGAATTCACTTAAAATTTAGCACTTACTGATTTCATTCAACATAGAATTCAGAAATAGCCATTCTAGACAACGGATCTATTAGCTTAGAATTTTTTTCTTTCATGCTTCTCAATAATGTGTAAAACAATTTTAATATGTGTTATTTTGTGTTGATGAAGCAAATTAGTTGAATAACTTTGGAAAACAGGTTTAGCAAAATTTTGTGCTTTTTTTCTATTAGCGACATGTAAGAAAAATTCTAAATCTTCATTTGGTTATGGTGATATTTTTGTTTAAAAATCAGTATATGACTACCACACAAATAAAAAAAAGAGCTATATATTTATATATATCCTTTATATTCATATATATCATAACTTATGTCATCTATCAGCAGTTCTTTCAGGAAGGCCAATGTGAGCAAAGCACTATATTGGCCTCCAGGATACAGCCAGAAAAAAAAAAAAAAAACCCTGAGCCTCTTAGTTGACAGCCCAGAGGAAACTGAATGCTGCTAACCACCTCATGAGCTTGGAAGTAAATCCTTCTGTTAGGTAGGCAGTGAGGACCACCGGCCCCTCTGGGGACAAAGGTGGGCTCCTGGAGCAATTGCCACATGGCAGGGGTGTGGGGGGACCCCCTACCAATAGGCCAATCATAATTTAGCCTGCCAACTGCAAAAGAATGCAGAGGTACAATAGAGCCTGGAAGGTGACCTAGAACAATCTAAGGCTAATTATCCTGTCATTAGCTTAAATCTACATTGTGGTTCACCCCCCAAATGGGCTTTCAGAGAGGCTCATAGGAGATCCACATGCACATTAAGACCCAGGTCCTATAATTTCCAACTGTCCATCAAACTTGCTCGATGGTGACATCTGAACCAGGAGGACAGCCCAATCCAAACACTATAAAACAAGGGCTCAGACCATAACCGAGGCCTTTTTTTGGTATGACAAGGGCCCATTTGTCGTTCTTTGGTGAATGTATCTTGCTCTTACTCTATAAACCTATATCTTACTCTTGCTTTGTAAACTTATCTTGTCTTTCCTCAATAAATTTCATTTCACTCTTGCCTTGCTTTTGGTGTGTCTGGTCATTCTTCAGCAAGAGCAGGCCAAGAACTGACATTTCAGACTGCTGATCCAACACTTCCAAACTCACAGAAGATATTGTAACCTTGACTTCAGCCTTGGAGAAGCCCAAATGTAACCATGCCTGCAGTCATGCATAAATCTGTGTGGTAATAAATATGTGTTTTGTTTTAAAATGCTAAGTTCGTATTATTGTTATGCAGAAATGGATATGCAGTACACCATCACTCACATCCTAAAAATAAGAGCAAAGTGGGTATCAAATCCAGGAAGTAAACAGACATTTCCGAGAGAGAATGCAAGGGAACCAAGTCTATTTTCATTCCTAGCAGAGTAGTGAAAGGCAGAGAAATCTGTCGTGGATTGATTCCTTTTCTTTCCTTCCTGCCTCCCTCCTTCTTTTCTTCTTTCCCTTTTTTCTTTCTTTCATTTCCTTCCCTTCCCCACTTCTTTACATGCTCCAAGCTTTCTACATAAAATAACTACTTTACTCTCATAGTTTCAATGATCACATCACCAAATCTTTATCTCAAATTTTGACACTTCTCCCAATAACCTTGTTTTCTCTACTGATTTTCAGCATACAGATGGTTCATGGTAAATGTTGTGAAAACTTTTTCCACAACTGCTAATTATGAATGAAAGTTTAAAAAGTTTAAAACTGAGATAACATCAAAATCCATATTAAAATTCACACATCACATTCAGGCTGATTCATCTTAAATTTCAAGATGCTTGCTTTATGATATTCACAGGTTTGAAAGAGTTTACTTGTCAAACTGAAATGTGAAAAAAACCAACATGTTACTCATCTGAGAATGTGTCAGTAAATTTTATTGGAAGAAATATTTAGCAGTTTTAGATATATAAATACAGTTTGAATATTTCCAATATTGAATTTAATTGCATAGTTCAATATTTCTATTTTCCGAAATCTTTATAATTTTGCTGCAGAAAATAATTTCTATAAAATATTCTATTGAAATGCATTGTCTCCATGAATGAGTAAAAATGTTCCACGTAAGGTCAAAAAATAAATATACTTATAATAGTTGTAATCCAAGTATTGACCATGTCTTAAAATTAGAGATCTTCTCTGAATAAAACTTATTCATTTTAATTTATAATTAGAAATACTATTTTGAATAATTTAGTGTTACAAAGTGAAGAGTATGTGTAAAACATAATAAAGTTCTCAAACCTTGCAACTAATTTGCTCTTTTGATACATTATAATAAAAGAAAGGCAGTCGGGTTTATTTACTCAATGGGTGGAAAGTGTAATTACCATGCATGCTAATGCTAGTTATTTTGAATAAAGCCTTAGGGAAATGACTACAACTATAACATTGTCTACTTATTAAAAAATGTGTTGTGGATATTTTTCAGCCCTTCCTATTGAGGAAGTAGTTATGCCAAAAAAATGTGAGACTAAGGTGCAGAGATGATAATGTATCAATTCTGTACTACAAAGTGAACTGATAGATGTCTGCCATTAAGTGATAAAGATTTACTAAAGCTAACATTAGTCTTAGTCACAAGGTAAGAAGGATACAAGCGTAACACATGGACTGCAGCATGCCATAAGTCTTTTTAAAAAATCATTGCTGTGAAAGCCTGAACAAAAATCAGAACCACAGAAAGGCATTCATGGGTAAATTGAGATATATTGTCTATATGTAGCTCTGATTCTGGTTAATTTTACGTTTCAATGCCTATCCATTAAATATTTTGACTCATGGCTTAACTAATCTATTCACTTATCACAATATTCTTACCGTATCTCCAATATCTAAAAATTGCCTTTTTACAGTCTTATTGATGATGATTTCATGAAGCTCCCACTATTACCCTATTCATCTTTTTTGTTCTAAACTGAATATTGATATAAACTACAATTGGGACATCATATGATGTATAGCATTTTGTCCCAGTGTTCCTTTCCCACCTCTGCAATTAATCTGTCAAACAGAGAAAATATCTTTTTCATCACTGTAACCCTCCAATGCCTATCAAATTGCATTATATGCTTAGAATAAAATATTAAAATTAATCAAGATGTCTAATGATTGGCCCCCATTAAGATATAATTTTTCATGGGTAGAAATTATTTCTGCTTTCTTCCTTGTTTAAAATTTCCAACTTTAAAGAAGCTAGGTTCTCTTCCACATTTATTCTCCAAACAAGAACAAGCAGACTCAGGATGTGTCAAGTAATCACCATTCTAAGAGGCTGTATTAACTGAAATTATAAATATTTCCAAATAATTTTATGTTTTTAATAGGTTATTGAGAAAAAGATGTTTGTGGAATAGTTACCTAATATGTGATATTGCTACTAAGATATCAAACAGAACAGTCTATATTTAATCCATTGCAGATTATTGGATGTTTCTGTTGACGTTGCTGTAACATGAATTGAGCAGATGGTATAAATTCTATATTCATTATTAATATAAGAATATTAATTTCTTTCTAAGTTCTATAGTCAGTATAAGATGAAATTTACTGCTAAATGTGTATCACTATCAAAATATAAGCAATGGCCATGAAAGGCAATTAATGATATTGAAAGATGACTGAACTTAAAGTCAGGTAACGAGTCCACCTCCTAGCTCTGCTGGTACCAGTTGAATATAATTTGAAATTAACCCCTTTGCGTCTCAGTTTATTCGTCTATAGAATGACAATTATAATCAAACCTTCTTCCTCTTCCCCTACAGAATACCTGTAAATTTTACGTTGGATAATATGCGTGAACATGTTAGAGTAGGAGACTAGGAGACAGGGCTGAGACTAGATGGAAGGGCTTGAAGATCATGTGCAGATGTTAAAATTAACAAGTCTTTAGCGGACATTAACTAGAGGGGTTGAAAACCATAGATAAGAACCGGCCTCAACCAGCTTGTCAGCTATCTGTGCCACCTTACATGAAGTTTGGCTAATTATTAATACGATATAATTTACGTTGTGGTTTTAAAATTTCTCCACCCTTGAAATCACCATGACAGTTCTGAAATAGCCATATAAAGTATGAAAATGAGAGGGAACAAAATTCTAGGAATTACTGCCCAAATTCTTAGTAAAAGCCAACCCCTTGGCCTTGAATATTCCTCTCCTCGATTAGCAAGCAAGACTACCAACGAGCTGAGACCACTTCCTTCTGGTGCAGCTGCTCTTTTGCATGCCTGGCTGCTCTCTTTCTTGAGAGCGCACTTCCACTTTCAATGTAGCTTTTGCTTGCTTGGCTTATGTGCATCCTGAAATTCCGTTCCCTGACAAACACCAAGACCTTGGAAAAACCTTCAGTCAGAGGCCGGTAACAAAAATACCGACAACAGTACATAATATATCATTTTAAAATTACTGAATTTTGAATTAGGAATATTTCACTCCTGATTTTTAGTATATATAAATACTGAAAGGGAGTATCCCTGTTATGTCACAGGTAAAGGCTGGCAATTCCTAATTCCCTACATCCCTGAGTTCTAGGTATTCAACTACATGTATCGTTAGCTTACTGCCCAACAGGCAGTTTAAATCTCAATATTTTTGAACTGAATCCACCTTGTGTTTACCTCCTCCCACTGGAGCTATACAACCTCCCCAAATCTGATCCTCCACTGGCAATCTCTCCTGCCGCTGATGATACTATCTATTATCTGTTCATTTACTTGAGCCAGATAACCATCCTTGATTCATCCCCTTCCATTACCTCTCACATCTCTGTTATCACTGCTATTTCCTTAAGTCAATTTGCCTTAATTATTACAATAGTCTCTTACTTAAACTTCCTGGCCTCTAATATTTCCCGTTATACTTTCTACACTTTGCAACCAGAGTAATCATTCTAAACTTTATATTTGATCACATATAAATTCCTTTATGATTCCCCATTGCCTTCAAGGTAAAATATAAGTGGATTAGTAAATATAAAGAAACTTTATGACTTCAAACTTTCCCATATTCACAGCTTTTTGTGTCCTAGTCACACAGATATTTTAAGTGCCTAGAATTATTTTAATCTTCTAGGTCTTTTGTACATGTTTTGCTTTGAATGAAATATCCTTTACCTTGCTTATTTTTTTCTCATCCTTGAAGATTTGATTAAAACTCAGCTGAGGTATCATCTTCTTTGGCAATCAAATGCTTATTCTCTCCACTTCCCTTCTCCTCCCATTGACACTTTTTTGATTAGGTGTCCTCCCATGTGTTCTCAAAGGACTTGCATGATTTCTTTTAACTTTTATCCTTCTGCATTGCAATCATTGATCTCTAGCATTAATCTGTGAGGTCTCTGATTACATGGAATCATAGCATATTTATATTTGTATATATTGTTGATAGAATAAAATAAATAATGAATGAATATATCAAAAGACAATGCAGTAAATATCAGAATTTCAAGCATACCTGTAGATTATTTCAAGATATAAGCAATCAGAGTACAATGCAGATTTTTAACACTAAACGTGTTACAAACACATTTCATGAAATAAATCAACTTTTATTTCTACACACAAATAATAAAGAAATTTTCTTGTCTGGAGAGGAAAAAAAAGCAATTTTTGAATTCCTGTTTGCAGACAATTAGCAAATGAGTGCATAAATGGAACAATCAATTCTAATAATAATGTAACTCTGATCTGCCCTTGAACTTCATCTCCACTTACATGTTAATAGGCAACTCACGCTCAGCATGAATATAGCAGAATTCTAGACCCTCTCAAAACAAACATGTTTAATTCTTAATTTCCCCAACTTAATAAATGTCACCATGATTTATTTAATAATTCAAGTAAAAATCCTAGCAGTTTTATAGGTACCTAGTATTTCTTTAACCCTCAGATGCCAATTAAATAAACAATTATAGGTCTTTAAATGTATTATTTATCATGCTAGGGCATGATATAACAATACTATTATCAAGTTACTGTGTACTGTGTATGATTAGTATAATCAGGACCAAACTGGAAGATTATACAAAGTGCTTTGGAAGTATAGGGGAAGTTGTGTTTTACTCTGCCATGATGTCTAACTATTCAAGCCTTGACTATGCTAAAAAGGAATAGAAAATTTATTTATTGGGTGCTTACTGTATGCCAAACAATGAGGCACTGTAGTTTAATGTATTATCTCATTTAAACTTTATAAACTTATAAAATAATATTATAATTCTTATTTAAGGTAAAAGAAATTGCTCAGAAGTATTCAATGATTGCCAAAAGTCACAGGACTGATACATGCTGAGTATAAGAATTCAATCCTGGAATGGTTTCTCTTCCACAAGTGGAAGGGAATAACACTAAAATGTCATATTGAAAGATTAGTTATCTACATACAGAAATAGAAATGGTAATTTAGAGGGATAGAAAAGAAGTTCATGATTGAAGAAGTTATATTTAGGAAAAATAGTAGTTTAGTATAACTATAGCTAGTGGGCAAGACAGCTGTAACAGAAAATCATAAAGTGACAGTTAATTTGTAGAACCATATACAAAATACTGTTTTGTATACTGTGTTTGTATTAAACCATGTGCCTGATAGCTGTTTTAAAATTTTGATCAAAGGATTCCATGATAAAATTCTTATGTAAGTAGTTTTAAAAATAATAGAGATTAGAAAATTTGTGAGGGTAACATCATAATTGTCTAGGTGTGAGGGTAAAATAATTACATTAAGGATGAATGCTGATGTAGTGCTGAATTGGGACATTAGTCAATACTGAGAAGAAGACATTTGATAGTAAAACAGAATACCAGTGTCCTTAAAGGTCTAGGTCAGGAAGATGGAAATCCTGATCTAGACGATTCAAGTATTCTGAGAATTGGAACAACCTAGAGTAAACAGAATGCTGTGATTCAGAATATTTTTGAGACTCAAGGATTACCACTGTGGTCTCAGCTCTTTATATCTCATAGCATTTAAGAAGGCTTATAAGAGGTACTATTAAAAAAAGAATAATTAACTACTAAAGGTGATAATTTGACTCAATAATAGTTTAATAATTAAAGAACAGAGGTTATCACCATATATCTTGTATATACTTAATGGGTCATATATAGAGGATATCTGAATTTGCAGTGGATACAGTGTAAAGATTTAATAGGACAAGTATTCAAGCAGGTGCTAACTTTATATGATGGGTTACACTATTTGAAGAAGGATTAGTATATTCGAGGGAAAAGATTTCACTTTCAGAGAATATGAGCATGGAAAAAAAGTATTTAACTGTTCAACTTTATAAAACACAAATTCAATTTTTCATTTCAATTCTGAAGAATACATTCCAATTTCTTCCAGTATCTTGGATCCTTATTTTAAACTATTTTATGGTACATTTCAGCAACATATAATGTAATACAATTGCATTCTTGCCAATTAACTGAAATTTCTGGTTGACAGAATGTTAATTGATGTACAGTTTCTTAAATATGTATTTGAGGCTAGCAGTTTCTACAAAATGAAGTTATTTAGGTCTATGAACTTTTACATTGGCAGTTTTCAGAAATTATATCAATGATAATGGAACAGATTTTGCCCACACCATCTGTTATTATTCAGAGACTTAAATTTCACAATTGAAAAACTAGTTGATAAAAGCATCAACGCTAAGGCTTTTGAAAGATATTTCTCCTCTAAACATTATGATTTAGCTGTTTCCTCAACACTATATTGCTTGATTATCTCAGCTATAGGATAAGATAATGCATTTTATGGTCATTTTCTTACTGAGACTAATTTACCATTTTCCATCACTTAGAAAAGGGTATAACCAGCAAATCAACCTAATTGCTCACTAAGGAAATTTGTATCTTGGCAACAGAAAGAAATGTCTTTCATTCCCATGATACAATAAGAAAGATAATTGTCATAAAACATACATAATGCAAGGAAAATGCACTCAAAATGTGATTGGAAAATACCCAGATTATATCTCTGACTTGCTGCCAAGTTTATTTTTTGCTATTTAATATTATTTCTTTGTCATAATAACCTCTTTCATCATTATCAATGTGCTCAACTCTGCAGTTGATTTGATTTAATCACTAAGCCAGGAAAAGGAACAGATTGATGTTTTATTTTGCAGCCAGTGTATTCTACCTTTTTAACTTGGTTCTCTGAGTGTCCAAACTTCTATTCAGGACATTTAGGCAGAATTAACACACAGAGACAGGAGATAGATTTTTAGTGAATGGTTTAAATATTACAGGGTATTTTATCTATTTTATATTGTGAGATGCAAAACATCAAAGTCAAAATAACTAAGATTTTAGAATCAGATTGCCCTGCATACATATCTGGGTTTTATTACTGGTCAGAAGCCTTTTGAATTTTGGTGTCTTGATCTGTAAAATGGAGATAATATTTCCCATTTGTAGAGATACTTTTAGGATAAAGTGAAATAACGTGTGAAGAGTTTTACTTGTTGAAAGGGTTATCCCAGGAGCCTGCTGCTTGAGATCTGCTCACCATAGTCAGATGGATGCCACTTTGCCACAAGGTGTTTGTGTGTCTTTACCAAATTAGTTGATCATTTAATTATATGTTTTCTCATATGTAAAATGAAAGTTTTCCTTTCAATATTCATTGAGAACCTCCAATGCCTCCATGGAGTTTATAATTTAGTAGGGAAACAATAACACCTAACGTAAGAAGTTACAATGCATATTAAAAGAAGAAATGCATATACAGCAATTAGCTACTGATAGTTATTGTGTACAATTGCAGCTACTGTTGGTATTATTATTATACATGAGAGAAACCTTAAAAATGTGAGGAATGAAAGAGGTAATGTAGTGGAATGGGACTCAGAGAAAAGATACCTTCGTAAGGGAGGAAAATAGAAGACAAAGGAAAAAAGTGATAGTGTTGGTAATATGATAGGTGATGTCTCTAATCAGTAGTCCTAGAAAAGAGGGTCAGTATAAGAAAGTAGTGAGTGGGAAAAAACTTGATAGAAAATTTGATTGCACTTTATGAAGGTCATTGAGAAATCTGTTTTATTTTCTAGGCAACAGAGACTCATGAATGCCTTTGAAGTGAATAATATTATCATGTGTAGAAATACAGTGAGTGGGGCCAATTATATTGTATTTCATCCTACTTAGAGGAAGAGGAATTCTTTAGACACTACCTGGGTCAAATTATTGTCAGGGGTAGATATTTTTAAAAATATAACTAATTAGTCCTATCACCAAATTATGTATTATAGATCTGTGGTTTTCTAGTATATCTCTTTCAGAAGAAAATAGCCTTAAGCAAAGTTAGACCCTTTCTGCATAGTAAACTGTTGTTTACTTCTCCCTGTCTGTATTTTATTTTAGCTGAAAATATAAAGCTGCAACCTCAAAGTCATTAGCAATAGAAAGTCTGTCCTGCACTTGAATATCCTTCATATAAAGTGCACTCCAGAGAAAGAATTTAATGATCATAGTACCAGACTGATGCTCTCAATACCCCTGAAATTCTGGCATGAAGGTCATTCTACAAGGAGTTACTAAGAGCAGAGGCACACAGCTCTATTCAAAACTCAGAGTAAGCGCCTCAATAGGTTGCTTCCAGGGGTGAATCTGATTCTTAGTCTAGTTTCTTTGTCAGGCAAAGGCCTCTCTAGTTTTATATTAATTTTGGTATTGTTGCAGACATCAAAAGAGAAAAGTTTAGATACAAACAACCTCTGCATCCAAGAAGAAATCTACCAAGTTTTTGCAGTATTGAACTAGAAACTGTATTTTTAATTTCGACCTAGCAACTAATTTGGAAAGTTGAATTCTCTCACTTCAATAAGTCACTTCCTCCCTTTACAGAGTAAAGGCAAAAAGAAGTACACGAACTGCTTACACAGGAAAGTAAGGATTAGTGCTTACGTTGTAAACAAATTGTGCTCTGTCCAGCTTCACTGAAGTTGTAGTTAGTTATCATACTTTTTTAGTTTATGCTTTCTCCATATTGTACAAAGGAGGAATAAGTTGCCCTGCTATATATTTTTTAATCTTTCTAATAATAATGATTAACCCAGTTAAGTAGGAGGAGTATCCCCTTAGTGAAAAGAGATTAAAAAGAAATATAAGCACACTAGGAGAAAAAAAGAATAGTAGACAAAATTAATCAGCAGAGATGATACGTTACCAGAAAGATTAGAACACTATCCCAAAGCAGACTGTGGATGGCCTGAGGACACAAGAGCAGACATATCAAGAAAAAGAAATGTCCCCGACCTCTGTCAGCTTCATTAATAGTAAATTAATAAGTACAAGGAAAGTCATAGTTTTACTTTCTAATTCTGGCTTGAAATGTTTGGATTTGTAAAGAATATCATGCTCCAGCTCACACACAGTAGAACAACTGTTAAATATCAGATACATAACATCCTAAAAAAAAAAAAAAAACAAAAAACAAAACCAGAATCTTACTCTATTTGTTCCTCAATGAATGATTATCCTATAACCCTACTACTGGCCTAAGTCATTGCATTAAGGCTCACAGAAGTAGCTGGCCACGGAGGTGGTAAGCTTTGGAGCTACTGAACAAGGAAAACAATTCCATTTTCTTTCCAAAACACTGTCTAGGCTACTTAGAGGGATATAAGATCCCATGTGTTAAGGCAAGGAATAGGTACAACTTTAATTTATTTGTGTAATTGTACACGGATGAAAACAATTTTTAAAAATTTAAAAAAAAAAATAGGCCGGGCGCGGTGGCTCACGCCTGTAATCCTAGCACTCTGGGAGGCCGAGGCGGGTGGATCGCTCAAGGTCAGGAGTTCGAGACCAGCCTGAGCAAGAGCGAGACCCCGTCTCTACTAAAAATAGAAAGACATTATATGGCCAACTAAAAATATATAGAGAAAAAATTAGCCGGGCATGGTGGTGCATGTCTGTAGTCCCAGCCACTCGGGAGGCTGAGGCAGTAGGATCGCTTAAGCCCAGGAGTTTGAGGTTGCTGTGAGCTAGGCTGACGCCACGGCACTCACTCTAGCCCGGGCAACAAAGTGAGACTCTGTCTCAAAAAAAAAAAAAAAAAAAAAAAAAAAAAAAAAAAATAAATAAATAAACATTTATTGGGTTAATACATAAATGTAGTATGAATCTTGACTTTCAAAACTGAATGTATATCTCTATCTATATTAATTATTAAATGATATTTTAGGAACTGACAGAAACTTTGTGTAATAGGAGACGTTTCTCTGCAGTGGATGTACAGAGCTGATTGAGATTTTTAACTGAGGTCCTTAAATGCTGATCCCAGGAAGAGTTGGGGCATTTGGAGTTGTTTTATTCTAACTTCTATCTATTTCTTTTAGTATTATCAGATAATCCCAAAGCAATTATGACTGAACGTTACTAATCGGAGTATCAGTTGCAAATAATTTAGTATTTTACCACACCAGCATGTCGACTTCAATTCCAGTCTTCCTAGTCAATCTACCATTACAATAGGAGAATGTAATCCCAGAATTTCCTGCCCAGGCTTCAACAGCAGGGATATTTTATTAAAAATGTAAAAATGAGCGTACATATTTGTTTTTAAAATCATTACCTGCTGGCTTTTAAGACCATAATTATTTCTCTTAGCCTTTGTGCAATGCTTGTTAACATTCAGGATGTTTGTTACAAATGTCAGCATGTGTTTTTCTCACATTGAGAACCTTTTTATTAAAGAGTTAACCCACTGTTTTTAAAATTTAAATTCATATGACATAATCTCTGTGTGATACTTACCAAAGTATTTCAACTCCAAGAAATTCAGTTTCCTCATCTATAAGATGGAGAAATATATATTCATCTCTTAGGGAAGATAACATTTAAATGAGATAAGAATTTTTAAAAATCTGTCATATTGACTGGCAAATAATGGATCCTTAATGAACAGGTGTTATTTTTAGTAAATTACTTTGGTATTTCTGAACCATTGTAAAGATTTTTAACTTGCTTTATCAGTAATACAGGAAGACATTTCTAGTCATGGTACATTATGTACCTCAAAATTTACCTTTTGATGCAGTTTTATCTTTTGTCTCTAGAGGCTTGTGTAAAAGGAGATTATATTTCACTTACAAAACAAATTCATATATTTCTTAACATTCTATTAATAGGAGATTAAAAAGTATAGGCTCCTAATTTTAACATACCTACCAATTAATATTGTTAAATGGGTTCTATTTTTATATTTTGGAACCATGTTGTGTTCATAGCTCATATTGCAGGCTCTTATGCAAGAAAAAAATTTTAAGAGGACTCCTTGTTGATTTGTCTAATAACCTCTCTTGGGAAGCAGTTGGCATAGAGACCAAGAATATTATTCCTGGATCCAGACTTCCTGATTTGAATCCTGGCATGGCCAATGGCTAGTATGATATTCTTAAACAGTTACCTAAACTCTACCTTCCTTAATATTATTTATGTAACATAAGAATAATAAAAGGATCTGTGTCATGAACTTATTTAAAAATTAAATCAATTAAAATATAATATGGTAGCAAATGAAATAGAAGTGTTAACTAAGCTATTATGATTGCATTGCTTGGTGTTCAAAAGAGGAATGTAAGCCTTTTTAAGGAGATTCCAATCCTTCTAATGCAAATTTATTCTGACCACTGCCTATTCAGAAATAGGAGGAATTTTACATCTTAAAATAGACTGTTACTTAAATATAACCAAATAGCAATAGCTCTTCCTTAAAAGGCTATCCAAGGACATATCGTGATGTTATTTTCAAATATAGATAAAAAAGGCTTTGATTTAGTAAACACAAGTAATAGATTTAGAATTTCCTTAATTAAAACTCCTGTCTGGCCACTGATTGCATCTTCTAAAGCTGCGGTTCCCCCCCAAACCCCCCACCCCCTACCCCGTCCATGGCCCCTTTGGCCCACTAGAGACCAGGCTGCAGAGCTCCACTGTCCCCTCCTCCTGCCACTACTCTGTCCATGGAAAATTGTCTTCCATGAAACTTAGGAAGGCGGGGGGTGGGGGGGGGTCACACAGCAGGAGGTGAGGTGAGCCGTGGGTGGGCAAGCAAGCAAGGCTCCTGTACTTCCAGCCAGTCCCCTTCCCATGGCTTGCATCACCACCTGAGCTCTCCTCCTCCCATAGAAAAACTGTCTTCCATGAAACCAGTCCCTGGTGCCAAAAAGCTTAGGCACAGCTATTCTAAAGGATTAACATTAATTGATGCAAAGTTTCTGGCTTCTATCTTGAATTCAAAAGCTGGGAAAAAATGTCACATCTACTTTAACAACAAGAACAGACAAATAATATATAAAATCATTAATCCAAAGAGCTGAAGTCACAAAACAACCAACTAGTCTAGAATCTAAAGAAAAAGAAGAGTAACAAAGGAGATATGAGATATGAATATTAGTCTGTGGCAAGAATAGGAAGATGAGGTCTGCATAAAAATAGATAGGAAAAATTCAGCATTTTTAAAAATTAATTACTAAAAACCAATGGTGAAATAGCATGATAACATAGAATATCTTAAGTGTTTCAGAAACAAGCAGAGTTTGCATAAACTCACAGGCTGTTCTCCATGAAACTCAATGATTTCTCCCAAGGAAGGCTGGGTAAAGATGGGATATAAGTCAATGCTTTCTATGGTGATGTAGGGCTGAGTGAGGGGAGGAACCACTGTTACCCACCTGGTATCTTCTTTAGTAAAGAACAAAGGTATTAAATTGCAAGGGCAAGGGAAGGACAACAAATGCTTTTGCCCCAAGAGTATATGTGCCGACTCATTGCAACCTGAAAGAAAGAGATCCTCTACTTCTGCAGAAGGGGAAGGAAACTCTTTTGGGACCAGATTACTGGGAAATCTCATGCTGCTGTCCGAGGTGCTGCCTAGGACCAATCCAAAAGTGCTCATTCCATTGCATCCATTACTTGTACATCAAAGAGACCCAGGAATATTCAATCTCTAACCAATGTTCTTTTCTAATATTAGGTTATTGAGGAAATATAGAGTGGAATTATACTTTTTTTCCATTTTCTGATCTTTTTTTTGTAGTAAATGACATACTGGTTTAGGAGTCCAGATATTAGCAATATTTGCTATCATCAATCGCTTTGAAGTTAGAGGGAAGATTAGAAATAGGATTAGCTATAAGCTTAAAAATTGGAAAGATTGCTGAAAGCTCTAAATAAGTATTCAGACACATCCATGCTACTCCTTTACATTTTCCATCCTGATTTTCCTTAAAATGTATCATTGTTTTGAATTAAATAAATGTCAAGGAATGAGATTTCAAAATAAAATTACTGTTTATCACCATCATGGCTACTAGCAATATATTAATGTACTAACTTCATAGAAAACTCACCAGGATTTGGTGTTCAAACAAGACAAGCATTTTAAGTCTTTGAATGTAACTCGGAAGAATTTTCAAACAAAATGATCTAACGTAATTATTCTTAATTAAGTTTTATGAATTTTGGTGGGGGGAAAAGGTGCCAAAATGAATTCACAGCAAACCACTAAATTAATACTAAATGAAATCTCTCTTTCATTATTCATCATTCCCTTCATATTTTTTCTTCCTTGCTTGCACATGTTAGATTCTATGATGTAACACTCTCTTACAAACACTATTGATACTTTTGACCCTTGTTAATTAATCATATCAAGTTGACAAATTTCTAACTTTGGTTAAGCCCAGTAATCTGTTCTCAGGAAGCTAGATATTAGCTAAGAACATTTTAAAACACTTTTAACTTGTCCCTTTAATTTCATGACCATCAATCTCATATTGGCGTTTAGCATTAATAAATTACAAAACTAAATTTCCTTAACAGATTCATCTTCACATTTTCCATACCCCAAACCACTTCTCAATATAGTCTCACTTCTGTTTTCTGATGACAATATCATCTCCTGCTATAAACAAACTTAGATGGACTGAAGGCTCATTTCTTTCTGCTTTTGGTAGTTTGACAGGGAGCCCTCTCAGCTGGACAGAAAGGAAGGTCTTTGGCTGATGTCAGCATTCCTGGAAGGCCAAGCTTTATCCAGAGTCCTCAGTATGCAGAAGTTAGACCAGAATATGCACTCCCTGGTATTCTTCAAGTTGCCTTGAAAAATTCTTATTACTTAGAGAAAATAGAAGTCCTGCAGTCCACCTTTCGCTCGCTTCTAAGTATGTAACACAGTGTGTGGCAGGCTTGGTCACTCTCCTAAAGTGCCCTCTGCCATAGGTTCACACGCAGCCCACACAGAATCCTCCTCTCTGCTGGAATCTTGGCCATATTGTGTATTGAACTTCTTCTAGCATGTGTCATGGAATAATAAGAGTTCTGGGGACTGAATACACTCTAACATGTTTCTGTTTATAATATTTTACCAAGTAAATGTTATGTTATATCTGCTCTGTCCCACAGTGTGTTCATGATGCCCTTGTATGACAACCTCTTTTTCATTAAGAAAATTTTTAAAAACTCACTTGTCTTTTTTCCACCAATTCTGCTGAAAGAGGCAGTTTAGCCTGGTGCTGAAGAGCATATTTTCTGGAGCTCTCCTACAGGGCTTTGTTTCTCAGTTCTGCTAATCAGCTATATGATCTTCAGAAATTTGTTGTGTGTCTCAGTTTCCCTATCTGTAAAATAGGAATAATACATACTTTGTAGGGTTGTAGTGAGGATTAAATTTTATACATATATGTGTATACGTATGTATCTCCCACTTAAAACAGAGTCTGAGATATAATAAACCAATATTAGTGTTTGATAAATGAATAAAGCTTATCTGTAACTATAACCACATTCTCTGTGTTTTCTACTATCACCATGGGAGATGGACGAAGTGGCCCTTTCAAAGGTCAACTGCTGCTCTTGGCTTTGGATCAGATCATGTTTGATATATAAGAGCTTCTATATACCCAAAAAGAGAATTTTCACTTTTTTTCCCTCTCTTTGCTATTATCAATTTCTCCCACTCCTCTGGATTGACTAGCATAAAAAATATTCTCTATTGTTTCTCACACTAATAAAAATGTAGTTTTTTTTACTCCTTATGCCCTCTATCTACCAACTCTATTTTCTCCTTGATTAAAACTTCTTAAAAAGAGGTTAGTTGTTGCAGATTAGTTGTAGCATTTTCCAAAAATGTCCATAGGAATATTTCTGGTTCTACTTGCATCTTAATAGTGTTGCTTGTCCCATCAAAAGATGGATTTATTTTACCTCTCCTTAAATCGAGTGGATTTTGTTACTGCCTCAATGAAGATAATGTAAGAAGTGATGTTGTGTGACTTCTCAGGGTAGGTCATAAAAAGTAATATGGTTTCATATCCCTCTCTCTCTCTCCCTCACCCCTGCCCACCCCTCAGGATACTTACCCTGTAATCCATCCACCTTGTAGTAAGGAAGCCCAGGATATGTGTAGACACCAGTGATCAACTTGCCCCAGATAATGTCAACAGCCCCTACTAATGTCAGCCTCTAGCCCATTTCATCCTGCAGACATGTGAGTGAGCAAGCCTTCAAATAATTCCAGGTCCCAGGCATTTGAATCTCCCAGCTTAAAGTCCTACATATTAGAGAGCACAATTTATCCCTGTCATGACCTGTTCAAATTCCTGACTCACAAAATCCATGAGAATAAGAAGTAATTGTTTTATGCCACTGAGTTGTAGGGTGATTTTTTGGGCAGATATAATAACCAGAACTTTTGTTTATTACTAGAGTGACTGTAGGGGAACTCTGCATTAGGACTCAGCTATTTCCATTAGGAAATGACAGATTGATGAAGATATGGAAATTATAAGACAGAAGTTAAAATAAATGAAAAAATCATCCAAAGTTCTGAAATCCACCTAACAGAATTTCTTAAAAAGGATAATGAAAAATGCAATGAAGGAATAAATAAATAAAATAAGAAATTCCCTAAAAATTAAAAGACTGTTCATTTAATTGGAATGTATAAATTTGTCTATTACAATTTTGCAAATTATCCAATTTATGCAATCAGAAAATATATCAGTAGTAATTTTCTTCTTCCTACTTTTCTCTTTTAAAAAGTTATTTAAAATATTTCTCAATAATCAAGATACATTAAAAATATAGCTAAATTAAAATAAAAATTAAAAACAAGTACGATGATAGTTGAAAAATTTATAGTAAAGTTCTATATAAAATGTATTTTCTTTGAAACATTGTCATTTAAATTATTTTCTTATTGCTATGAATCTAAAATAAATGGAATAAAGTTAAGCATTCTTCCCTGTAGGATTCATAACATTTTCTATATTTATTATTGACATTGATAAAAAAATTAATCTTAACTTTCAAAAAGTAATATACTATCTTTTCATATCTTATAAATATACTGTAATTTGGTTTTTGAAAATTGCCGCCCTTAAAATAAATCATTTAGATTCATATAATTGACTATTTTCTTTGAACAAACCTTTTATATCAAAATTTCACCTAGCATTTTGGATGGAATGGTAGGAATTACATAATTTTTGCTCATGGCAGATATGTGCTTAGTCATTAATTTTGCCTACATAATTTGCTATATCTCCAAAATTCTAAATTAAAATAATACATAGTTATGTAAAAATGGAAACATTGTCCTATTCTGAAATATGAGTTATTTCAAGATTTTAGTATCACTCTAATCTTGACATTATTACCTACAAATGACAGCACTACATACAAATTTGTCATTTTTAGCATCCCTGATAGTACACAACTACTTTTTTCCAGGACTGTTTTTTATCAACAATTTTTTTAGCAACTGAATTTTTTAACAATGACCTCCTCATAATTTTCAATCCATTAACCTTAATCACGTTTTCTTTTTTCCTTCTATTCCTTTATGCTATTTGTCCTCTCATATAATTACATTTCATGTTACATCACTGTTATCACTTTCTTGCATACTTTCATCTGCTTCTTGCATACTTTCATCTCTTTGGAATGTTTATTCTTCCATCAAACCCACAGTCAAATACTTCATGCTGGTCACTTTGAACTCTTTGCCAAGTTTGTGTCTACACATGAAGAGCAGCTCAAAAATGGCTTTAAGAAAACATGGTGGATGCTCTTATTTTGGACTTTAGCCAAAAATTTCAAGTGGGTCTTTTAAAGGTCCAGCAACCTCACGCCATTTTCCAAGATAATTTACATCAAATACCATCAGATAACTTCTTCACACATTTTCAATTTTACTCAAACTCTGATGTTCCTTCTCCTCCTCATTGTCAGCTATGTTCTTGCTTCTTATTTCACTGAAAAACAAAAGCAAAGAGGATTCTCATCTTCACAATATCAGATATAATAATTATTTGTATCTCTATTCACAGTCTCTGTCTTCCCAAATTAGAAGAAATAAACTGCCCCATCTGGTTTCAGAGGCAGAATCTTCCGATTTTATAGCAATTTTTTCCGCTTTCATAGGGTTTTGGCCCCACAATTATGCCTTCTCTTTCCTGCTGCTCTTTTCTACTTCATGCTGCTCATATAAACAAAGAAACATATAAAAATATTCCTCCGTTTTTTTGAAAAAAATCTTATTTTGCCTTATATCTAATCTCACTTATTGGGCTGTATCTGAGCTTCTTTTTAGATTATAACTTTTAAAATGAATAAATGTACTGCCTCCACTTCCTCACCTCCTACACACCTCCATTTCCACAAAATGACACTCTGTCAAGAGTATCAATAATGACTATGTTTCCCTTCTGGTGAACTCTCAATGCTCAAATAAAATGAGCAGCAGCTATTGATGAATTGATCACATCGTCCTTCTTGACACATTTCTTTCAGTTGATTTTCAGGACCCCACTTTCTCCAAGTGTTATTCTATTTTGGTATATGTTTAACACCTCCATGTTTGAATTCAAAATAAATTATGCAAAAATATTTTCCGTTAAATTTAAACATTTAAAGCCACTCTTTTCCTTTGCATTTTATTTTACTCTTCTCAAATTTTAAAAACCACTTACTAGATTATAAATTGAATGACTCTTCTGTACACTCAGGAATAAAAAATTTAACTATGCTCAGATGTGAATATTTACAGTTCAGGAATTGTTAAAGTTCCCCAGGCTTCATTTTGACTTTTGTAATAAACAATAATGTGGTAAATAGTTTTTCTGCTGTTGTTGACTTTGTTGTTTTATCTTATTTATTTTTGAAAGAATATTGCATATGTAAAAAGGATCATAACAAGAGAATTTTTTAAGTCTCCAAATAAAAAGATGTTTACTAAAGCCAGATGCATTCAAATGATTTAGAGTCAGTTTGACTCTCTTCTTTAACATGAAAGTAATTTTTTTCTATAATTCAAAAAAAATGGGGAGAACAGAAATAGAAAGCATTTAAATCATTCTCCACTTCTCCTTTTATTATTATGTAAGAATATAGATAGCAAGCATTAATTTAGTGATGTCACAAACCAATATTTTTAAGTCCTCTATTTCATTATTAGATTTTGCCAAATGCTCTGGTAGATTCACTGTCTACTTCCTTTGTATGTAACCCTTATTTCTCTTCAATGGAAATGTGATGCTCAGCAGGCAAATACAATTCTATAAACTCTATTATTATTAATACTATTATTAGAATTGATTTGTAGAAAGAAATTGTAAGTATATATGCTTTTATCAAGTTGGATTAGGCACCTTAGTGGGAATAAGAATAACTATGAATAGGTGCTAAGAGTGTGCATATGTGATTAACAAGAAGACATTCCAGGGTAAGCAGGTTTTCTTATTTCACAAAATAAAAACCTTTTAAAAAATAATGTTTTAAATTTCATTAACAATACATTTTTTTCCTCTTCCCATTGAACTCTATATTAATTAGACCCCACTGGGAATCTCTAGAAAACATAGATCATAAAAGTCAGTGACAGTAAAAAATGAATTAAAAAATTGTACAAAATCTTTTTGTTAACAATTTAAGTTTTTTTTTTTTTTTTTAAAAAAGACTTCCTTTTTTAAAATGATTGATAGTACTGCAAACTAGTGCAACCTCTGTGGAGAGCAATATGGAGATACCTTAAAAAGATACAAGTAAACCTACCATTTTGATCCAGCAATCCCATTATTGGGCATCTACCCAAAAGAACAAAAGACATTCTATAAAAAAGACTTTTGCACTTGAATGTTTATAGCTGCACAATTCACAATTGCAAAGATGTGGAAACAACCCAAGTGCCCATCAATACATGAGTGGATTAATAAAATGCGGTATATGTATACCATGGAGTACTACTCAGCTATAAGAAACAATGGTGATATAGCACCTCTTGTGTTTTCCTGGATAGAGCTGGAACCCATTCTACTAAGTGGAGTATCCCAAAAATGGAAAAATAAACACCATATGTACTCTCCATCAAGTTGATTTCATTGATCAACATCTAAGAGCACATATAGGAATAACATTAATTGGGTGTCGGGCAGATGTGGGGGGGAGGAGATGGGTGTATACATACATAATGAGTGTGATGCACAGAGAGAGAGAGCTTGGCTATGGTCTTCATCTTATTTTATAGTGCCTGGATAGGGCCCTCCCTCGTGGGTCCAGAGGTCACTATGGAACCACTTTGATTGGACAGTTGGGAGTCACCTGATCTGAGCCTTAACTGTGCATATGGGTTCTGGGTCACTTTCCAGACTTTATGGTGCCCATGTAGCTTGGCCTGTGGGCTAGAGAGTCCTCTGCATTCTTTTGCAGCTGGTGTGCCAAGTTCTGATTGGCAGATTTGTAGAGTAATCCCTCCTCCCCCAGATATGGAGAATTAGGGTGGGACAGGACCAAATGGGGGCAACAGCACTCACTTTCATCCCCAGGAGACCTGGAATTCCTCTTTTAACAGCTAAATTGTCTCTCTCAGCAGCCTCAGGTAGGGGAAGGGAAGGGGAGAATGAAGCAATATGGCCCCTGACGAATGGCTTGGGTCTGTGGGGCAGAAGGTGCCCCAAGGGAGCTGGGAGCCCAGTGCCCTGTCCACAAGAGGCTCACTGCACACTGGTGGCAGCTGTCTCTGGGCTGGTGTCTGCAAGTCTCTCCAGTAGCTCAGGAGCCCACCCGCAGTCCGAGATGCAAGGGAGGGGAAATTTAACTGCTTCACCTACCCTTGTTACTGGTCTCCAAGCCTCTCGGGGTTTAGACTCTACTCATGCCCTTCTCCTTTCAGTTCTGCTCCACAACCTTTCCCCATGGAGTCCCCTGTAGGTTTGGGCACCCTTCCTTCTGACCGTCATCCGATCTATGTTTGTCTGACTGTTTTTTTCACTTTAATCTAAAATCTTTCTTTCTTGCAGAGACACTCTGGCTGGACATATTTCTCATCCACCATCTTCTTATTTTCTTTTTAAAGTTAGGGCCTACTTTATTTACCTTTAAGATTTAATGAAATGAATTAACAAATGAAGTAACATGCACATTACCTAATTAATTTAGGTTTAAAAGCAATATGCTCTCAACGCAGAGTTTAGGAGAGTGGTTCTCAAACTATTTTATGTAAGTTGTAAACAGTAGTAAAAATACAGACTCCAAGAGACTTAGTACCTGCTTCTGATTCAGTGGGGATGAGGCACAGGCATTTTTATGATAGAACTCCCCAAGGTGACACAGATTCAAGTGGTGATTCTAGAACTATTCTTGAGAAATAATGTTTGGGGAATTTTTTTAAGGGTATGATATGAGTGATCTCATTTCATAGGTATATACATTGGTTGTTACCTTACAATTTTAAAAAAGTAAATAAGAAAAGGTATACACTAAGAGATTTGAAATAAATGATAATGGGACATTTGAGCTTTATTTCATGTTTTCAACTCATCGTTGTGATCTTCTCTAGGTTCATCTTAATTTGTTCTGCAAGGCAATGAGCTTTAGACAATTAGTTGCTTAGTCTAAACTGATACAACTACTAACTTACTTGAAAAATCTTTGAAAATAAGTGAAAATAAGCACATAAACTATTCAGTATCTGTATGGGTCTGTGACTGATTTGAAATATTCCCCTATGTGCAAGCATTACTTAAATCCACCATCATTCCTGTTAGCTATACAGGCCTTTGAGAAAATATTTTTCTTTTTCCAGGGCTTGATTAATAAGAAAGGACAGCTATTGAATGTGTGTGTAACAGTATGAAGAGGAGAGCTAGTACTAGAGAGAAAGTGTAATTGAAAAGTAAGTAACTGAAGCATAACAAAAATCACTGGTAAAGGCTTTTATCACCCCAGTGAAGAGTTCAGTCTAGCCTTCAATTGCTTCCTATAATTTCTGTATTTAAGCCTCCACTCTCTCTCTCATTCTTTCATAGGAAACATTTGTGATGTCAGAAATACAACCTGAGGTTACAGCACTGTGATATTTCTGAGCTCTTCAAGGTTTGTCAAGCACAGTAATTATATTTACTAGAATTCTTTCCCCTCTCATACTCATGAACCTTAATCATATACACAGTGGAAATCTATAATGTGTACAGTCCTAGAATAAAAAAGTGAATTTAAATGTTGCCTTTCAAAGCAAACATATGCCTGAAGTTTTGAAAATAAGGCAATTCTAACAGATGATTTTATGCTATTTTTTTAAGCTAGCATGAAAACTGATAGTGAGGTTTTCCACATAGATTGCTACACAGATTTTCTACGTATATAGATTTTCTACATGATAGCTCATAAAACCTATTTGAAAGTTCTAGTCAGTTAGGAATAGTCTAGCTGAGTGCTGAAAACCTGTTACCAGCTTAAAATAGTATATATTTTCTGTAACTGTACCTATCAAAATTATTTTTAGAGAAGTTAATAAAATTATAAACAGGTCTAAGTGAAATTTGTGAGCTCATAATGCAAAAGATGCTGCTTAGAAATATGTTAGCACCAATTTTTCTGAAATTTTATTGAACCAATGAGGAAAGTCAATACTCAGTAAACTTTTTATTCAGTTATTTTATTAATAATAATAGAATGTTTTGAATGGTGTATCTGGAAATATAAAAATTTGAATGCATATTCCATATTCATAGTTTGCAAGATGGCTAAGTGGTCACTGAGATACTGTTTGTTTTATAAGTTCTCCCATGTTTCTTGTCATAAATGGAAACTCTGTATCTTGCATTAGGTAGCTCTATTATATCCAAAATGTAACAGACATATATACAAAATATACACAAAGATAATTTATTTTAGTACTAAATTACTTGACAAAAACATTTTAAAATATTTATCTTATCATATGCTTTATTTTAAGTGAAAAATAACACATATAACAAATACAAAAAGCCAATAATATAGAATTTATATTTTAAAATGTTAATAATATAAATTGAATTTTTTTTTTCCTCTGTGAAAAACACTGTTTAGAGAATGAAAAGACAAGCCACAGACTGGGAGAAAATATTTACAGAATAGATATGTGATAAAGATTTGTATACAAAATATACAAAGAATGCTTAAAACTGAACAATAAAAAACAACAACAAAATCAGTTAAATAACAGGCAAAATATCTGAACAATTTGATAATGAACATATGTGGATGTAAAATAAATACATGAAGTGATAGTCAAGATCAGTGGTATTAGCGAAATGCAAAAGGACACAACTACACATCTATAAGGCAACTCCAGCTGGTGGTGAGAATGAGAAGCAACAGAAACTTTTATTTGCTGATGTTTGGAATTCAAAATTACTTTGGAAGACAGCTTAACATTTTTTTTTTAACTTAAACATATTTCTTATAGTATCATCCAAAAACTGTGCTTCTTGGTGTTTACTAAACTGATTTGAAACCATGTTCACACAAAAACTTGCAAGTGAACATTTAGAGCAGCTTTATTCATTATTGGCAAAATGTGAAGCAAGTAAGATGTCCCTCAAAGATGAAAGGATAAATTGGAAACCGTGGTGTACCCCTACAGTGGAATATTATTCAATGATAAATAGAAATGAGTTTCCAAGTCACAAAAACACATGCATGGATAAATCTTAAATGCATATTGCTATTTGAAGAAATTACCATAAAACGCTAAGTACTATATGATTCAATATATATGGCATTCTGTAAAAGGTAAAATAATCAAGGCAATAAATAGATTGGTGGTGGCCTGGGATTCAGGTGGGGCTGGGGGGTTGAAAAGATGAAGCACGGAGTATTCTTAGGGCAGTGAAACTGTTCCATCTAACACTAGAATGGTGGATGATACTGTGTGTGTTAAACCTATTGAATTTTACAGCAGGAATAGTAAACTTTAATGTATGTAAAGTTTCAAAAATCATGTGGGAGGTCAGGAATTTCTAAGATAGACTACAGACTGTAATTTAAAAAATCTAAAGGTATGTAAGTATATGAAGTAAACAAACTTAAGGGAGGCTAGTAGAAAAATTGTTAAGTAACCTTATAAATGAGGGGAACTTAAGACCAAAGACAAACGAAATGGTTCATAGGCATTATATTTTCTAGTTATTTCCTATGAAGGTATGGGTTAGCAATTCTCAAATCAGTATGCATGTACACTATAATTGAACAAAGAAATAAATAGATGTCAGATGGTAGGAGCCAGGTTTCTCATTCTTTGAATAAGAAGTTTCAGACAAACAAGGTGAGAAGGGTAGAATAATCCATGTATTAATTGGTTAGAGTTGGAGATAGTATGAACTCATGTTCAGTTTAATGCAGATACAGATGGATACATTAGAAATATTTACAAATATATTTATATATACTGGTTAGTATACACACATGTCTTTTCTTGCTCTGTTAGCTGAAACACTCTAGAAGAAAATACACTCTAGTAGCAACCAGCACACCTAAATGAATAAATTAAATAAAACTCATAATGAAATGGATGTCAAAGGCAGAAAATTGAAAGAGCTTCAAATAGCCAAAGGTGAAAGAACTTAAGCACCAAAACAAACAAAGTAGTAGTGGATTATGATTCAGTGTATAAATCAGTAAGACCATACTGTAATTCAGACATGTTTGAATAAATAAATGGGGAAGAATAGGAAATTTCTGTGCAGAAGGATTCTAAGTCATTTATGTAGGTACTCTACTCTCAAGGAAGTAGAGAATAAATTCTCACTCTTTGAGTAGATTTGGACACTCCATTCCTAAAAGTACAGTACGGAAAGGAAGAAAAATGTTACTTTCTAGGGGGGAAAGCTGACAAACACTACTTTACTCTGTTGAATAAAGTCAACGTGAAAAGTGATAAATCATGTTGGTTGTTTGCATTCTTGATCTGATGTGATGAACTTATCAATTTTCTTTGGTGGTTTTCCTTCCCAAAACTCATAAGTTCAGTCAAATCATGAGCAAAACATCCAACAACTTCCAAGTGAGGGACATTCTACAAAATACTTCATCAGTACTCAAAATTGTCAAGATCATCCAAAAATAAGAAATGTCTGAGAAACAGTATTGTCACAGCCAAGAGGAAGATGTGACAACTAAGTATAACGTGGTAACTTGGAGGATATCCTGAAATGGAAAAAAGATATTAGGTGAAAACTAAGAAAATCTGAACAAAGTATGAGGTTAACTAATAATAGTATATGAATATTGATTAATTAATTGTGGCAAATTACCATATTGTCATATGTTAATATAGGAGAAACTGGTGTGGGGCTTAGAGGAAATCTTTGTACCATGTTTGTAACTTTTCTGTGAAAATGAAACTAAAATATAAGTTCATTTGAAAGAATATTAATCTTTATCTCACAAATGTCACTGTGCTTTGGTAACAAATTTTGATGTATTCTTCCATAAATTTTTTTCATTTCATTTAAATCTAAATAAATTTCAGTGTTTTTTCTTTTGAGAAAAAAGGCATTTGAGACTATTAATATATCAATGGTGAATGCTATATTTTAAGATTCTATACTAATAATGTTTTCTTGGCAATGGTTGGTTATAGAGTTTTAATGGATGCATATACAGCAATAAAAATTTCATTAATTTTGATTCAAAATTCAAATATTTCAGTGATTTGCCCTTAGAGTTACCTTTCTGCATTATTTTCATTGATTTTGTACTTATATTGGCAGCTGTGTTCTTACCATTTTCAAGACATGAAACAGAGATACCTCCCTCAAGACTGCTTTATGCTCAGTAACAGCCAGTGCTCCTAACAGTAGCTACTTTACATAAGATACAACTACTGAGAACACAACTCTACTATATCTAGGGATCATATACCTCCACACAATAGTTGATACCATCATTATACTTGAAGTCAGTTCATATTTGGTGATCAAATAATGTTTCAGGTGATTACATTCTATACCATTATAAGACTAAAAGAAAATCAAGACAAACTTCTTTATTCCATTAAGTGTAATCTTTTGTGAGAACATACAGAAAACAGTAAGTCAAAGAAATTACACAAATTTTTTATGAGAAACTGAAGCTAAAGATGTAAATAACACCTATTTCAAGACTAATAAGGGATCATAAAATTTAAGAATATGTATAATATTTGAATTATCTAAAAGGTAGGGAGAGGGAAGCCATATTTAATATTTTCTTAGATGGGAAAACAAAACTGGAACAAAATGAAACAAAACAAAGTATAAACATCCTTCATATTTCAAATTGTCTCTTGAATTGTCTTGGAAGAAGACAATTCTGAAATTAATTAAACTTCATTTAACTCTAATATGCATAAATGCTTTATCTACTTTCTCCCCATTAAAGAATATTTACCATGCTCATGTTTTCCTATTGAGAAAAATCTCTAAGTTTGTTATCCTTACTTCACTTAAGTTTATGTCAAAGTATTTTATTTTTTATCCATTGTGAATAGGGTTGTTTTCTTTCTTCTATTTATTTAATTTCAGAATATTACGGGGATATGAACGCTTTGCTTACATAAATTGCCTTTGCACCACCAGAGTCACAGCTACAAGCGTGCCCACCCCCCAGACAGTGCACACCACATCTATTAGGTGTGAAGTTGCCCATCTCCTCCCTCCCCCTCCAACCTGCGGCACACTGATGAATATTACTTCCACACATGCATATGTGTTGATCGATTAGTACCGATTTAATGATGAGTACATGTTTTGTCTGTTTTTCCATTTTATGATATTTCACTTAGAAGAATGAGCTACAGCTCCATCTAGGATAATACAACAGGTAGTTCACCATTTTTTACAGCTGAGTAGTACTCCATGGTATACATATAACACATTTTATTAATTCACTCATGTATTGATGGGCACTTGGGTTGTTTCCGCATCTTTGCAATTGTAAATTGTGCTTCTATAAACATTCGAGTGTAGATGTCTATTTTTTCTTTGGGTAAATATCCAACAGTGAGATTGGCGGATCAAATAATAATTCTACTTTTAGTTCTTTGAGGTATCATATATTACTTTCCATAGAGGTTGTACTAGTTTGCAGTCCCACCAGAAGTTTATGAATGTTCGTATCTCTCTGAAATCATGCCAACATTTATTGTTTTAGGACTTTTTGATAAATGCCGTTCTCACTGGAGTTAAGTGATATCTCATTGTGGTTTTTATTTGCATTTCCCTGATGACTAGAGATATTGAGCATTTTTTCATATGTTTCTTGGCCATTAGTCTCTCTTCTTTTCAAAAGTTTCTCTTCATGTCCATTTTATCCTTTTCTTAAACATTTAATTAACATTTTTCTCTTAAAATCTTTCAGCCTGAATTCTACCTTTTCTAGCCATAAAGAGAAAAATATACTCCTAATACAGGAGGTTGTACAAAGCTTACAGTCTCACTTTTAGTTGAATTTTTAGTCCATGAAAAAGAAGAAATCATCCTAATATATTCAGAAAATCCAAGAGAGACTGATATCTTATGAAACGATATATGGCAATGAAAGTCATATTTTGGCAGTATGCATGTCAGTTTATTTACTTATTTTTGTCGTTGTAACAAATATAAACTCTTAACACATGTGATTTATAGAATGAATTTCATACCTTACGTCATATCTTGTTTATTATTTTTTCTAGATTCATGAATTGTCTGAGATTAGGTTGAAGGTGGAATTAACTTCAATAGGATCTAAAGAGACTTTATGGGATATTGGAAATGTTCTCTATCTTGATTGTTGCAGTTCATAGTTACAATGACAGCGTATACATCTGTCAAACCAATTGGTGCATTTTTGTCTATAAATTCATCCATGAAGTTGATAAAAGAAAAACTTAACTGAAAAATCAAACTATTCCACAAAATATTTATTACTAGTTATTTGATAGGCAATGTGACAAGTTTTTAGTTATATTTCATATAATTGATCAAAAAAAATAAATTCTTGCTCCTCGGTGCTGCTGAAGATTTTTTAAAATGACTCTATTAACTGAACATTTAGTAATAAAAGATAGACTAAAGCCTATGAAATAAGAGATTGTCTAATATAGTTTTTACTTACTTATCATTAACTAATCTCTCTCTAGTTCCAGGATTAATTAATAATATATTTAATGAAGTTATATTATATTGAAATTTTTTCAATAATATATTATTTTATTATACAAACAAAATATAATGATACTATAATGATGGTGACATGTATTTATAATGAAACAACAAAATACTGTTTTTTGCTGATTTGTAAAGCCAAATATGTGGATAATGCATTCCACCGTCAAGTATCTGGAAAATAATTAAAGTACGACAGCATTCTCTACTGTATAACCTCTTAGGTCTTTAATATACCCATATGTTTCATGATTCATTAAAAGGAAAAATGTTCTATGTAGTGTTTCTCATTATTTAAGAACAGAATATTTTTGTGTAGCATTTCTCTGGTTTTCTGTTCTGCAAGATAAGTTCTGGAAAAAAACTGATGTAAATAAATAATTCCATTCCCCCAAGATATAGTTATATTTCCATATATTTTTCATTTCTGTGGAGAAATGCACTGAAATTCTCCATTGGCAATTGCTTTTTCAAACTTTAAATGCTAATCTTGAATAAAAAAGAAACAATGTACTAAATGGTTTTTAAATCTTAGAAGAGTAGCCACTATAGCTACATAAATGATAGTGTATATCACTTAAACTAATTTACATTCAAAGCCCCACCCTTGCTAAGTATTCTCAAGAAAGTAATTTTTATATGTACTACACATTTCCCCCTAGGTGAGCTTAGTCTTTCTCAATGTACGCAAGTAATAGCACTACTGTTTCCCATCTTTCTACAGGTATAATTATTTCTTGGTTTCCTCTGAACCAAGATGCAGAAACACTTTGTGTTTTAGCTTAGCATAATCAGAATTTTATATGCTTTTTTAAAACATGCATTTCTATCCAACTTTTCTATTTAATTTTGTATTCCTTTAAGAATATTACCAGGAGTAACACCTAACATATTCCATTATTATTTGTTTCTCAATCCTTAACACTCTACTAGAGCATCTAACTAGATACCAAATACATATTAGTGTTCCAAAAATTCTTATATGGTTAGAAGCTCTATTTTTAATCTTTCTCTCTTTTGAAAATTAGATATGATTGATAAGATGTTTTTCTTGAATTTATGTTCTTAGAGGATATTTTCCTCTTTGATGATGATAAAATTATACATTTGATTCTGGAAAATGTACACCCATATGTGTATATATTGTTTTATACTATTTCATGATCAGGTATAACATAAATAAAAAAATGAATCATATCTACAAAGTAGGTTCTTACACAAGGAAATTGTTGAATATATATGATCAAGGGCCTAAAGAGGTAAAAGATATATGAAAAGAAGAAAAATACTACTCTAAAGTTTAATTAGTGTTTCAATATGAAAAGAGTAAATACTCTTGTCATATGAATAAATAAAGAAAAAAAGTAAATATTCTTGTCATATGAATAGGGCACAAGCAAGAATTAATTGATCTGACAATGATTTGATGATAAGAGTCAAATGGTTCTATCATTTCCCCACATTAAAAAAACTATGTTGGGGAGCAGGAAAGAATCCATCTGCCCACATGGTTAGTCACCCTTTACTTCCCAGGTCTCTAAAACGTGATTAAAAATAAAGAAAAAAGCCTATTCAATGATCCAAATATAACTGCCTCAGTTTGCCATCTTTATAATCATAAGAAAAATGATATAACTTTAAATATCCATTGGATATTTAAGATTAATGTATATGTGTATTTTGATGGTAATTCTGAACACAGTAACAATATGCCATACATTGAATTTAAAAAGGTCAAAAAATCTTATTGGTATTTTGGACATATTTAGATAATATTCGGAAAGGTATTGCTGTTTTAAATTAATATTTCCATTTCTATATAATGAACTATGTAGAAAATAGATAATTAAATTCTTTTATCCATCTTTTAAAATTAATGTAAATTGGTCCTTTATCATATACACTTAAGAATAGATGCATTTATATCATACTAATCTATTTTTCAATAAGAATCTCTTTAAATTATATGTATTGTGTAGAAATATTCTCACAGTAATTTGTCAAGTTAAATACAGTCCCATGAAGCTAAGTAAAAATGTCTAGTTCTTATTCATGAAAGGAAAATATATCTGCTTAACAGGGTTGACAGATTATAACAGGACTGCAATTCTAAAAGGCATAATGATACATTTATGCATATATGTGTGTGGACATTTTTCCCTGAAAATATTTTATTCATGAATGAGCTTAATTCTAAAATCATAAAAACATCTAACAAGAAAATTATATCATTCATGGATTGACTACATATTAAGATAAAGACTTATCCACAGAAATATAAAACAGGCTGTAGAATCTGCTTGCAGTAAATTAAACTAATAAAAGTTGTCCAATAATCATATAATATGATCATACATTTTATAATAGTCTATATGCTAATTCCTGTAAATATATTTGTTCTTGTTTGCATAACCATCTATCAAGGTAAATATTGTTAATATTATTTTAAAGATGGTGAAAATAACTTTTAAAAAGGTTAAGTACTTATCCTAAGTCACAAAAGTAGTGTTAGTATGGCAAAAAAAGGAGCTATGCCCCACTCCTGCGGCATACCACTATATTATGTACCTTTCATATTTTTATTTGTAGAATTTAGAGCGTTTTTGTCATGATATATATTAATATTAGTAATAGTTAATGTTTATTGATCACTTATCATGTGCCACTGGCCTAAATTCTCTCCCATGTATTAACTAATATAATCTTAGTAACAATCCCATAAAGTAGATTCTATTAATATTAATACTTCTGTTTTAGAGATGAAAGACATATTAAGAGGGCACTAAACTTAATAATTGGTTGAAGTTTTCACAACAGCTAACTAATCAAAAGGGAATTTTACCTACGCATCCTACTTTTGGAGGTAAGTCTAAGTAATAGTGGAAGTCTATTTCAGAATGTTTTTTAGACTGATATGAGGGCTGAAGATCCCCCTTGGTCACCTATCTCATACTGCCTAGGTGAGAATTTACATTTCATGATGGATAGTTTTATGTGTCTTCCTGACCACATAAAATTGCAAAGATAGTACAGACAGTTCTTTAATGTTCCTTACCCAGTTTTCTTTACGGTTAATATCTTACATTGACATAGAATATTTATGAAAATTCAGATACAGAGATTGGTACATGTATCAGCTAGTTGGTAATTGCAAGGCTAAGGCTGTGTCCTCTAGCTGTGTATTTTCATCCTATGTATGGTACTCTATCCCATAGCCAAGATTCTGCAGTCTAGTCATCAAGGGATAAAAATGGGAGAAATATCACTCCCTATCACTCTTAGTGATCCATTAGCAAAATTTTTGCTTCCTCTCTGTCCCTGCAACCTTATGCTTTGCTGCTCTAGAGGTCTTAGTTCCAAAGGGAGGGACACTTTCACCAAGAGACACAGCACTGATTAACAACCTGGCCACTTTGAACTCTTCATGCCTGCTAATCTGGTGAAGAACGGAGCTTCTATATTGGCTTGGGTGATGGATCCTAATCAGAAGGAAATTGGACTGCTACTAAACAAAAGGGGTAAAGAAGAGTATATCTGGAATATAGGGAACACTTAAGGTATCTCTAAGTTCTACCATGTCTTGTAATTAAAGGCAATAGAAAAATATGACAACATAATCCTAGCAGGATTACTAATGGCCCAAACCCTTCAGTAATGAATGTCACTCCAACAGGCAAAGAAGCATGACAAGCTGATGTACCTGGTGAGGAAAAAGTGAATAGGGAATGGGTAGTGGAAAAAGATAGTTATAAATACCAGCTATGACCAGGTGGCCAGGTAAAGAAATTAAGACTGCAATTCTTTAACTGTTCTGAGTAGTTACTCCTAATTTTATTATGAATATATGTGTATCTGTTCTATATGTGTATCATTTAAAAAAATTATTCCTTCTCATCCCCTTATCTTACATGAGATATATTAATAATATTTGACATTGCACTACATTATTTAAGTTAGAGAATTATTAAGGGGAAGAGTGACTCACACCCACAGACTTTGCATCTTCTTTGAGAGAGAGGGTTAGCAAGTTTTCAGTTGTACGTAGAATAGATATATTATGTTACTTGCAAGTATGACTTTGTTATTTACTTTATTTGGAGATTATATATGTTTTAAGGAGATATATATATAGGTGTCAGATTGACAAGAGGTTAACTGTGATACTGATTTTATGTATCAACTTGGCTAGACTACAGCATACAGTTTGTCAATTAAAGAGTAATCTAGGTGCTCCTCTGAAGGCATTTTTTTTTTTTTTGGAGTGGATAACTTCTACAGTCAATTCATATACATGTGTATATACACACACACATATGTATATGAATATGCATATACATATACACACACATGCACACACACAGACATACATGCAAGCAAGTTGTTGTAGGTATATATAAGTTCTAGTCTTCTCGAGAAACACAGCCACACACACACACACACACACATTCACACACACACATCTTTTGCTGACTTTTTTTCTCTGGAAAACCCTGACCGACACACACTTGAAGAACAAAAAATGAATAAGAAGACTATCAATTTATTCATTGGGTCCTGTGGCACAAAGGGAGAAGAAATGTGATATGAATTGCTAATTTGCCTCTCTTTCCATCCCTGCCCCCTGGCAGGATATAACCATGTCTCCTACATTCTCATTTAGTGTATATTTTTCTGTTGTGGACGATGGCATGTCTATGCCCATTTTTATTGTCTTTATATGTTACTTCTAGGAAAGACCTCGTGGTACAGTTTGATATCAGAAAGCATTATTTAAGTAAGCAAAATATTGTCTGCAGCTATCCCACCCCTGACTAGATCTTAGATCTGTATCCATGTGCGTGTGTATGTGTGTGTGTGAGTGTGTGTGTGAATGTGTGTGTGCATCTCCCTCTTCCCCTGTGCGTCAGAATCATACCGCTTCTGACGGATGCTTCTCCAGTGTGGCTGTTACAGCAGACGCGGCAGCTTACTTTTCACTGACTTATCTACTCCAAATTTGGATACCGACGCAACTAATTATGCCCATTAGAGGATTTACATCTCCCTTAAGAATAGGATTCAGTGATCAATATAACAGTATTTCAATTGCTGTGACCATTTAGTTACCGAAACTGAATAAATATTCTCTACTTTTTTAGGGAATTAATCGTATTAGTAATCTCTAGGAGCTTTTCAAACCACAAGGTAGTGCTTTTTTTATTCATGTACAGTCAAGTAAACCAAAAGTTTTCTACTACAAGCTAAAATCCTCAGTCTTCTAATCTTAAAGTTGTGATAATAATATCTCTTCAAATAGGTTGCCATTAATAGTAGTAACATTGTGTGTGATGTGCTTTGAAAGTGCCTTCCTTATGTGAGACATTATAGGTTAATCTATACCAGTAACCACCATAAAGGGAAATTATATAAACAAGCTAAACAATAAAGCACTATATGAAATAATATTTAATTGAATAATGTAACTTGATACAATTGGACTGTAGACAGAAAAGGGTTAAAAGAAAATAGTCGTAATAACAATAAAAAAACAAATTTTAGGATACTCAAAAAATATTTTATAGATAGAGCTTCATGTGAGTAATAAGCTAATTATTTGACACTATGCAAGTGGATTGATTAGGGAGGAGTGTATCAGGATATAATAAGTTGGTGTCAGAGAGAATGACTGGAGACATATGCATTGAGTTGCCAAAAGACAACTGGCTAAAACTCAAAAGACTAATTAAAATTTCAGTCCAAAATAAAAATTGGACTCTACAGCAGAACACCAGTCAACCATAGAGAGATCCTCCACAAACAAACACGGAAATTAAAAAAAACAAATAGAGTCCCCTTGGCCTCATTGTTCTGCACTTAATGAAAACCTGAGAGAAAGTGTCCCTGGGAGAGAGGTATTGACAAAGCATGTCCTAACTTTTAGATAAATCAATCTTTTTAGGATATTAATCTATCAGAACAAGATAAAATAAGCATGTATGTGTTTGTGAATGAATATTAATACCAATAATTATAGTGAAAAGCATGATTTCATGTTTATCTGTATTTTGCCTAAGTCTTCCTTTCAAAGGAACTGTGCTTGTGGAAGAAGCATTCACTAATCTGGTTGGAAACTGAAATATGGCAGATGGTCAGCACATGGTTGACACATTACCTAGCTGAAGAAGATATTGGTTTTCCAAATACTGTAAGGCAAATTATATATCTTTGTGAAGAGAATTTGGAAACAAAATTTATGTTTTTAATACAGAGAATCATATAAAGATGATCACTGGCAATGCACATCTTGCATTTTATGTAGTTTCATTGTGTACACAATTCAAATGGTAAGTGATTCTGAAAAATTATCAATTTAAAAACTTTAAGAGGCTTTTGCATAAAGGGCTTATTCGTGGTTATAATGCTAGTGCTACCAATTCACTAAGGGATTGAATGTTGTGAAATTTAATCCAGTTTAGTAACATTAAAATTATGTAAGAAGACTGGGAATTTGGCATCTAAAGAAAAAGATATGATTAAAGAGTTTAGAAATTGTGGCTATGGTCAATAATCATACACTTGGTTAATCTAAGGTTATTTTCAATCAAAATATTATGTGACACACACATAGACTGCCAATTTCCTGTATATTTTTTGAAAGAATATTTCTCCTCCTTTCTAAAATCATTAAATGTTGTTAAAATAAGCTAGACAAAGTAGGAATACAGATAAAATCTGGATAAATACAAGTTATACATAATGGTGATACAGGGTTATTTTATATGATAAGGGAAAACACATTGTCGTATTTTATGGAATCTACAATGTTATCTATTTTAACATATTTCATTTATCACTAAGGAAAGAAAAATAGTTTACAATTGTAATTGTAACTTTTTAGAATTTTTAATATGCACCATCATTTAAAACATTTTAATAAATGAAAAATGTGCATCTTATAAATAATAAAATACAGTTTTTAAAATTTTATATCAGAATATTACGGGGGTACAAACACTTTGGTTACATATATTGCTTTTGCACTGCCTGAGTCCCAGCTACAAGCACGCCCATCCCCCAGAAAGTATGCACCACACGCATTAGTTATGAATTTACCTATCCCCTCCTCCCATTTCCCATCTGCCCAACACCCAATGAAGGTTACTTCCACATGAGCACATGTGTTGATCAGTTAGTACCAATTTAATGGTGAGTACATGTGGTGCTTGCTTTTTCATTCTTAAGATACTTCCCTTAGAAAAATGGGCTCCAGCTCCATCCAGAATAATACAAGAGGTTATTAGTTCACCATTATTTTTTATGACAGAGTAGTACTCCATGGTATACATATACCACATTTGATTAATCTATTCATGTATTGGGCACTTTGGTTATTTCCACATCTTTCCAATTGTGAATTGTGCTGCTATAAACATTCGAGTGCAGATGTCTTTATTATAGAATGTCTTTTGTTCTTTTGGATAGATGCCCAATAATGAGATTGCTGTATCAAATGGTAGGTCTGCTTGTGTCTGTTTAAGGTATCTCCATATTGCTTTCCACAGGGGTTGCACTGGTTTGCAGTCTCACCAGCAGTGTATGAGTGTTCCTGTCTCTCTGCATTGACACCAATTTTTCATATGTTTCTTGGCCATTAGTCTGTCTTCTTTTGAAAATGTTCCCATGAAAAGTGGGCAAATTGGCCGGGCATGGTGGCTCCCACCTGTAATCCTAGCACTCAGGGAGGCCGAGGCGAGTGGATCGTTTGAGCTCAGGAGTTCGAGACCAGCCTGAGCAAGAGCGAGACCCCGTCTCTACTAAAAAATATATATATATAAAGAAATTGGCTGGACAACTAAAAATATATAGAAAAAAATTAGCCGGCCATGGTGGCACATGCCTGTAGTCTCAGCTACTTGGGAGTCTAAGGTAGAAGGATCACTTGAGCTCAGGAGTTTGAGGTTGCTGTGAGCTAGGCTGACACCATGGCACTCTAGCCCAGGCAACAGAGAGAGACTCTGTCTCAAAAAAGAAAAGAAAAGAAAAAACAGAAAAGTGGGCAAAGGATATGAAAAAAATACAGTTTTTGATCACAGGTATGTTAATTGTGGAGACTTGTAAAGAAATATGAAAGTGTTTAGAGATAGGAAAATGAGAGCCAATTATTTAACTTAGACATGTGTGTATCTTTTCCTTATTGTTTTCTCGTAGTTAATACCAATTCACTTTTGTTAATGATGTCTAGATTCTTAAGGGCTGTAGATTGAAGTGTGTGCTCTCAAAAGAGGTTGAAGTCCTAACCCCCAGAACCTGTGAGTATGACTTTTTTTTTTTTTTGAAATAAGATTTTTGCAGATAATCAAGTTAAGAAGAGGTCATTAGGTTGGGCTCTAATCCAATATTCCTGGAGAAATTTGGAAACTGAAATAGATGCTTGCAGGGAAAACCCTAAATGAAGATGAAGGCAGAGATCAAAGTGATGCATCTGCAAGCCAATAAATATCAAAGAATTCTGGAAAACTAGAAGTTAAGAGGACGAGATAGAACAAATTCTCTTCTATAGCCCTTAGAAAGAACCAACTCTGCGGACACCTTTCTTTCAGATGTCTATCCTCCAGAACTGTGAGACAATAAATTGTTGTTTAAGGCACGCAGTTTATGGTACTTTGTTAAGAAAGCCCTAGAAAATAAATACACTAAAAAAAAAAAAAAAACATAAACTAAGATAATTTAGTAATACTTGGTAAAATGTTAATGCTATTGTTTTTAATAACAGAAACAATTAGAATTTATTTGCTATTACTCTTCTAACAGCAAATAATCAGAATCCAAATATTTCCAACATTTTAGTGTATCGTCTGTATCTTCTGTCATTCTCCTCTTGCAGTAAGACTATATATAAAAAGTTATGAATGAAGGATTTGATTAAAAAAAGTGAAATATTTATAAGTACTAAGCAGGCAAATAAAAAATTAAGTATAACATTATGTATTTCCTTAGATTGGCTAATATACAGCACAGTAAAAGTTTATAGGGATAACTGGCTCTACAGACGAACAATTTTATTTCTTTGAGTGTGTATCTGTGCATTGAGAAAGGGGTGGGGATTGAGCTAGATTTTCATATTTCCTTCTTCCATTGGGTCTTTTTCGTTTTGTTTTCGGTTTGGTTTTAGTTACGTTTTGCTTTTAATAGCCTGCTTTTCAGATCTCCCTTACAGTTAGCTTTTAAAAATATATATACTGATTAGTATTAGATGCTTTGTGCATCTTAAAAGAACAGGTGTGGCTCAACATTAGTTTTTAATCTGTTTAAATATATAGGGGATACAGTTTTAGAAAAAGTATCTTGGAAAAGCTAAGTCAAAATCAAAATGTGAAGAATAATAAGAATATTATAGAAACTCATTTGTAGAATATATAACTAATATTATAATGCCAAATTTTTTCATATATAGACATCAATATTTTTAGAAGACGTAGTAAAATATCAAAATTTTGGTGCAAGTAATTCATTTCAGAAATAAAGTTAAAGCAAAATAAAAAGCCTGCTTAAAAATTCAACAAATGTTTAGCTAGATTAAGATAAAAACAGGCAAGGATCTGAATAAATAAAATCAGATATGAAATAATATTAAAACTGATACCACAGAAATACAAAGGATCATGATAGACTATTATGAGCAACTATACTTCAACAAATTGGAAAACCTAGAGGAAATGGATAAATTCCTGGACACATACAACCTATCAAGATTGAATCATGAAGAAATAGAAAACCTGAGCAGACCAATAACAAGTAACCAGATTAAAATGGTAATAAAAAGTCTCCCATCAACAAGTGGATTTATTGCTGAATTTTACCAAACAGTTAAGGAAGAACTAATACTGACTATACTCAAACTATTCCAAAATATTGAAGAGGAGGGGGTACTTCCAAACTCATTCTATGAGGCCAAAATTGCTCTGATACCAAAACCAGACAAGGAAGCAACAAAGAAAGAAAACTACTGACCAATATTGCTGGTGAACATAGATGCAAAAATCTTCAATAAAACACTAGCAAACTAAATTCAGCAACACTTTAAAAGTATCATATACTATGACCAAGTGGGATTTATTCCAGGGATGTGAGAATGTTTCAACATATGCAAATCAATAAATGCAATGCAGCACATCAATAGAATGTAGGTCAAAAACCACATGGTCATTTCAATAGACACAGACAAAGCATTCGATAAAATTCAAGACCCATTCATCACAAAACTATCAAAAAATTAGGCATAGAAGGTACATACCTTAATGCTATACAAGCCATATATGAGAAACTCACAGCTAACATCATTATGAGTGGGGAAAAATTGTAAGCCTTTCTTTTAAGATCTAGAATAAGAAGAGAATGTTGACTTTCAGAAGTTTTGTTCAACATAGCTCTAGAAGTCCTAGCCAGAGCAATTAAGGAAGAGAAAGAAATAAAATGCAACCAAATTGGGAAGGAAGAATTCAAGTTATCATCATTTGCAAATAACATGATGTTGTATTTTGAAAAACCTAGAGAATCCACAAAAAACTCTTAAAACAGATAAATCAATTCAGAAAAGTTGCAGTATACAAAATCAATAGACAAATATCAGTAGCATTTCTATATCCTAGCAGTGATCAATCTGAAAAACAAATCTAGAGAGCAATCCCATTTACAATAGATAAAAAAAAAAAATTCATGGAAAACAAATTTACCAAAGAAGTGAAGGACCTCTACAAGAAAAATTATAAAACACTAGGAAAACAAATTGAAGAAGACAAAAGAAGTGGAAAAATACTACATGCTCATGGATTGGAAAAATTAATATTGTTAAAATACTACCCAAAGTGATCTATAGATTCAGTGATATCCCTATCAAAATACCAATGAAATTCTTCACAGAAATAGATGAAAACAATTCTAAAATTTGTTTGGAACCACAGAAGGTCCCAACTGGCCAAAGCAATCCTGAGCAAAATGAGCAATACTAGAGGCATCAAACTACGTGACTTCAAATTATAATACAAACCTATAGTAACTAAAACTGGTTACCAAAAGCTAGTGGCATAAAAACATTCATGTAGATTAAAGGAACAGAATAGAAAACCCAGAAAAAAATCCACACATTTATAGCCAACTCACTTTGGACAAAGGTGCCAAAAGCATATATTGGGGAAAGGACAATCTCTTTTTAATAAATGGTACTGGGAAAACTGGATATCCATATGCACAAGAATAAAAATAGATTCCTATCTTGTGCCATATACAAAAATCAACTCAAAATTGATTATACTTAAATATAAGACTTGGAAGTATGAAACTATTAGAAGTAAATTTTGGGTGATTGCTTCAGGACATTGGTGTGGGCAAATATTTTTTTCAGTAAAACCTCAAAAGCATAGAAAACAAAAGCAAAAGTAGACAAATGGGATTGCATCTAACCAAAAAGCTTCAGCATAGCAAAAGAAACAATTAACAGAATGAAGAAACAACCTCCAGAATGGGAGAAAATACCCATAAACTATCTATCTGACAAAGCATTAATCACCAGAATATATAAGGAACTCAAATAGCTCAATAGGCGAAAAAAAAAAAAAAAAAAGAAATCAATCCAATTGAAAAAAATGGGTAAAAGACCTGAATAGATATTTCTCAAAAGAGGACATACAAATAGTCAACAAGTATATGGAAACCCCACCATCACTAATCACTAGAGAAATGCAAATTAAAGCCACAATGAGATATCATCTCACCACAGTTAAAATAGCTATAATCAGAAAGACAAAAAAAAAAAAAAAAAAAGAATGCTGGTAAAGATGTAGAGAAAGAGGAATGTTCATACTGCTGGTGGAAATGTAAAGTAGTACAGCCATTATGGAAAACAGTATGGAGTTTCCTGAAAAACCTAAAAATAGAACTACCATATGATCCAGCAATCCCACTGCTGGTTATATATCCAAAAGAAAGGAAATCAGTACATCGAAGAGATTTATGCACGCACACGTTGACTGCAGCACTAGTCACAATAGCCAAGATAAGAAAGCAACCAAGTATCCACCAACAGATGAATGAATAAGGAAAATGTGGGTATATAAACATAATGGATATTATTCAACCATAAAAAAGAATAAAATCCTGTCATTTGCAGCAACATGGATGGAACTAGAGGTCATTATGTTAGCTGAAATAAGCCAGGCACAGAAAGACAAATATCACATATTTGCGCTTACATGTGGGAGATAAAAAAGTGGATCTCATATAGGTAGACGGTAAAATGGTAATTACCAGAGGCTGCTAAGGATAGAGGGTTGATGAAATTGGTATATGTGTACTAAAGTACAGTTAGGTAGGAGGAATGAGTTCTAATATTCAATAGTACAGTATGAAGATTATAATTAATAATTTACTTTTTTTAATTTTTTTAGCTTAAAAATACATTTACTGAAGTGTTAAGTTTGGGTTTTTATATAGTTTTATCTTCATGTTTTTGAGTCTGAAGTTTGTTTTCAGACATTAAATATTTGTACAGTCCCTTGAAAATTCATAAGCAGCAGCACTATGCCTACAATGTCCACTAGATAGAATAGTTCTTTTTTTTTTATTCTTATTTCAGCATATTGTGGGGGTACAAAAGTTTAGGTTACTTATATTGCCCTTGCCCCCCCCCCGCCCCGTAGTACTTAAAGTGCTACATTTGTAGCATTGAATGAATATGTTACAAAAGAATAAATATCTGAAATTAAGAATCTAATCTTCCATTTTAGGAAACTAAGAAAAAAGAGCAGAGAGAAAAAGTATGTCATACACATAAAAGCAGCCAATAAAAATAAAAGCTGTCAATAAAAAGAAAATTGATAACTTTGGAGAAAAGGATTTTATTTGGACATTAGTTCTCAGAATAAGTCAGAAGTTTGAGAATGAGCTCAGATAGTGAACAGGAACCAAAGATACTAACTAGCTCAAAAAAACACAGAAGTTTTACACCGCAACCAGCGTAGATACCACCACTGATTGTTCTTGCTCACATGAAGATTTTCACTGTCCTATGTAACCGGGCTCTCACTGTTAAAGCCAGACCCTCAATGACTCTGACACCATTAAATTCCATTGCTTTTATTATGAATAATTCTGCACCCAATTTTTACCCCCCTACATCTTACAGGTATTTGAGTTAGCACAAAATGTTTTTATATATTTTTATTATTTTTTTAAATTAACATATAATAATTGTACATATTTATGGTATACATAGTGATGTTTTGATACCTATAACATATAGTGATCAGATTAGGGCAATCAGCATATCCATCATTTTAAACAATTATTACTTCTTTGTGTTGGGGACACTCAATATCTTCCTTCTAGCTATTTGAAACTATGTAATAAATTATTACTACTAATTATAATCATCTGAAAGTGGTATGGAACACTAAAACTTATTTTTCCTATCTAGCTGTAATTTTGTTTCTCTTAACAAATCTCTCTCTTCCTCCAACTTTCCAGCCTCTAGTAATTTCTGTCCTACTTTTTACTTCTATTAGCACAACTTTTTCTTAGCTTCCACATATGAGTTAGAACATGCAATGTTTAACTTTCTGTTGCTGGTTTACTTTACATAATGTCTTCCAGTTCCATCTATGTTACAGTGAATGACAGGAAGTCCTTCTTTTTTATGGCTGAATAGTATTCTACTTTGTGTGTATGCCACATTTTCTTCATCTATTCATCTGGTTTTGGACGTCTAGATTGATTTCATATCTTGACTATTGTGAATAATGCTACAATAAACATGGCAGTGCTGATATCTTTGATATACTGATTTCTTTTTTTTTTTTTTTTTTTAATAAATATCCAGTAGTGGGATTGCTGGATCATGTGGTAATACATTTGTAGTTTCTTGAGGAAACTTCATACTGTTTTCCATAATGGCTATGCTAGTTTATATTTCCACCAACAAGGTATTACAATTCCCCTTTTTCTACCTACTTTTCAGCATTGGTTATTTTTTGACTTTTTGAGAATAATCATTTTAATTCATGTGAGATCATAACTTATTATAGTTTTGATTTGCATTTCCTTGATGAGTAATGTTAATTTTTTCATATATTTGATGGGCATTAGTGTATCTTCTTTTGAGAAATATCTGCTCAGATTATTTGCCCATTTTAAATTGAAATGTTTGAGTTCCTTGTGTATTGCAAATATTAATTCCCTGACAGATGAATAATTTGAGAATATTCTCTCTGATTCTGTAGGTTATCTTTTCAATCTGTTGTTTCCGTTGTTGTGTAGAAGTTTTTTTAGTTTATTATAATCCCAGTTGTTTATTTTTTATTTCATTGCCTGTGCTTTTAAGGTCTTACACAAAAAAATCTTTGCCCAGACACACGTCCTGAAGCATTTCTCCTATGTTTTCCTCTATTAGTTTTAAACATCCCGGTCCTACATTTCAGTCCTTGATCTATTTTGAGTTGATATTTTGTAGGGTGTGTGAAGGGGTCTACTTTCCTTATTTTGCATATAGCCATATAGTTTTCCTAGTACCATTTATTAAAAAAGATTGTCCTTTCACCGGTGCATTTTCTGGGCACCTTTGCCAAAAATCAGTTGATTGCAGATACATGGATTCTAGATTATCTATTGTTCCTTTAGTCTATGTGTCTGTTTTTATGCCAGTACCATGCTGTTTTTGTTACTACAGCTTTGTAGGGTATTTTCGAGTCTAGGAGTGCCATGCCTTCAGCTCTGCTCTTTTTGCTCAGGATTGCTATGACTATTCAGGATCTTTTGTGGTTCCACACAAATTTTAAATTTTTTTCCTGTTTCTGTAAGAATGTCATTGGTATTTTGACAAGGATGCTTTGAATCTGTAAATTGCTTTGGGTGGTATGGTCATTTTAACAATATTAATTCTTCTGACCCATGAACATGGGATGTCTATTTGTTTGTATCCTGTTTGATTTCTTCCATTGGTGTTTTGTAGTTTTCCATGTAGAGGTCTTTACCTTTCTGATTAAATTTATTCCTAGGATTTTTTTCTGTAGCTATTTTAAATGGAATTAACTTCTTGATTTCTTTTTCAGCTAATTTGTTTATGTATGGAAATATTACCAATTTTTTTATGTAGATTTTGCATCCATCCTGCAACTTTACTGAATTACCAAATTCATTTATTAGTTTCAAGAGTTTTTTTTTTTTTTTTTTGTAAAATCTTTAGGTTTTTATAAACACGAGATCATATTGTCTGCAAACAGGGAATATATGACTTCTTTTTTCGATGCCCTTTCTTTCTTTCTCTTGCCTAATTGTTCTGGTTAGGTGAAATGTGGTTATTTGTGATATGCCTAAGATAGTTATTTTCGAAGTGACCAATTGCCTAAGTTAAATTTATCAATTTCAGGGCAAAGACATAGTGAAATATCACAACATATTAAATTCCCTCAGTTAAACATAGCAAGGTATTTATAAGCACCATTGCTTATGGAACACATCTCTTTCCAAAAAATACATAAATAAATGAATATAATTTTAATATTTAATCACAAAACCCTAAAATGGGTGATATCTACTATAAAACACAACAAAAATGTCAGAGTACATACAAATCAATTCAGAAAAAAAATTAAAGCATAGCTGGAAACTTTTAATTTCTATGCAGTATTTCAATGCTAGAGAATAAATATGATAGAAGGCAATGATTGCATATTGGAACTAGAATTTGTAGCCTTAAGAGAATTGAGAAAATTTAAAAATATAAAATCTTTGGAAGATTCTTTTATTTTTCTCTCAGTTTTTGAACCTCTCCAAGCACCAAATACTAAAGGATAAAGAAAAATAAGTTCAAATGACAGCCACTTCAGAAGGTCGAGTTAAAAGCACTAGAACAGTCAAATTCTTTCTGAAAAAATGCATTTCAAAAGAATGAAAAACTCATGTTATCTCATAAGCATAAAAGAGTGGGTTCTGTTGTTGTTTTTGCTGTTTTCTTAAGTGAGAAAGTTGAGAAGAGGGACTAACTTATATTGGGGTGTTAGTTTTGATTGTAATTCAAGGGGCTTCATAATAAAAATTAAATGAGATCAGAATTTTTAATTATAACCTATAAAGCTCGATAGCAAATATCTACACTATTTAAATAAAAATTAAAAATTATTTTTAGAAACTGTTTCTGACATTCAAAATTTAAACAATTTTCACTATTTTATATTTTTATCTTTCTAATTTTGAATTAATAAAATATTAATATTTTGAGATATGTATGCATATATATAATGTGCATAAATATATGTGTATATCTATTCTGTAGAATTTAGCTGATTAATTACTTTCATAAAATGTCACTGTATGTATCACTGAGAAATATGCAAACATTTCATTTAATGCATTTCCTTGTACAAATTAATTAAATCATTTAGGCTATTATTTCCAGGTTTGCAATAAAACAGATAAATTATTTCTACCGCATTAAAAGGGGCATCAGCTTGATCAATTCATTTTGTAAAACTGGAAATGTCAACTCAGATTAAACATTATCTTTTCTGAATTGAATTTTTATTTTAATTCCCATTGTAGATTTTCATTAATTAAATAGCATAATTCCCTTAGGTTCCTAGACCTTTTAGTTTTCTAGCCATTGTATTACAATCCTATAACCATCTTTATTAATTATAGTTTGGAAGTCTAAAATGAATAAAAAAGGAAATAATTGTTCTATTTTCAATTGTAACCATTATGTATTTATAGCAAATACCTAGTAGATTTCAATTTAAACTAATGCTAACTATTGAAGAAAGGTGTGTTCAGTCCCTTGTGGTGTTGGCTTAGTGTACTAGAACAGTGAATTCTCAAGCCTTGACATGCCAGAAAGAGAAAAATGACTGTTGAAACAGTTCTCAGAAGCCAGAAAGGACCCCTACATTACCTTTCACTATGTACTTGGCTTGCATACCAAATACTGGGTAAAATATTTGATTGCTGCTGTTTCAATTCAGTTGTCCTACAATAACAGCCCATGCCACTATTAATATAAAAGACTTCCAAAGTAAATCTCTTTAAGCTATATATTCTCACAACAGAAATAACTTCTTAAATAGTACAGTGCATTCACTTTCTTATGGGCTCTTTTCATAGGACCACACTATATTCCTTTTCTGCTTAAAGTAGGAAATTTCAAACTATTTTACATCTCTGTAAGCAAAAACATATAACAGGTACCCACCATGTATAGAAAGGTGATCAAAATGAATTAAGATGGTTGAGTATTAGAAAACATGGTAGTGTTTCATTTTTCATTTTTGATAGAAACTTGGGTTCAAATAAATATTGACAGAGGAAATATCAGACAGACAATAGCAAAGGTGGGAATCACAGTGAATTAGAGAATGTAGGTGCTATTCAAACTGTGAACAGTTACTTATCTCCAATGTGGATCCATTGTTAACAGATTTTTCTTTTTTATCTCTTATTTCCCCTCAGAGAGACTGAATTTCTGAAATGCTATGTATAATCAATTAATTCTTAAATTCCCAAGTAGTGGCTCTCTTTTTCACAATTTTTAATGGTATGTAAGACATGAAAAAATATATAACCGTTTGTTGAACTGATATAATGGATTAATTTATAATCTCTGGTTTAGGTAATTCAGAAAGAGAAAGCCACTCTTTTAAATAGAGTTTGAAACAACTGGCAAAGACTATATAGTTAATTAGAATACAGAATACAGTGACATTTAAAAAAAAATCAAAGGATGCACAAAACCAAGAGTGAACTCTAATGTAAAATATGAACCTTGAGTGATAATGATGTGTCAGTGCAGGTTCATTGATTGTAACTAATTTATCAGTCTGGTTCAAGATGTTGATAGTGGAGGAGGCTTCTGCAGGGGGAGGGCAATATGGAAACTCCCTGTATTTCCCATTCAACTTTTCTATGATCCTAAAACTGCTCTAAAAAACAAAATCTATCTAAAAAAAAATCATAAATAAATAAATAAACACACTGCACTGCCTATATGCATATCATGCTTACATACATGAGAAAATAATTGAAATGTAGCAAGAAAGCCTGTGGAGAGGATCATATGGCTATGAATTGTTTTTCCTTTTCACTTAGTAATTCCCCAAATTTCCAAATGGACAACATATTACAAATATTTCAACATATTTTATCGTGAGATATAACCTATACATAGTGACAATTGTCTTAGTCCATTCTTGCTGCTATAACAAAATACCTTAGACTGGGTAATATATATTAATGACAGAATTGGAAGTCCAAGATCAAGCCGCCAGCAGATTCGGTGTATGGTAAGGGCATTCTCTCTGCTTCATGGATGGTACCTCCTTTCTGTGCCCTGACATGGCAGAAGGGCCAGATGCTGTATCTCATGACGGAAGGGGCAAGGCAGCTTCCTTCAACCTCTTTTATAAGGGCACTAATCCCATTCATGAAGGTGTAACACTCATAACTTAATCAATTCCTAAAAGACCCCACCTCTTATTAGCACCACAATAGAGATTCTGTTTCAACATGAATTTTGGAAGAACACAATCCTATATATGTAGATAGATAGGTATGTATCTGATATATGTTGATAGATACAAGTATTGATATAATCAGTCCAGGCTTCTTTAAGAATTATAGAAGCCAATCTATGTATTCCTAATATGAAGATTTTAATGAAAATTTGCATAACCATGCAAATGACTGCAAGAAGACAGGTCAGAGAAGCCACCACCAACAACAAAAAAATCATCCTGCAGTATTAAGGTCAAGGGTCCTCACCAACGCTCTAGAAAATTGCTGCGTTTAGAAGAATTTCTGGGCAGGCCTCACTAATTTTTTAGTTTAGCACACAAAAATGACCTATTTTTCTGGTACCCAACTGTGAGATTCACATTTGTAACTGCCTCAATAGATACTTCTCCCCAGTTTCCAAATATTTTGAGACTAATTCTCATTGTCAAAATTTAGAAGGCACCAAAGTGATGGTGAACTGCCAACAGACCATTCAGTTCAAAAACACATATGGAAAATAATACAAAGTGGAAATGTCCATATAGCTCAGCAGTAAATCATAAAATAATCACCAATGTAGAAATCACCAATGTAAGCACCACTTAGATAAGTAAAAAAAATAAAAATATAAAGTAAATAAAAAGAGAAAAGAACAAAGGCAAAACTTTACCTTTACCCTCAGGCAGGGCCTGAGAATAAATTGACATAAGACACATTAATAGAGAAAAACATACACTTTTAAATTTTGCATGACTTGGGAATCCTCATTATAAAAAAATGAAGACCCAGAGAAATGGCAAACTCCAAATGCTTTTATGTAGGCTGAACAAAGAGAGGCAACTGTGGAAAAGTAACTAAATTATTAAATGTGTAAGGAGATGATAGAAGACTAAGAATTATTTTAACAAGGTTTATTTGTGTAGAATTCTCTTGGCTATGACTCCCTGTTGAAGAACATCTCTTTTCTCCTGGTACAAGAAGGGAATCTTGCACATAAGAGTTTTTATCTCACGTTTTCAGAAAGAAAAGGGGACATTAGAATGCCCTTCTTGCCTGCCCTATAGTGTCTTGGAAGTAGATAATTTGTTTTCTGATTTAGCAGATTCAGAGCTAGAAGGAGTTTTGCCTTGCATTTCAGATGAGACTTTGGGGAATTTGGATTTTTGAGTTGATGCTGAAATGAGTTAACACTCTTAGGACTATTAAGATGGAATGATTACATTTTGTTTATGGGAAAGACATAAGTTTTGGGGACTGGGGCAGAAGGCTATGTTTTGGATGTGGTTTGTCTTACCAAAACTCATGTTAAAATTTAATTGCCAGTGTACTGGTGTTGGGAGGTAAGGCCTAGTGGAAGTTTTTGGGGTCTTGGGGGGAGATCATCATGAATAGATTAATGCCATCTTCTTAGGGTGAGTTTTTGCTCTCATGGGACTGTTTTAGTTACTGTGAGAACAGGTAAAGAGGTGTTCCTCCTTGTGTTTGGTCTCTTTATTATGCACCTGGCTCCCCTTTCACTTCCTTGCCATGTTATGATGCAGCACAAGGCCTTCATCAGAAGTTGAGCAGATGCTAGTGCCATGATGCCGGATTTCCCAGCCTTCAGAATGATGAGCCAAGTATTTCTCTTTTCTTGTAAATTGACCAGCCTCGCATATTCTATTATAGCAACACAAAATGAACTAAGCCACCTTCTCACAGTATCTTCACATGGTGGAAAGCCAAGGCAGCCTTCTGAAACCCATTTTATAAGGGCACTAATTCCATTCTTGAGAGCAACTGCCCTCACCACCTAATGACCTCTCCAAAGCGCCACTTTCTAATACCATAACATTGGTGATCAGATTTCAAAGTTTCAATTTAGGGTGGATACAAACATTTATACCATAGCAGGGAGTTTAATTCATTTATATTTAAAGTAATTACAGGTAGGAAATGATGCGCTATTGCCAATTTGTTAATTGCTTTCTGTTTGTTATAGAGTTATCCTTCATTTTCTTCTTTACAGCCTTTGTGATTAATTTTTTTACAGTGACATGCTTTGATTCTCTTCTCATTTCATTTTATGTATACTCTATAAATATTCTCTTTGTGGATAAGGAGAGGAGTACATAAAAAAATATTAAAGTTATAACAATCTATTTTAAACTTATAACAAGTTGACTTCAATTGCATACAGAAACTCTTGTTTCTTCACAGTTCTGCCTACCCTGTGTGTTATTAATACTGTAAATTACATCTAATATATTATGTACCCATTTATAGAGATTATAGTTATTTTTATGCTGTGTGTTTCAAATTCTATAAAATAATTCCATTTGATTTATAAACCAAAATTAAAATAATACACGTTTTTATAGTGTACATATATTTGCATTACCAGAGAACTTTATATTTTCGTATATCTTCAAGTTACTCTCTAGAATCCACTTGTTTTAAGTGGTAAGATTCCCTTAGTGTTTTTTAATAGTATAGGCCTAGTGGTAATGATCTTCATCAGCTTTTGTTTGTCCTTTACATGACTTGTGATAATTTGCTGAAATTTGGAAATTTGAAAAAAACAAACAAAAAAAAAAAAAAAAAAAAACCTGCCTCTTCTCCCAGACTGTGGAGTGGGAGAACTTATATTTGTAAGTTCTTCATTATTCAGCCTGACATAGAGGCTCGCTGTGCTCTCAAATATTTCCTAGAGATACATCTTCCCTGGGCATGTGCATGTATTTTTATTCCAGTTCCTTGTATATACAACTGATTTGAAGTGTTTTTATTTTTCTAGAAGTCTGACTCCTGTTTCTTCTCAGTAGCTTCAGAATTCTGTTGTGTTCCTCTGCGCATAATCTCCTGCCTCCAGGTGCCTGTGACTGCAGCTCCTCTTCAGCCTCGCTCTGCCACAGTGCTCATCACTGCATTCAGTGGCCTCCAATCTGTTGTGCGAACTCTGCTGCTGCTCCCGTCCGTTCCCTGAGTTAGGCAAGACAGAAACCGGCCCCTTGGCAGTTCCCAGGTAAGCCAGAATGTTACAAGCAAGTTCCTCTTTTTTTTTCTGCTCCAACAGAAGGGCTGGGAATTGGGCTGTTTCCTCCTGACAACGCAGCACTGAACTAGCCAGGGAGTAGGGAAAAGGTGAGAAGAAAAACCAATTTCCGACCACTTTGCGTACAGTTTTTTCTTAAATGTTTGTTTGGTTGCTGTAACTACTTAACTGGTTTCTAGAGTTCCCAGAAAGTGATTTGGGTCCATGTATTGTTGTTTATTTGGTGTTTCCATGCAGAAAAAGGGCTCGGAGCTTCCTAATCTGCCATCTTGCTGACATCAGCATCTGGGTTTTTTGTTTGTTTGTTTAAATATGAGTTCTATATTTGTTCTTATGTATTTTATTTTTTTTAGAAACCGATGTAAATAGTACTTTTATAAAATTCTTTTAGCCTGCCTGTTATCATTTAGAAATGAAAAAAAAAAACTTAAATCTTATAATATTGCGAAACTTATTAATTACAATAGCTTATCTACAGGTTTTCGTGAGTGCGTATTTCTAATGACACAATCATTAATGTCTGTAAATAATATGTGTTTTTCAATCTCTTAGATGTACTTTTGTTTTCTTATACTATAAGAATATATATAAGTTTTAAATTTTTGAGAAGAAATAGTGATAAGAAACATTCTTGTGTGATTTTTTTTTAAGTCCACAGTAAAATTTTCAACATTTTGCCATAACATATGATGGCTGCTTGGAGGGTTTTCTAAGTACCATTAATCATATAAAAGAAGTTCACTTATATTTTGAATGTTTTTTTATGTGGCATAAACATAAAGAATGCTAAATTTTATAAAATACTGTATATGAATTGTCTTAGTTCATTCAGTCAACTATCCAAACTGCCATAAACTTGGTGGTTTATAAACAAAAGAATTTTATTTCTCATATTTCTGAAGCTGAGAAATCCAAGATCAAAGCGCCAGCAGATTTGGTGTCTGAAAAGGGCCTACTTACTGGTTCATAGATACACCTCTGGCTGTATCCTCACATGTGGAAGGGATGAACAAAATCCCTTGGATAGAAGGACATAATCTCATTTATGGAGGCTTTATTTTAATGGCCTTATTCTCCCTAAAGGCCACACCTTCAAATGCCATCACCTTGAGTTTTTAATAACAACCAATGATAGCTTCTTCATAGTTACCTCAATGTAACTTTGCTTGTATATTAATAGAATAATTGTGTAGATAGATTGTGTATATTTAAATAATATTCTGGAATCACCCTTAAATTCTCCTGTGGCATAAACAAGACCAAATATTTCCTAAATACTCCCTGTTGACAACACAGAAATTAGCAGAAATGCAAACCACCAGAAGCGTGTGGGACCAGCTAAGACATGGATTAAACTGGGCGGCCTATGCCAGAAGACAAAGAAGTTATTGTCTAAAACACCCGTGAGAGTTAATAAATGCCTGCAGCACCAATGACAGCTATAGTGAGGCCAGACCAGCTAAGGATTTATTAGTCCTAGATAAAGATAAAGACCACAGATTTTTTTCTGTTCATAGGTTCAGTATCAAAACCTCTGCCAGGGACTTGTGGTCAAGATCACTTATACCTCAGTAGTTACCAGTTCACAAAACATATCAGAACAGTAAATTCATATCAGACACCAGGCAACATGAGGGTTCTGTGCGGGTTTGAGGTTTTCTTTCTCTTTTGCATCCAATAAGCATAGAAGTCAATATTCCACTCACAAGAAGCAAAGAGATAGAGCTACAACTGAGAAGATATACATGGCTTAAATCAACCTTTAAACTCAATGTATTTAATGGATTAGAGTAAAATTAAGTATCCCTATTGCTCCCATTTACTCTATTCAGCATGTGCAGGTTGACCTTGAGATCATATCAGTTACATATAAAATAAAGATAGTTTGTATTTGCAGATGCAGTATATGAAGATTACATTTTATCATACTTACACACTTATTAATCTACATTTTTTTTTTACTACTCCCACAGCTCATATGTTCCAGACTAGTTCCTTCCTTGACTTCCTCATGTGCTCACTAATGGTTATTTATTTTTGTGGGTACAGAAGTTTGATTTCTCTCTGGTCTTTACATTCACACATCACCATGCATTCTTCTAAAACCAGGTGCCTCTTTCTGCCACAAAGATTTTACTACTGACTCAAAACCATACAATTCATACACTTCTTCAATTTGTTGTTTGTGATTATTATCACTCAGTATAATGTATAATTTCAAAAAGTTTCATATATTTCACTGTTCTTATTTTCTCCCTTCTATATCATACAAAGTGCAGATAACAGTACATTGTTAAAAAAAATAGTACATTTTATGAATAGGTACCTTTAGAATTACCTGCAAGCTTATGAAAGGCAATGTCCAATATCAGGTCTAGTAGTCTGAGTACCTAATTAAATAAATATCTTTGTGCCTTACATTGTTAACCTAATTTTTCAGGGATTTGAGGAACTGTAGAATGTAGAAAAGGCATGAAAAGTATTTAAATTTAGGAATTGTTGCAAAAACTTAACATGCTCTTAAGATTTAATGTTTTAACATTAATATTATCGTTATGAATGTTCAAAGGATTCGTGTTATTTGACTAATCAACCATATTATAAAAGTATTCATTTAAAAGATATGAAGTCAGCAAAAAAACTTAATAAGTGAAAATTCAAGCAATTAACAATTTTACTTGGTAAACTTGATATCAAAGTAGTTGATACATGCTTTTGTTTTATTGTTTAAACTGATACATTGTGGGGGTGTCGTTTAAGCACTGTGTGATTTCTTGTCTGTGTAACTGAAAAACCTTATACTGTGATTTATTCACTGTCAATCTCGTGTGTTTCTGCACAATTAATCATAATAGCAGATAAAGGTGTGCCTGAGAAGAGGCAGATTTTATGGATGAGAAATTTATGATCCTTAAAATTTTTCCTACATATTTCCTACATCATTGTTTCTCCTACTTATATTCACCCTGATGCCACAAAAAATACATAAAAACATATATATACAGCTATGTTATATATAACCCCTTTCAATACACATATGCACAATATTGGTTGAAACCATTTTATTTATTTATTTTTTTTTTGCAAATGTTCTCATTCCCTTTACTTCATTTTCTAAATTAGGTAATGTTTTGCAAAAGAACATATAGAGTATATGTTTTTTTATAATTCTACCGTTAACGTGGTAAATCTGCAATTAAAAAATGAGTATGAGTCATATTGATCTGGCTTTATTCCTAAATAATCATCTATATTTCTCATTTTTCACAGATTCTTAAGAATGAATAATGTATGCCTTCTAGGAAATATAAGTTGGAATCTGCTTAGCTCAATATGCTGAAGAATATATTATTTGGTATCAGTTTAATTAAAACTTAAAATGTTGCTTTAGGTCATAAAGTAGAGATATTAAATGAGATGCTGCTATAAATTGCAAGATAATATGCCTTCATTCAACATTTTCAATTTTTTACCAACTAATAAATGGTAGAGGGAGTTACAAATTTCAATGAGGTGAAAACACTTCTCTGCAAATAGAATATATGTACATATAATTACATAATATATTTCTAAGTATATAATAATTAGATATATTACATAGTAATAATGTATTATTTAAATATTAATTATTACTGTAAATTATTAATAAATAATTATTAACTAATAGTTTATATTACAGTATAGTTAAATACTTCTCCCCCCAAAAGATACCCAGTACAACCCAAGAAAAAAAAATAATTCCCCCAAAATATAAATGAACTCTCCTATGGTATTTGTTATCCTCAATATGTCTCTTGCCATTTTAACAGGAAAACAGAGTGATAATTAAAAGAATCTCACTTAACATGTTCCTTATTTTTTTCCTTTGGCAATGGGAACAAAATATTTTAGAAAATGTATTTTTTAAAGAAGGAGTATAAATATGATTTTAAATCAAATCTCAACATTTTAAACATCTAGGACTGTTTTATTTAAAAAGATTAGTTCATCATAGTTTTACATGTTTATTTTTCTGCACAATAATTTTTTTAAATTTGATTAAAATTTAGCTGGCATAAATTATTTGAATTCATCTCATTACTTGCTACTTTGTCGCAAACATTTCTCAATAAATCAATAGTTATGTAGCTCTAAAATTTCTAATGTTTTGAATACATGTACATGATTTAGCATATTCTAATTTATCTAGAGTATTTAAATATAAAATATCTTAATTAGATATATTTTATTAAAATTAGACCAGAAATATTAATACAGATGCTTAAGTAAATGCAATTGAAAGGCATGCTCACTGACATTTAAGAAGGATGTTTTCCAAGCTAAACACAAATGGCAGAGAATTTTAAATTTCTTTTGGAAAAGCAATTAATAATTTGAGCTTAATTTTTTTACTTTTCACCCCTTTGGCTCATGCTCTTCACTGAGAATACAGAGTTGTTTTGAGAAAGCATAGTTAATTCACGTATAAGGTATGTAAATCTGTTTTACTGGTTTTTTTAAATTATTATTTTGTAAAACCCAAATATTTTGGAAGAAAAGGAGAGGATAAGAGTTGTCTCATAATCTTTTGCTGGGAGTACAAAGTGATACCTGACCAAATTTTGAATTATGTATTAGAAGCTTTTATTTGACTAAAACAATTTATCTTAACACCCAATCAAGATTTTTTTCCATTGAACTACTGCTAGAAATAATCAAGATATAAGCTAAAGTTTGTGTTCAAGGATGTTCATAGGAGTTTCATTTATGCATAAAAATTCTGGAGGAAAGAAACTAATAATGAACAATATAGAAATCTTTAACTGACATGTTAACATATGTGAATGATTATATATTGAGTAGAAATCAAGTTTGGAGTAATAATGATAAATAAAATATTGAAGGCACAAATCATATGAAAATGCAAAGAAATAAAACCATGTATGTCATTTATTCTCAATTCCAGAAATATAAACGTATGCTTGTATGTAAGTATAAACACACACATATGCATATGATACACAGTTGATATATACAAATATATATATGTGTATAAATATACATTGATTAAAATAATTCATAAAAATAATTGTACAAAATGTTAATCACAGAGTCAAAGTTGTTTTATAAACAAATTTTTAAAATAGAAATGCATTAAGTACTCATTGTGGCTAGTAAATAAATCCACAACGTTCATAAGCTTCCCTCATCTACTTTACTCCTGAAGTTTAATTTAGGATATTGTAAATATCTAAAATATGGTAAGGTAAAGGAAGCATCAGAAATGCTCACAGTTTTAAATTCAAGTAGTGAATCCTACTATGAACTTAGAGAGTGAGGGGGAAAATGCTAAACAAGTAACATAATAATAAGTTTTATATGGTGTAGAGTTGCAATTTGAATATAGGTCCACTGCCTGGATTCAATTTTTCTGAAAAAATCAATTGTAGAGCTGACCTGTCAGAAATTAATTTATGAACAAATTCATAAGAAAGTAGTTATAATGTACTTATAGATGAACTAAGACATGAATAATAACTGGTCTTAGTGGGAAAAATGATCCTGCAAATAGACTTTAATTTGTGTACTTGAAGGTGTATATAGGATGGAATGTGGTTCTGCTCAGTAGGACATAGTGAAGCACAATTGGCAAGTGTTTGTATCCCGAATTGTGATGGAGAGAGTATCACATAGGGTACGTTCCAGAAAAACATGCCTTAAGCTTAATTATTTGAAATATATAAAGCGTTCATATATCTATATATTATATATTTTTCACTTTTAAAAATTGTTTATTTTCAGTTGCATGTTATCTTGATCCAAAATAAGATATCTGGAACTTGTTAACATATAAAATCAGTATAATATTTGATCATAGATCAAAATAGGATGGAAAAGGAGTGGAGCAAATCCTTGAGAAAGTTTGGAGAAGGAGTTTGAATATTACAGAAGATAGTCTCTATTTCTTCTTATTTTTTCTTTTAGTGGTAGGAAAAAAGAGGCTTAATGCCCAAAATGTGCTAAGAAAGAATCCTTAAGATTGTTTTTTAAAAATATTTCCCACAAATACACTACTCCTATTATCTCTAACTTTAGCATAGATGATTTTATGCTCATTTAATTATCTCTACAATGATTTTTTGAGATAAATGTTTGTATGCTTTTGAGAAACTGCCCAGAGGGGGCCCGGTGTTGGACCTCCCAGAAAAAAAATGCAAAGAAGCTATTATAAAAAATGTTCAAAATACTAAAAAAACCTCATTTAAGATTTAAAAAGAAGTTTAATGACAAGTCTTATGAAACAGAGAATACCACTAAAGAAGTAAAAGTTATATTAAAAATGAAAATTCTGAAGTTGAAAAGTACTGTAATCACAGAGAAAAACCTCACTATAGGGATTCAATAGCAGCTTTAAGCTGGCAGGAGAAAAAAATCAACAACTTAAAAATATCTCAAAAGAGATTATCCACTGTGAAGAACAGTGAAAAAGTAAGTCTAATAAATAGTGTCTCAGAGACCTGTGGGATACCATTAAGCATGACAATATCATGAATATATCAGGAGAAAAGAGAGAAGAGCAGGAAGATATTTTTTTTCTGGACATAAGCGATGCCAGCAAATAGGAAAATATTAGAAGAAATGGTAACTGAAAACTAAATTTGAAAAAAAAATTAATCTACATATCTAAAAAGGTCAATAAACACAAAAGAGAATAAAATTAAGAGATCCACAACTAGACGTCTCACAGTTAAACTGTTCAAAGTCACAAACAAAGAAAAAAATCTTGAAAGCAGCAACAGAAAACAATTCATTATGTGCTGCAAACCACAATATTAACAGCTACTTCTCATCAGATACTGTGGAACTTTGCTAAGGACCTCACATTAGCAAACAGTAAAGCTGGGGAACAGATTTTGTGTTCTTCATTTAGGTTAAATAAATGTTACCTTTCTGAAGTTTGGTCAATATTAAAAAAAAATTTCTCTGTTCTTGTGCCAGTACCATGCTGTTTTAGTTACTATAGCCTTGTAGTATAGCTTGAAGTCTGGTAAATTGATGCCTCCCAATGTGTTCTTTTTGCTTAAGATTTCTTTTGCTATATGGGGTCTTCTCTGTTTCCATATGAAGTATTGAATTATTTTATAAAACCATCTTCATATAGCCATCTAATCTTTGACAAAGCAGACAAAAACATATACTGAGGAAAAGAATCCTTATTCAATAAATGGTGCTGGGAAAATTGGATAGCCACATGTAGAAGACTGAAACAGGATCCACACCTCTCACCACTCACAAAATTCAACTCATGGTGGATAACACACTTACACCGAAGGCATGAAACTATAAGAATTCTAGAAGAAAATGTTGGAAAAACTCTTACAGACATTGGCCTAGGGAAGGAATTTATGAAGAAGACTCCAAAGGCAATCACAGCAACAACAAAAATAAATAAATGGGACTTGATCAAATTAAAAAGCTTCTGCGCAGCCAAGAAAACTATCATGAGAGCAAACAGACAACCTACAGAATGGGAGAAAATATTTGCATGTTACACATCCGATAAAGGGCTGATAACTAGAATCTGTATAGAACTCAGGAAAATCAGCAAGAAAAAAATCAACCCTATCAAAAAGTGGACAAAGGACATGAAGAAAAACTTTTGAAAAGAAGATAGACTAATGGCTAACAAACAGATGAAAAAATGCTCAACATCTCTAATCATCAGGGAAATGCAAATCAAAACCACAATGAGATATCACTTAACTCCAGTGAGAATGGCGTTTATCAAAAGTCCCCAAAAAATAAATGTTGGCATGCATGCGGAGACATAGGAACACTCATTCACTGCTGGTGGGCCTGCAAACTAGTACAACCTCTGTGGAAAGTAATATGGAGATATCTCAAAGAGCTACAAGTAGAACTATCATTTGATCCAGCAATCCCATTACTGGGCATCTACCCAAAGAACAAAAGACATTCTATAAAAAAGACATCTGCACTCGAATGTTTATAGCAGCACAATTCACAATTGCAAAGATGTGGAAACAACCTAAATGTCCATCAATACATGAGTGGATTAATAAAATGTGGTATATGTATACCATGGAGTTCTACTCAGCCACAAAAAACAATGGTGAGCTAGCACCTCTTGTACTATCCTGGATAGCACTGGAGCCCATTCTACTAAGTGAAGTGTCCCAAGAATGGAAAAAAAAGCACCACATGTACTCACCATCAAATTGTTATTAACTGATCAACACTTAGGTGCACATATAGTAGTAACGTTCATCTGGTGTCAGGCAGGTGAGAGGGGGTTGAGAGAATGGGTGTATTCACACCTAATGGGTGTGGTACGCACCATCTGGTGGATGGACATGCTTGAAGCTCTGACTTGGGTAGTGCAAAGGCAATATAGGTAACCTAAACATTTGTACTCCTATAATATGATTAAATGGAAAAAAAAAAAAATGACTCCACTTTCTTGTCCTTTAAAACCAAGTCTACATAAGAAGAGTTCTTTGGATCTGGGTAGGAGCCAAAAAATAAACAATCCAAGACTTAAGTGAGAGTGCCAAGATTGCTAAGCCAAAGAATAAAATATACACAGTAAGGGCTTGAAATGTAGCTGTAGGAGCCAAAGTACTAGGGCATGGAAGAAACAGCCATGCAGAGACAACCTGTGTTTGAGGCAGAAGAATGGGAAGATCAGTTTGGAAAACTTGGAAACTGCAGAAATGGCCCAAGATTCGGTATTATTTTATTAGAACACAATGCATAAATAAGGTGACTCATGTAAATGATCAGAGTTGGAGTGGTTAACAATGACATAATCCTTTACTAATAGGAAATAATGGAGGATTTACCTCAAAGACGGAGAATCATCATAGTGTAGTGTGAAGGAGAAATAAAAAACAAATATTAATTTCAAAAGACTAGAATTAGTACAATGTTATTAAATATCATAAAAAGTTAAAAAGTGTGAGAACTTTTTCTTTAAATGGATATGACAAGGTAACTATCAAGTAAGAAGTCAAAGTCCTAGGAATATAATCCGGATTTTAAAGGAAGTCTTGAAAAAGTAGTGAGCAAATATAGACCGGGAGTAGATAGATTCGTATTTTAAGAGCTGTGGGGAGACCTAACCCCATTTTGAAAAACTGACTGAAGGAGGCTTTGTGGTTTTGAGGGAAGTATTAGTGTAAATTATAAAGATGTGAGAGTGTGGAATAATTTGACAGAAGAAAATAATGAAAGAAATCTGTTTAAAATAAGAACACAGGTGCGGGAATAACGCAGGCCAACATGGGTGACATTTTTCGTTTGTATACAAGAAAAGAAAGGGAAAGCAATTAGGCTATACATTTTTTGTTGAAAATGTTTTAAAAAGGAGTTAAGAAACAAGGAAATTTTTATTTATTTATTTATTTATTTCAGAATATTATGGGCATACAAACCCCTTGGTTACATATATTGCCTTTACACCGCCCTAAGTCGGAGCTACAAGCATGCCCAACCCCCCCCCCCACATCATGCATTGTACACATTAGGTGTGAATTTGTTCATCCCCTCCTCCACCCTCCCACCTGCCCAATGCCCTATGAATGTGACTTCCATATGTGCATATAATTGTTGATCAGTCAGTAAATTTAATTTTTGACTTTAGTTTTTAAAATGTTATACACTAATATAAAAATGACTACCTCTGTATTAATTTAAATGTTTTATTTATATGAAAATATATTTCTTGAGAGTCAGAATCTGAGAGATTGAAAACTGTTTGGCCTCTAGTATTTTGATTTGTAATATCTCCCAAAGTGTACAAAAATTGCTGAAAATTTTCTTCTACGTCTACTATTTAAAGATGTGTTGGCCATTTAATAAAATTGTGGACATTTATTTAGTCCACATTGGAATACACTGAAATTGTGTTCTACTACTTAGAAGTTTTAAATATATCATTCGAGTAGACTTGTACTTTCTGAAGTTGTGATGGATAAGCAGGTAGGAGATTTCTGTCACATCAAAATCTTCCCCTACACATATCCTCTCGGTGACACATGCAAAGCTGAAGTACCAGACTTGGGTCTTGAACACTGAGATGTGCATTTCACATTTCACCATCTCATTATTTTGACAGTATGTCTGGGACAGCCGGGATACACCAGCTGTAGCAGGAGTTACGAATGTTGACAATGTAAGCACCTAAACACATGACTCCAGAAAACTTTCTTAGATCACAATAGTCTGAGAATTCCAGTGGGTTATGACTCATCAATTAAAGATTCTGCCTTATAGGAAAGGAATATAAGGCACCAGTATGATATTGCTATTTTGGGTGAATCTCATGGTAAGCCTGTTGCTAGTCATAATTAAATATTTATGTATATGTGCATGTTTACACATATACAATGTTTTATATGTATTTGTCGCATATAAATGTAGGTAATAACTAGAGAAAACAACCTCAAGTGTTTGAGTAATCGTTCAAAGCAACAAACCCTAAATGAAAGTTAACCATCAAACCTTCAATTTCTTATAGTGATAATAAAAGCCAAAAGCTGAAACCAAAGATTTCACTGGCCCCTCCCCCATCTCCATCCCCATTTTATTTTCTCCCCCTGGGCCCGTGCACCAATCTCCACATGGACCATGCATCACTTGAGGGTTAGGTGGATCAGCACAGACGTGGGGCTCATCTCCTTGTCTCAGGGAATTCCAAACAGAAGGCTCCTGCAGTTTTATGGACCCTGGGATGGGGGAACAAAAAGGGAGAGGGCTAGGAGCAGAAAAGCCCAGAGTCAGAGTAAAGAAAAATATCTTCGATGTTTCTCCGTCTTTCCCCTACCCCATAATGAGACCTCTGGAGACCCCAGATAAAGAGACCTAGGAATGGAGGTGCCTGGGCTAGGAGTGCAGGTATGTGTAAGCATGCAGATACATGTAAGCATGTGTAAGCATGCAGATACATGTAAGCATGTGTAAGCATGCAAAGGGGCTTAAGTCTTTGAGTGCAACTCCCCTTAGAGACTGTAATGCATGGGCTGTGTATGTACCAAGTCTGATCAGAGGATGTGGGGAGGACAGCTTTTCCCCATGAGCCCTGTCAGTTAAAATGTTTGTCATTGTCTATGGTGAGGCCCGAAAAAAAAAAATCACACATAGATTTTTAACCAGCAGCCAGATTCCTCAAACTAAACACTATCAAGAAGCTGCACATATTAAGTATGGTGTTTTTCCAGTGCAGTAGAATTCAAAAAAAGAATTGATTTTAAATGACCTCACAAAAAAATGGTAAGTTGTCTAGAGGATGGATATGTTAATTAGCTCTATTTAATTTTTCTACAGTGTATATACATATATCGAAACATCCCATGTACCCATAAGTATATGAAATCAGTATTTGTCAATTAAAAAATAAATAAGTAAAATCTGCAAATAATTATTCAGGAAGTGTTTGCGGATTTTCTTTGTTTTAGGCTTGTTAATTTGTTTCACCTGCCTTTAATCTCTTCTAGAGAGAAAATTATAAAACACTGTTGATTATGAACATTTTTCTCTACCAATATACCAGGAAAAAGATATATATCTTTTAAATAAACAATGTACATATTTCTCCCTTATGATGCAATGAACATAAATAGCATTCGGAACCTTTTAAGATTCTTTAAGGAAACAGGGAAAACCTTGTTTGATAGAATTGTAACACTCAGTGTCTTGCAGCAAACCATTTTCTTTTTTAATGATCTTTGCTTACACCAAAGCACAAGCACACTGTTTATTTGTGGAGGCATGACACCTCTTGTAACATTTTCTTCACTTTAATTCTGAAAATAAAACACAATAATTTTTCTTTACAAGTTAATTATATAGAAAAAATAGTACTTCATCCCTGAAGATTAGAAGAAAGCAATTGAAGAGACATGTACTGCTTTAAATATTCTGAGGGTCCTTGGGAGTAAGTTCAGGCTTAGTCACTCTTCACATTGTTCTGATCCTCAACATGATGCTCAGGATATAGCTAATGAATAGTCACAAATAAATACATGAATGAACAAATTCCCTATTTTGCTGATCTCGGTGCCTACCATGAATCTCTCCAGGGCATGACTGCTCTGGGATCCAGTGCTGTTATAAGGTTCCTCATGCTCTTCTCCCATTCTCTGCCCAGTTTATATTTGCAGGTAAAATATCCTGTTAAAAGAGGAAAGAGAATCCACAATTTGGCAAAAAGCTAGTAAGAAGCACACAGACTATTGCCACATAGGAAGAAACTATTTTATATTTGTTAAAAACATGTATTTAGAAGGAGATAGTTCTAAATGTGAGTCTCAAAGTACCATTTCAGTTTTGCCACACTGGGAACTGCAAAAGTTAAAAAACCGAACTACATTTTTTTTTTCCTCAAACATGTTTGAGGTGATTAAAATAATGAAAACAAAACTTCTGGTGATGTCAGAGTTATAATTACTAGACTATAGAATAAAACGCTAGTCAAAACCTCAATTTCTTCAGATTTATAATGGAGATAAAAATAGTAACTATATCATAATACACATTGTAAGAACACAATAAGTATTTCTTATTATCATTAAAAAATTCATATTTCTAATAAACTGTCCCTGTAACATCTTCAGAGCACTAAATATTCAAAGTGAACGAAACATGTACATGCACACACACAAACACTTAAATATTCAACAGTTGACTGAATTTATATAGAGTAAAATATAGGTTTATTTCCTAAGTGATTGTACATCTCTATATGAAGAAAAAAAAGCAACTTTTCCAAAGAACTCTAAACTTTAAAGAAAAACTTGCTTACCATGTGCCAAATACATCCAAAAATCTTCTGACTTTATTATTCTTGTTGAAATATGCATACTTTCTCACTCATTACCAAAATGAAGATGTCAATTTCAATATTATTTCTGGTAAGTCTCAAAACTATAACCATACTCTTTGCCCAGTTTTTAATAAAAACTACACTTATATAATTTTTATATGCAGTGAATTAAAAGTATAGATTATACAATCTCAAATTTTCCCTAATTGTTGATCAATAATCCTATTTATCAATAATTGATTGTGAATCCCATTTCCTGAAGTAATGCTCCCATTTTCTCAAATCTCCATTAGCCTTGTGTCTTGCTTACCTGCTTCTTTAGTTTTGCAAATAGTATTTTCTTAAAAATATGAAGCCGTTGGATACATCTTGCACTCAATTCTCTCAGGTTTCTCCTTATTTTTCTCTCTCCCATCTCAGATAAAGAAATATCCATTCTCCTCTCTAAAACTCAACTCTACTGTAGTGAGTTTATTTCTATTTTATTTCCCCTCTCTAGAAATTTATTCCATATACCATATCCCGTGTGTGACATCTTCCACATATTTACCTGTTCCACAAACAGGTAAATATTAGTCACCTTATAATAATAATTAGCTTACCTCATTCCTTTCTATTATTCCTGCCAACATATCACTTGTCTAGTTACACATTCATAATAGTCTTCTTGATTTAGAAGTCTAAAATACATGCCCTTCCTCTACGTTTTGATGCTCCCTTTTCATTATCTAATTCTTCAGATTTACATAATTTATATAAATGAGACTATTACGAATCACTGAAAAACATAATCCAATGGATTATTTTTTTATCCTGTCTTTCAACACCTCGACTTCTTACTACTGACAAGAATAGCCATACCACCCTACCGGTAAAGATAAAATATAATGTGTATTTTGACTTTCATTTCCTCCCTACATAGCTGAGGAGTCCGGGCTCCTAGTCAAAAATCTATGTGTGATTTTTCGGGCCTGGCCTTAGGCAATGACAGAGGCTTTACCTGACAGGCCTCTCCTGAGGAGGCGCTGCTGTCCGCACAGCAGACGTGGGGAACAGCCCTGCCTTGCTGTCTCTGAAGGGAGCTGCGGTCACGCTGGACCTCCTGGCAGTTCATGCTCTTTCACGTATCTACATGCCTGCCTCTTTTCTAGGTCTCTTTGTCGGAGACCTGGGCAACATTCTTACTCAGGTGTCTTCAGAGGTCTTCTTATGGGGAGAGGAGGGAGGAAACCTCAAAGACACTGTTCCCCACTAAATACTTTTCCACTCTCAGCCTCTCTCTCTCTCCCTCCCCTCCCCTCAGTGTCCATAAAACTGCTGGAACCTTTTGTTCAGACTCCTAAACAGTGAGATGACCCCCAAACTGTCCTGTCTGTGCTGATCCACCTGCCTCTGGCTCTGCCTCACCATTCTGGGAGGGAAAACCGGACGGGGGAGTTGGCATTGTCTCTGGTTTTAAACTCTTGGCCTATGCCATTGTCGTAAGTCATTAAAGGCTTACCTTATTTTTTTGTCCTGTTTCTTTCATGAGCTACTCCAATACCTGGCAGCTCAGCTCTCTCCCAGCTCAGGTGAGCTCCTGACACTCATCACACGGGTATGGAGTACTTCCTTTGTGCCAAGTGAAAAACTATTTCACCTCATTTAGTATTCACACTCCTGCAGAGAGTAAGCAAAGTTTATCCCTCCAGTGAACTTGTTTTACAGTTGAATGTAGTTATCACTGCAGGATATAGAAAGATCCAGGAGACTGGAACAATATTAGGTATATTTGAGACCTGGGTTTTGATAGAGGATCTGCTTTATTTTACTCTTCTTAAATGGTAGCAGTATATAACCTATAATCCTAGGCAGTTTCATTGGTGAGAAGTCTGGTCTTAATTTCTTGCAGTGAGCCTCCATCACATGGTAAGCATTTCTTATTTCTTTTATCATGAAGGCATCTAGCTCTTAACTACGTCTGTTTGCTTTTGCACCTTACTATGATTTGAATGCTTGTCTTGGCCAAAAGTCATATTGAAATTTGATAGCAATTGTAATATTATTGGGAGGCAGGAGTTTAAAGATGTGGTTAGAATCTTCGTGAGCGGACTAATGCCATTATGGAGGGAGTGGGTTCCTTACTGCGGGAGGGAGTTCACCCCCTCTTGCTCTCTCTCTTGTCCTCTTTTACCCTCTGCCATGTGATGCCTTCTGCCAGTTTATGATGTGGCAGGAAAGCCCTCATCAGGTTCCAACACCTTGATGTCAGATTTCTCAGCCTCCAGAAGTATGAGGCAATATATTTCTGTTCTTTATAAATTACCAAGTCTGTGGTATTCAGCTACAGCAGCACAAACAGACTAAGACAGACCTTAAGCCCAGCACGTCTAAGCTTCATTTTTACTTATTCTTTTGTATTTCTTGCTGTTTCTGGTGGAGATACTTTCCTTGATTTTGAAAATTGCTATGTCTTTTTTATCTTCTCTTTTACATTTTATTTCCCCTTGATATACATTTTTGCTTATTTGCCAGTAATATGTTTTATTTTTATCTTTTTAATTTAATGATGATTGTTTTTGGCTGTCATTATCAGAGATTCAACCTCCATAAAATCGAAGTGTTCTGAATTGAGAATTAGAAGCAACTAAGATTCTTACACATTATTTTTTATAAAAAACAATTAACCAACATTTTTGACTAAAACAAACATACCCTTTTCCAGATGACATGACAGTAAAGGTTTATTTTCAATCCCACCCACATACATTTTTTCAATCTCACCCACCTACATTTCAAATAAATTAATGTAATTTTGATTATAAGCTGTCATTATTCAAATATATCTTTCTAAATTTTATAACTTGAAAAGCTTAATAAAAAAAGGGAAGTCTTTTAAGAAAATATGGAATTTTAGAATGAAAAGGGACTTTCACATGTGTTATGGTAATAGGAACTTCCAAAGGATTGCTTTAAGTAATTTATGCTTACACTATTCTATTAATTCTCGTTTTCCTAGGATTCATTAGTATTTAGTACACTTCATTCAAATCTATTACCAACTAAATTTGAGTATGGGCTGCAATTAGAGAAAAAGTAGGTAAACTCTATCTTTAAATTTTAATGCTACACATTATTTTAAATCCCTGGACACATTTAACTGCCTCTATAACGGACTGTAGCTCTAACGTTTCTTCAATTCAAAATTCCTGAGTATCGCTAATTGAGACACTTAAGTAGTAATAATAATAATTTATTAACTTTCAAAAATTCTTAGAGCACTATGCTCAGTAAAAGAATTCAGACACAAGAGAACACATATTTATGGATTCATTTATATGAACTGACAAGGAACGGTAAATCTGCAGGAACAGGAAGTAGATTAGCAGTTATCTAGGACGACGGTGGGGATACAACGTGACTGTAAATAGGGACAAGGGTTCTTTTCAGGATGATGGGAATGTTCTAAAATTAAATTTTGGTAATATGTGGTGATGTTCTTAAAATTCTATAAATATACTGAATTCAGTGACTTATACACTTAAAAAGGATAAATAAATTTATGGGGTATAAATTATAACTCAAAAAAGTGACTGAAAATGTTTAAGGAAATTAGTGATAAATCCCATATAGTAGATTGAAAATCAGAGTAGAGAGTCTATTAAAAATACAAGAATGAAAGAAAATATAAATCTTAATGAAACTTTAAAAGTAGCAAAAATATTGCAAATTTTAAATGTATTTATTTTCAAGACAGAATAATATATTTCTAAATAATTCAATGGTTATAATAATTTTTACATTGTCAAAACATAGTTATTTTGATATACAAGTTTGATGTAAAATTGTGTGATATGAAAAGAGACCACTTTTGTGGTTTGTGGCTTTGGGTTCAAAGCACAGCTTCACTGTCAATTGACTAGATGAACTTGAACAATTTTTTAATCTCTCTGCACCTTAGTTTCCTCATGTATAAAATGAGGATAATAATACCTACACTGTACGTTGAATTAGAGTCAACTGAGATAAGGTAGGTAAAACAAATTGCATGTTTCCTAGCAAATAGCAAGGATTCAGTTAATGATATAAGACCTGCCTGAGATATTTCACATGTCTTTCTCTAGGAAAATAAAACTGACCTCTTGGACAAACAGCACTGTTTGTTGTTATTTCCCTATAATGTACTTGGAGATGGACCTAATACCCTTCTCCCATCTTTCATAATATTTTTCTCTACACTAAAAATATGCCAATATTGTTTTCTTAGTTAATAAACAAACAAATAAAAACTGTTCCTCTGCCTTGTAATGCTTAAGATTGCACACCAGATTGAATATTAATGCAAGGAAGGTTGGGTTTTGATGTTGTTGTTGCTGCTGTTGAAATCTGACTTACAGAAAGGATATGGCAATTGTATCCCATTGAAACTTGACTATTATTTGAATTATTTAATAGCTTTTACCAGCTCTTTGTGAATACATTTGATGTAAAGGCTCCATGAGAAATCAAAAGTGCAGAGGGTCTAATTTAAAAATTTCATTTCTCTTGGGCTAAAGGCACTTATAGTTAATTTCAACCAGTTGCAGTAAACAACTCCAACGTGAGGGCTATTAGGCAGCAGTCATTTTAAGGAAGCTTTCTGGGTGAGAGAGCCTACGTTGCCAGCAACTCATTGAAAAAACTAAAACCGCAAATACGGAGAAACTGCAACTGAACCCCATGGATTAATGAGATACGCAAATGGAATTCGAGGGAACAAAACTTCATAGCCTGTTTGACTAGATGTGATTCCATTAACTAAGTCATTAAATTTCCAAACCAGCCATTAGACTGTCTTTGTCTCTATATCTATGTGTCTCTGAATTAAAAATGAAGAACCATATTCAGTTGTCAAGTCCCGGAATGTTCTAATGCTTGAAAAGTGATACTCTTCTCCCTTGATGTTTCCACTACTGTTTCTCTTATTAAAACCCAAGGAGATTTTGTAATACAGACAATAAATTGGTTCAGATATGGTAATGCTGCATTTCAATACCTTTTATCTTTCGTATACTCAGAAATATTGAAAATCAAACACTTCTAAGCACTCTTTCCCCTACTCCCATAACAGTACTTTAAACTGTTTTGTGGTTTCTAGGCAAGGTAATGTTGTGGCTGCTTTGTGCCGTAGCCTTAGGCTGGGAATGCTCTGAGTCCTTCAGTTTTATCCTTCAAAATTGTTCAAACTGCCTTAACGTTTGTTGAGCAGCAGCATTGACTGGGAATTGCTGACGTTTTTGTATTATTCTATGTGCCTAATAATAAAGTACAAGGCAAAGCATAATAATCCTTACATTTAGATAACTCCCATTCTAGTGTGTGTGACTGAAGAAAAACAAAAGTATTTCATTTAGCCACATCTCTCTTGCTGTACAGTTGATTTTATGAAGATTTTATGTAATGGAAACTATGGTAAGTATTATTGCACATATATTCTTTGGTCCATATATCATTGCACATATACATATTAATATATCACTGCAATTACATACATATATTTATGTGTGTGTATACAAACATATATACCTACATATGTATCAGTCTTATTGGTACAAAATGATATTTTTGCCGTTTTGTCCTTTGAATTTATGTTTGGTATTCTTTTAGTCTTTTTTTTTTTTTAATTCTTGTCATTTTCTTATTCAGTTGTTTGGGCTTATTGGTCATTTTTTTCACATTGATGAAATTTATTTTTTAGAACAGTTTTGGGTTTACAGAAAAATTGAGCAGAGGGTACAAAGAGTTTCCATATACCTCCTCATCACTGACCCTCAAACCACACAAACAGTTTTCCCTGTTATTAAGACCTTGTATTAGTGGGGGTGTTTTTGATATAATTGATGAGCCAATGTTTAGCTATTATTAATAACTAAATCCCACAGTATACATTAAGTTTCACTCTTTGTGTTGTGTACTTTATGAATTTTGACAAATAAATAATGAGATATATACATCATTACAGTATCACACAGAATACTTTCACTGTCTTAAAATCCCCTGTGCTCCATCTATTCATTTTAACTCCCTCTCCTGAAGCCCTGGCAGTCACTTCTTTTTTGACTGTTTTTGTAGTTTTCCCTTTTCCAGAATATCATACCAGTTGGAATCATACAGTATATAGCCTTTTCATATTGGTTTCTTTCAGCTAGTAATTTGTATTTAAGGGTCCTCTTTGTCTTTTAAATCTATTTTAAGAGATCCAGCTGGGCACTGTGGCTCATGCCTGTAATCCTAGCACTTTGGGAGGCCAAGGTGGAAGGATCCCTTGAGGTCAGGAGTTCAAGACCAGACTAAGCAACAGTGAGACCTTGTCTCTACTACAAATAGAAAAATTAGCTGGGTGTGGTGGCTGGGGCCTGTAGTCCTAGTTACTCGGGAGGTTGAGGCAGGAGGATCACTTGAGCCCAGGAGCTTGAGGTTGCTGTGAGCTAGGCTGACGCCACAGCACTCTACTCAGGGCAACAGAGTGAGACTCTGTCTCAAAAAAACAAAAAAAAAGGGGGGGAGATCTTTATATCTTATAGTTTAGTTCAGTAACTATTATCTGTACTTCAAATAGTTATGTCCAAATATATTATTTATTTGTTTATGTATTATTTATTGATTGATTTTGGTTTAGCATCTTTGGCTAACAAATACTTTTCGAAATTAGATAATGTTAGCATGTAGGTTTTTCTAACTTGCTTAAGGTATCCCAAACAATTACATGAAATTTCCTACATGTTTCTAATTTTTTTCTTACATATAAATGTTAAATTGGAATTTTATGTGTAAATATAGTAATATAGTGTTAGCAATATATTTTCCAATAGATTTGTCATACATATATACCACATATTTATTCTTTCTTCATTAAATTATCTCCAATTTTGTCAAACATCCAATCTATACATATTTAATAAAATTACTGCTATAATCTTAATAAAGGAGGAAGTCTAAACAATAAATTACTGAAAAATACATATAGACAATTAAAAATCAAAATATAATGAAAAAATAACCAAATAGATAATTTTTAGACAATCTGAAAATTGGTTGATTCAGATGCTCTGGTTGTTACCTTTAAATATCATGTTTAATTGACTAGTTTCCTTTTGCTTTCATTGAAAATAAAAATACTAAAATTCATTTGTCTACACTGGTAACTAAATAACAGAATGTCTAGTGCTGCATGTAGAAGAAACCGGAGAAGAGAGAGATGGAATTGAGTGAAACAATATATTGTTCTCATAAAGATATAACTTTATAAGTATGCTTAAGAAAAGATCTTCTGAAACATAACTAATGTGAAAAAATGATATGATTATGTTCTACTTGTAAAAAAGTAGATGTTTAATAAGAATGTTGTCAAAATAATCAAAAAATAAGTTTTGTTAGTGCCATTTTCATCCTTAAATTTGTCTAATAACTTACAATCATCACCTTTCTACACCCCTGCATCCTCAGCAGCAGCAATTGCAAGCTGGTCTAGATAACTTCAGCATTCCTTTATATTCCATCATAAAGAAGAAATAAAAACTAGTCAACTATAATCAAATTGTTAGATGAAATAAAAAATTTCAGAGAAATGGTCATTCAACTAACGGACCATTCAGCAAATTAGTACAAATTGACCATTTACTGGCAAGAATGAACTTGGATCAATGAAACTTGGCTTAACAATCCCATAAAGTTAAACTCTTAACACCTAAGTGAAAAAGAATTAATAGGGTTGCAAAGGAATACCACAAAAAGACATCCAATAAAAAAGATAAAGCTATTATAAACTTGTATTCAATTAAAACAAAGACTTGACATATATAAACCACATCCCACAAACTGAAAGAACTACAAAAAGATGGTGGTAGATTTTAAAAAGTCTCATAAACTGATAAAGGTGTCAAAATTTTTGCAATGCATCAGATGACTTAATTTAATGATTAAAACTCATCTAAAATATATTTTTGAAGCTCTCATCCCCAAAATAATACAAATTGAATGTTGATAACATGAAGCCATGAAATAGATCACAAAATAGGACACACTATGTGAAAGATAAACAAGCTGACTAAAAATGCAATATAATAAGAAAGTAAACATTAAAGAAATTCTAAATAACTCATGGATTAATAGAAAATTATGCTGGACACTTTGAAATATTTAGGAATGAGTGGCAAGGGAAGCACTACACACACACATGTGTGTATTACAATGTAAGTGGAACTTAAAAGGAATTTTATAATTATAATTTTAAGTTCATTTGTTGACAAAAACAATAATATTTAAAATGAGCATAGTATTTAATCATAGACTATAAAATTAGAGCAGTATTAACCTTATGGAAGTAACAGAAAACATTGAAATGAATTAAAATGGAGATAAAATATCCAAAAATGATTTTAGGAAAGAATAAAATAGGTATATAGTAAACGTGATCAAAAAGAAATAGAGAAAATAAAAATTATTAAGGTTATGAGTAATATTTTCACATGTCAGCAAAAGGATTAACATTCACAATAACAAAAACATCTGGGAAATATGTAAGGAAGACTCAACAGCTCAATCAAAAAATGGGCAAAGGACCATCAATACATGAGTAGATTAATAAAATGTTGTATACATATAACATGGAATACCATTCAACTACAAAAAACAATGGTGAACTACCACCTCTTATATTATCCTGCATAGAGACTGAGCTGATCCTTCAAAGTGAGGTATCACAATGATGGAAAAACATGCACCACATGTACTCGCCATCAAATTGCTACTAACTTTTCAACACTAAGGTGCTCACATGGTAGTATCACTCCTTGGGTGCTGGTCAGGTAGGGGGTTGGGAGGAGGGCAAAACCACAACTAATGGAAGCGGAACGCACTGTATGGGAGAAGGACATGCTTGTAGTCCTACCTTGGGTTAGGCAAACGCATTACATGCAACCAAAATGTTTGTACCCCCATAATATCCTGAATTTAAAAAAATGGGCAAAGAAAAAAAATAAAGAAAATCTATATGGAAGGAAACCTTCTGAAAATAGGAACTTTTGAAAATTGCTTGTGAGAGAGTAAGTTTTGGAGAAATCACCTTGGAGTGCTCTTTTGTACTTGTGTAAACCCATACTCCCTAATTCTAATTAGAAATATACAAAAATACACACTGGGGAAAAGAATCCCTATTCAGTAAATGCTGCTGGGAAAATTTGATAGCCACGTGTAGAAGACTGAAACAGGATCCACACTTCTCATGTCTCACAGAAATTAATTCACTATGGAAAACAGACTTAAATCGAAGGCATGAAACTATAAGAATTCTAGAAGAAAATGTTGGAATAACTCTTACAGACATTGGCCTAGGCAAAAATTATGAAGAAGACCCCAAAGGCAATTACAGCAGCAACAGAAATAAATAAATGGGACCTGATCAAATTAAAAAGCTTCTGCACAGCCAAGAAAACAATCAGGATAGCAAATAGACAACCTGCAAAATGGGAGAAAATATTTACACGCTATATAATCAATAAAGGCCTAATAACTAGCATCGACAAAGAACTCAAGAGAATCAGCAAGAAAACATCAAACAACTCCATTAAAAAGTCAGCAAAAGATATGAACAGAAGATTTTCAAAAGAAGATAGACTAATGGCCAATAAGCATATGAGAAAATGCTCATCTCTAATCATCAGGGAAATGCAAATCAAAATCATAATGAGATATCACCTAACTCCAGTTAAGAATTGCTTTTATCAAAAAGTACCAAAACAACAGATGCTGGCATGGGTGAGGAGAGAAAAGAACTCTTTTACACTATTGGTGGGACTAAAAACTAGTACAACCTCTATGGAAAGTAGTATTTAGATACCTCAAAGAACTAAAAGTAGACCTACCATTTGATCTAGCAATCCTACTGCTAGATATTTATCCAAAGGAAAAAAAGACATTCTATAAAAAATACATCTGCACTTGAATGTTTATAGCAGCACAATTCACAATCGCAAAGATGTGGAAACAACACAGTGGCCATCAATGCATGAGTGAATTAATAAAATGTGTTATATGTTTACCATGAAGTATAACTGACCCATAAAAAATGGTGAACTAATATCTTTTGTAACAGGATGGAACTGGAAACCATCCTTTTAAGTGAAATATCACAAGAATGGAGGAACAAAAAAATGTATGTACTCACTACTAAATTGAAAATTATAGATCAACACTCATGTGCACATATGGTAGTAAAATTCAATGGAAATCAAGCAGCTGAGAGGGAGATGGAGGGATGGGTAAATTAACACCTAATGGGTACTCTCTGGGTGATAGACACACTTTTATAACTTTGACTCAAACTGTGCAATAGCAATTCAGGTAACCAAAATGTTTACTATTCTGAATTTTTTTCAAAAAAGAAATATATGCTAGAGACATTGGATTTAATTCAAGAAATATACCAGGATTGTCTTCTGCGTGTGTGTGTGTGTGTGTGTGTGTGTTTTGTAAATGTAAAACTAAATATCCATTAATATGGTACTAGTTAAATACCTTTTTGATATTCATTTAAAGGAACATCCTTTAGTGGATAGCATCAATTAACTGCATCTACATTCCTCTGGATAGTTCTTAAAATAAATAGTGCTACATGAGAAATAAGTTTCAATAAAACCATTTCTGAAAATTTAATTAAAAATTAAAACTCTGTATATGTTTTCATAAACATATATGTAGCAAAATATTGTAAGTGGACTTATAAATACAAATTCATAGCAGTTGTTTACCTTAAGGATGAATGCAAAGGCATAAGATTATAAAGAAAAAAATAGAAAAGCATAGGAAAATACTTTCGTTTTTCCATAAAATATAATATGAAAAATGTAAATAATTTAGCTAGAATGATGTAAGATTCGGTTTATAATTTGTTTATTTATGTATTTATTTATTGACACAGGCTCTTGCTCTGTTGCCTGGGCTAGAGTGTAATGGCATCATCATAGCTCTCTGCAACCTCAAACACCTGAGTTCAAATGATCCTCCTGCCTCAGACTCTTAAGTAGCTGAGACTACAAGACCACACCATCACACCTACCTAATTTTTTAATTTTTTGTAGAGAAGTGGTCTCATTATGTTGCTCACCCTGGTCTTGAACTCCTGGCCTCATGAAATCCTCCCACCTTGGCCTGCCAATACGCTAGGATTACAGGTATGAGCCACCATGCTCTGTGGCTTAAATAAGCATGATTGCTTAAAGTAGAAAGTAAATCAGATGAATATTTCTGATGTTGACTGTTACACACATTAAGCCTTATAAAAAGGAAGATTCTTGAAATTCTTCACACACTCTCTAGCCTTCATGATTACTAGGTTTGATCCTTAAAATGTTGTCTCTCCCACAATATTAGGGGACCTGCAAATCACCATTTACCCTTTTTTAACATATAGCAGCTGGCTTCTGTTGATTTCAATGTTTGCCACTGGGGCCTCTTTCCGTAGAAGCTACGTTCATTCCATGGCCAGATGACAGAGCATGTGGGTTTGTGTTTATTGCCATGAATTCAGAGAAAACTACCCAAATCAGGTAGATGAGTCTGAAACTTAAATGACAGTCTTTGTCCAGGACAGGCTTACTCTGATACTCACACTACAAATATCATAAAAATTATAAAGAGTAGGTGATTAGGCACCATTTTTGATAATGATTATGGTTGATGTGTGTGTGCATTTGTGTGTGTGTATGTTTAACAGCTTTGTTAAATTATAGACTGTGTTCAAAAAAGTAGTGACTTTCTGTTTATCACTGTGTATTTTTCATCATTATGCTGAAGCATCCTCCACTTCATGTTTTTATTCCCTTCTACATAATGGTTATTACACTATTACGTTATACACACACCAAAAAAAAAAAAAACTGAAATAAGAACGAAGAAGATGGAGAAAGAAGAGAAAGAAAGAAGACAAAGGAGGAGGAAGAGGAGAAGGAGGAGGAAGCAGCAGCAACAGAAGAAGCACCCGCTGCCACCTTAAAGAGAAGAATAAGGTACCAGATGAACACAACTGATTTTCTATTTTGGTGCTCTATAGTTTTCCAGTAGTTTTTTAATACAATAATTTACTAATCACAAGTAAGGTATGATCCAAGACTGCAATGATCTCAGTAAATCTGGATGGATACCAAAAGAATAAATGAACAAAATAGGAAGTAGTAGAAATCAACATAAGGGGTAGAACCAGAGGAATTTGCAATGTTTTACTTTCTTTTCTTAACTGTTACACTGCTCCACTAAAAATGTACTATATAAAAATGAATATTTTTAATTTTTATAATTTTTAGTATTAATATATGTAATTTTATGTTTTTTCTTACCTGCTAGCATACCTAATTTCTACATTACCATGATTTACTTTTAAAAACATAACTACCTTCTTTTTGCTTCTTATAGCATTCTTCATTTGTCCTTTTAATGATTTTAACAGTCCTACGGAGTAATACAATTATAAGAAAAAATGAATAATATAGTGAAAGGCTAAAGTTTGTCATTGGAAAACTAGCAAGAGACACATAAGAAAATTCTCAGTAGGTGATGAAGTGAATGGAGTGAGGGTTCTGCTTAGCTAACAATATTTAGGTTGTTGGCTGTTTTGTAATTTAAATTCCTCCTGTAGTTCTCCAAAGTATGATAATTTAGATGCATCATTTAAACTTCTACTATCACACTGTCTTTCCATAATTATTCAAGCGGAAATAAAAAATTACTCCCCAGCTATTCTTAACCTGATATTTTATCAAATAAACGGATATATTAATTGTTCCAGGGAGCATTTAAATAATAAATGAGAAGAATTCCAGATGAATACATTGTCCTTTAAAGTTAGAAGGGTATCTTTCCTCAGAGGAGCAACTAAGATGCCAGAGCCTCTCCATATTAACTTATTAGTGTCACCAAAAGGAACTAAATTGTTGGACAAATACAAAGAAAATAGACATGGAGTCCACATGTGAAATATTCTTCTTGCTGAGTAGGTGCATCACACAGTTTCTGTTGAAATGTAAAAAAATATATTTAGAAACACATGCACATACTACCACACCCACCACTTTAACAAATATCCTTTATCTATAAAATATTTCATAACAGTACAATTAGGAATAATTAAGAATTTAGAAATTAGTACTCTCACAAACAGCCAGTCTCACCGCCACTGGTAAGTCTAGGAACTTGCATTAACAGTAATCAATGTATTCATCTAATACATCAGTTATTTAGCCCACCAATTGATAGTTTCCATGAGGTTTTCTCTGTTGTGCATATCTTTTCTTTCTTCTTCTTTAGTATAGAACAGTTAGTAAATTAATATCAGGAAAAAATAAACATGTTCAATTTCATTAGAAAAATATTTAAAATTAATTAATCATCTGTCTCTTATTCCTTCAGTTAGAAAACACTTATTTCCATAAAGAATTCAGAAAAAATAACAGTATTTTTAAAATCAGGCTAATATACTTTGTAAGATCTACAGATTAACTTCTATTTGGTCATTTTTCAAATATAACGACTAGATTTTCCATTATGTTATATTCAGCATCTGTTTCCTCAGAGAGCCATCAGGTACCCTTGACAGTAATTCAGCCTTCAAAATCACATGTACCTAGATTAGAATTTCAGTTCCCTCAATTTCTGTCCATATAAGCATTGGCAATAGTTACTGAGTTTTAATTTCTTCAAAATTTGGATTAAAAATAACTTTCTTTAAGATTATGTGATAATTATTAATAAAAAATAAGTTAATTATCCATTAAAAGTTAGTACTCAATAAAATCCCTATCAAAATACCAGTAGCATTTTTTCTGAAATAGAAATAAAAATTATAAAATTCATATAAAACTACAAAAAACTACTCCTATTCAAATCAACCTTGAGAAAGAAAACAAAGCTGGAGGTATTTCTCATTTCAAAATATATCACAAAGCTTCAGGAATTAAAATACTATGATGCTGGCTCTAAAAACAGACGTATAAACTAATAAAACAGAAGATAGAGCTGAGAAATAAACCCATGTGTCTATAGTCAACTGATGTTTGACAAGGATGAAAAGAACACACAATGAGGAAAGTATAATCTCCTCAACAAATGGTGTTGGGCAAACTGGATATCCAAGTGCAAAACAATGAAATTGTACCTTAACCACATAATACACAAAACTCATTTCAAAATGAATTAAAGACTTTAACATAATATCTGAAACTGTAAAATTCCTGGAAGAAAAAAGGGTAAAATATTTATGATATTGATCTAGGCAATGATTTCTTGAATATGACACCAAAAACACAGCAACAATAGTAAAATTGGATGAGTGGACTACATCAAACTAAGCAGCTCTGAACAGCAAAGGAAAGAATCAACAGAGTAAAAGAATCAGTCAAAGGCAACCTACAAAATGGGAGAAAATATTTACAAATCATATACCTGGTAAGAAGTTAATACCCAAATATATAAGGCACTCTTATAAATCAATGGCAAAGAAACAAACAAAAGAAAAAGGCAAATGACTTGAATAGGCATCTTTTCAAAGATATGCAAATTGTTAACAGTTATATGAAAAGATGCCTTTTCATATAAAAAGTCAGTAATAATCTGATTAAGAAAGTCCAAATCAAAACCACAATAAAATGTCACCTCTACCGGATAGAATGGCTATTATAAAAAGAAAAAAAAGTGTTATTGAGAGTGTGGAAAAATTGGAACCCTGGTACACCGTTGGTGGGAATGTAAAGTGGTGCAGCTTCTATGAAAACAGTATGGTTGTTCCCCCCAAAATTAAAAATATAACTACCATATGATCCAGCAATTCTACTTTTGGTTATTTATCCAGAAGCATTGAAATCAGAATCTCAAAGAGACATCTGCATTCCCCTGTTTACTGCAGCATTATTCATTACAGTAAAGATATGTGAGCAACTTAAGTCTCCATCAGTGGATGAATGGATAAAGAAAATGTAGAACAGATATACAATTAGATATTAATCAGCCTTGAAAAAGAAGAACCACTACACACTTACTAGAATAGCCAAATTCCAGAAAACTGACCACCAAACACTGATGAGGATGTGGAGCCACATAAACCCTTATTCATTGGTGGTGAGAATGCAAATGGTATAGCCACTTTAGAAGACTATTTAACAGTTTCTTACAACACTGAACACATTCTTACCATACATACAATGCAGTAATCACACTCCTCGGTATTTAACCAAAGGAGTTGAAAACTGATTCCCACACAAAACCTACACACAGATGGTTATAGCAGCTTTCTTTGTAATTGCCAAATTTAGAAGCAACCATGATGTCCTTCAGTAGGTGAATACATAAACTGTGGTACATCCAAACAATAGAATATTATTCATTACTAAAGAGAAATGGAGTATCAAGCCATGAAAGATATAGAAGAACCTTATATATATATATTACTAAGTGACACGAGCCAATCTAACAAGGCTATATACTGTATGATTCCAACTATATGACATTCTGAAAAAGGCAAAACTATGGATATAACAAAAACATCCATGATTGACAGGGTTAGTGAGGTGGGAAGGTTGAAAAGGTAGAGCACAGGATTTTTAGGACAGTGACACTATTCTGTATGAAAATATAATGGTGGATGCATGTCATTATACATTTTTTCAAACCTATATAATGTATAACATCAACAGTAATCCCTATGGACTCAGGATGATTATGATGTGTCAGTGTAGGTTCATCAGTTTTAACAATGGTACCACTTGGGTAGGGGATGTTGATAATGTGGGAAGCTATGCATATGTGAAAACAAGGGGTATATGGAAAATCTCTGTGCCTTCCTCTGAATTTTATTGTGATCCTTAAACTGCTCTAAAAATGTCTATCAAAATCAAACTGTAAAAAAATGAAGGAAATCTTGCCATATGTCACAACACAGATGCACCTTTTGGAAATTATGCTAAGTGGAAAAAAGCCAGTTACACAAGGACAGACACTATAATTTCACTTATATGAAGTATCTAAAATAGTCAAACTTATTGAAAGAGAGAGTAGAATGGTGGCTCCTGGGAGATGGAGGAATAAGGAATGGGGGGTTGCTATTGAGTAGGTATAAAGTTTCAGTTATGCCAGATGAATAATTTATAGAGGTTTGCTTAACAGCATTGTGTCTATAGTACACCCAATAATGTATTATGCAAGTGAAAATTTAAGAGGGTCATCACATGTTAAATGGTCTTACCACAATAAACAATCAAAAATATTACAGATAAAGTTACCATATCCTGTTTTTACTCTTGTCAGGTCTAATTTTCTTCCCTGCTTAGAGCCAACTATGATAATCTGGGTGATAATATCCTTTATCTTAAATATTGGAAAATGTCTATATTCAGCTGGATTTTATTAATTGAATTTTATATTTACTGATTGTCTTCCGTTATTCTAATTTTTTTGCTATAGAATATTTATTTCTCCTAGATTTTGTTATTTTTTTTCATCTTGATGTTCTGTAATTTTACTATGATATACCTGTGTTGAAAAATTTGTGCTTATCTTGTTTACTACTTGGTGTGCTCTCCATCTAAGGAAGATAAAGTAATCATTTATTGCTTATCAATTTGTAAAAATGTTCATCCATGAGGGCCCAGGTTATTAGGAAATCCCTGTAATTCCTGCTCTTCACTAGTGCTATTTTTTCATGGAATGGTAATGGAACTCCCCAACTGAACTTCTGCGTCTCTGAACCTCTATAGTATAACTTACATATTTGTCTTTATCTGTTTATCGCTTACCTAAAGTAATTCTCTGTTTTGAGGATAGTTTTGATAACTATGTATGTATGTGTACATAGCTCTATCTCTACACACACACACACACACACACACCCCCCACCTGGGTTTACTGTTCCTTCATGCACAACAGTTTTTGATTCAGATCTGGCTCTATTTGTTTCATCATTTCCTTTTATTTTATGAACATTACCTTTCTAAGTGTGTTCATATGTGTGTGTGTGTGTCTTCTATCCTCACTTTGGCACAGAGTTGGATTTCCACATGGAAGCTCATTATCTTAAATAGAAATTTGCAGTTTAAAGTTGGAGATATTTTCCCAAGTGGAATTTGGAAATGTTTAAATAGTACACACGATAGCTTCGTTTAAATCTTGATAATTCTATTTTCTATTATAGCTTTGATATATTCTAAAATCCAATAGAATAATTGTAAAAAATATTATCATACTTTGCACTAATGGCAACTTAATGGGAAGCAATAAAACATGGTGGTTAAGACTAGATTTCTAGTCAAAACTTCCTAGATTCCCATCTTGTCTCTATGTGCCTTTAGCCAATTCACCAGGTATTTCTCTGACTTGAACTCTTCATCTGAAAAATAAGGATAATAATATTTTCTCAAAGGGTTTTTCCAAGTATCACTGAGCTCATACACAGAAGGCAGTTAGAAGAGCGCCTGGCATATAGCAGATAGTAAACTCTAATATAGGGTTAATATTTGTATTTCTAGGTCCATGGTGGTTTAGAGACTTTAACTATAATTTGGATAGTTGTTAGGAAAAGAAATACTTTCAAGAATCAGTAATTTAGTGGATCTGAGTTAAAATTGTGCATTAAGACAAGTTATACTTATTTCACATTTCTTTTTAAAATGACAAAATAAAATTTTAAAAAATCACAGCAATGTTCAAACCTATATAATAAATAGCTATAGGTCATATACAAAAAAATATACACATAACATAGCAATCCTAGATTAAGTACATTCTACCAATACATGATAACTAATATCAAGCAAGATTTTTTTTCTAACTCCAACAAATTTGGTTTAAATTTATACCAAAGACTAAAAGAACAATTTGTCCTTACTTTTTTATTCTCTATTTGTAAATGACTATTCGTGCTACTTCTTACTTGAAGCCAATGAGTCTTTGGAATGACACTTTGACCTACTCTTTAGACATGTCATCGTCAAAATCATTAAGTAACCACTTTCTAAAAAAAAACCTCACTGGGAACATGATTTTGTTTATTTTTGATGAATTATCTTTCTCAATTCAAATATAGCTTAGATCTTCTTTTGTAATTTAATTTTTTTCAGATCCTGCATCTGGTCTCCCTCTCTATTCATTTAGCAACATATAGGACAGGAGAGCAGTGTGATATCATGATTCCTTTCAAGAGTTTTTACATTAATCAGGGAAAAGCTTTATGTCAGTATGTCTTAAATGTATTTTTAAGTGCCTATTATTTGCATGGCACTGTTCTAAGCCCTAGGGATCCCATGGAAAAACATAATTTATATTACAGTGGGTTGGAAGTGGTGACAAACTAATAAAACAATACCAAAATAATAAGTCACATGGTGAGAGGTTTTATGAAAAATTATAATTCATGAAAGGATGATATACAGTGAGGACAGGTACTGGGGTTTTGTTTAGTTTCTTTTATCTAAGTTATTAATAGAAGAATTACCATTTTATAAGCTGCCATTGATTTTGAAAAAGACTTTTCACAAAATGACTTTGTTTCAAATTTCATGGATTAATATTTAAATAGTTGTTATAAATTACTTTTATAATATTGTCTATGTAGGAATTATTGTGAAAGTTCTGCAGAAGTTTGGGAGGAAGTGTTAAAATTTATGTTAAGGGTTTAAACACATGTGCTGAAGAAATTATCACATAAGTTTACCTGCAATTTCCTTCTAAGAAAGTTACCAGAAAATCTTGAAACGATACATAATAATGATAATTATATAACATTTCTCTGCTAAGACCTATAGTTATTTAATTCATTTATGCAATTGAAAAGTATCTATTTAATATATTCATTGTTCACTTGCATGACTCAAAGTCCGCATGTGAACACATATTGAGATACATCTTACATGTCACAATACCGATTATCTTTTTGTAACAAATATTTGTTTTTTGTTTTTTTTTTTTTTTTTGAGACAGAGTCTCACTTTGTTGCCCAGGCTAGAGTGAGTGCCGTGGCGTCAGCTTAGCTCACAGCAACCTCGCAACCTCAGACTCCTGGGCTTAAGCAATCCTCCTGCCTCAGCCTCCCGAGTAGCTGGGACTACAGGCATGCGCCACTATGCCCGGCTAATTTTTTCTATATATATGTTTTTAGTTGTCCATATAATTTCTTTCTATTTTTAGTAGAGACGGGGTCTCGCTCTTGCTCAGGCTGGTCTCGAACTCCTGACCTTGAGCGATCCACCCGCCTCGGCCTCCCAGAGTGCTAGGATTACAGGCGTGAGCCACCGCGCCCGGCCTGTAACAAATATTTGACATTCAGGTTCTTGACACCCAAGTCAACAGAAACTTTTACTGGTTCTTCCTCATAACTTTTTAATAATATACCCAAATGACCTTAGATTTCCTCTCCTTACACAGCTGTCAGTTCAAAATGCCTAAGGCTTAAATAATATCCCTTGCCTGTAGCAGCCTCATGCCACCTGCCCTAACTTGAACCATCCTCACGTTCTCCATCTCCCGGCTCTTATGTAGATTTTATCATATTGTGCTTAATTTTTAGGTTGAATTTAAACTCCAGGTTAAGAACATTTATGACTTTTCAGATTTGCATTTCCTTTGTTTTTCTTCTTTTTCAAAAATATAGGTGCTAATATTTAAATTTGCACTGATATATTTTTCTTCTCTGCTACCTCATCATCGTTTCCTGTTCCGTTTAATGAAGAATTATTTAATGACTCTAAGATTGATTAACTGTAGTTTGTCCATTATTCCCTGTAGAAGCATAAACCCACATAGCCCAGTTACTTTTAATTTTAAATCTATTATAGTCCCGTTGAAATATAGTCAATAATATATCCCAGACACGTAAGACATTTTAACTCCACTTTTGTCAACTGACCTAGTTATTAAATTTTACATCTTATAAGTGATTTGTAAAGTATTACCCATCCTAAAATAACTTACTAAAATAAGCCTAATAATTATAACATCATATTACTATTTCTTAAATGATAAAAACCACAGTCTAAATTAATTTACCTGAAAAAGACTCTCAGTAACAGGAGAATTATAGTAGTTATGTTGTGCTATTTATACAGCACAATTCTAATTTACAGAGGGATTGGTTATTTGTAAAATAATGCATCCTGTTGAATATATATTTTGTATTAAAAATACAAATGTCAAATGAACCAAATTAGTAGGTCTATACATATTAGGTATTTTCATCTATTTTTGAGAGACTTACGCCACTTTTTTTTTTAAACACTATCAGTCAGTCTCCAGGAACTAAAAGGAGGAAACATACTGCTGAATTTTAATACACAAAGTTGGAAAAGTGTGTCAAAATATACCTACAGCATTTCTCTGTCTATAGAGACTAAGAACACATTTATAGGTCCTTTTATTCCTTACCTAAGCTAATTAGAAGGAGTATCAATACAATCAATTTCTAATTATACATACTTGAATTATCTATTTGATTATTTACCAAAATAAGACAGTCAATTTTTTAAAATCTGAATCGGTTTGCATTTAATGTTACCCAGGTAGATTATACCCACCATGTCATCAATGTTTTCTAAATGAATATTTTAAATAAATTTTTGTAAACGCCCTAAGGGATGACCACTGCAGGTTCCCCTATATCCTGTATGTATGTATGTCTTACAATTTAATCAATTGACTATCTTACATGTGCAAAGGTATGTGCCAAATATTAAGAAGGACAAAGTCCCTTCATAGATCAATTTAATAAATAATCAAGAAAATATAAGTCTAACAGAATTATTTTATACATGTTTAAACTTTACCTAAATATTATTAAGAATTCGTGATGTAATCTGTGGAAGCATTCAGGAAAGGAAGAATGGGTTGGTTCAAGTTGGAGGCAGATATCAGAAATTTTCTATAGACAAGGAAGAACCAGAAGGGAAGGTTTCCTTATATCTATTTATTTATTCCACTCAAGTTTACTGAATATGTACTAGGTCCCAAACACAATTCTAGGTATTTGGTAAACAATGATACAAAGTAATTAATATTCCATGTTGTCATGACAACATGGAATATTATATTCTAGTGATGAGAAGAAGACAAACAAAATGAATAGGTAATAATATAATAATTCAGAAAACAATAAATGCTATTACAAAATTTAAAAAAGTAAGATTAAGGTACACTAGAGATGGTTTGATAGCAATGGTTAGCCCTCAAAAGCTTGGCCATGGCGGACATTGGTGAAGGTCAGATTAGGGCCCAGTTTTGAAGAAGAATTAGTCATGCAGATATCTACGGGAAGAGCATTACAAGCAGGAAAAAATAGCCAGAGACAAGGCTCCAAGGTCTAAATTGACCTAGTGTGTTCAGGAACTGGGATGGCCATAAGGAGAATATGCTAGACCACGTAAGACCTTGGCAGTTATTGCAAGGGCTTTGGCTTTTACTCTGAGTGAAACAAGGAGTTAATAGCAGAATTTTGAGCAAAGAATTGACGTGATCTAAACTTATATTTGGCATCTGTGTTGAGGATCTACATAAACATAGTCAAGTGGATGAGGTGGGTGAGATTAGAAACAAAGAGACATATTATGAGGCTTTTGGAGTAATCTAATCAAATGATGATTTGTGGCTTAGCTCAGTGGTAGCAGTGAAGGTGGGAAAAGTTATGGGAATTTGAGGAAAGTAGACCTCTGTAGATGCAAATGTTGCAGGGTAGGTATATAAGGTAGTGGTATTCTGAGGAAGTTAGAGAACTAATAACAACTATCAAATTGACTGTGAAGCATGCATAGACTAACCATAAAATTTATTGTCAAAACTGAGACAATTATGAGAGACAGAGTACTAAGCAATCAATAAATATATTATATAATGACTATATATTAATTATATGCTATATAATTATTAAATTTTAATTAATTGAATTACTGTATTTTCTGAATAATATATTTACGTTAATTTTCTATTATTGTGTAACAAGTTACCACGAGTTTAGCATTTTAAAAATATATGAATGCCTTACCTTACATTTGAGTCAGAGGTCTGGGTATAGGTTAACTGGATCCTCTGCTCAGGTTCTCACTATGCTAAAATCAAGTTCTCTACATGGGGCACAATCTCATCTGGTGCTTGGAATCCTCCTCCAAGTTCATTGGTTGTTGGCAGAACACAGCCTCTTGTAATTGAAGTCCCATTCCCTTTAGCTGGTTGTAAACTAGGAGACACTTTCACCTCTTTGAAGCTATTCTCATGTTCCTAGGTAAATGTCCTATTGATAGCATGGCAGCTAAATTATAATAGTTAAAGCCAGCAAAAGAATCTCTCTTCAGTCCACTATAATGGAGTTGTATATAGTATAATATAACCAAGGAAGTGATTGTCCCACCATTCACAGGTTCCTTTTCATGCTCTACACATAGTGTGCAATAGGAGGTGAGCACCTTGGCAATCATCTTAAAAATCTTCCTGCCACAATATATTTTAATATATTCTTTATTATTTTATTTTTTCAAATACTTCTTGCAATTTTATTGTGTATTGTGTTTAGTGGTTAGTAAATTGTTTATATACTTGTTCGGATCAGAGTAATTTGTGATAAATGGAGAATATTCTCAATTTTCTGAAGATGGATGAGAAGACAAACCCTATAGATGCAAATACTGCCTGGTAGATATCTACAGTAGTGAGATTCTGTGGAAAGGGATTCTATGGATAAGGATGGCTTAGACCAGGTGGTGATCCCGTTGATTGAGTTTGACATATTTGGGATCAGTTTAGTGGAAGAACTAACATTTGGATGATGGAATATACTGGTTGTAATTTCTATTTCTAATCCAAATGCCACCCCCAATTGTCTCTTATAATCTAAGTCAACCACAGAAAATAATTACATGGTCTTTACCACAATAATGGTGGGATTATTCTAAAGATCAAACTAGTGGAATAATGTTTCCCTCAACTGAAAAGGGAGAGTGCTATGTTCTGTTATGGATGACACAGTGACCATGCCACAATCATCTTGGAGGATGTCAGGAACACAGGAACATGAGATCTCAGATTCTTAGTTACATTATTGGTAGACCCCAAAATTTCTTTTCAGCAGTTGCAAGAAAGATTCCTCCACACCCTGCACTCCCACCACCACTCCACCCCAACCTCCAATAAGGGAACTCCATGATTGTCCTTCAAAGTTAGCAATTTGGGACAGAAAACAAAGGAACTTTCCATATTTGGGAAATTATTAATTATGTAAAAGTAAATAAGTAATAGAAGTCTGAAAAACAAGATCTTATTAATAAAGCTGTGAAGAAGATGAACAGGAAAATAAATGTTGATTATTAGAGCCCGTGTATATGTTGAGGTATGTCAATAAATTCTATACTTATAAATATGAAGCTATTATAATAAATTTATATTTAATGCAGTATAAGATGAATTAAGATAGACAATAAAATTTAGCTTTGCTCATATAGAGAAAAATAGAGTGAAGAGAAACAGGGAAGTATCATAATTGCACATGCAAGAATGAATGTGCTAATTTATTAATTTGCCAGGATGTTGTTAAAAATGACCATGTTCCCAGCTATACTTACCCTGCTTTATTTGCTTTCATTAAAATCGCACATTGTTCAGTTGCATGAGGGTCTGTGTGTGTCTATGATTACTCAGACTTTCTTGAGAAATCAAAGGAAACTTAAAGTATAATGGGGTAAAGATTATAGGAATTTGAATTAGAAGACTTGGATTCAAGTCAAAGTACTACCCTTTATTAAATATGTGATCTCCATCCAATCACTTAATTACTATGAAGTGTTTTCCTCATTTGCAAAATGGACATAATAAAACTTATCTTAGGAATCTCAGTGTATAAAATCATTTCAAAATGAGATCATGTGACAGCCAGTTATTTGCAAACATAAGGGAGATTTAAGTAAAGTGTTACTATTATATTTATAATTAATATTGAAAATTGATATGAATAAATATTTCATTTGCAAAGTACAAGAAAAGGAATATTATACAATTCTCATTTCTACACTAATGGTAGCATTATGATTCTTAGTATGAATAATAATAAAAATCTATATTTTACAGTCCTTGCATTATAGGAGATTACTACCTAGTTAGAGAGACAGAAAACTGAAGATTGCATAGTTAGATAAAATACAAATACCCAACCCAACTGAATGGAGGAAAATGCAATCACATAAGCTATAGATATTTAATATGCTTATGAACTACAGAAGTCATGGTTTTAGCATAGTATTCTGTAAATATCTAAAAATCTTTCTAATGAAGGAATGACATTATCCTGTACAATAATAATAACGTTATTTGCATTTTTCTTAGAAATAAAACAGTTCCATTTTCCAATAGATAGACAATGATCAAAATTTAATCACTTTGGGGGGGGTAAAAAACAGGAAAAGAAAAAAAGAAAAATTTAACCATTTGACTTTAGAGATGAATATCATAATCCCACCAGGGAAGGGAAAGATGTTTCAAACGAACAAGTTATCCCACCACATATCACTTAAAGGAAAGGATGTCCCCAGTTGAAAAGTGCTGCTCCTGTGAGTCTCTGTGATGAATGAGAATGGGCTGCATCACATACCTCGCATAGCCAATGGGTTGAAAAGATGTGCCTTTTGAGTAAAGGACAAGATCTTAAAGGAAAAGAGATTTTCTTTACTTACATATACAACTCTATCACTGTCTTAGTTTGTTTTCTGTTGTGTGTAACAGAATACCTGAAACTGGGTAATTTATAAGAAAAAGAATTTATTTCTTACAGCTTTGGAGCCCGATAAGTCTATGGTCAAGGGCCCACATGTGGTGAGGACCCTCTTGCTGGTGGGGAGTCTCTGTGGAGTCCTAAGGTGGTACAGGGCATGGCATAGCCAAAGGGCTGAGCATGCTAGCTCAGGTCCCTCTTTCTCTTCTTAAAAAGAACTAGTCCCACTCCCATGATAACCCATTAATCAATTAATTCATGAATGGATTAATCCATTCATGAGAGCAGAACCCTCAAAACCAAATCACTTCTCAAAGCACCTGCCTCTCTATATTGCCATATTGGGGACCAAATATTAACATGAACTTTGGAGGGGACAAATATTCTACCATAGCAGTCACAAAATGAACTGTGGTAAATATAAGGAAAAAACTTGTAAACTATTATTATCTTTACTTCTGATTAAATATATTAAGTCTTACTTTATAGGACATGTATAAATAATTGCTGACAGATTTTATCCATGTAATAGCACTGTAATTTATATTTCAGGCAGAAATTAATTACTTTAGCTTTTATAATTAAAAAGAAAAGAGAAATTGCAATGGACTAATCTATTTTTATTTCAACGGATACAACCATAGAGGCATTTACAAGTCTTATATATGCATTGTATAATAGTTCTAAATAACTCTATTGTAAAATTTTATTTGAATGAAAATTCTCTAAGTTTCACAAAATTATTTATGTGATACTATTGGCAAATACTTAAAAAGAGGGAGAGGAATCATTTCCACTTATTGGGAAACAATCTAGGATTTTACACTTCCATCAAAATGATTTTACTATAAATTGAGAACATAGATCATAGTTCAATTTCAGCAGTGTAATTCAATTCTCCATGTGAATTGTAATTAAATTATAAGAATGCATCTATTTATTAACAGACATTAAATTTACAAGGATTAGAAATTGTACTGCATTGATAATTAAGCAGATGCAGTAGATACTCTTTACCCTTGATTCATTTGTTTTCTCAAGCTTATTTTTTCAAACTAGTTTTATGTTTATAGAAAAACTAAAGCTATAATTTAAAAGTTCCCATATACCCCACATCAGTTTCCTGTATTATCAACATCTCATATTAATATGGCACATTGTCACAATTACTGAACCAATATTAATACCATACTATAAACTAAAGTCACTTTATTCAGATTTCCTTTTTTTCTAGCTAATTCTAGCTTATGTTTCAGGATCCCAACCAGGATCCACATTACCTTCAGTTGTCTGGCTTCCTTAGGATTTTCCTGGCTGTGACAGTTTCTCAGACTTTTCTTTTCTGAAGAATACCTATGAGTTGAAAACTATCTGTAAGGTATTTTGTAGGATGCCTGGCTATTGGAATTTGTCTGATTTTTTTTCTCATCATTAGCCTGAGGTTATGGGATTTAGGGAGGAAAATCACAGAGATAAAATAAAAATCTCATCTCCTCATGTTAAGGGGACATATTAAGGGGACGTATGAGTTACTTAGCATGACTTATCACTGTTAATGTTAACTAATCACCTGGCTGAGGTAGTATTTTTCAGCTTTCTCTGCTATAAAATTGTTCTTTCTTGCCCCCTTTCCAAAATGTACTCCTTGGAAAGAGTCACTAAGCGTAGCCAAAATTTAAGAAGTGGGGAGTAATGTTCCACTTCCTTGAGGCTGGAATATCTATAAGCATTATTTGGACTTTTTTGTGCATGGGAAACTTGCCTCTTCTCCCCCATTGATCTATTTATTTAGTCATTTATTTATGTCAGTATAGACTCATAGGTATTTATTTTAAGCTTTGGATTATAATTCATTACTGTTTCATACTTTTTGTTGTTTGAATTATTACAGCTTTGGCCTTTGAGAGCTCTTTCCAATGGCTCTTGGGTGTGTTCTATAAGTGTGCAAGTGTGAGCACTTCGGTATTTCCTTGTTTTCTGGCACTATAAGATGCTCCAGGCTAATCTTGTCTATTTCCTTCCTCAGTTTTACAATCAGCCCTATCTCCTAGGAACTCTATTTCCTCTTATTGGAAAATAACGTTAAAAACCAGAATTTGTTTTTACTGTAGTGTCTTTGCATCTAGGCACTCTGAGCTAGCAGAGAAAGGAAGTGCATATCAATGTAGTAAACTGTGGATATAAATATACCTATTAATATTCCTGTATGTAGCGGTCTGTATCTATATCAAACTAATGTCTCCTATCTAATCCTTTGCCACATGGATAATTTTAACTTTCTCCACCTTTCTGATCTGTAACTTCCCATTCCAACAGTGAGAAACCTGGTTTGCATCCTATGACATCCATTTACTTAACTGTTCACATCCAATATACATAAGTAGTGGTATCAGAATTGTTAACTCTTGCCCTATGGGAATTTTACATTTAGTCTTCAGAATCCACTCATTTCTGGTTGCTCAACAACTTTTTTCTCCACTTTCTTCAGTGAAGTTATTTCGTACACATGTTAAATAACAATCTTGAATTCTGGATTTTATTTTGGGATCACTTGAACTACTAAATAATGTTTAAAATTTGCATATATTAGTATAGTTTAATTTGCATAATTAAGGTTCAGTCTTTGTTTTCTATGTGTTTTGACAAAAGGATAGTGTGGTGTATCCACCATTACAGTGTGACTCAGTATAGTTTCACTCAGAATAGTTAAAATCTGCTATGCATTAAGTATTCACCTTTCACCCCCAACTCCTGGCAACCACAGACTAGTCAGTCACTATCTCTATAGTTTTCCCTTTTTCAGAGTGTCTTATAAATGAAATTTAAGGAAAGAATACAGGTTTTCAGACTGGGCTCTTTCACTTGGCAATCTGCACTTAAAATTCATTCATGTCTTTGTATGGCTTGATACCTCATTCCTATTTTATTTTATTGTTGAATAATATTCCAGTGTATGGATATATCTCAGTTTATTACCTAATCACCTATTGAAGGATATCATAGCTGCTTCCATTTTTGGCAATAATGAACAAAGCTTCTATGAACATTCACATACAGGTTTTTGTGTTTTGAAATCAGTTCAGTAAATACCTAAAACACTATCAGTGGGTCATATGATAAAATTACATGCAAGTTTACAAAACACTTATCTGATTAAATGTACTTATCTGATCAAGATACTACTAAACTTTCATTAAAATTGGCTGTACTGTTTTACATTCCCACTAGCAATAAATGAGAGTTCCTGGTCCTCCACATCCATACTAGCCAGCAATTGCTATTGTCAGTTTTGAAGCCATTTTTATAGGAATTTAGTTCTATTTCATATATTGTAATTTGCATTTCTTTAATGACATAAACATTTTTCATATGCTTATTTATATATTTTCATTGGACAAATGTCTGGTCAGATCTATTCTCCATTATATAGTTTTATTTTTTTTATTTTCTTACTGTTGAGTTTTAAGGATTCTTTAAATATTTTGGATATACTCCTTAATCAGATAAGTGTTTTGCAAATATTTTCTCTCACTCTATGGTTTGACTTCGTTCCCTTAACAGTGTATTTTGCAAAACAAAAGAATTTAATTTTAATAAAGTCCAACTTAATTTTATTTCTTTCATGGATCAAATTTTGGTTATATATCTAAAACTCATCTTTGTTACTGTAAATGGTATTTCTTTTTCAATTCAAACTCCAACTATTTTTTGCTGATAGTCAGGAAAGCAACTGACTCTATGTTATAATTTTATCCTGTGACTTATTATCATTGCTTTTAGTTTCAGTAGTTATTTATAGATTCTTTGAAATTTCTTACCTGGGCTGTTATGAGATAAATTGTATCCCTTCCAAAATTAATATGTTGAAGTCTTAATTTCTAGTTCCTTAGAGTATGACTGTGTTTTGAGTGGAGTCTTTAAAGAGATAGTTAAAATGAAGTCATGGGTGATCCTAATCCAATAAAATGGTGTTCTTGTAAGAAGAGGGAATTTAGACACTTCCCTTCCATAGAAGGAAGACCATGTGAAGAGACACAGGGGGAGGCTGGCCAGGTACAAGCTAATGAGTAAGCCCTCAGAAGAAACCAATCCTGCTGACACCTTGATCTGGGACTTCTAGCCTACAGAATTGTTACAAAATATATTGTTTAAATTACAGTTTGTGATACTTTGGTCTAACAGCCCTAGCAAGTTAATGCATAGACAATCATTTCATTTGTTAATGAAAATATTTTTATTTCTTCTTTTCCAATCTGTATAACTTTTATTTCTCTTTCTTGCCACTCTTTACTGTCCAGGACTTTTAGTATGATGTTGAATAGTTATGATGAATGATAGCAGATGCCCATGCCTTGTTCATGATCTTAGTTGAAAAGTACCTTATTTTTTAATCATTAAGTATGATATTAGTTGTTAAGTTTTTGTTGATCTTCTTTGCTGAGATTTTTAGTCATAAACAGATGATGAATTTTGTCAAGTGTTTTTTTAATCATCAATTGATAGGATCAAGGATTTTTACTCTTTAACCCATTGATACATTACACTGATGTAACAACCTTGCATACCTGGAATAAATCTCTACTTGGTCTTGATGATTCATTTAATTTCTAATATGCCAGAGAAACTCTACATATTCAGCAAAATTCAATGTAATTTTAAAATCTACTATAACTTTTTAAGTACAGCTTAATTATATTTTAGGCAATCACTCTGAGGTACCTCTTTTAATGTATAGATGTCATGAAAGTACTATTGCTATCATAGAATTTCTTTACTGTAATTAAATTGATTAGGACCATTTATAAATTTATAATGTTATATTTTTTATAATATGTATTTATATAATCTGTATTAAAAAGACTAGGAAAGGAGGATTATGTAAATTCTTTCTTTTCATGTATTCTGTTCAACTCTAAACAAATAGCATCCGCTGGGTTGCTTCCTCTATAGAGAATTACTTTAAAGATTTTTTGTTTTGTTTTGTTTTGTTTTTGAATTTTTTTCTTTTCTTTGAGAGTAGGGTACAACAGAACATCATACAGAAAATCCTTTTTCTTTGCCTCACCAATATTTACAATGTCTTTTCTGTATTTATCAAGAAATACACAATTTCTTATAGTTAAAGCCACTGAAACTAACAGTAGGAATTCTTAGAGTTGATGGAACTATTGATTATACAAACATTAAAACTATGTCTCCTGTAGCAAATTCCAATAAAGGAGTTGTGCGTTAATCAAGAAATCAATATACCTATCAATAAAAAGGCAACATTTGAAAGGGCGATGTTGTTGGAAGACCTAGTGGGTAAGGGACCAGAAGCTAAGTAACTCAGCAAGTGACCTACTTACTTGACTTTCAGCTGTTCTCAAAATGTATATGAAGAAATACAATGTAGAATCAAAATTCAAGAAGTAGCATATTGTCCATTCATTTAATTTATTCTGTAAGAGTAAAGACTAGCTCATTGCCATAACCTTTACTTGTTCAATTCCTAAAACAATTACTTTGTATTTCTTATTAGAATTCTACTAATTGTGCCAAAGTGGCAGAATATTTATAAAACACATAAATGCTTATGAAAAAAAGTAAAATTTCTGCTTTATCACAAACCCTATTCATTATTATTTATTTTAAACTACTATTTTTAGAAATACATGTCTGAGAATCTGTACACTTAGTTTGACCAAAACTATTTCAGGCACGTAGTAGAATTAAAGTATTCTTAAAATTCTGATTTACACAGTTCTAAGAAAATAAAAGAATGATTGCTATCTCAAAGAGGCCTCACATTTTTCTTTGTAAATTATTTTATTCCACAAAATTAGTGAACCTTCTATTTACTCATTTTTAAGTAAATAGATTTGAGAAGTGATTTTTAAATGTTTTTGCATATTATTGCTTAGAAATATTTTACTTTGCTTAATTTGTAAATCAGCTAAAAACAGCTTTATGAGTCATAATGGTCCACTGTGTAATAGAATAGTTGTTCCAATGGTGCTTTTTTCCTAATGGGAGGTGTTCTACCAGGACTTGGAGAAAGGGAAATGGTAAAAACAATACAGAAGAACAACAAAAACAGTGTTAAGGTCAGATTTTCTTTAAATTTTCCTAGACATTCTTAGGTTCTATAATTGAAATTGTTAGTAGTCTTGATTTTATTGTGCTTTGTATATTTTTCTATAACCACTGACAACATTCAACAATTAAATCCTGAATTTTCCACAAGTATTTATAAGACTGCCATAAGAGTTCACTTTTGCTAAAAATCTTATCCTAGATGTTGAGCTGTCCTTTCCCCTGCCTATTAAGTCCTCTTAAGTACTACAGGTATAATTAGTTGAGAACAGTTCCAGTTTATATTGTTTCTATTAAGAAGTAGTCAGCCATCTATAAGTAGGAGTGAAGTAATATTTATAAATTACTTTTACCTTATAAATAAAAATCTCAATGTACAATGCAAAATCATAATTTATGTCACACCAAACATAAACATTCTAAATGAACTTGGTTGAAGTACAGAAATAGAAAATTTGTAAACAGAAGTCATAATTAGTTGTAAACAACGGAAATTTTTTAAAAAATTTCATGTGTCCAGGGCTTTTTATACTATACACTGCAAAGTATGTGACCCATTGAATTTTTTTTTTTCCATACAGTGCACTCCACCTCCATTAGTTGTGAGTTTACCTTCCCAATACCCCCCATCTGACTGGCACCCAATGAATATTACTACCATGTGAGCACCTTAGTGATCAGTTAGTATCAATTTGATGGTGAGTACATGTGGTGCATGTTTTTCCATCCTTGTGATACCTATCTTCAAAGGATGGTCTCAAGCTCTATCAAGGATAATTTAAGAGATGCCATTGATTTTTTTATTCACCTACAGTAAGAAAAGGGGAGAAAAGTAAAAAACTATTTAACACTGAAATTGGCACTATTATTGTTAAAAGTTATATGTTATTGAAACTAAATTACTTAAGGCAATTATAACCTTATTAAGGAAATATTTTTATGTGTTGAGAACAATTTCTTATGTTTATATCTCTTTGTTCTCTTTTGAAACAAATGGTCCATGGTTTATAGATCACAGTTTGTGGATGAATCCGATAAGAAAACATTTTTCTACTTATCAATTGATATTAATTTAGAAAACTCCCTATGTAAATTAGAATGTCCATATACATTACAATACTTTAAATTTTATAATATGTAACATGAAATAAATATGCTCTCTAAAATATTTTAATGTTTTCAATTCTGTTAGAAATTGCAATATTATTAAAATGACCATACTGTCTAGAACAATGAATAGATTCAATGCAATTCTTATTAAAATGTCAGCATTATTTTTCACAAAAATTAGAAAAAAAAAAAAATCCTAAAATTCATATGGAACCAAAACAGAGCCTGAAAGCCGAAGCAATACAAGCAAAAAAAAAAAAGAACTGGATGCATCCTATTATCTGCCTTCAAATTAAAACATAAGGCTATAGTAACCAACACAGCATGGTACTTGTGTGCAAATTTAAACATAGATCAATGGAACAGAATAGAAAACCCAGAAATATAGCCACATACTTACAGCCAACTAATTGTTGACAAAGGCAATAAGAACACACACTAGAGAAAGGACACTCTTTTCAGTAAATAGTGCTGGTAAAAGTGCATAGCCATATACAGAAGAATGAAATTGAACCCCTATCTCTCACTATATACAAAAATCAACTCAAGATAAATTAAATATATAAACATAAGACCCAACAATACAAAAATACTAGAAGAAAACTTAGGGAAAATTCTCTGCTCATAGGTGTAAGCAAAGAGTTTATGACTAAGACACCAAAAGCACAGGCGACAAAACCAAAAATAGACAAATAGGGGACAGTACTAAAATAAAAAACAACTGCACAGCAAGAGAAACAATCAATAGAGTGAAGGGATAACCTCTTGAATGGGGAAAATATTTGCAAATTACTCATCCAACAAGGGACCAATATCCAGAATATACAAGGGATTCAAACAACTCAACAGAAAAATAACAATTATACCATTAAAAAGTTAGTAAAGGATATGAATAGATACTTTCCAAAAGAAGACATGCAAATGGCCAACAAATATATGAAAAAATACTCAACATCATAATAATCAGAAAATTAAAACCACAATGAGATAACATATTACACCAGTCAGAATGGCTATTAAAAACACAAAAAATAACAGATGTTGGAAAGAGACTGGTTATACACTGTTGGTGAGAATGTAAGTTAGTCCAACCTCTGTATAAAAAAAAATATGAAAATTTCTCAAAGAACTAAAAGTAGAATTATCATTCAGTTCAGCAATCTCAGCACCAGGTATCTATCCAAATAAAAAGAAATCAATATATCAAAAAGATATCTGCACTTATATGTTTATTACAGCACTATTTAAAATAGCAAAGGTATAGAATCCACCTAATCAATGGAGGAAAGGATAAAGAAAATGTGATGTATTTACACAGTGGATAATATTCAGCCATAAAAGGGAATAACATTCTGTCTCTTGCAACAACAGGGATGAAACTGGAGGCCATTATCTCAAGTGAAACAAGCCAGGCACAGAAAGTCAAATATGGCATATTTTTACTCATAAGTGGGTACAAAAAATGTGTGCACATGAATGTAGAGAGTGGAATGATAGACAAATGGAGACCGAAAACAGTGAGTAGATAGAGGGGGACAGATGATAAGAAATTAACAATTGGTATAATGTACCTTATTTGAGTGATGGATACCCTAAAAGCCCTGACTTGACCACCACACAATCTATGTGTGTAACAAAATTACATTTGCGCCCTATAAATTTGTACAAATAAAAATAAATAAATAAAAACAATGGTGAAAATATGTTCTTAAAAATTTAACATATAAACAATCCTTGTAGGAAAGACAAAAATGGCAGAGTAAAGGTGACCGCCTGAATTCCTGCTCCCAGAGAAAGAGGCGTAGATCTTTCTCTGCTACACATGTGTGGATTGCTCCCCCACAAGAACAGAATTGTGAATTGGCAGAGAATTAGCGTGGAACACACAAAACAGGGGAAAAAAAGGTGAACGGGAGATAGGATCGAGAAATCTGGAATATGCAAGACAAACAATAGAGAATAGTGCATGGATGGCTGCGCTCACCTGGCCAGTGAGTGCAGTGGGATCAGACCCACAGGAGAACATCCTGCTTCCCCACTGACCTCCACACCCACTCAGACAGGGACCTGCCTGAAGTCAGTGCAAAATGGAGGCAGGAGGCCTAGCACTTTGGGAGGCCGAGGCAGGCGGATTGTTTGAGCTCAGGAGTTCAAGACCAGCCTGAGCAAGAGTGAGACCCTGTCTCTACTAAAAATAGAAAGAAATTATATGGACAGCTAAAAATATATATAGAAAAATTAGCAGAGTATGGTGGCACATGCCTGTAGTCCCAGCTACTTGGGAGGCTGAGGCAGGAGGATTGCTTGAGCTCAGGAGTTTGAGGTTGCTGTGAGCTAGGCTGACGCCACGGCACTCACTCTAGCCTGGGCAACAGAGTGAGACTCTGTCTCAAAAAAAAAAAAAAAAAAAAAAAAAGGAGGCAGGGGGCATTGGGCTTTGTGGAGAAAACAATAGCGGGAAGCATCTTGAACCCCCCAGAGCTCTGTGCCAGCACTGCACTGGGTGGGGGAGGGACTAGTCTGAGCCACCACTGGAGGTAGTTGGGAGACAGGCACCTGGCCTCTGGCACTCAGAGGGTCCAGATCAACGGAGATGAACACTAAGTAGGGGACTCTAACATCGAAACCGCTGTGAGTGAATAGGCCCGCTCAGCATGGGTCAGAAAGAGCGAGAGAGCTCCTGCTGGACAGGCATGAGATCGTGGGAGGGTGACATAAAAGAGACAACAGGGCATCCTGATGACTCAGCTCCCCGATCTGGCACCTGCCAACTCCTGAACAGTCACCCCCAGTGCTAGCACTCTGAGAGCAGGTGGTCACCAATTTTAGGGCCCACAACCCATACGCTGTGGTGTGATAGGGTGTCAGGCAGCTCCCTTCCCCCAGCCCAGGGACAATCACAACAAGCTCTGCCTTTACACAACCTATGGTCAACTAGCCAGGCCCGTTTTGATGGGTGAATTCTGAATATTTCCCTAGTCATGGGAGGCTAACACTTGTGGGACTTATAGGCGCTGGGGCACTGGGCAGACTGCGGCACAACCCCCTCCCCCTAGCCAGCAACTTTCACACCGAAAGCGGTAGGCTCCACCCCTGGAGGTAGGGAGAGGCAAGAAAAGCCACTTTCCCTCTGCAATTAGCATGAATTCCCGAGGCCTTGGTATACAGATCAATAGTTGACAGCCCAGTGACTTTGCTTGTCAAACAGGTTTAGGTCATCCAGTAAGATCATAACTCTGGAGCTGGATTTCCACATCTGGTCAGCTGCCAACAGTGGTGTCCGTGGTCAGAGAACAAAAATCCTGGCAAGAGGCCAAAATAGGCTTCCCAAGTAACCCCTCCCATCAGGAGCAGCCTCCCACCTGTTGTAGAAGAACCCTGAACAACAAACTAGTGGGTCCCCCTAGCAGTAGATCAAGCAACCATAGAAGCACACACAGCCAGGCTGGTAGACAGTAACTGTGATCTGCCTTGCTCCTAAACAGCATCTACTGGAACAGAGCCTAAACAGGGCATGTTATTTCCAAATGAAAACTGAAAGGTGGGAAGCAACAACTGATCCAGATGAGAAGGACTCAGTGAAAGAACTCTGGAAGTATGAAGAATCAAGCAGAAAGCACACCCCCAAAGAGGAACACCAGCTCTCTAGCAATAGACATTAACCAAATTCAGAACACTAAAATGACAGAAGAAGAATTTTGAATGTGGATTTTAAGGAAGCTCAATAATATGCAAAAAAAATGGATAACCAACACAAAGAAACCACAAAAAAAAAAAAAAAAAAAAAAAAAAAAGGCAAGAGAGCAGAATTCAGGGTGTCCAAATGGGGGCAGAAGAGATCAAACTCTCATTCTTTGCTGATGATATGATATTATATCTAGAAAACCCCAAGGATTCAACCAAGAGACTCCTGGAATTGATAAATGAATTCAGTAAAGTCTCAGGATACACAATACACACAAATCAGAGGCATTCATATATGCTAATAAGAGTCAAACTGAGAATCAAATCAAAGACTCAGTACCCTTCACAATAGCAACAAAGAAAATAAAGTACCTAAGAATGTATTCAACTGAAGAGGTAAAACACCTCTACAGGAAGAACTATGAAACACTGAGGAAGTAAATAGCAGAGGACGTAAACAGGTGGAAAATCATATCATGCTCGTGGGTTGGCAGAATCAACTTTGGTAAAATATCTATACTACCCAAAGTGACCTATATATTCAATGCAATCCCTACTAAAATACCAATATCATTTTTCACAGATATAGAAAAAATAATTTTATACCTCCTATGGAACCAGAGAAAACCCCATATAGCAAAAGCAATCCTATGGAAAAAGAATAAAATGGGAGGTATCAATTTACCAGACTTCAAATTATACCACAAGGCTAGAGTAACTAAAATAGCATGGTACTGGCACAAGAACAGGGACATACACCAGTGGAACAGAACTGAGAAACCATATATAAAATCATCTGCATATAGCCATTTAATCTTTGACAAAGCAGACAAAAACATACACTGGGGAAAAGAATCCTTATCTAATCAACGGTGCTGGAAAAACTGGATAGCCACATGTAGAAGACTGAAACAGGACCCACACCTTTCACCTCTCACAAAAATCAACTCACAGTGGGTAACAGACTTAACCCTAAGATGTGAAACTATTAGAATTCTAGAAGAAAATGTTGGAAAAGCTCTTATAGATATTGGCCTAGGCAAAGAATTTACGAAGAAGATCCTAAAGGCAATCACAGCAACAACAAAAATAAATAAATGAGATGTGATCAAATTTAAAAAGTTTCTAGACAGCCAAATAAACTATCATGAGAGCAAACAGACAACCTTCAGAATGGGAGAAAATATTTTCATGCCACACATCCTATAAAGGGCTGATAACTAGAATCTATTTAGAACTCAGGAAAATCAGCAGAAAAAAATCAAACCACCCTATCAAAGAGTGGGCAAAGAACATGAACAGAAACTTTTCAAAAGAAGACGGAAGAATGGCCAACAAACATATGAAAAAATGCTCAACATCTCTAATCATCAGAGAAATGCAAATCAAAGCCACAATGAGATATCACTTATCTCCAGTGAGAATGGTCTTTATCAAAAAGTTCCAAAACAATAAATTTTGGTGTGGTTGCAGAGATGTAGGAACACTCATACACTGCTGGTGGGACTGCAAACTAGTGCAATCTCTGTGAAAAGCAATATGGAAACACCTCATTTGATCCAGCAATCCCATTACTGGGCATTTACCCAAAAGAGCAAAAGACATTCCATAAAAACAACATCTGCACTTGAATGTTTATAGCAGCATAATTCATAATTGCAAAGATGTGGAAACAACCCAAGTGCCCAAATAAAATGTGGTATATGTATACCATGAAATACTATGCAGCTATAAGAAACAATGGTGATATAGCACCTCTTGTATTTTCCTGGATAGGGCTGGGACCCATTCTACTAAGTGAAATATCACAAGAATGGAAAAATAAGCACCACATGTACTCACCATCAAATTGGTTTTAACTGATCACCTAAGTGCACATATAACATTCATGAGGCATCAGGCAGATGGGAGGGGGAAGGAGAGGATGGGTATATACATACATAATGAATGTGATGCGCACAGTCTGGGGGATGGACATGCTTGAAGCTCTGACTCAGGGGGGAGGTGGGTAAGGGCAATATACGTAACCTAAACATTTGTGCCCCCATAATTTGCTGAAAAATAAAATAAAATAAAATAAAAAAGAATCCTTGTAACATTTACTTTCTAACGAATTAATTAAATGCTGTATATTTTCATGTAACTGAAAAACAGACTAATGTACACTTATATATTTTAAGACCGTAATTTCCTTGCTTTCTTTTTACACTGTATGAATTGCTAAAAATTTTGATGATTCTTGCCCACCAAAAGGGTAATAGAACATCAGTATCATTAAAGCATGTTTTAATATTAAGATAAAAACACATGCTATTAAATGTGGCAAAAAGTGAAGTATGCCACGTGTTTGAAGATAGGTAACAATAAAGTAAATAGAAAAAAATATTTTTACGTAAAGAAATTGAGGAAGTGATAATGGTAAAGTAATTTGAAACCCATTCCAAACTAGTTTTAATTTTACCTTAAGGGTAGAAGGACACAATTGGAAAGTTAAATCTGCAGGGCAGAGCTACTTTGGAAATCAAAATATTAATTATTTGGAAACTGTTTTCAGTTTAAATTATAAACCTTATTGTTTTCTGTGATTAGTCTAGCTAATCAAACTGACAATAATTAGGTTTTTAAAAATATATATTCTACACATATTGGTCTATTATTTCTGTCATGCACAAAAGCTGTCATCAAGTCATATAATACCAGCAAAGTTAGAATAATTCACTATGCTAATTCCCTTTTCCAGAGATTTTAACAGTTTAATTATTTTCTTTTTGGAAAATCTTTAATTCTAGCAATGTTATTCCTTCGAGCAATTATAATTATATGGAATTTGAAGTTGATTTTATTCATTAATTAATACCACAAGCAATCAAATTCAACTGCTAGAAGAGTCTTTCTCTGAGTCATTATAATGTGTAATTTAATAGATACTCATTTAAAAACCCAAAGAGATGAAATCTTAATATTTCTGTTTAGAAGAACAGCAAGTTATGCAAATATTATGATTTCAAATTACTTATGTTAGCTTCTTTATAAAACATTCTCTCTTAAAACTTAATTTTTTAAATATAGGTTTATTACCTGCAAATTTAACAATGTCTGTTTATCATCTATATGATTACGGAATTTGAGAAGAGAAATGCTATTTGCTTCCACCAATATGATGTGCCAGATCCCTGATTTCATACGATTTTTCACACACTCTATGGAGGGCATTTGTCTTACTAGGATCTCGATTGCACTAGATATTTCTTGATGACTCAGCTTAATCACTATAATGTAGTACATCGTCAATCTGGTGCTGTGTGGAATATCCAAATGGTCCAGATCTCTTAGTACTATAAAATGATGGAGGTCAGAAACATAGCTCTGGGACAAAACTGTAAATCTGTTTTGTTACCTGTTGTATGTGTAGATGAACTTTCTAATTCTCTTTTCCAATAACAATAAAAAAGAATGCACTCATCAAATCAATTCAAGATTCCCACACCACAGGCTCTAACAATCTATTCTAGCAAAGACTACATATCTGGCACAGCAATTGGCGCTACATGGTTGAGTTGGTGATAACCTCCAGGATCCATCTGGTTTATTCAGGGGGCCAGATTGATGAATTAAATGGAAATATGATGGAGACCATCATCTCTGTGTCTTTTAAATCCTTATTAATTTAAGCCATCTGCCCCAGGATGCACGGGTTTCTCTTTACTGTCTTGGCAGAGTGGCGATTTCAGTTTCTTCACTTTGCCTTTCTGCTCTATAAGATACCTTACCCATATATCAAGGAATCAGTGTGGCTGTTATGCCAAATACTAAGTATGCCAACCCCAATTATACATTGAGGGATTGTAAAAATGACTACCAGATGCGTCGATGGCCCTAGTGGATCCACAGTAAGCTGAACCTTTGGTAGGATTCCATTTCTTACCAGGGAAGCCACAATGATGTTTTAAGTCTTTTTTTTTTTTTTTTTTTGAGACAGAGTCTCACTCTGTTGCCCCGGCTAGAGTGAGTGCCGTGGCGTTAGCCTAGCTCACAGCAACCTCAAACTCCTGAGCTCAAGCGATCCTCCTGTCTCAGCCTCCCGAGTAGCTGGGACTACAGGCATGTGCCACCATGCCCGGCTAATTTTTTCTATATATATTTTTAGCTGTCCATATAATTTCTTTCTATTTTTAGTAGAGATGGGGTCTCGCTCTTGCTCAGGCTGGTCTCGAACTCCTGAGCTCAAACTATCCGCCCACCTCGGCCTCCCAGAGTGCTAGGATTACAGGCGTGAGCCACCGCGCCCGGCCTTGTTTTAAGTCTTTGTGTCCAACAGGCCTCAAATTTCCTTTTGCCCTGTGCAGTTACTCAGGATCTCTCTGTGGAAGTACTGCCTATTCATTAATGGTGTACTTTCCACGGTGTTGCTGCATCCTTCTTCCAGAAGATGGCAGTAGATGCTGAATCTGAAAAGTGACTCAGGTTCAGAAACTGAGCAAGGGGTCATAGTGTCTTTGTTGAGATGACTGACTTCACCCTCCTGCTCCTCCATTCTCTATTTCATTTTACAGGGGTTATGGTCAGTATCTTTGTTCGCTGACCAGCTATTTTGTCCCTAGTGGCATATGTTCTATGAACCATCTCCTTAACTATCTGTGGGTCAAAACCATGTGGCTGTCACTCTGACTCCACAAACCATTAACATAATTAGATAATTGTGATCCCCTAGCTTCTTGCGCTAAAATAGAGGACTGTTCTCTGTCCTTTATTGATTCAGAGTTCTATCATCCACATTACTATCAGTGAGCTTTGGTCTGTACCAGTCTTTCAACCTTCAGACTGACTTACAAAAGATGGCTACACCAACACTTCTAATGATATTGGTACCTCTATCACCAGGGCATTCTTCCTAGCTTTGGTAAATGGGGACACCTCTGGGCCTTCACATGGAGCATAACCATCTGATGGGTATTATAATCCTAAATAATATATCTAGTCCAGCACACTCGTTTCCTTGAAACTATTATTCTCCTATTCCACTATCTACTACGGCAATTCTGAAATTTTACCTACACTTACATGGACCATTTTTCTTGCTTATAGATGCCATCCATGTAGTCAGTGTTCACAATCTACAGAGGTCTTTACTAGATATTTAAGTCATGTGTCTTGGGAGAAAGCTCCTAATTCAATAAATATTCCCTAGTCAATCATTTGTTCTAGCTTCCTTGATCAGTAAAGACTCAATGCAGATTTGGCCCAACAGCACAGGGAGATTTGGAAACTACATGTCCATCAGAAATGCCCCTTGTTCCACGGAAATTGTTAACACTTTATATCGCCACTTTAATTGGTTATTGGATGATGCCATGCCCTCCTGCAAGGTGATTTTCTGTACCTAGGCAGACGCTGAAGCACTGAGAGCTAGAGACTGCTGATAGCTGGGGTAACAAGTCCCCCTTGAAGAGAGATCTGGGTAGTGCATCTCATCCTTCATCACACATTGAACTAAATATTATATCAAAATACCCGATAACTTAGACAATTGAAGAAACCACACTAATACTTCGGAAACAAACAAAAAGTCAATTGATTCTTTTATTGTGTTGACTAGGTGATTTGGTAATTTGTTGAAGATATTGTTGATTGCTATCAAATTGATATAAATATTAAATAGTTAAAATTTTAAAGGCAAGTAATTTCTATCATTATAGCATTTTAATCCCCTCACTTTCAAAAAAACTAATAAAAGCACATAGGCTGGGCACAGTGGCTCAAGTCTATGAGCCTAGCACTCTGGGTGGCTGAGGCGGGAGGATCGTTCAAGCTTAGGAGTTGGAGACCAGCCTGAACAAGAGCTTGACCCGTCTCTACTAAAAACAGAAAAATTAGCCCGGTGGTGTGACATGAACCTGTAGTCCCAGCTACTCAGAAGGCTGAGGCAGGAAGATTGCTTAAGCCCAGGAGTTTTGAGGTTGCTGTGAGCTACAATGATGGCTACTGCACTCTACTTGGGGTAACAGGATGAGACTATGTCTCAAAAAATAAAAAAATAAATAAAAAATAAAGCACATGGGAAAGTCAGTTAACGAAGGACAAAACAGGAGCATATCTCATGCACTCTACTGCAAAGCTTGGTTTTCTGAACTTGTTTGTGATGTAAACAAATAATCTGTGGTGAAAATAAGTTTGTTAACTATTTTTTTAATCCATGTCAAAAGGATGTTTTTATATAGACAAAAGAACTCAGTAGCAGAAAAATGAATTACAAACATAGAGATATGCAATACACAAGCCCAATCTTCTTATTGCATTTAACATAGAAATTTATGTTGCCATAATATTAAATCACTACATTCTTTTTGAAATATTTGCTTCTAGTTTTTGCATTTATCTTATTGTGGACCAATAACTAAGAGTTTGCAGACTGACCACGATATGCAAACCACACTGTAAGTATCCCTGACCTAAACCATTCCAATCAGAAGGACTTTCAGGCCTTTTTCAGAAAATTCGGAGAAGAAGATACATTTTTTTTTTCCTCTGCTCCATGTGAACAAAAGAGAATGCTATTTCAGCAACCATGAGAAGAGATATTTTTGGTTAAAACTAACCCTACAAAGAGCAGAGTAGACAGAAGGAGAAAACAGAGTCTAGGTGATGTCATGGAGCTTCTGGATTATCACTTTGAAGCAGCCCTCCTCTGCCACTCCAAACCAAACAACTTTAGTGATTCAAATACTGTCATAGTTGTACAAGTGAATAAGTCAGACATTGAGTTTTCAGTCCCAAGTTACATTTCATATAAATTTGTAACAGGCAGAACTTTTTGCAAGAGACAGGAACTAAATTTTAACCATTTTAAAACAAAAACAAAATGCTAAAATACAACAGATAAGCAAACAATTATTAGCTCACATAATTAACTGTGAAGAGGATTAGGGGTGTAGATTACCTCTCCCAGTGGAATTGCAACAGGGCTCTTTCTTATTTTCATTCCTTCCATTTTGTTTCCCCCTGTTTTGGTTTCTATTATGCTATTTTTTTTTTTTTTTAACTAAGCTGGAATCATGGACACCAATATCTTCTTGACTTGCTATTAACAGCTCCGCCACCAGAAAGGATGAATTCCTTTTCCTGTCTGGTTGGCCCCAATCAGGTCATGTGACTACTTATGTGTCCAGATGTTTGTAATCCCTTAATATCCTGAATTAAAAAAAAAAAAAAAGATGTAATGTAAACCAGTTGGCTGCCCCTATGGGAGTCCTGTAGTTGGAGCTGGGAAAGAAATAATTCCCCCCAAAGAAAGTTTGTAAGTAGAAATATGGAGGAATTCCAAAAATGAAAATGAAATAGATGTCTACTAATATGGTAGAGTAGGTTTTAGAATTTTGGCCTAACTTAAGGTCTAGGCTTTTACTGAAAACTATTAAATAGTTCTCCACAATTAATTAAATTACCACATTCATCAGTAATATTAGGATTATAACTTTAAGGTAAATTAAATCAACGAAAATGAGATAAAACATGAATAAAGTACTTCAAGACCAACCTCACATTCATCTACCTAATAAAAATTCAAAGGGCTTCTAAATCTGATTTCACTATTTAAATGTTAAAGCACAAGGATAACCCACTTAAGTAATGATAAAAACTAATAGTTTTTCCTACAAATAAACCATTTTAAATATTCAGCTAGTAGCAATAATAATTACCTAAATATGCCTTGTAAAATCTTTCATGTAAATCTTATAGGAAATTTAACTTCAAATGATGTTAGTTCTTACAGAGAAAATAACTGTGATATTTTCCTACCTGTGTCTATGACAACATTGAAAAATATTTCATATTTCCCTAAATTGGAATAAAACTATTATGTAAAAAGACATTTTCTTGCAGAACTTGATTTCCTGCATCTATATTTTATATAAAACCAACATTGTGAGAACCTAGTATGAAAATCTGAATGCTTCAAAATCAAAGTCATACAATATAGTTAAACTGCTTTCTCTCCACAGAGATACTAAAATCTTTTTCATTCTAAGTTACCAACACTTCATCTTCACTCAGTTCTCCAAATTGTTCTTATTTTCTCAGTGATTATTGTACTCCATTCCTCTTGTGTTAGTGGTTATTACTTCTAACTAGCTAATTTTCAGCTAAAAAAAAAATGTGTTTCTTCTTAACCCAAAGTAATTGATAAAATATGTTATAAATAATCAGAATTCTATATCTACATCAAGTTCCAATAACATTATTATTTTGCTTATTGGGCAGTGATAGCTGAGATATTAAATATTATGTCCTTCCAAAAAATTTACCCATAACTAATGCATTTGAAAATGTGATTGCAGTCATGCAGTTTACATTTCCTAAAAATTATTTATCTTTGTCTTATCTCCACTAATTGTAGAAATATTTGAAGAGTAGGAATGGGAAAATTACTATGTATTCTCCTAAATAGTCTCTAACATGCTATGCTGCATTTAACCATCTCACATTAACAAAATACTGTTTTGTTTAATTGATACATAATAGCTGGACATATTTTGGGGGTACATGTGATATTTTGATCCATGCATCCAATGTGTAGTGATCAAATCAGGCTAATTTGGATATCCAATCACCTCAAACATTCATCTTTTCTTTATGCTGAATTGAGAAAATTCCAATTCTTCTCTTCTAGCTTTTGAACTATACAACACATTATTAACTATAGTAGACTTACTATACTATCGAAAACTAGAATTTATTCCTTTTACCTAACTATATTTTTATACCCATTAAGCAGCCTGTCTTCATTATCCCTCCTCTTACCATTCCCAGCCTGTAATAACCACCAATCAACTTTCTACCTTCATAAAATCCACTATTTTAGGACTCACATATGAGTGAGACCATGTGGTATTCATTTTTATGTGCCTGGCTTATTTCACTTAACATAATGAGCTCTAGTTCCATCCATGGTGCTGCAAATGACAGGATTTCATTTTTATGGCCGTATAATATTCCATTGTGTCTATATGCCACATTTTCTTTATCCATACTTCTGTCGATAGACACAGGTGGATTCCATTTTTGGCTATTGTGCATAGTCCTGTAATAAACATGGGAATGCAGAAATCTCTTTGATACACTAATGTCCTTTTTGGGGGATACATATCTAACAGTGAGATTGCCGGATTGTATGTGCTATATTTTTAGGTTTTTAAGAAACTTCCATACTGTTCTCCATTGGGGCTGTACTAATTTACATTTCCTCCAATAGTGTACTACCAGTTCTCTTTCTACCACCTCATCAATATCTGTTATTTCTTGTCTTTCTGACAAAAACTATTTTAAATGGGTGAGGAGATATCTCATTGTGCTTTATTTTTTTTTTTTTTTATTTCATCTTGTTATGGGGGATACAGAATTGCAGGTTACATAAGTTGCTCCTGTACCACCTTTCCCCCCAAGTCAGAGCTCCAGGCATGTCTGTTCCCCAGGTCGTGCGCGTTGCACCCATCATGTAGGTATATATCCCTCCCTTCCCCACCGCCCCCTTCCTGAGTCAGCACCTTCAAGCATTACCATTCCCCAAACAGTGCGCAATGCACTCATTGTGTAGGCATACCCCCAACCCCTCCCCCACCCCCCACCTCAGTCTGATATCCGATTGGTGTCGTTCCCAGATGTGTATTTAGGTGATGTTCAGGGAAACCAATTTTCTGGTGAGTACATGTGATGCTTGTTTTTCCATTCTTGGGATACTTCACTTAATATAATGGGTTCCAACTCTCTCCAGGAGAACCATAGAGATGTCGTATCTTCATCATTCCTTATAGCTGAGTAATATTCCATGGTATACATACACCACAGCTTACTAATCCAATCATGTATTGATGGGCATTTGGGTTGTTTCCACATCTTTGCTATTGTGAATTGTGCTGCTATAAACATTCGGGTACATGTGTCTTTGTTAAAGAATGACCTTTTTTCCTTTGAGTATATGCCCAGTAATGGGATTGCTGGGTCAAATGGCAGGTCTACTTGAATCTGTTTAAGATACCTCCATAATGCTTTCCACAGGGGTTGCACTAGCTTTAGATTTTTATTTCCCTGATGATTAGTGCTATTGAACATTTTTTGATATACTTTGTGGACATTTTTATTTCTTATTTTGAGAAATGTCTATTCAGATCCCTTGCCTACTTTTTAATTGTATTATTTGTGGGTTTTTGTTATTGGTGTTGTTACTGAGTTGAGTTTCTTGTATATTCTGGTTATTAATCCCCTTCTAGCTACAAATAGGCAAAGACACCTTTTCCTAACAAATGTGCCCCTAATTTTTTTCAGGGCTATACTCAAATGCTATTAGAGTGGCCTTCCCCAAGTTATCCTGCCACAATTAACTCTGTGGCCTTGGGCACTCTGTGTGATATTGTCAAATTGATAGTTTAAAAATATGTTCTCCCATCTTGTGTGTTGTGTTTTCACTTTTTTGATTGTTTCCTTTGCTGTAGAGAAGCTTTTTAGCTTGATATGATCCCATTTGTCTATTTTTTCTTTTGTTGTCTGTGCTTTTGAGGTCTTGTCCAAAAAAGGTCTTTACACAGACTAATGTGCAGAATCATTTCTCCCAAGTTTATCTCTAGTAATTTCATAGTTTCAGGTGTTAGATTTAAGTCTTTAATTAATCTTGATTTGATTTTTGTATATGATAAGACATAAGAATCTAGCCGCATTCTTTTTCACTTGATTATCTGGTTTTCCCAGCACCATTTATTGAAGAGACTATCCTTTCCCCAATGTATGTTCCCAGTGCTTTTGTGAAAAGTGAATTGGCTATATATGCATGGATTTATTTCTGGGTTCTCTATTTTTTTTTATTTTGAACTATTTTTCTGTTTTTATGCCAGTACCATGAATATTTCGGTTACTGTGGTTTTGGAAGTCAGGGAGCGTGATGCTTCCAGCTTTGTTCTTTTGGCTTAGGATTGCTTTGCCTTTCAGGGTCTTTTGTGGTTGCATACAATTTTAGGGTTTTGTTGTTTCCTAGTTCTGTTTAGAATGCCATTGTTATTTTGATAGTGATTTCATTTAATCTGTAGATAACTTTACGTAGTATTTACATTTTAGCAATATTAATTCCTCTAATCCATGAACATAGATTGTCTTACCTTTTTTTGCATCCTTTCCAATTTTTTTCATCAGCGTTTTATGGTTTTCCTCATAGAGATCTTTCACTTTGATTAAATTGATTCCTAGGTATTTTATATTCATTGTAGCTACTGTATATGGGATTGTTTTATTGATTTCTTTTTCAGATTGTTCTCCATTGGCATGTATAAATACTACTGATTTTTGTATGTTACTCCTCAAATATAGTTCTTAAGAATTGGGTGCATTATATTTTCTATTGATTTTCATTCCTTAGTAAATTTGACATTATACAAGCAATTAAGGCAATGTTCTCAAATAAATTAAATTCCAAAGGGCAGGTGCCAAGTCTTCTAGTTCTCTCTAGTTTATCTAATACCTTGTAGGTACTTATAGCACCATGGACATACATAAATATTAAATTAATTGAATGAAATTTGATAAGATTTGCAGTAAGCACGTACTTAGACAAAGAGACAGTATGTATTCAATGTGATACTTACAATTAATTAATTTTAATCTGTTAATATTGTCCTGAGCTAATATAACCTGACTCATGAATAAAACACTGGAACAAAAACAAGAAAAGATTGAGAAGACTCATTATAAGCAATAGATGATATGCTTGTCATGAACATTAGGTACTTAACATAATAGTGCTCCTCCTGCAAGATATTTTTCTAACCATCTTGGCAAGGAGTTTTGAAATAAAGTAGTATATCATGTAAAATTTTTATGCAATGTAAATTTAAGGAGCATAGCCTCAATCCAAGTGAACTTTTTGACATATTCACACGTAAGAAGAATCTATTGGTGTTTCCTTTTCCATTTATTTAAGAGGTAGGTGAAACAAATAGAAAGTTAAATAAGTTACCATAGATCAATTAACTACACATTAAAAATCAGAGACTAACATGTCAAATTTCCTGAGATTACACTAGTAAAATGCAATATAATTTTTTAAGTGTTGAAAAAGCCATGATAACATTGGGATCTGGTTCAAATGTGAACATAGAGGAATCAGTATTCATTGTGATAGGATATAGTAATTTATGGATGACTTTGGGCTCCACTTCTCCCTTGTCTCATTTAAAGTCACTTCATCTCCATGAAAGAATAGATGAAAAAGCTCTCAGGATTTTTCCATAAACCTGTTCTTATGCATGGCATGCACCCTAATTCCCACCACCCGCAATTGTTGGAAATATACTGATTATATTGATTCATATTCATAATCAAGAAACTTAGGAAATTAGGTTAGTAAAAGAAACAACTGTGCCATAGAATAAGGAATCTTGTCTTAATTTAGAGACTCTCTGTGTTTCAGTATTTGAAATTCTATAAAAACTTGGCCACTATCGTACTCATACAGTTTAATGGTTATTTACAAAAAAATATTTCTTCAGTGATTGCTTTGTTGAAAATATTATACCCAAGGCAAAGAATAGATATGATAATGCATGACTGATGATCTCAAATAATTGATAATTTAGAAGACCCTGTAAAATGGTGCTGTTGAGCAGTCATAAGTGAGGAATGCAGACTGTCACCAGAAGCTGGAAGGTGCAAGAAATTGAATTTCCAGTAGAGCCTCTGGAGGGAGCAGAGCTTTGTCGACACTTTGATCTCTGACTTCCATCCTTCACAAATGTGAGATAATAAATTGCTGCGGTTTTAAATCACCAATCCAAGTTCATGGTAATTTGTTACAGGCAGACAAACTAAGATCAAAATTAAACATACCTAGAAACAAACCTTCACACACAGAGAAAACATTTATCAGCAACACAATAACCACAAACCCCAAAATAGGAACTGGTAGACACACTTACAGCTTGATTTCCTGTGTGTGAAGAAGTCAGGGAAAAAGCTAAACAAAGGGATTCCCAACAGTCCTGAACATCCTAAAACACTATTTATTCTAACAGGTACCCAAAGGAGGTTTGGATAGACTAATCTGGGAATGGCAATGCAAGTTGGGCAGGAACTTGCTAATGAGAGCACACAGGGACCGAAAAAAAAGGCTGGCGTTCTCTGGGCCCTCCAAAACTAACCAGCCAAAGTTCCTTTCCAGGCCAAAACCCCCATGACAGAGAAACTGCTGGGAAGAGAATACAGATTAAGCAGGACGGCATAATAGAGGCATTCCTAAGAGAAAGTCCATGGTAAAAATGATGAGTGAGAAAGTCAATAGCATCAGAGAAGACCATACTCATCAATATGAGAATACAGTAAAAGGGAGAGTTCTATATTTTTGAAATTAGGAAAGCTGTCCTGGTCCACCCCTTATTTTAAAAGTACTGGGAAATTCTTTTTAGTTAAATCTAAGCAACATAGAAGGATTTAAATGAATTCCATAAAAATTATTATAAGAAAAATGAGATAAGTGCACATTAATGTTGATTCAGAGCATGTATAACATATGTGCTGAAATAAAATTCCCACAAATAAATATGAACTTTAATAGTTTACAGCAAGTTAAAAATAATTAACTAAATGATAGAAGCTATGAAAAATCAGAAATAAATATAAATCACCTTATAAAAAAGTGTCAGTGAGGTCATTTGGATAAAATAAAGAATTGTTGAGATAACTGTTAGAAGGCAGAGAATATTTATATATTAAGTTACAAAATTATTTCAGAAATAAACACAAAGTTACAATAAATATGGTAGCCAATAAGCACCATCGATATAGATTTAGGAGAAATATAAGATGTTTCTAGAACATTTGCTTTTAAATTAAAAATAAACAAAGACAGAAAGGTATCAAGGAGGGTGGAGATAATCCAACATACATTTAATAGGCACTTCTTTCTCACCTTCCCCAAAATTATCTATACCATGTAACAAACTGCCACAGATTTAGAGGATTAAGATAACATACATTTATGATTTCACAGTTTCTCTGGGTCGGAAGGCTGAGCGATGCTTAGCAGGGTCCTCTGCAAGACCAGTGCAAGAGTTAAATCAAAGTGCCAGACAGGGGTGGTTTCTCAACTAGATGCTTGCCTGAGGCAGGGTCTGCTGCTAAGCTCACTCAAGCTGTTTGTAAAATTTGTTTCCTTGTGGCTGTAGGACTCATAGAAACCTGCTTATTCAAAGACGCTAAAGTAAATCTATTAGTAATAAGGTGTATTGCTTAACATAATGCTATCCCATCTCTGTTGTGTCAGAAGATAAATTGACATTGGACACTCTGGCAGGATTTTCATCATTCAGCACTGCTTTGGATTTCTCTTACAGGATGAGCCCTTCTGTGATATGAACATTGAAGCTAAAGCTAACGGTGGAAGAAGTATTGGTATGATATAGGAATATATTTGGAAAAAGCAAAAAAGTCAGACGGAAATTATGATGTATTTCTGTAAAGTTACATCAAGGGTGCCTGTTTCTCCTGCCTCCCCTTCCACCTCCTCCACCTCTTCTGTCCCTGCCACATCTGGAACAGCAAGACAGACATCTCTTCATTCTTCTGCTCACCATACTCAACATGAAGATGAAGAGGATGAAGATCTTTATGATGATCTACTCCCATTTAATTAACAGTAGATATATTTTCTCTTCTTTTTGATTTTTCTAATAGCTTTTCTCTAGCTTACATTATTACAAGAATGCAATGTATAATACATATATAATGACATACAAAATATGGGTTATCTGACTGTTTATGTTATTGGTAAGGGTTTCAGTTAACAGTAGGCTACTATTACATTTGGAAGTGTCAAAAGTTATATGTAAATTTTCAACTACACAGGGAGTCAGAACCCAACCCCTTTTTGTTGTTCAAGGGTCAACTGTATATGACACTAACAACACAAAAGAGTGAGGTGAATAAAAAGCTGCAATGAATTAAGAAAATAAAACTAAATGGTAGCCTGAAAATACAGAAGAAAATGAAGAAAATAAAAAATGATAAATACAAAAATTAATATGACAAATCTGCCAATATATACTTGCCTGTTTTTCATCTCTCAGCTTCTTTATTGGATATGCTATTACATAAAATAATAGTTATAACACAAAGAGATATAAAATTCTAACAGTAGTCATACAAAAAGGGATGGAGATCAGAATGGAGCTATAAGGAAAGAAAGTTTCTATATTTAGCTAGAAATAAACTAGAATAATTTTAAAGTAGATTTTGATAAGTTGAGATGTAAGAAAACAATTTAGAAGTATAATTAAAAATACTAAATGAAAAAATCTATTTAATAAAAAATAAGACAGATAAGGAGAAACAGAAGAACAAAAGACATGAGACACATAAAAAGTAAAATCCAAATGGCAGATACAATTCCAACAGTATCAATAATAACATTAAATTGAAATAATCCAATAAAAATGCAGAGATGGCAGATTAACAGATTGGGTAAAAAAACAAGATTAACCTATACTGTCTACAAGATACACACTTTACAATAAAAAAAAAAAAAGAAAAAGGATTGAAAAAGAATACCATACAAGCAACAACCTTAAGAGCACTGAATGGTTATACTAATATCAGAAGAATAGACTTCAAGGAAAAAAATTAATAGAGATAAAGAGAGAAATTTCACTATGATAAAAGTGTCAGTCCATCAGGAAAATCTAATAATTATTTATATGAATATAATTATTATAATTACATATAAATATAATATTTATAAGATACATGAAGCAAACACTCACTGTACTGAAGAGAAAAATAGACAATTCAAAACTAATACTCTAAAACTTCACTACCCCACTTTAAATAATGGTTGCAACAAGTAGGTAGAAGATCAATGACGAAATATAAAACGGACAACACTGCAAACCAACTAGATAAAATAGATGTATTTAGAATGCTCCACCTCAAAACAGCAGAAAGCAGAGTCTTCTCAAAGGCAACTGTGACACTCTTCGGGATATATCTTATGTTTGGCCATAAAACAAACTTCAATATATTTATAAGGCTTGAAATTCCACATTGTTTCTAACCTCAATGAAATTGTGTTGGAAATAAATCATCAACAGGAAAGGATTCAATATTTTGTGGAAACTATAAAACACACTTCTAGTTAACCTGTGGGTCAAAGAACTTTCAAGATAAATTGGAAAGTACTTTGGGAGGAATAAAAATTAAAACATGACATACCAAAACATATGGGATACAGTTGAAGCAGTGCTTGGGTAGAAATTAATAGCTGGCAATGCATATGTTAAAAAAGAAGAAAGCTCTTAAGTCAATAACCAAAACTTTCTCCTACGACACAAGAAAAAGATAGGCAAACTAAATTAAAAGTCAGAAGAAGGAGAAAATTATAAAGATTAGGGTAGATGGAGGCTGGGGGGAAGGCATGGGTGTATACCTACATGATGAGTGCGATGTGCACTGTCTAGGGAATGGACACGCTTGAAGCTCAGACTTGGGGGGATAGGGGAGCATGGGCAATATATATAACCTGAACTTTTGTACCCCCATTATAAGCTGAAATAAAAAAAAGATTAGGGTAGAAATAAATGAAATAGAAAAAAGACTAAAATAATAGAGAAAATCAACAAAATCAAAGTTTCTTCTGTGTAAAAATCAATACACTTGACACATCTTTAGCTTGATTGACAAAAAAGAAAAGAAAGATGTAAGATACAAATTACTAAAATCATGACTGGCAGAGAGTGCATCCCTATCTACATTACAGAAATAAAAAGGCTAATAAAGCAATCCTATAAAGAATTGTGCACCAACACATTAGATAACTAAGATGAAATTAACAAAATTCTAGAAAGACAAAACTACAAAAACTGATTTAAACAATTTGAAAATCTGAACAGTCGTAAAATACAGAAATTAAATAATTTAAAAAAACTTCACTGGTCAATTCTACTAAATTCTGAAAGAAAAACACAAAACAATTTTTTACAAACTCTTCCAAAAATTGAAGAAGAAACATACCTCAAATTATTCTATGATGTTAGTTTTATGGTGATACCAAAACCATATACAGATATCACAAGAAAGAAAAAAAACTGCAGACCAATATCCCTTATGAACACACACACACACACACACACACACACACACAAATTCAAGTAGATATTAGCAAATCAAGTCTAGCAGCAAATAAAATAAATTATACACAATGACTAAATGGAATTTATCCCAGGAATCAAGATTTGTTTTACATAAGAAAATCAATCATTATTAATAGAATTAAGAACAAAAAACATAGGGTGATCTCATTAAAGGCAGAAAAAGCATTTGGCAAAATGCAACAGCATTTTGTTATAGAAATGCTCAACAAACTAGGAATGGAAAGGAATATCCTCAACCTGATAATGCACAACTAGGAAAATCCACAGCTAACGTTATATTAATAGTAAAAAAAAAATTCAATATTCTTCCCTAAGATCAAGAGCAAGACAAGTCTGTTTTCACTACTTGTATTTAAAACTGGACTAGAGATTCTAGTGTGCAAATAGACAAGAAAAGTAAATAAAAGCATCTAATTTGTTATCTTTATTCATAGATAACATGATCTTGTATATGGAATATCCTATTCCATAGTATCCTTAATCTCCTAAGGAATCCATTAAAAATGATTAAAACTGGCCGGTCGTGGTGGCTCACGCCTGTAATCCTAGCACTCTGGGAGGCCGAGGTGGGCGGATCGTTTGAGCTCAGGAGTTCGAGACCAGCCTGAGCAAGAGCGAGACCCCATCTCTACTAAAAAATAGAAAGAAATTATATGGACAGCTAAAAATATATATAGAAAAAATTAGCCGGGCACGGTGGCTCATGCCTGTAGTCCCAGCTACTCGGGAGGCTGAGACAGGAGGATCGCTTGAGCTCAAGGAGTTTGCGGTTGCTGTGAGCTAGGCTGACGCCACGGCACTCACTCTAGCCTGGGCAACAGAGTGAGACTCTGTCTAAAAAAAAAAAAAAAAAAAAATGATTAAAACTAACAAATGAGGTCAGCAAGTCAGCAGAATACAAAATCAATATACACAATTCAATTGAATTTTTGCACGTTATCAATGAACAATCCAAAATATAATAAAGAAAGCTATTTATAAAACATCATTGAAGAAATTAATGAAAAGGAATCTTATATACTTAAGAAAATAATATTATTAAATAGCAATATTTCCTCAAATGATCTGCAGATATAATGTATTTCTTCTCAAAATCCCACCTAGATGTTTTGCAGAACTTTACAAGCTGATTTTAAAATTCATATGACATATAAAAGACTGAGATTAGAGCAATCTTGAAAAAGAATAAAGCATTGCCAGAGGACTCACATTTCCTGATCTCAAAACTCAGTACAAAGCTATAGTCACCAGGAAAATGTTTTACTGGCATAAAGATGTACACACACACACACACACACACACACACACACAATGTCAGTGATACAGAACTGAGAGTCTAGAAGCAAGCCTGTATATTTCTGGTTAATTGCTATTTGACAAGGGAGGAAATAAGAGTCTTTTCAACTAGTGGTACTGGACAACTGGATATCCATAAGCAAAATACTGATGTGGGAAACACACCTTACAGTATTCATAGAAATTAACCCCAAATAGATCACAGATCTAAATGTATAAAATTCTCAGGAGAAAACATAGCAGTAGATATTTGTGACCTTAAATTAGGGAATGAGTTCTTAGATGAGACATCAAAATAATAAAGGACAAAGAAAAAAATTAGATAGAGAAATTAAACCACCAAAATTTAAAAACTTTTTGCTGTAAATGATACCATAAATAAAGTGAAAAGAAAACCCACCGAATGGAAGAAAATATTTGCAAATCAGATATCTGAAGAGAAACTGATATCCAGTAAATGTAAAGAACTCTGTAACTAAATAATAAAAAGCCAAATGACTCTATTTTAAATGGGCAAAGGATTTGAATAATCACTTGTCCAAAGAAGCTATTTAAATATCTGACACTCACACGAACATCATTAGTCATTAGGGAAATGTAAATCAAAATCACAATGTTATTTCTCACCCACTAAGATGACTATAAGCCAAATAAAAATGATAGCCACTGAGATGTGGGAAATTTGACACCCTCAAAAACTTCTGGTAAAATTGTTAAATGGTGAAGCCACATTGGAAAATAATTTGACACTTTCTCAAAATGTGAAATACAGAGATACCATATGATACAGCAATTCTACTTCTAGGTATATATGCAAATGAAATGAAAATGTAAGTCTATGTAAAAATTGGCACACAAATATTTATAGCACCATAGTAAGTCAAAAGTGAATGTAACCCAAAATTTTCCCAACTGATGAGCCATCACATTTTTTATATAATATATATCATAGATGAGAAAATATAACAGTATGAAAATAACACAGTCTTTTAAAATTCATGAATAAAATATCTCATTGCTGTTTCTTTTGAAAGACATATATTCAGTTTCTTTTATCCAGGTAAAAATTTGCAGATGCACAAATTTTATTATTTTAATCATTTTGATTTTTATTGCAAATGCGTATGTAAAAGTAAGTTCTTCCTTGGTACAGTAGCTTAAAGTATTAAATTCTAATTAATATATAGTAGAATTCTGTAAGAAATTCTTATCATTTTTCTGTAATTGCAACAATCTTTGACCTATCTTCTTTGAAATTATACTTAAACATTTCTCTTAACAGTCTTTTGCACACAGGATTTCATAGATTCTAAATTGTATATGATATGAAACAATTAAATTAAGTCTCATTTTTTGTTAATTTATCCTAACATTACTTTTTAAATCTCATTTCATGGATTTTTCTGTGTAGTACAAATAAAACTGACATAGTATGAACATTACAACACTAATTATTGAACTACAGAAACCTTTTAGCCAAAGTTAATGGAAAACAAATAAAAATGTATGCATGTACATGTAAACGTGATTTTATTTATTATGCCAATATTTTTATTTATATGACAGTGTTTCAAGGTATTTTCTAAGTGTTTTAATGAAGTCACTATTTTACCTTTTGATAGAATCCTCAAATTATTAATTAGTTATACAAATGATACTATTCCTTTCTATCCATTAACTAAATGTGTGAATTAAAAGCCACTTATGTAACACTCCTGAATCTTAATACAATTTATGATATTTTAAAGTTGCAAGAAGAATTGAAACCCAGTAATATTTTCTGTTAAATATTCAGGTGCATTTTTAGTCTTTGGAGTAGAAAAGTTACTTCCACTTTAAAATAGTGTTGTAAATTTGGTTTTACTGCATTCTAACCCTCAGTACCAATTAGCACATTTTATGCCTCTATTTGGATGATCTCCAAGTTTATATCCATGCCACTATGCTTCATAATTACTTTATTTAAAGAGGCTGCATCACACCCTTGCTGCTTAAAAGTGGTCTGCTATCAACTTCTGGAATTACTACCTATATTAAGCAGATGTCAACACTACAGATTTTTAATTAGTTGCAAAGTATTTCTATCATTTTCTCATATTTCCAAGGACCATAGTCATTCATTGCTGGACCTCCATGTTACCAGTGTTATCAATCAAATTGAGCAGAAAACACCCAAGAGAAGGTGGCATCCAAGGCAACCTCTGCACAATAAGAGAAAGGTCACTTTCTTACAGTAAAAACTTGGCAATAAAAATGGACATAAAAAATAAAGAAAAAAGAAAGAAATAGCGGATCTGTAAATTACCACATTCTTATCTTATTTCCAATGAAGAAAACATCAACTTCACTGCAATTCTCAAAGAATATGTCTCATGTTACACTCAGCTACCCCAGTAGAGAGAATCTTGGTGAAATGTACATGTGAGTAGCTGAGGTAGGATAAGTAAAGTTTCGCATCACAAGATAGCACAGAAAACTTCCAGGAAAAGTGAGACAGACATTTAAACTCTATATGAAAAAGATATATAAACAAAAACAAAATCTTAAACCATCCAGCTTGCTGAATGGATTACCCTCTTGACCAATGGAACCCCAAAAAATAAAAACCTTAAAGCTGAATTGCTGGACATAAGGACAAGGGAGGTCAGACACGTCTAGTTATGCCCTGTATCTTTTGGAGTTATTCTTTGTAACAATAAGATACACAATAATTAATAAGCCTAAGGCCATGTAAGACAAGGTTAAACCACACCTGCAGGTCATCAATTTACTTAACAGATAACTTGAGTCTCAGCATATGTCTGATGGCTTATCTCTGATTAACAGACTACCTTATCTTTACTTAAAAAATTCCAAGCCTGGATATTAGCCCTTTCTCTGATGTATAGTTTGTGAATGTTTTCTCCTATTCTGTAGGTTGTCTATTAACTCTGTTGATTATTTCGTTTGCTGTGTAGAAGCTTATTAATTTTATCACATCCCATTTATTTATTTTTGTTGTTGCTGTATTTGCTGTTGGGGTCTTAGTCATAAATCTTTGTCTAGACTAATGTCTAGAAGAGTTTTTCCTACATTTTGTTCTAAGTTTTTTATGGTTTCATGCCTTACATTTAAGTCTTTTATCCATCTTGAATTAGTTTTTGTATATGGTGAGAGATACGGGTCCTGTTTCGTTCTTCCACATGTGGCTATCCAGTTTTCCCAGCAGCATTTATTGAATAGGGCTTCCTTTCCCCAGTATGTGTTGTTTTCTGCTTTGTCAAAGATCAGTTGGTTGTAGATAGATGGTTTTATATCTGGGTTCTCTATTCTGTTCCATTCTCTACTTTTATACCAGTACCATGCTGTTTTGGTTGCTATAGCCTTGTAGTATAATTCAGTGTCTGGTGATGTGATGCCTCCAGATTTGTTCTTTTTGCTTAAGATTGTGTGGGCTGTTAGGGCTCTTTTTGGTTCCAAATGATGTATAGAATATTTTTTCTAGATCTGTGAATTATGACATTGGTATTTTGATGAGGATTGTGTTGAATCTGTAAATCACTTTGGGCCCTATAGACATTTTAACAATGTTGATTCTACCAATCCATGAGCATGAGATGCTTTTTCATTTGTTTGTGTTATCTGTGATTTTTTTCATCCGTGTTTCATAGTTCCCTTGTAGAGATCTTTCACCTCCTTGGTTAAGTATATTCCTAAATATTTTATTGTCCTTGTAGATGTTGTGAGTGTTATTGAGTCTTTTTCAGCAAAAAAACAAACAAACAAAAAAACAACCCCATCAAAAAGTGGTCAAAGATATGAACAGAAGTTTTTCAAAGGATGATAGACAAATGGCCAAGAAACATATGAAGAAATACTCAACATCACTAACCATCAGGGAATGCAAATTAAAATCACAATGAGATATCCCCTTATCCCTGTGAGAATGGCCACTATTAAAAAGTCAAAAAACAATAGATGCTGCCATGGATGCAGAGAGAAAAGAATGGTTATACATTGTTGGCGGGACCACAAATTAGTACAACCTCTATGGAAAACAGTATAGAGATTCCTCAAAGAGATAAATGTAGACTTAACATTTGACCTAAAAATCCCACTACTAGGTATCTATCCAAAGGGAAAAAAATGTATTTTATCAAAAAGACACCTGCACTTGAATGTTTATTGCAGTACAATTCACAATTGCAAAGATGTGGAATCAATTTAAGTGCTCCTCAGTTTATGAGTGATTAAGAAACACACACACAAACACACCATGGAGTACTCCTCAGCCATAAAAAGAAATGAAATAATGTTTTTTGCAGCAACTTGGATGGAACTGGAGACCATTATCCTAAGTGAAATATTAAATATATCATGAATGGAAAAACATGTATTTACTCTCTAATATTGGGAGCTAATTGAGGGGCACACATGGACACAAAGAAGGTCATTGGAAATCAAGAAGGGGGAGGCGAGAGAAAAAAATGAGAGGAGTGAGAAGAGAAGGGGTAAAAACTACCAATCCAGTACAATTAATACTATGTAGGTTATGGGCACACTAAAAGCCCAGACTTAAGCATTATAAAAGGTATCCATGTAACAATAACATTTCTATTCCCTTAATATTTTGAAATAAAAAACAAAACCAAAAAAAACATTCTAAGCCTTTTGACAATCTCTTTAGCCAATTACAAATCAAAGAATCTTTAAACTGACCTATATCTTATAATCCCCCACTTTGAGATGTCTTGCCTTTTAGGCCAAACCAATCGACACCTTCTGTGTATTGACTTATGACTTCATGTGTATTCTTGTCTACCTAAAATGTATAAAACCAAACTGTAACCCAACCACAATGAGACCACCACCACAAGGTTTCTTGGGTGTGGCTCTCCAGACCATGGTCACACATACTCAGCTCAAAATAACCTATTCATGATATTTTAAAGAGTTTGGGTTCTTTTCAGTTGACATAAGGACATTCAGTTGATATAAGGAAGAGTTTAAAATGATACTCATATTTGAAACCCAAGATTATAAAATATTCAGACAAAATCATTTTGCATAATGAAGAAGAAACCAGGCTTTGCCAAGAGACAGGATTGGCTTGTATTTCTTCTGTGTCCCTAGCCATTTATAGGAATTTGGGCAAATTATTTAACACTTCTAGGTCTCATTCACATATTCATTCATTCAAAAATGATAGTGAGCATAGATTGGATAAACGCAGTGCTAGTTTTGGGGAATAAAATATTATTTTATATTAAAATGTCTTTAGAAGTCATATAAGGTTTTTACCTATTGGACCTTACAGTGTTTTAGGGGAAGTAGTAATATTCAATGAAAAATCAATCATTCAATGAATTAACAATAGACTTTGGTAAGTACAAGCTAAAACAGAAACAGTGTCAACACAGAAAACATGGCAGTGTAGTATATAAAAGGATGTTTAGATAAAACCTAATAAGGGAGTTGAAGATTCAGGTTATATTTGCATATTGAAAATTGCTACTTCTGTAGGATAGATGTACATACGATAAAAAATCTGTAAAATGTTTTAGCATTGTTCCTGTCATAAAGAAAACACTCAAAATTAGAAAATATATATTATTTTTGTCCATGTCAATTTCTATTTGAATTTCCCACCAGAAAATATGCATTGAGGATCTGTTGTGATACTAATCATATCTACATCTGGTTGACAGCCTTCTGGTTGAGAGTTCTTACAACTGTCTATTTTAAATATAAAAGAAAATCAACAACCCCTTAGTACTTTGTGAGAACATCTTTTGACATGCAATTATGTATCCTTCAAAGAACTTTTTTTCATTCTTCCAAAAAATTTATTATAATAGACACTGTGTTAGAGACCAAGAACACCATGTTAAAAAGAATATCACAGACTTGCTTACAATGTAGTAGTAGCAACTGCAAGTAATGAGAAAATGATAATATAGTAGGATCAGTGCTATAACAAGGGAACTTCAGTGTGGTGGAGGGGGAGAGTTCAGAGATGGTCTCCTAGAGAAGGAGGATCTCAACTGAGAACTGTTTATTCTCAAAATCTGAGTGTAACTATTATGAAGACAACATTTTTCCCTTACTTTGAATAACACAAATTACTCTTCTTGTGTCTGCTCATCCCCATCTTTTCTTGATTTTCACTTCTCAGCCATCTCCTGTGAATTTTAGCATGTCTGACAGTAGTCACAATTCATTGTATTTAGTTTGCTGTAGGCAATGAAATCAAATGACTAATGTTCCGAGAATTGTGTATTTAAAAAAAAAAGGATTCTAAATAAAATGCATTTCTTGGCTATTCAACAACCTTTGTTTTACTTTTTATTGAACTACCTCTGGTATTATCCTGGATGGAGCTAGAGCCCATTCTTGTAAGTGAAGTATCACAAGAATGGAAAAACAAACACCACATAAGCTCACCATTTAATTGGTACTAATCGATCAAAACTTATGTGCACATATGGAAGTAACATTCACTGGGTGTCAGGCAGGTGGGAGAGGGGAGGAGGGGATGGGTAAACTCACACCTAATGGGTGCAGTGTGCGCTATCTGGGGGATGGGCATGCTTGTAGCTCTGACTTGGGTGGTGCAAAGGCAATTTATGTAACCAAAGCATTTGTACCCCCATAATAATGTGAAATTTAAAACATTTTTTAAAAATTAAAAAAAAATCTTTCAAGACAGAGACAACCATGATTCAAAATGCCAAAATGTGCCCTGTGTTACTACTAGAAAATAATCAATCATCATGTCCTGTGTGACTATCCACAGAAAAAAACCATACGTTTTATTTAATTTAAGGTATATTCTATATATCTTTAAGAGCTCATTTTAGTAGTATCTATGGGCATATACAATAAACATCTATCCTTTGTGAAAAAAGGAAATTTATTACATTTTAAGAGAAAAAAATTTTAACAATACGTAATATATTTAAAAGGGTATAAAGGATCTACTTCAGTGACTGACTCTAAAGATTATTATCATCTCTTTCTTGGAATCTTTTGCCCTCTTTACTCATTAATTGTAAGCATTTGTGTTGGTTTTTAAAATTTTCATATTCATTATTTTTATCCTAAATGGGCACATGACATACTCTTGATCATAGGCAGAGCTCTTATTAAATACCACACAGAAAATAATGAGTGCATCCTTCTCCTTTTGCCCTTGTCCTTATCCCTAAGGCAGCACAATAAGAGAAAGGTCAATTTCCCTGGCAAAGAGCAGGATACTGCATGGGCCAGGAAAGAGGAAACAAATATTCCGTGTTTATAAAGTCTCAGGACACAGCTGTATCCCTCTTCCCCAGAAAGAGTCCCTTCCATACTCCAGTTGCTTAGTATATAAACAAAATCTCTCCTGGAGCCAGATAGTCCCAGGAGTTTTGGCTAGATGTCTCCTTGAAGTGTAAATAGGTAGATAATGCTCCAGGCTCCCTGGTATCTTAGCACTAACTTAGGTATCTATTCCAAGACTTAACATTTGGCTATTGGGGAGCTAAGAAAAATTTTAAACAAATGACTATAGACATGACTTTATGATATGTAAAAATGTTCTAGGAGAAGTGTTAGCAAAGTCTCTAATTTTAAAGCATATATGTTTCTTTGTCTTGGAAGACTAGGACTTTACGCAACACTAAGAAATCCAATTCTCTTGCCTAAAAGTTATGTATTAATAGAAACCAATAACTTATGTAGAAAATGTTCCTATTCTTCTTATTGATTAGGCAACAGGGGAAAAAACCCACACAACTGTATTACATCAAAAGACTGAGCAAAATATGCTCTTACTTTTTGATGTTTTTATAGAGTACCCTAAACCTTTATGCTAGCATACAATTTAGTTGTCATTCCAACTATTCTGTGAAATTATACTGAAATTAAACAAGAATGTGCTCGATCTCCTTTGAGGCAGTTGGAGATTCAGGTTAGAACTGAATATTGAAAATTACAACACCTATAGGATAAAGATTTGTTGTAGATATGATTAAAAATAATTCTTTAAAAATTTTTAGCATAGTTCCTGGCACAGAATAAACATTCAAATTTGGGGATATTAAATTATTATTACTGTCATTATTATTATTCAAGTTCTACTTGAATTTCCAACCAGAGAATATACATAAAAGGAAATGAAGTCCTAAGTCTTAATTTTTCAATCAGAATTTAAAATGCAAATTAATTAAGAAAACATTATTTAAGTGGAAATTTGACTATGGCAGTTGTTGGGTCATAGGCTTTAAAATTAGCTTTTTTTTAAAAAGTGATGATTGCTTTTATGATACCAGGGATAGGCAGTAATGCATTAAAAAAATCTACTCATCAGATTAGGGACGCATGATGGTGTAAATGTGTTAGTTTCACAATTCTTGGCCTCTGATGCACTCTATGATATAAAAGAGTTGAAATAGTCGTAGGTGAGAAGTTGGGGAATAAAAGAATGGGTTCTTTCATAGCTGCTGACGGGTTTTGATTTTCACTGCTCTGTGCATGAGGGCTTGAGAGAGTATGCTTCTTTCACTTCAGTCAAAGAAGAGGAAATTCAATACAATCCCTTGGAGAATTTGATGTCTGTCACATGAAAATCGACGGATGCAATACCTGGTAAATAACTCAAGCAATTGTTACCATGGAGGGAAGTGAAGTTGCTCTATGTGGTACCCTGCACTCCCCAAGTGTGTCAGGGCAAAGGCTGACTATGTTTGTCCTGGAGAATTTGTACCACACAAGAGAGAAACATCTCTAGCTGGGGTTTAAATCCTGTCCAAGGTAGTTTCTTGGAAAAGTGAGTTGATGCTAGCTCCAAAGAGCTGATAATATAACACTGGATGCTTATGGGTTTAAAAACTACAAATCAGATAAGTTGCATTTGCCACCATAAAACAAACAAAAATCCTGCAAGTGAGAGGTCCCTAAATGTGATATTTCTATTCTGAGAACAGAAGATAGAAATGCAGAAAGACATATTGTAATTGTTAAATAAGTAACCAAACAGCCTAATCTCAGAAAAATATTTTTCAAATTATCAATTTATAAAGAATGAAATAAACTCGATATGACTTCAATTAACCACTCTACATATTAAAACTTTGGATTTCTTCAGATGCTGACTCAGTAAATATTTATTGGATAGTAATTTGTTTTTATAGTATCAAAATTTTTAAAATAAAGTTTTACAATTTCAAATAATCTAAAACAAATACCTTATACCCATCTCTAGCTATTCATTAGAGTTTATCCCTAAACTACAAAATTATGAAGTTGGGTCAGGGGGAAAGGATAATGAAGCAAGCGTATTTCAGAAAAAATAATACATGAAAAGTTTGGATAAGTCATCAGGAGGAAGTGCTCATGGATAGACACAAGTAGCGCCTCTGTTGTTGAAATGGAAATATACTAATTTTTGGAGACAATGCTAATTTTGGATAAAGATGAGGCCCACCATAGCAATTTATAAAAGCCAGAGAGTATCAGACTTTCCGAGATAGAGTTGGAAATAGAACATGAGTCATTACGAAAAGGAGCAAGTTTTGGAGAGACTTTAAATGATCTGTTATTTTTCACACAGCTTTGAAATACAGACCTAATATGTTTTAACATTTATTCAAAAGAATTAGGATATGAGGAGCTTTGTAAATGATAATGTTGTATAAATGTTGTAAATTTAATGAATTAATTAATGTATCAATTCATGACAGTTATTTCCTAAAATAAAGGATGTCGACAATGCAGAAAGATAGTTATAATCAAGGATAAGGGTAATAGTGTTTTCATATTATGTAATTCAAAGTCTTGTTCTTTAAGATTCTATTCTTCTTTTAAGAAATATTATTCTCTTACTATTAAATAAAAATAAGTATTTGGGTAAGGTTGCTAACCTCTATTTCATTCAGTTAACCCCCAATCAGGTATACTTGTATGTTGTGATGAGGCCATCTCCACTTAACTTGTGGCAGATTGACCATAACTGCAAAAGAAAAAAGAAACAAATTCTCAAATACTGGACAAAATAATATTAATGCAAACAGACAAACTTAAAGCATTTTCTTCAAAATATAAAATATATTTTTACAATTTAAATGATTTATATTTGTAAACAAAACGTTACACTAAATATATGATCACCCTGACCATATTAATATAGTTAACTTTCTGTGTTTTGTAGTGTACTTTCCTGTTAAACAGAGGATAATATATTTTATCCTTCTCTGTGCTTCTAACATAGAAATCTTGTGCTTCAATTAATGTATCAAAACAGGTTATTGATTTCTTTAAATAACTATTTTCATCTTTGTTTTTATGTTGTATCTACTTGATAAAAGACCAAGTATAGATTTTTATTTTCTGAATAGTGAATTTCATTATTTACCAGGCTAAGAAAGCTATTAATCAAGTTAAGGTTTAATGAAATCAAGCAGCATATACTAAATACTGTGTACAAAATTCTTCGTTACAAAAAAAATTTGTCTATTTTTCCACTAGAAAATTACAGATGTACTGGTAGCTTTCTGATTTGAGGTATCTCTTTCCACTCTTAGAGGACACACTCAAATAATCATCGATGTCCTGGACAGGAAATTTTTGTGAAAGACACAGGCATTAAGTTAAAAATTCTGGTAAAATTTAGGTGGATCAGGGAGACTATTTTATATTATACTTTCATCTGCTTAGTAGAGTCTTCTGTGAAATGTGTTAACTATTCTCTATGGATACTTGAAAAGGACACCAAGGTGATTATTGTAACACTAGTGCATACAAAAATGTTGCATTGTTTTATTAAAGAAATAATACATATTTTTAAACCAAGGAGATTTGACATAAGTTTTTCTTCTGCATATTTTTTTATAAGCAGCATGTCTCACACATGGTGTCAGAGAAGGATAATTATTGAATTAGAAGCTTGTATGCTTACTATGGTTCTATATCTTTTATTTAATAGCATAATATTATCTTTGATGGAACACCTCCAGCCCTGGTGCTGAAAAGTATTAATAAAATTCTAGACTTAGTTGTTAAAAGTATATCATGGGGCCAGGCGTGGTGGCTCACGCCTGTAATCCTAGCACTCTGGGAGGCCGAGGCAGGTGGATCGCTCGAGGTCAGGAGTTCGAGACCAGCCTGAGCAAGAGCAAGACCCCATCTCTACTAAAAATAGAAAGAAATTATCTGGCCAACTAAAATATATATAGAAAAAATTAGCCGAGCATGGCGGCACATGCCTGTAGTCCCAGCTACTCAGGAGGCTGAGGCAGTAGGATCGCCTGAGCCCAGGAGTTTGAGGTTGCTGTGAGCTAGGCTGACGCCACGGCACTCACTCTAGCCAGGGCAGCAAAGCGAGACTCTGTCTCAAAAAAAAAAAAAGTATATCATGAATGATTATTGTGACTGGAGTTCTGCCTTCACTGTGAGGAAGACACTCTCCTTGACCAAACGTTAGCAACCTGAGCCCTCTTCTCCACTAGCTCTCAACCTTGGGCTTCTGCCTTCATCTTTGTCAAGTCCACTGATAGCAAAAATCCTACGTCAGTTTAAAGAGAAACTCTTACCCTTGATATCTGATCATCCTAGCCTGCTTTCAGCAAAAGTCCTATGTCAGTTAGCAAGAATCCTCCATCCTTCTTGTCTCCTCTTAGTAATTTTCATCCACTGATCCCTCACCCTGCTTATAGGCTATAAATCCCCATTTGTCTTTGCTATATTTGAAGCTGAGACTGATCGTTCTTCCCTATTGCAGTATCTCTATTGCAATAGTCTGTGTAAAGTCTTCCTTACTATTTCAGCAAGTGTCAGAATACATTTTTCTTTAACAAGGGAGTTATACCCCCACTGACATATAGAAACAAAGAAGAGAGTTTAAAAAGCTTTAAAAATGCATTATAACATGACGTGAAATGTAAGGAAAGATACTATCACACATAATCTTTCTAACAATTCCTCAGAGAATAAAACATAAGCCAAAATTAATATGTAACAGTAAAATGTAGAGTTGATCATAGGTGCAGTAAAATATTATCATGTATTTATGGAAAGCAGAGTAAATTTATGCATAAGTAAGCACAAAATCTCATGATTATTAACTATATGCTTGGATTATATAATATTAAAGCATTGCCACATTGCCACACAGATTTTCTCAATTTATTTTCAAAAAATTGTCTAATAATAGAGAATGTGCATGGCTTGCCCTTCTTAATGGAAATATTTATATACTAATTAATTAGTTCCTAAGCCTCTAATAGAAATTTGATTTATTGACTGATCCCTTTGCTCTTATAATAAAATATAAATGATCATTTATGTTACCTGTGGAAGGTAAGAACTTTCCAAATAAATGAAATGCAAGGAATATTGCAAGCACCTCAACAATCATTAATATTTATATATTATTGATCCTGCTCCAAATGTAAAGTTATAATAATAAACTATACTATTCATTTAATTTTACATGTGGTCAGAGCATAATTTTAAATCTCTAATTTATATGAAGATATAATGAATGTTAGAGAAGATTAAAATTCTCATACTATACAAAGACATAATTTATTGCCAGTTTTATAACAGTATTTTCAATAAAATGTATCTAAAAATAGTTTGAGAAAAATAGTCATGAAACAACAACAAAAATCTCTGCAAATATGATAAAACAATAGCTAGAGTTAACAAGCCTCTAAAAAGTAATGTGGGGCCCTACACATTTTCACCTTTTTCATGTATGGCTGAGTTCAGTCTAATTAACAGTTGTTATTCCATCTTATTGAAAACAAAGATTTTGAAAAGAAGCCATTATTATCAAATGAAAAAAAGAATGCAACTGGAAATGAAAAAAGTCATTGTTTTCTGGGGACCCAGGCTTTAACTCTTACTCTTACTATTATTAATTTATAACCATTAAAATCCCCATAGCAATTCCTCAGAAAATGCCTGATATGTGCTCAGCTTGGTGCTACTTGGAAGCGTAAAATATCTTTTTGGTTAAAAAATGGAATATGACTTAATTCTGCTGTTAATCTTGAATAACAGGAAGAAAGTAAGGTCCTAGAGAATGAACAAAAGAAGGAGCCTATCCTGATAGAAATGCACATAGCAAAGTTCTGATTAACATGTAGGAATAAGTTAGTGTGGTTTTACTTGGCCATTTCCTGATAAATTTAAATGTGTTCTCATAAGATCATTGGCTTTTTAGATATTCATTCTTTTGAGGGGTCTGAATCGGTCATTTGCATACGTACAAAGTTTCTATTAGTTGGCTGGTTTGTTTCCTAATGGATTTACACTACATATTTAAATGATGTGAATATAAAACATCTGTTGGATTTATGTATTATAAATAACTTCTCTCATTTTGGCTTATTGTTTCAATCAGTTACAGATGCTAAGTGATAAAGATTGTTAGTTTTATCACTTTTATGCTTCATACCCCATTTATGAAATCTTTGCCTACCTTCCAATGTCATGAAAATACTCTTCTGTTTTTCAAAGTATTTTATCATTTGCTTTCACATTTAGATCTATTAATAAAATGTATCTGGACTTGTTTTTGTGTTCTATCTGTTAGAGGTCTAAGTACATTTTTTCCCAATGGATAACCAGTGATTCAACACAATTTAATGAAAAGATGACCCCAATTCCACTGTAACTTTGTTTTCCATAATCCAGATAAAAATATAGGTGTGTGCCATTTTAGGTTATCTATTATACTCCATTGTTTTATTTATCCACTTTTGTAGCAACACCAAACTATCTAAATTATTAAGACTTCAAAATAAATTTTGATCTCTTTTTGTTGTTCTTGGCCTTTGTCGTTAGTATTTAAATTTTAACATCACACACTTTATAAGCCAGCAATCTATTATTTAGTACAAATTCAAGATAAAGTTCAGAACTCAATTAGTAGGATAACTGTAGCAGAATGTCTATAGAATCACTGAACAGAAAAAATAAATAATTAAGAAAATAGAAACAATCACAATAATTATTGATGTAAGAATGGATTAATAAAATGTGGTATATTCACAAAAGGGAATATTACATCATGAAAGAGAATGAACCTTACCTATAAGTAATAACAAACGTAAAAATCTTAATATCATGTCATTAAGTTGATATAGCAAGCCCCAGAAATCAAAATATGGTAAGATATTGTTTCATAAAGTTCACCAAGTAATACTAATTGATAGATATATAGAAAGAGATATGATAAAAATTTGTGATTTTTTTATACATGTGTGTATGATAAATATTTTTTTAAAGGAAGAGAATATTAAAACCAAAATATAAAACTAAAAATTTGTGTGGGAACAGAGAACAAGTGTACAGATAGGTAAGAGGTTATTACCTAAGTAATATGTTCCTGGATATATTCTACTTCCTTGTTTGGCAGTATTTTTGCATATATGCATAAGTAAATAGACTCAAATTTTAAAAAGAAAATTAGCATTATTCTTATGAAAACAAATTATCCATTATTCAACTTTATACCTAAGGTCCAAAATAATTAGCCAATTAAATAAACACATATGTCATGTAAATATTTAACTCATTTCGTACCAAATCAATGAATATGGGTATTTTCCACTAAAGTTTTTTGGTTTAAAAAAACAGAAAGTGTATGCTTGAAGATAAATGTGTATATTTTTAACTGCATTCCTTCTTTTTAAGAAATTCTGCAAGCTTTCTTAATCATGAAGTTACATAATGACAAAAAGAGTTGGAGCTTATAAACAAAATTCACTTAGAAAACCGACAATTTTACAAGACAATCTGAATAGAATAAAAACCAATTTATTCTAATACATTTTGAAAGTTCTAACACCTGGCTTCTTCCCAGAGAAACTTTATGTATAACCAGACTGAAAGTTGCAGACACATTCATATAAATGCAAACTAGATGTGCTATACAGTAAAAGCCATTTCCTCAATCTAAATCTCTTTAAACATCTGATCTAATATTGGAAAAATCCTATCAGAAAAGTAACAACAAACTTTCCCATAAAGGCCAAGGAGTATCCAAAAGAAATTGGAAAAAATATATATAATTATAGACATAATACACATTTGTTATTTTTAACAATACGTTATTCCATACAGAGTTTATTCTCCTCCCCCTGCTCCACCAAGTCTTTCCCTATAACATAAGGACGACTCTATGCTTATAGAAAATAACCTGAAAGTATAAAAGTGTAAAGATTAATCTCCCTATTTTAATGTCTTTTAATTAGAATCTTTAATTTTATCTCCAATTTTAATCACTCTTTCCCCATGTAATCTAATATATCAACAGATTCCAATGTTAGGACTTTGAATTACTTGGGCTGTTATTATCCTGTCACATATTTTTAATGGTATTTTTTGAATTTCAAATTCCATTGTTCATGGATGGTATATGGGAATGTAATTAAATTTTGTATATTAACCCTGTATGTCACAACTCAGTAACATTTTTTTATGACTGCTAAAAGATTTTTGTTCTATTCTCTGGGGTTTTCTACATGAACAACTATACTATGTGTAAAGTTTTATTTTTTTCTTTCAATCTGTGTATCTTTTTTTTCTTTTCTTTTTATGCCTTATTTCACTACCTACAACTTTTGGTACAATGTTGAATAGAAGTTTTGAGAAGGAAATTCTTACCCGTTCCTGACCTTAGTAGGTAAAAACAAATCTAGTTTCTCACTATTAAGTACGATTTTTTGTGTGTTTTGGTTTTGTTTTGTTATTATTTTTTTTTTTTTGTAGATGTGAAGGAGCTCTCCTATGTTCTCAATTTGCTGATAGTTTTTGTCATAAATAAGGGTTGGATTTTGTCACATTCTTTTTTCCTGTATCAACTGATGTGATTATATGATTTCCATTTTTATTCTGTTGATGCAGTAGATAACAGTGATTGATTTTAAAATGTTCAATCAACTTTGTATATCTGGAAAATTCCACTAGATACGGTGTATATATTTTTATATATATTTGGATTCAATTTGCTAATATTTTATTGAGGATATTTGAATCTATGTTTATGAAAGATATTGTTCTGTAGCTTTGTTTTCTTGCAAAGTCTTTTAATAGTTCTGATAACAGGGTAATGCTGGATTTATACAATGGATTAGAAACTGTTCTTTCTCCTTCCATTGCCAGAAAATATTATGAAGAATTATCATATATTCTTTAAATGTTTTGTAGAACTCATTGTGGAAACCATCTTAATCTGGTGATTTCTTTTCGAAAGTTATTATTAATTATATTTCTTTAACACATATGGAGTCAGTCACATTATCTATCTCTACTTCTGTAAGTTTAGGTAGCTTGTGTCTCTCAAGGAATTGGTTCATTTTATCTAAGTTATCAAATTATTACATATAGTGTTGTACATAGTATTCCTTTGTTATCCCGTTAATGTCCATGAGATCACTCACTAGTGATGATTCCTCTTTCACTTTGATATTGGTACTATGCACCTTCTATTTTTCCTTTTCCTTAATTTGCTTGGCTAGAAGTATATCAAAATTATTGATATTTTCAAAGAATCATATTTTTGATTTATTGGTTTTCTATTTTTTCTGTTTTCAATACCATTGATTTATGTCATAATTTTTATTCTTCTGTTTATTCTGTTTGTTTAACTCAAATTCTTTTTTTTCTAGTTTCTTAAGTTAGGAGGCTTAAATAAATGAGTTTAGATATTCTTTTTCTCTAGTATATGCATTTGTTATGACAAATTTTCTTCTAATCACTATTTTCAATGAATTCCACAAATTTTCTAGTTTTATCTTCATTTTTATTTGGTTCAAAGTAATCTTTAAATTTTACATTGAAATTTATTTGACCCATCTCCTATTTACAATTTTTTTATTTAACCCCCAAATATTTGTCTACTTCCTAGTTATCTTTCTGTCATTGATATTTAGCATAATTCTATTGTGATTTAATGACATAATTTACATGATTTCTATTCTTTAAAATGTGTTAAAGTGTGTTTTATGCCCCAGATGTAGTCTGTTGTGGTGAATATTCTATGAGAGCTTGAGAAGAATGTGTATTCTGATGTTCTCATAAGAAATATTCTATTAATATAATAAATTTTATCCAGTATCAAATATCTATACCACTTATATCAGTTTGATTTATAGTGATGTTCTAGTCAAATATATTCTTATTGATTTTCCTGTCTGCTTAATCTATCACTTAGTAAAAGAGGAAGTGTTATAGTTTCCAACTCTAATAGTGGATTTGTCTATTTTCCTTACAGTTCTGTCAGTTTTTTGTTTTTTGTTTTTTTTTTTCCCCCCAGTTCAATCAGTTTTATGGCACACCTATTGCGAGATTCCTTTTTCAGTTGTGCAATAATGTTAAGTGTCAGGGTCTGTAATGTCGGTTCTTGGGAGTTGCATGATCTGAGTCTTACTATGCATGTGGCTTATTCTAGGTCATTTTGCAGACTCTGTGGTACCAGTGTTGCTTGCCTCATGGGCTAGAGTGTACCCTGCATTCTTTTGGTGCACTAAGTTCTGACTGGCTGATTTGTAGGGTATTCCCTCTTCCCCCAGGTATGGCAGTTGCTCCAGACAGGATTAAGGTGGGCAGGACCAAGATAGGGGCCCACTTTTATCCCTGGGAGACCCAGAATCCCTTGCTATCTATCTAACAATAACAATGCAAAATAAGTGACTGAGGCAAAGATGTCACTCAATGGAAGTTTATTAAGCCAAAGTCTGAGGACTAACCAAGGAAAAATATAAGCCACAGGTGCATCTGTGACTATTTTTTCTGAAGAGGGATTTAGGAACTCAGTATTTAAAGGGACAAGGCATACAGAAAGACAAAGGAGGAAGGGCATGTGTAGTGAGGCAAATGGCTATATTTTGTGAGGCCCAGGAAAACTACTTTTTACATATGATATGGTGAATGTTTGGATAGGAAAAGGGCGTAAAGGAGGAGTCAATTATGTAGATGCCCCTGGGTAGGTGGAAGAATGATGGATCTTGTTCTGTCTCTGTTCTGTTCCATGGAAGATAAATAATCAGCATTATCAGTGTGGAATTGAACAGACTTTAGTTTCAGGAGCTAGACTTCACCTGCAGACTAAAAGTTACAATTTGCATGTCCTTGTTTATGGAATGCCAGCAAATAATTTCCTTATGAACAATCTGTGAGTACACTCCTTGTAGAGGCCTGAGACTTTTTACCTTTCTGTGGGGGATATGGCTAATGCATAATTCTAGTAACAGCGATTCATTTGGAAAGGGGTGTTGCATGACTCAGCCTCCAGTCTTGACCTTCCCTTTTTCATAAAGATTTGGCAAGGGGGTGGGAGGGTGGGGAAGTCAGGAGGAGTCCTGACATTTTTATTTTCCATTAAAATAAGCATTTACAATTGGGATATCTTCTTGAAGAACTGATCCCTTGATCAGAATGTAATGCTCCCCTTTTATTCCTGATAATTATCCCTGAAGTCTATTTTGTTTGAATATCTATTGTTACGCCAGCTGTCTTTTGATTATTATTAGTGTATATATTAATTTGCTAGGGCTGTCTTTTATTTTTCTTTCTTTTGTAGAACTCTCTGGATGCATTCCATTATGGCCATGCTCTCCCTTCCATCGGCAGAGAGAGGTAGCAGAGAATCTTTCTTGGCTTTTTACTATGAGGTTCCTAGAAGTATCATGGCATGAATATTGGTGTGCAGAATACGAATAAGGCTCTCACCCTCAAACTATTCCACACCCAGCCTTCAGCAATTCATCAAAATTTCCATGTAAGTGTTCCTACCAGTTTATTGCTCTAGGAACTTAGAAGCTTCTGGAGAAGATCTGTTTCTAGGTAAGCAGGCCTTGGCTGTGACTCTCTGTATTTGCCTGTCTTTCTAGATTTTAGGGCACGGGTTTGCCCTGCAAGCTCAATTATCTGATCAGTCCAAGAAATGTCATTAACTTTAGTTTGCTCAGTTTGTCTTTGCTGTAAGGATGGATGACAACTTCCAAATATGTTAGGACTGCTACTTATTTAATTAGATTAAAGTTCTATTCTAAAATGTCTACTCTACTATCAGAGTTCCTAAGGATTCAGTAAACATTGAAGGAAATCAAACTATTTTAGCTTAAAATATATTTCTTTGACATATTTTGAGATGATTTGTCAGAGAGACAACGAAAAGAAGTAATCCTGCAAAACTGTCTTTCATGAGGGAGATTTGGAGAATCTGAAATGAATGCAGCCAGGTTTTCTCTGAGGCTTCTCTTGTCCACATCTAGGAAAGATTAACTGAGAGTCTGAAACCTTTAAAAGTCTGAAAGAAACATTTGCCATTTATTCTCACTGAGGGTGGCTACCTGAGTTTTCATCTACATAAAGAGATCACCTTTGGGAGTAAAGCCTCCTCTTCTCTCTCTCCTATAATCTGCCTGGCCACTATAATCTGATTTACCACCACAACCTTTTTGGAGCCATGTTCTTGGCACCCATTCTTTCTGTCATCTCAAGATGGTATATCAGCTTCTCCACCTCATTGGGAGGTGGGTTAATTACTCTATGATTTTCCACTGTGTACACATTAATAAATTTGTATGCCTTTTCTCCAATTAATCTGCTTTTTGTGAGTCGATTTTTCAGCAAACCTTCGGAGAGTGAAGATGAAGTTTTCCCTTGGCCCCTACACATTCAAACTCATGAGCTTCACCCAGCACAATTTCACCTAGGTTTAAGGACGTGTACAGATTAAAAAGAAAACAGCATTCACTTTATCAGTATACATAATATGTCATGACTATAAGATACAAGTTCTGACTCCCAATAGTTCCTTGATCATAAGACTATTTGAATGTGTGTGAATATCTCCATTCAGAGAAATCATTAACTTTGGAGTTATTTAAACATTTATACCTAGCTAGTCACATAGCTCCATCCATGCATATAACTTGATATCTTCACTCAGCTCCCTTGGAAGCATTACTGAAACTGCCCTTTATAAAATCTGAACTATGATAGGAGCCTGATCTCTGTATGTACAGGCATAGTTAAAAGATAAACAGCCATTGTTTCCTAGCTTGCTTTCCTATAATTTCTGACTGCTTAAGAGTCACATAAATTGGTAGTCATAAAAATTATAGCTTTCTTAATTGCTCCCATACATGACATCACCACTGAGAAACCTAAGGCTGGTCTTTGAGATAGTTTCCAGCCCCTGCATTCTAGTGGACTAATGTACCCAACCCAGCCAGTGGCCCATATACAAAGGAACTGACTCAACCGGTCTTGTGACCGTCACCCAGGAACTGACTTCATACAAGAAGACAATTTCAACACCCCTATGACTTCATCCCAAACCTAACTAATCAGCAGTACCAATTCCCTAGCCCCCTGCCTGCCAAACCACTTTTAAAAATCCTAATTTCCCAATTCATGGGGCTGTGGATGAGAAATTCCTCCCATTTCCTTGCTTGGAACTCTGTGATTTTAAACCCTTTCTCCAGCACCACCCCTACTGTCTAAGTGTATTGGTTTTCTTTTGTACAGTGAGCAATAGATCCCAGGTAACATTACTAGCTCCTATATTGGGGGTGCCTGCATCCCATCAATGAAATTATCCTTTACTCAATCTTAATAATGAGTCTAGAAAATAGTCTTAGATATATTTTCACATCTCATGTATCTGGTATAGGTTAAGCCTTAAAATAACTTAAATTTAATATTGAAAAGGACTTTGACTTAGGATCAAATCTGCAGACTTAGTATCAACTCTGAGGTTAGGAACCGGCACAGAATTACTCTTAATCATTTTCTTCCATATTATTTTACATTCCAAAGTTTTTCTTCTGAGAATAGTGCCTACTACATTGAAATTAAAAGATGACAGACTAGCATCTACTATATAGTGAAAGGAAAAAAACTGCAGCCCTATGGTCTCCATTTAGACCAAGTTTTAAATCTGTCAATATTTTTGCTCTTTAAACTGAGATATTTCTTGTTCTCGATCTTCCCAGACAGTAAAAGAGTCTCTCATTTCTTCTATTTTATAGTTAAATTATAGAATCCTTGTTGTAAGTTATTAAAATTAATTTGTATTTTTAACTTCCCTCTGTTTTGCATTTTTAAATTTGGTTTTCATTTCTGTCTCCCATTAGTTTTCTTTAATTAGAAATGAGTTTTTATCTTCCTCTCTGCTTGGAAATTTGTCCCTTTTAAGTGGCTTATACTTTTTATTTGCCAATTAATTGTATCTTGCTATATTGTTGTGGTTTCCTAACAATGTCTGGGGGATGAAAGGTTGTCTATTTCTTTGGGCCTCTAGAACAAAGACTGTAGGAAGGCAGTCCCTTGCTGAGGAAGTGTAAGAAGTCTTTCTGATTTAAGATATATCGTAATTATCCATCTTATGAGGTAGAAAAGACACAGCCCCATTTATTCTGCCCCATCAATTGGAGGTAATAGGTAGTTGGACTTAGAAAATATTTAGAGAGTTTACAGAACTTATCGATTCAGATACCAGGTGTGGTATAATAATAGAATCAACAATTACCTCCAGATCTGTCTTACAAAAACCCTCAGCACAAACATATGCATAACTTTCTACTTTCATCTTCCTAGTATAGTTACATCAACAATTTTTGCTAAATCATCCTGCTTTTAGATTGTTACATCTGTGAAAATGTTTTCTCACAGTCCGGTTACATAGAATAGTGTTTCCTTTCATAGAAAATATTTTGTTTTCCTTAAAATTAACAATCGCCTCAAATTTTCCCATATTTTGTTCTAAACACTTAGCACTTATTCATCCACAAAACTTAAGAAAAACAATGAAAATTCTCTTATAAGGCCAATTTTCTCAAGGAACCTACGAATTCTATTTTTCTCTCCCCAACCTCTTCCAGGTTTCCTTTGCAATTTTGTTTCAATCTAGACTATCTCTTTTCTAGGCTCGCTGTGTATGATTTTAAATGGCTGGGAAAATATCACTTTCATTTGGAGATTTTTTCTTCTCTTATATAATATAAAACATATTTTATATATACATTATATATAAATATATAAAATACATTATGTATATGTAATATATACTAAATTATATATAGCATATATCATATATATTTATATTTTTATTTATATTATACATTTTATTTTATTTTTTATATTTTTCAATATTTTCACCCACAGCAGACAGAGATAACACTCTGGATGATTCCAATCTTTAGAAATTTGTTCTAGGCACTTGCTCTGGGCAATTTTTTTTTTTTTTTTTTTTTTGGTAAATATTCAATATGCACTTTAAAAGATATGTATAATAAAGATGTTATATTGAGATTGAGTTTTATTTGTGTTAGTAATATTGTTTACATCTTCTGTAGTTTTTATCATTTTATTCTTTAATTGCGATTTACCTATAAATTAAGAATTAATATTAAAATTCCTAATTTTATTGAAAATTATTCTCTTTCTTATAATCCTTTATATTTTGCTTTACATAATATATGAGGTCAAGGTGATCTAAATCTATGGAACACTGAAGATCATTAAGGGCTAAGGAGAGGTGTGTAATTGATGTTCAAAATTCTTTCTACATTGCCCACAAATGAATAATTTGTGAGAACCATGACTGCCAGTCATCCCTTTTAGCCCCATTAAAATTTTGACAAAATATGCTTCAAAAAATCAATTTAAAATCATTTATTTTTGAAAAAAATATTCTTTAAATATGATTTTCCTTTAACTGTTGAATGTTGCCTTTAAATATTTTTTTTATTTCTTTAAATATTCTTTTTTAAGTTGGATATGTAATTATTCATTTATATTTTATTAACTTTTATATTGTATTTTCAATTCACACATTATGTGTGCAGTATGCTCTTTTGATACATATTATTTATCGTGTAATGGTCAAGTCACAATAATTAACATATCCATCACTTCAAACACTTGTCATTTCTTTGTGGTGAGAACAGTCAAAATCTACTCTTCTAGCTATTTCGAAATATATGATACATTACTGTTAACTCAGTCACTGTTCTATGCAATAGAATACCAGAATGTATTCCTTCTACCTAACAACTGTAATCCTATGCCAATTGACCAACTTTTTCCTGTCCTCCCTCCTTCCTCCTCTTTCCAACCTTTGGTAACCACTGCTCTACTCTCTATTATAAGATCAAGTTTATCAGATTCCACATGATTGAGATTAGGTGATATTTGTTCTTTTCTGCCTGGCTTATTTCACTTAACATAATTCTATCTAGGTTCATCCATGTTATCACAAATGACAGGATTTTATGGGCATTTTTAATGGTAAAATAAATGCTTTACGTCATTGATCTGGAAACAGATTTTTTGGATAAGACCTCAAAAGCTAAGGCAATAAAAGCAAATTCAACAAATAGGATGATATCAAACTAAAAAGCTTCTGTATAGCAAAGGGAACAATCAACAGAGTGAAGAGCAGACTACAGAATGGGAGAAAATATTTGCAAACTATGCATTGGACAAGGTGTTAATATCCAAAATATAAAAGAAATTCAGTCAACTCATTATAAAAAGAACAAATAATGCAATTAAAAATGGGCAAAAGATCAGACTAAAAGAGGGGAATTAAGGGTGTCCAAATCGGGGCAGAAGAGGTTAAACTCTCACTCCTTGCTGATGATATGATATCATATATAGAAAATACCAAGGATTCAACCAAGAGACTCCTGAGACTGATAAATTAATTCAATAAAATCTCAGGATACAAAATTAATGCACACTATCAGTGACATTCATATACGCCAATAATAGTCAAGCAAAAAATCAAATCAAAGATGCAAAAGCTTTCACAATAGCATCAAAGAAAATTAAATATTTAAGAATATATCTAATGAAGGAGGTGAGAGACATATATAGGGAGAACTACGAAACACTGAGAAAATAAATCACAGAAGATGTACACAGATGGAAAAGCCTACCATACTCATGGATTTGCAGAATCAATATTGTTACAATGTCCATACTACCTAAAGTGATTTACAGAATCAATGCAAATCCGAATCAAAATACTATCATGATTCTTTACAGATCTAGAAAAAATAATTCTATGCTTCGTTTGCAACCAGAGAATTCCTTGTATAGCCAAAGCAATCTTAAGCAAAAAGAACAAACTGGGAGATATCAGTCTACCAGACTTCAAGCTTTACTACAAGGCTATGGTAACCAAAACAGCATAGTACTGGCACAAGAAGAGAGATATAAACCTTTAGAATAGGATGGAGATCCTAGAAATAAAACCATTCACATATTGTCATCTAATCTCCTTCAACAAAGCTGACAACAGTACATATTGTGGAAAGGAATCTCTATTTAATAAGTGGTGCTCGGAAAACTGGATATCCACATGCAGAAGATTGAAACTGGATCCCCACCTCCCACCTCTCACAAAAATCAACTCACAATGGATAACAGACTTGAATCTAAGGCATGAAACCTTAGGAATTCTAGAATAAAATGTTGGGAAAACTCTTATACACATCAACCTAGGCAAAGAATTTATGAAGAACACCCCAAAAGCAATCATAGCATCAACAAAATAAATAAATGGGACCTGATCAAATTAAAAAGCTTCTGCACAGCCAAAGTATCATTAGAACGAATAGACAACCTACAGAATGGGAGAAAATATTTGCTATACATCTGATAAAGGGCTGATAACAAGAATCTATATAGAACATAAGAAAATCAACAAGAAAAAGTCAAACAATCCCATCAATAAATGGGCAAAGGACATGAAAAGAAACTTTTCAAAAGAAGACAGACTAATAGCCAGCAAACATATAAAAAAGTGCTCAAGATCTCTAATCATTAGGGGAATGCAAACCAAAAGCACAATGCGATATCACCTAACTCAACTGAGAACGGCCTTTGTCAAAAAGTACTGAAACAACAAATGCTGGCATGGATGTAGAGAGATTCAAACACTCTTACACTGCTCGTGGGACTGCAAATTAACACAAGCCCTGTGGAAAGTAATTTACAGATAACTCAAAGAGCTAAAAATAGAGTTACTGTTTGTTCCAGCATTCCCACTACTAGCCATCTACCCAAAGGAATAAAAGACATTCTACAATAAAGACATCTCCACTCGAATGTTTATGGTAGCACAATTCACAATAGCAAAGATGTGGAAACAACCCAAGTGCCCATCAATACATAAGTGGATTAATAAAATGTGGTATATGTATTCCATGGAGTACTACTCAACTACAAAAAACAATGGTGAACTAGAACCTCATGTATCTCTTATATTATCCTGGATAGAGCTTGAGCACATCCTTCCAAGTGAGGTATCACAAGAATGGAAAAACAAGCACCACATTTACTCGCCATCAAATTGGTACTAACTGATCAATACTAAGGTGCTCACATAGTGGTAATATCCACTGGGTGCCAGTCAGGTGGATGGTGGGTAAATTCACAACGAATGGAGGTGGAGTGCCCTGTATGGGGTACGGGCATGCTTGTAGCCCTGGCTTGCATGAGGCAAATGCATTACATGTAACCAAAATGTTTGTACCCCCATAATATTCTGTAATAAAAAAAATGGGCAAAAGTTTTGAATGGACATTTCTCAAAAGAAGACATACATATAGCCAACAGGTATATTAAAAATTGCTCAACATCACTAATCATCTGGGAAATGCACACCAAAACCACAGTGAAATATCACCTCACTCCCACCAGGATGGCCATTATCAAAAAGACTGGTAATAATGGATGTTGGTGAGGATGCGGAGAAAGAGGAATCCTTATACCTATTGATGGGAATGTAAATTAGTGCAGCCAATATGAACAGTATGGACATTCCTCAGAAAATTAAAAGTAGAACTACCATATGATCCAGCAATTCCATATATACTGTGTATATATCCTGTGTATATATATCCTGTATATATATATATATATATATATATACTGTGTATATATCGAAAGGAAATGAAATCAATATGTCTAAGAGATATTGCACTCTCATGTTTATTGCATAACTATTCACAATAGCCACAATATGGAATCAACTCAAGTGTCCATGAATGGAGGAATAGGGAAAAACATGTGGCATATATGCATAATGAAATACTACTTAGCCATAAACAAAAATAAAATCTTTAAATATTCTTTAATTGTGATTCTTTAAATGTGATTTCTTGTATTATTGGCTCTGGCTTCAACTTGAGATATAAACTATTATATTATATTCATTCAGATGTCATGATGAATAGTGATTATTTCCAAGACTCAACATAGTACTGGAAAACTCTTTCCTTTTGCAAATATAGCAAATATGCCAACTAAATCATTTAATATATATTTATATTTTTCTATGTGTGTCTTGAATATTTCTTTCTTTATAAACTCATTAATTTCAACATTTGAACATATTTTTCTAATGTTTACATTTTTCTCCAAATTTATTTTCTTTAAATGTGTCACCTTATTACTGCAATTATCAAATATTTAAATAAGCATGCAAATAAAGCAAAGACCATATATAATCAAAGGTTTATGGGATACTGTGTATCTCATTAATATTTAGTTTTGGAGATTACTCAATCTTTGATGTGGGCTCAGAAAAATATATTTCATAATTAAATATGTATACTTAAATTTTATACTGAGTTTTAATTTTGGATTAATCTTGATTAAAAACCCAAATGCAACATTCAGATGCAGCTTTCATATTTTTCAAAGCAACTTCACATATAATTATATATACGATTGAGGGAATGAGGTTTGAAATTAGACCATTTGGGTTCAAATCTTGTGGGGTTTTTTTTTACTAATTACCTTTAAGATGTTGGGCAAATTAACTCATTTGTACCACATTTTCTTTATCTGCACAATGGAAAAAAGAACAGACGATATCTGTTGATTTGATTTTAGAATTAATTAGAAAAGGCTATTTAAGGTTGCATGTAAAGTGTCTGGTACATATTTAAAAAGTTAGATAATTAGTAATTATTATTAATGTTATTATTTCCTCACAATAAATCTGGATCAAAATATTATATTATTATGCTCTTTCGTATAGATCAAAAACAAAACAAAAATCTGAGGCTTAGGAAATTAATTAATTTGCCCAATATCAGAGAGACATTTATTCAGGATCAGATAATCTGTTAACATTACTCCAAATTTTATGTGCTTTCTGCCAGACTATGATCATTGTATTTTTTAAATTTGAGAAGGGGTTATAGGAATTTTGTGAACTTTGGCAAACATATTTTTGCCATTTTTAGTATAATTTTGTATAGATATGAGCATGTGATTTCATAGTCAAAATGGTTTCAAAACCTTAGAGAAGTATATTAATTTTCATCAGCATGGCATATTGGAGCGCTGATTTTCTTTTGCCTATAATTAGATAGATGATAGATAGATGCCTAGACATATAGAAATATAGATATACACATATATAATATTTATTAAGACTCAATCTTCATAACATACAAATATTTATATGTTCTTTTATTTGCCAATTACCAATTACTTTTACTTAGGCCGGGCCCGGTGGCTCACACCTGTAATCCTAGCATTCTGGGAGGCTGAGACAGGCCTCACTGGAGCTCAGGAGTTCGAGACCAACCTAATCAAGAGCGAGATCCCATCTCTACCAAAAAAATAGAAAGAAATTATCTGGACAACTAAAAATATATAGAAAAAATTAGCCAGGCATGGTGGCGCTTGCCTCTAGTCCCAGCTACTCGAGAGACTGAGGCAGAAGGATTGCTTGAGCCCAGGAGTTTGAGGTTGCTGTGAGCAAGGTTGATGCCACGGCACTCTAGCCCAGGCAACAGAGTGAGAGTCTGTCTCAAAAAAATAATAAATAAATAAATAAATAAAATAAAAATACCAAATAATCTTTCTCTCTCCAGTTTCTGAAGATTATATAGATTTTTAAGCAACAGATTAAAAAATTATGTTAATCTAAGAATATAGAAATACATGCAATAATATTTTTTTAAAATTCAGTGTGTGCTATTTGAAGACAATAATGCTAAGTATAACAAATAGCAAGATGATAAATATGATGACCGAGTCAAAATAAGACTAATGTACTAGAAATCTTTCTTTTTAGTCCTCTCCTTTTCACTCTTATTTCACCGGCTTCTGATGCTCAGTAAATATGCACATATTTTCCATCCATTTTCACTTTTATATTCTTGCAGGTATTATTTTCTATTAATTGTAATCTATTATTGTATTCCAGCACTCTCTTTATCAGATTTTCTACTACTTTTTAAATGTTTTTCTTCATACCAATTTCCCAAGCACCTCTACAGACACAGAAAAGTTAAATTAATTTTAATAATAAATCCTTCAGGCCAGGCGTGGTGGCTCACGCCTGTAATCCTAGCACCCTGAGAGGCCAAGGCGGGAGGATCGTTTGAGCTCAGGAGTTCGAGACCAGCCTGAGCAAGAGTGAGACCCCGTCTCTACTAAAAATAGAAAGAAATTATCTGGTCAACTAAATATATATAGAAAAAATTAGCCGGGCATGGTGGCGCATGCCTGTAGTCCCAGCTACTCGGGAGGCTGAGGCAGTAGGATCGCTTAAGCCCAGGAGTTTGAGGTTGCTGTTAGTTAGGCTGATGCCACGGCACTTTAGCCTGGGCAACAGAGGGAGATTCTGTCTCAAAAAACAATAAAAAAATAAATAAAAATAAATAAATCCTTCAATTAATTCTCTTCTCAATGAAACTATTTAAATGACTTCTTACCAATTGAAATTATATTTCATTAACATAAAAACTAATGACTCTGTTAACTTCCACAAATGTATTTTATAGTGTTTGCCTTTCAGGTTAAAATAAAGAAAAAGAAACATAAACAAAACAACAAAAACAAAAATAAATTATATCTCTGTCTTTAGCTACATTTGTAGTTGTTTTTGAAGTCTGCCATTATTGGGATGGGTTTTCATTTGTAGGCTGCCTGCTTCTTTCCCCTACAGCTCATAAGAGGGCATCTTTGGTGGTTATTTTGGTTAGTCTGATGACTGTGTGTTGTGGTGTCTTCCTATTTGTGATGAATCTCTCAGGAGTTCTTTGAGCTTCTTATACCTGGAACTAGGTTTTTAGCAAGGCCTGGGAAATTTTCCTCTATTATATCCTCAAATAGCTTAACTAAGCCTTGTGTATTTTCTTCTTCACCACCTCTTCACATAACCCTACATTTCTTGTAGGCTTTGCTCTTTTATGTCTCTGCTCTATCTCTGAGACTGACTTATTTAATTGAAAGGTGTTATCTTCAATCCCTGAGATTCTTTCTTCGGTTTAATCTACCCTGTTCTTGAGGTTTGCCACTGTGTTTTGTAATTCCTTGAAAAAATTCTTCATTTCCAGAAGTTATGTTTGATTTTTCTTTAATATTTCAATTTCTTTAGTGAATTTTTCTTCTAAGTTCTGGCTTTTTTTTTTTTTTTTTTTTTTTCCGGTTTGTTTGTGTTGGTTACCCATGTTCTCTTGCATATCATTGTGTTTTCTTATAATCTATGTTCAAAATTCTTCTTCTGTCATTTTAGTGTTATGAATTTGGTTGATGTCTATTGTTAGAAAGCTAGTGTTCCTCTTTGGGGGTGTGCTTTCCATTTGAGTCTTCATACTTCCAGAGTTCTTTTGCTGTTTCCTTCCCATCTGGATCAGATGTTGCTTCTTACCTTTAGATTTTTGTTTGGATAATGACATGCCCTGTTTAGTCTCTGAGCCATTAGGTGGTGTTGATGTGTATGATTAGACCACACCCTCTATGATGAGTCAGTAGATGCAGTAAAAGAGTATGCAGAGTTACCCTCTGTCAGTAGGTGGTGCTTGCTGGAAGGACCAGGCTGCAGTGTTGTTTTCGGGTCCTGTAACCAGCTCTTGTTCCTCTGGGGAGGCACTCTAGTGCCTCAGGTGGTGGGTGGGGTCCTGGGACTTCCAGGTGTGTCCTTATTTTGCACCTCAGTAGGGGGAGGTGGGGGAGTGAGGCTGGCTGGTGCAGGGTTGGGTGAGCCTGCCCTCAAGCTCCATAAATACTGTTATCAGGGGTCAAAGGTCTGTTCTCTCTTCTGGGAAAAGCTGCTGGGGAGGGACTGAAATGGCCCCACTCAGCTGAAAAGTCTGCCATGTGGGGGTGGGGCTGTCTGAGACCAGCAGTCTGGAGCAGGCCTCTTTCCTTTCCACCCTTCTCTATTGTGAGGTTTCCCCTGGCCTCCGCCAGCAGGCAGGACCTCAAGACAAAGGATCTCCCCTGGCTGTGATGACGGCCAGGATGTTCCCTGCCCAGGATCGCAGCCTGAGCTGAGAGCATGTCCCTCCTATGGGAGGAGGGTTGCCCCTCAAGAACGCTGATCTGCCCCTGAAGGCACACACACTTCAGTAGGCTCCTTCATAGATATCCCTTCTGTGACCCTGGGCAATGGGATTGAGACCTGGGTGTGTGGGATCTTGTGTGTAGGTCTGTCCCCTGGGCCTTGGAGATCAATCCCAGACCCTGCCAGGGAGAGAAAAGTACTGGTCTCAAGTCACTCACAGGGTGCCCAAGCTGGATCAATGTCTCTCTGCCTCAGGATTCGCCCCGCACTCCTGGAGTCACCAGGCAAGTGGCACCTTGGAGGGCTGGTGGGTAAGGAGCTCACAGTCTGAGTACCCCTCAGTCCTCTGTAGGGCCCCAAAAGGAGAGGTCCCATTTCCTGCAGATGCCCCTGGTTGGTGACTAATAAGGGAGGAGAAGGGGAGAATGAAGCAGTATGTTGTCTACAGGTGGGAAGGTGCCCTGAGGGAGCTGGGAGCCTGGTGCCCTGTCCACAAGAGGCTCAACGCTCACTGGCAGCAGCTGTATCTGGGCTGGTGTTAACAGGTCTCTCCAGCCGCTCAGGATCCCACCTGCAGTCTGAGATGTAAGGGAGGGGAAATTTAACTGCTCCACCTGCCCTTTTCACTGGTTTCCAAGCCTCTCCTGGGCCTTTCTCCTTCCAGTTTTCCTCTGCAACTTCTTCCTGTGGAATCTCCTATAGTTTCAGACACCCTTCCTTCCAAGCCTCATCGATCTATGTTTGTCTGCCTGTTTTTTTTTGTTTTTTTTTTTCCACTTTCTTCTAAAATCTATCTTTCTCTCAGAGACACTCTGGCTGGCAGTTTTTCTTGTCTCCATCTTTCCCCTCCTGAGCAAAGAATTTGAAATTGTGGTTCCACTGGCAAAGCCCTCCTCAATACAGTGTTTCATATAAAGGTGCTAAACACAACACATTTGGATATTACAATCATTAATGAGAAATGTGTACATCAGCCTGCCTTAATATGATATCAGTAAATATTTGAACAAAATAATTATAGTTTTCTAATTGAACATATAGACAATGGGTTCTTCAGATTATGATGAAACATTTCACAGACTTGTTAAGGCAGATGATCAGATGATAATGCAGAACAAACAATTTTGCATATTTTACAGTTATACATTTAATTGAAAATTAATAATTTAGCATTGTGATTTTATATAGTAGTCATAGGAAATTGAATAATGCTCCAACACCCTTTAAATATAAAATAAAATACTAATGTACCAGAAATTGGGACAAATGTTTCCTACATCTATAAGTGTGAAGACTAGATTTTTCTGCAGCATAAATTCAACAAAATTACTAATGCCTTTTATATCTTTTAAGATTCTTAGTTGAAGGCCGGGCGCGGTGGCTCACGCCTGTAATCCTAGCACTCTGGGAGGCCGAGGCGGGTGGATCGCTCAAGGTCAGGAGTTCGAGACCAGCCTGAGCAAGAGTGAGACCCTGTCTCTACTAAAAATAGAAAGAAATTATCTGGCCAACTAAAATATATATAGAAAAAATTAGCCGGGCATGGTGGCGCATGCCTGTAGTCCCAGCTACTCGGGAGGCTGAGGCGGTAGGATCGCTTAAGCCCAGGAGTTTGAGGTTGCTGTGAGCTAAGCTGACGCCACGGCACTCACTCTAGCCTGGGCAACAAAGCGAGACTCTGTCTCAAAAAAAAAAAAAAAAGATTCTTAGTTGAAAGCAAAATTACCAAATCTTGCTAATTTGAGTAGAAAAATGATTAATACAAGTGATATCAAATGGGTTATAGAATGATCAGAACATTCCCAAAGCCAGGAAAATAATGCCTCAACTCACACTGTGAGTCAAATGAGGGTAATATTTTCATTTTGCATGTGCACACAGATAAGCTGGCAACACAGATTCCTCCAACACTGGCCCGCTGGACACTGTTAGAATAGGTAACTTCACATTAATGATCGAACAACCAGTCAATATATTTGAAATAATAGCATTCCAATCCAATATTGAGGAATCGGCAGCACAGGACTGTGATCCTTCAGAGAAGGGGGGAAAAAATAGAGATATTATTACAATTTCTTCAGCGTATTAATAGATGTACTTTCTAGACTACACTAAAGGAAAAGGAAGCCAGAGAGGCTTACACAGATCTGCAAACAGGTTGTGCTGTCATTAGCAGGGACAATGAGAAGAGTCATCAGAAAGGTCATACCTTATGATGGGGCAAAATAACCCTAGATAAAGGCTGCCCTGATTGTGCCTTTAAAAGCTAAAACACAAACACACACACACTTGAGATAATCAAACTAATCTGCAAGTAATTTAAGTGCATACCAGACAAAGTCTAACTTTATTTAAAGGAAAATGACAAAATTCTGCAAGCAATAAAATAAAATTTATAGTTCCCTGAACCAAACAGAAATTACCACGTATGACAAAATAAATAAACAAGTATATGTGACCCATGAGACAAGGACAAATTCAATAAATCAAAACAAATATAGAAATGACATAGATGATGAAATTTATGGGAAAAAACAATAAGAACAGTTACAAAAATATAAATATTGCCAAAAGCATGAAAAACAAGATCTGGAGAAGTAAATGAAAATATAAAAACAGAATTAAATGGAAACTTTATAAATGAAATATACTTTATATAAAATAAAATTCACTGAATAGACTTAATTGCAGATTAGATACTACAGAAAAAAATCTGTGAAATTGAAGATATAGCAATGGCCATTATTCAAAATGAAGAACAAAAGGAAAAAGACTGAAAGAATGACTAGGAATTAATTGAGGTATTAGACCATATCAAGCAGTATGCCATCCATGTATTTGACATCCTGAAATGAGCAAAGTGAGAGAAGAGGAAGAGAAAAATATATGAAGAAATAATGATTGTAAATTTTCTGAAAGCTATGAAAAGTAAAAACTGTAAAAACATGTGTATTGAACCCTAAACAGAGTAGAACGAAACACAACCATGTGAAGTCACATCATAATCAAATAGTTGAAAAGAGTGATAGGAAGAAAATTTTAAAAGCAACCAGAGACAAACTGACACATGCTATACATACTACAAAAATGCAGTGAACATTACATTTCTCCCAGTAAAAACAAAACTATAGTAAACACTCCTTTATATAGTTTTTGTATATTTGTATTTTATTTCTTAAATACAATTTTAAAAGAAAAATTACTGGATTAAAAATATGTGCAATATAAAACCTTTGTATGTATACTGTCCAATATCCCTTTGTGCAAATTTAAACTACCCATAATCATTATCTATATATCATTAACCTATATTTTTGCAAACGATGAATATTATGATTTGTAATAATAACCATAACCTATTCATCTTAACTGAACTTTTATGTAAAAAACCTTTTTATCTTTTCATTTTTTGATTGATGATAATAATAGTTTTTCCTAAAATAATGGCACTTTTTTAAACTTGAATTTTTAAATCAATATTGGCTTTTGCTCTGCTTTTTTTTAGAGCTTTATTTTTACTATTACTTTGGAACTAGTTAATATTCTTAATATCTTAATGAAACAAGTGCAAGAGATATAAACAAAAGAGCAAAGAGATAAACAGATGAGAGGAAAGTAAGACATTTGTGTGGTAGAGCCAAGAAAAGTAACCTGGGAATAGATGTTTTTCAGAAACAGTAACATTAACAGATGCAGAATATGCTTAAACACTAGCAGAAAATTTAAATGAGCTGAAGAAAGACCAAGATTCTTGTATTGAAAGGACCCACTGTGTTATACACTCTATTGATGCGAAAAGAAGTAAACATACATAATATTCCTGAATCTTGATGATAATAAGAAACTTTGCAAGCTTCTACACAGAAAAAGGAAGTTATGAAGTTATGGACAAAGGAAACATAAAGCAGAGTGGTGTCTGAACTCTGAACTGGAATACTTTAAGCATGAAGTTTGTATGATATCAACAGTCAACTGAGAGAAATGATCACAAGCTATGAAGCCTTATCTGTCAGGATGAAAGAAAGATGCCAGAATATAGCAAGGAACAGATAGTATATAAACCACGTACCACATCTGAGCAAAATTCCTGAAAAAATACACTCATCAAACAGCAATGAACCAGAACAGCAACCTTAAGATGGGGAAAGATAAAGAGAATGAAAACATTGGTGAGTGATGAATCACATCTGGGGAACTTTTTTTTTTTTATTATTACAGTGCCTAGTAATCTTTTGTAGTTCTAACTTTCTAATTTAAAGCAGGTTAAGCATCCCATAAAAACAATTACACACCTATGATATAAAACAAGAAGAAAAGCGTTCTGGGACCATTGATCAGGAAAGAAAACACTGGGACATAATATCAGAAAAATGGTCAGAAGAGTGTACACAGTTTTCAAAAAAACACCTAGTTGAATACGCGCAACACTTGAATTGGGTGAAGCATGAAAGAAAATCAGACTACGGTAATTGAAGAAGGAGAAACAAAATCAAGTAACCAAGAGCAAGCTGGATAAGAAGCAGGACTGCAAAGGTGCTTTCATGTGCGTTGGCTGGTTACTGTCTACGCTTCATCTCTACAGCACATTGTTTCACATGTTACGGCCTTGTCCATATTGATCATAAAAATGTCTATTTGACTAATTGATTAAGAGGAAAATCCCTAACAGATCTGTTTCTACATTGTTCCCTCCCAATATCTATTTCTCTGCATCCGATGGCATCTAAGATGATAGGTGACTGTCCTTACTTCTTTCCCCAAGTGTCCCTTTCACAACAACCGCACCTACAAAAACACGGATGATTACACCAGAGTCTGTTGATTTTTTTTTTGTCTTCTAGGTACACACAAAACAAAGTCTGAAATATTTCCGTTTATAAAAATGGACCTATACAATTCATCCCTCATCAGATTTTCCCACATTTTCCTGTCAAGTGCATTCACGAGTCCTGCACAGTAGCAAAACTGAAATACACATATTTCTCAAATACATCCTGGCTTTTTCTCTCTGTGCGTTTGCTCATGCTGTTTTTTTAAATCTAGAATGTTCTCTCTTTCTGTTATCTATTTGTGTTAAGCTTCAACTCATTTTGTAAGAACCAGCTCAAGTTTTCTCTGTCAGACATCTAACCTAGATAGTATTCACTTCATTCTACAGAATTATGTTAGTACCTTCATACCACTATTACATTTTGTTATAAGTGTCTGAAGTCTTATAAATTATGCATCTCAGAACCAAAACAACTTATATTTCTCTTGGTATATCCAGATTATAGCATAAAAAATTGATACCTAGTAGTTGTTCAATAAAATTTGAGAGAGTAAATGAACTCTTAATAGAATAATCATTTTCTCTTATTTTTTATTAAACTAATTGTATTAATTATAGCATTTGGAATTATAGTTGATTCTGTTTTTCTGTTTGTTTGTTTTACTAATAAAAGGATTAATACTACAGTAGGCTTCATTCCATATACTTTTCTTAAAGTGGTAGTGGTGGGGAAAGCTAATTGTGGTTATCATTTGTTAATTATACCATTCTAATTATTTGTCATGTTTTAACAAATAAAAACATCCCTAATCATTAAAATACTCACTCTAATTAAAATGTAAAGTTTTTAGTGACAGTAGATTAATAGTTCTGACATTTAAGGCTGAATTTCAACGCAGGCTCTATAATTGCATATATAAACTTTCTGTATGAAAAGATGATTTGCATGTGTAAAGTAATTAGAATAGTTAGATTTCTTATTAAATTGTTTGCATGTGTACTTTTGAAAGTCATTCTGGACTTTTAGAAAATTGAGCCCTTTATACAGTTGCTATATTTTTTAAAACATTACAAAACTGATCTCTTCTTAACAAAGAGAAGAAAATTAATCTCTCAAAAAGCATTATCAGGGAATGATAGCCAAACAACCAGTAGTTTAATAAATACATCAAATATAGCCATTTTAATTTTAACTCTTTTAACCTGAAATGAACAATTGAGCAAGAAATAAGTATTTGATAAGATACAGACTTTTTCAACAGCTGAGAAAATTAAACAAAGGAAAACCTTAACTTTCATATTTTTAATTGCACGTATGTTAGTAATTGTGCAGTTGAGATTTCACCAAAGGTACAGAAATTCAATAAAGGCCATATAAGATCACAAAGAGGCTTCTAAAGGAAGACTGAGCTTGGCATTGCCTTATCGCTGACCTATGATAAACATGAGAATACCTGTGACATTGTTAGTGTAGTTTGCTTAACTCATGTGCTTTCTGAAATCAGGCAATTAAGGATCAGTCAGTTTGAACACCAAGGTCACATTCCTAACCAATGACTGAAGAAACGCTTCTTAAGGAGAAATAGCCCACTTTTCTCCTGCTGAGTTTCGTGATTGCTCTTAAAAGAAACCAAAGTGAGCCTACAAACTACCTTTTCAAGCTAAGCCAAAAATAAGTTCTTTCAATAGAAATCAATGACATGAATATTACACCCTCAAAAGTTGTCTTTGTCTTCATATCATCCTTTAGGGAAATTCATCTCACTGACACTTTTTAAGCAGAAACTCTTAATTTGATATTGTGTATCACATTTTAACTCAAATGCATGTGTTATTTTATTGAACTTTAAACAACATTTAAGACAACATTTTGCAGTTTAGCAAACAGCGTTTCATCAGTGGTAATTTGGTATTTTCCTACAAGATCTTATTTTCAAAGTCATAATTCTGTGGCAAGATTCTCACGTTTTTTTGATTCAAGAAAGAGATGAAAGTACATTTAATATAGATTTATTTCAATAGTAATTTCTTATATTTTATTTCTCTGGACATTCTTTCATCATAAAGAATATTCATTGAAATTGCCCATGGTACAAGTTGTTTGATTTGCCTAAATAGCCTACTCCTGACCAATCATGATAAAAATGAATATGCTTTATTAATTAAAAATATTGTTTATTTAATATTTATCATGGATGCTTAAGTCTCTCTTTGTAAAATTTGAAATGGATAATAGAATGTTTCTTTAAAAAGAACATTGACTTATTAATTACTTTATGATTAATATATTCATTTTAATATCACTATCTCTATATTATTATCTGAACATTTAATTATTGTTGATTATTAAAGACACCATACCAATACTTTTTGTGGATTAGTAGATCAACTCATATTTTTCAAAATAAATCTTTATATAAGAAAAACCTATTGTACTTATATATGATTTGCAATTTTCCCAAAAAACTAGACACATCAAATGATTCTAAGTAGTCACAAAACTACCCAAAGACTCAGTGAATATGTGGCACATTTACACAAGAGGTATATTAGAGAAAATATAGATGATCATGTGCGTCAGAAAGGCATTTCACGGGGTTTAGTAATAAGGGCTCATGTATAAGATGTTAAAATGAGGCTTTTTATGCCTCAATTTTTGCCAGTGTAAGACTATTAAGTACAAAACACGGTCGATTTTTTTTTTCTATTTCAAAGTTTGGTGGTAGACTGCTTTGACAGAACTTGCTAAGATTCTTAGCAAAAACTGATTCAACCCAAACTGAATACAAGAAACTTCAAAGAAGAGAGTTAACTGTGTCCCTTGGAGCCTGTGGTATTCTTAGGCTGGTGCCAGATCATTATGGTGAAAAGCCTAAAAATAAGAAAAGACCACAAGAGTTCTGGACATTCACAAAGCCTAATTAGCACCAATTTTATATATCAAGTGTAGCAGACAAAAAAGATCCCGATAAGACAATTCCTCACCCTTATTTTTTTTCCTGGTTTCTTACTCCTCTTCTCCAACTCCAACTCCAGAAAAGCCCCTTTGATATTGGAAGAGCCAGAATTCTTGGTCAACAGATTAGGGAAAGGAGAAAATTGACAGATGGGGAAAAAGCACAGTAGCTTATCATGTTCCCACGTCACACTACCTCCCCAGAATTCTTTCGGGAAATAGCTCCAAGGTAGAAGAAGAAAGTTGTAACCAGGTTCTGTGAAGTAAAGTATCGAAGATATTTTAATTATCTAAGGATAACTGAAAAAACCGTAGAACCTGTTGAGGATTTTAACCAGGGGTTCTGAATGAAGACAGATGCAGCCATAACAAGTTTGCAATGCCAAATGGTAAAATATAAAGTTGTTTTGTATTTCATAATCTCATTGTATTGAGTTTCATTTGTTCAACATAGTGGAGAACACAGTAAAGGAGGTAGGAATGTGTCTAAGTTTAACTCCAAAGAAAGGATGTCCAATGTCAGGGCCAGGATGATTACTTTACAACTAGTGACTGGAATATTTGGATGAAGCCAAGTAAAAAATATTAACGGTTAAATGAGAACAGACCAATCATGTGTATAATTATATCTACTTATCCTTCTTTGGTAAAGTGGCCTGCAACTCACATATAATAGTTTTATTTTGTTTTATTATAATAATTAATTAGTTTTCAAAATTTAGATTTATCCCAATTTGGATGCTATTGAAATAGGAATACCTAAAAAAAAAGAAAAATCTTCAGCCCACCATTTATGCATAAAATGACTGAATAATTCACTCCTCTCTTGCCTGAATCAGTATTTATATTATATTTACCTATTACTCAACAATTAAGATAGCCATTTTACTTGATTTCAGCATTGCTGCACCAATTTAATAAAACATCCCCCATTTCTATGTTCTCACTTAAACTAACTATATCTGGATGCCACGCAGTTTATGATGATACTAGCCCCTTGGCTTAGTCCCATCCCCAAATACCTGTTCAAAGATCTATCAAGGAATTCTGGAAAATATCAGTCTGAATGAAACTTTCAGAGGAATTGTTCAGTGGTTGCATTTTCTTCTATCACAGATAATGCTGTTGACTTTAAAGGTATAAGGAGAAAACTGAACACTAACCCCATAGAAATATTTTTTACCTGTTGGATGACTGGAATGCTTATGTTTATTAGGGAATGACACTTATTGAGATGTCGTGTCCAGAACTGTGAGAAGCTGAATCAAGTTGGCTAGTAGAAAAGAGATGATTTCCTAGGGTAGCTATCTCAACTGACCTACCTTTTCACTCCAGCTGCTTTGGAGCCTTATTAGGTAAGAATTCCAAAAGCTGCTGATATAAGCTTTAATACCCTGACCCCACCATATGCATTAATATTAAAAATTAAACATTAAAAAATAATAGTTTACTTTTAACTCAGGATTTTCTTAGGTCTCAGCCTTAATACCACTTCACTGGGAAGACTTCCCTGACCTTATTTGTTCCATGATCTATATTTAGCTTTATTCATCTATAATAACATTTTTACATTTTATTATAGTAATAAATTTTGTTATATCAGTATGATGATGATGCATTGATTGTCTGTCTTCTTTGCTCGACTGTAAGCCCTGAGAAGACAGGAATCACAAAGACTTTGTTCCTTGCTGATAGAACACTGCCTGGAACCTTAAGTGACACATAGACATGTGTTCAAGATTGAACAACCCTTATGCAGAAAATGTTATAATTATTTCCTAGTAATTATTTGGTACAAAATATTAGACTAAGGGTATCATATTATATTTTCGTTTATTAATTTTCAATAAAAATCCTAACAGTATACAAACAATTTTATTATTTTCCTTCATTTACTCAGTTTCCTAGTAGATTTGTCACAGTTAATTGAAATAAGCAATTTTTAGTTTATTTAATTTTTTTACCAGTCTAGTCCAGGCACCTTTACATGCCTTAAGAAATTCAGCACTGGCTGGGCGAGGTGGCTCACGCCTGTAATCCTAACACTCTGGGAGGCCGAGGTGGGTGGATCGCTGGAGGTCAGGAGTTCGAGACCAGCCTGAGCAAGAACGAGACCCCGTCTCTACTAAAAATAGAAAGAAATTATCTGGCCAACTAAAAATATATAGAGAAAAAAATAGCTGGGCATGATGGCGCATGCCTGTAGTCCCAGCTACTCGAGAGGCTGAGGCAGGAGGATCGCTTAAGCCCAGGAGTTTGAGGTTGCTGTGAGCTAGGCTGATGCCATGGCACCCACTCTAGCCCGGGCAACAGAGCGAGACTCTGTCTCAAAAAAAAAAAAAAAAAAAACAAAGAAATTCAGCACTGTGCTTTTCTATGTTTCTCTATAAATGAGGCATCACACATGGAAATTGATTATCATCCCCAAAGTGAAATAATTATAGTGAAAGTGAGTTGAATATTGTGGAGCTTTCTGAACATTTAAATAGTACCCAAGGAGGAAACAAAGTAGTGCTAATAAATCCTCAAAAGAGCAATAAAATACCACTTCTCAGATTTCAAACTTGCATTTCAAAATGATTCCCACTGAATTATTTATAAAATACATTTTTATTTTATTGTTTTTACCCAGTTAACTTTTAGTATTAGTAATACTATTAACTAGCACTTTACTTTCGTATTTGCATTGACTACTACTCTTTTGTTGCCTTATGATGAGTTCATGTAATATTCCCACTAGGGATGTGTCATTATTACAGAGATTCCACTTAATGCTTCACATTCACTCTGATAAAACAGTAAAACCAGCTTAGGTGGATAATTTTCTGCCCATGTCTGACTTTTATCCTTCAGATGATTTTATATTGCTAACTTGCATGTATACTATCAGGCTTATGAGAGATGAGGACAATTTGGGATGAAATGATACAATAAATTGTCTTAAAACATGAAAATGTAATATTTCTGAGGAGTTGTACTTGCCTTAAATACATCCAAGATTAGTGCAATAAAAATAGTAAATATAGTTAAACCTTTCATTGAAATCATGTCAGAAGTTCCTTTTAGGTTTTTATTTGAGATTTTATTCTTTATTGTCTTAAGAAATATTTTGTTGACATGGGAACTGATGAAGATAGGAATCACTTTCACAAAAATGGTACGAGAGGAGAGGTGTGACATGAATGGTTTCACTGTAGCCTGGTGCTTCCATGTCCGGATAGAAAGTCCTCCTGAGTTCTTTCCAACTGTGAATTTCTCAGAGGAGTATATTTACACATGACTGGGATTCAGGAAACCTAACCTCTGGGAAATGATTGCTTATAATAGTTGCTGACCTTGGCCCATGAAACATTTTTTTAAAAAAGAAACTCACAGATGTGAAATACAAGAAAAATTGGTACATAAAATCAGCTGGCAGAATAGTATTACTATCTCATTATATTACGGGGACATAGTACTCTACTGCTACGTTCCATCAAAAAATGGATCAGATGAAATTTAAAACACTTTTCTCTCAGCCTTTAACAAAAGAAGCTAGAACATTTTATTTGAATTTATGTTACTGCAGAAAGATGAAGCTGTGACTACAAGTCTTAAATGTCCTAGGTTGCAGGATAATCATTTCAGCCTGGATTTAGAAGATAGTTTTTTTTTTTTTTTCCATAAAGATTCATCTATAAATTGGCAATACCTGTTTCATTTGTTATTATATAGATTTTATGAAATAATAAAGAGAACTTTTAAGTTAGAGGTAGGAGTCTAGGTATGGGTTTTGACTATGGCATTTATTCATTCCATTATTTTTTATATTTTATCTCTGATAGTGAAAGAGTTCTCACTTGATGTATATCACCCCTTTTATTTCCAGGGTTGGTTTGTGTAATAAATCTAGCGTCTAGGAATCCCCTTCTTTGTTTAGTGTTTCATGGTCCGCTCTTAAAGTTGGAGTCAGTGAATAATAGGAAACCTTCCTAAGTGGAGGAAAACTGCTGTTCAGTCTTCCCTGAGCTAGATCTTTAATCTCTAACATCTAGATAATCTTATTTACTCTCTGTCATGAAACATGAGCACAAGACAAAGAAATGTGTCTGTGAATTGCTTTCAAATCTACAAAAGGACTACAAATATGTGACATAATAATAACAGAATTAATATAAATATTAATATGAGAAAACTTTGAAACTTTTGGGCATTTCTACTCTCAGTGTAGTTAAATCACTTTGATACTAATATTCCAACATGAAATAAGTAAGCAGCCATCTTTGTCAGTAATGTAGTCTTCAGATAAATGAATTACTTCATGAAAGAAAATTTTGAGAATCCATAGGGAGCACAGTTGGTAAGTCTAATTTAATAATAAATATTTGTACTACAGAAACTAGCTATCAATGCAGAGAGCCATTAGGAGTTATATATTTAACAGTTTTATATTAAGTACTCATAATATTTGGGGTAATACATATTCTGCTACACTGCATGTAGCACCAAAAATATTTGTTGACAGACTGAATAAAATTATAATAGCAGGTTATGTTGAGGATTATTTCATATGTACTTATGAGAGATACTGGTCTGTAGTTTTCTTCTCTTGTATTATCTTACTCTGGTTTTGGTATTAGGGTAATTAATACTGGCCTCATAAATGAGTTATTCTATCTTCTGAATGAGATTATAGAGAATGCATAGAATTTATTCCATAAATGTTTGGTAGAATTTACCGGGAACTTCATCTGGGCCTACTGCTTAATGGCAGGTTATGAAGATTGCCGTATCTGGCTTTGGAAAACAATAATAATAATGTAATTCTGCACTACCAATTTTCCTTCTGATTGGTAGATTATCATGCATACAGAGATTTCTTTTTAGGAAAAATATTACTAAGTTCCTAGCTATGTATTAAAACAAAATATGAGTGGTATCAAACAGTATCTCCCAAAATTTCTATTGCATTGTTTCCATGGTTTAGCTACATGAGTAGTAATTGAAAATTATTCTGAAATTACAAATTTTGGGGTCATGCACCCAATGATTTTTGATTCATTGGGTTTCAAGCAGTCAGTAAAACTTTGTATTAAAAACTTATATAATAATAAATATAAAGAAATAACATATATAAATAAAATATGGATAAATTAATGTATTCAAGGGTTATCAGAGACTGCATATTAAGAGAGCATGAAAATGTATGAAATACATGATATTTAATTTTAACTTGAAAGATTGGGGAAGAAAATTCTAATGATAGGATAGAAATCATATTTATAGTTTATATTTTTGTCATGAAAATGTACATTTGTGAGATAAAGAGCCATTGTTTAAGAGCTAGCTTAGGTAAAATAGAGGTGAAAAACATACTGAGCATGTGACGAAAAAAAGTTAGTGCTTTTTTCAACCTTTTTGACCATCAGAATTGCTTCAGGGAATATTTTTTAAGTATTGAGACTAGGTTTTATTCTGTAGGGATTCAAATTCAATTGGTGAGGGGGGAGACCTAGACAATTATAATTTTTTAAAAAAATTTCTCAGGAGATTCCAATTTGCAGCTAGGATTGAAAACACACAGATAAAGGGAAGTAAATGCAAAAATATGAGACATTATAAATTAAAATATAAATATCAGGAAGACAAAAATGGTAACAAAATAATTACGGTTAGATACGGTTTTTAAAAATATATCTATAGCTCTGAAAAAGTGGCATTATAAACAGAAATAAACAATAAGGAAATACCTAGCATGATCACTGGAATTCAATAGGCATTCCATAAGTATTTATTGAACAAATATTTGTTAAATGGGTCACTGGGGGTGGAGGTGTTGTTTTGTGGGAAGAAAATAAATTCATCTATCATATGAGCTTTACACAAAAATGTGATATCCTCCTAAGAGCATGACTTCATGTGCAAAAAACAGGGATGCAGTATAGATTTCAGTTCATCAGCATGGGGGTTACTGGAGTTGCAAGAACATGTACATTATTTAAGGTAGAAGATATTTGGAGAAAAGCAGATGGCTAAGAAATAGTCATTGATGCCTTCTTTCACTAGGGGTAGAGTACAATGTCAGTGGGAATGGGGTTGAGAAAACTTTTGCGTAATCTTTCTCCTGCATTTACTGTACAATGATAGCGTGATAATAATTTCCAAAACAGCAATTATCATAGTAAGATATATTGCTTACATTTCTTACCCTCCATTGGACTGTATATCCCTTGAGCATACAGAAATTGTTCTTAATCTACTTGCTCCAGACTAATTAGAAAAAAATTAGTAGGTATCTACTGGACATTTGATATATCTGTATATTAGAGAAATCTGTTCCCCATCTCTAGATATCAAATATTAAGGCACCATTTCTGCCTCATGATAACTGTTGAAATTAAACATTACAGTTGGAGATAGACAGAATTTTAGTACGTTATAAATCCAAATATTTAAGTATGACAAACTTCACAGAAGTTTTAATTATAATAAATTAGGTATTTTTTATTAAAGAATTATTTTGCTTTAGTACTTGTATTTAGACATTTACCTATATTGACTGATTTGTTCCACAGAATAATGATTATACTTATTTTACAAAAAAAAAAAAAAAATGGGAACTTAGAGAAGATGAATTTCCCAGAATCATATAACTGGTAAGTGCAGAACAAAGAAAGATGATATACCCAGAAAATATACAAAAAGGGAGCCACAAAGATGGGATGGGGGGAGAAAGAAGAGTACAATGATTGACAATGCAAACAAATGCTTATACAGTATCTATATCATCTATTTTATAGCAAGCACATTTCTAAGTTCTTTACATATATTTAAGTCATTTAAGACTCAGTCATGATAAATGAAAGCTATTATAATGCTCATTCCCTTTGTGTAGATGAGAAAATGTGAACATACAATATTTAAGGCATTTGTCCAATTTCACATACTTGATAAGTGTTGGAGTTGTAATTTAATTTCAGTCCTCTAGTTCTGCACTATGCATCTTAAGGAAAAAACGAGTGGTCAATAGCATGAAGCCCCGTGTAATAGAAAAGTTAAGGTAAATAGGGTTTGGTTATTGGGAATTTGTTAATAATTTGGAAGTAATTATTGTAGTTGAATTCATGCCAATGTAAGTCAGATATCAGAGTTTTTATTAGAAATTGATTGATAATTAAATAAGTCTGAGCTAACAGGCTCTATATACACACAGAGTATGGCACTGGTCATAGTCTTTATTAAAATTATGTATTAATATTTCTGGTGCTACATAAAACCTAAATGAGTGGTACAACATCAAGTTGAAATTTTCCTACTCTCATATTTCATGATGAGAAAACTGATCCCAAATCTCTTATGTGCATAGAAGTATCTGTTTTCTTCAGCATGTGTTCCAGCTACATAAAAAATTAAGCATGTTATTTCTCATGCAATATGGGTCATAAATCCTTTAAAACTAGGTTTAAATTAACTTTTATTATCTGAAGGGAATTTTCCAAGGTTTCGATACAATTTTCTAAGACGTATTAAAATTAAATCATTCTTTTATTTATGACCCATAATTTCTAGTTATAATTCACTCTACATGTCTGAAATTTTAACCAATAGTATAAATGTTGTCATATTACTAAACGCTGTGTGTAAGATTTCTCACTTTTGCAGTCCAACAGGCTCACACTCCTTAGAATACACACATTTGTGGTATTTAGCACCAAGTTTCCAGCAGACAATTGATAGCCACTAGCGTTATGTGGTACAGCTCAAGTCAGATCTTTCTCTTTTCTTTTTCTTACATTCTCTGTATTTATTTTTCTTTCTTTCTTCTTCTCCTTTCCTTTTTTCCTTTTTTCACTATCGGCCACATTTAAAATTCCAAATTAAAGTCGTATAATAAATATTATAAGAAGCACACAGGAAATAGAGACCTTTCATTGACCCATGGTTTCACATTTTCTTTGGATGTGTTGTAGAATTGTTTTATTGTTTATAATTCTGCTGCCAATTAACACAAATCTCATGTCTTATAAAGGTGTTTTTAAAAAGCACTTTACTTCACAACTGAGGAATAAGAGCAAAAATAAATGAGCAAGAATGGTATTATATGTTTCCAAAAGTGTCTATTAATTTGGGATGTAGATAAACAAATTAATGTATACATTTAACCAATATGTTTTCTCCTTATGCTGGATGTACAGTAAAGAGTAATTTCACAGAAATTGTGAACGAAAGAAATAATGCAATATAAAGTGGCAAGTGCTATTTTAGAGCTATCAAAAATTAACTTTTAACTGAAGAAAGTAATGATACATTCTCCTTGGGGTTCTCAGAGATAATTTAACAAGGAACTTTTTTTTTTTTCATTTCAGCTTATTATAGGGGTACAAAAGTTCAGATTATGTATAGGAATTTTTTATTTTAGTCTTAAACTATTAGTAGAATTTATCAAGGAGACAGAGGATAATGTCTTTCTAAACAGACGTTAGAACAGCTGAAAAGGTTTACCAATGTCAGATTTAAGAAACTATGACTTGATTTGTATAGAACACAGAAGGTAGATGGTATGAAAATAATACAAGAAAGTGAATGATGTCAAAATAGTGGGGGTCTTGTTTGTCAGGTCACCACAAAATTTGAATGTTATCCTATAAGTGAGAGGGGAACACAAAAGGGATTTAACCAGAAGTATAGCATAATCAAAATTAATTTTGGAACAATTACTCAAATATTTAGAAGACAGAAGAGAAAAAAAACACAGGCTGAGAGATCATGTAAGGGAATATCATACTCACAGGAAAGATAGATAGTAAATAGGACAGCAACATAAATGGAGAAAAGGGCCAAGTAAGTGGCAGCAACGCAGAATTAATGAACATTCAGATACTGGGATTTTGGGTAGAATGAACGTTGGAATTGACTTCCAGTCTTCCAGCTTCTGAATCAGATATTTTCATAGGTAATGGCATCATTACCAAGATAGTGAATACAAAAGAAAGATGACATTTGCACTGGATTCTTCAAGATGGTGAGAGAAATGACTAAATGGATTTGGTTTTACATATGGTTAGTTTCAGGTGTGTACAACAGATGAAGTTTGATCAAAAAACACATATCTAGGAAGTTTTTATCTTGGAGGTGGTTATGAAAATTATAGAGTTAGATACATAAGGATGTTGAATGATCTGGCTCATGTGGAAATTTATAGAGTGTGCACGATGACGACCAGGAGAAAACATTTAGTCTGAAAAAGTCATTTATGTACATGCATATGTATGCACATACATGGGTGCACACAACAGATGTATGTACTTAGGCATGTAATGTATTTATTTATTTGAGGCCTGTATGGTGTTTACAATAATTGTTTTACTATTTTAAATGTGTTTGGGTAGAACCTTCATTCTTCCATTGTCAAAGGAGTATCTTACCACTCCTTGTTTAATTATACCTGTGTATGTTTCTTATTTATTTTACCTGCCTGGCTTCTGTGTAATAAATGTTAGAATAATTACTGAGTATTTACTGTGAACCAAGTTATTATGTGTGTAATAATACTTACAGTTCATATTGTGTATTTATTATTTACAAAACCCTGTGTTAGATTCTCACAATAACTCATTGAGGTCTTAAAATGATGTACAAACAAAATAATAATGAATGGACCTACTTTTATATATTCTTACAAAATAAAAAACTTCTGCTAAGAACATTTTCTCATATCTGTAGCAACTAAAATCATTTCACACTTATGTCTCCAATCTTAATTGTTAAAAACACCATTGAATAAACTAGATTATTTTTTCCAGACAAAGAAGCAAGTGTGAGAAGCGTTAATTACTAATAAGATTGTTAACTCAGTATTTGCCCCAGCATTTTATTGCTTGTTCATTTTTCTACTTGCCTAGACAATTTCTTAGGCCTTTACAAAGTTTCTGTCTGTCTTTTGCATGCACAGTATAATTTGATTTCCAACAGAAGTCTCATAGATAGAAATCATATTTGGCAGAGCAAGACTCTGTCTAACAAAAAATCATATTCAGGATACAGCCCATATGGGTCATTTTGAAGCTCAAAGTATCATTTTTACATGCTAAAGTTATCTGTCAGATCAACAGATCAATATCAATGTTTTTTTAATCTGTGAATACTTGCAGTACCAATTAGCTTGAAAAGCATAATAGAAAGTAAAAAAAAAATTTATATATTATTAAAATGCAGCTAAAAAGAAAATAGTAAAAGCAAAGTCATTTTTGTTTTATTTTCACTTATATGAAATTGCTTAATGTAAGTAGATTATAATATTCCTTCATGTAGGCATTTGAAAATAATGCACATTATAATGTAATAAAAGTCAAAGTAAAATCCATGATGACTAAAAGAGAAAGACTTTGGAAACAATTTTGAAAATAAGATTCCTTTTAGCCCTGAAATATCGCAAGTGTGTTACTTCAATTATGATTCCCTTCTAATACTTACCACAGTGCCTGAAATACAGTAAGCATTTTAATAAATATTTTTTGTTGAATTAAAGAAAGATGAAAGAATAAATGAATTAATTATAAGTTGGTATGTGCATGGAACTAGATAGTCCTAAATCTTCCTATTACGTAAATTCACAGAAGCTGAGAAAAATTTAAGCAAGTGTAAACCAAAATTCATCAGCTTTACCTAGCATACTCAAAAAACTGGATGGAAATATTAGTATGTGGCACATACAGCCATATCATGTATAATCTACTCAACCAGAACCGGTAATTTGGGGTTTGGATTGAAACTGAAAACCATGAGACACCATAGTCTTTACTCAGGACAAAGTTTACATAGCTTTAAGAAAAAATACAATATCCTTGCATAGTGGATATTCATGACTACTCACACATCCTGAATTTGCTTCACGTGTGGAATACTTATTGTAGTGAGAGATGTGACTAAGAGACCATGGACCAATTCATTTAGGAAAGCCATCATATCTGGGGGCTCTTCAGCTTGTGTACACTGCTAGCCAGTTAGCCCTTTCAGTGGTATATAATTAGTGTCTATTTTCTAATTCAATTACATTCACAAAGTTCATTAATGATTTGATAAGCAATTTTGACTATGTGATATAAAAGCAATTCCCTGGAAGATCTCCCAATTTTCACTTTTACCCACAAAATCAGTGTTTGGCCATTATTTGCCAATAACAATTAACACCAAGTTATGCTTACTGCTAATTGTGCTTTTATCTTTTTTAAAAATTAAATCAGGTATAATTGACATACAATAAACTGCCTATATGTAAAATGTACATTAGATAAATTTCTATGTATGTATACACTGTTAAAACCAAAACCACCATCATGATAATGAACGTATCCATCAACCCCCCAAAGTATCCCACCCACCCTATTTTCAGTCCCACCCCAGAGTAAACAGTGAGTTGGTTTTTATCACTATAGATTAGCATATTTTAAAAAATTTTATATTAAAAGAATTACAAAGTGGTTATTTCACTCAGTAAAATTATTTTTGAGGTGTATCCATATTTTAACATATATCATTCCTTTTTTATTCTTGAGTAGTATTCTTCCATCTATATATAGCATAAATTATTTATTCATTCACCTGCTGATGAACATTTGGGTTGTTTCCATTTCTGTGGCTATTGTAAATGAAGTTACTGTAAGCATTTCCATATAAGGTTCTATATAGGCATATACTTTCATTTCTTTTAGTTAAATACCTAATCTAAACAACCTGGTAGAATATATAAGAGTTGAACAACAAGATTACATGGTTGTTTTATGTTCAAATGTTATATTATATCAATTCAATAAACAATACTTGAATGCCTATAATGTACCAGGCATTATTTTATGAATTAAGGATACAGCCAAAACAATTACATTCCTCTGCTCTCATATAGCTTATATTCTAGAAAATAGTATATTGTGACTGTTTTTACATAGTTTATTTATAAGATAATGAAAGTTTCTTAACTATATTCAGTAACTTACTATGAAGAATAAAAAGGAAAAAGAGACAAAAAGGAAGAAAAAGAAACACACAATATACCCAAAGACAGATAAATCTCCAAAAGAACTAAATAGAACACAGAGAGCTTAGTCTTTATTAGTTTCTTCATCTCTAAGGTATAGTAATACTCAAGCCACGTCCAATAGGAAGCTCTGCAGACTGGTTACAACCTGAACTATATATTGGAAATTCATATTTGTGAGAACAATATAAGAAACATAACAAACTAAGTACGGTTTACTTCCTCCTTAGGTAAATTAGAAGTTTCCATAATGATGTAATTTTTAAATCCCATTATTATTAGTTGTAGAGATGTTTATTTAAAATTCATATATGACACCACTCTACACCCCTACATGAATTTGTTCTATAATTATACCAAACTAAGATAGTACACATAGTATGGCAGGATTGCCAAGGATTTTCAAGTCCATAATACATTTGACAATTCAAAATCACTTCACTTAAAATAGATGATTTTTTAAAAAACTTCTGGGAACACAGAATTTCTTTTATCTCAGCTAGTCAACTTTTTAAATCTTTTTAATATTTATGATAAAATTAGTTTTTCATTTGATGATTAATAAAATAATATATTCTCATTTAGCAAGTGGTTTTAAAATTGTTTCAAAACTACATGTTCACACATAAAATTTCAGAAAAATTTGCAAAATTTAGAAAAAATTTACTAGTGTCACAATTCTGTTCTTTATATTAGGCTGGTCCATGTTTGTTCTCAGGGTAATATTGAACAACAGAGTCAAAAACCACTTATAAATATAGTATCTATTAGCAGAAAAAATATATATGTAATATTTTGACAGGGAAATCTTTAGGACTAATTAAAAAGGCTCTGAGAGATTCTACTTAAAACTAAAATTACTTTATTTCTACCCCTTTAAGGATCTATTTTTCACATCACTCTTTCGGCAATATTTGATTTTCCACTAGAATATATCCCACTAATCTACTGGGAAATGCCCTCTTCATTTAATCAGGGAGTTGATGGTAATTGACACAGTGTTCAGATGTTCCTAATCATCTATTTCGATAGCTTTCAGTTGCTACACAAAGGCTTGCACTTAAGGAACTTGGGAGGTTCACTGTTCTTTAACATGTGCTTTTACAGCTCCAGTCAAGAAATGATTTCTATCTGTATATTGTTATGGGACCCTGGGAGGGTTATGTTGAGCACTGCTACTTCCAGCTAGAATTCTACCTGAGCACATTATCCACATTTGCGTAGTTACTTCCCGTGTCATGTTACACAGTCGTATCCCACATTCAACACCTAAAGAATGGCATAACCATGCAAAACCAACTATACGTAACATTTTTGATTAGGTGATGAATTGAAATATCTGCAAACAAAGATTCTTAGCTGGCTTTTCTTAATGCAAATGAACCGCAGAAACTGTTATATTTCCACAAAATTTATCTCTTCAAAATAACATTGCTCCTATGTTAATGTAGTTCATCACTATGAAAAATCTCAACAAGCAATTACCAATTTTCAAAAAATAGTAATGTAATTAGATACATCACAAGGAAAGTGTTAATGCACTGATTTTATATCTAAATTAAGATTCACTTAATGTTACATTAACAAGATGATGAATATTAATGTATTTTATCTTGATTTTAGCACAAACACATTTTAAGTTTGCAGTTAATTGTGTAGTTTTCAAAGTAATTATTTACAATATAACTAATTAGATGTATAATGTATTTTATTAGACAACATAAAACGCAAGAAACAAAAGATACTTGTAATCTGCAGGAAAAGAGAATGCTTATAACCTGAAGGAAATAAGAAAGTTCATAGAGTATGTGCAAATATATTCAGAGAATTTTATCAGGTTAAATAAAACAAACAAAAACAGAAACATTCTGAGAGAGCCTCTTATTTCAATCTTTAGGAATGCATTTCTTAAGTTTCTAAAGTTTTGTGGGTGCAATGAATAAAACACATAAGGTAATTTAAAGTACTGTAGAGAGTCCTCCAAGTACTACCTCCTCCCAAAAAACCTAGAATGATCTTTCTGCTACAAAAATTAGATACAAAATTGTACATATGTTCATATGTTCTTTCTAACATAAAGAATTGAACATAAACTATTAAATAAAATTAGAGTGTTTCTGTAAATGTTATTTTCTCTAAGACTTGATGATGACAGGGTTTATCATTGATAATATTAGAGAATGAATAAATAAAATGATTTCTATCAATTTTAAAAGTTCATTTGTGTACATTTTTTAAAATACTAAGGGTATGGGTGAAAGTGGGAGAAGAAATCAGGCAAAGTAAATAATTTAGGTACTTACAGAAATTCATTAAACAGGGAAATAAGAAGTTGGTCAATTCCTAACAAAATATAACTAGAAACAATGGGAATTCTATGATTGATTAAGGCATGTAATTATTCATGTAAATAATATGAGGGAAACTATGTGTATAAATTTGAATATTTCAGGGAAACCTCTGATACTATTGATTATAAAATAAATATCTTTTTGTGTTTATATATATTGGGGAGAAATCAGGACCAAGAAAGCCATGATGATCATGCTATAACAGAGAAGAATCAATGAATAATCAGAAGAACTTAGAAGAAAAAAAAGTTTGGTGAGAAAAAGAAATTACTGTAAGATAGAATGATAGAATAGCTATTTTCTTATTATTTTCATTTTTGACAGTTTTTCTATCTTGGACAGTCAAAAAATTGCTTGATATGACATGAGTAGTTCTTAGTTACTTATAGAAGAGCTTAGGCAGAATAATTAATATCCTTTTAATATAAATGTCTTGAATATTTTAATTTTGATTCATTATTAACCATTGTGTATTCAGCAATTAGAACAGCACTTAGTTTATAATATTAGCTTAATGAGGGAATAGTTAATCTACAATAATTTTCTTAAATTAATGGAATTAATTTAGAATAAAAAATTTCTCCTCACTCAAAGATGTTAGCGATCATCAGGAAAAATTATTAATGCAAATGGAAAGGTGGGGAGGAAATGGGTACTATTTTTTACCCAGGCTTCTGAGGCATTACATGTAACCACTCTCTACTTAGACTTCACCTGAAGCTTTTCTGTTCCAATATTGATACAACTGAATTAGCTAGGTTACTGTAGTAGACAGACTCTAAGATGGCCCCCCATTATCCCCATATTCTGACATTCATAGGTCTATGCAATCCACTCCACTTGAATAGTGAATGACGCTTGTGATTTGTGTCTTATCAAAAAGTACAAAAAAGTGATGGAATGTCACTTTCGAGATTACATTACATATGATTGTAACTTCTTGCTAGCCAACTCTATTGACTTTCTCCCTTGCTGGTTTTCAAGAGGTAAGCTGCCATATGCAGAGTTCCAGATAGCAACCACATGAAGGAGCCCTCTTTCCACCTCAGTGGCTTTCAATCCAACAGCAACAGAATCCTGCCAACAGTATCATGAGCTTAGGAGCAGATTCTTTCACCTTTCCTGTATCCATCTCAGATGAGACTCAGCCCTTGTTGACACTTTGATTTGCATCCTTGTGAGAAATCCTGAAATAGTCACATTACTCACCCACAAAAATTGTGAGTTAGTAAATGTGAGGTGTTTTTAGTTGCTAAGTTTGTGTTAATACCGGTATGCAACAATAGGTGACATAGTTCCTACCTAGATGTGTGAGACCAGCCAATTTTTCTTTTCTAATAGCCAGTTTAGTCTATGATTAGATCATTGATAAAAAATCCAAATTTAAATGAATGAGCAATTAAATTACATGTAGTGGAATTATATGCTACAGAAACATTTATTCTATTTAAAGTTTCAGATTACAAGTATCTCTGCTGTGTTTAAACAAAAAGAATGTTTAGAAAATAGCAGAGACCTATCAAAACAATGAACCAGCAGCTTTCATCCAATTAAATGTTTGAAAATATCAAGAGAATTAAAATAACTAACTTTGTGTTAGATTTGCATTTAAAAGGGGATGTTTCCAATTTCTTTTCAAGAAAAATCATTAATAAAGAAAATTCATCATCAAATGGCATTATCCCTTAACATGAAAAATAAAATTCTTAAAATGACATACTAGCACATTTGCTTTTAAAATAAGTATATGTGTGTACATAGAAATTTATAAATATATACATATGTATGTATATGTTTTTTTCTGTTTTTCCAGGAAGATGAGCAGTATACATTAAACACATATCCCAAGCATATGTAGAAAAAAAAAAAAAACATAGCTTGTATTAGATTTGCCATTATAAGCTTGCCTTAGGATAACATTATGGACATGGTATATATTAAAAAAAACTTCATTCCAATTAACTTGTTTGAATTTCTTTCATTATTGATGCTTCTTTTTATAAATGTAATATGATTCCATAGAACTATGTTGGATTCTTTTTCTTTGTGGGTGGCATTTTCCCATTTATTCTGTTAGATAAAATCTAAATTAGACTAATGGTAGCAAAGCTGAAAACTAAATTTCATAAGCCCAAGTAGAGCTTCTTTGTCAGAGTCAAAATATTGAGCAAGCAAATTACAGGTGCCTTAATAATAGATGAATGGAAAATATTAAAGAGAGCAGTGTTAATGATGGATTAAAAGAATAGCTGAAATAGGCACACATGACAAGACAGTGTGAGTAAACATTACATTTGTGTCTTTTGCTTAGAAATATTCAGAACTTTTTAAATTTCTGACTTAATTTTTCTATATTTTCTCTTTAGTGTAAATAGTATTTACGGATTCATGACACTACACACATGGCACTGAATACTGAAAAAGATTGTGTAGTTTTTTTTCTAGAGCGAGGAATTATTATTAATATAAAAATTATTCATTTTACTATCAATACTGTTTATGTGGAATCAAATATCACTGGTTCCTCTTACAAGACACTAGATACTAGATTTTGAACTTTTTTTTTTTTTTTTTTTTGAGACAGAGTCTTGCTCTGTTGACTGGGTAGAATGCCCTGGTGTCAGCCTAGCTCACAGCAACCTCAAGCTCCTGGGCTCAAGCGATCCTTCTGCCCTAGCCTCCCAGAGTGCTAGGTTTACAAGTGTAAGTCACCATGTCCCGCCTTTGAACTTTCATTTTTAAAAAGTTCATTGCAACATTCACAAGTGTGAGAAAAATGAATAAAATATTTTTATTTATTAATTTTAATTTTTTCTACCATGCATTGATGTTTTTAGTATTATATTTCACAAAATTGCAAAATTAAGCATATATATAAGTTTAGGTATTATCAAATAAAATAATCAAATAGAGTCCTTGCTTTTTTTTAATTTTGGGGAATCATACATGTGAGTTTTTAAAAATGTTTTAGATGAATATTTCATAAGATTTTTTGCCTTCATTATTGAAATTATTAACATATGGAAAAACTCTATAGCATATTACTTAGTCATGGTGGGTTTATTAAAAATTAAAAAGTAGGACTTTTTAAGAGAATCCAATCTTATTTCAAGTGGCAAAACCAAAATAATATTTTCAGTAATTTTAAGAAGTATATCGTAGCCCTTTCATCCACAGAAACAAAGATATTATATAGAAATTGTTACTATAATTATAATCAATCATTGCTAAAATAATAACTTTAACATATTTTACAAAAATCTTTAATCTAATAGCCAAAGTAAAATTACAAACAGAAGCAATCCCATTTAATGTATCAAAAACTGTAATGAAAAATTTGAAATTATTTTTAATGAATTAAGTGATTTCAACAATTTAGCTTAAATATTAATAATAATTTTCTATTATATCTTCTCAATTCAGCAATATTTCTATTGACAAATGTTTTTACAAAATTCTATCATTTGGTTCAATTTTTCCATGCTAAAATATATTTCTTTCTATACAGAAGTAGAAAATCTGTTCTCTAATAGTTGGCCCATAATGACCTTCTGATGCTGAATCATGACCTAAATCCAACTTCTAAAAGAAGCATTAAAATATAGGATGAGATTATAGTGTGTAGATGCAAAAAATTATGGATTTGTACTATATGATCATGGGTAGTCATCTATTCACTCCAGACAAAAGTTTCATTAGAAATCTGAGAATTAGATGAGGTAATAGATGTTAAATGCTTAGTAAAATAACTGATTTACAGTAGAAACTCAGTTAATATTAGCTCTTATCAGTATAATAATCTAATGAATTCATTGAATAAACTAATTCCACCAATGTACATTTAGTACACATGCAATATGGTGTGGATACAGGACTGAATAATACATGTGAACTTCTTTCTGTCTTGAACTTTACCTTCTGGGATGCAAGGACAAAAACAAATAAAATCATAAACATGTTAATATTTCATGAAGCTATGAAAAGCAAAATACATACAAATGTGTTGGAGTAAAATGATAATGACTAGTTTGATAGCAAGCAGTAGAGAATCAGACTGGGTGATCAGAAGTTCAATATGAAGTTTATGAAATTTGGAAATAATGATACCACAATACCTGCTGTAAACAATTGGAAGCAGAATGTTTAAAACCTTAAGATAGAAATAAAATTTTTAGATCTGAGAAATAGTGATGTGGGTGTTTTGTACTAGAAGGTGATAAGTGCGATGTGAGTTCAGAACTGACAATTACAGGGCATCTTTGGGACTGCAAAATTTTTGGACTGTATTCTATTTGGAAAAGGATACCATAAAGCAAGAATTTTAACCAAGGGAGAAATAAGAATAACTTGGTTTTTTAAATGATAACATGAATCAAGATTGGAAACAGATTGGGGAGAATCAAGAGAGGAATTTCAGTAAAATAGTGAATAAAAATAATTATAGTCTGCATCTGCTTTTAAAATGCACCTATATTTTGATTTTCTTCAGGTAGGATGAAGCCAACAGATCAGGAGATGATCACCATTGAAAAGAGAGTTTACTACTCACAGTTCCCAAGAGGAGGGGGACAAACCACAGCACTCAGGGCAGAACACAGAACATCAAGGTTGGTCACAGGCAGAGAGTTGAGAGGAACTGTGGGAAAGGCTTTATTGTGGTTTCTGCAGAAAGGAATGGGTGAAACAGGGTAAAGAGATAAAGGGGATTTAGGATTGGCTAGTTTGAATAAATTCATTGGGTTCTAGGATATAAGGGCTTCCCCTCGTTGAGGCCTGGTGTAGGGTGATTAGGGCAGAGGAATAGTGTCTCATACGGGTAAGGGCTATAACATAGGGTGAGAGGTTGTGCTTTGGATTGGGTTAGTTTGCATATGAATGATACACACTAGACAGAGTCCTATGTTATCTCTAGGAAACCCCTAACCTTGAGATGGTCAGTCCCTTCCTAGTCTGCCTGCTCCAGATGTCAAAACATTAGACACGGAAAATGAAAAACTGCCTTCCTTTCTTTCCACCTTCTCTCTCTCCCTCTCTCCTATTTCTTTATCTTTTTCTCTTTCTTATTTTCTTAGATAACCACAAATAAAATTGTTGAGGTACAAAAGTAGATATAGAGACAACAAGGCGAATGAAGCAAAATGGCTGACTAGATATATCAGTCTCCAGATCATCCCAGAAGGAAGAAAAAAAGTTGCAGGTGAAAAAGCAGAAGCCAGGTAGAATATTGAGGGGAGAGTGCCAGAACCTACTGGAGAGTCCATGGCAAGAAGTTGAGGAGCAGAACAAGAAAGAGCAAGATTTTGGCAGAGATCAAACCCTCAGGAATTGGAGTCCTGCAGAAAGGGTAAGTGGGAGTGCTTATTTTTCCTCCCCTAACACATGCGGTAGACTGCTGACCCCCAAGCTGTCAGAGAGTCCCTCTATCCTCATGAGCACAAGTGTGTTGCTGTCAGTGAACTGAGAATTTTGTAAGAACAGAGCACCTGGCTGCCAGCCCATACAGAGTCACTTTGCCCCACCACAGACCAGAGCTAAGGCAGCAGGTGCCATACTGCTTCTGCACACATTCTGTGCCTCTATTCTTCCCAGGGAACCTCATCCCTTCAGTTTCCTTGTCACTGGACCCCAGTACCTGCTTGTACTGTGACAACCACAGGCAACGCAGGACAACACAGGGAGCTGCAGGATTTCCCAGAGTTCTGACCCATAGGGCGGGCTGCACGTAGGGGATGGGAAAGTGCCATGAGGTACAACATTTTTAGGGATGAAGGAAAGTGGAATGTGTGCTCTCCTCCACCTAAGAGCCCTGGGCTTGTGATCTGAGGTTGTCTGCATCCCACTCAGAAGAGACACGGGCATGGAGTGGAGTCCATAGTGCAGGAGAGTGTTCCCACTCCAGAACAAAAGCAGACCAGAGCTCAGGCAGGGATGTGGAGATAGGGACTTCCCCTCCTGCTCACTGCTGTGGATATAGCCCCACCTCTTCCCAGAAGGGCTTGGCATAGGTGTGCCACAGGCTGGCCAGTGCCAGTCATGTAGGGAGGCTACACCCCGGCTAAAACTGTCCTCCCTGCATCTGTGTTTTGCACTGAGAGTGTGGCTCATTTCCTTCCCTTCACAAAGAGGTAGGATTTTTGCAGTTTTCCTGAGCTGGAAATCTCTGCATAGCTGGAACCACAGCTAACTTTCCCCAGCACATACCCTGGACTGCAGTAGCCACAGGAGACCAGTGGGTCCAAGAGAACTGTGTGATCCTTGAGCTTGGACATTCAGGGCAAACTCCCCCACGCAAGAGGAGAGTGCAGCATGCCAAAGGGCCCCTGGGGACAACGAGGACCAGAGTGCCAGCTCCCCTCCATTCAGAATCTTCTCCTCCTCTTCCCCTGCCCTGGCCATTGCTACCAATGTACCCCTGGCAGTTCCTTCATGGGGCTGGCATGGGAGCCCCAAAAGACAATTAAGCAAGGGTACTTGGGAATGGCTGTCTCCCACCCCCAGGTCCTAAGGCTTGCTCATCACACTCAGGCTTCTACAGAGAGTGAGGCTCACTTTTTTCCCTTTAAAAGCCACAGCTTCTTACAGCACGGTGCCGGCAAGCCAAAAGCTGCCAGTTTTGAGCATGTAGAAGCTTTGGGTCAAGGCCATCTAGGTGGAAATCTGCTCATGCTCTTTATGCAGCCTTTAGCCACATTATGGTCTGTAAAAGAAAGCAACTATCTGAACTGGAATTCAGGAGTCCCAGATCAGTGATGTGGTAGGGGGAGATACAGCATGTCTGCCTACCCAGTCTGGGAACCTGATTCAATCCCTTCCTTCTCTCCACCTACCCCCAATGGAGACCACAGTGAAATTCAACACAAGCTCTCCTGTCACCCTCATCAGAGCTGGTGATTCCCCACATCACAGGGGTGTACATGGCCTAAATCTACACAGCCCCCTTTCCAAGGTTGATGAGGGAAAGCAGGACCAGGCATTGCACAGATCGCCCTACCACCAGAGCAAACTGAGACCAAACACACACCATTGGCTCCTGCTACAGCTGGCTCTTACACATAAGCATCACCTACTGGCCGAACTACAACCTAGTTCTTTTTCTACTACAACTAACATCTGAGAAAGATACTGCTCACTGTACAAAAACTATTAATAATGAAAGACTACATACAAAGCCTTGACTCCCTGAAAGTACCCCAAATTGAAGCTAAATAAATAAACACAACATACATTCCAGGCACACACTCAAAGGGGGAAAGTTAAAAATAAAAAATAATATATAAATAAAATAAAATAAAAAAATATTAAAATGCCACCCAAACAAAAGTATAATCAAAAATAAGAAGGAACAGCTTCCCCAGATGAGAAGGAATTGATGTAAGAACTCTAGCAGTATGACCAAATAGACTGTTTTGTCCCTCTCAATGGATCACGCTATCTGTCTAGCAAAGAATGCCCTCCCAACCAAAAGGAAAATGCCGAAATGACAGATAAAGAATTCAGAACAAGGATTGTAAGGAAGCTCAATTAAATCTAAGAGAAGGTTGAAAACCAACACAAAGAATCAAAACAAACAAACAAAAAAAAGCTCAGGACATGAATAAAAAACATAATGAAGAGATAGATATATTAAAAAAAATAGAACTTCTGGAAAGAAAAGATACATTGATGGATTTATGAAATGCAGTTGAAACCTCAAACAATAGAATATATCAAGCTGAGGAAAGAATTTCCGAGCTTGAAGAAAAGACTTAAATTAACCCAGTTAGACAAAAAGGAAATAAGAATTTTAATAAGGAAAAAGAATTAAAAGAACAAAATCTTCAAAAAATGTGTGCTATTATGTTCAGATCTTATGTAACTATGTAACCTTTTGTTTTATTATCTTTATGTATTAGAATTCATTGTTTTGCGTGGTTTATGATTTGTTTATATGGTTTTATATTTAACAAATGTTGTGCTTGCCACTGTTGTATCCATGTCAGTCCTGGGTTCCCTAGTGTTATGGTCTGAGATGTGAAAAATGCCCATCTAAAGACCGAATTGAGCCAAATTAGGAGTCTTTATTAGCTGGCCAGTGGCCACCCCCGTTCTGGGAAAGTCCAGACACAGAGAATGGCCCTGATCTTAAAGTGGGCAGGGGTTATATACCTTTACCACTAACAATATTAACAATACACATACAGCTCAGAAAATGTTGTTTCCAATAATTTATAAGCAAACAACCTTACAGAAGCAGATAGCATCAGTTAAATCAAGGAACATTTTTTTGAGGAACATCTAAGAAACATTTTTCCAAGGAACAGTACAATGTAACTATACACACCTAGTGATTTTAAACAATCACTTACAAGTTAATCAGTTTAATTTTTTTTTGTTGCTGTTATTTATGTATTTTTCTCTCAGCTCATAGGTCATGGGCCTATGAATCACACAGCAGCAGTGAGCCTGTACACAAGATGGCTTCACTGTAGTTCACAGAGCTATAGTGATTACTGTGCCTCATCACATTCCCCACTGGTTTTCACGTGAAATCAAATCTTTGATTTATTTCCACACATATGGTGATAATGGGTGCGCAATACCATGAGCTTAACACTTTGTATTTTTTTTTCGTATGTACACCGACAGGTAACTTAGAACACACGGACCCACTAACAGGGTTAGGGGAAACAAAACTAAAGGTTCTGCTAAAGACAATGAGAGAGTTATAAATATGTTGACAGTGAGTTTGGATGATCATAAGTTTGACAGCTCGAACTCTTTGTATAGTAAAACAGACTTCTGGGTCCCGATAGTCCCCTGTTGTGGAATACAGCCAGAAGCCCCAAGTTTTTGCTGAGGCCCAATCCTGAGTTTGCCAATGGGTGATTGTGACAGACACGGGATTACATGAATTTAAAGTGTCACATCCGGGTTGCTTACACACTAGTTGGATGTCTGGATCTTTATTTTTCCAAGAAGCCAGTGTCTCACAACCCCACTTGGCACAATAGTAATGGCCTTCTGCTTGGCAATGTGGGGGCCCAGTGGAGGGGTAAGCGTAATATTGGAGGCTTCGGATTCTCCGCCCCATCTGTAAAGAGTTATATCCAAACAACTGACAAAGGTCAAAATGAAGAACTGGCTGTGATATGGTAGAATTGTGAGTCACCATAATTCCATCAACCGTTCCGGTGAGTACCCAGGTATAGTTTACAGGTTGATGTGGTGATCCCACAGTCCCATGAATCACAAAGAACCAATAGATGTACGAGATAGTCTTATGTTTAGAGGATCTCCGGATGGCTGGATGCTCCATGTCTCAGGCTGCTGCTCTGGTGAGGCCTTCTCGACTTGGGAGTGATGAATCCAATGACACTTGCCGGCGTCTTTAACAGCCGTGGGTGTAGAAAGGATTACTGGCAGTGGTCCAGTCCACCTTGCTTCCAAGGTCACTGGTTGCAATTTCTTGATCCACACAAGGTCCCTGGGCTGCACCTGGAATATAGTTTGCTTAGGAGGAAGGTTAGAAGGCCCAGGGTGGGCTGCCTTTATCATTTCGTGGTTGTGTTTCATGCTTGACTGGAGAGCCTGTAGGGATATAAGAAGTACCGAGTCCCCTAGTTCTGTGACCCGTTTCTCCCCTAATTTGGGGATGAGCGGGGGAGGTCGGCCAAACATAATTTTATAGGGTGTCAGTCCTTTTACATAAGGGGTACATCTAGATCTTAGTAGGGCAAAAGGAAGGAGGCTCACCCAGTTTTTGCCAGTCTCTAAACTTAGTTTATTTAGTGTTTTTATTAAAGTCTTATTTTTTTTTTTATCTGCCCTGAACTCTGAGGCCTATAGACACAATGTAATTTCCAATTAATTTTTAGCATCTGGGCAAAAAATTGAGTTGTTCTGGCGATAAACGCCGGGCCATTGTTGGACCCCAATGCTAATGGGAGGCCAAATCTGGGGACAATTTCAGTCACTAACTTTTTTATAACTATTTGTGCTGTCTCTGACTTGGTAGGAAAAGCTTTTGTCCATCCATAAAAAGTGTCGAGGAACACAAGCAAATACCGGTATTCATAGTTACCTGGTTTCACTTCAGTGAAGTCCGCTTCCCATTGTTCTCCTGGGGCTTGGCCCCGTAACCTAGTTCCTAGGGGAAGATTAATGCCGTTACCCAGATTTACCTGAGCACAGGTGAGGCATCTTGCCATTACTTGCCGAACCATCCGATGAAGCTGGGGGATATAGTAGTCTTTTTGAAGAAGCTCAGTCATATTTGTGCGTCCAAGGTGAGTGCTTTGATGAATCTGTTTAATTAAGTTTCGTCCCAGGCACTCAGGGACCAAGACCCTGTTATCTGGGAGAATTTCCCAATCTATTGCATCAGTTCTAGTCTTTAGAGTTTTTTTCAATTTTAACTTCTTCTTCCGTGTAGCTTGGAGAACGTGGTAAGAGCTGTTCTGGCAAGACAGGGAGAATCTGGAGGGGCCCCACTGGTTTTTGTGTGACGTCTTTGGCTGTTGTGTCAGCAAAAGCATTTTCCCATGCCACTGGGGAATCAGTAGTTTGATGCCCCTTACAATGGATAATAGTTACCTTTTTTGGTAACCAGATGGCTTTTAATAGGGCCAATAATTCAAGTTTATTTTTTATCTCTTTGCCTTTTGAGGTTAAGAGGTTCCGTTCTCGATAGAGTGCTCCATGCACGTTAGCTGTAGCAAAGGCATGTCTACTATCGGTGTAGATATTAACAGTCTTATCCCTTCCCCACCTCAGGGCTTGGGTCAAGGCTATAAGTTCTGCTCTCTGGGCTGAAGTCCCATGTCCCAAAGCTTGTGCCCAGATAACCCAGTCAGCAGTGACCACAGCTGTCCCTGCATACCTGACTCCTTCAGACACGTAGCTGTTTCCATCCGTGTATAATTTTTTATCAGGGTCTGGCTATGGCTGATCAGTAAGATCTGCTCTCAGATTGGCTAGTGACTCTAATATCTCATGGCAGTTATGCGGTGGCTCTGTCGGTTCATCATCCGGCAGCAGAGTGGCAGGGTTAAGAGCAGTTGTCTTCAGGAAGCAAATCCTGGGGGGAATCTAGCAACAGCACTTGGTTATATATGAATTGGAAAGCCATTTTTCTTCAAGTGGACTTTTTAGAGCCTCTACTGAGTGAGGGGTTATGATACACAAGTCTTGCCCCAAAGTGAGCTTAGAGGCTTTTTTTGCCAGGACGGCTGTCGCAGCAATGGCCCACAAGCAGTCTGGCCAGCCAGATACTACAGGTCCAAACTGTTAGACAAGTATGCAACTGGTCTGTTTTCTTCTGGGCAATTTTATTAACTCAGACAGCATTTTTTTAATCTCTCTACTTTCTGTAGCTTTTTCTAATATCAGGGGCCGACGAAGTGGGAAAAGGTATATTAATGGCATGTCTATTTTCTGGTGCCTCTGGGTCTATGGGAGCATACAGGCGGTAAGCTTTAAAAAGGCATTCTACGAACACCATCGGAGACGCCTTAGGTCTCTGTATGATTTTGCTTACCTTAGACAAATTAGTTGGCCTGTTAGCTGCAGCCTGTATGTCCCCGAGCAGAGTCTGGTGATACCGATCGAGAGCCCCCTTACCTTGCTCCTTGTTTGGGTCCCACTTTGAGCGCGCAGAGAGGAGACATGTTGTATATAACCAGGATCTGTGGAGTTGCCCATCAGGGCCGGGATTTGTCTTAACAGCTTTTCTGTGTATATGTTTTTTATATATCATCTTTTTTGTCTATCCCTGTTTTACGCCTGTCTAAATATTTACTCTATTTTAAGGGCCATACCTAGCCCCACCTGGTCCTGGAACTATTTTACTTGCTAGCGAAGAAGGCCCCTATAGTTAACAGGGTCCCCAGTGCTATGGCCCCCATCAGCATTGTTTTTACTGATGCCCAGTTTTTCTCTCTTAGACGCCGTGCCTCCTCCAGGGCCATGTCCCTATAGAGAGCTGTGAACTCTGCCCAGCCTCCACTGCTGTGGATCCATCGGCCAGCCGTGTCTCTAGGTAGGCCACCATCCACTCCTGCACTTGTCCCACTAGTGGCTCTATCTCCCTGTTGACACTCTCAGCACATAGTGCAGCCCCAAAGACAAAGAAGGCCACAAGGTGGCCCCAATTGGGCCCCCCCTGGAAAAGCTCATTGGCAACCTGGGTGAAGCACTGCTGGGCTGAGCTGGGGGTCACATGCAGCTGAGCCACCAGACCAGAGAAAGTATGCTGGAAGTGGGTCTCGAACTCATCTCCAGCTGCCTGCATGGCTCGGTGCAGTGGGTCAGCTGCTGGGCCCTTCTCTGGGCCAGTTTTACAGACATAACCCTTCTGTCTCAGCTTATAGCCTATAAAGTCTGCCACCAAAGCTCGTGTGTCTGGGGCTGAGGCTGGGGTCGTCATGTATATAAATGAATGGGTATAAATAAAAAGCATACAAATGATCACCCTGAAAGTTTCTGGAAGTTTTTTAAAAAAAGCATTAAGTGGCGTGCAATTCTCACATGACCCTGATTGACCCATTTTGAGGAAAAAAGGGAATAATCTTTAGATCTCAGGAATCCTTGGTCCCAGCCCGTCACCTGGTGACTGCCTTACAGAGGCCAGGAACCTGATCCCGTGTTTCTGAAAAACAAGGACTATCGAGAGCAAAAGTGTAAACAGGGTAACCGAGAAAGAGTTTTAAAAAGGAGGACCGAGCCTATCATAGTCTAGTATAGCAGCATCAACAGAACCTGCTCCATTTTCTTAGGAGCTATGTCATAAAGTCCTATACCAAACACCAGGGCCAAAAAACCTGGTAGCAAGTAGACTAAACCTATCATGAAAAAAGTAAAATCAAGGAAAGGCTAAAGGAAGCCACAGAATTCACGGCGGTACCAGAGCAGGTGTCGGCAGCTTCCGGAGACTCCTCAAGAACACTCGCCCGTACTTGGTGGACAGTAGTTGCTGTCGAGAAACCAACAAAGGCACTCCTTGACCCTGTTCTGTGGTTAATAAATATAACCGGCAATCTGGGCAATCAGCTGGGCTAAAAGAACACCAGTGACTCAGCGCCGGAGCGGGAGGTGGTTCCCCCCTTGGATAGAGGGCAGTTTCTACAGTGAATTCTTTATAACCCATAGGTAACAGACTGGAACGGCAACAGACAGAAGGAGAAATTAGTAGATTTACTGGCTAGGAGGAGGAGGAGACAAATGAGAGTTGTTGCCAGGTGAAACAGGTGCCCACGAGGCAGCAACCGGCAAAATTCTTTTGTTTTTCATAGTTACTTTTTGTTACAATAAGAGCAACACTTTATCAGGTTTCAGTTTAAACTTATCTGGCACAGGGATTTTGAGCACAATTTGCTGTACACTCTTTTATGCTATAAAGTTTTTACAATGACAAGACGCAGAGACACAGAGACAGATTTTCACATAGGGTGGGGTGTACTTTCAGGTGTCCGCCTGGCTGCTCCCCTCGCAGAGATTTAGGCGTATCTTGGCTGAAGGTGCTCCCGTATAAAGCCCGGGCAGGTCACCACCCTTTCCAGAGGGAGAGTCACCGTTATGCCATACGACATTGCCACAGAAACGCAGGTTAGGACCCACTGAAACCCTGTAGCTATTCAGCTGTGGAGCTATAACATTCTCACATCTCTCATCCAGGTGACAGTCAGGAGGGGAGACAAGACAGTAACACTATTTGTGGTTGCGTTGCTCAGATGGAGGTGGCACTATAAAAGCAACATGTACTAGTATCTAGACAACAATTAACATACAACAAATCAACAATGAGCATTCAAACCAACATGAAACAAAATCCTAAAGTTTCCGGAAAAACCAAGCTATCCGGCAGGGTGCCAAATAGTTGCTGACTTGGCCTCACGGCCAAAACAGAGTTCCAAGCCCAAAAACAATGACCAAAACCCCGAGTGACATCTCACTCCATCGGGCTTGTTCCTGGGATCTTAGCTGTGTCCAGCTTTCCCAAGGAACACCAAAATGGGCCCACCAAAGACAGACAAACCAAACACTCACCAGTGTAAGTCCAGAAGACTGGTTCAAGGAAATTGGTTAATTTTGAGGTGTTGGTGGCTGGAGCGTGGTCTGGCCATTGCCTGGGGCTGAGGAACGTCTCTCAGGAGCTCTCCCCTAGGCTAGGCACTGGACCCCACACCAGGTTCCAGGCACCAGTGGTCACCAAGCGCCCTGTGTTAGGGCCATCTTGCTGGGGCCTCCAAATTTTATGGTCTGAGATGCGAGAAATGACCACCTAAAGACCAAATTGAGCCAAATTAGGAGTCTTTATTAGCTGGCCAGCGACCACCCCCGTTCTGGGAAAGTCCAGACACAGAGAATGGCCCCGATCTTAAAGTGGGCAAGGGTTATATACCTTTACCACTAACAATACTAACAATACACATACAGCTCAGAACATGTTGTTTACAATAATTTATAAGCAAGCAACCTTACAGAAGCGGATAGCATCAGTTAAATCAAGGAACATTTTTTTGAGGGACATCTAAGGAACAGTACAATGTAACTATATACACCTAGTGATTTTAAACAATCACTTACAAGTTAATCACTTTATTTATTTATTTATTTTTGTTGTTATTTATGTATTTTTCTCTCAGCTCATAGGTCATGGCCTATGAATCACACAACAGCAGTGAGCCTGTACACAAGATGGCTTCACTATGGCTCACAGAGCTATAGTGATTACTGTGCCTCATCACACCTAGGTTGTTGAAATTTCTGTAAAGTATGATTTTGAGTCTATTATTTTTGTAGTGCTAAAGATTTGACATTCCTGGAATATCTTCTTTGTGAACTCCTAAGATTGCACTTTCTCTAACAATAAGACTTATAAATTGTGTGTAACTTAAATCCTAGAGTGTTAATAACTCATTGCTAAATTATATAATAAAGAATTTTCCCATGACTCTCCTTTCTGAATTTTGGAATTTTTGACTTCAGCTATGATCTAAAAAGAGTTTTAAAGGTATCACCATCATCATTACAAGAAAAAGCTGGATGAACCAAAAATCAATGATTTCTTTTAGATCCATTAGAGAACTGAGTTGTTATGAAAAATTGTCACTTTGAAATATAAAGAAACCACTTTGAAATATTTGTGGTACATTCAATATATCCTCAATTCTAGAATGCACTACAAGTGTATAGAAAAATGATAAATAGCCCTCCTAATCTGTAAAGTGAGCACAATAGCACCAATTTATCAGGAGGGTTGTTAGGATTAAAATGAGATAATATATGAGTAGCTCTGGGTGGAGTAACTAACAATGTGGAACTGATTGGTAACACAGACTGTTGCTGTTGTTACTGGTTCATTGTTGATATTTTATGTATTTTGAGAATAGTAAGTAGCTTTTTTAAAAAATGGAGAATAGATACTGATTATATTATGATAATGCTTCATTATATAGATGAGCAGGAAACCGAGATGAGTAGTCCACTCAAGATGTCATAGTGAGATAAAATTGTATGTCTCTTTCATTGTATTGTCCAAACTATCAAAAATAATTTTTAAAATAATTATATTAATTAATTAAATTAATATTAGACACATTACTACTAACATCTTTCATGAGCTTCCATTTTTATCTCACAAGACTAATTTTATTTTGTAGAATTACAAATAACACGAAAACATTTAAAAATCAGAGCACAGTTTGCTGGTGCTTGGTTAGATAGTCATAATAATTTCAATCTGGCCTTGAAAAAGTAAAATCAAAATAGGCAACTTTATTTGGTAAACTATCAAATTACACCTTTCCTAATTACAGCTATGGCACATACCGTTCTCATTTTTACTAATCAGTGATCAAGCAAGCAAAAGAATTTCATTTATGTCACTTGATAGAGCCATATACGCCAAATAGGCTTTGCCCTAATGTTAACAGAAGAACCATAAAGAGATTTATGGCTCTGAAATCGACCAGAGTGTGGCCCTTCTGCTGCAGTAGATTCTAAACCAATTTTAAACAAGACTTGCCCCCAAATTTCTGTCCTCTTAAAGAAATTCGTTAGTCTAAATTTTCAAGTGCAGACTCATTTTAGAGATGATAGTTATGTCCAGCTTGCCCTTATTGTTTGCTACTTAAATCTTACTAATCAATAATGAAAGATACTTTCTCTTAGTAATAGAAATATTTTAAAGGCAACTTGGCCTCTCATTAACACTAAAGTATAAAAAAGAGTAAAATGAGTTAATATAGCATCAAGAATGGGAGGTGGCTCCACGTCAAATTCATATAGACCAAGTAACTTTATGGGACTATTTTTTATAACTATATTTGGTTAAAAATACTTAGCCAGAAGCAAACAGACTTCTTTTCCTCTTTTATCCACTCATTGAACTCTGTTAAAATGCCATGAGTTGAAATTCTGGTTTCTAAATAGAAATTCTAGACTCCAGAATTAATAGGCAGTTTATTTTTATAATTTTTTCAAATGTACATTGTATACTATTCAACTGGGATTTAACACTAGTGGAAAGAATGAATATAAATATTAGTTGATGTCTATATTCTCTTTTCACTTCAACTAAGTGCTTGCAAGAAAAATTTAAAAATAACAACATTTACTGTTTGCATGCTTTTGTTTTATTTCACCTAGTAATAAATATTATCACTAGTATAATATTAAAATCAGGATAAAAGTGATAACAAAATAGAAACTATTGAGCAATTTTTAAGGAGTAGGTAACCATGTTAAAGATACCACTTAATTATCTCAATGTTCAAAATATCTTGTTTAAATATTTTGGAAATGAGGCATAAAGAATTTGTTGAATGCAAGCCAAGTCACACATTAAGAAGTAGGGCCAGAAGTTACATTTTTATTCTACTCTTTGGCATCTGTATTAGTCAGTATTCTCTAGAGAAACAGGCAGCCTGGCAAGCTGAAAATTCAGGCAGAGTTAGCATTGCAGTCTTGAGTCTGAATTCTGCTGAGCAGCAGACTAGAAAATCAGGAAGAAAAATTCCCATGATGCAGTCTTGGGGCAGAAGTTTTTCCTCATCAGGAAACCTCAATCTTTGCTTTTAAGGCCTTCAACTCATGGGATGGGGCCCACTCAAATTATGGAAAGGAAAATGCTTTGCTTAATATCAACTGACTGTAAATATTAATCACATGTAAAAAATATCTCAGTAGTAACTAGTCTAGAATTTGACCAAATAACTACCTACAATAGTCTAGCCAAGATGACACATAAAGTTAATCTTCATAGCGTGATAGAATAATAACAGTGTTGGCTATATTAGTAGAGAAGCTCAGATACCCGAAATCTCTGCCAGGGTATCACAGGACATACCATTACAGAACATGACTATCATAGGGCATGCCATCGTATTTTGAACTACAGTCATGGAAATAAAAACAGTACATCTAAAATAACTTTTAAAAGTATGTTACACGATACCTGTATAGTGAAACACTATATGTTAGCTACATTAACTTACAGAGGAAAATCCCCCTGACAAATGAGGATACACAGAGATAGTACCTGAGACCCTGTTAGGTAGATAGTGAGGGATTCTGGGTCTCCTAGGAATGAAAGTGGGTGCCATGCAATTCACCCCTCCCCACAAATGGGCTTTCAGAGAGGATCATGGGAGATCTGCATGCATAGTAAGACTCAGGTTGTCTAACTCCCAACTGTCCAAAGTGGTTCTATGGTGATATCTGAATGACGAGGAAGCTCCCAATTCAGGCACTATATAAAATAAGACCCAGATCATGACCTAAGGCTTTTTCTCTCTCTCTTTTTGCTATGACAAGTTGTGTGGTTGTCATCTGTGGCTTACATATCTCACTCAGTAAACCTATATCTTGCTCTTGCTCTATAATCCTATCTTTGTCTCCTCAATAAATCTCATTTTCGTGCTTGACTTACTTTGGTGTGTCTAGTCATTTTCGGTGGTGAGCACACCAAGAACCAACATTTCAGACTGCCACCAGACCATCCTAAAAAGAAAAAGAGAGGGGGAAGAGAAAGAAAGAAAGAAAGACAGACAGAGGGAGGGAGCGATATATTTATCACAGCACTACTCAGAATAATGAGTCATGTCAAAAACTTTATGTGATTATACTTATAAAAATATTATTGGCATACAATGCTTCACCAGTACATATTATATAATATCTCATGTGTCTGTATACATATATATGATATAGATTGCCTATAAGAATATTTTAAAATCATGCATTTTATTATATAAGTATATCTTGACCAGTTTGCATAATTTTTATTTCCTTGAACTATATGTTTTAGTTAATATGCCACCCTTTTAAATTACTTTTCTTAAGGTTCAGCTATGTTCAACTCTTAATTCATTTTTATAATAAAATGATTAATGTTTTCTTATTTTTCTACATGTATTTTCTCCTTTCCCCTGAAATTAACCAGTTCATTATTATAAAGTATAAATTCTTTATATCAAAAAGAATTTTACTGTCCCTGAATTTTTGGTGAATTTTATTGACTTATACATTCTGAAAATTTAGAAGAATACTGAACACATGGCTAAACATATTAAATATAAATAAATTTGGAAAATGATAAAAGCAGAGTGATTTTACAACTTATCATTACACTTTATACCCTTTACAAAAGATGCATATATTACATTACAACACAATGTTGCATACAAAGAGAAATATAAAATTGCTTAGTTATTACTATCGGATTAGTATTAATATGTCACTTTAGAATGTGGCTAGATACATGACATCACACACTCAGTTTAATAACAAACCTCAGAAGTCACATTTAAATAAGGAATAGTTCCAAATGAGATAAAACATTACCTCCCCTTTGATTATCTTTGATTAGGAAATTGATTTCTTATTAATACATGTGGCAACACTGTAATTTAATAATTTGATTTTGTACTGTAGAAATAATGCTTACATAATAACAATACATAATTCCATTTGTGTTGTGATCAGAATAAAATTTGTAATTTTTAAATGTGAATAATCCTGATGCATGACAAAAGTTTGATTTAACCTTTTTCTTGACAATTTGACATCTTCCCATGTACTGATTAAGTTGGTGAGTTTATATTTCCTTTCTATCTTTTTTATCATTCATAGTCCTGAATGTATCTGAAAGAGACTTTGCCCTTGATGGGTTGTTTACAATTTATTTTAATATTCTTTGGATGAACTGTAATATTATGATAACATTATTAAAAAATGCAGTTCTAAAAAGTGACATTTGGAGAATTAATATAGGCAACAAGAAATATTAATATATTACCATTCTTTTCATATATTATAACCATTTTTAAATGGACTATTTTGCCCTCATGCAACAATTGAAAAGGTCAAATCTCCTAGATAAAGCATTATGAAACAAAGGCTGATTGTAGTTCAAATATTTCTAGGCAACAGGAAATGACATCTTAACATTACAAAGATCAGGTCTTTTAAACAAAGATGAAACATACAGTGAAGGACATTGTGACAAGGCAGCTGGCTTACTATCCTCTGCTAAAACAGTCCTTGACCTCTGCCCTGTTTTGTCAGCAGCCAGATGGTCTGAGAATTATTTTTAAGTATGTGATACCAGATATGGGCCAACAAGGAATACAAGGTTAGAGCAATCATAGCTCTCTATACATGACATTGACCTAAATTAGCAAAAAATACATCTTTCAATCAGCAAAATAATGATTGCCAAAATTGACATAAAGACAGCAAATCAGTTTTTAAATGCATCATCTTCTGGCATCCTATTTGTTTCCAAAATAATGCAACATTTTTATGTTTTAATCACTCTTTTAATGATAATGGCTTAATATCTTGGTGCATATGCAAATTCTCTTGGTCCCTCAAGTGTGGTAATGAAATTTTTTGGTTTTAGAAGTAATGATTATGAAGTCTACCTTTAATAAAATACACAAGAAAATGTGTTTAAATGGGCAGGCATAGCTATACATAATTTTGCTTAATAGATTGAGATTATTTAACTCTCATTAATACATTTGAATTTGTATATTAAAGATTATATGAAGGACAAGTGCAAAAAAGCAATTATCTATGCCCATGCTTTCCAATCTCAAAATACATGAAAATGATTTTATTTTACCCTGTTTCAGTAACATAAACTAAAATAATACTAAAGTCAAGATAATTAGAACCAGGCTTCTTAGAGAAAATAGTCGTCGTTTGCAAGAGAAAATATACTTTAAATTATAGCAGATTTTGGATTTCCTAGTCAATGGAACAGAAGTCAAACTCTGTAAAATAATTTAAGGTTTATTCTGAGCCAAATTTGAGGACCATAGCCTAGAGCCATGTCCAAAAGGTCTTGAGCAAGTGGACTCATTGTGGCTGGGTTACACTTTGGTTTTATATATTTCAGGGAGACAGGAATTACAGGTAAAGTCATAAATCAATACATGGAAGGCATACACTGGTTTAGCCCCAAAATGTGGGATATCTCAAAGAGGGGGCTAACAGGGTATAGATGGGTTTAAGGACTCTTTGACTGGTAATTGGTTAAAGAACTGAAGCTTTGTCTAAAGGCTAGGATGTATTAAGTTAAGATAAGGAAGTCTGTTAATCAGAGACAAGTCACCTCACCTGACATACTCCTAGAATCAGTGATTTGTTACTTAAATTGAGGACATGCAGGTTTGTCTTGCATGGCTTTAGGCCTTTTAAAGAGTTACAAAGGATATCTAAGAAGGGAGGAAGGAGGGCATGATGAGGCATAAGATTTTATTTTAGTTCACACTAGATTTTATGAAATCATTATTGATCTATAATGTGAAAATGGTTACAATTTTTGTAATAATTAATAAAGTATTAGTGAAGTAAAATACCAAAAAAAAAAAAAAAACCTATTTCTAAATAATGTTCAAAACTATTTCTGTTTTAAAGATATAAAGTAGCAGTTCTGGAGATTCTTATTTTTGTGTTTGGAAATTCTATTTTTTTCATAAACTTTGAATATAGTTTGTAACAAATGGAAACTTCCTTGTCATTTCTGGTGAACATAGAAAATCTTACACTTTTGATTTTGGTTTACATTCTTCACTGAATATACTTAAAAATATTCTTTGTATACATGGAGTAACTGCCTACAATTGCTGCTTATTTTTCCACAAAAAGAATTTGATCCCTCTATTTTCCTTTTGCTTACTATAAAAAAGTCAATTAAACTATTTTAAAACAATTGTGTTTAGCCACCAATGAATTCTGTCTACTTGTATAATCAGGAGAAAGGGCTTTACAGGTAATATAAGAGTATTAGAAGCAGACAGGAACTACTAATCTTGAGTTTGGATTTTCATTACAAATGTATTATTTTTATCTTCTAAATTCTAGTTCAGTTGCCTGAATTAAGTGTATGAATTTTCTATATTTTCAAGTTTTCAGTTGCTAATGGAAGTTATTTTAAGTCAACCATGATCTAGCTTTCTAAATTTTCAATTTTCATTCTTAGGCTTTTTATCATCTAAATGAACTTCAAAGGCTTGACCTCCTTAATTTCAGAACAGTTCTAAGGTTAGCATTATAAAGGATACAAGACTCAGAATAGAAACAAAAAGGAAACAAAATAAAGAAAAAATTATATTATTATAGGGTCCTTTTTATATTTTTTATTTTTAATTATTATGGGTACATAATAGTTGTATATATTTATAGGGTACAAGTGGTGCTTTGGCCAGGCGCGGTGGCTCATGCCTGTAATCCTAGCACTCTGGGAGGCTGAGTCGGGAGGATCGCTCGAGGTCAGAAGTTCGAGACCAGCCTGAGCAAAGCGAGACCCTGTCTCTACTAAAAATAGAAAGAAATTATCTGGCCAACTAAAAATATATATAGAAAAAATTAGCCGGGCATGGTGGCACATGTCTGTAGTCCCAGCTACTCGGGAAGCTGAGGCAGGAGGATTGCTTGAGCCCAGGAGTTTGAGGTTGCTGTGAGCTAGGCTGATGCCACGGCACTCACTCTAGCCCGGGCAACAAAGTGACTCTGTCTCAAAAAAAAAAAAAAAAAAAAAAGTGGTGCTTTGAAACAGCCATACAATGTGTATTAATGAAATCAGAGTAATTTGGGTATCCATAACCTCAAGCATTTATCATTTTTTTTTTGTGTTAGGCACATTCTAATTTCACTCTTTTAGTTATTTTAAAGTATACCATAACTTAATATTGACTATAGTCAGTTTGTGGCATTTGTGATTTAAATTTTTGACTCTTGATATCTTACAACAATTTAAACAAGTTTAAATAAAATACCCTGTGCTTACTTGTAATAGAATTTAAAGACTGATTTAATTAATCTTTCTCTTTGGTATCTACAAGAAAAAAGAGATATAATAATTTTCTGGATAAATTATAAAATCTTTTTACTGCTTCCCTTTATGAATTTTTAATTTATTTATAGCAAAATTCACTGTTTTGGTGTATAATTGTTTGACATTTTTATTTGAAAATATTGAGGGTACACACATTTTTGTTACATAGATACCTCGTGTAATGCTTAAGTCAGAGCTTTTGGTGTGTCCTTCACCAGAATACAGGGTGTCCCAAAATTGTCATACATAGGGAAAACGGGAAATTTTAGCTAAATGTACCTTTATTTACAAAATATTCAATATAAAATTTTTCCTTTGTATGGAGACTTTTGGGACACCCTGTAGTGTTCATTTTACCCAATAGATAAGTGTTTATCCCACACTTCCCCTCCTTATCTCCTTTTTGGTTTCCAGTGACATTTATATCATGTTGTGTCCATGTGTATCCATCATTTAGCTCCCACTTATTAGTGAGAACATGTGGTTTTCCATTCCTGAGATATTTCACTTAAGATAATGATCTCCAGTTCCCTCCAAGGTGCAGCAAATGACATTATTTCATTCTTTGTTATGGCTGAGTAGTATTCTGTGGTATATATATCACATTTTCTTTATTCACTCATGAATCGATGGGCACTTAGGTTGGTTTCACATCTTTGCAATTGCAACTTGTGTTGCAATAAATATTCCAGTGCAGGTGTCTTTTTGATAAAATGACTTCTTTTCCTTTGGGTAAACACCCTGTAGTGGGACTGCTGGATCTAATGAACATCTGCATTTATTTTTTGAGGAATCTCCATACTGTTTTATAAAGAGGGTGTACTAATTTGCAGTCCCACCAACAGTGTACAAGCATTCTTATCTCTTTGCATCTACACCACTTTTATTGTTTTGTGACTTTCTAATTACAGCCTTTTTGATAGGGGCAAGGTGGTATGTTGTAAATTTAATTTACATTTTCCTGTTGATTAGTGATGTTGATCATTTTTTCATATGTTTGTAGGCCATTTCTCTATCTTCTTTTGAAAAACTTCTATTTATATATTTTGTCCACTGACAGTTTTGTTTGCTTTGATCTTGATTTGTTTGAGTTCTTTGTAGAGTCTGCATATTAGTCCTTTGTTGGATATATAATTTGTGAATGTTTTCTCCCATCCTGTAGGTTGTCTATTCACTCTTTTGGTTATTTTCTTTGTTGTGTGGAAGCTTTACAATTTAATTAAGTCCCATTTTATTTATTTATATATTTAATTTTAGAATATTACAGGGATACAAATGTTTTGGTTACGTAAATTGCTTTTGAACCACTTGAGAGAAAGTTATAAGTGTGCCCATCACCCAGATAGTGTGCATTGTACCCAATATTTATGAATTTACTCATGCCCTCCTCCCCTCTCACCTGCTTGCTTTCTGATAAATGTTATTTCCATATGTACACATAAGTGTTGATTAGTTCTACTTTAATGGTGAGTACATGTGTTGTTTGTTTTTCCATTCTTGTGATATTTCACTTAGAAGAATGATCTCCAGCTTGATCCACAATAATACATGAGATATTAGTTCACTATATTTTTTATGGCTGAGTAGTACTTCATGGTATACACGTATCACATTTTATTAATCCACTCATACATTGATGGGCACTTGGGTTGATTCCACATATTTGCAACTGTGAATTGTGCTGCTATAAACATTCAAGTTCAGGTGTCTTTTCTATAGAATGTTTTTTTGTTTGTTTGCTTTTTTCTTTTGTGTAAATACACAGTAGTGGTATCGCTGGGTTAAATGATAGTTCTACTTTTAGTTATTTGAGGTATCTCCATACTACTTTCCATAGACATTATACAGGTTTGCAGTCCCACCAGCAGTGTATGAGTGTTCCTATCTCTCCACATCCTCACCAACATTTGTTTTTTGAGGACATTTTGATAAAAGCCATTCTCACTGGAGTGAAGTGATACCGCATTGTGGTTTCGATTTGCATTTCCTGATGATTAAAGATGTTGAGCTCTTTTCCATATGTTTTTTGGCCGTTAGTTTATCTTTATTTGAAAATTTTCTAATTTGCTCACTTTGTAATGGGATAGTTTGATTTTTTCTTCTGATTTGCTTGAGTTGTTTATAGATTCTAGTTAGAAGCCCTTTATGAGATGTATAGAATGCAAATATTTTTTTCCCATTCTCTAGGTTGTCTACCCATTCTGATGATAGTTTCCTTGGCTGTGCAAAAGCTTCTTAATTTGATCAGGTCCCATTTATTTATTTTTGTTGTTGCTCTCTTTGTTCTTGGGGACATCTTCATAAATTCTTTGCCTAGGCTAATGTCTGTAAGAGTTTTTCCAACATTTTCTTCTAGAATTCTTATGGTTTAATGCCTTAGGTTTAAGTCTGTTATCCATTGTGAGTTGAATTTTGTGAGTGGTGAGAGTTGTGGATCCTGTTTCAGTCTTCTACATGTGGCTGTTCAATTTTCCCAGCACCATTTATTGAATAGAGATTCTTTTTCCCAGTGTATGTTTTTGTCTGCTTTGTCAAAGATCAGATGGCAATATGAGGATGATTTTATGTCTGAGCTCTCTGTTAGGATCTATTGATCTGTGTCTCTGTTCTTGTGCCAGTACCATACTGTTTTGGTTACTACAGCTTGAAGTCTGGAAAACTGATGCCTCCCAATTTCTTCTTTTTGCCTAAGGTTGCCTTGGCTATACAGGTCTTCTATGGTTCTATACAAAGTGTAGGATTATCTTTTCTAGATCTGGGAATAATGATATTTATATTTTAATAGGGATGGCATTGAATCTGGAGATCACTTTGGGTAGTATAGACATTTTAACAACGTTGATTCTGCTAACCCATGACATGGTATGTTTTTCCAGCTGTTTATGTCCTCTGCTATTTCCTTTCTCAGTGTTTCCTAGTTCTCCCCATAGAGATCTTTCACTTCTTTAGTTAAATATATTACTAGTTATTTTATTTTCTTTGTTGCTATTGTGAAAGGTATTGAGTATTTATTTGGTTCTCAACTTGGCTGTTGTTAGTATATATGAATGCTACTGATTTCTGTACATTGATTTTGTAACCTGATAGCAAAGCCATGAAAGGTCTCAACAAGAAAAGAAAACTACAGATCAATATCCCTATGAACATAGATATTAAAATTCTCAATAAAATCCTAGCAGATCGAATTCAGCTGCTCATCAAAAAAAAAATCCATCATGACTAAGTGGGCATCATCCCAGTGATGTAGCAATGGTTCAACATATGGAAATCTATAAATGTAATTCACCACATAAGTAGGAGTAAAAACAAAGAATGTATGATCCTCTCAATAGATGGAGGAAAGGCATTTGACAAAATTCAGCACCCTTTTATTATAAGAACACTTAACAAAATAGGCATACATGAGACTTAACTCAAAATGATAAAAGCCATATTTGGCAAACCCACAGCCAACATCATACTGAACAGAGAAAAATTGAAAGCATTCCCGCTCAGAACTTGAGGCAGACAAGGTTGACCACTATCACCACTTCTATTCAACATAGTGCTGGAAGTCCTAGCCAGAGGAATCAGGCAAGAGAAGGAAATCAAGTGTATCCAAATGAGGACAGAAGAGGTCAAACTATTGCTCTTTGTTTACAATATGCTCTTATATCTAGAAAACCCCAAAGATTCTGCCAAGAGACTACTGCAATTGATAAATAAATTCAGCAAAGTCTCAGGTTACAAAATCAAGTCCTGTTTATTTCTTTTTGTTATTACTGTATTTGCCTTTGGAGTCTTAGCCATAAATTTTTTGCCTAGGCCTACGTCTAGTGAAGTTTTTCCTACATTTCTAGAATGTTCATGGTTTCATGTTTTACACTTAAGTCTTTTACCTGTCTGGAAATTAGTTTTTGTATATGGCAAGAGATGGGAACCCTGTTTCATTCTTCTGCATGTGGCTATCCAAGTTTCCCAGTTTCATTTATTGAATAGTGCCTCCTTTCCCCTGTGTATCTTGTTGTGTGCTTTTTCAAAAGTGGTTGTAGTTACATGGCTTTATTTCTGGGTTCTATACTCTATTCCATTGATCTATGTGTTTAACTTTATACCAGTACCATGCTGTTTTGGTTACTATAGCCTTATTGTATAATTTGAAGTCACATAATGTGATGCATCCAGAGTTCTTTTTGCTTAGGCAAGGCTACAGCTATCTTCATATAGCAATAAAGCACTTGAAATTTAGCTAATGCAACTAAGGAACTAAATTTTTAGATTCATTTAATTTTAATGAATTAAAGGTTACATTTAAATAACCACACACTGATAGTGGCTACTGCATTGAAGAGTATAGCTCTGTATTATACGTGAGTTATCACAACACTTCTGAAAAATAATTACCCTGGTTCTTAACTTGCGGTAGTCTCCAGTCTTTTTGGCAGCAGTTTCAGGTGGTGATGTGAGCCATGTGGAGTGCTGTAAATATAGATGAAGCTTCTCCCTCATCTGCTTCCTGCTGTGCACTCCCTCCTTCCTACCTTTCATGGAAGACAATTTTTCCATGGACTTTGTGGGGGTGGGGCAGAGGTCTATGGCCAGGTCCATGACCCAGGGGTTGGGGACTGCAGCTTGAAAGCATACAAGAAAGAAATAATTTAGCCTTATGCATCACTTAATTCTGTGATTGAGACATTTAATTAACATAAAAAGCTTCCTTCTGTTGTGACACCTGTCTAAAACATCTAAATATTGGTACTAGTTTCTATTTGCACAACCCAGAGCTAATTCAAATCTTAACTTTTCTCTTTTAGATAATAGTGTTCATATAGAAAGATTACTATGACAAAAGAGCTTTTGAGATTGCTTTCATATGAGTTTACTATTGAACCAGCAAGGGAACAATGGAGGAGAAATACAAGTTTAAGCGTACAAATGACTATAGTTGGCTATTCAGTACTTCCATTTGTTCTTTTGGAGTCACATCCAAAGCATAGCTCTCTATGCAAAGTAAGGAATATATCAGAGTCAAGGATCATAGCCACTTATTCTTTTATAAAGTTTTATGCCTTTGGAGACAAGAGTTGGGAAATCTGAAAGCACATGGGCCTTTAAGATTTCATTTCTTTATCATATAGGAAAGGAACTTTTTTTTCTGTTCCATATTCACATTATTATTTGTCTATTTCTCATTGGCTCATGAGTTTTAGGCAAGGATTCCTAACAGAAGACCTACCCATATCCAACCACAACTAGGCTTCCGTTATTTTAATGCTATCTTACTAATTCTGATTTACCCCTTAATGTCAAAGTCACCTTTTATTTTTGGTAAATCATCTTTAGTAGCTCGTCAATTACTTTTTTGCATTTTTTTTATTCTTATTTCAGCATATTGTGGGGGTACAAAAGTTTAGATTGCGAATATTGCCCTTGCCCCCCACCCCCCCACCCCTGAGTCAGAGTTTCAAACGTGTCCATCCCCTAGACAGTGTGCATCACACTCATTATGTATGTATACATCCATCCCCTCCTCCCACCCCCACCCCCGACATCTGCCGGACACCCAATTAATGTTATTCCTAAATGTGCTCTTAGGTAATGATCAGTGAAACCAATCTGATGGTGAGTACATGTGGTGCTTATTTTTCCATTCTTGGAATACTTCACTTAGTAGAATGGGTTCCAGCTCTATCCAGGAAAATACAAGAGGCGCTATATCACCATTGTTTCTTATAGCTGAGTAGTACTCCATGGTATACATATACCACATTTTATTAATAAAGACCTTAACATTAACAGTTGTTTTATAAATTCACTGTAAAAATATAAAATTCAAAATTATTTTGAATTAGTAAGACCATAAGTAAACTATATTTATAGTCTTCCGATATAAATAATTTTTTGTTGTTGTTCAGTGTGATATTTATTTTCTTTTTCCCCCTCTGGAGTTTTTATTTTATTTTATTTTATTTTAATTCAGGATATTATGGAGGCACAAACATTTTGGTTACACAAAATGCATTTTCCTCACTCAAGCCAGGGCTACAAGCATGTCCTTTCCCCATACAGTGTACCTCGTTTCCATTAGCGGTGGATTTATCATCCCACTCCCTCTCCCCCACCCCCCCCACCTGTCCAGCACCCAGTGAGTATTACTACCATATGAGGACTTTAGTATTGATCAATTACTACCAGTTTGATGGTGAGTACAAGTGGTGCCTGTTTTTCCATCCTTGTGATATCTCACTTCGAAGGATGGGCTCAGTCTCCATCCAGGATAATGTAAGAGGTGCTAGATCACCATTGTTTTTTGTAGTTGAGTAGTATTCCATGGTACACATATACCACATTTCATTAATCTACTCATGTATTGATGGGCATTTGGGTTGTTTACACATCTTTTCAATTGTAAATTTTGTTGCTATAAACATTCGAGTGCAAATGTCTTTATTATAGAATGTCTTTTTTCCTTTGGATAGATGCCTAGTAGTGAGATTGCTGGATCAAATGGTATTTCTATTTTTAGCTCTTTGAGATATCTCCAAATTACTTGTAAAAATTCTAGTATTCTTTAATATCTGTGACATTATTGAATAGCTACATATCAAATAAAATTGTATAAAAATATTTACTAATGGTGCTCCTGTGATGATAATATATTTTTAAATAGTTTGTTGGTCATTGCTTTTTCTCTACCTGTGCTTTTGCAGTAGATTTTTGAGATTCAAAAATCAACTGCATATTAAATTGAAATGTTTTAAATTTAAACACTTAAAATTTATTATTTTAAGAAAGTTTTGCTGTATCTGTATGTCATAGTTTACTTTGTGCAGCTATAAACAAAACACCTGAGATTGGATAATTTATAAAGAATGGAAATGTCTGTCTCCCAGTTCTTGAGGCTGGGAAGTTCAAGATCAAACCACCAGCATCTGGTGTCTGGTGTGGTTTTTCTTGTGGCTGCAGGCCACAAAGGCAGCAGGCCAAGTGGGGACAGACCTCATGTCCTCACATGACAGAAGAACAAAGGTGAGAGCATTCACTCCCACACTCATGAGGGTGACCTAAACACCTCTCAAAAGGCCCCACCTCCCAACACTGTTGCATTGGGGGTTAAGTTTCCAACACATGAATTTTGAGAAACACATGCAGACCTTAGCTCTCTGTTTCTGTTATAAAAAAAATTACTTCTAAGTGTTTGTTCATTCAATCTGGGCTCCACGAATATCCCTACCCTTTTATATGCTATTTTGGATGAATTGAGAGAACCCTCATCATTTCATAGATTTTTTTTTTTTTTTTTACTTTAAACTTATATTAGGGTTAACTTTGAAGTTTTGATTTCTAATGAGTTATTTTTCTTTATTCAGAGCTTTGGTTATAACAATTTTATACATCTCCTATGTAAGGTAATAGGCCAATTTTCCAGGCCTCCTTTTACTGAGGATCCTACACTCACATGGTCCCAGCTCATGTGAGCTTGAAGTATGTCCTCTTCCCTGCATGAACATTAAAACTCTGTTAGCTCTGATTAATAATATCTATTTCTAGGCTTGCGTTTCCTTTGGAATAACATAATTACTCTTGTAACTTGGTATTAATACAATTCAGATAAGGGGAAAAATGGTCATTTATACAAGTACTGATTAAGAATTAATCTTAAATTGCTTTAAACATTTGTTATCTATGAGCTATATTTCCAGGAATAATTCCGAATATCTCTCTTTTAATATCTTATTTTTGTTTCTGCTACTCCTAGATTTTAATGAAAAACTCTATCGAAACTCAGTCTAAGTGGAAAATTTGATTAATTTAAAAACTGTGCAAAAGCAATGTAATTAGAGACCTAGACAGTTTCTAAATAGCTCTCAGTTCTCTCCCACACAGCAGGGCAAAAACCAGAAAATCATTTTGACTTTGATATATAGTCCAATTTTTCATCTGAGAATATTAAAATTTCATTTTTTTCCTAAAAATCCAAATGTTGAAAGACACAAAATGTAATCATATATAACATGGGCAGAACTCAGCTTGCATCATTTACACCTATGGCACTAAGCAAGTTACATGGATGCTATCGACTTTCATCACAGAAGTCAGTCTGAAGAATTCTTCATTTTGCAGTAAAGCTTTTTCTCAGATACTCCTCCTTCTTTAAATATTTTCTAAAACATTTAAACATGTATTTTCTAAAATATTTTCTAGGACAGTACTAATATAAATTGGAAATGTAAGTCTATGGAAAAAGAAAAGATTGTTTCGAGTTAAGCTGATGCACAGTGAGAAGCTAGTGATGAGCAAGTTACCTAAACAAAAAAGAAAGCACAGCGACTATAAAGAATTTTTGCATTTAATTATATTCAGTTTCATTAGAAAAACTTCTATCAACCACAATGCTCTTTTCTTAAGAGTTCTCATTCAACTCTTTATGTTTAAATGTGCTTTCTTATTTTTATAAGATTTATCATATATGTTAAGTAAAATTATTTGTTTTTATCTTATTTTCTCACTAGAAATTCCAGTTTCATGAGTGAATGGGTTTCATCTTTTTCAACACTACTATGAACACTAAGAAAACTGCCTGGCATTATTCAGTGTTTCAAGCATATTTGCTAAATTAATGGACAAATACACAAATGCATAAATTTACACTGTAATCCTTTCTGGGAGCATTCTAAAAGGGATGTTGATTAATGGCTGTATCATTGGGATAAATATATAACATTCCATGAGAAATAAAAATACTTTAAAACTCATAAAGTGTATATATACACACACATATACATATACACATTTCACAGATTATATATTGTCTTAGTTTATTTGTACTTTTATAAAACATTAACATAGAGTGGGTAGCTTATAAATGATAGAAATTTATTTTTTATAGTTCTGGAGACTAGGAAGTGCAAGATCAAGGGGTCAGTGTCTGATGAGAGCCTGTTCCTAATAGATGCCTCCCCTTGTAGCTCTGTTCTCATATGGAGGAAGGGGATTGCTAGCACTCTGGAATTTTTTTTATAAAAGCATTAATCCTATTCATGAGGGCTCTGCCTTAATGAATTAATCATCTCCCCAAAGCCCTACCACCTAATACCATTACCTTAGGGATTAGGATTTCAATGAATTTGGGGGAACACAAAAATTCAGACCACGGCATATATGCACATCCATAGATGTGTATGCATACACACACATCCCCCCCACACACACATGGGGGGAGGAATAAAAGACACTTTAAAGCTCATATCACACAAAATATGCATATATAGATGGTCATAGATTTGTGTGTACACACACCTTTGTATTCAGTGTATTGAGCACTTACTATAAATTTCTCTAAACATTTTATGACCGTTATACAATTTTCCTCTCTGACTTCTCCCCCAAATAAATTTTCTTTTTGATGATGGTGTTTGAATGGATGCAGGCATTTTTGGAATCAGTTAAGGGAACTTGACTTAGAAAACTTTGTTTGTTTCTTTGTGTTCAAAAATATCTAAATATATAGTTAAGTTGTTACGGATCATCACTACAGGTAATAATATCTACGAGAATAACATCCTGCTGGTCACCCAATTGACTCACCTAGCACCATGACCAGTCCTAAGAACAGGTACTCAGTTTCTTGACAATGAAAATATATGCAGGGTGGAGAAAAATCAAAATGTTAAATACATGAAGCCAGAAGCCCAGCTATGGAAACTGTTTTCAAATCATTATATTGTATGTATAAAATTGTTCGTGGAAGATTTAATTTTTTCAATGTCTAGTAAAAATGACAGTGTCACCTATCAAAATATACTGGATAATGTAGTTTTTATAATTATATGGGCCCCAAAGATATATGGATTTTTTCTAGTATATTTTCACAAAATATACTTTGCCTTATACATTACTACATCTAATAAGATGTCTGTGTGAGAAGTCTCATCATTCTACACATCCCAAAATATAGACTTGAATATTAGCATATTTGACTCATCAACTCTTTTGACAGAGTCTTGTAGTTCCAATATTATGGCATGCTAAATTACCACAGATGCAGTGAAATTGCCTATAAAAAGAAGGGTACCAGTCATAAAATTCCAATACTTATTTACCATTATATCAAGGTATATTAGATAAAAAGGTATTTGATTATTCAGTTCTGTATAATGTGGTTGAAATTTTTAAAAATCTTTATTATGTCTTAACTTCATATTAATTTTCATATGTTTCATAATTATCATTTATACCAATCTTGAATATTATAGGAAGGAATTATCTAAATAGAAGCTAAAAGCCTGAACAAAAATAACAAATTTATTAAAAATTTCAAAATATCAAAAGGCTCTTTTGTTATAACACAGTGACTAATAACTCTCATGGACCAAAATCATAAATGTAAAGAAAATCATCATGAGAATCAAGCAACTATAGTTAAAATAAAAATTGACAAACATAATATAGCAATCAACACACATTCAAACTGAAAAATCATAAGAAGAAGTAAAACAAAATTAATACAAAGAAAAATCTTATCTTATTAATCAATCAACAGAGTATATGTGGCAGTCATTAGCAACTTAATTCTGTGAATTTATTACTTTAATAATTATAATGATTCTTTTATTATGGCCTTTTAGTATAAGCAATGATTTCATGGGAAGTCACTTTTTTATGTTGTCACAGTAATATTTACAGAGAACCAATCTAAAAATATAATAAATAGATATGTCTGAACAGGCTAGGGCCTGGATTTGGAAGCTTCATCTGCTTGGTGTTTTATTTTACTGTGGCTGAGCTGGAACCCAATTTGCAAGACAAAGTGGTTTGTACTATTCCGTTTCCGTTCCCCAAGTAGAAGGAGTCTCTCCCTGAGCTGTACTACTTGGAGGTAGGGGAGGGGTGACACCAGCACATCCTTGGTCATTACAGGTGGTATCTCACTGGGTCACACGCACCGCAAGTCTACTAGCGCAAAGCCCAATGCAGCACCAGGACATGCCCGAGGACTGCTGTCCTTGTGGCTTGACTTCCTGTGAAGTTCATTTTGGGCCCCAGGCCACTTTAGTCAGCCAATGATAGATCTAGACAGAAATCAGTTTCCTACCACTCAAGCTAAGCATTCCCTCCCTTCTGGCCAGTGCTGATCTAAATGTTCCCTCCACGAGCACCTGCAGAATTCTTCCCTGAGTTGTATTCTGCTGTGATAGGAGAGCATTGAGTTCCAATGCAATGTCCCACAATACTTCTCTCTCTCCCTCAAGCACACACAGATTTTCTGTGTGCACTGCCCAGGGATCAGGGAGGAGTGGTGTAGGCAAAGCAAGACTGTCTTTTCTTCCCTCTTTAATGCCTCTTTCCTTGATATGATCTTTTTTTTTTTTTTTTTTTTTTGAGATAGAGTCTCACTCTGTTGCCCAGGCTAGAGTGAGTGCCATGGCGTCAGCCTAGCTCACAGCAACCTCAAACTCCTGAGCTCAAGGGATCCTCCTATCTCAGCCTCCCAAGTAGCTGGGACTACAGGCATGCACCACCATGCCCAGCTAATTTTTTATATATATATATATATATATATTTTTAGCTGTCCATATAATTTCTTTCTATTTTTAGTAGAGATAGGGGTCTCGCTCTTGCTCAGGCTGGTCTCGAACTCCTGAGCTCGGCCTCCCAGAGTGCTAGGATTACAGGCGTGAGCTACCACGCCCGGCCGTCTTTCCTTGATATGATCTTAAACCAGGTACTGGGATTGCTCACCTGATTTTTTAGTTCTTATGAAGGTGCTTTCTTGTGTGGATAGTTGTTCACTTTGATAGTTGTTCCTACAGGCGAACACTTGCTGGAGAGTTCTATTGGGCTATCCTGTTCCACCTGATTTGTGTTCACTTTCTTTGTGGTATCATTGGGAGTAGAAAGATTTTAAATTCTAATACAGTTCAATTTTTTTTTGTTGTCCTTATGCTTTTGGTGTCACATCTAAGAAATCGTTTTCTAAACTGAGGAAATGAAGATTTACTCCTGTTTTCCTTGAAGCGTTTACTGTTTTAAATTTTACATTTAGATCTGTCCATTTTGAGTTATTTTGTGTGTATACTGTGGGATATGAGTCCAACATCATTCCTTTTATTGGATATGCAGTTAGCCCAGCACTGTTTGCTGAAGAGGCTATGCTTTCCCAACTGATTATCTTTGTGGAAAATAAATTAACCATCAACATATATTTTTAGAGTTTGATTCCTTAACTTTTTCATTTACTATGTCTGGTTCTCCTTTCTTTCTTTCTTTCCTAAAAGACAATTACTGAAAATTCAGCAAAATGGGAGAAGTGGAAGAATTATTATCATATGAAACAGTTCAAAGTATTTGGAATAATAGCAATGTTTTATAATTAAATTAAATGTGTATTTTTACTAATATAAACTCATTTGGATCATTGAAATATTTGCTTTTGAAATAAATAGAAACAATTCAAAAAACCAACTGAAGCTCATAGAAGAGCGATAATGAACTTAAAATAATGGTCATTTTATCTAATATTCAATATATAATTAAAGAAATTATAGATATAATCTAAGTAATATATTCTTACTGTATTACCCATAGGTTTCAATGTAGTTTCTTGATATATAAGTGTGGGTATGTATTATTAGTCTAACATTTGTGTTAATTTTGTTTCCTTTTAGAATAAGGAAATTATGATTTTTTTGCTTTGTAAAATCAATTTCATTTACATGTTAATTTGCATTTTCCAGGAAGGAAGCTGTAAACACAAGATATAGACAGCAAATTTCCAAGTCTAAAATGTAGAAAACACACAAAACAAAAATAATTTAATTATGTTTCCAACATTCTTATGAAAATTTATTAATGTTAGCCAGAACATTTTCTCAATACTGACTTATAGATGCATATATAATGGTTTGAGACAATAATTCCAAGACAAATATGATTAATATAGCAGGGCAATAAAGTATCAAAAACAATACATCTTAGCCTTTGTATTACATGGAATAGCTATTGTTTTTCCTCATCTATGTAACTTTCTGAGTTATTAGCCCCATTAGTCAATGAGTTATTAGAGCATGCATCTTTATTTAACATTGCATTTTCTCAATGAATGATGCAGATGGAGACCCAACAGCATTCTATCCCAGAGTAGGATCAGCAGAGTGATTAAAAATTGAAGTGGTCACAAAAGAGACAGGTTCAACCCCGGGAGGTCATAAGTATATGTAGTGTTGAGACTAGGGAGATGCTTTGATGAAATCTAATGTGATAACCATTTTAGATACAAGGTAGAAAAAAATTAGAAGAGACTGACTTCCACAAGTTTTTGTTTACAGTGTCTGAACTAGAACCAGAGCTACCATTTATGTAAGTACCGTCAAGCATCCTACCACTCTCAATGACAGGATTTCATTATTTCTAAAACAGAGGATCTATATAAGTCTCTGTAAATGAGTTCTAAGGCTCCCATAAAGCTACAAGTTTTTAAATGGAATAGGATAATACTACCAAACCTAGTATTCCCACTGTTATTAAACTTTCTAAAAATCGAAGTTCAATTTCCTGAAATTAAAGGTTATCCTCCAAATTTGCCCTTCAATCCTTGCAAAATATCACATCCCTTTTTCTATACTGAATATTTTTACTTAATATTTTTAAACTCTTTATCTGATCGTTTTATTATGCTGCCAGCTTTTGTGAAGCCTTTAACCTAATTTGAAACTCCTTTAATTAAACATAAATGCATATGAAAGAATATTCATAAAACTTGTACAAAATATACATAATTGCAATTAGATTAATGCCTATCCAATATCCAACTCAAGAAATGGAGCATTAAAATAACATTTATATCCCATTTTGTCTCTCTTGGTCCTGTCACTTCCTTCTCCCTTCTAACAGATGCAAACGCTACCATGAATGTTGTTTTATTTTATTTATTTATGTAAACATGTATGTATGTGTGTTTATTTATTTATTTATTTATTTATAGAGACAGGGTCTTACTCTGTCACCCAGGCTGGCGTGTGGTGTTGTGATCACAGCTCACTGCAATCTTGAACTCCTGGGCCTAAGCAATGCTGCTCCCTCAGCCTCTGGAGCAACTAGGACTACAGGCACATGCCACCATGATTGACTAAATTAATTTTTTCTTTATAATTTTCTTCCTTTTCTTTATTTATTTACAACATATGTCTTTGTAATCGATATATTGTCATTTTTTGTTGTTTCAAACTCTATTTCCATTCTGAACCTATCTTTCTGACACTTGTTTTTTATTTCAGTGGCATTATTTTTTGAAAATTACCCATATTGAGTCATAGAAGGATCATTTATTAATTTAACTGCAATATAATATCTACTCTTTCTATGTATACACTTGATTTATAACATGTAATAACTTTATACCAGTTAATTCCTACATCATTCTTAAATTTAAAATAGGTCAATGAATAGTTAATGAGTGGAGTGAATGGTATTTTTAACATCACACAGTAAAACAATGACTCTGAAAAAGAGTAGTTAGGATTGAAGTACAAACATAGTACACTTTATTCCATTCTGCTCCTCATATGGTATGCACTACTTATATTGAACTATACAAATTTTCTCACACATCATGATTTCTTTTTCTGGGCCTCTGCATGTTCTGTTGCCTGTGCTGGGTAAGCCATTATCCCAAGACCCAGTAATTTTCAGATCTCCCAGTTACCCCTTATTTAATGTATGCTGTTCTGCTTTATTTTTTCAAATATGATACTCTTATTTTCTAAGCTTGAACATAGAAACTAATGTCTTTCATGATAGCAAAAAATTTCTTAGTGAGGATTAGTTACTCCTGCTGTACTTTAAACATTACTTACTAGTAACAAAACAATTGTCACTATATATTAGTTTGCTGGTAAAATTATAACAATAATATTAATGATACTCTTTAAACAATAATATTAATGATACTCCTTAAACGATATATAAGCTGTCATGTGGTAAAATTAGAATTTTCATTGAGTGATTTTAAATTTTCTAATCTCTTGAATCAATAATATTATATATTTATAATATAGTATTCATTGAATTAATTTTTCCAAATTCACAGTAAAATATATCATCATTTTGACTGGAAAGAGCATGAATGTGTCTCAGTTTTTGGGCATTGTTACAGTTTAAAATTTTTTTGATGACTGCTATACTTGTTAATATTTAAATTCTCTATTCTACTCCAGGCTTATAAAATTCTTAAAAATAATAAAAAGATTAATAATGCAGAGATGAAAAGTTTATCTCAACTCTCCAACATTTAACTTTTTTAGTGATATCTACCCCGTCTTGATATTTGCTTGTAAGATATTTTTATGCTAGTAAATGATAACTTTTCAAGAGTCTCCTTAGAACAAACTTTCTCAGAATTGTTTCTCTTTCAAATTCTCTATGTACTCCATAATTGGTGGTTGCTTTGACTTTGGCATTTTGATTCACACTCACAGACAAATTGGAAACCAGTAATAATGTTTTCTTTTGGTCTGATAGTTTGACATATACATTATTTTTTCTTTATTCTCTTTACTAACACTGCTTGGGGCCAATCATTTACTCTTAGTTGATATTTTTTTCTAGTCTCTGTTCCTCTGTGCTGTGGTCCTCAAGCCCTGGGACACGCCCTATGCTGGGCAGTAGCTTCTTAGGAAACAAGGCCGTGCATCATTACCAGAGTTCTGCCTCAGCCCCCTAACCCCCACCCCTGTCTGACATGCTCCCCCTGCCCCCACCCCCCACCCACTCCAGGAAAAATTGTCTTCCATGGTATGAAACTTAGGAACTGGGACTCACAGCAGGAGGTGAGCATAGGCTCAGTGAAAGAAGCTTCATCTGTACTTACAGCCACTCCCCATTACTGGCATCACAGCCTGAGCTCCGCCTACTCCCCCGTCCCTCCTCCACCCCCCATCCATAGAAAAATTATCTTCCATGAAACCAGTACCTGGTGCCAAAAAGATTGGAGTCCACTGCCTTTGTGATTTAAGCCAACTGTGATAAATTTATTCACTTTCCATAGAGTTTTCAATATCGCGGTGATTTCTATGTCTACATTCTTATTCTACTTTTTAAAAATAGGTTACTACCTTTAAAAGAGAATCCTCACATATTTAAGTAATATCTTTTAAATAATCTCTCAAGAGGTGAGAGAAGAACTTACCTCCAAAGCATTAATTATTAATAGAAAAAATCTGTAGTTTATTCATTACTATATGGCATCTTCTCCCATAATTATGTTCCCTGTATGGTCTTAAGATGTTATGCCACTTGCTTCTTCATCCCAGTTATTTCACTAAATCAGAGAAGCAGAGATTATTGGTCCCCATTAGGTATCAAGAAGAATGTGCTGCTTAGAAAAGAGCTGACCTCTGTCAACTCTAAACGTTTTCTCTAAGAATTACCTGTGTAACACTGTGGCTTGTTAAGATAATTGCCATCCCTGAAATGTCTATTCATGGAGGTGTCCAAGGATACGCTGGTGTAGCCCGCTTTTCTCAAATTAAGTGGGAAGTAATGACCATTTGACAAATAGCCTGAAAACCACTGGTTTTTCAAAACATCCAACTTTCCCTATAAGAAATTACATTCTATTTGACTTCGAAATACTCTGTAGGGTTTTCTTCTTCAAAGATACATTTTCTTAATGTCTATGCCACTAATTTATTCTCCCCTCAACATGAGAGTTGAAGACTGGGGATGTGAGCTGAGTCAAAGGTGACCATGTACACTGGTCTTCGCTTTTCTATTGCCATTATCAGTTCCAAAGCCAAGAGGTTCATCACTAATATTTGCCTTGAATCCATCAGAACTAATATCATTATATTCTTATTTCTTGTTTTTGACCATAAATATACAAGACCCCAGAATCTCAGATCATCTTTTACCTCTCACACTCCATTCCAATACCTATAAAGCTCTGTATAGCCTCGATCCTGTCCCTTGTATTTGCCCCACACCCACACAAGAATCTCATTCTGCATACCCTCAAAAATTCACAATTTGCCATTCCCCTACATCTTTGGTCCCCAATCCCAATCCGTGGCCTGTTAGGAACCAGGTTGCACAGCAGGAGGAGAGCAAGGGAAGCTTCATGTGTATTTACAGCCACTCCCCATCACTGGCATCGCCCCAGAAGCTCTGCCTCCCGTCAGATCAATGGTGGCAGTAGATTCTCATAGGAGCGCGAACCCACTGTAAACTGCATGCAATGGATTTAGGCTGAATGCTCTTTATCAGAATCTAATGCCTGATGATCGGAGATGGAGCTGAGGCAGTGATGCTAGTGGTGGGGAGCGGCTGCAAATAGAGAGTATCCTTAGCAGAGAGATTTGACTTCATAGAAAATGTAATGCACTTGAATCATCCCAAAACCACAGCCCCCCATCCACCCCACCGCCACCTCAGGGTCTGCGGAAAAGTAGTCATCTGTGAAACCAATCCCTGGTGCCAAAAAGGTTGGGGACTACTGCCCTACATCATTAACTTCTTTTCTGAATGCTATCCTAATTTTATAGCTCTAATAGAAACATGGCCTTCCCCATCTAGCTCCCCCATAACAAAAATGTGTCTCCAGTAGCCCTATAAAGTCGTGGCTGGTTTTCTTCCCGTATCACTTGTTCCAATAGGCCTGAAGATGTGGTAGGTGTCATTTCTTTGATCTTTATTTCTGCATTCTGAATATGCTCCTTTTCTTATCACCACATTATCTAATGTTTAATCTTATGTCATTAGATTATATACTTAACTACCCCTCACTGTTGTTATTATCTAACAACTCCTGGGTTATTCCTCCTGAAGGAGATGTTATGGTAGAGGCAAAAGGCAGAGTAATGCCATAGCTTGAAAGGGGTCCAAAGGCCAGGAAATATTAGCCGTCTCTAGAAGCTAAAAAAAGACATGAAACAAATTCTTTTCTAGAGCCTCCAGAAGGAATATAGCCCTTATAACACATTAATTTTAGCCTATTAAAACTTACTTTGAATTTCTGACCCATAACTATAAGAGAATACATTTGTGTTGCTTTAACCAACTAAGTTTGGGTTAATTTGTTACAGTAGCAATAGGAAGTTAAGGCACTTTCTAAAATGGAAACTTACATTTTACTTTTGCATCTGTGAAATTTATTTTCAGCACAAGTGTCAAAGTAATTCTTTTAATACATAACTAAGATTATGTCCCTTCTCAGCTGAAAATTCTGCAACAATTTCTTGTTTCACTCAGAGTGAAAGTTCAAGTCCTTACATGATGTGGCCTGTCACCTGATACCTTTCTGATTTCCTCCCTTGCCCTATTTCAGCCAATATGGACTTCTTGCTATTTCTCAAACACTCCTGGAACACTCTTACTTTAAGCACTTGTTTTCTTCCTGTATTTTCTTCCTAGAACACCCCAGATATATTTGTATGCATAGATAAATATCTCATCTCCTTCAAATATTTGCTGAATTTTCACCTTTTGAATGAGGACTGTGTGAAATACCCCTTCTGTTACCCATTTTCTTTCCCTGATATTTCTCTCCTCTAAACTTTAGTTCATTACATTTTTCCATTGTAATGATTATAACCTTATTGAGTAACATAATAATACTTATTTATTACTCTTACCATTCATTGTTTGTGTAGCCAGTTATATTATAAACTCCATAAGGTTGGTGCTCCTAGTCATTGAAGTTACCTAAATGTTTAGATCAAAGTTTGACATATAATAGGTGTTTTATAAATATATTTTATTTTTTATTTATTTATTTTTTTTGTTGAGACAGAGTCTCACTTTGTTGCCCAGGCTAGAGTGAGTGCCGTGGCGTCAGCTTAGCTCACAGCAACCTCAGACTCCTCGGCTTAAGCGATCCTACTGCCTCAGCCTCCCGAGTATCTGGGACTACAGGCATGCGCCACTATGCCCAGCTAATTTTTTCTATATAGATTTTTAGTTGTCTGTATAATGTCTTTCTATTTTTAGTAGAGACGGGGTCTCGCTCTTGCTCAGGCTAGTCTCGAACTCCTGACCTCGAGCGATCCACCCGCTTCGGCCTCCCAGAGTGCTAGGATTACAGGCGTGAGCCACCGCGCCCGGCCTATAAATATATTTTAAATACAAATAATTATTTAGGGATTTATATGTATCAGGCACTATACCATGAGCTATATTTTAACAGCAAATAAAATAAATACAGTATCAACCTTCACTGAAGTAAAGCAGGCAGGGAGGAAAAGGCAATTAATCAAATGATATGTAATATGGTACATGAAGCCAAGGATATTACAAGAGCACATAGAAAAGCATTTAACTGATTTGGGAGCATCAGTGAAGTTTGCCTTGAGGAGGTGACTGCAACATGAAGATGAAACAGTATTTGCAAGATAGAAGATGACACGATGAGATAGTGAAGAGCATTTTAGGCACATCAAAAATAAATGGTGCAAAGAAATAATGTCAAGATAAATCATGCCCTTTGAAATGACTAAATTTGGCAAATATAGATTGAAAAAAAGAGGTCAGTAATCAGACATGAAAAACATGAATAATGTCCATGCCATTTAGAGCTTTGGAGACCAGACATAGTGGTTTGGGGATTTACCTAAGGCAATGGGGACACAGTGAATGGTTTTAAGCAGGGTAGTAAAATGATTCATTTTTTAAAAAAGTGGTCAATTATTTCAGTTATTGAGAAGATCCCAAGCAAGGTAATGGGGGATTGTCAATCATACCTAGTAGTAGGAGAATCTATGATCAACTTGAAAATGATTATTTCAGTGGAGTGATGGCCAGGAATGCTATGAAAGTGAAAAAGTAGTGAAAGTCCCCGTACAAAATCCAAGAATTTTAGGATATGCAGATATACAAATTTATAACAACAACAAATAGCATAAAGACCAGCAGGTGACAAATGGAAGCGTACATGTCAAGGGTCTTATACTACATATGAAGTGAAATAATATCTCTTAGATGTAGACTAAGTCAAAGATGTATAACATAAACCCCAGAGCAATCACCAAAATCAGAAAACAAATAATTATAACTAAGATACCAAGAAAAGAAAAAAAAATACAATCATAAAAATATTAAATTAATTCCAAAGAACCCAGAATAAAGGAAAGGAAGAACAAAGAATGGATGACAGCAGATGATAAACTTATACCAAACAATATCAATAATCACATAAAACATAAAAAGTCTAACCACCGATTTGAAATTGAATTAAAGAAAAAAGCAAGACAAATATAAAGACAAAAATTGTTTTAAGGTAATATTGCAGTGGATATTTTAATGTTACGGCATATTTCAGAGAAGAGACATTTATCAGAGATAAAGGAAGTTATTTCCTAATGATAAAAGGGATAAATTCTTCTAAAATATGTAATAATCCTAAATATTTATACATATGACAACAGAGCTTTATAATACATGAAGCAAAACTGACAGAACTGCAAAGAGAAATAGATAAATATGCAATTATATAATAATATATTTTAATTTATCAACTGATTTTGAGTTGAGGTGAAATATTTCTTGCTTAATTCTTCAAAAATTGCATATTTATGAGAAAAAAATATTGGTTTTTTTTGTCTCTAAGTTTTGGGGTAGTTTTCATGGTTTGTGGAAATGTGTTCTGTTGTAGGAAAAATTTAAAACGTGTAACTGTCTGAAGAACCAGGTGGTTTGAAAGCTTGAAGGATGTTTGGAGAGTGTTGATCAAAGCTTAAAAGGCCTCAGAGAAATTGGTTTGTGTAGGCTGATGCTGTTGAAAGTATCAGTAGAGGCTTAAAAGAACATGAGGAAGATGTTATTAGAAGCTGAAAGATGTGAAATTTTTATTATGTATGGTAAGAATTATAATTAAACAGTCACCTTTAGTAACCTGAAATATCATAATAATAAATGTCACTGAAAACTGGGTGATCTAGCTAAAGGGATTTTAAGGCAGAATGATTAAAGCACCACCTGGATTTTATCTACTGTCTATGATAAAATGATAGTGGAGAAAGACTTAAAAATTAGTTATTCAATTTTCAAGTAAAATTTACTGGAAATAGAAAACAACCAATACTTTGGGTTCAAAAATGAAATCATGTTTCTCATTCCCAGGCCTTCCACTGTTTTCAAATTATTAAGTAATCGCATTTAAGCAAAGGTGAAATCCAGGGTGGAACTATGTAACCCTCAGCAAAATGTTAGAAAGACATAATCAATGCCTCAGAGATTGATTGCAGACAATGGCCCCTCACAGATCCCCTCTCTTCAACAACACACCTTCTGAGATACTCCAGTGTGTTGCCCTCGGCAGCCTTACAAGTAGTTTAAGGGAGATCATGGATTATCTTGATGGGATTTGTGGGTATTAGGGGTAGGTCGGACTACAGTCTGGGCCAGTTTGGTAAACTCAGAAGACCAGGAACTGAATATGAACCCTGGTTGAGATCCCCGAGCTTCAGAATAGTTTATCATTTCAAATCCTGCAAAATAACTCCTCAGATCAGATCTTTGTTCTTAAAGGATGGACAGTTTAGAAGGAGATACTTTGGAGATTATAACTCACAGGGCTGTAAGGTTTTAGGGAGGGAGGAGAATGAAATGCCCTAATCTAGTTAGTCCCACAAATATTCTCAGCTTTGCACTTTCACAGAACTTTCCTGTAGCCTTGATATTACTCCTGAGTACACTAGCACTGGAAAGTTGAGTTACTGCTTATGCTGGATGTAACTCTTCGCAGCAGAACAATGGTCAAGGAGAAGCAAAGAAAATTCTAACAACTCTCCTCTTTCACCTTCCACTGCCTGCTCCCTACCCCAGGACAAAGCCTCGGCCCTCATCGCACATACCAAAGCAGAACATTTCTCACAAGTGTCTTGGTTCTTCCAGGGTTGCAGAAGGGGTAGGTTGTTCAGCAACTTGTTAAGATTTGAACTCTCTATTTACACATCCTACCAAAAATTATGTTATTTAATAATCAGAGAATATAGGGACTTATTTTTCAACCCTCGACTTGTAATAATTCCTTCCTTTAATTGTTTCCGTAGTTCTAGGAATAGCAGACAAAGAGGGTTTCACGCAAAGTTAAACTTCACGAATGTGAACTGGTCAGTACTTTCCTGGGGTGAATTTATCTGCTTCCTCCTTTTATATAGAGGTGGTTGATACTGATGGTATCTAATTGTAATGTTTTCTTTAGCATTTGAGTCACTGAAACTTAAGCCTTCTCTAGGAATTAACAGAAATACATATCAAGAATGCATTTTTTTAAATCTCAGATCAAAATATAAATACCTTGCAGAACAACTCATTTTTTTTTTTATCATTTCTCTTTTTGGATTCTTATATTAATTCTTTCTTAGAAGGAGCACAGATTTTGACCTCATTTATTTTGCTCTCAGATTTTAAAAAAAAGTCATCTGGAGAAAAAAAACTGTTCCCTCATCCACAACCTCTGTGATATTCTTCCGTTCAGTTCTCTTTATGAGTTGTGAAAATGGAAATAACAGGAGCATGGGCATTTAATAAATAGTAAAATATTATGTTTGGTAATTATCAAAAATAAGGGAAAAGGGGATTTGTTTTCTATCTGGCTCAGCAACAACGTAGAAATGGTAAAATAATTACTCCAAGTATAACAATAACAATATTCTGAGACACTAGATATGATCATTCCATTTGTTTGATCCAGACTAAAAAAAAATACATTACAGTTAAGTTCTAATTAACCTTAGCTATCCAAGGGTTATGCTTCTGCTCGACATAAATTGTAATTTAAACGCTGTATTCTTTTTCAGGTCTGCCATTTTTCTTCAATTTATGAGGTATTCTATTAATTGGAGTATCCTAGATTTGCAGTCTGTGGTTTCATATGTTTCTTTTGAATTATTTTCTGTGAACTGTCTGTTTAAATCTTAACTTATTTAAATTAAACTGATACATATGATGACTCAATCCAGTGTTAGAATTCCTAGTCTTCTCTGACTCTAAAGATAATTGGTTAAAAAAAAAAAGATAATTGGTTAGATATAACTGCCACTTTTTCTTAGGAGAAAGAAAATGAACACTTTTAATGAATCAGACTCTGGGTTTCCCAAGTTGATCAGTGAAATGAACCTTCTAGGGGCTAAAAGTGTACAGACAGGTGGTGCTGACAAGTAGGGCAGTTAAAAATTTAAGATACTTCCTCAGAAGAATAAAAGAAATTAAGTTTGTGAAGGTCACATCTGGACATTGTAACTTTGGGGCAGATTGTACTTCTTCACACACCACTGGGACTCTAAATAGTATCATAACATGGAACTAAACAAGCATTTTCTTCTAGATATATTTTATGGCCACTCTACATATTAACAATCCTTCTTACTATATAAAGTTATGCATTCTCTAGCAGGATATTTCAGTTTGAAACATTACCTTTCACTTTTTTTCCAGAAAAGAGCAAGTTTTATTATTTATGTAATGTTTCCAGAATCTACAACTTCAGCTGTTTTTACATGGTTGGCTTCTTGTTTAGGTTAACTATGCCAATAGTTAAATGTTGACTGCTCAAGCATTGAGAGAAATGCCTTCAACACTGCCAATGCTTCCAATAGTTGCTACCCCTGGAGTGGAGCTGTTTCCCACCACCGATGTCTGTTCTATATCTTCCTGTCCCAATTTGACCAATTCTGTAGTCTGTAGGACTTTTACCGTCTAATGGGCCTCAGCACATTTTGAATATATTTTATCCACCTGTGAGTCACTTAGATATAACACCCAAAGTACTCAAAGTGTGTACTGTATTCTAGTTACATTTAGTAGTCTTACAACCTTGGACTTGAAATAATTTGAGACATCTGCTGTTCGAATAAAGAGCATTTACTGAATATTATATCCTAGTCATAGAAATATTAATTTTATTTATTAAGAGGCTTCTATTAATAATTATAATTGGCACCTGTTTCAGTGAACTGATTACCAGCTCCAATTTCTACAATTTTGGATTTTTTTTTACCATTTAGGATTATTTTCATAAAGCAAACTCCAACTCAGAACTGCTACTGAATATTAAGGACAATGAACTGTCTTCTTCGACAAGTCATATACCATAGAAAACCACTAATGTTCAGTTATTTCTACAAGGGGCCACCTAAAATACTACGAGGTTTGCACTTTCTCCTCCAGAGAGAACTGCTTCGTATACTGGATGGAAACATGCAGATGAGCAGGGCAATGCCAGTGCAGCGAAGCTTCCACTTCAAATTCTACACAGTATGAAGTTAGTGCATTAGTTTGCCCTATTGATGCTAGAAGAATTTATCACTAATTTAATAATTTAAACAATATTAATTGATTATCTTACAGCTCTGAAAGTCCAAAGTCTGAGGCATGTTTTGCTGGGGTAAAACCAAGGTGCCGAAGAGGGCTGTATTCCTTCTAGCAGCTCTAAAGGAGAATCTGTTTCCTTGCCTTTTCCAACTTTTGGAAGTCACCTTCATTTATATCTAGTGTCGTGGCCACTTCAAAGACAGAAGGGTAACATCTTCCTACCCTTTCTGACCTACTCTGCTGCCTCCCTCCTACATTTTAAAGGATATTTATGATAATAACATGGGGCCCACCAAGATAATGCAGAATAATCTGTTTATTTGAAGGTCAGCTGATACCTTAACTCTATCTGCAACGTTAATCCTCCCTTATCATGTATCATAGCATATTCATAGGCTCTGGGGATTATAACATGAAATTATTTGGAGGCCAATTTTTCTTTTGCCACACTTTGTAAAAGTAATGATGAAATGTATGGCCTTTATGGTTTGAAATGACCTTATTAGATTTCTAATCTTTCCAATACTTAAAGTACATTTAAACCACGTGGGTGCACACACACACACACACACACACACACACGGGCATCCTCATTTTATTATGCTTTGCAGATATTGCATTTATACAAATTGAAGGTTTGTGGCAACCCTGTATTGGCACCATTTTTCAAACGCATGTGTTCACTTTGTGTTTCCATGTCACATTTTGGTAATTCTCACATTAGAAACTCTTTCATTATTATTATATCTGTTATAGTGATCTGTGATCAGTCATCTTTGGTGTTACTATTCTGACTTCAGATGTGGTAGAATTAGCAAGAGAACTAGAATTAGAAGTGGAGCCTGAATTGCTACACTCTTACAATAAAACTTTAATGGATTAGGAGTTGCTCCTCATGGATGAGCAAAGAAAGTGGTTTCCCGAGATAGAATGTACTCCTGGTGAGGATGCTATGAACGTTGTTAAAATGACAACAGAGTATTTATAATATTACATAAACTTGGCTGATAAAGCAGAAGCTGTGTTTGAAAGGATTGACTCCAATTCTGAAAAAAGTTCTAATGTGGGTAAAATGCTATTAGATAGCATTGAAAGCTACAGAGAAATCTTTCCTGAAAGATAGAGTCAATCAATGCAGCAAACTTCGCTGTTGTCTTATTTTAAGAAATTGCCACAGTCACCCCAGCCTTCAGCAACCGCCCCCCTGATCAGTAGGCAGCCATTAACCCAGAGGCAAAAGCCTCCACCATCAAAAAGATTAGAACTCCCTAAAGGCTCAAATGTTTGTAAGCAATTTTTATCAATAAAGTAATTTTAATTAAGTTATGCACATTTTTTAGACATAATCCTATTGAAAACTTAATAGACTACAGTATAGTGTAAACATAACATTTATATAACTATTTGAGAAGCCAAAAAGATTTGAGTGACTAGTTTTATTGCAGTGGTCTGGAACCAAACAACACTATCTCTAAGGTGTTCCTGTGTCTCTGTGTGTGTGTGTGTGTGTGTGTGTGTGTCTGTACTTTTTAGCAAACGTGAGTTTAGAAGCTGAATGAGTTAGGTTTTTAATTAGCCTCAATTGCTGCCTGTTTGACCTTGGTTATGTTACTTAAACTGACAGGAAAACAACAAAAACACCGAAACTGCAGGGTTGTTTTGAGAAACAGAAGTAAAGTTCTTACCACTACAGCTCACGCAGCAGTACACGTTACAAAAGCTTAATAAATGGCACCTATTATTATTTGTGCTGAATACTGTTCTAAAGGGCATATGATTTTTTAAAAAGCTGTAAACATTTTTGAACTGTAATATACCGAATAATGTGCAATTAAGTTCACAGCTGACTGAAATTTCACAAATTGAGCATAACTGTGCAACTCATATCCACATTAAAAAAAAAAAAAACATAAGTCACACAGAGTCCCATTTGTATTGTCTCTATTACTCCTTCAGTAACCACTATCCTGACCTCTCACAGCGTAAGTTATACTTACCTTTACATAAATGAAAGGCTGCAGTAAGTATGTGTTTTAAAAACAGTATACAAATGAGAATTTAAACAATCTAGCTGGATTATCTTAATCTTTTACCTATAGTATTTATTCCATTTACATTTTAGGAAGTAATTCATATAATGGGGTTCAGAGCTGATATTTTATTACTTGTTTCCTATTGGGTACATTTGTTTTTTTTCTTTTTAAAAATCTACTTTATTGAGATATAATTTACTTAAAATGAACCTATTTTAAGTATATAGTTTTATGTGTTCTAAAACTATATACACATATAAAACTATCACCAATTTGTAAAGCATTTTCCGCACCCCAAAAAGCATACCACCATACATCTTTGCAATCACTCTTCCATACTTCTGGCAGCAAGGAATACTAATCTGCTTCCTGTCGATATAGCTTTATTTTATTTTTCTTGATATGATTTGTATTTTCTTGATTTTCACACAAATATAGACTTACAACGTGCATTATTTTGTGTCTGGCTTCTTTTACACAGCATAATGATTTACAGAAATATTCATGTTATCGTGTACATTAGTATTTTGTTATTTTTTAACTCATAATGCAAAGCCATTTTAAGAATATACCACCATTTGTTTCTCCATTACCTGTTTCTGTTTTGGCAATTATATATAAAGCTTATGTGAACTTTTTATATGTCTATGTGTGTGAACATGTTATCACTTTTTTTGCTCAAACATCTAAGAGTGGAATAGCTTTCCTGTATGTTAAGTATGTCTCTAACTTCAAAGGTAACTATCAATGATTTATGCAAAATGGTTATAACATTTTGTATTCCTACCAAAATTTTGTAGGAGACTCTATTGTTTCACGCTCCCACCAAAAATTGGCATTGTTACTTCCATTTATTTATTTCTAATTTAACTATATTTTAGAAGAAGAATTTCAGTGTAATTTTAATTAGCATTTCCCTTGTAACTGAGTGTCTTTTATGTGTTTGCTGAATATGCATACATTAATATTTCCTTTAGAGAGAGAAATACTTTTATTCAAATTTTCATCCAATTTTTGGATAATTTGTCTTTTTTTTGTATTTTTTCATTTTAATTTACAAATAAAAATTGTAAATATTTATGACATAAAGTATGATGTTTTGATATAGGTATACATTGTTGGATGGCTAAATTAAGCTAATTAACATATTACCATTACCTCACATACTTATTACTTATCTTGTGTTGAGAACACTTAACATCTACTCTCTGAGCATTTTCAAGTATATGATAAATTGTTATTAACTGTAGCTCTCGTGATGCACAATAGATCTCTTGAACTATTCCTCCTAACAGAAATTTTGTATTCTTGGACCAATATCCTTCCAATCCCCTCACCAACCAACTTCTGGGAACAGTGATTTTACTCTCTGTTTTTATGAATGTGACCTTTTGAATTCCACATAGAGTGAGATCATGCGGTATTTGTCTTTCTGTGCCTGCTTTATTCACTTAACATGATGTTGCCCAGGTTCATCCTGCTTCTTCTAAATATAGATGTTCCCACGAATGATGGAATTGTTTTTATTAAAGATGAATAATATTCCATTGTACATATATACCACATTTTATTTATCCATTCATCCTTTTATGGAAATTAGATTAATTCTATATCTTGGCTATTGCGAATAATGCTGCAATGAACATGAAAGTGCAGACCTCTTGGAGATACTAATTCATTTCCTTGGCTGTACACACAGTAGTGAAATTGTAGGATCATATAGTAGTTGTAATTATATGAGGAATCTCAACATAGTTTTACATTATGCTTGTACTAATTTATATCTTCCTATGAACAGTATACAAGTGTTCCCTATTTTCAACATCCTTGCCAAAATATCTTTAATCTTTTTGATAATACCTATTCTAACAAGTGTGAGGTGCTATGGCATTGTGGTTTTAGTTTGCATTTCCCTGATGATTAGTGATTGTTCAGAGCTTTTTCATATACTTGTTTGCCATTTGTATCTCCTTTTTTGAAAAATACGTGTTCAGGTTCTTTGCACATTGCTTAACTGACTTATTTGTTTTCTTATTATTGAGTTGTTTGAGTTCCTTACATATTCTGGATGCTAACTCCTTATCAGATGTATGACTTGCAGATATTTTCTCCCATTCCATAGATTGTCACTTCACTCTGTTGATTGTTTACTTGGCTATGCAGAAGGATTTTTAGGTTGTTTGCCTATTTTTCTCTCATGTGTCTATTTTTTGTATTTCTATTTCTCTCATTTGTCTATTTTTTTCTTTTGTTGTCTGTGTTTTGGGGATCATATCAAAAAATTATTGCCCAGACCAATGAAAAGAAGTATTTCCTCATTATTTTCTTCTGGTAGTTTTACAGTTTCAGGACTTAAATTTAAATGTACAATCCATTTTGAGTTGATTTTTGTATACAATATAAGATAAGGTTCTAATTTCATTCTCTACACTTGGATATAAAGTTTTCCCAACACCATGTATTGAAGAAAGTGTCCTTTCCTAGTTTTGTGTTCTTGGCATCTTCATTAAAAATCCATTGACTATATATGCATGCATTTATTTATGTGATCTCTATTCTATTTCTTTGGCCTATGTGTTTATTTATGTACCAATATCATACTGTTTTGATTACTGTAGCTTCATAGTAATTTTAGAAATCAGGTAGAATTGTCTCCAGCTTTGTTCTTTTTTGATCAAGATTGCTTTGATTGTTCAAGATCTTTTTTGCTTCTCTACCAATTACAGAATTTTTTTCTATTTCTGTGAAAAATGTCGTTGGGGTTATGGTGGGGATTTTACTGAATTTGTAGACCACTTTAGATAACATGGACATTTTAATAATACTAATGCTCCCAATTCATGAACATAGGATATTTTTCCATTTATATATGTCATATTCAATTTGTTTCATCAATTTTTTTTATCATTTTCAGAGTATAGATCTTTTACCTCATTGATTAAATTTATTCCTAAATATTATATGGTTTTTATAGCTATTGTTAGTAGAATTATCTTCTCAATTTCTTTCTTGAGTAGTATGTTATCAGTTTATACAAATGCTACTGATTTTGTATCCCGAAACTTTACTGAATTTGGTTATTAGTTATAACAGGTTTTTGGTGGCATAAGGTTTTCTATATATAGTATAATATCAAACAAACACAATTTAATAATTATAAACATATGCAATTTAACTTCTTCCTTTCCAATTGTGATGCCTTGTATTTCTTTTTCTTGCCTAATTGCTCTGCCTAAGACTTCTAGTATTATGTTGAATAGAAGTAGTAAAAGGAGGCATCTTTGTCTTGTTCTGAATCTTAGAGAAAATGCTTTCAACTTTTTACTATCGAGTATAATCTTAACTTAATATATGAATAGCTGGACTATTCATATATGGCTTTTACGGTGTTGAGGTATATTTCTTCTATACCTAATTTGTTAGGAGATTTTATCATGAAATAATGTTGAATTTTGTCACATGCTTTTTCTACATCTATTGAGATGATCATATGATTTTTGTCCTTTCTGTTAATGTTATTTATCACACTTATTATTGAACATATTTATTGAATTTCATAAAATTTTTCCTTTTAATGATTTCTAGCCTCATACCATTGTGATCAGAAAAGATATTTAATATGACTTCAATTTTATTAAATTTGTTAAGACTTGTTTTGTGGCCTCACACATGATTTATTCTGAAGAAAGTTCCATGTGTGCTTGAGAAGAAAATGTATTCTGATGATGTTGCATGGAATGTTCTGTATATGTCTGTTAGTCAATTTGATCTAAAATATAGTTTAAGTTCAATATTTGCTTATTGATATTGTGTCCCAATGATTTGTCCATTGTTGACAGTGGAGTACTGACATCCTCTATTATTGTTGTATTGCAGTATGTTTTTTCTGTCTAGATCTATTAACATTTAGTTATGTATTTAGGCACTTCAATGTTGAAGATATATATATATATTCACACACATTATATATATTTATTTACACACATATATATTCAATTGTTATATCCTCTCGATGAATTGATATTTTTATCATTATATAATAACCTCTTTTGTCTTGTTCTGTACTTTTACAGTGTAAAACCTTTTTTATAGTTTTTCTCTATTTTATATGATGTAAGTACAGATACTGTTGCTCTCTTTTGTTTCCATTTGCACAGAATATATTTTTTTATCTCTTTATTTTCAATATATATGTGTCATTAAAGGTGAAGTGAATCACTTTGAGAAATCATATGGTTAGATCTTGTTTTTTTTGTTTGTTTGCTTAATCTGTTTAGCTACCATATGTCTTTCAATTGAAGAATTTAATTCATTGGCATTCAAATTAATCACTGATAGATAAAGACTTACTATTGCCATTTAATTAATTGTTTTTGGCTGTTTTGTAGATATATTCTTACTTATAACTATCTACCTTTTTAATTAGATGCTATCCTGTAGTGGTATTCCTTCATTCCTTGATTTCTGTCTTTTATATATTTGCTATAGGTTTTTGTTTTGTGATTGCTGTGATGCTCACATAAAATATCTTACAATTATTAAAGGCTATTTTAAGCTCATAACATCTTAATTTTGATCATACCAATAAAATCTACATTTTTTTCTCCCACTATATTTTATTTTCAATGTCACAATGTATATCTTTTGATATGGTACATTCCTTAAAAAATTATTGTAGTGATTATTATTTTTAGTGGTTGTGTTTTTTAACCTACATGATAAAGATCTAAATAATTTACACACCACTATTACAATATTAGAATAATCCAAATTTAACTATGTAGTTATTTTACTAGTTAGCTTTATACATTCTTATGTTTCATGTTACTAATTAGTGTCATTTTTTTTTTTTATCTTAAAGAACTTTACCATTTCTTGTAAGGCAGGTCTAATGGTGATGAACTGCCTCAGCTTCTGTTTGGTTGTTTCTTTGTCTTTCCTTTATCTATGAAGGAAAACTTTGCTTGGTATTTTTGCTTGGCATTTTTTTATTCTTTCAGCACTTTGAATATATCTTATGACTCTCTTCCGACCTGTAAGGTTTTTGCTGAAAAATCCATTCAGAGCCTTATTAGAATTCCCTTGTATATGATATGCTTCTTTTCTTATAGAGCTTTCAGGATTCTCACATTTTCTTTGATTTTTTTTGACAGCTTGATTATAATATATCTTGACATAGTCTCATATAGATTGAACCTGATTAGAGATCTTTGATCTTCTCTTAGCTGAACATTTATATTTTTCCTCAGATTTTGGAAGTAATTAGCTATTATTTCTTTATATATTTTTGCCTTTCTAAGTCTTATTAGATGAATGTTAGCTCTCTTGATAATATCCTATAAATTCCATAGGATTTCTTCATTTCTTTTGATCCTTTTTTCTTTTTTCTCCTCTGATTGTATATTTTCAAATAGTCCATCTTTGAATTACACATCCTTTCTCCTGTCTGATCAATTATGCTCTTTATGTTGACTATTGCAATCTTTACTTAATTCATCCTGCTTTGCAGCTCCATAATTTTTTTATAGTTTCAATCTGTGTGTTAAATTTCTCATTTTGTACATTTATTATTTTTCTGATTTCTTTGAATTGTTTCTCTGTGTTTTCTTAAAGTTCACTGAGCTTTCTTAACACAATTATTTTGAATTCTTTGTCTAATTGTTTGTAGATGCTTGTTTATTTGTGGTCAGCTATTGGAAAATTATTTTGTCTTTTGGTGGCAATGTTTCTTTCTTTCTCTTTTTTTCTTTCTTCCTTCCTTCCTTCCCTCCCTCCCTCCCTCCTTCCTTCCTTCCTTCCTTCCTTTTTTTCTTCTTTCCTTTCTTTCTTTCTTTTCTTGCCTTTCATTGATGTCTGTTCCTTTGGTGGAACAACAATTTCTTCCTGGAATTACAAATTGGTTTGGGTCAGGAAAGCCTTTCCCCTATGGGAGATTGTGAGGGCACTGATTGGGGGAGATGCAACAGTTCTGGCTCCAGTGAGGGTGCATCAATTTAGTTTCTGTGAAGTTCTGTCAACTGAATCAGCGTTGTAGATTACAATAATCCTCAAAAGCTAACCCTCCATATATCCACAGTAGAGGTAAGGCCTACTGGGGTCTTCAGTGACAATACCAAGTTAGATCCTCTTGATCTTTTATTCTCCCATCAGATAAGTTGTGACCAAAGGAATTCCTCTTGACACTTGGTCTGGCTTGCAGCCTCACTCATAGTCCTGGTGGCACCAATGTCAAATGAATGGTGTACCTTCAGTGGTCATGGAGCCAAGGCCTGAAGATTGGGTACATTTGGAGATATTATGTCACAGCCACTCACCCCCACTTCTGTGTTCGTAATTGAGTGCAAGGTGTGTGTTCTTGTGAAGCAGTCAAGGCGCTGGTTTCAGGAGAGCAGGCATGTGCAGAGCTATCGCAGCTCCTGTGTCTGGAGTGCAGGCTAGCTCTCCTTGGTATCTAAGCTGGTGTTTGAAACACATGCATGCACAAAAAGACCTTGGCTCTGAGTTCTGGGTGTAAACTATTAATAACTCACTATATTGGTGCTTCCAGTGTCTGAGGTCTACCACAGTGCATCCACTGAGCTGAAGTCAAGTGTGGGCTCTCATGGAGCAGCCACAGCTTGGGGGTCAGGGTATGTGTGAAATTTGGAGAGGTGGTGATTTCGGTCACAGAGCAGCATGACAGCAGCTGTTGCTTGGGGAGAGTGCACCCAGGTCTTCCTTCTGGGGTTCCCAGAAATAGCTGTTTGTTACTTCAGTGGCCAAAGCAAACAAACAAACAAAGAAAACCCTAGTATCGTAAGCAAAGCCCACTGTTGGGGACCAATGGTGGTTTTACTGCATGACATATAAATAAATAGCCTCCACATTTCTTCTTTGTTCCCAGCCATCTCCCAGCCTCTTAGATATGCTCATGTCACCAAAAATCTCTTCTGTATTGTGGATATTCTCTCTCTCTCTCTCTCTTTTTTTTTTTTCCCTCCACTATGCTGTTGCAAATTCTCAAATGGGAACTTGACCTCTCTCAGGGCTACTTTGTTTTGTGGATAACTGTTAATACTTGATTTTTTTGTAGGGGGATTAAAGCTGTTATTTCCTACTCCATCATCTTGGTGACATCCCCAGAAGATTTCTGTTATCGTCTACTCATTGAGTTTTAAGAACTTTTTAGATATCCTGAATACAAATTATTTGTGTGTAAATGGATTTAGCAATTTTCTCGCAGTCTGAGGTTATTTATTATTTTTATTTTCTTAATGATGAATTTTGAAGAGAAGAAAGTTTACATTTGATGAAGTTCAATTTTCATTCTTTTTCATATTTTGTTACTGATTTTTGGATCCTGAAATAATCTTTTACAAAAGATTGTAATGATTTTATTCCATGTTATCTTTTAAAAGCTTTAAATTTTAGCTTTTAAATATATGTCTATTAATATTGAATATATAGGTTTTTAAGTATGAAGTGTGTGATTTCCTTAAGTACTAAGTTTGACAGTTGATATCTCTGACATTTCACTTTGTCACTTCTTGTTTTATTTTTATTGTGAAGGTATATCCTCAGTCTTTCAAACACATGTTTTGTCTTGTGATTATCTTTTAAATTTTTTTTAGAGAAATTTTTGTGTAACTATGGATAAGTCAAAAACTCGTGTTATTTTTTAATATGAGTTCCATCATAGAACCAATGCAGCACAGACAGCTCAAAATATCAGCAAAGTGTTTGGAAAGGATGTGGCTGATGAATGCACAGTACTTTGGTGGTTTGAGAATTTCATTCTGGTGATTTTAATCTTAAAAATGAGCCACATGGGTGACCTGAGACCAAGGTGGATAATGAGCTGAAGGCTCTAGTGGAAATGAATCCATCTCAACCCACGCATGTATTAGCAGCAAGTTTTGACATTACTATTCCAACAATATTGGAACATTTGAAACAAATTGGCAAGATGAATATATGGGTTCTACATCAATTAAATGAAAGTCAGAAGAGAAATCATCTCTAAGCTTGCCTTTCTTTGTTATCTCTACACAAAGGTAAACCATTTTTACACTGTATTGTTATATGTGATGAAAAATGGATTCTTTTTGGCATTGCAAACATTTGGCACAATGGTTAGATAAAGATGAAGTGCCAAACACAGTCTCCAGGATCCAAATCTGGACATTCCTGTTAATTCATCCTGTAGCAGAAGGCAAAAGGGCAAGATAGCATGAGAGAACAAGAGATAGAATTGCAGTTTCAAGCACTTTTATAATTGACATTAATCCTTTCATGGTGATGGAGCCCTTATGACCTAAACACCACCCATTAAACCCCACATCTCAACATTGTTGCTTTGAGAATTAGGTTTTCAACATATGGTTGTTTGGGAACACATTCAAACTATAGAAAGCACCATTTGTGAAAAGGATTACCCTTTTCCATTAATTATCTTGAGTTAAAATCAACTTACCATGGGTTTGTGATTTATTTCCTCTTGTCTTTATTTTCCTTAATTATATACATGTCTATTTTTATACAAAACCATAATGTCTTAGTGACTGTCAATATATAGCAAATGTTGAAATCAGATAGGAAAATCATACATAATATTTTTCAGAATGATTTTGGTTGTTCTAGGTGTTTTGAATTCCTATATAAATTTTAGATTTTGTTATAAAATTTATATTTGATTAGGATTGTATTGAGTCTATAGATCAACTTGACTAGAATTGGCTCTTAAAATTTTTTAGTTTTCCATTACAGGATGTTAATATTATTACTTCACTTATCTAATCATTCTTTATGCTTACCAATGTTTTATAGTTTCATTGTACAGATCTAGGCCTTATTATATTGTTTGTTCCTAAGAATTTTGTAAATCTGATGCTAACTTTAGGGGTACTATTTTTAATTTTTATTTTCAATGGTTAGTTTATAATATATATTTCTTAGTGTGTTTTGGCTGCTATAAAAACAAACACTTCTTTCTCACAGTTCTGCAGGCTGGGAAGTACCAGATCAAGACATTGGCAGATTTATTGTCCAGTGAGAACCTTCTACCTTCACAAACTGACATCTCACTGCATCCTTATTTAACAAAATGAGTGACAGATATCTTTCCGGTCTCTTATAAAAGGACTAATCCTCATAACCTAATTATAAGCGCTCTGCCTTCAGGAACTAATCACCTACCAAAGGCCTCACTTCCTAATACAATCATCTTGGGAGTTAAGGTTTCAACATATGAATTTTGGGGGGACACAAATATTCAGACTATAGTAATATATAAGTGAGATTAATTTTTATATTTACTTTTTATTCTGCATAACTGTTAAATATACTTTGTTCTTCTTGTAGATTTTTGCCAAATGTTTAATATTTTCTACATATATAGAATAATGTCTGAGGATATGCTGTCAGGAATCTCTGTAAAATTTTTTTCATGCCTTTTCCAGATTCTTTAAGATCATTATATGTCTTTGGTATTGCCTTATTTTTGGTTTAACAGTTTTTTATTATTCCATTCTCATACGATTAACTTGTGATTTGTGTATTATTTTAATTTTTATTGGTTTTAATTAATGTCACATTATTAATGCTTATTTAATTATAGTTTGATAAAAATATTATTTTTCTACTTTCCCTATACTCCTAGATTCTTAGAATTTTTAAAAGCCATTTTCACTTGTATTATTGTGATGATGCTTTTACGTGTAATTTAAACTTTATAAGACATTCCTATAATTGTTTTGTACAGTAAAATTTCTCTACATTCATCCATTTATATACTGTTTTGGTGTATTTATATTTCAATCTGTATTTCTGTCTTTACATTTTATATCAATTTTTTCTACCTGAAGGTCTCGATTTAAATTATACTTTCTAAAGAACTTCACACTGTTATTGACAACTTCCTTCAGTCTTTGTCAGCAAACACTTTTTTCCACTTTTATTTTTAAAAATAATGATATATTCACTTGTTTTAGAATTCTAGGTTGGCAGTAGTTTTCTTTTGGAGATGCAAAGATGTCATTCCACTGTTTTCTGACTTCCATCATTAGTGTTGAGAAGACACCTGTCATTCTTACGGCTGCTCTTTGAAGGGAAAGTGTGTTTCTTCTTCTGGCTTATTTTTTTGGTTTACTTTTATATTATTTGCTTTGCAGCAGTTTTACTATGATGTTCCTAGGTTAGCTCTGTTACATATTGCTTAAGGTATAATTAAATTTCCTATGTCTGTGTGTCTCATCATTTTTAGAAAATTCTTAGCCACTATTCCTTTCCATATTGTTTCTGTCTCATTATTTTTCTTCTCAGTTCTTCAGTTTGTGAATTTTTAACTGACTTTTCTTTTTGGTATATTTTTAATTGACTTTTCTTTTTGGACTTTTCTTTTTATTCGTGCATGCCCATTTGAAATTTAACCTACCCATTGTTCATAACTTCAGATATCACATTTTACTTTCTATTTAAAATGCCAATTGTTTAATTTTTTTGATAGATTTTTAATTCTTTGGTAAATTGTATTACCTTTTAATCTAACTTTTCCATCTTTCATCTCTTTTCTTCAACATATTAATCAGCTATCTTAAAGTCCTTGTTAGTCCCAATATATGGATCATTGATGTGACTACATCTATTTACTGCATGTTTCCTTGATTATTGATATAGTCTTTTTTTAACCTGTTTAGATTTTTTTATTTTATGCTAGTCAATATGTAATGAAACAATTATAAAGGTTCTAGATGATATTACATTCCACTTAATAAAGTTTACTATTTCCTCTATGAGGCAAACACATGAGTTAATCATCTAAATCCAATCAGAAATCAAGACAAGTAGACATTGCTGCAGTTTTAATAAGACACTGTCTACTTCTGGCTTGCCTTCTTGTCCTAGAATGTGGCTCCCCCAAGCCTTTGATTGAGAGCTTTCTGAGTCAATATCCTTTAGCCCAAATGACTATAATAGATTCAATTTGCCCTTCAGAAGTGTTTCATCTAAATTTCCAGTCTTCCTCTGCCCCATGTGCCTTCAAAATTGTGCACATATCTTGAGGAGGTTGACAGTGTGTTTGAAGCAACCCCCCTCCCTATTGAGTCTTGGTTTCATAGGTGCCTTAGTCTATTTTGTGTTGCTGTAAAATAATACCTGAGACTAGGTGATTTATAAAGGAAAGAGATTTATTTAGCTCACAATTTTGCAGGCTGAGAAGTTCAAGGACGTGGCTCTGGCTTTCGGTGAGAACTTTCATGAGGCATCACAACATGGCAGAGATAGCCAAACGGGAAGTAGACACATGTGAAAAGGTAAAAACCTGAGAGGCATCCTGGCTTTATAACAACCTACTCTGGAAAGAACTACTCCATTTCCTCAACAACTAATCCAGTCTTTGAGAACAAAAACTCACTCATTACTGTTAGGAACAGCACCAAGACATTCATGTGGAGCCTGCCCCAATAACCCAAACAACTCACACTGGGCCCCACCTCCCAACCCTGCCATATTGAGGATAAAATTTCAACATGAGTTTTGATGGGGACAAGCAAACAATATCCAAACCACAGCAACAATTATCACAAGACTGAGAGTAATTTTACTCTACCTTTTAAAAGATGTGTTTTCCTTTTCCCCCACTATCCTGTGCAGCTAGTCATTCATGTCCCTTAATTTCCAACTTATTGTCAACCCTATCAAACCATTAAAACTTTTCTGATTTCTCTTTTCAATTTTACATCCAGATCCTCTATGCTTGTCCCCAATTTTCAAGTGCCTCAAAAAAAAAAAAAAAAAAAAATTGGCTGAATATTGTCAACTCTCCTTTGGAAAGCTCTCAACTCATATTCTAGGGATTAGGACATGAAAACTGGAGGTCCATTTTGGAACTTACCATATAATATTTAAAGTATTCCAAAACATTCATAAATTTTCTCTTTAGTTACATGAGTACAATAGGCAGTAAGCCATTTGAGTTTATAGTTTCAAGCCTTCTAATCATTTTACTTCCTGCTGTCTTTTAGACTTTAGCTCTGGTTGAGAAACGTCCTTCGTGTATAGAAGTTTGCTCTGATGACAACTGGTGCAACTGCTAATATTTGTGGGAAAACAAATATCTAAAAAAAATACAAAACACTGTTTATCCTTCTACATATTCAACGATTAAACATTAGGGGTCTAATTTGTGCCAAATTCTCTTCTGGGCACTGGGATAAAGCAGTGAACAGACAAAATGCTAGCCCTCTTAGAGCTCAGCAGTGGGAGGGGAAACCCAAGCTAAATATTTAAAGTAATATACTATTAATAAAAAGTAATATCTATTATAAAATATCAATTATTTATGAAAAGTAAGGTTAAATCCAAGCCAGAAAGGGTTCTAGAAAGTGTCTTGGAGAGAGCTGATGGTTGAAATTTTTGATAAAATGGCCAGGGAAGTCTTCACGGAAAAGGTAACATTTTAATAGCAGTGTTAAGGCCTCTAAGTTACATTTTTGCTTGCTTTTCTTCTTATGTTTTAAATATTAGTGTTCTTTAGGGTTCCTCTTGGTGTTTTTTTTAAATTTTAGTTCTAGTCCTACTCTTTATATTAATGTTTCTCAAAGTGTAATCTGAAAACCAAATATTATAGAATAACCTAGATTACACTTTAGCCTAGTAATTTCTTGAACTGCAAACTGCAGACTTGTATTCCCAATTTTTAACAAGTGCTCAAGTTAATATCTATGCAAAATAAACTTGAAAACAACTTCTTTCGATGAAGGAATGATTGAATCCATTTCCCATGGCTTTCCCTGGCACACGTATATTGACATCTTTGCATCTCTTTTGTCTTATAATAAATATCTATTGAATAAATTAAAACATGAAAGGCTTTCGAATAATTCCTGCCTAGAGCTGTCACCTGTGTCTTATTCATAAATTCCAACTGATTGATGAATATTCTAACTAGTTGCTTTTAAAATTTTGTATAGAAAACCATAATTTGAGGATAAAATACACACGTATTTACAGTTTAGTTTTGAGATCACATTTTAGTCACATGCAGGTATATTTGTCAATTAAACTCTTCACTATTTGTATTAGTTTTCTATTGTCACATACTGCTGTTTAATGAACAACTGGAAAATATCAGTGGCATATAAAAATAAACTGAACCCTCAACCCCAGAAGTCTATTGGTAGACTGGAAAGTTCTCTTGATTTGGGATGGATTCAGCTGATTACAGATGGGCTCACCTATGCACCTGAGGTTAATTGAAAGGCCAGCTTTGATTTGCTTGGTCTAGAATGTCCTTAGCTAAAACAATTTGTTTCTATTCCATGTGATAATTCATTCTCTCAATGACTTTCAGATGGGCAAAGTTTTATAGATTTAAGAATTGATAATATAATTTGGTGTGATGTGTGAGCAATATCTGGCAAAAATAGAACTATTAAATAAACCTGAAAATCTTTGTACAGCCACACAGAAATTAAACATAACAATAGTTTAAGTTAAAATCATTAAAAATATAGGATCTTAAATAGAATTGCGTAATATACATGATGCTATAATTGAAAGTGAGGAGAGTTATATTATAAACCAAAAAAAAAAAAAAAGTCAAGAGAGAAAATGCGGTACTTGAGATTTCACTACATTATAACAAACAGTTTTGATCAGGACTCCCCCCAAAAAAGAAACAAACAGGCTTCATGAAATAGTGATTTTCCCATTACTGTTGATATTCATGACGATGGACCCTAAGATTTATATAGCGGATGCTGAAGAGTCTATTTTAAATCTTGTAATTAATTGGTGTAGATAATCTCTACAATTCCTTCTAATCATTAAATACTATTTTTTTGGATAATAAAAAGTAAGCAGAAATGCGGTATTCAAAAAATGAGACTGTTCATAAAATACACATATATTTCTGTGTAAATTTGGATAAAAAATGACATTGGAATAAATATCAGGTAATATGTTACGATGTAATTTGTGATAGTGGATTATTTACCAATCAAGGAAAGCTGAGAAGTTGAGTGTTAACTACAGATTGTCATATGTACTTTCTGTCTTTTGATAAGTTATTTGATCTCTTTCCTTCAACTGAAAATGTGTGATTAGATAACCTAAATGAAGTTGTGAGTCATGTAGATAGCTACATTAGCATTTTAGGCAGAACAGAACAAATAATAAGTGTGAAGGCCATGAAGTGAGAACATGCCTGGATTATTAAAAGAACAAAAACCTTTAGCAACACGAGAGAGGAGGACTGTGAGGTTGAGATGTAGTATTTTTGTTTTTTTTTTTTTTTTTTTTTTGAGACAGAGTCTCATTCTTTCTCCCTGGGTAGAATGCTGTGGTATCAGCCTTCCTCACAGCAACCTCAAACTCCTGGGCTCAAGCAATCCTACTGCCTCAGCCTCCCGAGTAGCTGGGATTACAGGCCTGTGCCACCACACCCGGCTAATTATTATTGTAACTTCAGTAGAGACAGGGTCTCGCTCTTGCTCAGGCTGGTATCGAACCCCTGAGCTCAAGGGATCCTCCCACCTCGACCTCCCAGAGTGCTGAGATGCAGTTTTAGATCAACGCTTAGAGGATATTGAAAAGACTCAATTTTTACAAGAAGGGAGATCTAAAGCAATGACAGGACAGTTCCAGCATAGTGCAGAGATGGCAGGGAGACAAATGTGGAAGAAGAGAGGTTAGTTTGAGTTGCAATCGTCCAGCAAGAAACAACTAAGGCTTAACCTAGGGTGTCAGTGGTGAGGTGGTAAGGCAGGATTTCTTTGCCTAGGCTATTTGCTGTTGCGTATTATGGAGTCAATGATAGCATTTACTATATCCTATGTGTTTCTGTCTCCCCACTTAAACTGTGGACTTCCCTTTGAGGTTGACCATGTCATAAATTTCATGATCCTCTAACTCATGTTATTTAATATATCTAAAATATATTAGATATATATATATTAGATATTCTGGTAACTAGGATTAACATTTTCTTTGTAAATCTATGCTTTTGTTTTTAGGAGAGAGAGCAATTTATTAGCATTCTGAAAATGCAATTTCCAGATGTTATTTTGTTCTTGCACACGAGTCACTTTGCTGAAGACATAGGGAACTTTTTGTATGATTCTGTATGCCTTTATCCATCTTCTTCTTTTCTTCCTCTTCTTCCTCTAACAGCTCGTCCTATTTTCCCCTCCTCTTCTTACTCCTATCCTTACTCTTCCTCCTCCTCCTCCTCTTCCTCCTCCTTTTTCTTCTTCTTCTTGCAAGGAATTGATGTTTTTGCCAGCTACGGTCAGCTAAAACAGATTTCAATGCACACATTAATTATCAGAGGCAGAAAAGCCTCCACTAAGAATGCCAGATTCAGCAACATGCAAAGGGCCTACTTTATCTTACTTGAGAACCCTGTAAACTACCTAATAGAGTTTGCCCCTGTAGAAATGTCACAGCTCTCCACCACTGGTTGTCGTTTTGAAAAACAGAAAGTGAAAGAACATTTTCTAGTTGTTTTCTCTTTCTTACATTGTGGAAGAACAGCCTTACATGTTAGGGAATAGCATGTTAAAATATTGTTTAAATGAGGTGAAAATGTTGGCTTGCCTCAGTGTTAACATTTGGTATTTAAAATATAAAGAAATGTTTCCAACACAAAGAAATAACAAATGTTTGAGGTGATATCCTAATTGTCCTGATTTGATCATTATATGTTGTATGCATGTATGAAAATATCATATGACCCCATAAATATGTACAATTATTATGTAGCTATTTAAATAAATAAAATGGATTAATAGATAAAACAAATATAAGGAAATAGCTTCAATAATGTACCACTAAATTCTGGCTTATTAATAGGTAGGTGCTCAAATTTTAAATTCTTCTAATAGTATCATTGGCCAATTCTTTTCTTCTAAAAGAACCCCAAAACTTCGTGTTACATTAAAATTTGCTTGAAATGTATAAGCCTCTAATTTTTTATCTGCTTGAGATATTAACCTCAAGCATAAATAACTGTTGTGATAATTGGACGCATTAAATGCATAGAGCATTTCACAATGCTTAGCATGAGGTTGATACTCACCAAAAAAATTGATATTAGAGATAGAATGATATAATGTAAGGCTGGTGATAATGTAATATTTTTGGCAATAATAATGGTAATTATAATCAAAATAGCAATGATTTTGTGCTCATATGTGTTTTTAATAAGAAAAGTGGAAAAATTTATCAGAGTTTTGAGTAATCTTATTGTAGGCTGAGTAGATTGTTTTACATTTATGTGGTTAATAGAAATGTATATCAAAACAAAAGCTGTAACATAATAAAACAATTCTCTCCATTACTGTTGCCATAATATTTCAAAGTTCTAATGAAAAGTGTCATTTATTAAACTTTTAATAAAATTACATTTACCTTGGTTTTAAAGCATTATGTTATGTGTAAGAGGTGATATTACCTAACTAATAAATTGATTTACATTTTTATGATTTATTGAAAAAAAGCATAGCACATGTTCAAGTAGAATCTTTGATATCTCATGTGCTATGTGATTTGGGGAAACTTAAGCTCTCTAGGTGCCTTAATATCCTCACTTGTTAAATAGGATTAATTAAAATTACTACATATGATAGTTATGAGAATTAAATAAATTAATGTATAAATATGTGGTCATACTATTGTTATATAGCTAACTGTTATTATCAGAATTGAAGTTACCTTCCTTCACAACCAATTTATGAGATAACAGAGTGAAGAATAAGGAAATTTTGAAAGCTGGAGGAACACATTAATTCAGGACAACTTTGGACAACAGTCTTGCTGAGAAGAGAGGAAGAGTGGCACAGAATTGAAGTTAGGAGGTAAGAAAATCTTTCTGGCCATGGAGGAAAGATTTACCTCAACTTACAACTTGCCCAGCATATGCATTTCTCACATCATCTTTTTTTTTTAGCTTCCAGATTTTAAACATCACTACCCAAAGGAAAGCATCAACAAAGTAGAGCTTTGAAAATTTTCATATTCATCCTACAAATTAATGCTTCAATTTTTGTTTATAGAAAAATCACAGCATATATAACATAGAAATCATCTATAAGGAGAGTCATTAATATAATCAACACTTTGGAGGTTAAGGAAAATGAATCTGGGAAAAATCTTATGCTACTTGCAGTGTACACAGCACATGAAAAATGAAAACATAGTAAGGAATAAATCTTTCATTGATAAATACCAACAGCTCAAAAATGTCCTGTATTGTTGCATTAGCTACAACAGTTCAATAAACTGAAACACAGTGTTGAGGCTAGGAAATAGTCTATTTTCTCACCCAGGGGAAAAAAAAAAATTTTTTTTTTTGATTTTTGAGTCACTGTGAAGTGTAACAGGATAAGGCCAAGTTGCATTCTAGCAAGTATGTGGATCTGTCTTGTTTCATTAATCAAATTAATTTCCCATGAACTAAACTACATCAAGGGTCTCTACCTAGTCCAACATCAGTTAAGAAATATGCTTCAGTATTGAGGACGGTTAGTAATCTGTTCGTTAAGTAAAGCAATTATATTTTGTTGTGCTAAATATGTTACTAAATACATTGCTATAATTTCATCAATTTTTAACCTCACTGTTTGTATTTTCATTCAGATTTCATGAGAAATTTTTTTGAGAAATAAATTTTAGAATACATTTGACTTAGCATCTTAAAACAAGTACTTTACCTTATTTTCATGTCATGCATGGCTTTCCAGATGACTATATGCTGATAAATTTGCATACTTTTATTGAATTATACCAATGTCTCACATGTTCTTCCTGGGCGATGGAAGTTCTTCTTATATTGATGAAAATTTATTAATAGCTTTAACCTTTTGAAGATCATACAGTAAATTTTTTTCATTTATATAGTACTTTGACATTCAATACATATTTTAAATATTGAAATTTCTAGGTAGAAAGATATTATATTTTTTTTTAAAAATAGCTTTATAGAAGTACTATTGACATAAAATAAACTGAATATATCTTAAAAGTAGAATTTAATAAGTTTTAATATAAGTATACAACTATGAAACTATCACAAATTTTACATTTTTATGAACCTGTTGAGTTTCATGTTCATACAAATTTAGTACTTTCTGGTGATCTTTTATCCTTACGTTATATACTTCTAGCTATTCTTCAGTGGTTTTATATGCAAATTATTATTGTTATTTTCTTATATACTTAGAGCTATGTTAATCCCCTTTGATATCTTGCCAATTATTCAAGGCTTGACTCAAACTAAATTTTCTTCATGCAACTTTTCTGATGTTCTCTTCAGAAGAGATCTTTTCTTCTTTGAACAGCCATTACTCCTTTATATATGAAAATTTACAGTAGGACTAGATATTTAAAATGTAAAATTATTCAAAGATATCAAATCATGCATACAATGTATATAAAAAGCTCTTATATCTTCCCAGACTCCACCCTCCTCTCCATAAAAAGTAAAAGATCAGATTGTAAACACTAGTTAGCAAATTCCACAACATTCCTATATCTTTTTATTCATAAGAATAAAATTCCTATGTCTCTGTGTCCACCTTTGAAACACAGAACAAGTATTAAAATAAGCAAAGCCAAAAATAATGAACCCTGAGAAAAATATCGAATTAGAGTTCTGTACAGTTAGATGTGACAAGTAGGCATTGCTTTTGCTTCTAAGACCCTACTAAATCAAAACAATGGGGCCGATGGTGTGGGATAATTGTCTCTGATATGCTGCTGGGAGTGTCATTTATGATTGTCTATAAAACATGCTGTCACAATGGCAGGCTGCCTAGGACCTCAGTGGTAATTTTGGAGTAGCCTTCTGATACAATTTTTGCAGAAGGAAAAGAAAGTATGTTCAGTACCGTTGTCATGAACTAGTCTCTTTCCTTCTCTCAATGACATGATTAATTCAAAAGCTAAATATGTGAAACATACCCAAATTTATTATAAAAAAGGTGTACAAACCCTCTTTAGCTTAAAAAAAAAAAAAACCCGTTCATCTGGTGCTCTTGCATCCATACTTACATTCACATGAAAAAAATGCAGGCCAATAGAAATACTTATGTGGAAATTCTCTAGAAAGATTGATAGCATTAGAATTGGTTTAATGCTTATAGGGTTTCATATAATTTAGCGGATAAGAGATTCTTTATAATATCTCAAGTATACTTGATTTTAAGATAGATGGAGTTATTGAAGTTGGTGTTTCTATTATACAAAATTATAAATCATGAAGATGCAATGCCATTCTTTTAGATGAAAGGAATAGCCTCCACATCTACTTGCCGTCAAATTGGTACTAACTGATCAACACTATGGTGCTCACAAGGTAGTAATATTCTCTATGGATTAGAGGGTTGAGGGAGTAAACTCACAACTAATGGACACGGTGAACATTGTAGAGGGGAAGGGCATACCTCTAAACCTCATTTGGGTGAGGCAAAGACATTAAATGTAACCAAAAAAAAAAAAGAATCATAATAGAAAGAATACTGCAGAAGACAAAAGCCAGAAGCTAAAATCCTCAAATTTTACTAAACTGTCTGGTTTGAGTTTAAACTTCTGTTTTCATTTTTATTGAACACTCAAGTACAATTTCAAAAATGCTTTTCCTTTTTCTTATTGCTTTGTCTTTTTTATCTTTCATTAAACAACTAAGAATGAGAAAAAAAAATTTCTACAGAGAGGGCACCCAATAAAGACAATGGAAAGTGCTCCCAGGTTATGCAATTCTAATTTTTCACTTGTTGGGTATCTTTTAGGCTAATGTTTTCTTTCCTTTTTGGGTCAATTCATCCCTATCTCAGGAGGACTTAACAGCAGTTAATTGATCTTCACAGAACCTCTAACACACTGAAAGCATGGTGCAATGGATTGGGGATTACAATTAGAACTAAACTAACTTTGACTTTAGCTTTCTTCTAGACAGGTAGTCTAACCACCTTTTTCTTTTAAATATCAACTTGCTAAAGGAGAATTAAGATCAACATATTGAACAATATTACTGACTGATCACATATGGAAATAAAATTGAAACTCAAGTGTTTTAAATGGGGTTTTTCCTTTCAACAATTCACCTGAGTATATATAGGAAATACTTTTATATTTAACACAAAATGACCTTTTGAAGAAAGTGTTCAACATGCTGAGTGTCCCTTTTGTTAATGGGAATCAGTTAAATAATGCAATTGACCTGAAAAAAATGACTGAGCTATCTAGAAACAGCCACCTACTTTTTTTCTCAAAGAAAAACAACTAAATTTATTTGAGAACTTCTTATTTAGCACTTTTCCTCCTATGCAATTTCAGATTATATTTAAGATCAAACGCTTTACACTTTTAGATATGTTAAGGTCTTGGACAGGTGGTATTACAACTTTTTGTAATTTTTGTATAAGCAATAGAAATTACTTTATATATATATATATATATATATATTTTCATTAATTTTTAGAACCAAATTTGATTACCTCATTTAGGTGAAATGAATTATCAGGAGGAAAAATTATCTTGAAGTCCAGATCTTTAAAATTTCTGTACAGATCATGTGCAGGCCATGCCATAGCTAATTTGCTTTTATTATGTAGACTTAACCACAGACTATTCCAATTATAACCATTAGTTTTTTTTAGCATTGACTTGTAATCAATAAGACAATATAAGAAAGGTGAATAAGTTGTTTTGTAAAATGTAGAAAACTCACCTAGACCTATCAAGTAAGAATATATATGTCAAATGAACATAATGATAACTTAGATTAATAAAAGAATTGATACTATCCCTAATCCTCTTACCTTATTTTAAATATAAATAAACTGAGATTAAGTGAAGTTACTTGAGTGGGCTCAATATCACATCATCCAGTTATCTGATGTCATCCTATGTTTCCTATGTCAGCTGTTCTGCCAGAGTTCGTTTCCTGATATAGCAGTGCTTATTTCATGTAAATGCATCTGTTGAAAAATCAATTGATACTAGAAAGATAAGAGCAAATTAGGCACCTATTCATTTTTTTTTAGATCTCATGAAGGTAAGCCCAAAGAGTATGAAAGCTGTCATGATGGGAAGGTTGCTACTCTGTGTTCTGCTTCTGATTATGATGAAGAAGGCAGCAACCAAGCGGATTACATTAAATTGTGTTTTAGTGCAACTCCTCTGTTTTTCCAGTACCAAGTAACTAGGGCAACATGCCTGAAGCTTCTTCACCAAAGGGTGAAATTTGTGGAAATCAGTGCCAACTGGTAAACACAGACAAAGATGGAAATATTGACTACATGTTCAGCTTCCAGGATATCCTCATTGAAACACCTGTGAAAGAGGTTCAGTCTACTCTAATTGAAATTTTGTACAGGTATTGATCTGACCTGGCAATCATATTTAATCTTTAATAGCATCAACTCTGATCACTCAGGCCTGATATCCATGGAAGAATTTTGTGCCATATGGAAACTTTCAGTTCTCACTACAATGTTCCTATTGCTGATTCCCAAGTTGATAAGCTCACCAACATGATGGACTTCAACAAAGATGGAGGCATCGACTTTAATGCGTTTTTCAAGGCTTTCTATGCAGTGCATAAATACGAGAAATTGAAACCAGACACCCACCTTGCTAAAGACACTTGAGAACTTCTCTTAGTTTCCTTGTAAACTGCTGGGCCCAAATCTCAGACACAGTCCTTTCCAAGACTCTTGAAATTCACAATCAGTAGTACAAAAAAGTAGACCTCCATTCACACCACAAACAGATGTATGGTATGGGTTTTGGGAGTTTCTAGCAAGCTATTATTGGTAAGACTAGGTTAAATGTCAGCTGATAGGATTTGGCTCCAACATTGGGACCCTCACATTGCCAATGAGAAACTGGGTTTGAGCATGGTGTTGGTCTCTTGGATGCCACCTAACCAGGAGATCAGAGCAGTTTGGAAACATACTAAAAGGAATTCACAGAGAGGGTTCTTTGGGGGGAGACCATTCTTATAGAATATCAAAAAAGATCATCCAGTTTCCCATGCAGATCACCATAGATTGTTATCTCCCTGGAGGGAGAAGTTATTATGTGAGTAAAATTCAGCATCTGCTCAGGACTCTCTTGGTTTCAAACAGTACCTATAAGACATCATGAGTATTTGTTGTTGCTTCAAGGACTCAAAAAATAAATCAGTCAGTAAAAGTGAGAGGGAATTGTAGCCAAGGACCTTCATAGGTGTCTGGGACATCTATAAACTCCACATAGTCCTGTCTGTCCTTGATGTTCTGCTGACTTGCAAGAAGTTGATGTACTAATTCTGGATCTTCGCCATGTATATGGGTATAGTTTTCCAGCGTGAAGGAAAAGAAGTTGGATTGCTGCATTTGGCCTTGTTCATCAGTGTATTCGATGGACTGGAAGATGGTAAGGGCATAGTGTTGTCTGGCCTTCAGCCAAGCTCTGTAACCTCAGTACTAGTTCTGATTGATTAAGAAGGCTTTTAGCAGTTTCTCAGAGTTCTTGTCTTTTGTTGTATAATAGAACTGCCACATCTCCTGACTTTCTAAATGGTATGTGTTCATGAATTCAACTTCTGATTCCAAGATAGAATGTGAAAAGTCTTTCCCTTCATGCTGCGAGGAACCACTCTTAGCCGATCCTCTTCAGTCATAGACATACCAGAAGCTGTCTGCTGGTACGTGAGACAGGATTGTAATCAGGAGGCAGCTGGCCTGGTGCCAAGTTATTCAAAGTGTGATTGTGGAAGAGTAGTTCTATGTGGTTTATGATTCTGTTTCTTCTGTATGGCCATTGCAGAGGTTTTTTTCCTCATCCCAGTTGTTTCAAAAGTAATGAAGACAAGAAAAATCTTTATGAGGGAGTGCTGAAGTCCTTCCCTCTAGGTTTTATCAGTTCCACAGAATCACAAGGAAAATGCCCTCTTAGATCTTCAGTTTGCTGGTTGCTGAATCTTTCAGCCTGACTTGTGGGCTCAGGACACAATCCATCGTCACACTTACAGGTCTTACTTGAAGAGGATTCCTCAGCCTCATCCAGAATCTTCCAGAGGTAGATTCTAGAATGATTCTTTAATAGGTTGCCTTGGCAACCCCACAGTGTAGGATGCAGATACGACAGTACCTTTGGAATTTTCAAACCACATTCGTTTGAAACTGGCTTTGTGAATTCAGTTTGGGTTGGATCTTCTGTCACGTGCAACCACAGGATTCCTTCTGGTATTGTTTCTTGGCTGAAGGGGGTTGTTGTCGTACAATCAGTATCACATCTCCATCATCCTGCCAGCCTCAGAGGACAATATCAGGGAAAAGGACATCGGCGACCTGCAGACCAAGTCCAGCTGGGAGATTAAAGATGCCCCTCAAATGGATTTAAGTGGGTTTTCAAGCTTGAGGATGGTTGGCAATCCTAGAATGGGGTGAGCTTCTGTCCAGAAGCTCCCAGAAGGAGCTGTGCTTGGGCAGGGTGCACTCCCCACACCCCAAGCAGCCTCACCCACGCCTTGGCTGAGGAAAACTTTGGTGACAGGTGATGAGAGGGAGGTGCTCTCCACCTGCAGGGTGACCGGGCCGGCCTCGCATTGGTCACAGGGACCGCCCAAATGCAGGAGGAGCACATTTTTTATGATGAACAGTTATCCAAGGGAAATGATCTTTCATGTGGATGCATCATTTCTGCATTTAGGACTTAAAGTATAATTGTTGATATCAAATGTTCATAGCCAATAAATTTTGTGATTATAAACATCATGTTTGGGAGAATGAGAAACAGATATGTCCTGCTCAGTTTTCAGTTGGAAGAAAACATAGGTAATAATTCATATCTCAAGGTGTGAATTAAAACAATGAAGTAGAGCATTCTACATACCAAAAGAGTCATAGGGTCAAACAAGAGAATATGTGGTTTACATACAAGAGCTTGGATTCCAGTGCCAATTGAGTATTTCAAGGATGTCTACATTACTTTGTGGCTTTAGTTTTTTGTAACATTAGGTAATGGAAAGTTTGATAAAAATGTAAAATGTAACCAGAGCAATGGTTTGACAGCAGCTAAAAAAGAATTTGGATTGACTGATGTCATGTGCTTTTGTACTGTCTTTTCAATTAAACTGGTTTATAGTATTCAATTTACAGATTTGTTTGATGCGAATGTCATGCTTTTACAAAACAGCTCACAAAGATTTGGGCATTGACAAGAACCACGGGAAAATTGCTTATTGGTCCATAAAATCGTTATATATAGTAACTTGTTCTTAGGTAAAGAAGTTATTTCAAAATCATGTGCTGAAAAGCTGTTTAAATCAAAACATAGCCATGGTGTTTATGATTTTGAAAAAGCTATGTAATATAACCATCGTTAACTGTATATACTTTTCAGAAAAAGAAGTACAAAAATAGTACTTACCTAGATACCATTTTACACAAATATTTAAATACAGAATATATATAAAATTTCTTGTTTATCTGTATCTTTGATTTATTCTAAAAATATTCAATACCACCTTTCATCCTGTTATGACTAAATTCACATTACATATCATCTTACATACTACCTTTGTATAACTCTGTGAACCATAATTCAAATGCTCAAATTCAGCACACACAGAGAATTCCAATGGATGTTTCACTTACTAAGGTCACTCTTAACAAGCTGAGAATACAACCAATGTGACCTGCCATATTTCATTTGGAAAGAAACTTCTGGTTTTGGAATTTGTATATAAATTGGTAGTGTTATAGAATTGACCTTCTCTTTACACATTTAATAATTATCTGTGTATATTATTGATAGGGACTCAACTGTCATACTGGATCATTTTTTGTTACGTGCTATATCAAAATTAGGTCAGGAATCTAATTCTGGTCATCTTAACACATCAAGTACATTTCTATATTATCTATTTCTCTCAAAAATACATATGATTTGGTTTTCCTTCCATGTTAGCAGCACACAACTATGAAGAAATCAAATCAGTATTGATTTATAACACAGATAATTATAGATGAATGTATGAGAAGGTTTTCTAATAGAATTCTGTCAACCAACTCTAGGCCCAACTTTCTCATTATGTATTTGCTGAAACTATATGATGGAATTTGTCTGGTGACATTTCAGGGATAGTGACTTTGATTTCAAAGGAAATGTTTCAGGTTCATTTCATTACCTTAGAAAAGTAAAAGCAAATTTGCCTTATAAAAAGCAATTACTTCTTAGCTGACCAGTGCACAATAGCAATATAAGAGAGATTTCTCATTCCACTATTTAAATTCTGAACCAGCAAACTAGTGTTTGATTTTGCTTTAAGCCAATTTTACCGTGTTTGAATTGCGAAAGCATTTAATCTTCATAAAGTAGGTCATTATAATGGAGATCATATTGTATTGGCACAGAATGCCAGCTAAGGGAAAATAGGGTGTTGGTATATTCTTTAGTATTTATGGAATTTTAAAAACAATATTCGGTAGAAAACATTTATGAACATTTTAAGAAATATACAGAACATATTTTAAATTGGCATTGCATTATTTTCTTTTCAGTTATATTTCTATTTCATATCATAGTTCTATGAATTTTTAATCGATGAATGTGAAAAATATTTCAATTCTACAATCAATACGATGATTATGAATAAAATATTAGAAAATCTTGATCAAATCTTAGTCAAGTTTTCATTTGTTTTCTTCAATATTTTTATTTATTTTCTATAATAAAGACTTTCATAAAAATAATTTTAATTGAAAATATAATTTCATAAGTTATAAAAATAGAGATAGAGATTAGGGGACCATTTGCTAGTGTGGATTTATTATTCTTCACTATCAAATCTAATCAAGCGTTAAGTGAAAACTATCAATAATAAAAATCCTATGAATATTGTGGAGTAGAAAAACTTAAAATTTGAGACTAACAAAGAGGGAAATGGTAAGCCTGAGGTTAAACAAAATGACTTTTTTTTAGTTCTGGCTAGTAAAATCTCTTAAACTTCACTTCCAAAATAAATCTCCAGTGTGAAAAACATGAAAAGAGAGAAAAAGTATCAATAACTAAAAAATATTCAAGTATAAAGAAAGTTGATCTCTAAATTCACTTGAACTTTAAGTATATGACATGGGAGCTAGTAAAAATCATGATATGAAGGTAAATGTTAGGATTTCAAACAATAACAAATTTTTGTATGTGTTTATTCATATATTTATATATTTGTGTCAAAATATTAAGGACAGGAGGTAAGAACATCCCATGTTATTTGCTGCTTACGTGCCTTATTATTTTTGAATGTTATTTCAGTACAAAGTAATTCTTATAATTTGGAAAAATAGATTATTTACATACCACTATGTGCTAATAAATGATTTGAATTTTTAGTTCAATAATATTTTCCTTAAAGTCAACAGTCATAACTCATTTTTTGTCAATGGAACTATAACAAAATGATATACATTGAATAAGTATCAGTGAATTTTGTAGATCTGTAAAAGCCTGTCATTAAATCAGCAAATCTAGCATGTAAATTTAGGTTTTACCTGTACACAGAGAAAAAAGAAAACCATGACTAAAAATGGTATATGAATGTCACCATATAAACAGTAAAGGATAAAAAGAAAAAAAGTAGAAACCTGTGCTAAAACATATTTGCAGGAGTAAAGAGGATGTAAACCACCCAAATGGGGCACAATAGTCCAGTGGGATACAGGAAAATGAAAATAAGGTAGGGAAGTGTCAGTGGAAATATATGAGAATCATGCTTGAATCAAACACAGAGATTTTCATGATCGATTTGCATAAATTGGAGAGGCATGTGAAATACATATAGATAAAAAATACTGTTAGTGGGTAAAAGTTTGCAACTGAAATTCTAAATTCAAACCACTACCTGCCATTGTACTTATAAAAATACTTAATGTAGTTACAAAATTAGAATATTTTTCCCTTAAGATCAGACTTTTTTTCTGAACTTGAATAAAATAGAATCAATGATATATTTGAGATTATCTGACAATATTTGGTGAAGTGAAAATAGTTATTTTCAGATATTTTAAAATAGGAATAAAAATATTATTCTAAAACCATGAAAATATACATATATCACATAGGCCTATACAATTAAAAAAAAAAAAAAAACACAAGGAACATCATCTATCCCCGTTTGAAGCTCTTTTGATTCTATTTATAAAACTCAAGAGTTGTGTACAATAACTGAGAAATTCCTGACAAATGTCCCTCATCTTTTCATTATAAACAGAGGAACTATGGTATTGTTAAAGATAATATATGTACTGTTACTTGGTTATTGAGGCATTAGAAATAATGGTCAAAGGCCGGGCGCGGTGGCTCATGCCTGTAATCCTAGCACCCTGGGAGGCCGAGGCGGGCGGATCGCTGGAGCTCAGGAGTTCGAGACCAGCCTGAGCAAGAGCGAGATCCCATCTCTACTAAAAATACAAAGAAATTATCTGGCCAACTAAAAATATATACAGAAAAAATTAGCCGGGCATGGGCGCATTCCTGTAGTCCCAGCTACTAGGGAGGCTGAGGCAGTAGGATTGCTTGAGCCCAGGAGTTTGGGGTTTCTGTGAGCTAGGCTGATGCCACGGCACTCTAGCCCAGGCAACAGAGCGAGACTTTGTCTCAAAAAAAAAAAAAAAAAAGGATTAGAAATAATGGTCACAAACTGTGTATACAAACTCCAGTAGTGGTGTCTTTAATAATAATAATGTAAGTGTTTTCACCCAGTAGTGGTGTCTTTAATAATAATGTAAGTGTTTTCATTATTATTTAAGAAACTTTTGGCAGCTCATCATTTTCTTTTTTTTTTTTTTTTTTTTTTTTTTTTTTTTTGAGACAGAGTCTCACTCTGTTGCCCAGGCTAGAGTGAGTGCTGTGGCGTCAGCCTAGCTCACAGCAACCTCAAACTCCTAGGCTCAAGCGATCCTCCTGTCTCAGCCTCCCAAGTAGCTGGGACTACAGGCATGCACCACTATGCCCGGCTAATTTTTTCTATATATATATATTTTTTAGCTGTCCATATAATTTCTTTCTATTTTTAGTAGAGATGGGGTCTCGCTCTTGCTCAGGCTGGTCTCGAACTCCTGAGCTCAAACGATCCGCCCACCTCGGCCTTCCAGAGTGCTAGGATTACAGGCGTGAGCCACCGCACCCCGCCTGGCAGCTCATCATTTTCTTGTGGGTTAATTGTAAGTCAATCAGCTTCCCCAGATTCAACTCCATAAAACATACACTCTGAACTCTATATCACTCAACATCCTCTGATATAGGACATGTTCTAATATTCCCAAGACTTTTTCCTAATTTTCCCTTTGCTTTACACAGTTTTGAATCATACATTAAATGTCATTTTCTTTCTAAATTTATGCCTGCTTTCATGAGGTAGGATTAACTGCTCCACATTCATGTCTTTTCAACCCTTTCAATAACCATCCTTTGCATAACATCTTATTCTCCCAAGAGTCGGAATTTCCAAAGAAGGAGCGGTTTTCTTATTCAACGTTATATCCTCAGCATCTACCCCAATGTCTGATGTATATTAGCATGTTATGACCAACACATGACTATAGATGATAACTGCTAACACAATAGTAACTACTGATTAACAGTTATAGGTAATTTGCTACATGTCTGATACTAAGTTCTATACATTGATGGCTCTTTTAATTATTTCAACAATTATAAGATTGATACTATTATTATCTTCTCTTTGCTATTGAGGAAACTAAGGCAAATAGAAGTAAAGCAACTTATGCATAGATGTTTGATGTATATGGATACAGCTAGCAAAATAGACTGAATTATTTTTCCTGTGTGTGACCTTCCGATTCCATAGGATTAAAGATAACCTTATCTCTTAAGTTTGAGAGGGTTCCCCACATGTGAGACTCGCAAGATTTCTGTAAGCCCGTTTAGGGACAAATGACATTTGGGTAAAAAAAATTATAACCAGTTTTCTAAAATTTACTTCCCTAGGATAAAATTTATGTTTTGCATCTGAGCATCGTTTAACCTGATCTGATAATGGCATGGTAATGATAGAACTGTTTTAACCCTACCAAAATGCTGCTTCGCCTGCTGCGCTGGCTGCCCCTGATTGTTCTGCTTATAAAAACAAACAAAAATACCCAGGAAACAAACATACAGGTACTGCTTTCCTCTGGGCAAAAACTCATTCATATCTCTAATCCCAAACTGACCCAGAATTTTGAAGTTGCACCCCCTACCCATTGAACTCTATCTGCCAGCTCCAGGCTTGTCTAGGGGCTTAGAATGTTTTCACTTAAGGAAGTCTGGTAATCATAGACAGGCATTCGGACACATACTCACTCACGTGATCTGTTAAGTAACTTGATGACTGGCAGGTGTGGTTTAAGCTTTGTCTTGGATAGCCTTAGGCTTGTTAATGGGTTACAAAGGATATTTTCAAGAAGCGAGGGGGGCATGATGAGGCAGGTCTGACCTCCCTTCTCATGGCCACCAATTCAGCTGAGGGTATTTCTGGGGCCCCTTTGGCCAAGATGGGGTCCACTCAGTCAGCTGGGGGACTTAAGATTTTATTCTAGTTCACACTTTCTACGGAAGCAAGATTCAATCTTAGAGAAGCTACTCTGGCCTTTCAGTTGGCAGTGTTTATCTGGTCATACTTGGGAAGTAGTGCAGCCACTGGATCAGCCGCATCTGGTCACCACATTCTCAAATAGTTGCACATGGCACTGCAGAGCGGATCAAGATCTGCCATCCCAGGATATGCCGCTTAGGCACAGGATTCTTTCGAGCTGGAGCTAAGTGAGATTCAACAGATGCAGAAAGATGCTTCTATAAAGCTTCCCTTATCTGACTAAAATCAGAAACTTCTGAAGAAATATGATGATGCCATAAAATCTCCCTGAGGGAAGTTTCATGACTATGAAAAAGATGGAAAGTTGGTGCCAAGATAGACCTGACCTATACAAATAAACCTTACTTCATTAGTTTCTCCCATATGTTTACCTCCCCACAGTTTGCTGCCCTGGAAGCCTAAAACTTCTTTTCTTTGTCTCTTACTACTTCTCTACAAATTTATTGTTCTTTGCTAAAATGTTATAGAAATCCAAGTTCTAACCACTCCTTTGAGTTAATCATCACTGAAGTTTCTCCTGCATGATACGTGCTGCACATATTGTTTTTCTCTTGTTAATCTGTCTTTGTCAGTCTAATTTGCAGAGGTCCAGAAAATGAACCTTAGATGAGAAGAGGAAAGCGTTTATATTTTTTTCTCTATAGTTTCAGTCATTTACATGTAAGAAAGCTACATTATTATCACCAAGGGAAATATCATGTTGAATGTACCCTTTGTGAAAATCAGCATTGCAAATTATGAGTCCTAAAAGGGATCATGCAAAAAAATCTAGTACAATCTCCTGATTGTATTATTATGAAAAAGTAATCAAAGCAAATTTCAGTAAGTAAACAAGGTTTAAAGTTTAATCAAAAACAGTAGGCTAGAATGTAATTCTCTTGACTTCCTTTCTTTTTCTCTTATCCCAAAATGCCTCCTCTACCATATTGGCATTTTTAAAATTCTAGACTAAAAAATGAAACTATACTTCAATGCTATTGTTTAAAAAGATATAATAAACCTAGGTTTGTTGAAAATTAATATTTTGATAATTTCTCAAATTTCAAAATGTTCCAAATATAATAGGTACCTATAGGCAGATCTTTTTTTTTTTTTTTCTTGGCAGCTTAATTAAGTAGCTAGTGAGAGAACTCCAGCTTTCCTGGGGAAAAAGGCAGGTGCCACACCTGGGGGAGGAAGGAATGCCCTGACAATCTGCCATTCAGAATTTAGCGTGCCAACTGCAAACGAATACAGAAGAGTCCCCAGTGTGGGCCAAGCAGCACAGGCACAAAAGGGTCTAGAAGGCAACCTAGAGATACCTAAGGCTAATTATCATGTCTTAGTTTAAATCTGCATTGTGGTATACCCCCTTCGCAATGGACTTTTCTAGAGGCTCATGGGATATACGCATGTGCAGTAAGACTCAGGTTATGTAACTTCCAACTGTCCATTAAAGTGGTTCGATGGGGAGTTTGAACCACGAAGAGGGCCCAGCCTAGGCAATACAAAACAGGACCACAGATCATAATCGGGGCCTTCCTATTACAACAGGGGGCTGGTTAGCCATCTGTGGCAAACATATCTTACTTTGCTCAATAAACCGTCTTTTTCCTATCTCACAGAAAAAGCATTCAGATTTTAACCATAAAGAGTGAAGTTAGCTGTGGGTTTCTCAAATATGCTTTCATCAAGTTTAGGAATTTCCCTTTATGTTTCTAGTTTCTTGAGTGTTTGTATCAAGAAAGGGCATAGAATTTTGTAAAATGATTTTCCCTGTCCACTGAAGTGGTCATATGATTTTGCTTTTTATTCTGTTGATATGGTATACATCATTAATTAATTTTGGGATACAGAATCAACTTTGCATTCCTATCTAGGTCTCACTTGATCATGGTATATTATTCTTTTTATATCTTGCTAGATTTGTTTTGCTACTATTTTGCTGAGAATTTGTGTCCATATTTATAAGAAATGTGGGTTTGTAGTTTTATTTTCTTATGCCCACGTCTTGTTTTGGTATTAGGGTAATACTGGTCTCATAGAATGAGTTGAGAAGTGTGTCCTCCTCTTCTATTATTTTGGAAGATTTTGTAAAGAATTGCTATTAGTTCTTTAAATGTTTGATATAATTTAGTGGTGAAGCCATCTGGGTCTGAGCTTGTCTTTTTGGATTGGTTTTTGATTACTGATTAAGTCATTTCACTATTCATAGTTCTATTCAGATTGTCTATTTTTTCATGAGTTAGTCTTTTGGTGGGTTTTTCTTTTTTATCTAAATTATCTAATTTTATTGGTATTTTTACAGGACCAGTTTTTGGTTCCATTGACTTTATTGTTTTTCTGTTCTCAATTTGAAAATAAATGACTTTCAGATAAACTAAAACTGAGAATATTTTTGAAATATGACTTAAATGAACAAAGATATATATGTTTATATGTCCATATTTATACATTTACATTCTATTATTATTACTAGAACTGAATAAAATCTAGAGATTTTTATTTTTACATTTAAACTATTACTACATATTAATATTTTTATTTTATAATTGTTATTTTAGTACCACAAATGTGTTTTATTTTGTGATTATTTATGCCCAAATTTTATCTCTTATCATTGTTTATAAGCTCCTTGATATGATGAGAGGTATGAAGTCATTTTTGTTGGATGCTTAGTCAATATGTGTAGAAATAATAAGTGAATAGGTCTTATAGTAAGCAATAGTGTGGCTCTTTACACACAACACTTTCTTTTTCAAATAAAAATCTCTTTAAAAAAATTCATTATTCTGAATAACTAGTCTAGATTTCCTTTCCATGGTGTGATAAAGTAATAACTTTCTGAAACACCAGGAACTGACTTAGCAACTATTATTTTTTTCTTTTTTTGTCATACAAAGTACCATTAACACTTAAAGGCACTCATTAAACACAACTCAACCCATGGGAGGCATTAGGCAGACAAAATTGCAGCCTGCTGTGAGCTTAATAAGCTTGGTTTAAGGAGTATTATTAAGAAGGAAAAAGAAAGGCCATAGATCTAAAGGTTGAATCAGTTAGACTCATTCTATATACTGTTATATTGTTTTCATGGTTTCCTTTTAGTTTTCAAAAATCCTTTGGAATATAATATGGATTTTAATCCTAAAATTTTGAATTATCTCCAAATATGCTAAGACTGATATTCTACTTTCCAGGTAGCCATTCTTTATTCCTCTGTACCTTATCAATAGGATGAGAAAATTGGTGTTTCTTGGTAGATACTATTCACAAAAAAATTTTTTTTTATTATATTTTTTTATTTCAGCATATTACAGGGGTACAAATGTTTAGGTTAATAGAAATCCAGCAATAGAGCATTAGAAGAAATAGAGCATATCTAGAATTCTACTACCAATAATAATTAACATCTGGGTGCTTATAAGTATTGCTCTAAATATGTTACATGTGTTAACTCATTTAACATTTTGCACATGGAACACACTTGTCACAATTTTGAACACCACAATAACTCTAAAGTGCTTTATTGGTCCTTCTGTAAGACTCCCTATTTAACTTTCAATAAGCCAAAGGAAATGAAATTTGCAAAAACATGATTGCAAGAGAAAAAATTTCAAGGCTTACACATGACATGAAATAATTTAAAAAGGTTTTTTCATTGGTTTAATACTCTTCCAATTAACATCCATGTGAAAATAAATTGCTTACTAATTTATTTTTTGTTTGATTTTGATATTGTCCTGTAAGCTGCTATGACTCAGAACCTATTTATCTTAATAAAAGCAGGAGCAAAAAAGGCAGATGACATTTTAATGAAAATGCACAACTATTAAAACTAAAAAAGTTATTTTATTTTCAAAAGAATGCATATATTGAGCAATATGCACAGTTAGAAATTTGCAAAATTTGAAAGTTCATATAATCTTAAAGCAACAGTGTTTCTGATATTTACGTCCAATTACTCACCTCTGGGAAAAAACTAAATTAAGAAAATATTTTTTTCCAAGGAATGTTTAAGGAAATTAAATAAATTGGATTATTCATAACCAGATTTTTTTCTAGGAAGATGAATAGAGCTTTAGATATACAACATTGACAGTTTTCTGTTGCATATATTTTGAAGAATTAATCAAATTTTAAATGTCACAAATATATCTTTCCCATAGGGTTTAAGTATTTTGGTAGATTATTAGAACGGGTCTTAATTTGAAAATAAAATACAGGTCAGTCAGGATTAACTTAGTGTCACTCATAAATATCTCCAACTTCCAACACTCACTAATTACATAAATCATAGATCATAACTGATAATCTAGTTTGTACCACATAATAAAATCGAAATAGGATGCCTGACCTTATTGAGCTTACTCTCCAGTGATAAAAATAGATCTTAATTTTTAAAAATTTAAGAAATATACAATGAAAAATCATAACAAAATGGTAGAAAAGAAATGTTCAACATGCTTTGAGACAATATTACAAGGGAACATAGTTTAGAAAGGGAGGTTGAAAGCAAACTTTTCTGAAGAAATGACATTTAAGCTAAGTCTAGAAGGATAAGTATGAATTGGGCAGAATGGGGGTTTAACTTGGGGAACATTCTAGATTGCAAGAACAATTTGAAAAGGCTCTGAAGCCAAAGGAGTTTGACAGATTCAGGGGCTTACGAGTGCAATGTGGCTAAATTGTTTTAAACGCTAGAGTGGCTTTTGTTATATGTATAATTGAAAGCCATTGGAAAGTTTTAAGTAGTAGATTCATGTGCTCAGAACTGTACTTTAAAAATAAACACTCCAAAACAATTATGTCTCTTTGTAAATAACTGTCTAAACAAAAGGCAAAAGAGGAGATAGAAAACCCCATCTGGTGAGGAGCAGTAGCACAGATCGCAGCATTAGGGTTGGAAAGAACTGGGTGAAGTTGAGAAGGATGGGTGATTAATTCAATGCAGCAAATGAGGGAGGAGAGGCTATATCAAAGAAGTCTCTAAATTTATTTGTATGAACAGCATCAAAGTGATTTCTAAACTTTTGTTCCTTTTTAATTATCTGATCCACATCACTGACTAACACAGAGAAAACTTAACATTTTGGTTAGATAGATCCAAATGCATTTGGTTCATGCTCCTATAGAAATGATTCCATTTTGTCATGGTATATAACCATATCTTTTATTAAAGTTTGATGGGTATAATACAGATATGATCCCTGAGAAATAGTTTATAATGAATGTGACTCTGCAGTCATCAAACTACTTAGAATTAGACCCATTGCTTAAGAGGCCCTGGGGCTCAAGACAGGAAAGAGCTGTACACAACATTATATAGGAAAATAAATAAATAAATAAATAACAGAGGCAGATTCTTCCCGTTTTCCCAGGTTTCTAATGGGCTCTTTTCAAACATCTAGAACTCAAGATAAAGAAACCCGTATGATTTTTAGCAACTTTGAAACGTTATGAGTTGGAAGAAGAACTTGGCTGGCTATACTGCATGAAACTTTGACAGTTATAGGAGGTATTAGGTCATTAAATATGAAATGTCTGATTTCAAATCAAAATTTTAGTTTATTATATCTCAAACAGGAATCAGTACAATTGGTCAAAGTATGTGCCTAAACTAATGACACAGTTTTGCCATCTTAATGGTAGCCTGCTTCTGCCAGCAGCGAAAAAGCCTGGAGAGTTATTGGTGATGAAGTCTTGAAAGGTGTTTTCCACAGCTTGTTGGGAATTGAGTATTTTGCCTTGAAAGGAGTGGTCCAAAGCCTGGGGGAAGTGGTAGTCGTTGGTGCAAGGTCTGTTGAACATGGTGGATGACAGAGAGTTTCCAAGTCCAGCTTCTGTAGTTTGAGCAACATTATTGTTTGTGATTCGTGGTCTTGCAAGAAGATTGGCGTGTCTCCATCAACCAATCTCACCTGCTTAATCACAAGCATCCTCATCCTTTCATCCAATTGGTTGCAGTAGACATGCACTGTAATCAACTCACCAGGTTTCATGAAGCTGTAGTGAATAACACCAGCACTGGACCAACAAACAGACACCACTAGGATTTTTTCATGAATAATTGATTTTGAACTGTGTTTTGGCACTTCATCTTTATCCAAATGGTGTGCCAAACACTTTCTGTTGTCAAAAACAATCCATTTTTCATCACACATGATAATATGATGTAAAAATGGTTTGCCTTTATGTACTGACAGCAAAGAAAGGAAAGCTTCAAGATGATTTCTCTTCTGATACTCACTTAATTCATGCAGTACCCATCCATCCAGCTTCTTTACTTTGGCCATTTATTTCAAATGGTCTAATATTGTTGGAATAGTAATGTCAGACCTTGCTGCTAATTTCCACGTGGGTTGAGATGGATTCACTTCATGGATAATGGATGAGCTTTCCATTGGAGCTTTCCATTTCCATCTCAGGTCACCCACATGTCTCATTTTCAAGATTAAAATCACCAGAATGGAACTTCTCAAACCACGGATGTATGGTGTGTTCATTAGCCACATCCTTCTCAAAAACTTTACTGATATTTTGAACTATTTGTGCTGTATTGGTTCCATGATGGAACTCATATTCAAAAATAACATGAATTTTTGACTTATCTATGGTTTCACAAAAATTCCTCTAAAAAAATTTGAAAGATAATCACAAGCAAAAAGGTGCATTTGAAAAAATGAGTATGTACCTTCACAATAAAAAAAAAAGTATCAAAATGAAATGTCAGAGATAGGAACTGTCAAACATAGTACTTAAGGAAATTGGACATTCCATACTTAATAACCTAATAACTCTCAGAGAATTGGAGATATACATTTGAAATATATATTGACATATAGGAGATAAACACTGAGATATATAAACATTTGGAGATATAATTGAGAAACCTTGTAGGCATATCTTATACTTTGGATATTAGGAATAAGAATTCATGAAGATTATTATACAAATATGTTGATGTACTGTGCAAGAAATATATACATATATACACACACATATATTATTATGTCTGCAGAGTAGAAAATAGATTGTAGATATTAAAAGAAACTATAGGATTAAAGTTTAACAAAAATTGCAGTAACCAAAGAAAATGAGAAATCCTTTATATAAGGTATAATCTTAATTTTGTGGGAATTAAGATTTAGATAGCTTCAAGAGACTTGAAAGAATCCTGTAATAGAAGTCAGAATATTGTAAATAATAGATAATTAAATAAAAGTAAATAACAAGAATTACAACTTTTATCTGTACTTCACTATATATATATTTCCTTTTTGACCTGATTTTAGAGAGTAGCTATGATACAGAGCAAGAAACGTTAATCAAGAGTAAAACTGAGGTTTTTGACTTATGCAACTGTATAGACATAACTCCAAAAAGTTAAGGGTCTATAAACTGAAATTTAACACCAAATCCAAACCCAAATGACTCCATGAGTGTCTATTCTATAAGTTTCTATATGAAATAATTTACAGGACTCTCTTTAATCAAGTAGTGCTAATAAAAAGTTCTAACTTTCTAAAATCTTCTAATTGTTTTTTATTTCTTTCATAGTTTTGGTAGGAATATCTACATATTGCTTTATTTTTTATTTAAATTGGATATGTTCAAAGTATTTTTTAAGATGTGAGTCTAAACTTGTGAAATCTATTGAGATTTGCTTTTCTTCCTGTTTCCTATTTTTTTTTTAATTTCAGAATATTATGGAGTTGCAAACATTTTGGTTACATATAATGCCTTTGACTTGCCCAAGCCAGAGCTACAAACGTGTCCTTCCCCCATACAGTGCACTCCACACCTGTTAGTTCTGAGTTTACCCATCCTCACCACCCCCCCACACCTGACTGGCACCCAATGAATATTACTTCCATGTGAGCACCTTAGTGTTGATCAGTTAGTATCAATTTGACGGTGAATACATGTGGTGCTTATTTTTCCATTTTTGTGATACTTCACTTCAAAGAATGGGCCCAAGCTCTATCCAGGATAATATAAGGGTGCTAATTCACAATTGTTTTTGTAACTGAGTAGTATTCCATGGTATACACATAACACATTTTTTTAATCCACTCATGTATTGATGGGCACCTGGGTTGTTTCTCCATGTTTGCTATTGTGAATTGTGCTGCCATAAATATTTGAGTGCAGATGTCTTTATTACACGATGTATTTTTGCCCTTTGGATAGATGCCTAGCAGTGGGATTGCTGGATCAAATGGCATTTCTATTTTTAATTCTTTGAGATATTTCCAAATTACTTTCCACAGGTGGTGTGCTAATTTGCAGTCCCACCAGCATTGTAAGAATGTTCCTACTCTCTGCATCCACACTAGCATTTGTTGTTTTGGGACTTTTTGATAAAGGCCATTCTCACTGGAGTTAGGTGATATCTCATTGTGATTTTGATTTGCATTTCCCTGATGATCACAGATGTTGAGCACTTTTTTATATGTTTGCTGGCCATTATTCTGTCTTCTTTTGAAAAGTTTCTGTGCATGTCCTTTGCCCACTTTTTGATAGAGTTGTTTGATTTTTCTTATTAATTTTCTTAACTTCTATATAGATTCTTGGCATCCGCACTTTATCAGATGTGTAGCATGCAAATATTTTCTCCCATTTTATAGGTTATCTATTCACTCTAATGATAGTTTCCTTGACTGTGCAGAAGATTTTAATTTGATCAGGTTCCATTTATTTATTTTTGCTGCTGCTGTGATTGTTTTGGGGTCTTGTTCATAATTTTTTTGCCTAGGCCAATGTCTATAAGAATCTTCCTAACATTTTCTTCTAGAATTCTTAAGGTTTCACACCTTAGGTTTAAGTCTGCTATCCATTGTGAGTTGATTTTTGTGAGAGGTGAGAGATGGGGATCCAGTTTCTATCTTCTACATGTGGTTATCCAGTTTTCCCAGAACTATTTGTTGAACAGAGATTCTTTTCTCCAGTGTATATTTTTGTCTGCTTTGTCAAAGATTCAATGACAATATGAGGATGGTTTTATATCTGGGATCTCCGTCCTATTCCAAAGGTCTATATCTCTGTTCTTGTGCCAGTAGCATGCTGTTTTGGTGACTACAGCCTTGTAGTAAAGGTTGAAGTCTGGTAGACTGATGCCTCCCAATTTGTCTTTTTGCTTAAGATTGCTTTGGCAATACGAGGTCTTCCCTGGTTCCATACGAAGCGTAGAATCATTTTTTCTAGATCTGCAAAAAAATGATGATGCTATTTTGGTAGGGATTGCATTGATTCTATAAATCACTTTAGGTAGTATGGACATTTTAACAATATTGATTCTGCCAATCCATGAGCATGGTAGATGTTTCCATCTGTTTACATCCTCTATAATTCTTTTCTCAAGGTTTTGCAGTTCTCTCTATATAGGTTTCTCACCTCTTTAGCTAAATGTATTTCTAAATATTTAATTTTCTTTGATGCTATTGTGAAAGTGTTGCATCTTTGATTTGATTTTTGGGTTGACTGTTATTGGCATTTAAGAATGCCACTGATTTATGTGCATTGATTTTGTATCTTGATACTTTATTGAATTCATTATCAAATGACATCTACTCAGAGTATATTATTTATTAAGAAGAAAAAAAATGCTGTTGTTCTTATGAAAGGAAATTTTTCAAAATTTGCAAATAATGCCATGGAAAATACATCGTGTACTTTTGCAATCTATCACACTGTGTATTAAATTTCCGTCTAAGCATTATTTAAATATCTATTTAATTGTCTAGGGGAATATATTTTTGTTTCATTTTGCTGTTTGCTATTAATTGAAGGCTCTCATTCTATGAGTTGGCAGAGTAACTTGTATATCTTCCTGTAATGATACAATTTTTTGTCAGGTGGAAAATAGTTTTATAAATTATGATTATATTTGCTGGTAGGACATTATCCAGTGTTGTCTCCAACTTGGAATATCTTTCCTCATGAAATATATAACCTCTAGTCTATCTAATTATTCTGTGATTTAGGTTTATTAGCTTTCTAATTCTCTCATTAGTGAGGTAATAAATGATTTAGAAGGGTTCATTTTGTAATTTGAGTGTTATTTTGAGCATTTTTAATATTTAAAAATTATATGCTGACATTATTTAATATTTAAAATTTTTTATTATCTTTTTGAATAAAATACTTGTAATATTTTGATTCTTGTAAATGCTGTAACCAGTGGTTATTAACCTCTCTTTGTCAGAAACACTTGAATCAATCAATGGAGAATAAGAGTTCTAGTACTAGAAAATATATTTACCCACAATTACACAAAATGTCCATTCATGCCCACCTCCCTGAATCTCATTTTAAAAATCCTGAATTTATGAGTGTCATGATGGACTTTATAGCCTATATAGAAATCAGATGTAGGCCTATCTAGTTTCTTAAAATGCACACTTTTAGCTTTATTTCCCCAGTGTTCAATGCACCCTTTGTGTAGTTATGCACCTTATACATCCATCACCTTTATGTACTCTCTGCTATCTTCAGAAAAAATTTATATTCTGTTTAATTTATTCACATAAGATAGAAATAACTGCTACAATGTTTCATCTTCTTGAAATACATGTACTTTAACACTAATAAAAGGCTGAAGCCAAAGTATAAAGTCCTATTTGTGGAACCTTTGGCATTAGTTAGCCAAAATTAAGTGGGACCAGATACATTTCAAAGATTTTGATCTGTACATCCAACTGCAGTTGATCAATTGAGGATAGTGTCTGTTAAGTTGGCTTCAGACATTTATAATGAAATAATTTGGAATCTTTCCAGGTATATGCATCATTTTATTACTCAATATTAACTCTTGGAATTTTCATAAGTTCTCCAGGAGTACATGTGCATAACAGATATTTGAAGCTCTCTCATTGATTTTACACACTTCCCCTGTGAATTCATTTGATACTTATGTTATTACTTTTTGTTCTCTGAGTTATTATTTTGCTTCCATTTTACATTTGTCTAACTTGTCTCTCCAATTAAATGTTAAGTTATACAGCTCATTGGAATTATGTTCATTCTTTTCTTTCTTTTGTGGAATGCGTATGATGGTATGATGTACACATAGAAATGTTAATGAAATAAAAAAATTGAAAATAATAATTTCAGAAGATTGTTTTGGTGTGCTGAGAGAAGGGAATCATATTGTAGGGGGGAAGTGTGATCTTCTTGTATTCAAAATGATACTTTCCCAAATGTGATTTTCTTTCCATTCAAAATAATAATTTTCCCCAAAACAGATTTGAGAATCTTAATTATAGCATATATTCCAAAATATTTATTTATTTTCTTGGGATTATATCATAAACTCTCATATATTAGAGAAGTCAATGAATCTTATAAGGTTTCTTTTTACCTAAGTTTCTCATTGTTAACATTGTTCAGCAGATGGCACTATCTGAATATTTCATTTAAATTAATTTCTTTGATGCATATGGCAAGCTTTGCCAAATATAGGGAACACTCATTCTATATTTAATGCAGAACATAATTATTTGGTTGACACAGAACAGATTCTTGCCTTTGAATCCCATTCTGGAAATTGAATTTGACCCTTTATTAATGATTAGGCCATGAAATTTTACTTTGATTTTAATAGAAGCTTTCGTGTCTCTGTTTCTTTCTAAAACCTCCCAAAATGCCTTAGTTGAGCACGTCTCTTGTTTCTTGCAGTCTTTTTGAAGCCTTGAGTTATGCTCTAGAATCCATAATTAAAATTCACAATTCACTCTCTTCTGCCATATATTCCTACTCCAACCATCATGGTTTAATCCCCCATTTTTCTTTTGGATCTTATAAGAGATATCTGGAAATAAGTTTTAGATAAGGTCTATCTAAATGGCTTTCAGTGCCTTCTGTCATGTTTCCATTACTTAATATCTATCTGTTGACACAGTTGTGTACATGTAGAATGCCCCTGTCATAGTTCTACCATCTTCCTGGACTTTCTATTATTGTCTCCTAAGTATGGCTTTATTTAAATCTTGTTTCTGATCCTCACCAAATGCAAGAAATCCTTAAATACCCTGTACTGACAAGCAAAATGAAAAATTACTCTAATACCTATATAAATAATGCTGATTTTAATGAGTTCTGGAAAGAAAATCTACACTTGAATTCTAATCTAAGGAACAACATTAATGTAATAAATTTTGGCCTGGTATATTAGGAAATGAGTGATTTTCTTTTTATTTTTTAAAGATATTTTTTAGCAAATATAATAAGCACTATGGACAGTGCTGTCTAAAAACATATTAGAATCAGATACAATTATTCACAAGTTGGGGGGGGACAAAAAAACAAAAGCTGTTAAAACCTAGTGATTGCAAAGATGTGGAGAAATAGTTATACTTATTTACTTCTGGTAAGAAAGTAAACTATAAAAATTTTACAAAATTGATTTAGTAATTACTACCAAAATTTTACATGTGCCTAAACTTTTATTCTTTATTTATAATTTAAAACCTATTAATATTTCCTATGAAAAATAAAAGCAATGATATACAAAGATATATGGGCAAGATTGTTTTTATTTATTTATTTAATTTCTTTCTTTGCTTTTTATTTCAAAATATCATGGAGGTACAAATGTTTTTGGTTACATGTAATGCTTTTCTAATGCTTGAGTCAGGGCTTTAATATGCCCATCACCCAGATAATGTTCATTGTACCAGTTAGGTGGGTTTTTGCCCATCCCCTTCTCTTCTCTTCCCTGGTTGATTTCCATGGAGTTTTACTTCCCTCTATGCACATGTGTGCTCATCGGTTAGTTCCAATTTAATAGGAAGTATATGTGGTGTTTGTTTTTCCATTCTTTATATACTTCACTTAGCATAATGGTCTCCACTCAGCCATAAAAAAAGGATGAATTAATGGGCAAGATGGTTATTGTAGCAATATTTGTTTTGGCAAAACAAAACAACACAAAAATTAACAATGTCATGTATATCATAGGGAAAGAATACATATATTATGATATATTCTTATTTGTATGCATTAATCAGCTACTAGAGTGAGTTTGATCTGCATGTATTAGTTTAGAAAATGATTCATGATATATTGAGTTAAAATGTTGCAAAGTAATTTGTATAGTATTTTCCTGTATCTTTAAAAAAGAACAACAAAAATCTGTCTTTTTCTTTCTTTCTGTTTCTCTCTCCCTCCATCTCCTTCCTCTCTATGCACACACCAGCACACACACCATAGAAGTACACATTTATACAAATATATATGGATATTTTGGGAATACTTATAGAGAATATTATGAAAGAATCCATTATATATCTAATGTATGTAAATAAACCTAAGGAGTAGTATTGAAGAAGGTTTGTAGAAAGTTATTTTTTCACTTGGATACAGTCTGTGTTGCCTAGCTTTTTACAATAACGGTTATTAAATTAGAAATTATAGTAGTTCATACAATATAAAGATAACTAAAGGAAAGAAAATATCTGAAAACTGGTAAAATGAATGATTATAATGATACAGTATTTGAAAAAGGAAAAAAAAGTAAATTCCAAGTACTTCTCAAAAGACTTTTCTGATAAATGATAAATAAATAAAAATACCTAATTTGTTCTTCCTTGCATTCCCACTGAAATAATCAAAAAAACCAAGATGATTTGTCAATACTTATTACCAGAAACATTTCTTAAGAATTGGCCAGTGTCTGGGTAAGAGAAAAATTTCAATCTAGAAGGTTAGTAGGATGGCTATTTCAGAGACATTGACCTTAGTGAATACGAAGTGATCAGAAGCCCAACTCATACTTTCTGAGCTGGCCATGTTCATTTGACTTTCCTACACCTCAACAAGTATCTCTATTTCTAAAATTATTCCAAAGTTGAACTCTTTAGTAATGTTTCATGGATGGGCAATAAAATTGGACTGGAGGTAGCACATTGTATTTATTTTATTTTACATTTTTATTTTTGTCCCCTAGGCTGGAGTGCAGTGGCACTATCATAGCTCACTGCAGCCTCAAACTCCCAGACAAAGTGATCCTCCTGCCACAGCCTCCTGAGTAGCTGGGACTACAGGCATGTGTCACCCTGCATGGCTGCACAATGTATCTTATAATATGAAATCGTAATACTTTTGTGGAGATTCAAGAAACATAATGGTATACTTAGATTGTAAAATTTCTTGAATTTTATATAGGTATTAATGTCATATTTGTTGATTATGGTGGTGAGTTTCTACTTATTTTTGCTTTATTTTGATTAGATTTACTATATCTTTCATTTATTTCATTCATGGCTTCTAATTTGTGATGGAGATAAAAAATTCAATGGTAATTTGATGTTATTTATTTATTTATTTTGCTTATTTTCTTCCACAGAGTCTATTTCCTTTTTCTATAGCAACCCTAATTATCTTTGAAGAAATTATCTCTCAACGATTATATGAAGCATTTGTGATTCTATCACCTAGGTGCCTTGCCTTCCTATAGCCAAGTAGTAGGTATGATCCTCAAACTAGATTTAACACATTATATCCCCAAGACTCTGAATATAAATTGAATAAATACAAGCATGGAAGAAAATGACTCCAGCACATTCATTCCCATGCTGGTGAACACGTAAATTTTCTTAAACCTATTTGCAATAGCCAAGATATGGATTCAACTTAAGTGTCCATCAGTGAATATATGGATAAACAAACCGTGGTATATATACACATTGGAATTTTATTCAGCCACACAAAAGAATGAAATACCATCACTTGCAACAACAGGAATGGAACTGGAGGACATTGTGTTAAGTGAAATAAGTCAGTCGCGGTAAGACAAATATCATATGTTCTCCCTCATATCTGGGAGCTAAAATGGTTGATTTCGTGGAAACAGAGAATAGAATGGTGGTTACCAGAGGCTGGGAAGAGTAGTGGGAGGAGAGGACAAAGAGGGGTGGTTAATGTGTAAAAAAATATAGTTAGAAAGAAGGAATAAGATTTAGTGTTTGGTAGTACAATCGGGTGACCATAGTTAATAATAATTTATTTTATATATCAAAGTAACTACAAGAGTGGCATTGAAATGTTCTCAACACAAAGAAACGATAAATGTTTAAAGTGATGGATAGCCCAATTACATTGATTTGATCATTACTCATTTTATGCTTATATCAAAATATCACATGTACCCCATATATATATATATGTGCAAATATTTATGTATCCGTAAAAATTAAACATCAAAAAACACAAAAACCTTATATCAATACATTTCTTTTGGGGTTAAGTCAACAACTATAATATATATACAGTTGGGCCTCCATAGTTCTGTGTTCCACATCTGTGGACTCAACTAAGCATAGACTAAAAATATTTAAAAGAATGCAACAATAAAAAAATAGATAAAAATACAATATAACTATTTACACATAATTCACATTGTATTAGGTATTATAAATAATCTAGAGATTATTTAAAATATATGGGAATATGTGTGCAGGTTATATGCAAATACTATGCAACTTTATATAAGAGACTTGAGCATCTGTGAATTTTGGTATCCGCAGAGGCCTAGAACCAATTCCTGGTGGATAGTGAGGGACTATGGTAAAAAAAGATATATATGTGCATATATTTTTTCCTTATAATTAAAATCTATCTCTCTATATATAATTAACAGAGAAATATTTTATATGTTTCACCAATGTATGTTGCTTACTCATTTTTGTTATATCCCAATTCCCTGGCTCATTATATGGATTAAAATTCAGGAATGAGTGAATCTCAGGCGCAATGTGTCAGAGATGCCTATTGCCTGGACTACTTGGTAATAAAATATTGTATTTACACTGTTTAAAGGGCTTTCTGAAAACATCTTCCTCATTACAACATCCCTTTCAAAACAAGTATGGCACAATGTTTTACTTTCTTTGTTTAGGTAAACTAAAAAAATCAGAAACAATCTGACAGTAATTTTAACCAGTATAAAATATTATTTATCACTAAACTATATTCCTTCTTTTTTACAAATGCATCTTTGACTATTAAAATGAGTATGACCAAATAAGTTTTCTTCAAAATATTTTTAAAATCCATGGTCTTTGCTTACCTTAAACATCAAGAAATAGGCATCATTCCATCTTATTACAGTAATACTAGCATGAATAATATTTATCTCTTTTATTTTCCTGTAAAAAATATATAGAAGCATAAGTACAGAATCTGCCTATTTTATATATTCCTTTTTCCTAAAAAGTAAAATTTAAATTAGAAACTTTGCAGACACTGAGCACACATTTAATTCACTTATCCTGACATAATCACATAAAATATTTCATCCAAATGAAATCCCAAAGTGTCACCTTTAATTAATGAAGCAGAATATTATTTTAAATCAATTATATGCATATTTTAGAGGCTTTAGATTCAAAGACACGCTAGTAAAATATTCATGTGTTAATCAAATATTTTTTCTAGTACACAATTATCCTTTTATCTAGTCAGATGCCTCATTTTGGATACCACTGTATTGGAGAATGATATAAAACATTATTCGTTAAATATTGACCAAGCACAAGTAACAGAATAAAAGCATAAGAGCTTCATTTCTCAGGAATAATATTAGGGCACCAGAGTTTTATGTCAGATGGACAGAGGGCAGAGGTTAACAGAAACTATACATTTAAAAATCTTTCCTGTAATGGATGACATATATAATGACGAATATTGTATGGCCACTATGTGCTATATAATGCTCTAAGTGCTTTATATATATTAACACTTTTTGCCTTAGTACTTACTTTATGGTAAGTAAAATTATTATTACCCTTTTATAGATAAGAAACTAAGGCAAAGACATTAAGTAACACATCAAGATCACACAGCTATGAAATAGAAGAAGGAGATTTCAACTTAGGTAATCTGGCTTTAGCAGTATGATGAATTGTAAATCAATAATCAGCACTCTATTAGATATAGTAGGTTTCCATTAACTGCTTACTGAGAATAGTGTTTTTTGATAACATAAAAAAAGTCAGTTTTGCAAATTATAGTATAATTGGTAACAGTAATAATGTATTTCATATAAATTGCTATCAAATATAATTCACATTATTATTTTTGTACCACTAAGAAATAAAATGGCAATTTAACTGTGACATAATACTTCCTAGAAGTTTTATTTTATTCTAAAGTTTTGTTGTAATTATTGAAAGAGTTCTTTTATTGATTTAACAAAGTATTTAGCCAGATATAGCACTTAACACAGGCTGGTAAGCTTGGCCCCCTTAGCATATTATGTCCATTACAATAGCTGTATCAGTTTCAAATGTTGTAAAATGTGAAAAAATGTATTTTGATATCAGTAAAATATAAAAGTAGTTGCTTTGTATTGTGATTATTCACATCCAAAAGAATGAAATTGGACCTCTACCTCATACCATATACAAAAACTAACTCAAAATTATCAAAGACCTAAATGTAGGAGGTAAATCTATTAAGTTCTTAGAAGAAAATAAAGCAAAAGCTCCATGACACTGAATTTGGCAATGATTTCTTGGATACAAAATCAAAAGCACAGGCAACAACAACAAAATAGTAGACAAATTGCACTTCATAAGAATGACAGACTTATTTATAAAAGCTGCTATCAATGAGATAGAAAAGCAATCCACAAAATGGGGGCACAATATTTGTAAATCATATATCCAATAAGAGATTAATATTCAGAATATGTAAAAAACTTCTACAACTTAACAACAAGAAAACAATACCCCAATTTTAAAATGGGCAAAAGACATGACATTTTTGCAAAGAAGGTATGTAAATGGTCAATGAGAACATGAAACAATGTTGAATATCACTCGTCATTAGAAAAGTGCAAATCAGAAACACAATGAGATATCACCTCAAATACATTATGGCTATTGTCCAAAAAAAAAAAAAAAGCAAAAGGAGGAAAGGAAGGTAGGAAGGAGAGAGAGAGGGAGAGAAAGAAAGAAAAAAGAAGTAAAGAAAAAAAGAAAAGAAAAGAAAGGGAGGGAGGGAGGGGAAAAGAAATAAAACTATTTTTTTTACATATAGCATAACAAGATACATAGAAATCTCTAAGGAATTGATATAAAAGCAACTAGAATTAATAATTAATTTTATCTTTTTGTGGGATATAAGTCAATACAGATAAATCAAATTTATTCATATATTTGAGTAATAAATGCATGTAAAATGTTTTTTAAAAACATTCATTTCCAAAGAATCAAAAACTTAAAATTTTACAAAATATATATAAGTTCTGTTTACTAAATCTATAAAGTATCACTCACAGAAATTAAAGAAGAATTGAGTCTTTTGAGATATATATATATATATATATATATAGAAATGTTCACTTAAAATACATTTATTTTATATAATTATTTCAATAAATTTGATTTAAAGCTATGGTGAAACGTGTAATAAATATGCACAATTCTAGTTATTTCTTGCATGTACTCTCAATTTTCCCTTAAAGACAAGATCAAATTATTTTAAGATGTTAATTCTTAACTAATTGACCAATAGATTAACTTCAATCCCAACCAAATTTTCAATAGGCTGTCTTGTAAAACATGACAAGATGTATTTACATTGAATAGTAAAGCATATGGAAATGCCAAAGTAATTTTGAAAGTAGAAAATTAAATTCTGAGGACTTATTGTTTTTGATACCAAAATTTACTATAAAACTTCAGTAGTCAAGAGAGTTTGGTATTGGCATAAGAATAGACATATATGACAATAGGAGTAATAGAGAAATAAATACACATATATATGTATGCATCTATCTATCTATCTATACACTCACACTACACAGGTGAAAGTGATTAGAGAGTTTCACGGGAAAAAATAGAATTCACAACAAAAATTCTGGAACACTAAGGCATTGGGAAAAAAATGAAACAGTTTCCTTTCTGTACACCTGCACACTATTCACAAAACCTTACTAAAATGGGTCATATACTAAAACATGAAAACAAAAATTATTCAATGTCTAAAAGAAAACATAGAAGAAACATATTTATGACCTTGAATAGTAAAAGTTCTCTAAGGTTTCAAAAAGAATAAAGCATCAAAAGTTAAGAATTTCAGACGGCATTAGATTTAAAATCACTTCTTGTCAAAAAAACATTTTCCAGAAAATCAAAATCAAGTCTCATAATGAGAGAAAATGTCTGTTTTAGAAAAATAAAAACTTGTATCCAGAATAATATGTCATGTACCCTTAAAAATCAATTATAAAAAGACAATCTAATTAAAATTGGGATTGAAGAAAAGAGGATTGATTGCAAAAGGGTACAAAGAAATTTGTCGGGATAGGAATCTTCTAAATTGTGATTATAGTGATAGTTTCCTGGCTATATCCATATGAAAAAATTTACTTATATGCATAACTGAAATGAGTACATTTTATTTTAGTTAAATTTAATCTCAATATAGTTTTTTAATTATAGTATGTATGTAATAAGTACATGCAACTTTATTAGCCTTCATTACAAACACTAATTTTTCTTTTTCTGATGATATCCAGTTGGTTATAACATCAAAGTTAATTGATATTTCTTATTAGTCATTACTAAGGCTTGTTTTATGTAGAGAATATGACACAGATGATGCCACTTGCTTTTGTTGGTGGTGTTGTTCATATGTTACATATCTCTAGAAATTCTCTGATGCCTATACCTTGACTTCAGCAATTGAGCTATAGGTGGATTCTAAATTATTCGTGGCAATTTCTTCTAGATAAGTTTCACTTATCTTTGAAAGACTGATCATCAACTTTGTCAGGTCTCTATGGTCTTCAGGATTAAAAACATTTCCAAAGACCATGTATTGTCCTTACTTTTACCAATCATAGGTTCTATGTATTAATACCATCTTTTATACCACTAGTATATCATTATCCATTGCAACTAAAATCACACATTAACCTTGGTATCATTCTGGATATGTTTTGCTATTATAATCATTTACAGTTTCCAATCTTCATCACTGACAATAAAAACCCATCCATTGGAAGGAAAACTGAATGATTGACTGACAACTGACTGAATTAATGACCAAAATCTTTTCTAAGTTCAGTCTAGATAATACTTGAATGTAAATTTTTGAATTTCCACAAGTCATTGGTTTAATTTTTAAAAATGTGTCATTCAAACATTTTTGATTTTCAATTGTTTTGGAGAAACATTTTATAAAAGAGGAAAAATGAAGTAGAAAAGTCACTTATTTGAATCTAGCAAATGTGGTTTATTCATGGTCTGTATTGTAGAAGAATTGATTTGAATTGAGGGTGTAATCAACTTTTGGGCACAATTCAGCCTGAGTATTTTCATAAAATTTTAATTATAATTCTATTGTGTTTATCATGTTGGGAAGTTGGGGTAAAATTATGCCTAAAGCCTATATACTTTGCTGCTTACCATTGTTATTTTTAGGCAATTTGTTTGATAGTAACCATAACCATAATTTGCTGCTAGTAATAGTATTTGCAGTTAAACCCTCATACTAGTATTCTGTTTCTTATTTACTTCTCATTCTAGCATTCTATTTCTTACTAATCTGTCTAAGTTTTTATATCACGCACTTGAATCTCAGTATAGGGATTTCTATGTTGAAATATAATAAGCAATTTTCACACTCGAGCATGTTTACCCACAACCACTTCTAGCATGTAATAAATAGTTATTAAAGATACAAATTGAAAAAATTATTTCAGATATTTTAGCAGAATTTAAATTAAAATAGGAAAATAGATGTTTAGCTGAGACTTCTTAAATTATTTCCAGAAAACAGAAGAATAGAACCTTGTTAGAGTTAATATTTCTGTCAGCTATGAATGTAGAACAGTAACAAGTAAATACTGGAAATACTAAGGTTAAGTATGCACACAAACTAAAATTCAGTGATCCAGGATCAGGAAATCACTGCCAGAACTTCCATAATATCATAAATACTGGAATATAAAATATAGCGGCCTTTAACACTTCAATAATCTCTCAATGTCTATGAAGCAAGTGACTCAACATTGCAAATTCATGATCTTGTTCCACAATAGTACATACATAGTGCAGCAAGAAGTTGGCTTCTGCTTAATTATGTCTCTTCCAAATTTGATGAAATGATTTAATTTGTGAAAATCTATTCTTATGTAGAATCTACCAGCAAGGGATCCTGAAATAAATGCCCCGTGTGTGCAACACAGGAAAGAAAACTAGAAAGTGGGAAGGAATGGTGATTGACAATCAATTATATACAGTCCAACTTAGAAACAAGTGTATTGAATAGGCCATGCAAAATATTATTAAAGTTACAAAAAATGATGAACATTTTTGGAGTAGAAAAGACTGAGTAAACAGCATCCAAAATTCTTCAGATAATGAGAAGAATTAGTGACATTTGTATTATTATTTTTTTAGATCAGGAGTTGGAAAACTGCAGCGTATGGCCTGCTTTTACGTGGTACTTGAGCTAAAAATGTTTTTTACATGTTTTAAGTGTGAGTAAAAAAGAAAAAAAAATGCAAAAAAAGAATATTTAACAGATATACTATGTGTTTCCCCAAACCTAAAATAATTATTATTTGGCTCTTTCCCAAAAAGGTTTGCTAACAGCTGCATTATATTGAGAACAAATAGGTCAAAAAGCACATAATCCCTTAGGATTTAGTATTCATGGAAAAATAGACTTTTGCCTACCTTTTTTTGTATTTATTCCTGGTGTCTGGTGTCTGGTACATAGTACATAAGTGTTTATTGAATAAACATGTAATTCAACCAATCTTCAGTAGACATTAAGATTGCCTTTGTGGTTTTTGTACACACACACATATTTTTATTCAAATAATGGACTAACATAAGCAATATATTATATTAGATAGGCATGTCAAAGTAGTGCAAGTAGACTTGCACCCAACCATATGAAAAATGAAGTCTGATTTTGATAAAGGCTTTATCGACACTCAGTATCTGTATAATTTTTATCTCTTCCTACTCTGATGAAATTTATCTCAAGTAATATATTCCCTGTCCCTGAAACCAGTTGAATAATCCCAGCTTAATGATGACTCCTTTACATGCATTAAAAACCCTCTGTATATGTTAAGAAAAGGAAAACAACAAAATATCTATTAAGATATAAATGTGCCTTTGTAAAAACTCAAGGGCTCATATGCAAAATCAATTCCGTTTACTACAGACATAACAAATAATTGCTATAATTGGAAATATAATGTGTATTAATACCAGTTTTTTCCTACTTATCTTTCTTTTGAACACCTGAATGAACACATCTATATTTTTAATATACTTTTCTCCATGAATGTTGCTATAGTATCTGATACCAATATCTAAGGTTTTATATTTACAAGTATGCAGTTCCTATAACAAAAAACAAAATACTCCCTAAATTTACATTTAAAAATGTTCAAATGGAGACAAAGCAGGAAATCACAGGTTCTAAGAGCAGGATGAACATGCTAGTATTGGGATAAGTGAATATGACATAAAATGCAAATCAATTGTCATAGTAGAAAGACATGCATGGTATCCTACAAACTCTTTTATCCCTTGATGCCTATTATTTAAATTCCATATGGACTTTACTAGAGGCAACAAAGTTCTTAACAAAAATATAAGAAGTTTTTTATTAACTGAAAAATTGAACTATAATTACAATCAACTGTCAGATAGAGCAATCACAATATTTATATTCTGAATATAATATCTTTTACTTTCTTAAATAAGTTACTCTTTATATTCAATGACACATTCATAAGTATTAAGTTAAACAGTACTGTCACATTTCTGAATCCAGGCATTCAAGAGGGTAGTATAATTTTGAAAGATGAAACCAGAGTAAAAAGTCTTAAATTCTACCTAAACTAGTTGGAAAGTGCCATGTATTTAGTATTTCTCTAACATGAGCAAAAATATTTTGAAAATATGCTTCATAATCAATTTGTTTCTTCTTGAACTTCAGGTTTTATAATTCCACGTAAATTTACACTTCTGCTAGAAACTCTTAAATCAGATATTTTCTATTAAGATGCAAAGGCAAATTTTGAACCATAGTATTCAGATTATTTGTAGTGTTTGTCCATGAGTCAACCATCAGTTTTGAATGTTTTAAAAAAAGTTTTCTGGATTTCTTCAGTTTTTAAAAAAAGTTATGTGTTTGCTCCTATTTGCAGTGAATTGAGTTTACTGTTTATCTCTCACCATAACAACTTGGATCAATAAAGGTTTCTGTCATGCAATATTTGAGATTAGTAGTTGTAGATTATTTTCTTTATATAGTCTAAATTTTCGCATACATACTTGGGTGCTACAGTTACTATATTGTTTTGTATGGACTGAGAGCCAGCATGAATGGTTCTCAGAGAGCAATGAGCAAATGTGCAGAGAGAAGCAGAGATGCTTCCCGGAGTGTTAACGTAAACTTGCACTCTTACATTCGGTTTGTGTGAAACTCAACTCTATTTGTATAATAAATGACCTGCAAGCTTCCTCTAATTTATTGAATTATTAGTTATTTTCCCTCAAATTGGTTTCTGTTGCCTGTAGCGAAAGAGGAGTAATTAATGGAAGAATGTTATTCTCTGCATTGTCCTAATGCTATTAGCAGTTCTCCTGTTCGCATTTAATAACCTGGAATCAAAATTCAATATAATATGATTTTTAAATCTTATGAAATCTTTATAAGATTAAAACAGTTTAAAAATATTTTCTGGCCGGGCGCGGTGGCTCACGCCTGTAATCCTAGCACTCTGGGAGGCCGAGGTGGGCGGATCGTTTGAGCTCAGGAGTTTGAGACCAGCCTGAGCAAGAGCGAGACCCCATCTCTACTAAAAATAGAAAGAAATTATATGGACAGCTAAAAATATATATAGAAAAAATTAGCCGGGCATAGTGGTGCATGCCTGTAGTCCCAGCTACTCGGGAGGCTGAGGCAGGAGGATCGCTTGAGCCCAGGAGTTTGAGGTTGCTGTGAGCTAGGCTGACGCCACGGCACTCACTCTAGCCCGGGCAACAGAGTGAGACTCTGTCTCAAAAAAAAAAAAAAAAAAAAAATTTCTGTTTGTATACAAGTTTTACTCATTGATTCACAAATCTCTATTGAGCTACTACTGTAAAACTGTCATCATGCTAAATATCATACAATCATAATTTCCTCTTTTATATTTTTTTCTGGTTTGTGAATTGAAAATAATTATCTTGATTTTCTGAATAATCACGCTTTATTATTTTATTTCTAATAGGATACTATTTTTCTAACATACTATAATGCATTTGATCAATCTGCTTTTCTAGAATTTCAGCTCTGTTTTTACATGCTCTGAATATATAAAAGAATCACAATGAATAAATAATCAAGATATTTGGTGAAGGAATTTTGGCGAATGAACATTTGCCTGTCTATTTTTATTGTTGTTATTATCCCTCTGAGGAATTTCTGTCTTATAACTCTGTGGTCATAGTTGCCGGTGTCAGAGGTATAATTTTATCCTTTAGCTTCCCTCTTCGTCTCCTCAATATTAATGCATTTTGGCCCATGACCCCCTTACTCTATAACTCTCTGTATAAGCTAAGCACTGATTTTTTTGTTTGCTTGCTGATAATTGTTTTAAACAGTTGTGATAATTTTAACCCTTGATAATGTTTCAACTATAAATTTCACAATATTTTCAAACTTCTTGACATTCAAATCTTCTGTAGTTTCATTTACCTGCTCTTTGTAATGACTATTCAATCTGCATCTTTTGTGTTATTTGGTTCTTCATTTAACTCTGTATTCCTATTTGTTTCATGCATTCTTTGCTGTCCAACTGGTACAAAAACTACCCAGGTGAAACCTGATTTTACTATTTTCTCAATAAAATACAAATTTTCACTGAACTTGGCGATTCTGTGCAAGTTAGTATGATTGTCCTCTGTCCCAAATGATGAAAATTAAAGCCAATTTTATTATTCCAGTTTCTTGTTATCTGTAGCTGCTAGTACATGTTAATTATTTTTTTTATATGTCCCTTACTTCCAGTCTTAGGTTGAATTTTCTGGAAATGAGATTGAAATTGGGATTTGTGCGCAGGAGGATTACTGAGAAATACTCTCAGAAACACCTATAACTAAGTGAGGAGAACAGGGCTAGACAGAGAAAGAAGTTGAACTATGAGGAACAGAGACTTCAGACATTCCCACAGGGAAGTCTGAAGTTGGGACAGCCATTCAGAGAATCTGCAAATTAAGGCAAAGAGCCCTGGTCTTTTTACCCTCCATTACCAGTCATTGAATGTAGACTGCCCCTGAAAAGGGAATTTAATAATGGGTCAGGCAGCTTCTTTAGCAATACACAATTCCTGGCTGAAGAGATGAATGCCTGGATTCTGAAGCAGGGATCTGGCTGTGTACCACAGACTCCAATACCAACCAGCACCACTCAGATCCTCTTGTTTCCTATAGTAAGTCAACTTTGTATGGGAAAAGTCTTCCAAAATTCTGCTTGATAGCTTTTCTTAGGGAAACTTACAAGAAGAAAGCAAATAAACAAACCACAGGCCTTGGAAGCACAGTTGGTCTTCAGGAAATAACTAATGGTCATCATCTTCCTTCTCTACTACTTATTCAGATTTCCTTGACCCTTAGTTAATGTTAATACTTATGCTCAGCAAGTTGGTCAACTTGATAGGTGACCCACACCATCATCCCAAAGAGGTCAAGGTTGCTGTTCATCCTACACTTCTCAGACCCTTACTGCTGCGTTTGTTTTTTCTTTAAGTGAAACAACTGGATGTTGGAGTAACAAGAGACACCTCAGTGGATTACTTCAGTGGCAAACATAACTTTCTGTCCCCTCATTGGAATGGTAGCTCTTCTGCTTCCTATAATAAGGGCCATTTACCACAGCCATAATAGTGATTCCCTTTCTTGCTTTTTAGTTTTATGCAGAAGTAGCCCAATGTGGCTAAAAGTGTAAAGGTATATATTCATAATATGGCTCCTGGGAGATGTTTGCCCTCTCTGAAAAGAGCTATTAGAATCAAAGAGGGTAACTATGTGGTAAAAGAAGTGGGTCACTAGGAGTGATGGTAAGTGGGGCCATAAACACTCACAAATGTTGGTTCTCGGACCCATGTATGCTACCATTTTGGGATAAAGGGCCATATAACAACTACTGATTTAGAAGTTAAGTGATGAACCATCCTCAAATGATAAATTCTCCAAGATGATGTCTTAGATATACATTTAAGGCCTATCAAAAGTCTGTTTGATCACTCTGTAAGGCTGGGAGCTCCGGGTAGTTCAGTAAGAGAGAGGACCAGAGGAACCTATGGTCATGTGTCTACTGACAAACTTCCTTTGTTATAAATTGGGTGTTTTAGTTTGGGGCCATGTTATATATGATCTCAGGTCAGTGGATGAAAGACATAGTTTACCCATGGATAGTTGCTGGCTGAGGCCTTGTGGAAAGGAATGATACATAACTTAAATATGTATGGGTTCCAGACAAGATGAACTGTTATCAAATTCCAGGATGAACTGGTTCCAATTCAATAAACTTGCCATGAAGTGGCTGAGTGTCTTCTCAAGAGACAATGCTATATTACAGGCTCAACATTAGTTTTTGTTGCTGCCTAGTTATATCTTTACCATATATCAGCCTTGATGTGTGGGACAGCTGTTGAACCAAAAAAAAAAAAAAAAAATCCTACCTCCTTGCCACCATGGCTACTGTGTAATAAGCCTATTGAGCCAATCTTGAGATGTCTCATGTAAGAACCCTACGGACGTCCCTCATCATATCTTCCTTTCTACTCTAAGTTACTCTAAGTAACTACTTAGATCCTATTTTGTGGTCAATACTGTTAATAATAGGTGAATGTTAATAAGCGATATGAATGTCTTTACACACTCTGTACCTACTTTCTTGGGACTATTTACATGCTTTTATGCCAGATCTCTTTATGCCTGATCTTCTAATCTTTCTTCCTTCAGGCCCACACTCACCAGCTAAGTCATTCCCCTCAGTCCACTAATTTATATAAATTATTACCTAGGACACTTTGCATTCCATGATGAAGTACACTGCTTGTTTTATAGGGCTGCCACTTAATGGGGCTATATTATAGTGGATGTCCACTTTCAACTTACTCTTAAATATCCAGCTGACTCATCTTGTATGATATTGTTCATCCCACATGAATGTACTGCTTCTGAGCCTTTTTTTATAGGGATATAGAAGAAAGCATTCATTAGATCAACAGTTTTCTAGAAACATACCCTGTTGGGCAAAGAAGCTACCCTGGAGAATAATATTTGATTAAATTCATGAGAGTTCACAATTATCCACTAGGGTCCATCTGGCATTTGTAATGATCTCACAGGTAAATTAAATATAAATATAATTGGATTCACCATATCTGCATCTTTTAAGTATTTTACAGTGGTGTTAACCTCTGGCGTTCTTTCAGAATGCAATATTGGTTTTGATTTATAGTCTTTGTCAGGGTCAAAAATGGAGTGTATAATTTTATAGGTTTCCATTTGGTTTTAGACATTAGGACAGCTTTTATTCCACAAGCCAAGTAATTAAGTAAGGGTGTGGCAAAAGATTCTTTCAAGTTATATATTTAGGGACCAGAGATATGAACAATGGGTAGGTCCATAGACTTTTATTCAACTTTGTGTTTTAATTCCTTCTATCCATCAACCTCAGGATCAAGGCCAATATAGCCTCTCCCAGGCCCCGCCAGTTCACATTGAATAAATTTTGATATTTCTTAGCTTATATTCTGTTTTATACCATAGCAGCACCAGCAATTCTTCAACCAGGTTGTACTGTAGTTGACCCTAGTCAAGAAAATGTAGATTCTAAGGAAGTCATGTGCTGTCTTGCAAGGCAAAGAGTGCTCTATGACAACATTAAACTCTAACAAGGAAAAGCATTTCATTTCTTGAGGTCCAGAAAGAGTTCAGGGTAATCTGGTATTTCAAGGTTTTTGAGTGGATGAACCTACATGTCATGTTCCTATTGTATTAATATGTCTCTAAGTTCTACTGCTTTTAGTACCCTCACCTTTGGTTAGGCTACTTCCTAGGATTGAACGAAATGACAAAGATTCCATACTTTAGGTTATACTGAAGTATGTAATAGGTAATATAATTGGTAGACAGCCTTGTTGTTAAATAGTAAGAACAATTTTCATGGCTAACTTTAGAGATTTGCAAAGGGTGAAAGGAAAGAGATAGCATTCAGGATCAGAAAAAATATGAAGGGAGATGGTTAAGTGAGGTGTATACAGCCTTTCATAGGGTGGAATATAAAACAGTTTGAACAACAACAAAATATTGTATTTTAGTGATGAATGGGGGATATGGATATACGGTAAGGATGGTTTTTAGATTACTAATGGCTTGAATTATCATGTCACAAAATTTAGAGTTTACCATTTTTACGAGAGTGACATGATAAAAAGGATGAGGCAGATTTATATGAATAGAGCACATTTACTCTATGATTTTATTTAGGTGGTTTCTCTATATTAATTGAAAATTTTCACTTTTATTTATTTCAGTGTAATCCATGAGTTCAAAATAATAATAAGAGCCATTGTACTCTTTACTTTTTCCTGGTTAAATTTAAGAAATTTTCATGTATTAACAATATTCAATATTTGAAGAAACTTTTTGACTACTTTTTAACTCTGATTTAGGCAGTGGACTCACCCTGAAAATGAGGATAAATATGGAGAAGCTGGTGGAGAGGGAAGTGGACATCAACAAAGTTGTGGTTATTTTTGTTTTTGATGGGCTATTGAATTGTATATTTTGATGCTGATTGGAATGATTTAAATATTGGAAGAACAACTAATAACGTAGTTGAAAAGGAGAAAATCACTGAAGTGATATATTTGTGTTGAGGAATTGGTCTTGAGTTTAATAAATATAAATTAGAAACACAGTGATAGGTAGGTAGATTTGGTGGTGTGAAATTTGGGAAGTTCTCTTCATGGATTCTTTTTCTTCTGTTTTCAGTGAAATGACAATAGTTACAAAATAAAGGGAGGGTGGGGAAAGAGCTGTCTGATGCCTGAGGGGGGAAAACAATGTCTGAAATCACCATTTGGGGATTAGAAATATGAATGGACCAGTCAAACAAGGAAAGACTGCTTGCCACACTAGGGGCTTATTGAGAATAATAATAGGGAATATAATGGGATATTAGTGAATAATTTCAGTTAAAGGGTAAGCAATTTTAATTGAGAAATTCTCAAAATAAAGTGGCTTACAACACTGGTCTCCAACCTTTTTGGCACCAGCGACCTGTTTCACGGGAGACAATTTTTCCATGGAAGGGGAGTGAGGGGAGGTGGAGCTCAGGTTGTGATGCATGGCCCTGTTTTCCCAACAGGCCACGGACCTGTACCGGGCCATGCCCCGGGGGTTGGAGACTGCAGGCTTAAAAAACTAAGTTTATTTATCTTTTGAGTAATAGACCTGAGTTGATTGCTCCAGGTTGAGGAGCTCTGCCCCCGATACAGAAGTTTATTGTTTCTTTCCAGATTTTATCTTGATCCTTCTCTAGGGGCTGACTTCATCTGCACATTCAAATACGGCTTACAAACGCAAATGTTGACAAAGGAAGATCATTTGCTTAAATTTCTTTACAAGTAAAATGACAGAGGATGAAAACATCACTTTCTGCTAACATTTAATTGGTAAAAAAATTAGTAATGTGAGCAGTCTTCCACAGAAGAGTAGGATGCTGGAAAGCATAATACAGATACCTACCCGGGCATCCATCTATTGCAGGACAGGGAGATAATGGATTTGGACCAGCATTTGGTGTCCTTCAAATACAGAAAATATTGAAAAACATTTTTTTCTCCATCCATATTCAGTTGTGAAGTGAAAGTTTAGATATAAACAGGATTTTATTTTCCAAAACAGTACAAAGAAAGAAGAGATGTCCATGGAATTTGAGGTTGCAGTCAAACAAGTGATTACAGTATTAAACAAAGGGATCCAAGCTTTGGGAAAAGTAAACTAAAGGTATGGTTAGGGGCTGCTGCTGAGGGTTATGGAAACAACAATGAGAAAGATAGTTTTATAGGAAGTGGGTGTGAATACTGGCGGTGGGATTAAAAGGGTGAAACACCTCAAATTAAGATTTTTTTAAGGGTGCGTAAGCAGTAAATAGCAGTTCTAAGGAATAAACAAAGGGCTAGATTACCAATTCACATTTTTACACAAAGAGAAGAATTCAAGCATCAAAGAGGCCAGATCCGTAGATGCACACATCAAAACACTGCACTGAAGAAATTACCGTCTATGAGTCTATATAAATGCCAATTATTCGTCATCTCCTCTTTGAGCAATACTTTGAGCCAATACTTTGGCTTTTTCTGTGTGACCTCCCCTTGCTTGCTTATGGTTTTACTGATAAACCATTTCTAATCACCTCTTATGTGAAAGATTCAAAAAACAGAAAAGGAGTCTCTACATTCCTAAATCAAAGAAAAAGTAGAGTCCTACTCAGTGGATTCAAACAGTGAATCAGACAACACATCATGTATCTTTTCATTCTGGTTTTGATAAAATAAGTCACACTCCCTGCCTGCCAATGCATGGGTAATCCATAAAATAACACATTTTAGTGTTTTATGCAAGAAGGCATTTAATGCTTAAGGAGAAAGGCTGTGCTTCTGTTTAGTAATTCAGTCAGGAAGTTATGTGTGTGTTTTAATCTTTACTTGACATAAATAACTCTGCCACTTTTCATTCAGATTGCATTGCCTCTAATTCTGCATCCTCCTCCAGAATTCTTTTTCTACTTGTTATTTACATCTTTCAAATATTTGCAGATCATTTTCATATTCCCTTAGCCAGCTATAAATATTATGCTGCTTTAATCTTCCCCCATAAATCATACTCCCCTTCTCATTATTCAGTTTTTTTTGTTTTTTTTTTTTTCTGGACTCTTTCCAGCGTTACTACATATGCTGGATATTGAAGTGCCCCAGAATTAACACAATATTGAAGCTGCAGCCTCACCAATAATAATATCAGTTTCCATTTGGAGTACAGGATGTCTCTTCATTTTGTATTTATTATTATATTCATGCATTTGTTTCTTTTGTTGGTTATGCTTTGTCACTTTCCTTTGTGAAATGTTTACAATTAACCTAGGTCATTTATATATTATTAATACCATTTCTAAATATATGCAGATTAGTCACCAGGATATTTTTTAAATCCATGATTTTATTTCTTATTTGATTTTCATTTTGTTATTTTCCCTAGAAACTCTGTACTTGAAGTTACATAAGCATTATATTATTCCACAGTTAATTCTCTCATTTAGATAATTTATAAAAGCATAAAATAGAGGGCAACTAAACTCTAATGCTGAAGGTAAGCTAATTACTACAGGTAATCTCTCTGCAGTAGGTACTTATCATTACTTTAATGATTATATTTCATTCAATCTAATCCAAGAAAAAATATTTATATTCTCACAAATTAAATTATGTTACCATAGCATTTAATCCATAAGTATAAAAATAACTGAAATTTATAAAATTGTTCTGTAGTTCTAGTTTCTCTAGAAAGGCATTTTTTTGTTTGTTTCTCTTAAAAGGTTCTTATTTTATTGATTTTGACATTTCATGTGTTAATCTACTAAGTATGGTTATAAATGACCTAGCATTATATGTGTCCCAAGGAAATAGAAAAGTTCTGAACATTCTGAAAAATATTACGTCGCTCCCAGTTGATACCGTGCAATTTTATAACTCCCAACTTCCAAAATACTATACATACTGTAGTATTTTGTATTGTATTAAAAAAGTAGAATACTCTATTTGTATAGAAGCCTGAAAAGGAAGTTACTAACTCTTCATATAAAAATCTCCTAGTGATTTTAACATATTTTTGATTCTTGAAGTATGGCTGTAAGTAAATCATGAAAATGAGGGTATTGAAAATATATAAGTTGAAAATATTAAACAGAATATACAAAGACAGAGAGGATGAAAATAGTATATCTTGTACATGTCAATTTTGGCTAGATGACAAGTTTGGGACAATAGCAGTGGCTTCAGTTGAAAGTTAGGTGAATGGATGCTATTGGGTTCCTACCCCAAATGCAAATACATTCATTCCATTGATTTTGTTCAGGTACCCAGTCCTCTAGTATGTGATTGAGGCAAAGATGATCCTATCTTCATCTCTAAATATTATTTCTGAATAGTCATAGTCATTATCAGTTATTTCAATATATGCAGGAAAAATTAAACAAAATCCAAAATTCAACGGCTAATGAAAATGTTCATCATTAAAGAATGATGATGATATTTTGATAGGGATCACATTAATTCTGTAGATCACTTTAGGTAGTATGGACATTTTAACAATATTGATTCTGCCAATCCATGAACATGGTAGGGTTTTCCATCTGTTTACATCTTCTACAATTTCTTTTCTCAGCATTCCATCACCCAGTGAGTATTACTACCATATGAGCACCTTAGTGTTGGTCAGTTAGTACCAGTTTGATGGCGAGTACATGTGGTGCTTGTTTGTCCATTCTTGTGATACTTCACTTCAAAGAATGGGCCCAAGCTCTATTCAGGATAATATAAGAAGTGCTAGCTCACCGTTGTTTTTTTTTTTTGTTGTTTGTTTTTTTTTTCTTATTTCAGCAGGATCTCACTCTGTTGCCCAGGCTAGAGTGCTCTGGCATCAGCATAGCTCACAGCAACCTCAAATTCCTAGGCTCAAGCAATCTGCTGCCTCCGCCTCCCAAGTAGCTGAGACTACAGGCACTTGTTACATCTGGCTAATTTTTTGTTTCCATTTTCAGTTGGCGGGGTAATTTTTTCTATTTTTAGTAGAGATGGGATCTCCCTCTTGCTCAGCCTGGTCACGAACTCCTGACCTCAAGCAATCCTCCCACCTCAGCTTCTCAGAGTGCTAGGATTACAAGTGTGAGCCACTGTGCCCAGCCTATAGTTGTGGTTCTTGATAGATAAGATAAAATTGATACAAACAGCATGAAGATATTCTGGTAATAAGCAATGATAATGAATTTGAAATTCAAATTTCTTTAAGCTCAAACCCCTTTAATTTTGCACCATTTTATAAATATTTTACAAACAGTCCATTTCTTTTTTTTTTTTTTATACACAGAGTCTTGCTCTGTCACCCTGGGTAGAGTGCTGTGGCATCAGCCTAGCTCACAGGAACCTCAAATTTCTTGGTTCAAGTGATCCTCCTGCCTCTGCCACCATGCCCAGCCATAGTCCATTTCTAATTATCCATATATAAATTATCAACATTAGTCAATGGCTCATATATCAAAACATTCTGATGTATACTAGTTTATTTGTGTATCTTTTTAATTTTATTTATATAAAATTTTCTGGTGGTAAAATTAGCAAAAAAATTATTATTGTTCTGTTCATTTTATAAAACTGAATTTACTGCTATTGCTGTATTTTATATCCAGAGGATATTTTTTTTCCTTCGGTCCTAGGTTATACAGAATTGATTCCCAATTGTGTAGCTTATCTTCATGTGAAATGAATTAAAGTCTGCCCAGTGTTTGGATGCAGACCTATAGAGTGAGATGAGAAAAAGCTGCCAAGTCTGTTACCCTTTTTCATAGATTTTTCACAATTCCTACTTAAAGTAGCAGAATGTGAGCCAGTCTTATTCTGGTTTATATGAACTTGTGAAATTACCAAACTAGAACATTTTCTTCAAACACTAACAAGAAGTTGATTAAAAAAAAAAAAACTGTTAGCAAATCATAAAACTCCATGCAAATACAATCTGTCGGAAGGAAAAGATCTAAAGAGGCAAACATGGAAAGTTAGGAGAAAAAAAAAAAAGGAAGAAAAAAAGATTATTTTAGAAACTGTTAAAATTTTATTCTGAAGTATTTTATTTGTCATAAATCTACTACCATATTTAATTATTATACTTAAATCCTCTACTATAATATTTTAATCATTATCAACTGTGCTCTCTATTCATTTGATTTAATGAACACTAGAATAACTTTTTCCGTTGCTCTAATGATTTAAACTTTCCTCTGGACTTGCTCACATAGAGCTATTAACCAGTTCCAGAGTAACTATTAATCAAAAAGTCATTTAATCATTATCTTATTGACATAACACCTATTAATATTACTGGCTATATAGTTCTTCAACCTCTCAAATTTCAAGTTTCTTGGATCCTGTACTCTTATAAATAGTTCATCCACCTTTCCCCTCTGCTTTAAGACATTTGTTTTTTCCCTCCAGGTGTGGTGAGATTTTTTAGTAGTTTAAGTTTATTTTCTTTTGAATGGAGAAATAGATAGGGTTTATATATCTCAGAAGATGGAATATCAATGCTTTTAAGTAAAAGAGACAAGTGGACACAACATAGATTTCACAGATACAAGAAAAATGATAACATTACAGAGTAAGCCTAGATAAATCAGACCACCATGGTTACAGAGCATTAAAGGACAAGAGTATGCCTCTGGGCAATTGTGTGGAGTATGTGTACTTGTGTGTGTGTGAGAGAGAGAGAGAGAGAGTCAGAAAAGGAAAAGATGAAGGAAAAAAGATAGACAGGCAGACAGATTGATTGACTATAATTAGATTTGTTTTGTGTTTCTTACAGGTAGTTAGTTTCAGTCTACAATTTTTCATCAGTTGGTAAGTGGAATGTGGGAAAGATGATAAGTACATTAATAGGGTATAAAACTCTCAACTCAATAGGATGATCATTCAGAAGTAGGGTTACTAAAGATATAAAAATCAGTATCATTTTTGTATTTGTGCTTCTTATTGCAAGAAAACAGACTTTTTTTCTTTCCTGCAAGGATGGGCAAGCCCCCAAACCTCCCTTTTTATGGTATATCAAACTGCTGATATAACTAATGTTTATGGAATGTCTTCTTGGTTCATAAAGGACGTGATTAATCTGAGCAGATCCACAATGAATTATGTTTAAGTGTGCTGTGTCATCAGCATGGCCTTTCCATTTCAATTAAAAGAATGCCACGGATGAAATCATAGCAATATCTTAATGAAATATGCATATTTACTAATTAGGAAGAGTGGCATATTTATTTTTATGGCATTTGTGAATTTTTAAAGAATAAAAGAAAGTGGCCTGAATCTGCAACTTAAATGTTGTGCTGCACAATAGATAACAATACACAATATGCAAAAGATGTTGTCATGGTGCTTTATCTATCTAATAGCATGAAAAATTAGACCAAATTATATTCCAACAGCATCTTCTTTATATACATGGTCCGATCCTATGTAACATTAAATGATCTTAAACTATTCTTTGGTGCCTTATAAGACTATTTCCAGAAAAAAGAATTCACACCTGTGTTTATATGATAGAAAAAAAAGGAAAATATGAATTTTTGAGTGGTTCTATTAAGGATGCAATGATTGAAAAATAATCAGTTATTGGGCATGCATTTCTAGCGAGTCAAACTTCAAAATCTTAAATTAAGGAGTAAGAAAAATGTTGCTATAAGTTTATCTAATGTGTCCATTTGAAATATTATTTTTAAACTTTACAAACATATACAGGTAAATTTAGTTGGTAAGTGCCGACACTCAAAATACCTCTTCAGACTAGGATTTTGTCTTAAACTTTTGTCTTTTCTAGTAAAAGCAGAGTATCTAAAACTTGATGATGCTTAATACATTTATTTTGAATGAGTAAATAAGTATTTTGTTGCTATATTTTAAAATGTCAAAAGATAAATGATGAGTATTATTATATAATAATGGTTAAATAATATTCTTAATGTCAGCCCTGGCTCTACTATGAACTAGATGTGCAAAATTAAGTTTAAATCAGCTTTAGGATTTTGAGGATATAAATTAACTTCCTCATGATTCTCTTTTCATATATAAGTAATGAATTTGGATGTGATAAAATTTAATGTTTTCCAATAGAAGAGCCACTATTTTTTTAGTGGGATGGGGGTTCTGCAATAACCAATTCTCCTATCTCTCTCTGTTGCCTTTCTTCTCAACTCTCAGAAATTGTTTGGCTCAAAGAGGCTTATTAAAGGAGTCAGGATTCTGTAAGGTATATACTAAACAAGGCTTGGATCAGGACTAAGAAGTTTAAAGTTAAGTTTGACTTTAGCCAAAAATTATATTATAATTGTCTGACTTTTTTTTTTTTTTTTTAGAAAAGTAGAAGTGGTAAAGGTATGCTCTGTTGAAAATTCACATTCTACACTCAGAAGTGCAAAAAAATATACTTTTTATTTAATATAGTTTATCTGGTCACAATCAAAACTTTCTCCAACTGCGGTGCCCCCCCAAAAAACAAACTCATAATGGTCTCTTCCTGCTTAAATAAACATTTTGGAGATGATAACCTACAGATCACATTTGGCAGGCTTCCAAATGTACTGCCTAGGGAAAGTCTTATGATTCCCTGCTTACATCTTACCCTTGAGTAAAGAACCTTATTGTGAGTCCTTCTGAGTTCCTGAAACTGTTGACATACTGATTACTATGTAACCTACTGACTTTGAAAAGGAAACTGATTTGTTACTAAATCATAAAGTTTTGCTGATTTGTTTCTGAATCATGAAGTTTTACTGATAGCTTTGTGCACTAAACATTTTAGCTTGTATGTTGTCATCTGTAGCCAATGATTGTAACCTCTGCATTGTAGCCATCCATGAAAGAAGACAACTCTAGTATGAAGAGTCCTCATCCCTTCTCCTAAAGTTTCTTATAAAATCATTCCAACGTGTAACAGACTTTGGAACATGCCCGACTGTTTTGGTGCGTCTTCCAAGTGTTGATACTCAAATTTGGCTTTCAAAAAACATTTATTAAATTATTCATGCCTCAACAACCTTAATTTCCATCGACAGAGAGATGACTGAAGAGAATATTTTTCTTCCCTCTTTCTTCTCCTTAAAGATGGAGAAGATGGAATATTACATAAATTTAGTTGGTAAGGCAGTGGCAGGGTTTGAGAGGATTAATTCCAATTTTGAAAGAACTTCTATGGGTAAATGTTATCAAACAGCATCACATGTCACAGAGGAATCTTTTGTGAAAGAAAGAGTCAATCTATGCAGCAAACTTCATTGTTGCTGTATTTTAAGAAACTGCCACAGCCCCCCGACTTTCAGCAGTCACCACTCTGATCACTAAGCAGACATTAACATTAAGGCGTAACCCACCACCTGCAAAAAGATTACAACTCCCTGAAGGCTCAGATGATTGATAGCATTTTTTAGCAATAAAACATTTTTAAATTAAGGTATGTACATTTTATTAGACATAATGCAATTGCACACTTAATATTATAGATTGCCATGGTGTAGTGTAGTTATAAATTTTATATGCAGTAGGAAACCAATGTATAAATACAATGTATACATGTACACAATGTATAACTCACTTTATTACAATATTTATTTTATTACAGTGGTATGGAATGGAACTTGCAATATCTCTGAGGTATGTCCTTTCATATATTTTATATTAGTTTACAGTTTTCCCTCAGTGTCTGTGGGGGATTGTTTCTAGACCTCTGTGAATACCAAAATCTGTGGATACTCAAGTCCCTGACATAAACTAGCATCGTGCTTGCGTATAATCTACACACATCCTCCCCTACTCTTTAAATCATGTCTGGATCACTTAGAATACCTAATATAATGCAAATGCTATATAAATAGCTGTTACGCTGTATTGGTTTTTTATTTGATTTGTTAATTATTGTATTGTTATTTTGGGGGTGTTTTTCCAAATATTTTCAAACAGCGGTTGGTTGAATCTACAGATGAGGAACCCACAGATATGGAGGGCCAACTACATATACATAAATGCATCTTAGAACACCTTTATTCAATTTTCAAAACTTTTGAAAATAAACCTGGTTATTGCCTTTGGGAAGCAGAGTGTAAGTAGATACTCTTGTGTTAACAGCTCACAAGAGAGACTGAATTACTACCTTTGGGACTTTTTGTTCTCACTAAACCAAAATATCTGTCTTTTGATATTGAAGAGATAAATTAGTACTGGAGAGTCAATCGTAGACTGTTTTTTAAAAGAGAAGATTAAAATCTAGGAGGGCATGTCAGATTGTACTTTGATGATATAAAATGATTTCATCCTGACTTAAAAGTAACCATTTTATGGATTATGCTTACAGTGGGGCAGCAAGGTCTGCTTCTAAACTATATTATTATTTTTTCTTTTCTTTTAAAATGATGACAAATGCTTGAAGTGATTTCTCATGTAATCACCTATTTTATACATGTATCCTTTATCAGTACCCAATGTGTATGCCAAAAGTGTGTTAAAGTCTATCATTATTATTCAATTTAATAAAATGTGAATGCTTTTGACTATGAACATGAGATTTTGCTTTACATTGATTCATGATGCCGTGAGGATGAGTGAACATGAGAAACTTTATCAATTTGCTCCATATAGTGGGTGGAGTTTAGAAGAAGATTATGGATTAGTTCAGTTGATAATATAAATCAGGTAAAAAAAAAGAAAAAGGTAAGTTACCTTTGAATAAAAGGTAAATTGCCTTTGAATGTGCCCAAACTAGGTTCTTTAGCACATCTTGTTGAGAATCTGGCTAATTTATTTTAGACAGGTATCCAATGAAACATAAAAATAAAGAGAGGAGCATTCAACTTAAGACAAATAGTAGATTGAAGAATTAAAAATTAAAATAAAGTAAAATTTAAAAAAGGCGAGGCATGGTAGCTCATGCCTGTAATCCTAGCACTCTGGGAGGCCAAGGCAGGAGGACTGCTTGAGGTGAGCAGTTTGAGACCAGCCTGATCAGCATAAGGAGAGAAATTAGCTCGGTGTGGGGGTACATGGCTGTGGTTCCAGTTACTCGGTGGGAGGATTACTTGAGTCCAGGTGTTGGAGGTTTCAGTGAACTACTATTATACCACTGTTCTCTAGCCTGTGGGACAGAGTGAGGCTCTGCCTCAAAAAAAAAAAAAAAAAAAAAAAAAAAAAAAAAAAAAAAAAAAAAAAAAAAAAGAAAGAAAAAGCAAAGCAAAGCAAAGCGCAAAGCAAAACAAAACACAATACCTCAAAAACTAAAACACACATTTTAACTGTTAATTATTCCAGGCAGCAGCATGGTGTGTTAGTAACAAAATACAACTCTGTGTCCAAAATATTCATTGACTATAACTTTTTAACTAATTTATATACCTGAGTGACAGGGTAGGGAATTGAAACAGGGCAGTAGTTACGACTGAGGAAAAATACTTCTTCTTGAAACAGTTATAAAATTTGAAATAAAAAATTATAATACATAAATAATGTGCTGTTATATTAATTAATCTATACCCATAGGTTATGGATGTGTGCTTACAAATTTAATGCATTGATATATCTTTATAATTTGATTTATATTGTTCTTTCATAGTGATTGCTTGTGCATTATTTATTTATCTGCTATATTATCAGAGGATAAAAATCCATATTGCAACACATAGGCAAAAATGACAGAAAAAAACAGAAGCAAAACCCAAGATGTATGGAATATGGGGGAAAAAATGTAAAATGTGTAATTGATATCCCTCAGGGAAAGCAGAGAGAGAACATAGTCAGAAGCAATAATCTGCAAGATAACAGCTGAGGAATTTACAAATTTGATGAAAGGTACTGTGTCCCAGAAGTAAGAAGCACTATAAACACTAAGAAGGAAAATACAAATAAAGTCATAATTAGTATTTCATAACCAAATTGCTAAAATGAAAAGACAAAGAGACAATCTTAAAATAGTAGATTGGACGTGCATGTTAATTTTAAAGGAGAAAGACCAAGAACAACTCAAAGCACTGTAAGAACAACGGAAACCAGAAGGCAGTGCTGAAAGAAAAGGCTTGCCAATCTAACATTCTGTTACCAAGAAAAATATTCTTAAGAATTCAAAATGCACTTTCAGACTAACAAAAACAGAGAGAAACCATTAGCAAAATTTTACTAAAAGCAGTCAATCAGATGGGAGGAAAATTACCTAAGAGGAAAGCATGGAGACCTATGAAAGAATGAAGGGCAAACATGAGCATAAATCTAAAGAAAAATTCATTGTATAAAATAATGTTTCAATCTGGGAATTGAAAATACATGAAAATTACAGGATATGGAAAAAACTCACAAAAGGTAAGAGAGGACTAAGTGGACCTAAATATTCAAACTTGGTTCTAAGTAAATATTTGAAATTTAAGTATGGCTAACCAACACCATTTACTGGGAATTGGCAACAAATTTTGCCCCCTCAAAAAAAAAAAAAAAAGTGGGAAGAAAAATAAAAATATTTATGCTCCCATATACTATTATTAAGAGATCGTTTGGGAGATTTTAATTTTGGCATCAAAATAAAGGAATAACTCAGAATTGATAGCTATTCTAAAATAATATGTTCACATAACTATATGAATGTTGTTATTATATGGTTCTTTCTTTTCTGAACTATTAAAAGTGCCTTTAATCAGAAATGCATTTTTTAGCCCTGGTCTAACAAAAAGCATAATAATATATTACATAATAATTTATACTTTCAAACAGCTTTCACAATATATCATTCCTTTTTCCCTCACAGCATCTATCTCACAGGTGCTATTTATGAATCTGCACACTTTATAGTTATGGAAGTATAAATACATTAATCGTTGAAAAGCCAATAGTATAGAAAAGTACGTTTATAGCTATTCTAACATTCCACTATTTTAAAATCTTTATTTCTACATTATTTTAGAGCAAATTTGTACTCTAAATTTCCAGTCTTTAGAAAAAAAATTAGATATTATTTAACTAATAAAAGTATACCTTGCCATAATTATTAATATGTAACCTAAGAATTAAAGCACCAGTTAATTGACTTGATTTCCAATGTGAAAAATATAATCTGTTAATTAACACTCATTGGCTTCTAAGTATACAGATTGTGTGACCTATGCTACAAATATATCTTTTTTTCCTCCATAGAATCAATATCACTGGTGTGTTTGCAAATTATTTGAGATTCTAAATGGATCTACTGTAGAAATATATACTGTTACTGTACTGGAGTAATCACTGGCATCGAAACTATTTATTTAAAATTAATGTATGTAAAAAGAAGTATAGTTCATTTGAAAAGATGGATATGTTCTTCTCTATTTCAAATAAAAATATAACAGCATTAGATTCTGATTCACACTCTAATTCTGTAATAGTAATTTTGAAACAAAACAAAACAAAACATTTTCTCCTCTATCAATCCATATTTAAGAATGAGACCATTCAGTTCTAAACCTGGAGATTATTATAGCCTACAGAAAATATGAAAAGCTTGTACAATTATGTCATATAGTAAAACCTCATTTCTTAAAACTCTAAACCAGGGAAAACACTCCTTATGGGATGTATTTACTTTCTAAACTTTAAGTTGTTATTACAGACATTTTTTAACTCGTGTGTATGAGTATGTGTGTGTGTGTGAATGACAGGTCTTTTTGTAGTTGAGTAATTAGCACAACAGAGTAAGCTAGGACTAACCAATCATTAATAATCAACTTGAGCAAGTGAATGTCTCTCAGGTTGCTACTAAATATTATCTAATAAATGAATCCTTCAAAAAGTAGTCAGGATAACTAATTTTTATAATTTATTAAAGTGAATTTTTATCTTATTTTATGATATGAATGATTCTATAGAAGGAACAAGGACAGAAGGACTCCCCAACCCAAATTTAGTCTGTATGTAAAGACTCACGATGCCTCACACACACACCACGAGGGTATGAAAAGATTTAGTACCCAGACAGTTGAGAGTCTGGGGAGAGAATGACAGGCTTCAAAAACTGGTCTGAAATAACTTGAGAGAACAAAGAAAGGGGACTGGCTTGAGATTTTATTGTGGTCAGGGGATGGGGACACAGGGTGAAAGTTTCTGCATAGAGGAAGGCGCTTGTGTATTTTGAATCTCCACCTGATGCCAAGGAAGGAGCACTCTGACTTTCTTATCAGCTTGACCAGATGTAGAGCAGAGGAGAAAATGGAGCAGTGGGGCATAAAATCAGGCAGTAAACATAACAAAGGAAAGTTAAATTTCTTATTATGTATAATTAGAAAAAGTTGTAAATCCAGCCATACCTGCAAAGGGATTCAAATCCCTAGTTTAGGATTTCCTCATGTGATCCCGAGAAAACACATAGTTACTTCAATCTCAGTCATCTCAAACAGGAAAATGGAGGGAATGATGCCTCTTTGTGTTTCTGTGAGGGCAAATTAAACTTCATATGTAAATAAATGACAGATACCTAGTAATACATGCTACTTCCATTCTATTCGCTATAAAGTATTGCCAAGACAATGAGTTTTTATACAATACCATTTCCCTCAGATCCTTATGGCAGAAATGGCTAGTTACCATCAATCTTTGTTCTCTTCTTTCTTAACAGTAAAATCCCTTCCTTTAATGAATTCAGTTGACCTGTTGACAAATATTTATGGTGTACCTAATATGTGCCATGACTGTTATAGACTTTATGTTAAATCAGCAATCAAAAATAGAAAAAGAAAAATAAATCTCCTCTCTTACAGAACTTACTTTCTAGGGTAAAGGACCAACAATAAACTATATATATAAATATAAATTTATGTGTATATTTGTAAATGTATGTACATATAAAAAACAACTCACATTGTATATTAGAAATTAATGTGTTATTAAATAATATTAAAGCTTGGTAAGAGGAATTGAAAATGTTGAGGTCCAGTAGGGATGAGGATTTAGTGCTAAATAGCATGGTCAGAGCAGGCCTCATTGAGAAGGTGATATCTGAGCAAACAAAGATTTCAAGGATCCAAGTGGATAACTAGAGTCAGAGTGTGCAATTCAAGCGGTGGGGCAGATGAAGAAATGCCCTAAAGTGAGGATGTGTCAGACTTGTTCATAGAACAGCAAAAACATTAGTGTGCTTAGAATCACAAGATGAAGAGTAAAAGATAAATATATCAAAGACATAGTAAAGGGGTACAGGCTAGACAGGGTCTTTGGCTTTAATTCTGAGTGTAATGAAGAGCAACAGCAAGTTTTAAGTAGAGGAATAAAATTTTCAGAATCACAATTGAGAGGTCCCACTCAGCCGCTGTGTTTAGAGTAGCTTTTAGAGTGACAAGGTTAAAAGCAGAAACACCTGATGGACTTTAACAATAGTTCAAATAGGAGACAGCTCTGGCTCAGACATAGATTTAGCACTGAAGTTGATGAACAGTAATTAGGTTTGGGGTATAATTTCAAAGAAACATCAAGAGGGATGTCCCATGGATTAGAAAGGATTCACAAAAGATTCCATGGGTTTTTGACTGAGCTACTGGAATACAAAATGCATAAACCATGTTTTAGAGGAAAGCTCAAGATAATCAGTTCTGAACATGTAGAGTTTAAGATACTTATTAGAAAACAAAGTAGAGATATAATATAGCAGTTGAATATAGCATTTTGGTGCTCCAGAGAAAAGACTGAACTGGAGATAAAATTTAGGATTTGTTGGGTTATGGATGATATGTACAACTTTATAACTTTGAAACAAGAAATCACCAAGCTGTAGATGTCAATAAAAAAAAGAACCAAGCCAAGATCTGGGGCACACCAAACTTAAGGGTAAACAGGAAAGGGTTACTTAAATTTTTAGCTGGCTACACAGCCACCTAGAATAAAATTTTCCTTCAGCTTGATATGTGTATGTGATCAAATACTAGCCTAAATAATTTAATTAGAAGGATTATTTGGCACCTTGAGTGAAGCCCCTGAAACAGATGTCAAAATCCTTTTACTTTTTTTTCTTTTTTCCTCTTCTATCTTGCTACCAAAGATAGAGATATGATACCTGTATCTTTAGGTACAACCATAGACCTGTGGATTTCAATATACTCTGGTAAGAGCAAATTGAATGCTGGAGAATGCCTGCATTTCTAGGGATGGAATTTGTAAAGACCAGATCTGCCCTGCAGGAAGTACTCAGACCTGCATTATATACTGAACAACACAATAGACACCCACTAATGTAAAATAGCTCAAGAGTTAAAGAACCCTGATTCCACAATGGCTCAAGAGGTAAAACAAAATAATAAGAATTTATCCAACAGTGTGAACAGAAATCTACCCCAAATATCAATTCTATCAGTAAATGTGAATGGCTTAAATTGTCCACTGAAGAGACATAGACTGGCTGAGTGGATTAAAAAAAAACGCAAGCCAAGTATCTGCTGTCTCCAGGAAACACATCCTACCCACAAAGGTGCTTTTAGACTCCAAGTAAAGGGTTGGAAAACAAACTTGCAGGCAAATGGAAACCAAAAGAAAGCTGGGGTAGCTATTCTTATGTCAGATAACATAAACTTTAAAACAGCAAAAGTAAAAAAAAAAAAAATAAAGATGATCACTATATAATAGTAGAGGGAAAAATCCAACAAGAAGACTAACAATTCCTAATATTTATGCGCCCAACACAGGAGCCCCCAGATACACAAAGCAAACCCTGTGTTCATAACAACATTTTGCATAACAGCCAAAAAGTAAAAACAAACTAAATGTCAATCAAATAATTAATGGATAAAGAAAATATTTACAGAGTATGATTAAGCCATAAAAAGGACTAAAGTGTGGAAAAATGCCCCAACATGGGTGAACCTTGAAATGTTATGCTAAGTGAAAGATGCCAGACAGATAAGACTACATATTTTATTATTCCATTGATATGAAATATCCACAATAGGCAAGTTCCATTTTATCTGTCCATAGAGACAGAAAGTAAATTGATAATGGCCAGGGGGTAGGATTAGGGGGAATAGGGAGTGACTGCCAATGGGTATGAGATTTTTTTGTGGGATGATGCAAATATTCTAAAATTAGACAGCAGTGATGGTTGCACAACTATATGCATATATTAAAAACTATCAATTTGTGTACTTTGGGCACATTTTATAATATGTGCATTATATCTCAATAAAGCTAGTACAACAAAAGAAAAATAAATAAATAAATAAACAAACATTATAAACAGTAATGCCATAGTAGCTGGGGATTTCAACACTCCACTGACTGAACTGGACAAATCCTCCAAGCAGAAAATAAGCAAAGAAATACTGGATATAAAAAGATCTCTTGAACCAATGATTCTAACAGACATCTACAGAACATTCCACCCAAATAAAGCTGAATATACATTCTTCTCATCACCTCATAGAACTTTTACCTAAAATCAATTACATACTAAGCCACAAATCAGATCTCAGCAAATTTTTGAAAAATAGAAATTATACTATGTATCTTCTCAGACACAGTGGAATAAAATTAGAGATCAATTCCAACAGAAACACTCACCACTTCACAAAGACATGGAAATTAAACAATCTATTGCTGAATGACCATCGGGTCAAGGAGGAGATCCAGATGGAAATCAAAAGGTTCTTAGAACTAAATGAAATAGTACTATCATAACAACCTGGGCTGCCTTCTTCCAGATTTTTACATGAGATACATAACTTTTTCATCTTGTTTAATTTTGGATCTCCATTATTTTCAGGTGAAATTAATCCTAAGTGATCAATTTCCATTAGAAAACCAGAAGGGAATATACTAGTTGTTTTTATTTTTCTTATAGTAAGGAATGAAATATCCTCCTTCTGGTGATATCAATTTAGATTGTGTAGTACCATCTGGAATATCATTACATAAATATTTCCATTTCTTTCATGTGGAAAAGAAATATAGCTATTCTTTATTTAATATAATATATGTGTGTATATATTATTTTATAATATTTTATTTATTTTTTTAATATTTTATTTAATTTTATTTCATAAAATTGTGTATAATAGCACTGAAGGAATCAAATGTGTATAATAGCATTGAAGGAATCCTGAAGCAATCATAATGTAGATAAGGTATCAAGAGTTTGACAGTAGGAATTTTAGAAAGGCATTATAAACAGAATCCATGTATGAGTACACATTTTGAAATGATAAAGCTTTTTTTCACTCTTCAATAATAAGCCTTAGGCAGCCTTATTATTTCTTGGAACTATTAAACAGTAAAAATTTTAAAACACTATGTGGAAGTTCTAGTGGACAAAGTCTCAAAACGTACTGAGAGAGTTATTTCTTTAATATATGCTTTGGCCATGTAGCATTAGCATGGCATCTATTAAGAATTTTGGATATTAATAATTAGCATAATCTGTCATTGAGACTATACTTGGAGAATATTTTGAGGGGGAATGAACAAACTGCTAAACGTCTTTAAGTTGTTTGTTAAATCTTAGGAAAATAAAATCATGGCTCTGCCTTTAAAGAGCACTCATGAATAAATGTCTCTTTTTCTTCAAAGACTGTGCTTGCTGTTGTAAATGAGAATCCACATACACAATTACCTGTGATTCAGGAAGGCAGCTGCAAATATATGACACCATCGATGCATCTGCAGGAGAAAAAAAAGCACATGCTATGATTTTTATTTAGATTCCTTTCAAAGAAGAGACGAGACCCGATAGGAAGAAAAGTCACTAGACAATTAATAAACATTACTTCTCATCTCACTGCTTTACTTTTATTGCCTCATCCTTTATAGTTTTATGGGTTTGTTCTTGCCACCCTAATCTTTCCCTCTTGTAATTTTGGGTTGATTTAAAATCAGCTTTCCTGTGGCTTTTTTAGGCTAGGGAGTTGTCCATTAATAGAGTGCTTGCCTAGCATTTTCTCTATATCTTTTACAGCTCTATTTAAGAGTTAAAAAGTAGGTGATAAAATTGAAATATGTTAATATAAAAATGAAGAAAAGGATTTGTCTTAGTATATTAAAAAGATTAAGCAATGGTACGAGAGTTCTAGATCATCTAGATTTTAGCTCTTGCTAGTCGAAGCTGCTCCCACATCTCTATAAAGACACTAGATGACAGCTCTCCTCCAAGGTCAGGTTATTCTGTCACTGCAAGTAAAAAGCATGAAAGAGATTTATTAGGCACCAATGTTCATCTATGCATTTTATCTTTTCCCAATATAAATACCTATGAGATGCTTGAAGCAGTGTTTAAAAGGAGTCCTAATGAATTATAAATGATGATAAATCTGACTTCATTTCAAATTGATGGGCTTTTTATATTTAACAATTTTACTATGGAGGTTGCCTTTTGTTACATAGCTCTTTCAAGTTTGACTATATGACACGTTATCCAAAACTGGTATTTGGGGGAGATGATTAAAATGACAATATTATAAGAATAAAATACAAATATAGAATAATACTTTATTGGAAAAATCCTGGATACATATATATATATATATATGAATGAAAACATTATACAAACATGAACACACACTTTATCCATATGTATTTATTTTTCATATAAAATTTGATTATCGGATCAAAAGTGTATTTACTTCAGATAAATTCAGACTATTATTACCTTTTTTCACCAAAGGAAGATCTAGTCATGCCAAAAATATTTTTTCCAGAATATTACAGGGGTACAAATTTTTAGGGGTACATATATTGCCTTTGCCCCACCCGAGTCAGAGATTCAAGCGTGTCCATCTCCGAGACAGTGAGCACTGCACACATTAGGTGTGAATATACCCACCCCCTGCTGCCCTCTCCCACCTGACCAACACTTGATGAATGTTACCACTATATGTGCACATAAGTGTTGATCAATTAATACCAATTTGATGGTGGTACATGCAGTACTTGTTTTTCCATTCTTGGGATACTTCACTTAGTAGAATGGGCTCCAGTTCTATCCAGGATAATACAAGAGGTGCTATACACCATTGTTTTTTTTTTTTTTTTTTTTTTTTTTTTTGGTGACTAAGTAGAACTCCAGGGTATACATATATAACATTTTATTAATCCATTCATGTATTGATGGGCACTTGGGTTGTTTCCACATTTTTGCAATTGTGAATTGTGCTGCTATAAACATTCTAATGCAGATGTCTTTTTTATAGAATGCCTTTTTTTCCCCTTTGGGTAGATTTCCAGTAATGGGATTGCTGGATGAAATGGCAGTTCTTATTGTAGCTTTTTGAGGTATCTCCATATTACTTTCCACAGAAGTTGTACTAGTTTGCAGTCCCACCAGCAGTGCATGAGTGCTCCTATCTTTCTGAATCCATGCCAGCATTTATTGTTTTGGAACTTTTTGATAAAGTCCATTCTCACTGGAGTTAAGTGATATCTCACTGTGGTTTTGATTTGCATTTCCCTGATGATTAGAGATGTTGAGAATTTTTTCATATGTTTTTTGGTCATTAGCATAAGTTCTTTTGAAAACTTTCTGTTCATGTCCTTTGCCGCTTTTTGATGGGGCTGTTTGACTTTTTCTTGCTAATTTTCCTGAGTTCTCTATAGATTCCAGTTATCAGTCATTTACCAGGTGTAGCATGCTAATATTTCCTCCGATTCTGTAGGTTGTCTGTTTGCTCTCTAGCAAACCAAATTGAGGTGCTTGTCAAAAAAAATAATCCATCATGACCAAGCGGACTTCATCCCAGAGATGCAGGGATGGTTCATCATATGCAAATCTATAGATGTAATTCACCACATAAATAGAAGCAAAAACAAAGACCATATGATCCTCTCAATAGACGCAGAATAAACATTTGACAAAATTCAGCACTCTTTTATGATAAGAACGCTTAACAAAATAGGCATAGATGTGGCTTACCTAAATATGATAAAAACCATATAAGACAAACCCACAGCCAACATCATAGTGAATGGCAAAAATTGAAAGCATTCTCACTTAGAACTGGAAGCAGACAAAGTTGCCAGCTATCAATGCTTCTGTTTAACTTAGTGCTGGAAATCCTAGCCAGAGCAATCGGACAAGAGAAGGAAATCAAGGGCATCCAAATGGGGGCAGAAGAGGTCAAACTATCGCTCTTTGCTGATGATATGATCTTATATCTAGAAAATCCCAAAGATTCTGCCATGAGGCTATGGGAATTGATAAATAAATTCAGCAAAGTCTCAGGTTACAAAATCAATGTAAAGAAATTAGAAGCATTTCTCTATGCCAACAACTTTCAACTGAGAACCAAATCAAATACTCAATACCCTTCACAACAGCAACAAAGAAAATAAAATACCTAGGAATATATTCAATTAAGGAGGTTAAAGACCTCTACAGGGAGAGCTATGATACTCCGAGGAAGGAAATAGCAGAGGATGTAAACAGGTGGAAAACCATGCCATGCTAATGGCTGGACAGAATCAAAATTGTTAAAATGTCCATACTATCCAAAGTGATCTACAGATTCAATGCAATCCCTGTTAAAATACCAACATCATTTTTTGCAGCTCTAGAAAATACAATTCTACACTTCATATGGAACCAGAGAAGACACTGTATAGCAAAAGCAATCCTAAGCAAAAACAACAAATTCGAAGGCATCAATTTACCAGACTTCAAGCTACACTACAAGGCTATAGTACACAAAACAGCATGGTACTGACACAAGAATGGAGACATAGACCAATGAAACAGAACTGAGAACCCAGGTATAAAACCATCCTCTTATACTCCATTAATCTTCGACAAAGCAGGCAAAAACATATACTGAGGAAAAAAATCCCTATTCAATAAATGGTTCTGGGAAAATTGGATACCCACATGTAGAAGACTAAAATCGGATCCTCACCTTTCACCTCTCACAAAAATCAACTCACTATGGATAACAGTCTTAAACTTAAGGCATGAAACCATAAGAATTCTAGAAGAAGATGTTGAAAAAATTATTATAGACATTGGCCTAGGCAAACAATTTGTGAAGAAGATGCCAAAGGCAATCACAGCAACAACAAAAATAAATAAATGCTGGTAGGACTGCAAACTAATACAATCTCTGTGGAATCAATATAAAGTTACCTCAAAAAACTACAATAAGAACTACCATTTCATCCAGCAATCCCATTACTGGAAATCTGGATAAAACATTCTCATTAACTTTGAAATATTTAAAGAAAGCAATAACATACAAAGAATAAAGATGCCTAAAATGTGAAATCTATAACTAAATAAAGACTTATATTTTATTTTATTAAATTTCTTTATCAGGTTACACATCTACAGTATTTAGAAACTTTGTTTTTTATGTTATCTGCATTATAGGCCATGCAAGCCATGATAGTACAATGGTGTTGCTGAATTGTCAAAGGTCCCTACTGGAAATAGGGTCTCATGTTAAAGATTACAAAGCTCAAAAATGAAATGATATCTCATTTGCCCATTTCTACTTTTAAATTTTGCTGGTTCTGCCTATAAGAATGGTGATTAAGACATTAAAGTTTGTTTTGTGATATGTGGATGTCACACACAGTTTTTTGTTGAGAAGAAAAGTTTTTAAAACTTTTTTTAGTTGTAAAATTCTCAATTTAATGTAAGTCTTGTCTTCCTATGTACATACATGTAATAATATATGTATTTAATTTCTAATTGTTTTCCCACAAAGAAAAGTCTCCAGTAGGTATTTAAAAGTGGATAAAATTTCTTTTCCACCTTTTAATTTTATGTAAATTTTATAAATATTTATAATTTTAGTTTTATTTGGAAGAATTGTAAGTAAAATTAATGATTTAGTTATCTTAAGTTGGGAGAGTAAAATAACCGAAGAGATAAGCTCAATATAAAGGGAAGAGGCACAAGGCTTTACACTTTACATATCAGCCAGTGATAAGATAGGAGAAGCAATTTTAAAGCACTGTGGTAGTGATTAAATAAGTTATCAAGATAAATTTCATTTGTTATTACATAGTTCAAAAGTGTCAAACTCATAGATTCTATAGGAGTATAAATTTTATCATAAGGGTCAAATAAAGCTACATAAAAATGTGGGTGTCAAATGGAGAAATGAAATGTAATACAAATTACCTAATCTATTTAATTAAATCTATCAATTTGGAAGAAATAAATAAACAAATCTAGAGTTTATATTCATATAATTATAATATTTAAAAGTAAACATGCTGAATGTTTAACCTCATCTTCTAAAACACTAAATATAGCATAGAGATCATTTGAATATCTGTTTTTTCTTACATGCTAATTACTTTTAGCAGAAATTGTGAAAAGTGTTAGAATGACCCACTGTTAAGATGTTATAATAATCATATGTGATTTTGAGAATGGAAAAGGAAAAATGTAGTTTTAATTCCTTGAACCAAGGATTGCATGGGTATGGATATGACCTACTCAATTTTTCTGTGAAGCTATGATTTGAAGACATGCTAATAGTGTCATTAAAGAAACAGCCATGATCCCATAGTCTTTTTTATACCTGTACATTATAGAATTGAGCAATGTGGGTTCTACCTTAAACACTAAGAATCCCCAGTTGTGTGAATACCTGAAACAATCATTATAAGACCTTTGTTCACACATCACTCTCTGTCTCTCACTTTCTCTGGTGTAATTCCTTGGCAAAACACATTGACTTCATTTAAATCTAACTTCTATTCTAACTCTTCCTCTGAACATTGCACATACCCCACAACCATGTTGTCTGGTCTTATCATAAATAAATAAAGATAATGTTAGAGAGAGCCAAGATGGCTGACTAGAGTCATGGCTTGTTGGATCATTCTGGCTGGAAGGTAGAATACTGGACTAAGGAGAGCAGAGAAGAGTTTGAGCTCTGGTGTGGATCACAGAGAGAAACAACAGAGATGTCTGGGAACACCATGGAGAAAAACTACATAGCTGAAAAGGAGGAAGGTAGCAGCACAGGTCAATCCCAGAGAGTCTCAGGGTCTAGTGAAAGGGTAAGGGGGTTTTCACTCCCCCATCTAGGTGCCTTTGGTGAACAGGGGACACAAAGTATATTGAAGGTGCTTCCACCGTCCATGAGTCCAGGCATGGTGGATAAATAGGAATAGTGGGGTAAACCACTGAACCCCAGGTGTTTAGGTGTCCATAACAGACACCCCATGGGACAGTGCCACGAGAGACAAGTGTGCTGGCTTACTTTCACCTAGACAGTTCCTCCTCTGCACCTCCCCTATTCACAGCATTAGAGAAAGTAATTTGAGCTCTAGCCAACTGGTAGCCATGACCCCTCCCCCACACGTTGCAACCACAAGAGTACTCTGAATTGAGAAGCTCACAAATGGCTACTTCATTATGGTGGATATGTGCTCCCAGCTCAGCCTACCACAGAGAGCAGAACCACCACAATTTTTGAGCTTCCTGCCCACTAGTGTTTTGAGGTATCACATGCTGGTAGCTTAGATAGATGGGCTGGACCTGGTGCCCCCTGGTCACAAGAGAGGTGCAGGGAGATGCAGGGGAGAGGTCTTGGTCCTGGATTTGGGCAGTGAGAAAGTCCTTATGAACATATATAATGGTAGAGTATGGAGGGGTGCTGAGGAATGGGGATCTGTGAGTGTGCACATCTCCCATCTCCACTGGAGAACCACCATAGCATATAGGCGTGTGACACTCAGACAGAAATAGCCTAGCCCCCGATTCCCATGGCAACAGAATGCCTCAAACACTCCCAAGAGCACCACAGCCCCCCACTCATTTTAGTCCAACTTGAGCCAAGAAATTCATGAATGGCCACTTCTCACTGTTGGTAGTGAGCCCCTGGCTGAGGCCCCTGTGGGTACAGAGACCTACTACTCTCCCCTTGGCGTCTTGGGTGGAGCAGTGATGCACAATTGGGGAACTCCCTATCCACCAGCATTTCATGGAGATACACACCAGTGGTTTAGACACACAGAATAGGGGGAAGTTTGAGAGCTAGTCTTAGGTACTGAGGAAACTCACATGGACTGACCCAATGGGAGTGAGTGTGGGGCTCCAGAGAGCAGTGACTAGGGAGGACACTTACCCCTTTCCACAGAGAAACTGCACTAGTGGACAAGGGTGAAAAGAGCCCAGCTTGAGGCCTTAGCATTCAGGTGTTTAGACACTTCCTTTGGGAAAAGCCTTCTTGGTTTGGAGAGCTTGCCCTGAACCTCATAACAGCAGCATCCCCAGCAGCTGAAAAAGAACATCTGAGCCCCACGGAGGCTTTGTAAAGCTTTTCAGGCTCTCAAATCCAGCCCTGATCTGTTTTGCTCCCCCACTCCCAACCTCAGTAAGAATAGAGATAAAGTAACACCCTGGGAACTACAGAGTCCCTCCTAAAGGTTGGGGCATCTGTGTACCACACCTGGGGGGCCAGCTGCCAAAAGAACATCTTGGTAGTTGGCTCATCCGCACAAACATTAACCACTAATGGGGGAACAATTCTATAGCTAAGCATAGTATCTTCCAACTCAAGCAAATAGGCAGCAGCTGATCCATGCTCACAAGTACCACCCACTAACTTGGAGATTAAGCTGAAGGACTTAACTCATTTCACACTGTTGGGCAGAAGTGAAGACAGTGGATCAGTGGTAACCCCGAGAGGTTCATCAAACTTGCTAGAACATCCCATAGACAACTCAGGACCAGCACTCCTCTCCTCAACATGGTCAAGATTGATCTTCAGGGACCTGGAGACAGGCCTGTAAGCCAGGCCTAGTGCCCCCAGGTCTCTATCAAGAGACCAGATGAGAAGGACTCAGGGAAAGAACTCCAGAATGTGAAAAATCAGAGGGAAAGGAAACCCCCAAAAGTAAATAATACCCCTTGCCAATGGATAACAACCAGAATGAAAATATCAAAATGATTGATAAAGAATTTTGAATGTGGATTATAAGGAAGCTCAACTAAATACAAGAGAAAATAGAAACCTAACACAAAGAAGTAAAAAAAAAAAATACAAGAAAAGAATGAAAAATTCACTAAAGAAATTGAATTATTAAAAAATAGAATCAAACAGAACTTCTGGAAATGAAAAAAAAATCATTCAAATAAATAAAAACACTGTGGAAATAGACAAGATGAGTCAGAATAAAGAATCTCAGAGCTTGAAAACAACACCTTTGAAATAAACAAGTCAGTCAAAGACAAAGAAAAGAGAAATAAGAGGAAGGAACAAAGCCTACAAGAAATATGGGATTATGTAAAGAGGCCTAACATAAGAATCATAGACATTCCTGAGGGTGAAGAAGAAAATACATAAGGATTGGAAAATATATTTGAGGGAATAATTGAGGAAAACTTCCCTAGGCTTGTTATAAATTTAGATATCCAGGTACAAGAAGCTCAACAGACTACTGGAAGATTCAACCCAAGGAGGCAATCACCATGACACATAGTCATCAAACTGGCCAAAATTAACATAAGGAGGAACTGCTATGAATCATAAGGTGAAAACATAAGGTAACTTACAAAGGAAAACCGATCAGACTAATAACAGACTTCTCAACTGAGGTCTTATAAACCAGAAGGGATTGGGGCCCCATTTTCAGTCTTCTCAAAAAGAATACTGCCCAGCCTAGAATTTTATACTCTGAAAAACTAAGTTTCTTATATGAGGAAGAAATAAATACTTTCTCAGAAAAGCAAACACTGAGGGAATTTGGCAAGACCTTACCTGCCCTGCAGGAAGTACTCAGATCTGCATTATGCAATAAGCAGCATAATAGACACCCACCAGTGTAAAGTCACCCAAAAGCTAAAGCTCAGAGCCCATATATCACAATGGCTCAAGAGGTAAAAAAAAAAAAAGCAATAAGGTTCTATTTAACAGGATATAGATAAATCCACCCCACTTGTCAATTCTTTCATTAAATGTAAACAGCTTGAATTCCTCACTCAAGTGACACAGTCTGGCAGAATGGATAAAAAAATATAAGCCAAGTATCTGTTGTCTCTAGGAAACACATGTAACTCACAAGGACTCATTCAGACTCAAAGTTGAGGGTTGCAAGCAAATATTCCAGGCAAATGAAAACTAAAAGAATGATAATGTAGCCATTCTTGAAGATATCAGATAAAATAGACTTCAAAGCAACAACAGTAAAGAAAGACAAATATTGTCATTATATTATGATAAAGGGAGGAATTCAACATGAAGACATAATAATCCTATTTATGTACCTAACACAGATGAGCCCAGATTCATAAAACAAACCCTACTAGATCTAAACAAAGTGATAAATAGCAGCATTGTAATAACCAGGGATTTCAACATCCCACTAACATATTGGAAGCAAAAAATAAACAAAGAAACACTGGATTTTAATGGAACTCTAGAACAAATGGGTCTAACAGACATTTACAGAACATTCTACCCCAAAACTACTGAATATACATTGCTCTCATCAGCATATGGAATATTCTCTAAGATGGATCAAAACTTAGGCCACAAAATATGTCTCAACAAAATTTAAAAAAATAGAAATTATTCTATGTATCTTCTCAGACCATAGTGGAATAAAATTAAAAATCAATTCCAACAGAAACACTCAACTCTACACAAAGTCATGGGAATTAAAAAACATGCTCCTTAATGACTATTGGGTTAAGGAAGAAATTAAAATGGAAATCAAAAAATTCCTTGAGCAAAATGACAAGGGGACACAATTTATCAAAATCCACAGGATTTGGCAAATGCAGTCCTAAGAAGAAAATTCATAGCCTTAAATGGCTACTTCAAAAAGACAGAGAGATTACAAATCAACAATCTAATGAATTTTCTGAAGGAAATTAAAAAAAAGGAAGAGTAAAGAATCCCAAACCTAGCAGAAGAAAAGAAAAAACAAAGATCAGAGCAGAACTAAATAAAATCTATAGCAAAAGAATTTTACAGAATATTAATGAAACAAAAAGTTGGTTCTTTGAAAAGATAAACAATATCAATAAATCACTCTCTATATTAACCAGAAACAGAAATGACCCTAATAAGCTCAATCAGAAATGAAAAAGTAGATATTACAACTGATACCATAGAAACATAAAATATTATCAATGAATACTATAAAAATGCCTATGCACATAAACCTGAAAATGTTGAGGAAATGGATAAATTCTTGGAAACCCACAACCTCCCTATGCTCAATCAGAAAGAAATAGAATTCACAATAGACCAATATTGAGCAATGAAATTGAAGCAGCAATAAAGTGTCTTCTAACAAAAAATGTTCTGAACCAGATAGTTTCACAGCCAAATTTTACCTGGCCTACAAAGAAAAAATTGATGCCCATACTGCAGAAATTATTACATAATATTGAGAAGGAAGGAATCCTTCCCAACTCATTCTACAAAGCCAGCATCACCTTGATATCAAAGCCAGGAAAGGAAACAACAAAAAAGAAAACTATAGACCAATATCCCTTATGAATATAGATGTAAAAATTCTCAATAAAATATTAGGAAACTGAATTCAGTTGTACATCAAAAAAATAAAAGAAAGAAAGAAAAAGAAAGAAATTCATCATGACCAAATGAGCTTCACCCCAAGGTTGCAAGGATGGTTCAACTACATAAATTCATACATGCATACATGTGATTCATCACATAAACTGAAGCAAAAACCACTACCATCTGATCATCTCATTGGACACAGAAAAAGCATTTGACAAAATTATCCACCCTTTTAAAATAAGAAATCTTAAGAAAATAGGCATAGATGGAACATTATAAAGGCCATATATGAGAAACCCACAGCCGACATCATACTGGATGGGGAAAAAATGAAAGCATTTCTGCTTAGAACTGGAACTAGAGAAGATTGTGCACTGTCACCACTTCTATTCAACATAGTTCTGTAAGTACTAGCCAGCACAGTTAAGCTAGAGAAGGATATCAAGTGTACCCAAATGTGAAACTAAGAGGTCAATCTACTGTTCTTTCCTGACAAGATGATCTTATATTTAAAAAACTCCAAAGATTCTGCCAAGAGAATCCTGGAATGGATCAATAAATTCACCAAAGTCTCAGTTTACAAAATTAATGTACGCAAATCAGTAGCATTTCTATATACCAACAACAGTCAAGCTGAGAATCAAATCAAAGACTCAATATCTATCACAATAGCAAAAAAGAAAATAAAATACCTATTTAACCAATAGGTGAAAGACCTCTACAAGGTGAATCACTGAGGAAGGAAATCTCAGAGGATGTAAACAGATGGAAAAACATATCACACCCATGGTTCGGCAGAATCAACATTGTCAAAATGTCTACACCACCCAAAGTGAGTTATACATTCCATGCAATCCCAGTTAACATACTATGCCATTTTTTTCAGATCTAAAAAATAATAATTCAACACTTCATATGGAACCAGAAAAGAGCCCAAATAGCTAAAGCAATCTTAGCCAAAAAGAACAAATTTGGAGGCATCACTTTAGCAGACTCCAAGCTATACTTCAAGGATATAGTAAACAAAACAGCATGGTACTGGTACAAGAACAGAGACATGGATCAATGGATTAGAACAAAGAACCCAGATATGAAATTATCTTTATATTGCCTTCTGATCTTTGACAAAGCAGACAAAAACATACACTGGGGAAAAGAATCTCTATTCAATAAATGGTACTGGGAAAATTGGATAGTCAGATGTAGAAGATTGAAACAAGAACCTTACCTCTCACTACTCACAAAAATTACTTCATGATAGATAACAGACATAAACCTAAGGCATAAAACTATAAGAATTCTAGAAGAAAATTTTGGGAAAACTCTTATAGATATCAGCCTAAGCAAAGAATTTGTGAAGAATACCCCAAAACCAATCACAGCAACAGCAAAAATAAATAAATGGGACCTAATCAAATTTAAAAGCTCTGCACAGCCAAGAAAACAATCAATAGAGAGAATAGGCAACTGACAGAATGGGAGAAAATATTTGCATGCTATACATCCAATAAAGGACTAATAACCTGATCTACAAAAACTCAAGGAAATCAGCAAGAGAAAATCAAACAACCCCATTAAAAAGTGGGCAAATGAAAAACAGAACAGAAGCTTTTCCAAAGAAGATAAACTAATAGCCAATGAACATATGAAAAAATGCTCAATGTTTCTAATCATCAGGGAAATGCAAATCAAAACCACAATGAGATATCACCTAACTTCAGAGAGAATGGCTTTTATCAAAACAACAATTGCTGGCATTGATGTGGAGAGAAAGGAACACTTATAAACTGTTGGTAGGACTGCAAACTAATACAACCTCTATAGATAGTAGTATGGAGGTACCTCAAAGAACTAGATGCAGACCTACCATTTGATCCAGCAATTCCATTATTGGGTATTTACCCAAAGGAAAAAAGCCATTTTATCAAAAAGACACTTGCACTAGAATGCTTATGGCAACACAATTCACAATTGCAAAGATGTGCAATCAACCCAAGTGCCCATCAATATATGAGTGAATTAATAAAGTGTGTTATATGCATACCACATTTTATGGCTGTATACTACTGAGCCATAACAATAAATGGCAGACTAATACCTTTTGTAACAACCTGGATGGAACAGGAGACCATTTTCTTAAATGAAGTATCTCAAGAATGGAAAAACAAACACCATATGTACTCACTATTAAATTGGAACTAATCTATCAACACTCATGCACATATGAAAGTAAAATTTAATGGAAATCAAGCATGTGGGAGGGGGAAAAACGGGAGTAAAATCATACATAATGTGTATAATGTATACTATCTTGTGGTGGGCATACTTATAACTTTGACTCAAACTGTACAAAAGCAATTCGTGTAGCCAAAACATTTGTACCCCAAAAATATTCTGAAATAAAAATAATAAAATAAAATAAAAATATAAGACCAGGGGAAAAAAGTTGAAACACACACACACACACACACACATAATGTTAGGAAGCCTTTAATGCTGTCTACCAATCATATTATACTCCACTAGTGCATTCACTCATTCCATCACCCACACTTCCCCTCTTCTGGGTAATTAGTGCATATTTATATCCTTCCACAAACTTGCAATAACCGTTTGTGGGGAGTTAGCTACGCTCCCCGCAAAGAGGTTTTTTCTCTTCCAATCAGGTATCTCAGGCAGGGGTCATCGCAAAGGATGAAAAAATAGTAGGAAACAGAAATAAAAGTAAAATAATGATAATAATAATACACAGATCCAAAGATATAGTTTATAAAGTAAAGGTTTATGAAAATAGATAGAAGGAGGGTATCCGGATGGATATATTTCTTCCCGCATAAAATATATCAAAGACTGAAACTCCACACAGGTATTTTATAGGGTAGATACAGGCTCTCGTTGCCAAGAGCAACGGGATTTACATACTAACAGGCAGTTTGCTTTAGGATCAAAGTCTTCTAAAAGGCACTACAGATCCTTTAACTAACTCTAACTAGGGGAACAATGAGTTATAAAATCTTCTTGGGGCAAACTTCTAAGTTTTATGATAAGGCTATTACTTTAGCAAAAAACAGAGACATCTTGGCTCTGGTGATTGTATTCTTGGAGACAGAGATGATCTCAGAAGTCAACATGAGCTGTGCTTTGTGTTAATTACTTTAACCTCATGGTTCCGTCTGGGCCCGGCTTGGGCATTAGCATATCTATCTGATCAGCTCTCATCTCCGGGGGTCTTCCCCTGTCAGCTTCAGCAACCTTTTGGTTCTAAGGGAGAGGCCTGCTTTGTCTTTCAAAACAGGTGAGAACCATAGGCCCAGTTTACAGCTGTCTCTTTGAAGTGCAGCTATTACTGACCAACGAGATGCCCTCCTGAGACGAGGCAGCTTTTGAACTAACACATTTATTTTTTCTTTAAGGCAAAGCCTTATTTGACTTCTGAAATCAAATCTTGTCTCCAGAAATACAGGGGACATTTCTATAACTTGGTATTCTTAGGCTCAACAACCTTTCTAATTTCTTGAACTAGAATATCGAAATACTTTATGTCACATTCCTTTAGCTTGTTTTCTCTATCTACACTCATGGGATCTTATGCACATTTCCCTCAAAAAACTAACATTTCCCTTAGACAGCATAGAGTGGTAAGAGAGGAGTCAACTGTGTTTGCAGAAGTCAAGTAGTAGCATGAATCTATTACTCTTGATTAGTGCTCTTGGAAGGAGCCCTTGGTGAGGATGACGAAGTGTAGCTGCAATCATGTGATGAATAGTTTGACCAGGAATCGAATGATAGCATAAACATTTCATCAAATGCAAATACGGAGTGTGATTACAACTAAAAAATGATGTCATCTCTAGCCTGGGGAATTCCAGCAAGAGAAAGTAAGGAAGAAGAGTCAATTATGATTTAAATTTTGTCCACTTATTAAATAAATAAACCACTAATTGTCAAAATAAATCTTTAATTTACAGAAGAAAATAATCCTTGAATTGCTTGAAATTCTCTAGTCTTGACCAATATTAAATTATAGTCACTTGGTGGAATGGAGGATCAAGATATAAATTATAGCAAAACAAAGACAGTTGATACTCCTGCAAACTTGAGTATATAAATGAGAAATGTGTCTTCTTGTTATATATGTTATTATAGCCAAAAGGAATTTTTACTGCAAACATGTCTACTAATTCTTCTCTACAGATATAATTTTCTCTTAGTTGATAAAGCACAACTTCTTTTTTAAAAAAATCTATAGTGTTCAAAGAAAGGATACATCATAATTTGCACATGCTGTCTCATATTTTTATATTAGAAATGGATCATTATACATTATAAAATAGATTCATAGTGAACTATTTCAATAAAGTATCTGCAGCTTAATAATAATCCTAGGTTTCATAATCATGAGCTGAGGAAATAATATTGATTTAGCCATATCTGTAGTTTGAACTTCGGAAGATTCATGAAAAACTAAATGCTGTGAAATGTTAATTTATTTATTAATAATTAATATATTTGATGGCCATTCATGAAATTCATAATTGTATTTGATATTAAAATTAATAATTTAATTTTATAGTAAAAATATACAAACTGTATTAGGGGCACACATACTAAATGATATTCACATATTTGATGTGCTCATATCCCTATTATTATGGATATCTCTAGACAACCAAAATCCTTTCAGAACCTCATACAAATATGTTGCAAAATGGGTTTCAATCTTAATGTCCTCGCAAATAATGTTAAAACAACAAATATTGAAATTGAAACCATGCTACAAGTTAGTATTTTTCATTTGGACATTGCCCATTGCTTTGCATTTCTTTATATATGCTTTCTCTGGGCATTTTGGTCAAAATGGCTCAAAATGGTTACATTATCTGAGAGTGCGCAGTTTTAATATAACATTCAAAGAAAAAACAATTTTCAAAAAACCTTTCCTTTTTTCCAAGTATTAAATACAAAATATAAGCTGATAGCTATCAGTTGTTATGGTATTATTATCAGAATATTTGCTACATGTTTTCATACCAGGATTTTATAAAAAATGTATTCTACAGGAAATTTAAAAAGTCTTATTTTTGGTCTAAGGTAAATATATGACTACACAATGTTTTAGTCATAAATATCTAGCCACACATCAGGTGAAATATTCAACAATAAGTATGGAATATCAGGTATTCATAATGCTAACTCATTTTTATATGTGATCAGATATAATAGTGTCCGTATTTACACATTTAATACAAATGTACCTAAAATCAAATGTACATATTGAGCTTCTGTTCATTAAAAGCAACTTTAAAAAGTTTTTTACTGCTGTGTCACAGATGGGTTTATTTATATATTAAGAAAAGTGTTTCTTAGTTTTTTGAAAAATAAATTAGCCCCTGCAGACATTGTGATGAGACACCAGCAACTCATGACAATAAATTGAAGATTCAGAAACAGGTAATTAGTATTTACATGTAAAAGTAATTACATTGATTGATTTAAATACCAAAGGTATCATCTGTCTTAGCTTTTCTTTAAGTATTAATTCAAAAATCACTTTTCTTTGTTGCCAGAATAAATAGGTGAACTACTATTAATGTCTCAAAAGTATTCTTTTGTTAACATTCAAAAATTTTAATTGCTCCTAGACCAAATTGTTAAGCTAAAAATGATTTCACCTGTGAAGCCTAAACTGCAAATATCAAATGAGGAAATATAAAGACAAATGATACAAAGTGGTATAATGGACACTGGACTAAGAAGTGGGGAAGGTGAAAGAGCGGTGAGACATCAAAAAATTAGCTATGGGGTACAATGTATAGTATTTGAGTGATCTGTACACTAAAAGCCTTGACTTCACCTCTATACAATTTATCCGTGTAACAAAAAATACTAATACCCACTAAATCTATCAAAATAAAAAAAAGACAAATGATGAGTAATAAGATTTTTGCTCAATGTTTTATAACATCTGTGATATTTTTATAAATTATCTGAATAATTTCCTGTCTGAATATTTGCATAAATTAGTAGCAGAATACTATATACTGTAGTATATATACTTTATTTACTATATTCTATATTTTAATAACATAGAAAAATGAATATATTTTTATAAGTGCATAGCAGTTTTATGAATCTGTAAAAATGTAGTACGTTTGTTACAGTGTAATACTACCTAATATTTATCAAGAGCATACTATATGCTGCAGATGATTCTAAGCTCTTTGCATACCAATACATTGAGGATTAAGTTAATTTAATACGCAGAACAATCCAATGAAGTTGGCACTATTTTTATCCAATTTTTGTTTACAATTGAGGGAACTTGGAAAGCTATCACTAAATGTAAGCTAATTTTGAATTTGTTAGAATAACGTTTATGTGGTCATATTTCTGTGCACAAGTATGAGTGAAAAGAATTTCTTGCATTCAAGAGTAGTCCTTTCATACATGGCTTCATAAAGACCACAGTCTTCTGATTGATGGCTAAAAGTGATAATTCGTAACTAAGAGTGTCATCTGTAAATCGCTGGCTGTGCTCTGTTTTTTTTTTTTTTTTTTTTTTTTTCCATTTCTAGAAACAGATAGCATAGTTGTTCAAAATTATTACACATTGTGTCTGAGTTTCTAATTTAAATCCCTGTGATTTCTTTCCCCCAACGTCCATATTACATGGTGCTGAAATGCTACCATTATAATGGAATAATAAAAATCTATCATTGTATCTTTCTGGCAACAATACTTCAGTATTGTACTAGTAAACTAATTTGTATTAGTAAACTCTCTAATTTCTTATATGCTGAAATTGATGATTACAGAATTTAATAAAGTGTTCAATCATAGGCGATATTAGTGACATTGATAAAATGCCTCAAAAAATTGGATGTCCCATTAACATATCTACTTTACTCATACAAAAGCCTTAATATAATAATTATTGGTTATATATTGTATTATGTTGCTATATATTAACTGCCAGTCTTTTACTTGTTTATCTTAGGATAATATTATTTTTCTCCTTTAGAATACAGTTTTTAGTTTTATTAATATAAACATTTTTAACATATAGCAAAAGAATTCTTCTGTTTGGAAATTTTAAATATTTTTCTTTAAGAATGGGTGTTAAATATTACCCACTGTTTACTATTGAAATGACTAGAGTTTCCAAATTTATTGTTATTGCAATATATAATCTAAATAATTGTTTTAATGTTAAACTATTTTTGTATTTCACAAATGTTCAAAATAGCAATTTTTAAACTTTATTTGTTTAGTTTTGATAAATATACCATAGTTATATAGAATATTGAGATAAAAGGAAGCTAAATATTAGGATTTTAGGTATTTTCAGCACTACGTTTACAACTCTTCTGTATATATACCATTTTTTTTAATGTTTTCAAAAAACTTCCTTATACATTTAGGACAAGATGATTGTCTTATAGCCATGGTATCAACTGAAATAACTGTCTTAGTTAATCAAATTAATTTTATGGTCAATGTACTTATCTGTCCATGGTGACAGATTTTTAAACTCATTTGTTCAAATAATGAGGACTCACTTTGGTGAACCCACGTCTGAAAGCTGTCCACTTCTTTCTTTGAAGGTAAACCAATCAGTGCATTCATTCTAGTGGACATCATTTTAAAGGTGATGTCACCAAACTCATGCGTCTCCACCCAACACAAAATACCAACTATTACAAGCCACATGCTGAAGACTGATGTCAACTTATCCATAGCTTCATAAATAACATAATCTTAGAGCAAAAGTTTTCCAAATACTTTATAAAATATCATAATGAATTTGTCAAAGGTACCATGCCTGACCAGCATAACACTCCCTTACATAAGGAAGCAATGCATTCAACTTTTGCTTTTATATATTGAATGACATATGACACCAGTTTCATAATTTGATAAAATCATTTATTCTTTTAGTATAATTCACCTGAGCCTCATAATTAGAGATGTGAGAAGGCATATAAATCTACTTTTTCTTTTTTCTTTTTTCCTTGGGACCACAAAATATATCCTCTTTATCAGCACCCCATCCCCCTGACCCAAAAGTGAACTATTCTAATATGCTCAGCTATTGTTTACAGTGATTAGTCCCAGTGCAGGGAATTTGTTCCAAGTTGGGTTGATTTGAGTCCTTCACTAGAATTTTTTTCAGGATTATTTTGTTTATACAAGTTTAAAATAACTATGAATCTTCTTCCAGTGATCTCTCACCTGGGCACTATGCTTTTAATATCTCCCGAATCTGTGCTTACTGGTACCCAGTGAAATGTATATGCCTTCAATCACACATTCCTCTCTACACTATGTTTTTTTATTAATAAACAAATATTTCAGAATTTGGACAATTTATACCACTCTAACAGTAATACAGACAATTATGTCAGCTAAATTGTCTAACCAGTTTTGAATTATAACACTACAACTCATGTATAAAATATAGGCCACTCCGATCCAAACTATGCATAAAAACTGATAGTAAAGAACACAAGAGCGACACAAAAGTATGAATGAATTTTTTCAAATGGCCACAATATGTGAAAGTAAGAATTTATAACAATAATGGAAATAATTTTTAACTACACATAAATCTCAGCGGTACCTTCCATCATGCTTTGTCACAGGTCTCTTACATTTGCCATTTTTAAACAAATTTGTAGTGCTAAGAGAATAACAACAGCAGTTTAAAGGAGTTGTAGTTATTTTATCAAGGTATCCAGTACAAAAGGACTTCAATCACATAGAAACAGCCCAAGCTATAAGCAGAAAATACAATTTAAGACTATGTTATTCACTCAGAACATTTCCAGAATTCCTGTGGATTTATGAACATTTAGCATATAAATATATACAATCTTATAACAATTTTATAGTATATTTTGGTAAGTCAAACACAACAATTTTTATATGCAAAAAGCAGTTACTGCATTTGCTGATGGCAAGATTCATTATTTCTAAAGTTATGCATATAAAAACAAGTATTAAAATATCAGTTTAGACCATCCTACTGGCACTAACATTTTGTGCTTTAAATAAAACACTTTATGATGAAATCTTGGTATAAATTATAAGAATTGAAAATTCTAAAATGTTGTGGTGTCTTACCCTTTGCACAACTTATCCGTGTGGCACAACCAGGGAGGCTGCTGGACAATACAAGCTCTAGAATATTTCTTCATTCATTTATGTAACAAATGTTTATTTCAGATACTATAAAAAATTAAATAATTACAAAATAACTACCCTCCATGGAGCTTATATGGCACTAAATGAGAAAAGACAAAATCTAGGAAAATATGTAAATCTATAGAAAGATGTGAAAAGTAGAGAAAAATAAGGCTGGATATGTTACACGAAGGTGAGGTAGGAGTTATACTGTTAGGGAAAAGAGAGACCTCTCTGAGGAGGTGGCACTTGTTTAAGACCTAAGGATATGAGGGGACAGGCACTGTGGATGTTCAGGGGAAGAACCTTTCGTGAAGAAGAAATATCTTAGCATAATTGGCCCTGAGGCTTAACTGTGCATTGAATACTTATGTAAGAAAGTAAATAAGCCTGGCTATAGAAAAGTGAGAAAGAAAATAGTAGCATCTGATATGAGGGTAGACAAAACAAGGCACTCTATATTTAAAGCCAGAGATATTACTGAAGGACAATTCTTAGTAAGGTGGAAATATTGAAGGGATCCTAGGTAAGAAATGATCGTAGCTGGGAACAAAGAGATAGAAATGGGTGTGGAGGGAATTAAATAAATGATGAGAATATTTTAAAGTAGGGTCTATAAAATTTTCTGACAGACGCTGTCATTTTTAAGAGCAAGACTTGTATCCAGGACAACTCAGAAGGTGACTTAGAAAAACTGTATTAATGAAGTTGCCATTTACTGAAAGACAAACATTAGGTTTTCATTTGGAACTGGATCATTAGATACTGAAGTAGAGAGTTTAAGTAGGTAGTTATACAAGCTTGAGTATCTGCTTATTTATTGAGCTTTATTTTCAATAATCACAATTCCATCAGAGCTTTGAAAACCATAAAATCAGCATTCCATTCACCAATTAGATAAATTGAAGAAGTTTCAAATTATTGTGATCAAAATGCAACCAAATTTAAAGGAATGACTTTTCAGAGGGTTTCAATACCATTTTGGTATAAAAAGTAGTTGTTTAAATGTGTTAATTTTGCCTAATTTATAATTAACAATTTCCCTACTGATTCACGTGATAACTTGGCTTCATGGCTTGACCATAGAACCATTGCCTGGTACACAAACTCACTGGCAGAAGAAGGAGTGTTAAATAATTTTTCAGTAACTACTTAATACAATAAAAGGTTAGCTATCTAATAATAGATGGAGGACAATAAGCTTACCAGAGATATGTAGAATATCACTAAGTGGAGTTACTTATGTAGGGAGAGAGAGAGATCAGTTTATACATGAATATGACAATTGTAGTACATAGTTTAGGAAAATGGCAAGTGTATGCTCACTGACAAATTGATAAAAGTCAAAAGAATCTATTTCATGAAGTTTTCATTTGAAACATCCCATTACTATTCATTTCCCTTCCTGATTTTTCAATGTGAAGGATACATTTGAAAGATTAGTTGACATGCCAAGGTTGCATAAAGCTTGATAGAGAATACAATTGTGAACTATGGACTCCCAATTTAATATGCTTTCCACTAGAACACAGTTTCACTCTTCTGTCATAATATAATGTGATAATATAATATAGCATAATATTTTATTGGCACTTCTACCAAAAAATTAGAGAGAGAGTATAGTTCAGGGCAGGGTCAGCAAACTTTGGCCCTTGTCACAAATCTGTCCCACCCATGCTTTTGTAAATTGAATTTTAGTGGAACAGAAGCATGCTCATTCATTTACTATTGTTTATAGCTGCTTTCATGCATGCATTTAAAGGATACATCAGTGTCACATAGCTATTAGGCTTATAAATTTCAATATCTATTTTTATCAACTTGTAAAATGAGCCAAACAATTCTTATATCACATAGGTTCACTGAATATAGTTTCAGTAGCACTGTTGTAGAGGTCAAAAAGCATTAACTCTGGAAAAAAAACTGCCAGAGTTTAAATTCCCACACTACAATCTACTGTTAATTTGTTTTGTCAAAGTGCTTACGTCTTTGTTTCTCATAACCCCCATCTGACAAATGGCTATGGTAATAATAATAGTGGAATAATGGCCCTTCCTCATAGGGTTCTTGCAAGGATCAAATTGGTACAAGTATGAAGCACTTAGAACATGCCTAGCATATATTTAAGCATCAAAGTTTGAGCTATTATTAGTTCTTAATATATGAAGTATTTATAGACTCAAAATATACCTGAACTATTTAATGACTTAAATGTTAATTATTGTATACTTCGAATCAAAAAAATCTGTAGATAATATTGGATGTGAATAAATACAAAATTTGCATAAAGAGACGCAATTGAAAATAATTATTTTGACTTCTTATAAACATTAAAAATGAATAGAACTATGAATAGAAAGAAACCAATTTAAAAGTATCCATTTAAAAAAAATGAAGGACGTTTTTCAAACAAGGTTGCAGTGCTCTTGAGCAAAATCTGCTAGCTAGGTGCTATATTAACTTTTTTACTCAGCACACAATCTTATTATTATAGCCATTTCCTTTTGAACTCTCATTTACAATATACCACAAAATATTACACCTTTTGTTTATAATTGAGCATCAGTTTACAGTACCCAGAGGCAATGATGCAGGTCACTTGTTCTCAACCTCATTTCCCTTTTTTTCAGGATTGTTTATTTCATCTTTCTAAATCTCAGGTCTATAAAGAATTTGGAAGTTCTTCACAAAGGACAAACAATAATTCCTAAACAGGAACGATTAATAGTTTGATATGTTTGCATTCAAATAAACAAAAATGTAGAATCATATAAAATGTTTGTCAGAAACATAGTTTACCTGAACCAAAATCTGATTAATGCAGTGGGGAAAAAAAATAATCAAATGACCAATTTGACGATGTGAAAAATCTACATAAGTGCTAAATATTAATTAGTTTGCTATCCTAAACTTCTTGTATGTATTTTATTAAATAATTTTATTAACAAATATTTATAATTTATATATCAAAATATTTGTATCCAAAATATAGGAACTCCCTAAAAAATATTTAAAATATATGTAACTTAACTGAAAGAGGGAAAATATTAAGTAACACTAATAGGCACTTTCAGTAGAGACAATCAGAATATAAATAAATATAAAAATATACTTAACTCACTAGTTATGGATTAAGCACATAGAGATAAAATATCATTTCATCACCTTTGCATTGGCATAATTTTATTCTAATTCTGTCAATATCAAGAGTAGGGGAGGGCATGGGGAATATCAATAGGAACTCATACAGCTAATGAGGGTATAAATTTACCTGCAAACATTTTGAAAAGCAAATTTTCAATGTCTAGAAACTCTGAAGTAGAACAGCTGAGGAGAGCAAAGAGGGTTCTGAACTTCACATCCCAGAGCAGTGCCCTTCACGTGGACAGGAAAGCTGCGGAACTGTGCAGTGGACAGACAGCCTGTGGAGCAGAGCACAGCAGCCCCTCCGTGTCTACACCTCAGCAGTTTCAGTTGTAGTTATATTCTCTATGTAGAATAAAGAAACTCTGAGATATGTGCTCTTATGTATGTGGATGAGAGAAAATTTGGAAGCCACTTAAATATCATTAAAATTAAAATATATTTGTGCATGATATATTTAATGATATAAACAAAATTTAAAATTCTATTAACATTCCTTAGAATTATTAATATATGTAAAAATATTTTTAAAAGCAAAAAAAAAGATTTTACACCAACTTCTAAATAGTGGTTCCCTCGGGTTAGGATGGAAAGGAAAGAAAGATATGAAGGTTTCTAAAATGTATTGTGCCACAGCTATAGCTGTGATATTTTATTTCTTTAGAGAAAATGTAAGGCAAACATAAGACACGTTTAACACTTGATAAATCTCAATGGAAATAATAATGGTGTTCAGTTTAAAAATCACTTAGTTATATTTTTTCTACTTTTGTTTATTTAATATATTTTATTTAAAAAGGGAAAAAAGAAGTATCACAATGAGCATCTAGTAGTTTCTTTTAAAAACTGAAAAAAGGTAGATTTTAAATTTTCTATATATTTATTTTATTTTAGGTTTACTTAAAGCTTGCTCCTTATTTTATCTTATCATGGATAGTATGTTATTCAGCTAAAATTGTTTTTTCTTGCTATTTTTATTTTTAAATTTTATAAGTATCTATCATATTATAAATTGGTATTTATAGGCTTTTAAGTATTGAGTACTTGCAAAACTAATCTTCACATAGTAAGATGATTCATTAGCTATCCATCAAATTTTAAACAAATGAAATTTTGATCATCACTAAAATAACAGCTGAATAATATATATATAAATATAAATAGTTATTAAACACAAAATATAATTTCAAATTTTGCCAGGGCGTGGGATAACATGATTCTCTATATTAGTTTTTGATGGCTAATGAACAAAACATAAAATTAGTTTCTTAAAACAATAACTATTTATTGTCACTCACAGATCTATGGGTCTTGTGGACATTATGCTGACCTGAACCAGATTTAGTTCACCACTGCTGCTTGTTTTTGGGTTTGGTCATTTTTCTGTGCTTTGCTGTAGGTAAGTTGGGAGTTTCCTAGCCTAAGATGGCCTCTTTCATATACTCTGTATATATACCATTGGACTCTGTGTCACCCATTCTCCAATAGACTAGCCTAGGTTTTGGTGGCAGGCTATTAAGAGTGAGTAAGCAAGAAGGTGAGCGCCATTATGAAAGTCTGGTAAATCAATGCCTCCCAATGTGTTCTTTTTGCTTAAGGTTGCTTTAGCCATACGAGGTCTTCTCTGGTTCCATATGAAGTATAGAATTATTTTTTCTAGTTCTGTGAAAAATGATGTTGGTATTTTAATAGAGATTGTATTGAATCTGTAGATCACTTTGGGTAGTACAGACATTTTAACAATGTTGATTCTGCTGATCCATGTGCATGGTATGATTTTCTATCTGTTTACATCCTCTGCTATTTCCTTTCTTAGTGTTTCATAGTTTTACCTGCAGAGGTCTTTCACCTCCTTGGTTAAATATATTCCTAGGTATTTTATTTTCTTTGTTGCTATTGTGCAAGTTATTGAGTCTTTGATTTGGTTCTCAGTTTGACTGTTGTTGGTGTTTATGAATGCTACTGATTTGTATACATTGATTTTGTAACCTATGCCTTTGCTGAACTTATTTATCAATCAGGAATGAAAAAGGAGAAATTACAACTGATAACACAGAAATACAAAATATCATCTCTGAATACTATAAAAATCTCTGTGCACATAAACTTGAAAATGTGGAGGAAATGGAGAAATTCTTACAAACACACATCCTCCCTAGGTTCAATCAGGAAGAAATAGAACTCCTGAACAGATCATTATCAAGTACCAAAATTGAAGTAGCAATAAAAAAACCTTCCTAAAAAAAGAAGTCCCAGACCAGAAGGTTTCACATTCAAATTCCATCAGACCTACAAAGAAGAACTGGTGCCTGTCCTTCAGAGGTTATTCCACCACATCAAGAAGGAAGGAATCCTTCCCAACATATTCCATGAAGCCAACATCACCCAGATACAAAAACCAGGAAAGTACACACACACAAAAAGAAAACTACAGACCAATATCCCTTATGAATATATATGCAAAAATTCTCAATAAAATCCTAGCAAACTGAATTCAGGTGCTTATCAAAAAATAATACATTACGACCAAGTGGGCTTCATCCCAGAGATGCAGGGATGGTTCAACATATGCAAATCTATAAATGTAATTCACCATATAAATAGAAGTAAAAACAAAGACCATATGATCCTCTCAATAGATGCAGAAAAAGCATTCAACAAAATTCAACTCCCTTTTGTGATAAGAACGCTGAACCAAATAGGCATAGATGGGACTTACCTGAACATGATAAAAGCCATATATGACAAACCCACAGCCAACATCATACTGAATGGGGAAAAATTGAAAACATTCATGCTTAGACCTGGAACCAGAGAAGGTTGCCCTCTATAACCACTTCTATTCAACATAGTCCTGAAAGTCCTAGCCAGAGCACACAAGAGAAGGAAATCGAGGGCATCCAAATGGTGGCAGAAAAGGTCAAACTATTGCTCTTTGCTGATTATATAATCTTATATCTAGAAAACCCCAAAGATTCTGCCAAGAGACTACTGGAATGGATTTTGCTTTATTTAAATGAAAAACCATTAGAGGGGTCTTGATTAGGTGAATAACACCTGCCATACAGTTTTAAATGATCATTATGCTACTTTATGGAATATAGACTATAATGAGATAAAGAAAGAAGCACAGATAACAGAGGGTCATTGTACAATTGATCCTGGTTTCAGTAGGACTGATGTTAACAGTAGTAAAACTGCCGAGAAGTGGTTAGAGTCACAATACTATTATGAGGGTAGACTCAACAGGATTTGAGAAAAAAAATGAATGAGGCAAGTAAGGAAAAGGAAACTATTAAAGTTTGAACTTTTGTCCTAAGCAAATGAGAGCTTGAGAGTGCTATTTTTTAACCAAAGATAATTTGGATGAAGAACAATTTGAGAGTATATGATGTAAATTTAAAAAAAATTGCTTATGGACCAATTAAGTCAGAAATTCCTATGAGATATTGATAATAGCTTCTTAGGATTGCTATAACAAATGGCCACAAATGTGCTGTCCTAAAACAGCAGAAATTTATTCTACAACAGTTTTGGAAGCCAGAAGTCCAAAATTAAGGTGCCAGCAGGGTCACAACCTCTCCAAAGGCTCTAGGGGGGAATATTTCCACTCCTCTTGAGACTTCTGGTGGTTTCTCATGTTCTTTGGCTTGTAGTCCTAGCTAGAGCAGACAAGAGAAGGAAACCGAGGGCATCCAAATGAGGGCATAAAATTGTAGGCCAAGGAACATGATGCCAATATTTGCTTCTATTTGCACATCAACTTCCTTGTATTTCTCTAGGTCCTTTCCATTGCTCATAAGAACACCAGTCATTGGATTTTTGGCCCACACTAATGCAAGTAACCTCATTTTATTTTACCTAATTACATCAGCAAAGACCCTATTTCCAAAGGAGGTCACATTCTGAGGTTCTGGGTGGACACATTTTTCTTGGGGGCCCTATCATCTCACTACAATATCCAAGTGGAGATATTATGTTGCCATTTGGATATTTGAAATCAAAGTGGGGGAGGAGATTGAGGATGGAACTACAATTGTGCAAGCATCATTATAAACTATGGGTTTCAATGAGATCACCTAGGAAATGGGTATATAGAGTGGGAAAAAAGTGATTTTAGGATTGAGCCCCATGGTTCTTCGATATTTACAGGTCAGATGATGAGAAGAATTCTCTATATAACTAATAAAGAGGCCCATAAATTTGAAGTAGTAATAGGCAGTCATACCTAAGAATTTTTTTAAAAAGTGGCACAGAAAAATGAGAACAATCAACTGTGTCAAATGCAGTTGATAAAGGAAGCAAGATAAAGAAGATAATTTACCACTCTATGTTGCAGTGGATAAGCCATTGCTGACCTTGAGAAAACTAGTTGGGAGAAAGAGTGAGACAGAAAACATAACTGTAGTAGTGTTTAGAGAAAATAGGATTAAGATGAATAGAGACAGCATTTTACAACCCTGTGTAAAGGGAAGAGTATGGGGCAGTAGTAGGAGGGTGATGTGGGTTCTGTATTTTCTCTACAAAAGTTGCCAGATATTATAGCATGTTTAAATATTGATTTCATACCATATTCCAGAGAGCTCATTTGTAAGAAAAGCATGGATGCAATGGAGTGGACAGTTGTTGAGCCTAAGAAATATTGATCTATAGGAATGCCCCCTATATTTTTGGAGATAGAAATGATTTCCTGAGTCTTGCAAGGCTTTGCCGTAAAGGAAAATGTAAACGTGTTAGTTCACATACCAAAAGCTGCCTCACCTCAGGAGGGAGTCTCAATGGTCAGTAGCAGCTGCATTCCAAGGTGATGCTGCAGTCCAAGCCTGTGGCTCTCACCTACTTTGAAAGACAAAGCAGGCCTTGTATAGAGCCACGAGGATGCTGAGATGATCAACAAAGACTGGCCCTGCCAGAGATGAGAGTGGATCAGAGATGAAAGCTGATCAATAAGATATGCTGCTGGAGCTGGTCCCATATGGAACCATGTGGTTAAAGTAAATAGCATAAGGGACAGCTCATGCTTGACTTCTGAAATCTCTGTTACACAATAACCATGGCCAAGATGTCTCTGTTTTTGCTAAAGTAATAGCCTTATCATAAAACTTAGAAGTTTGCCCTAAGAAGATTTTACAATCCTTTGTTCACCTAGATAGAGTTAGTTAAAGGATCTGTAGAAGCCTTTTAGAAGACTTTGACCCTAAACCAAACTACCTGTTATTATGTAAACCCTGTTACCCCTGGCAACTGAGACTTTGTACATTATAAATATCTGTGTAAAACTTCAGTCTTGGTTGCATGTCTGGTGGGAGGGCATGTAACCATCTGGGCACTCTCCTTTGTCTATCTTCATAAATCTTTACTTATAAGCTATATCTTTTGCTCTGTGTATTATTTTTATTTCTCTTTTCTACTATTTTTCCCTCCTTTGTGACGACCCCTGTCTGAGGGACCTGAACTTTTGCTGGTAGTGTAGCTAACTCCCTGCAGACAGTGGAGACTGTTCATTTAGAGGAAAGAACAGAAATATGTTCATTTTTTAAAATTTTTCCTCACTGATGTGAATAGTAGCATTATGAGGGCTGGAAAAATTTACAATTCCCCACGCATATTATAAACTCTGGCATATAATAAGTCACTCAACAAATATTTTTAAATCTAATTGTATAAATGGATGAATAAATTAATGGCAATTGGGGTGATTAGGAATTATTTAATTCAGGTAATGAAAGATGATATACACTTGAGGACGATATGATCTCTTCAGGTTTACATATAGGGTAGCTGGGGAAATTGGAGATTGGTAGAATATGCCATAATTGAATATTCTGGGAATAGTGAGCATGGTTGTGTGAGGAATATGGATTTGTTAAACAGATGGCTTAGTAGTAATTTTAGGAAGATAATTTGATTCCACTTTGGTAAACTTTGAGGAGATAGAAATAAACACTATTTTCACATAAATACAAAATATATTAATACTATTATTTTAAGAGATATAGCAGAAACTTAGTTTTGAAGACATTCAAGTGAACAGTATCTAAGAGCAAAGAGGACCAATTAGGAGGCTTTGCAAATAATCCAATGAGATAATTGGAACCCAGTTTAGGATGGCTTTAGGGCAAATAGAAAGAAAAGGTGAATGGATATAAAGGACACACTTGTAAGAATATATTGGCCATTTACCCTGTCACTCAATTTTGTATACCATAGTGATATATATATACACACACACACTCACATATATGTATTTTTTATATATTTTGTATGAATTTTGTATGTATTTTGTATATATATATACATATATATATATATTTTTTTTTTTTCCCTAAACACCATTTCTATCCTTTGAGTTTACTCCTGCTGCCTTTTTTGGTCTCACTTTTGACTATATTTCATCCATTCTGATTTCATTTCAAATATCTCACTTTGTATAAAACAATTAACAATTTTGATAGTCAGTAATTAGTCCTTATTCCTTTCAACATTTAAAATATACAATTTATATATCTTAGGGAACTAAAATGTCTGTCTTATGGTATGATCATTATATTTCTTATTTTATTCTAACATCTTGTGGGCTTCATTGGCTAGAATTATATCATATTGATATCAGTAGTTCTTTAAAGTTAGTAATTTTTCCTTTAAAATTTAGCCACCTAATAACACATTTAATCAGTCCATAATGGCATGATAATTGTGGGAGGAAAGATGGCAAATTACTGAGGTTTTCAGCCTGAAAAAACTGATGCACCATTGGTAATTTCAATTATTGACCATTTTATAGCTACAAACCTTACCTTCTCTCAAAAACCAAAGCAAACAATAGCGAAACATACAAGAGTATGCAATAAACAAACATTATAAATTGGTGAAAAATTTTAATAAATAATTAAAATGAGAGTAGCTTGTATAAAATAAGCAATATTTATATAATGATTTATATGCACACACAAACATATATACTCTGATTTAATTTGCATACAACACTGGGAAGTATTATTATCATCCTTACTTTATAGATGAAAGCAGAAATATTTGAATTTGTCATGATGTGAATAGTGGACTTAGAGCTTAAGTCTTGGCTTTTTGATTCTATACACAGACCCTTTCCTTCTTTCTATACCACAGCCTATGTTATAATTTAAGTATTATTTTCTTACATGTTTTTTACAATGATTACACTATAAATGTCATCTAACAAGTAAATCCACTTGCATTATCTAAATTTTATTGTGGCAATTGTCTGATTCTGGCATTGGTTTAAACCATGACAACCACATGATAATTGGTCAGTAAGTAGAATTTAGATCTGAAAAGTGGTTATATCCCCTGTTTCTTGCTAATCTTACTTCCAATCTAAAACTGACCTACATATTCAGTGTGGAAGGAAAGGAATGAAGAACTAGTTAAATAATTATTGATGGTTAAGTTTTTCTATTCTTTCTGAATTTGAAGAAAAGGTGTACACTGGTGGGAAGACATTTGAACTTAAAGCAGAATGCGTCTTTAACGTGAAATGTATCTAAAGTATTCTAATGTAAGAGTCGTATCAAAACAGCCTTATCACCACTCACTCTATTCCCACCAGTTACCTGCCAGTCTGAGTGCTTCCGCGCCATTATGAAAATCTGTCAAGCATTCAAAAACCAATTACACACAGGATGTCAAATGTTGTCATGCCAGCTGTCCTTTCACTCACAAGGGGCTCCAACTGCCCATATTCAGTTAAAAATATATTCTACTACATAAGGTTTTTGTTGAGATAAACTTTACAATGTTTTGTCCATCACTATTATTTAACAAAAGTGAATATGGTTAGTTTTCAATGACCAATAATTAACATAGCCCAAAGAAAAATTTCCTGGTTAATATATTCTACAAGCTTCTATTACCAAGAGAAAATCTCAATATCTGTGGATGATTTTCCACAAAATTTTAGGTCAATTATTGAATAATTTTACACTCTTATCAAAGAATGTTAGCAATATGTCTTATTCAACCTAAGGAATGAAAATATTGAAGCTAGTAAATGTAGTGAAGAAATTACAGAGAACATTATAAAATATTAACGTCATTAAATCTGAAATGATTTCAAATTAAAAGTTTTCTTTATTATATCACAAAAAAGAAGCAGTACAATTAAGCAAAGTATGTACCTAAACTATCAACACGGTTTTGCCATCTTAAAAGTAACTTTTCTATATCAGCAGTAAAGAAGGCAGAAGAGCAAGTGGCAATGAAATTATGAAAGGTGTTTTCCCCATGTTGCTGAAAATTGAATACTTTTCCTTGCAAGAAGTAGTCCAAAGCCTGGGAGAAGTGGTTATCAGTTGGTGCAAGTTCTGATGAATATGGTGGATGACAGAGAGTTTCCAAGCCCAGCCTCTGTAATTTGAGCAGAGTTATTTGTGTGACACCCTTGTCTTGCAAGAGGATTGGCCTGTTTCTGTTGACCAATCTCAGCTGCTTAATCACAAGCATCCTCATCATTTTGTCCAGCTGGTTGCAGTAGACATCTGCTGTAATTGATTGACCAGGTTACATGAAGCTGTAGTGGATAATACCAGGGCTGAACTACCAGACACTATTAGCTTTTTTTGATGAATATTTGGTTTGGGGCTGCGTTTCAGCAGTTCATCTTTATCCAACCATTGTACTGAATGCTTGTGATTGTCGAAAATAATTCATGTTTCATCACATATAACAATACAGGATGGAAATGGTTCACCTTTATGTTGTGACAGCAGAGAAAGGCAAGCATCGAGAAGATTTCTCTGCTGATGCTCATTTAATTCATGCAGAACTCATCTGTCCATCTTCCTTACATTGCCAATTTGTTTCAAATCGTCCAATATTGTTGGAATAGTAACTGCTAATTCACATGTAGGTTGAGATGGATTTGCTTGCCCTATAGCTTTCAGCTCCTCATTATCCATTTTGGTCTCGGGTTGCCCACACGGTTCATTTTTAAGATTAAAATCACCAGAATGGAACTTCCCAAACCATCAATGTACTGCACATTCATTAGCCACTTCCTTCCCAAACACTGTTGATATTTCAAGCTATCTGGGCTGCATTGGTTCCAGGATGGAACTCATATTGAAAAATAACACGAATTTTTGACTTATCCATGGTTTCACAAAAAATGCTCTAAAAAATTTTAAAAAATAATCACAAGCTGAAACATGCATTTGAAAGACTGAGGATGTACCTTCACAAAAAAAAAAAAAAAAAAAACTGTCAAAGTGAAATAAATGTCAGAGATATCAACTGTTAAACTGAATAGTTAAGGAAATTGGACATTTCATACTTAGTAACCTAATAATTTCCAAAAATGGTTCATGTATGTATATTATTTTAAAATGTTGTCTTTGATTGACAACTTTCAACGATTTCAATAAAATTTTTCACACTAATCAGCAACAACAAATCGAGTACCTAATTTGTGTTAAGGAGGGCTTTAAGGTCTTTAAGATCTACAAAGAAAGCTGAGCACAGTGGCTCACGTCTGTAATCCTAGCACTCTGGGAGGCTGAGGTGGGAGGATCGCTTGAGGCCAGGAGTTTGAGACCACCTCTGAGGAAGAGCGAGACCCTATCTCTACTAAAAATAGAAAGAAATTAGCTATACAACTAAAAATACATAGAAAAATTAGCTGGGCATGGTGGTGCATGCCTGTAGTCCCAGTTACTTGAGAGACTGAGGCAGAAGGATTGCTTGAGCCCAGGAGTTTGAGATTGCTGTGAGCCAGGTGGATGCCATGGCACTTTATCCTGGGCAACAGATCTAGAAAGATCTAAAAAAGATCTAGAAAGAGGTATGGTTTTGAATATATTTGAAAACACTGAATAAATACTGCAATGATAGGTATTTAGTAATTTCTAAAATGTTCAACAAAGTTGTAATTAATACTTTAGGGGAGAAATAATAAGAGATCTATAAATTGCAAATTCTGGTTTAAATGAATCTATATTCTAGGTGATTAAATTTAGCAGGAAGGAATTAATAATAACGTGAGTAATACAAAATTTAGGAGAATGACAGTGTTATATACATCAAGGCTGCTCAAACAAAGTATATTGAAGGACATTATTATACCATAATTAACTTTCACAACCTAAAATGAATTTCTGTTTTTGTGTTTTTATATATTTGTTATTTCTATTTTATTATTTTAGTGCACAGCACATATTCATGGAATTCATTTAACTAGCTCTATGATTGACTTAAATTAAATTCTGGTTGTCACTAGTTTTATGATCACCTAACCCCAGTGAGATTGGCCTCTATCAAAAAATCCTGAAACAACAAATGCTGGCGAGAATGTGGAGAGACAGGAACACTCTTACACTGCTGGTGGGACTGCAAATTAGTGCAACCTTTGTGGAAAAGAATTTGGAGATACTTCAAAGAGCTAAAAATAGAAATACCATTCAATCCAGAAATAGCACTATTAGGCCTCTACCCAAAAGAGTAAAAGACATTGTATAATAAAGACATCTGCACCCGAATATTTATGGCATCACAATTCACTATTGCAAGGATATGGAAACAACCCAAGTGCCCATAGATTCATGAGTGGATTATTAAAATTTAGTATATGAATACAGCGGAATATTACTCAATTATAAGAAACAACAGTGACCTAGCACCTCCTATATTTTCCTGGATAGAGCTTGAGCCCATTATCCTAAGTGAGGTATCACAAGATCAGAATAGGCTCCACATGTACTTGCCATCAAATTGGCACTGACTGATCAACACTATGGTGCTCACACAGTAGTAATATTCTGCAGGGATTAGGGGGTTGGGAGGGTAAACTCACAACTAGTGGAACGGGGGGATTGTAGAGGGGAAGGGCATGCCTCTAATCCTCGCTTGGGTGAGGCAAAGACATAAAATGTAACCAAAATGTTTATACCTTCATAATATCCTGAAATAAGGAAAAAAAATGAAATTGAAAATTCTTAAAATATTACCAATTCTATAGTTATGTAAGAAATTACAGACATCCTAGGTGACCATAAGACAACATTGGATTTAGCAATAAAAATATCAAGAATATTAACAATATCAAATGCGTCTATTTGTAAAGTATTACATACACCATGTATGTGCCAGCTCTAAGACACAGTCGAGAAACGTAGGGAATACCAGATATAGAGCATTATGGAGCTCTTTTTGAATATATCTACTTATATTTTATAGGGTTCTATCTTAGATTTTCACAAATTGCTATGTCACAGAATTAATAAAATAATAAGGGAAAATGAATATAATATTATGAAAATTCTATGAATTAAAAGATAATTTCTATGTGAGAATATCATAGATGTCTTCATGAAAACAAAAATGAAAAAACTTTAAATACATGAAAAGTAAAGAATATTTATATGGAAAGCAATATGATTAATAAAAGGAGATTCAAGATATTGTATGGGATAGTTGCAAAAAGAGTTCTACATTAGCGGGGGGTATAATGCATTTGTAGCTTGGTCTAAAATAAGACTTAAAAGGGAGTTTTAATTTAGATTTTTTAAATAAAAGAACAATAAATGAAATGCTAAAGATCCAGGGCTTCATTGTTGAGTAAAAGTATTTTATTTATTTCTTTAATATTATTTATTTATTTCCTTCCTTATTTGTGACTGCTAAAAATCCATTCATAAAATTATATCTTTATTAATACTCTACATTCTAATTAAAAGTTCATTTTAGTTTTAATCTGATTCCTCCAAACTTGTTTTAATCCTTTAATGTGTTTGTGTCATATCTAATCATGCATTTGGAAGATCAATAAAAGCTTATTACATACTCTAATAATAATTCATCTGTATTTTTCATGTTTCTAATTAGTTATAGATAATACATGATATTAATCACTTATTTTCATTCAATTTGGTTGTGTTTAACTTAAAAGCATCAGTGATGGGATGTCTATTAAAGGGATTACTTACTGTATCACATCAACTACAATAGATTAATTTGTGAAAATCATGTATCAAGAAGGGTAATTTAAGTTACACGTATACAAGAGGCAGGGAAGGGTGTGAGGTAGCTGGGCTTGGTTAATAATGTGGTCCCCAACCCCCAGTAAGCAGACCAGTACCAGTCCGTGGCCTGTTAGAGATTAGGATGCAGAGCTCCGCATCTGCATCCCTTTCCCCTGTCCATGGAAAAATTGTCTTCCATAGATCCGGTCCCTAGTGCCAAAAAGGTTGGGTGCCTTTCACTGAGAAATTTTCAATGAATACAACTGTCTATTATACATTTTTCTATTTTTATTATGAGACTATGGTCTCATAAGACTATATTGGTACAGAAATGTTCCTATTGCCTAGTCACAAGGTAGCTGTCATAACGTAGCGTGCTATATTACTCAAGTGTCTTTGGTGATGCAGGTGTAGTTCAGTACATAACACCTGACAATGATAATAAATAGCTGTTACTGGTTTATGTATTTACTATACTATACTTTTTATCATCATTTTAATGTATACTTTTTCTACGTATATAAAAAAGTTAATTGTAAAAGAGCCTCAGGTAGGTTTTTCAGGAAGTATCCCAGAAGACAGTACTGTCATCATAGAAGAAGACAGTTGCCTGTGTGTTATTGCCCCTAAAAACTTTCCAGTGTGACAAAATGTGGAGGTGAAAGATAGTGATATTGATGATCCTAGCCTTCTGCAGGCCTAAATTAATGTGTGTGTTTGTGTCTTACTTTTCAACAAGAAAGTTTAAAAAATTAAAAAAAAAAATAGGAAAAGCATAATAGAGTAGGACATAAAGAAAGAATATATTTTTATGCAGCTGTACAACATGTTTGTGTTATAAGCTAAGAGTTATTCCAAAAGAGTTTAAAAGTTAAAAGAATTTAAAAGTTTATGAAGTAAAAATATTACAGTAAGCTAAAGTTAATTTATTATTGAAGAAAGATATTTTTAATAACCATATTTTACTGTACATTTTCTATATTTAGATATATTTAGATACACATATATGTATCATTTTATTACAATTGCCTACAGCATTCAATACACTAACATGTTGTACAGGTTTGTAGTCTAGGACAAATAAGTTATATCACATAGCCTAGGTGTGTAGAAGGCTATATCATTTAGGTTTGTTTAAGTACATACTATGACATTAACACTATGACAAAATGCCTAACAATGCATTTTTCAGAGTGTATTTCCATTGTTAAGCAACACATGACTATAAGTATGTGATAATTGACTGTATGTGTGTTTGTATATGTGTGTATTACATATGTGCATAAGTATATATATAATATATAAGTATACATGTATATATAAGTGTATATATAAGATATATAAGTATATATATATACATTGACTGTTATATATTATATATAATACATATATATGTATATATAACTATAGGTATAAGTATGATAAATAAATAATATATATGTATTTTATGGACTTGTAAGTTACTTATAAGAATTCATCAAGAAAATGCATATTAATACTATGCTGAAAAACTATACATCCACTAGAATGGCTAAATTAGAAAATGCTGTTGATACTGGGTATTGGTGAAGATGTAGAACACTGTATTACTAGTAGGAATGTAAAATATTAAGATAATTTTCAGGATACATACATATGAAATAATATTATAAAAAATCAAAGGGGTGTTATTCCAAAAGGTACAGTTAGTGTTTAATTTCAGGAGGAGGTAGAGAGTTGTGATATGTTGAAACACGAAGAATATTGACAATTTTCATCTTCTAGACAATAGTGTTATATAGAAGTGTAGTTGTTTTAAACTTTACACTAAAGTTTTACTGCATCTCTCTCTCTCATACACACACACACACACACACACACACGGATAATAATATAAATCCCTTCCAGAAACACTGTGAATTTTTTTACTTCCCTGAAGAACACAAAAAGAGGATAAAAAGTGACTCACTACATATACAATAAAGGTCATTTTTTAGTTTAAAAGGAAGTTCCAACCTCCTTAAAGGTTGACACCAATATAACAGTAGCACCTGACCTGGTATATATCTACTGACTAGTGGACAGATCAGATGGAGAAGCTTTCCTTCAAAAAGGAGATCCAAATTACAGGTTGGGTTCTCATATGCATTCTATATCCACACCTCTAAATTCTCCTTGGATCACACACCAACTTGAATATATTTTTCTCAAGGTGGGTCACAAATGCACAAGGAGCTCATCAAATCATACAGGTACATTTAGTCAGTCTGATTATACCAGTTTGTTAACATTCCATTAGTTAGAAGTCAGTGGGTCAGGGTAGTGTCTTCTGTCCCAATAGGAAGATGTAGGGGAGTAAATATTTGCTGGGTAATAATAAAACTACTTCTCAAAAGATAGAGAAGGCTTAAAGTGTAGAAGATGGGTACAAGTTTTTAAACCAGAGACCACGTGTGATTTTTATTATCATGATTTATTATGTTGGAAATTCAATATTAAGGGAGATATTAGTGACACACATATATTAATACATATATTCATTATAAAAGAATATTATAGTTTGACATGTTTCTAGAAAATATAGTACCACAGTTTTGAAGTTATGATTCCTATACATTTTTAAATTGATATTCAAGCAAAAAGTAACAAAATTTGAAGAACCATGTAACCATTCATATTTCTCTCAGGTATTAAGAAAATTTTTGGTTAGAGAAAAAGAGAAAAATCAGAAAATACCTATTCATTGTGCATTTCATCTGCAGATATTTATTATGTTAAACTTATATCTGAAATACATGTTTAGCCATGGAGATTAATATTTCTCAATTGGTTCATGATTCCTAGGTTTTAGAAAATCCATTTTTAATCTCACATTTTTTTTAAATTTTTATTTAAGTTTTTATAAGAAATTTGTCAAATATTCTTTTATAATGATACAATTTCTTTTTAGGCTATGAGTTTGCTTAGCCTGATGTTCGTCCAATCCCCAAAACTAAAATATTTAAAGAATAGCATAGCATCATTCAAATAAATAAAGAGCTCAAATGGAATAATTCCAAAATTTACATACCACTCAGGGGAGTCTGAATTAATCCACTTCACTCTGTGGGTATAAAAATGCATCTCTAAAATAAAAACAAGTAATCCAAGAAAATAAATTTGATCCAGTGAGGATAATCTATCCTGTAATATATAGTCTATATGCACGCCAATATAATGATTTTTTAAATAAAAATTCTGATTTGGTATTAATATACTAAAATGGTACATAGTCATCTGAAATATCATGATTGTATTTACTTCTAATATTTTTTGAAATGTCACGCAGGTAAAATCTTGATCACAAGGAAATTTAAGGTTAAAAATATTAAGAGGATACTATTGCAATGGCTCATTAGTTCTAGGTGAAGGTAGGCATTAAGTAATTCTACTTGATAAAGAGATAAAAAATATATGCAACTGGCTCCAGTTTGTCACATGAGTTAGACTCATAGTAGCCATTGCTATTAGAGACAAATTAATTTCCTAGTCTCCTGACAATGCCTATCCACCTTTCAAGGTCCATTTCAATTATACCTGCTTGGAGAAATCTTACCTTTTCTGCAAACAGAAATATTTATTTTCTAGTCTCAAACAAACACCATTACATGCCATATTACTATTCTGTACTCATATAAAGGTATTTAATTATCTGTACATGTCTAATAAGATTAAATAGTGAGTATTGACAAAATAGAAATTGTGTCTTGTTTCCTTTACTGTACTGTTATCTGCATGGATGAGACCCTTAGGAAGTGTTAGCTGAGAGGACTGTATATAAACTATATATAATCTCCTGAATGTGGACAACAATGTACACATTCACCCATGAGGGAAAGGAATATTATATGGGGAAATTTTTAAAAGCAAAAAAACAGTTGAAAAGGAAATTATATTCCATTTCTATCTTTCCAACATGTGACTTTATATTAGAATAAGCAAGTTTCCAGCTCTAAATTAGCTTAATTCAAATTTGAAGAAATACGTCCAATAAGTGAGGAGTAAAATGAATTTACTTTAAAATGAATGACAAATAAATAAGTGATGTTTTGGAAGTAGAAATGGAAGGAGGGAAACATGAAAAATATAATGCTACTAGGTGTTGGGGAGAAATTTTTCTTCTACCCCCAAAGGCTTAGGGATTATGGGCTGTCAATTACAATGACAAAAGACAGATTTTACAGAAAAAAATTTTCATATGCATATTGGAGTTTACAAAAGAAGTTGCTCAATAAGTGGTTAAAGTTAGAGAGTTACATAGCTAAGAGGAAAGGGAGAGAAGAGAAAAGGCCTCAGAAGAACAAACAAACTGGTTCCCAGAAGAACAAATGGGAGATGAGTAAATTTGTGGTAATCCTGTTTATACACAGGTGTGAGTGAGTGATCTTTCCCTCTTCTTCATCTCCATGAACCTCCCCTGGGGAGAAGGGATTTATAATAGATTGACTTTGGTCTCCTTCCTAGGAGTAAAAGGCCTCCCCAAGAAGAAATTTATGGCAGCTTCATTTCCTAGAAGTTTCTGCATTTAGTCAGATAAGGGTAGCTCCAAGAAGTCTTCTTTCTGCATCTATGAAATTCCAAATGTCTTCGGCTTAAAGTAATCTCTATACCAATTCTGGAGTTGTAAATGGGTTAAAACAGGCTTAAAATTTAGTTAGGAGGTTTGTTGTTTGGGGACTGTCATGGTCCTGTCCATGGCTGGACTTTGAAGTGTTGCCCCAGCTCTTGGGCTCGGGGCTTGGAAGAATCACAAGCCTTGGCCGAGAGAGCTGACAGACACTCAGCAAGTATGTGTGAAGAAGTTATTGTAAGGAAAGTTTAAAGGTGCAAAGCAAAAGTACATTTCCTAAGGGGAAATGAGTCTGTCTCCTCGAGTGGAGAAGACACTGTCTACTTCTATGTTTTTCCTTTTATATGCTAGTAGTTGAAGTAAAGGTTAGCTATAATTATTTATAAATATATATCACTGTTTGGGGGACTAAATTCCTTTCTATGTTTAGAGGAGACTTAAAGGTTATGTTTCAGTCATTCTTTCTAATATGCGAATGGTGGGGAAAGTGCCATAAGCTATTTATGGTGTTTTTTCCATTCTCTGACTGGGTGTCAGTGTTCCGTAGCCTAATTACCCCATTCTTTAATAATTGTTCCCTCTTCTTCTTTTTCTGTAACCATTTCCTGCTCATTGCTTTTCTGTAACTGCTTTCTCGTTTCTGTTTTTCTGATTTCCATTACCTCTCACTTGTTTTTCTGTCCCTAATGGGACTTTTTGATAAAAGCCATTCTCACTGGAGTTAAGTGATATCTCATTGTGGTTTTGATTTGCATTACCCTGATGATTAGACATGTTGAGCATTTTTTATCTGTTTGTTGGCCATTATTCTGTCTTCTTTTGAAAAGTTTCTGTTCATGTCCTTTGTCCACCTTTTAATCGGGTCATTTAATTTTTTCTTGTTGATTTGCCTAAGTTCTATATAAATGCTAGATTCTAGTTATCATCCCTTCTGTTCCATGCAGATATGTTCCCCCATTCTGGAGGTTGTGTATTCTTTTTTTTTTTCAAATGATTAGCATATGGTATCCTGCTCATCAATGACCTTTGCTAGCTGGAGAAAAGTTTCATCTGAAATTTCCTTTTGAAGAAGTGTTTTGAAAAATGATAGCTTTGTTCAAAATGCTTGGACTTATTGCCATATGTCATATATAGACTTAGTCTTACCTTACAAAGAAATATTCAAGCCAATTTGATTTGACATGATATCACACAGAAATGCTTCATTCCTATAGAAATTTCACATTGCCAATTCTGTTCCTCATAAAATGTAACTGTCTGTTCTTGCAGAGATAAAATTTTGGCTAGTCCCTGTCCCTGTGGTAGCCAACACACTTTAGAATGATATGGCAAATCCACACTGAGTAACTCATCCTTCAACTTTTATTACATTTACACTAATATAGTTAACAATACGTATAACTTGCTGCAAAGTGTTACTTATAATAGTAGCTTTAGCATAGAGATTTTGCTGATGGAAGATACAATGAAAAGAAATGAGAGCATCTGGATCTGTAAATACATTTTTTACCTGTACAATAAACTCTCATGTTTTCCTGTCATGTACAGTGCACCATCTGTATGTACACTCAGTAAATTTACCAAATTCAGTCTAGTTTCACATTTACCTTGAAAGTTGTTAGAAAGTATCTATTCTCCATGTTCTGCTCACAAAAGTACCCAAAGTGAGTAACTCTTCAGAGCAAACAAAATCTTATGTTATGACCCAAATGAAGTATAAAACCTCCACCAAGTCAATAGTAACAGTTGATGCATCTAAAGCAATTGAATAATATATATTTTCCTTTTGAAGTATTGCATGAAGTTGCTCTGTTAAGTTGAAGGCTAATTCATGCTGCTGATTAGTTATGATTTTCCTTGAAAGAGGCAGTTGTTTGTACTTTGAAACATTATCAGGGTCTAAGCACCCTACAACTTTGACAATGCACAATTTAGCCCTGATGGCTTATAAATTCTAATTGTGCCAGTCAATCTGGGAGGATTACTTTGTTGAAACTTATTTTATTCTTTGGTATTTTAAATATGTTCACTTTAAAAATAAACTAAAAATATAAAAGATGAACAAAAATGTATTAAAAATTAAAAGGATTTGTTCTGTGAAATTTGGATTCAGTAAAAGGTCACATTTGAGGATCTAGAAGGCCACATGTAGTCTTAAGGCTGCAGGGTCCCCACCCCTAGTTCAGGATGTAAAAATTTTATTTCTACTGTCTAAATTCCCTTCTACTGGTCAAAGTTTTTAATCACTACCCTAACACTACACTTTATCCCTAACAATAGTTTCATAATGAAATCCTGTAGGTATATCAGATATGCCTCTGATGGTAGGTCCTCAGCTTATGTGTCTCATTCAAGAATATGTTGGTTCTTCATTTTCATTTTCTCTTTTACATAAATATTGACACAAGTCTCCTCATAAGACAGTTTAAGAAACTAATTCAAATAGAAAAGATTTTATCAAAAATTTGGGGATAATTTATATCTTTATAAGATTGAGTCAATGCAGTCATGAATATAATTAATCAAAAAAATATTTAGTGATTTAATTGTCTTCAATAATGTTTTAGATGTTCTCTATAAAGGTCCTATAAATAGTATAATATCTTTATTTATAGATACCTTAAATTTCCATTATTGTGAAATTATAATGAATTTGTATCTTTGAACTTTTAGTGGTGCCATATTAAAATTGCATTTATTTTTTGTACTTTGAACTTACAGTAAATATTATTGCTAGATGCTGCCATTAATTTTAGTAAATGTTCTAAGTTGAAAATTTCTGCCATGTTAATTTGATCACTTGAAAATAATGGCAAATTTCTCTATTCCTTTTCCATCCTAACATTATTCTATGTATTTTCTGGCATTTTTTCCATTGGTTAGGATTTCAACTATAATGTTAAGTAGAAGCAATAGTGGTATCTTTGTCTCACTATGATTTTAAGAAAATATATCTCCCATTTCCACATTAAGAATAATAATTGTTGGCTTTTTGAGAGAGATGATTATGACACTTCAAGTTCAAAACTGTGCCTCAGGAAAAGCAAATATGCGGGACACAATAAACACCTACTGAGCTGGCAAATTACAGGTGGAAAAGACATGAGGAATGCAATTAATATTGAGGCCACATTGCTAGACTCAGGTTTTATTTCTTATTTATATAAGATGCATACTTGCACATGGGCAGGGATAACTTTAAAAAAGATTTAAACACATTTGGATTTAATCACACACAATAATTCTTATGAAAAAGTGATTTGATCATGTCTTACTGTATTTCTGCATATTTGATAGTATAAATATCTGAGCACCAGTTATCATATCTGACCTAGAAAAAAGCTGGCAATGCCTCTGAAGATTATTCAAAGCATGGTTTAAGGTGACTAACGCAATTACAGGCTTCATTTTCCCTGAAAGCTTTTCTGAGAACTGTAAAAGCTTAACTAAATGTTAGCAACTTGACAGGCTGCACCTGCAAAAGGAATATTTTATTTCTAAATTACTACTCTGTAGAACCCATAATATTTAATCTTTTAAAGTACAATGGTGATTCAGAGTAGATAAAATTGAAATGCATGTTTTCCGGAAGACAGGGACTGAAAGAAAATCTAGACCATTAATTTTCTTCTACTCTCTCTAATAGGAGTTTTGTGATAGACCTGTGACTGATCCCTTGTCTCAGAGATCATTTCCTGGCTCTGCCTGTGTTCAGTAAGATGTAATATCATCCTCCTGATAATAGGTGTTTGTTACTTAGCAACAAGTTCCATTTGTATACACTGCAATTCGTGGTTAATATATCTACACAGTCTCTCCAAAAATGAATAGTTACGATGTTTTAGGTTGAAATAATACGTAAATTGAACTGAATGCTTTAAAACATCACACTCTGCTGTCAGCTGTGTAAAAGAATATTAAACTGTAAAATAACCTAAACATAAAGTAACCTATACATATTCAGCTAGAATAAGTACCAATATCTCATGACTACTTTGGCTTTAAAAAGTTTCCACTGAATAAAAGTCAAAGTAATAAAAAACAATATGTTTTCGTTAGGAAATAAATGGAAGGACAACTTTATTTGAATAGATTTCCTGAATTTCAGTAGAGAGATTTTAGTTGAACTGTAAACTCAGAATGACTAAATACTGATGAAGCTGTTTGAAAGCTGAATATAATCTAAGATCATCTCAATAATATGAAAATATTTGTTAGAAAGGTAGAGTTTTGTGGGTACTGTGATTTATCGGACATTATATACTTTTAGGCTCAAAAATAAAATAACATTAAGATAAAATAAAACTCTCTACAAATTTACTTGCCAAAAGACAACTGATTTTGGTTCAGGATAAGTTAAATCCTCATTACAATAAAGAATTAAGTAGAAACTGGATGATGTTTTAAGAGGAAAGCCAAGTAGGAAATTTATGCATTGTTGGAGAGTGTTGCGTATTAAATATGATTGATCCAAGCTTTCAAATGAAATAATAGCAATAATATAAAACCTGTAGTCTTTATGTTATTTCCTGAAACAGTAATTACTCATCAATTTTTTACAGAAAGTGAAAGAGGTGACGTGACATACCATTTATATTTTTTGAAAATACAACTTTAATTTTTAGAAACATCAATGACTAAGTGATAAGTTAAATGTTTTGCTAGTCATATAAGAGAGAATACTAAAAATTTTGCTGTGCAATACTATCTTATCAACATACTCACCTGGTATTTAAATTAGAAATTTAAAATATATGTGACAATGATTCTTGAGCTTCTGGATTGTCATAAATCCTTTGAGAATATAATTCAAGCAGAAAGAGCCAACTTTGAAAACTGGAGATATACAAAAGTGGTTTTAAATATTTCAATATGTATATTGTAGAATTCTAATAAAATTGAATAGTTAATGAAAATATGCTATGACACAAATGATATAAAAAACTACAATTTTACTTTTCTAATATAATGATGACTTCAGTATTCAGTCTGCCTTTTTCTGCCAATAATAGATGTTTAAAATGGTATAAGGAAGGACTCTTTTGTTTCTCATTATTCATATTCTTCATCACCATTCATATGAGATTTATTTAAAACAGAAAGAAGTAAAATTATTTTACTATATGCTGTTTTAAAGTCAAATGTTGTGTACTTAGAGTATATTTTGAACCTTTATTGAAAATGTAAAGGAGTGTGAGAAATGAAATTTGAAGAGTAGTAATACTTGATGTATATGAAGCTTAGAAGAAAACTTCATTGATTCTCATTTAAAAATTCTTAAAAACCCTACTATTCCATTTCTAATCCTATAATCCTGCTTTTGACACAAGTTTAATTCCCATTAATTAACACTTGGATGTTTATATCACCTTTAGGGTTCCCTAATATATCTTACCACTTTAACTTCTATCCCTAGATTCAGTCTGTTATTTGCATATTAATTACAGCAAAATTTTATTCTTTTTATAGATTTCAGACTATTAAGGCGGCACAAATGTTTTAGGTAACATGGATCATTTTTGTAATGTTTGAGTCCTGGCTATAGGTATGCTTATGTCACCCAAATAGTTTTCATATTACACATTAGGTTGGTTTATTCCCCTCCCTTCCTCCCCTCCTCCTCCACGCCGCCTCCAGTTAATTTCCACTCACTGTTTTTTGTTTGTTTGTTTGTTTGTTTGAGACAGAGTCTCACTTTGTTGCCCAGGCTAGAGTGCGGTGGCATCAGCCTAGCTCACAGCAACCTCAAACTCCTGGGCTTAAGCAATCCTACTGCCTCAGCCTCTTGAGTAGCTGGGACTACAGCCATGTGCCACCATGCCCGGCTAATTTTTTCTATATATTTTTAGTTGTCCAGATAATTTCTTTCTATTTTTAGTAGAGACAGGGTCTCGCTCTTCCTCAGGCTAGTCTCGAACTCCTGACCTCGAGTGATCCTCCCGCCTCGGCCTCCCAGAGTGCTAGGATTACAGGCGTGAGCCACTGTGCCGGGCCTCCACTGAGTTTTACTTTCCTCTGTGCAGATGTGTGCTCTTCAGCTAGTTTCAATTTAATAGCGAGTACAGGTGGCGTTTGTTTTTTCCATTCTTGAGATACTCCACTTAAGAGAATGTTCTCCAGTTCCATCCAGATTGTTGCACAAGATATTATTTCATCATTTTTATGACTAAGTAGTACTCCATGGTATACATATACCACCATCAACCTACAACCAAAATTTTATTCTTTATGGTAGCCAGTTATTTTCCTTTTTATTTTAGAGTCATAGAAGAAAAGATGTGTTAAGTAATACCTGTTTCTCTAGACCTACTTCACACCTTGCTGCTGCTTCATTTTTCCCTTGTCTATACAGTGGACATATGTATATATGTATTTGTATATATTAATACATATATCTAACTTACTAAATGACAGCTCTCTATTATAAAGTATTTTAAATAAATATTTTAGGTAAGACAATTCTATATTTCATGCATTTCCATAATAATAATTTAAATGATACATATTATAATTAACCCCATGTATGCAGAAGCTTTATTTCTGAGAAATAAACCTATTTAACCAAGAAAGACGGTTTGTGAATGTATTCTATATACTTACAGTATTTATAATATATGAGCTATCTAAATATCTTTTTATCTTAAGATTTCAGGACAGAGTAGACATTGGGTAATCATGAGTATTTAATCAAGCTGCTAAGTTAAATATCCTTTGGTATTTGTTCATAATTAACTTTTGGTAAAGATCCAAACTTTTCTTTATAATATCAATAATTATTTTATTCTCTGGATACTGTTACAAATAAAATTTATATTAACTCTTTTAAAAGTGAACCATATACTCTTCTCTCATTTATGTCAATGAACTCTACTGGGCAATTTGTATTCACTTTTGTCTTCTTTAAAATACTTTTCATTACTAATTCTTTTGTCTTATCAAGATGTGGCACAAAGTATTGTACTTTGAATGAAAAAGATGTTGCTCTGACTCAGGTTCTGCTAAATTTATGCAAAGTAGTTGTTAATGGGTTTGGGGTTGTGCACATCATCTGTTTTCTGTTGTCTGAGGATATTAATTAATCCATTCAGTCTTTCATTGATCCACATGATGTTCGACAGTCACCCTGTGTCCACACAATTTAGGTGCTGGAGATATAATGGTAGGTAAGGCAGAAATTTCCCTTTTCTCATGCAATAGATACATTCTGTAGTCACAGAACAGTGAAAGCAACTGCCTCTGTTGAGGGTAGGGAGTGGGGAATCTAATACTGGATCTTAGATTGGTATGCTGTTCTAACTCAGCTAATGAACCAGAGATTCCATATCAAATAACGTGACTTCATTTTTATTGTATTTCACTATTTCTCTTTTTAAACTTGTTGATTTTCTGCTAACATTCAAGGGCTTAAGGATTTGATCCGTATCTGTATTTATATTGAAAGAGCCATCAAAGTAATTACCCAATGGTCATATTTTCGTAAACCAAATTTCTCTGTCAGTAACATTACTGTCATGAGTTGGATAAACTGTTGTAAATTCCTACAAACTTTAGAACTCAGACTCTATAGCAAGTCACATACTACACTGCTTGATACTTGTACCTCATATAACCTTTCTGTAACTGTTATCCTCCCACCCCTCATATGTGAAATTTAAAAATTGGTGCTAAAGAGTTTCAGATGCTTCACACATATAATGCCTTCTGCTGTCCACTCCCTTCCACACATACACTGTTTCTGATTACTGAGTGAACGTGTTTAATTTTCTACCATTTTTTCAATAATTATTTGATCTAATTTGCTTTTAAATTTGGATTCATTAGATCTGCAAGGTTATTTCTATGATATATTCAGTTATATGTGATACACTTTCTAACAAGAAATGTATTTCTTTTGGTGAAGTTGCATCTAACATCATTTCAATGCCAAAATTAGAGATACTGAGTTTATATAATGAAGTAATTCTTTTAAAAGGCATGAAAGACTGGCACCTGTGCTAATCCGGCAGCTCATCACCACACAGCAAGACACAATATCCAGTTCGGCAATCAGAAGCTTGTTAAGATGCTCAGAAATTGAAACTGCAATAATTTCTTTTATTTGACGTTGATAGATTGAAATTAAAATATAAATGAATTAGATACGTTATAGGTAATTAGTTTTCAAAACTCCACTTAGGTGCCAGACTTGCAGTGCAGATTTCATTTCAAATATTATTTTCTGACTTTCTGTGACAAACATATGGTCCCCCCTCAGGAAGGAAGAGAACACAAAAAGCTCCTCAAAACTCATTCCTTTGTAAATTTGTAACAGTATAGAGACAATTAAAAATATATTTTAACCCTAATTTTAAATCAATGATGGGCCAATGTTAATTAAACATGTCTAGCTTCCAAATCATGATGGGCTACACAATGTCACAGGGTCCTTCATAAGCTTGAATTGCCATCTGAGTTGTAAAGTTTCAAACACGTTTTAAATCAATTAGCAATCACTTGAGTTAAAATTTTTGGCAATACAGAGCACAGTGGCTCATGCCTATAATCCCAGCTACTCAGGAGGCTGAGGTGGGAGAATCTCATGAGCCCAGGTGTTTGACATCACCCTGGGCAACAAAGCAAGACCCTGTCCCCACACCTCCATCCCCCATGAAAAACAGATTTTTGGCTTTTAGCAATGAATCAAAATACCGCAAGTACCTAGTAATCATCCGCACATATTCAGAGAATGAATCAGCAAATTTAAAATGCTCAATTAATATTGTAAACATTTAAAATTATAGGAAATATATTTTTAAGTGGAAGTAAGTATGGTATATTACTTTTGCATAAAGATATCTACAGACTGGCTTCATTAGTTATCAATATGATGAAAGCAAACAGTTGCTTTCTTCCCTTTAGATCACGTTAAATCTCTAAGAGCATCAAACCAGGAATATGTGCAGGTTCTTACTTTGAAATGCTTTTGTGTCACTGCATATTTATACAACATTGTTACTCAGTTTAATATTTGGAGCTTTAAAAAATAGAAATTGTCCATTACCATGACATCCTGATTCATTCATTCTTGGTTTGAACTTCTGGATTTTTTTGTTGTTGTTGATTGTTTGCTTGGTTATTTTTAATCTTTAGAGGTGATTCTAATGCATTAACAGAGTTGGGAATCACTTTTATGATTAATTATATTTAAATATTTTCTTTGTTTTACATTCACTCAATAAATGTGGATCTAAAAACAATACTTCCTCTAAAATAACTTAGTTAAAAATGAGAAAAAGATCTTTGGTCAAAACTAATAATGAATAGTATTTGGGAAATTTTTTAAAAAGTGAAATTTTTTGTGTCCATTTTAAAATTGTACATAAGAAAAGAAGTTCTAGTTAAATATGGTAGATGTGCACTTATTTATATTCCTTCCTAAAACTCATAAAAAATAGCACTAAAAAAGTGAGGTTAGCATAAATTATGATGCTGGAAATTAGATGAGAAATTCTAAATGATTTGCATTTTGACTTTCTCCACTTGGTTAAATACCCTCAGAGGAAGAGCAAAAAGAAAAGAAATGAGCAATATAATTTTTCAGAAAGATTCAGGAATTAGAAACATCAGTTACCTCTGAAGGATAAAGTTTTGGTGGAGCTGCAAACAGAAATCTACAAAATGCCTAGTGAGACTTCCTGAATCCTTGCCTCTACCTGAGCAACCAGCAAATGGCTCTCTCACACCTCAGCAAGAGAATACTGAATATTTCTAAAATCAGCTGCAGGCTGATATGACCCTTGCTCATTGAGAGATGAAGAGAATACTTGCATATAATAGGATGAGATTACAAGCTACTATTTTTATTCCCATTTTTCTCTATCAGCCCGTATCTTACCCTAGAAAGCTATTTTCTTCGGAGTAGTTTCCTGACTCAGAAAGAAATTTTTATTGACACTTGCAAGTTCTTAAAAGAAACAGCCTAGTACCTGACTATAATTCCAAAGGACTAACAGTTCACTAGCTTCATTGACTTATATAGAAAGCTGTCTTAGTTTTACATTGATTCACCATTAAATATGGGTGTATAACCAATAATAAATCATCTAACCATTGAAAGGGGATGCTAATATGATACAGAAAGAAAAAATATTAAATTGGGGAAAAACTAGAAAAGTGAATGAAACAAAAGAAATTAAAAAAAAACCCACAATTAATATACATAGATAAATAAAAATAATTTAAGAAGACAAGATAGGATGCTATGCAAAAAAGTAAGCATTCAAAACTAAAGAAGGAACTTTGAAAATTAAGAATATTGCCCACTCCCTGGGTGAACAGTCACATCTTAAATGCAGTCATGCTGGGTGGCCACACTCAAGGCCAGGGCCTGTGCTTTCTCTTTTCACAGTCCCAGCAGCCTGCAAGGTCATTGATTGGCAGTTCCCTAAGAATGGCTGAATAACTTGAAATATTTGGACCCCAGATTCCTTTGGCTGCTATGTGGCTCATTTTAAAAAAGGATAAAGTAACACCTACTTCCATAGAGCATATGTCCTCAAATATCAGAAAATTTTCACCAACATTCTCTCAGTGTATTGTGCAGAACATTCAGTCTATCAATTACTTCCACTTACTCTTAGCAAAGAATATCATTAATGTACGAATAAAAATAATTCACTATAAAAAAAAAGAAAATTAAGAATATTTTTGGCCGGGCGCGGTGGCTCACGCCTGTAATCCTAGCACTCTGGGAGGCCGAGGCGGGTGGATCGCTCGAGGTCAGGAGTTCGAGACCAGCCTGAGCAAGAGTGAGACCCCGTCTCTACTAAAAATAGAAAGAAATTATATGGACAACTAAAATATATATACAAAAAAAATTAGCCGGGCATGGTGGCGCATGCCTGTAGTCTCAGTTACTCGGGAGGCTGAGGCAGGAGGATCGCTTGAGCCGAGGAGTTTGAGGTTGCTGTGAGCTAGGCTGAAGCCACGGCACTCACTCTAGCCTGGGCAACAGAGTGAGACTCTGTCTCAAAAAAAAAAAAAAAAAAAAAAAAAAGAATATTTTTATTACTCCAGTAAAAATGTAAAAGAAGGAAAACTCTTCTGGATATTGGCCTAGGCAAAAAATTCATGACCAAGACCCCAAATTCAAATGCAACAGAAACAAAAATAAATAAGTGGGACTTAAACTAAAAAGTTTCTGCACAAAAAAAGAAATGATCAAAAGAGTAACTAGACAATCTATTCTCAAAATTAATAATCATCAGGGAATTACAAATGAAAATCACAATGTGATACCCCAGTCAGGCTGGACAATATTAAAAAGTCAGAGAACAATAGATATTGGCTTGGATGTAGGGAATGCTTATAATTATTGGTGTGAATGTAAATTACTTAAATTAAAATTATTTAAATTAAATTATTTCATAGTACAACCCCTATGAAAAATAGTATAGAGATTTCTCAAAGAACTAATAGGTCTACTATTCAATCCATCAATCCCACTACTGGGTATCTGCCCAAAGGAAAAAAAGTTATTATATCAAAAAGACACCTTCAATCATGTTTATCACAGCACAATTCACAATTGCAAAGACATGGAATCAACCTAAGTACCAATTAACTGATGAGTGGATAAAGAAAAAAATGTGGTATACAGCACAGAATATTACTCAGATATTAAAAAAGAATAAAATAATGTCTTTTGTAGCAACTTGGGTAGAACTGAATGCCATTATCCTAATTGAAGCAATGCAGTAATGTAAAACCAAATACCACATGTTGTCACTTGTAAGTAGTAGCTAAGCTATGGCTATGCAGGGGCATACAGAGTGCTACAGTGGACATTGTAGACTCAGAAGAGGGTAAGGTGGGATAATATGAGAGAAGAAAAAGTACCTATCAGGTACAGGTATACTAAAAACCCAGACATCACCACTATATAATTCATCAGTGTAATCAAAAACCACTTGTACCTCTAAATCTATTGAAACAAAAAATTAAAAAGAAATATTGCAAAATAAAGCTGATGACACATTGAAGAAAGTAGGGAGGCATTGTTATAAATAATAGAGGTTAGTGAGTAAAATGAGAAGTGTCCAGGACACCTACTGTGTCACTTATATGTGTGCCAGAAATAAAGAACAAAGAATATATAGAGATTAAATGTCCAAGTACTATTTCTATGATCTAAAATATGCAATTTTTCTAGATTTAAAGGGTCTGGTAAAAGCTTAACATATTTTATAAACAAAGAAATCATGTCAAGACATATCAATACAATAGGAAACTTGGAAATTAGTGAGAATCCTAAAAAGTTCCAGTGAGAAAAAGCAGGTTATGATTAGATACAAAGCATCAGGAATCAGAATAGCACTATGTACAAACAGCAAAAATAAAGCACTATGTCGAAAAAGGAGGATGCATAGCTTCCATCCTAGAATTCTGTACCTAGCAGAACCATCACACTAGCTCTTCATATGCTCCTGCCTCTTCCATCATACATCATTCTCTGACGATAACAGGAAATTCAAGAAACTTTGAAGGTGTGTATTAGTTATGTATTACTTTCTCCCTTTGCCTCCTCAAAATATGCACATTGTGCTTTTTTTTTTTTTTTCTTTTTTCCCGTGGAGCTCCTACATTTTTCTTTTAAGATTAAATTCTGCCCCATCTCCTTCTAGCCACCTTCTCTGAAATAATGCTTGATTTCTCTTCTTGGTTCTCACCTGATTTATTGTTTTATATTTCTATTTAAAACATATACTATGTTTTCATATTACTGTACAACTGTCATTAAAAATATCAATCTTTCTGTCTGGTATGATCCTTTTAAAATAAGGAATTTGCATTTATTTAACCATCACCATAATCCAACGCAATGTCTACTACGCAGTTTACAGTCAAGCAAGAATTGAAGAGAAGTGTCCAAAGGCTTAAAGAATAACCTTCTTCAGATGTAGAAAAGTTTCTCTGTAGGTTTTTAAATTTTTTTCAATAATCCAAATACAAATCTGTCTTGTGTCTATTTATATTATTTCCAACAGAAAAGAGTGATATTAAAACCATTACCTTTAGGGA